>NC_089650.1:57288200-58538200 GCF_037042795.1 Molothrus aeneus | reverse complement strand
TTACATACTTTAGTGTGCAGTGTTTGAGTTGTATTCATTATGTCAGTATGACAGCTGGATTTCACTCCTTTGCTGGGGCATTGACAGACATCCCACCCAGCACCAGCTGGTGGAGAACTGGCCAATATGGCTATTCACTGTTGCTTTCTCCCATCCCTTTCTTTCCTGTAGTTCCCATTTATCTGCCAGAAGAGCAGGTTGTACTCAACAGCCCTCTGCTCTGCTTCAGGCAGATGCAGCTAGGAGCAATAGAGTGAATTATCAGTCCACAAGGATGATGGTCCATAACAGGGCAATGATGAGGGGCATCAGGTAAAACTTTCACAAGTCTTGGATTTATTCCAACTTCCAATACTGCTGCTGTTTAAAAGCTATTTTAAGAACTTCACACAAAAATAGGTCTTGCTCAGCAAGGTTGGTGAATATAGTGACAATGACATCATTAGTTCTTCTGGACAGAAAATGTGCATGGAAATTCAGCATTTCTGAATGTTATTTGTTCCAATTTTGTTACACAAAACTTTGTGCTAGAGAGGCATTGATGTTAATGTAGTACTGTTAACACAGCATTTGAACTAATGGCACACATCAGCAAGTTTTAGGATCGTTCTGAATGACATTTTTAATGTGGAACATCCAGCTTAAAAATCAGAACTGACAGTAGCTCTGTAAGTATTTCCTTGCAGCCTGCTCAGTGATCATCTGTCTGAGGATCTAATTCTTGTGCATTCTCCATGCCAGGGTCACCTTTGATCTTCTGACACTGTGAACCATTAATAGCAAGGCTTACACTGTTGACTTCTCTAGTGGTGACGACATATTCCTTTGATTTAATATAAATTTTGGTTATAATTTATGTAGTGCCCTAACAGGGAAAATGTCTGCATCACCTTGTCATTGCAGTGATGTAGCTTTAACCTGGCAAATTTGCAGTTCTTTAAACTTTGCTCTTTAGATGTACTGAGTCAAGTTCAGTGCAATCAGCTGGCCACAGTACTATCAAAACTCTTTAGAACTGAGGAGATTTTGACAAATTATTAATTTTGCAATTTTAATCTTCTATAATGATGTTTAGTATGGACAAGTTGGACCAAGTGTTAACTATTTACAAGGAGTATACTGGTTTTAGACATATGAAATAATAATAATTATTATCATTATCTAATCTTTAATTTTCTTGGCTTTTATTTATAGAATTAAAGACACTGATTTTAGAAATGCGCTCTGGGTCTGTATCAGAGTAAGACAGTTCCTTCCTGTGTTTAATCTTAGAAAGGGATTGTTGGTATTGCCCAAATAAATTGTTCTTTGAGGGCTTCTGCATATTCCCACTGGTAACTCCTAGTGACCTAGTTAGGATCAAGCTATGACTGTCTCTCATATCAGTGGATGAGAAATCTTGCCTGAGCATGATGTTACTACTGTGTGCATGTAAATGTAAATACTTGAGCACATCTCTGGCCGCACAAGTTGCCATCTTTATGGATGCTAAGAGGCAATACAGGTTGCTCCAGAGTATCATTATCTATCTGCCAGTTATTACTTTCTGTAGAGGAATGTACCTCATGACTCAGCACACATAATTTGCCCACAAGCTTGTAGACTGGCACTAGAGTCCAGAAGGAACTTGTACCCAACAAAACTGGCTGAACTGGACTGATGCCCACATCTACTCCCAGTTATGTCTGTTCCTTCTTATTCTTTGCCCTTTTGGGGACAGGAATGTGAAGTGTGGATCTCAGAACCCACAGAAATACAGTGCTTCAGAGGCTCTGAGAACATGATGTTCATCCTTTGCACTCTGCTGCTTTGGGGTGTGAAGTAACCATGTTACTGTGGCCCCTTCTTGACTCAAGACCATCCTTGGCCAACAACTGCTGTAAGGCATGCAAATACCGTGCCAGATTTAAGAAATATTGCCAAGAATTAACTCCTTAGAATCCAATGTATTCTGCAATAATGTATCCCAACGTTTAAGGAAGGAAAGGTGGCAGTGGCCTTGTGAAAGTCCATGAGGTTTTGCCAGTCCAGGTTAAGAGTGATGAAGAGAAATGTCTCCTGCCCTGCAAGTGCAGTCATGTGTTCCTCTCTGTGTCTCCTCAGCCTACACTTTTTTGCTGCTTGTCTGTCCCTGCTGTGATGTGTGCAGGTTGGAGCTCAGGTCAGCAGCAGGCAGAGCACTGGGCACTGCTGTTGCTAAGAGCAGCCCATCCTCTCCCAGCTGCACGTGTGTGCCTCGACAGGGTCAGAGCGTGATTGAAGAGTGAGAGATGCACAACAGCAGAGAAGGCTTGAAATTAAATAGTCTTTGACACTTTTTCTTAACTAGTCTCACTCTGGCACAGAAACCTGCCTTAGGGGAGGTGATCCAGTGGAATAGCAATGACCTAAAGCTGCTGGTCTACCTAGTGAAACATGCAGGGAGGAAAATTTATCTCAAAAATGATGATATGAGAATATCTGGGCTGCAAATAAATGTTTGTAAAAGATCTACATTAACATTATAAGAATGAGGGCTTTAGGTTTTTTTCTGACTAAAACTGGAGCTTTTTTCTGAGGTACTGAATGCTACACAGAAACAAAAAAGTGGAAAAACCCTGGTGGGTGAGACCTTGATCTCTCCTCTCATTTATTGCTAGTACCAATGGAGTAGCTGTCCTAATTAAAAAGAACTAGCCCTTTCAAACAGAGGAGCTGAATTCTGATCCAAATGGCCTTGTATAAAAGAAATTAGTGAGTGAAGTCATTACTCTAATTAACATTTATGCTCCTGATGTTAACAACGTACTTCTAAAAGAAACCAGTAGCACAGATATAACGCTTTAAACCATCTAATGGTCTGGCATGAGTACTGATTTTAATTGCCCTTTGGTTATCAGTTTAGACAGATCTGCCAGGGGTAATTGCATTATAAATAAGACATCTCAAGAAATTCACTAATGAGCTAATGAACGATAGTTATTTGTGAGATGAAGCTGATAATGCTTATTTAGACAAATGGTGTATTTATGTGTTCTGTGTTCCACATGTGACCATTCAACAGTAACTAGGTTACAATATCTTAGCTGTTATTCAATCTACTCCAGAGTTTTATCTTCCATTTCCCAGGAAGTCCCTGGAAGGCTCTTTCTGTGATTTCTAATTCACAGAACTGTAGTTTGGAGCCCTGCATTTCTATTTGACTTTGTTTATATATTTCTTGTCTCCCTTAGCATAAATCATAATGACAGCCTAATTGGTTTACATTTCTGAAGCAGTTTGAAATGTGAAGTGTTGCATAAGTGTTCAAGGTTGTTATTGCTTTGTGACTCTTCCCAACCATTTGCTGTCCAGACTGAAAATTAAAGAGAAATTACTTGCCATTTACAAGAGTAAATATAGTGAATCTTGTCATGAGTAATCACTCAAAGATCACCCAAAAAAACCCCTTTGTTTGACAGAATTGCACTTTTTAAATGCTTGAACTTTGCATTTCCTTCATAACACAGTAAGTCCATTAGCTTCAGTGGAAGTATTTGATTTACGGTCATGCAAAAGGAGAATCACATCCTTGATATCTTTGAGAGGGTAGCTTCATAGTGGAATGAAGGTAGTGGAAAACACAGGTCTTCTCTAAAGATTTAGCTATAATTAAAACACTGGAACACTTGATAAACTTAGAATTTGAGATCATGGCATGTTTATTTCACAGGAGGAATTTGCATAGTTGTACTAGAATTTTGCAGATTGGAAGATTCCTATCAGTCACAGATGCAGAGTTTACCTAAATAATTTATCCATACCAAACTCTTTTTTTTTTTCCATAGAGCACTAGCCCTTTAGTTTTTTCATAGGACCAGACCAGTGCTTGGTATTACCAGAGAATTTTTATTAGGTGCGGTTTTCAAAAAATAAAGTCAAACAAGACAGATACATTTAATTTTCTTTGTTGATTCTGCTTGCTCACAGAGCAGAGTCAAGAGGTATCCATGACAGAGTAGAGAAGTCTTTTACCCCAGAACAGGATTTTAGGATCAGAAATGAAACAGGCAGGCAGGAAAAAAAAGGACAGCCAACAAAAGGTAGCCTGGGGCAACACAGTGTGTCAATGAGAAAGAGAGAGATAAGAAACACTTGGACAGTTGTGCATGTTGGCTTGTTGGCTTCAATCTGTAATGACTGTGCAGGCCACACATCAAAAACATTTGGCTGTCCTTGACAGAGAATGAAAACAGCACAGATTTTTCAGCTACCTTTTTTTTTTTTCCCCCACAGTCAACGTGGTGAATAGCAACTCATTTACTTCTGTTTTTAATTATTTGTCTAATGGCCTTCAGGCAGTTATTAGAGATCATCTTTCAGAAACAAAATTAAAACTCTTCATCTTTTTACAATGCTCTTTCTGCTGTTGGTCAGATGGATCTACAAATCTCACTGTTTTAAACAACATTTCTGTTGTATCTTTCTAGCGTAAATGAAGGATAACATTACCGCCATCAACTCCAATAACACTTAATTTAGTCAGCGCTGGCAGCTGCTGCATTTCTGCAGTACTGGGCATGCAGAGACCTCCATGACCTTGGGACCAAAGTGTCCATTGGTGCCTAAATTCTGTCAGAGTCAATAACTGAGTGGAAAGCACCTATTTTTACCCCACTTCCCCAGCAGTCCTATCCACACTCAGAGGTTGAGCGATAGGAGTGGGCCAAATGGCAGAATGTCCAGGCTCTGATGGTGGTTGTGACGTTTTCTTTACAACCTCTGGCCACTTTCTTGTTAGTCTCATGTCCAAAGAAAAGAATCAGTGGAAGGTCAGAGTTTATTTAATGTCTCACCTTGCCCTCCCAGTGGTGGCTTAGCTCCTGAATGAAGGTGACCCTCCATTCCCTCTTTTGGGAGAATGACGTTGTGAAGTTTGCAATTTGTGAGGCCTGAAGAAGAGCATGCCAGAATGCCTCATTATACAGCTTAGGAGCAAGAACCAGGAGAAAAAGACTCATCAAGCATGAGCAAGATTTTTTATTTCCCTGGTTTTTGGTTGTTTTTGGTTTTTTTTCCCTACTAGTATGTGGTAAACTCACCCCAGGCAATATCAATTACTTAATTCTTCAAAATCTCTTAATTTGTGTCTAATCAGAAATTTTCTGAATGATTAAAAAATAATTAGTTTTTAAACCTTCTTTTTTCTCCCTGGCTTAAAGTTGTGTTTTAACACTGGTAGGTTGTGTGGTTTTAGGACAGGTTCTTGGGGTTCTGGATTGCCTCATCATAGATCTTTATGCAGTAATTGAGCTCTGGAGGAGCTAAAATGTCTTTGTGTAGCACAAGACCTCATTGGCAGTAGAGTTGTGGATTAAAACTCACATGAGAAAGGTAAAGCTCTATATCTCAGTCATCTCAGGAGCAAGGTGGTGGACAGAATAGTGAGGTAAAAAATACCACTTTAGAAAGAGATATCCCACTGGCTTTAAGGAAAACAGGGAACACAGATCCTCCATTAACTGTTAGTTATGGCTTAGTATTTTGGCTTTATAATTTCAAATTACTTTAAAAAACACCTGATGATTCTCACTAATATGGCAAAATAATCTGTTGATGAAAACAGAATTTATGTCGTTTTCCCTCTTTTTTTTAAAGTTTATTTGGTTATTTTTTGTACCTGGAATCACTGTGAGTCTCTGAGAAGTATTTTTATTTATTCTGACAACTCCTTAAGGAAAGGCCAATAGGGACCATCTGATTTATTCATGTTGTGCAAGATGACTATCCAGGACAATCTGCAGAGGCTTTTTAGGCACAAAAGGAAAGGATTCCCTACATACCTCTACAATTGGCAAGATAACTTTCTCTGGTAGCAGCCTGAATAAATGAATACAAAAACTGATTGACTACAGGGATCTCTTTTCTTCCTCAGGTTTGAAGAAACTGTCAAATGAAATTAAGTCTAGAGTATCTTTACAAGGTTGTCAAGGCAGTTGGAGACAGATTTCCAGCTATAACACAGAGAAAATGCCACTCTGAAAATGTATAAGGTGTCTATAAACACAGCTTTTAAAATAAGCTTTAAGGAAAAAAAAATAAGCTATGGAAAAAAAAAAAAAAGAAAAAGGAGATACAGTAGTGAACAAACCTGGGGTGGGGGCATTAATCCGGCTTCTTATGTCCGGCAAAAGACAGATCACACAATTCTCATGACTGTAAGACCTCTGCAGTAACATTTTTGAATAAACTTCACCCAGCCCTACACATGGCATTTTCAGATAGATCTGTAGTAAGTGTGGATTGATTTAACATATGGGTAATCTCTCAGAAACTTCTAGTATAGTGACTCTATGTTCTTAAAATTCATTCCCATTTTTTAAACAAAATTTCATCTGAAAAACTTGGCACATCCTTTCCTTCATACCACCTTCTACAGAAATATAGTTAATTTGTACAACTAAAATGCATTTTATTTTTATTATGGGAAGCTTATAATTTTACTTGCTTTTGTTAGAACATTTTTTCTTTCTGGAACTTTTTTTTTTTCCTTAAAGTCTGAGCCAATGCTGCATGCAATAAAGTTCTTAACCATATGATGAACACTGTATGACATTTGATTCCTTTAGTTCAGTGAATGACTCTAACTTTGCTTATTATTTAGCAGAAGGAAGCTGCTACTATACAGAGAGATGTCAGCAGCACTGCCAGTATCACTCTAGAAAGAATAGTAATTTGCAACAAAATCACTCTCTGATTTGCATTAATCAGTAAGAAATTTCATCTAACATAATAACTTCCCCGTGACATATATTTTTTTCTCTTTTTTTAAGCCTTCTGAACCTTCGGAAACATTCGTTTCTGTGGCCCAGGCTGAACTAGATGAAATTTTGTCTAGAAATATTCTTAGACTTTTCTCATCTTTCCAGATAATTTGTACGGGTGTAAAACCATGTAGGCACTACTGTCAAAAGGGAGGGACTCTGCTGCAAGCTGTTCTCTAATATGGCAGAGGATTTTTACTTCTACAAAAATCTTAGCCATAATATATAAAATATACAAAGGGAAGCAGAAAATCTCTTTTTTTAACTTTGCTTAGCCTAAATCTTTAAATGAAGGAAGAAAGTAATAGCATGATTTAGTGTGTTGGGACCTTGATCATTAAGGGTCTGAATCATGTCCTTTAATATAAGTAAGCTTAAAGGTGTCTGGACCTTCTTTTTAAGTAACAACCAAAACCCAAGTACACTTCCAGAGGTCAATTAATCTCATCTAAAATCACTACCAGGGCAGATGAGGGAAGAGAGTTCATTATTTTAGATACTGAACTTCTGAGCAGGAAAAGTGAAATTAGCTCTCTACATCACTTAGGGATCATACACATTTGGGGACAGGTGATTACTCAAGGGTCCCATCCAGACAATAACTCACAATAAAAATTATAAGTGAGGTGGGAAAAAGTATCTTGGTATCTGTGTTTAGCTGCAGCAAAGAACACACTGTTTAGGAATTGAACCATGTTTCTTTTCTGGAAAAGCAGAGGTTTCAGATTATACTACTGCTTTTTAGAAGATGAGGTCAGATGACAGAATTGCTTTAAAGTGTGCAGGGCACTATGAAATAGTTACTAATGTATTTATCAAGCTGTATTGTTGCATAGTGGTCTTCCAATAGCCTGCATTGTGATACCTTTGTGATTCCTGCTTTTGAAGTCCAAATTCCATTTTGTATTAATTATTCAATCCTTTGTCCATGATTTTCCTCAAGTATGTAGGAGTAGCCTTTTCAAGAGGTCTGTCAGGTCTGTCTAGATTTTTCACTTCTGGTACACTGTGCTCAGCAGAAGATCAAATTATGAAAGTTGAAAGTCATTTCATATTTGCTGGTGGTTGGGAGATGTGTGATGATGTGCTGTGTGTGGAGCAATCTGCTGCATCTGATAAGCAGTCCTCTCTCTTCTAGGCCATTATCTAAAACTGATGTGTTCTGCTTCTCAGAAAGAAATACAAACTTGAAGAATATTTGGGAGAAATAAGGTCAGGACCTTAATCTTAGAGGAATCTTAAAGCAAGACAGTTCCCTCTGTGTAGCCATCTCCACCTGGGCTTAACACAGGATGGTTTATAGTTACTTTATCTGAAAGGTATTTACACCTTCAACCCATGGGATTCCCACATCTGACAGGAGAACTGTTATTTCCCAACTGTGAGAGATTTAGTGCTCAAGAGAATTGTATCTGCTCACATGGTTTGGTCTTGGTAGAAATTAAAGGGATGATGAAAACAGTCTGGGCTGTACCTGATTTTGTAAAGGTGATATTGTTGCTTCCTGTACTCTTGTTGATACTTGCTTCCTGTACTCTTACACAGAACTTTAGGGATTAGTCTTGCATATGTGGCAAAATTTGTAGATGAGCAATCAGCTAAAAGATTAATTAGCAAAATCTAAGGAATGCAGAGTATTTATGAGATAAAGCCACCCTAGTACTTTAAAAGGTGGGAGAAAAAAAGAGTCGTTAAAAGGAAAAGCAGCTATGTAAAAGAGAACTATGGAAACAGTGATGAAGAAAACTTAGAATTTTGAACTCTCTGAAATACACTAAAGTGTGAAGTGATATCTCTGATGAAAATATATTTTTTTAAAATGATAACTAGCTTATATATGCCTTAATTTGGGGCCTTCAAAATTTTCAAAATCAGACCATGCCCTATGCATATCAGGTGTACTCTATCACCTCCTTATTGTTACTAAAATTCATTTCCTACTGATATTTCTCTTGAAAAATGCTAGTTAAGAAATAAAAACCCAACTTGTACATCCTTACCTATAAAGTCTGTCCTAGTCTGTATGGATGGAAAAGAGATGCTCTTATTTGGGACAGTTGGTGTCCAACAGCAAGAGAACACCAGTTTTGTCATGCTGGAAGGTTTGACAGCCCATCTAGTCTCCATTGCTGTATTTGTGAATTTAGAAACTTCCTCTGCTATTGCATTCATTGGAGGCCAGAACACTCTTGGGCAAAAATCCACAGCTATAATTAGTGGCTTAATTTTAATGTAGATGAATAGACAATCCTGAAGCCAGTTATTAAAATGTCATTACTTGACACAGAAGTTAACGTATTTGCTTAATGTCTGTCACCAGAAGCTGCAGAGACCAACCCAAATGAGAATTCGGCCTGGGGAAGAGGCACAGCAGCACAAGGCATCAGATCTCCCCCTGCCCCTGGGAAACAGCTGGCTGGCCCCTGCCAGAAAATGCTGAAGTGTTTCTTGGGAATGCAGAGGCAATAACTCTGACCCCTCTGTTCTAGCAGGATCATGGGATGTCCAGAAAATATTTCTTTCAAGTAACTTGATTTATAGCTGAAGCCTAATGCAGTTAGGAAATAGAAAGGGGAGAAAAAACAGACTTTGTAACAAGGAGCCCTGGGGATGTCGATATCCAGCAAGTACAGAATTAGTTCTGTGTATCATGTGTAACTCACTCAGACAGCACTCCCAAAGTAAATAAATTTTAATCTTTATTTTTAATTCAGACTTTAATTTAACAGCAAGGCTCAGAGAACTAAGAAATCTGGATTCAAAGGCTTAGTAAAAGAAGAGCAAAGACATTTCCGGGACCTTCAGTCTTCTGTCTAAAAGAAACCAAAAGTAGCGACAAAGATCATAGTAAAATTATAACTTTTCTTGTGAATATATCTGAGAACACAATAGAAGTTAAAACCTGTTGTTTAAAAACATAATTGTGGATCTATATTTAGTAACTTTTTTTTTTCTCTAAATTCTGGGAGATCTAAACTACAACTTTTGCTATTTATTTGCCATTTTAATGACACAAGTCCATGAGTAAAAATAATACCAATGAAAATCTAAACTCTAAATGCTTCAGAAGGCTTCATTTTTTAATTCCACTTTCTTTGGAGTCATGGTAAGAGTTTTGCAACTTCAATCCATCAAGCAGCTTTGCAAAACTGTCATGAAAATGTATGAACCCAAGAACAAAATCTACTCACCCAACCTTACAGCAATGATTAAAAAAAGACCTTAATTATAATATAGTCACCCGTCAAAATAAATTACTCAGGGTGAGTGGGTGAAAAGAAGTTTGCTAGACTTCCTTAAGGAGGTGGTAATTGTCTTGGATTTTGTTAAAATACATCACTAATTATATTTTAACAAAGTCTACGTACTCTTCCTCTTTAGGAATTTTATAAGATGGTTGTAAGAAAACAGAGAAGTGGATTTTTCAGTTTTTGAATATTCTATACTTGTGTGGTTTTACTGCAGAGCAAAACAGGCATAAAAAATGCTCTAAATTACATATACAGATGATCAGAAATGTTCGAATAAAGATTTTAGATGTTAGATTTCACAAGCAGATGGCAATTGATTGGACATGCCTCTATGGCAAAGTGATGTGTGTGCACAGTGAAGTGAAAGCACAGAGGTGCCACAGGCTTGGTTCATGGAAGTTCACAGAACATGCATTTAAGAATTCCTTCCTGTCTTTGACATCCATTGCACACAAATGATGCTCAGGAAAGTGTTTGAATCACCATCCCTGAAAATGTTCAATAAACTTGTAGTTGTGGCACTTAGGGAGATGGTTAGAGGTGAACATGGCAGTGCTGTGTTAACAATTATATTGATGACCTTAGAGGTTCTTTCCAGTGTTAACAATTCCGTGGTTTAATACCAAATCCTTCAAAGAGGATGTCTGCAACACCTATTCCTGGGATATGTTGTCTAGGAAACCTTCACACAAAATTTAAAAGACTACCAACCTCATATGGTCTTACCCTGCTGGTTATGCTGCCAGCGTGTTTGGCCTGCCCTCAAAAATACCAAAACCATGAGCTTGTTTTCTTGCTGTCTTCTGGAGGTTAGCAGAAGGCTACACTTAAACTTACATGCTAAAAGTGCACAGGGTGTGGACTCTACAGCAGCAGACATCAGCTTGATGTCTCAGGGCTTGCAGGCTGGGGGTCATTACAGAGACGATGTTTTTAAGGCACTTCCTGGAAGATGCTTCCTTTACTTAGATCCAATTAAACACTCCATTGGTTAAACACTTAGAGCCAGATAGGGTGAATATAGATCATAATAGTTAATTTGCAGACTCCAAAGCAGGTTAAATTTAAAAAAATAAATACCTTGTTATGAAAAGATCATTGCTTTTCATACAATCATGGAATAGTTTGAGTTCGAAAGGATGGTCCAACTCCCTTAGTCCAAGCTCCTTCAGTGGGCAGAGACATCTTCAGCTAGATTAGGTTCCTCGCAGCCTTGTCCAAGTTGACCAAGTGTTTGCAGGTGTGGGACATCTATTACCTCTCTGGAAAACTTCCAGTGTTTCTACATCCTTACAATAAGAAAATGTCTTCCTTATTATCAAGTCTGAATCTACCCTCTTTTACTTTAAAACCATTATCCCTTGTCCTATTATCACAGGTTTTTCAAAAAAGACATCCTTTTAAGCCTCCTTTAGGTACTGACTGGCCACAAAAAGGTCACCCTGGAGTCCTCTCTTCTCTGGGCTGAATAAAGCCAGCTCCCAGCCTGTTGTCGCAGGAGTGGTGCATCATTCTGGTGTCTCTCCTCTGGACTTGCTCCATGTCCATGCCTTTCTTGCACCAAGAATCCCAGAGGTGGATGCAGCACTGCAGGTCTGGTCTCAGGACAGCAGGGACAGGATCCCCTCCCTCACCCTGCTGGCCATGCTGCTTTGGATGCAGCCCAGGATACAGTTGGTTTTCTGGGCTGTGAGTGCTCATTGCCAGGTCATGTCCAGATTTTCTCCCAGCAGCACCTCCAAGTCCTTCTTGTCAGGGCTGCTCCTGATCTGCTCATTCTCCACCTTTGCTGACACTGGGGCTGTCCCACCCCAGGTGCAGCACCTTGCAGGTGGTCTTGCTAAACCTCATGAGATTCCCATGGGCCCACTTCTGGAGCTTGTCCAAGGACCTTTGGATGGCTTCCTGGTCTTCAGGTGCACCAACCAAACCACTCAGCTTGGTGTCATCTGCAAACATGCTGAGAGTACACCACTGGTGGTGTCACTGATGAAGATATTAAACACAGTTTTTTCCCAATATGGACCCCTGAGGGACACCAGTTGTCACCAGTCTTTGTCTGGATACTGATTATAAACAGACATATATCATGAAGAGATGCTTCTTGTGGTATGCAGTTGGCTTCTAGTCATAAGTTCAGCCGTCTTCTTTTAGTGAAATTATAAAATATTCATATTTGTTCATATTATTATTTTATTGAAAATAAAGGTGATTTCTGCCTACCTAAAACTCTCTATACCATTGGAATCTATTACATTTCCATATGTATTTGTGAACTGTTAAAATATCAAATGTAACTCAAATCTAGGTGGCAATTAGACTTCAGAGTACTTTCCCTTAGTTTATTATCAGTAGTCAGTGATCACAAAAGAAAATATGTAGAGGTTTAACATTCGTCATAACATTTGCAGTTGTTCTCATAACTGAAAAATAAGGTTTGTCTTTCATTTCCTAGAGTTGTGGCTGACTCACACAATTTTGACTGATACTTCAGCAATTCAAAGCTGTATAAACAAAAAAGACAGATCAATCTAAATGAGGGTGCTGAATAAGCAGAGGCAGGTGTGTATGTGTAGCTGGGTATTGTTTCATCTTGCTCTAAAAATAAGTGTGAAAAGGAATGTGTCTCTGCTCTGGGCTCAGAATGTGAGTCACACCACAGCTGGAAGTATTCATCCTAAAAGCTTCTGGCTCTAGCACACCTCTTGTTTTCTGTCTGGTTGTTCATTTTTACTATAATTTCCTAATTCCTCATCACTATTTCAACTTTTATAATACCTTTTTAAACTAGAGCTTTTAATTCCTTATGTGAGATCAGGGGAGCTTCAGGAGCAAAGGGTGCTCTCAGCAATGGTCCCCTTTCTCCATGATGGCTCAGGCTGGCCTGGCCCAGGAGCTAAAGGAGTACCTCCTCCTCCTCCACAGCCTGGAGTGCAGACCTGGCACAAAGCCCTGCCTCTCCCTTCTCTGTCTGGAAGGATGGCAAGAGGAGATGTCCACTCTATGCTGCATTTTGGATCCTCACAAAAGGAAAGGGAGAGGGACTGGGAAGGCCAGGCAGAGGAAAATGCAGGTAGGTCAGTCCCTGCAATGGAGCACAAGTAGAGCACGACTTGGGGGACACATTTATAACTGTGCCCAGTAGCTGGGATCACTGGGTGTTGAGCACATCAGTATAGGCACTGCCAGTATATCTGAGTCTTGTTATCATTTCAGCATGAGGATTTTTCTGCTTCTTTGCTACCACCCAAGTGCTCTGTCTTCTTTTCTTCCTCAAAGGCTTACCTTTTCTCAGGAAGCAAGTTAGGATATTGCTTCACCATCAAACGCTTCATCAATAAAATAAAATCTTACTACATCCTGACATAGGTGAACTAAAGTTAAGAAAAAAATAAGCTGTTTCCTCCTCCTTATTTCCTCATTTGTCTCCTTCTTGTGACTTTCTGACTTCCTGATCTGGTTTCTGTCATCAGGGCAAGGCTACCCATTAATTTGTCTGACTCTTCCTTGTAGAATCAGGGTGCTGATCAGGGTTTATGCAGCTCGGGGGTGGCAAGGGACACTTGGTAATTGTCACTGTGCCATGACTTCCAAGCTGCTTTGGCAGCCAAGCCAAATAGGTTAGGCCAGACCATCTCCAGTGTTCAGCTGCACTCAGAAGCAGCTGGAAGCACTGAAGCAATCAGGAGCAGCAGCCAGATGGATTCAGTAGAGGGGCTTTTTGTGCACTGCCTGCCTGCACCAAGGCTTTGATTCAGGGCCAGCACAAAGGGCTTCACTTAGGCTTAAACTGACCTCTTGACTGTGCAGGGGTGGCAGGTAAGTATACAGACAATTTTCTGAGTACAAGGAGGAACCTGAGTAATAGAGCAGCTGCACTTAGTCAAATGGAGGGAAAATGTCTTTACAACTGCCCCTTGGTGGATCACAGAATCACCTAGATTGGAAGAGACCTGAAAGGTATTAAGGCATAAAATACAAGAAGAGGGAAGGCATGCAGAGTTACCTTCTGCACTCTACCAATCTGATTGTATGGAACTCTTGATTCAGAATTTGTACCTTTACATTTAATAGGCTTTCATGGTCTTTTTTTTTCTTCTGTGACTTTGTATAATTGCTTTTTGACTGCATTTATGTAACTGGCAGCATCTGACAGTGAATGCCACTATTCTCTTATGCTGTGTAAAAAAACCCCACTTCTTTTGCTTGTTTTAAACCTGCTAATTTTATTGGACATCCTCTTGTCCTCAAGTAGTGGGAAGCTAAGCATCCATTCATTGATTTTCTAGGCACTTTCCCAGAGTTGTCCTTTTTTATACATATCTGCCATATACCCCCTTCAGTTGTCCCATTTCCAAGCTGAAAACTCAAAATCAATTTAAGCAGTTCCAAGCTTTAATTGCCCTTCTTTAGTTCCCCCATGTAATTTTTGAGAGGCAAGTTCCAGAACAGCAGGCAGTATACAAAAGAGAGGATACTATGTGATTTTGTATAGTGCTATAAAGGTGTTGTCTGTTTTGTGCTCCATTCATTTTTTAAAAAACTCCTAACTGCTGATATTTATGACTGCCAATGAGGATGAGAGGTATATGTTTTCTTCTAGAACACTTTCTTTTTTTACTTTTTTTTCTTTTTTTTTTCTTTTTGTTTTTCTTTTTAATAATTCCTTTTTAAAAATTAACTACACTTGAAATTGCTTATTTGATGTTCCTTTTTTTACCTACAGGAAAATGAATTTCAGTACCTTTTGATTACTGTTTCAACAATAACCTATTGAACCCTTCCCCTTGCTTGGGGAAGATGAAAAAGAGATCAGAGATTTTCAAAATTTAACGGCAACAGAAGTTATTGTTTTTAAACATTTAGTCTCTATATTATGCTTAGATATGACATTTGCCAAGGTTTTGTGAGAGTCTTCCATCATCTCTAATCTCCCAAGTCTCAAGTAAGGAATTTCAAGACACTGAGAATCTCTTCTTCATAAAAGATACAGTTTAGATTGATTCTAATTTTTCTGTAATGGAGCATTGCTTCTTCATTTAAATGGCTGGATCTCTCACTTTATATATTTTTTCCATTGGAGTTTAACTAATTTTTTTATGACACATTGATTGTATCAGTACATGTGTAGTTTCTTATTTTTATTTGCATTGTTTCTGCATATTTTTGAATTAAAGGTATAGATCAATAAGTAGCTAGCAATAAATAATTTTAAATTCACTTTTAAATGAATGGTTACTGGATCATAAAGCACATAAAGTTTTATGCTGTAGGACAGAAGTTGGAAATTATACAGTATTTTCAGTTTGAAATCAAATGAGTTAAATGCTCTTTGGCCCCAGATCTTATACGTGCATTTTTTTTCTTATATTTTTATATATGTGATATTCATAGATTTTTTTGTGTGTATGAATTTTATCTCCGTCTCTCACAGATGCATATAGTCACTCAAGGTGAAAAAGTGTCTAATATTTTAAAATAACATGAGAGCATCCTTCAGTTAAAACACCTCATCTACTATTCAGGATATTAGCATTACTGCTAATTATTACTGCACTCAATTTTGTATGACAATGACAAAACTAAGAACAAACAAAAAGAAAGCCAAGGTACTGCACTTTAGTTTCACAGTTTGTGTCGCACTAGTACAATATCCCTGGGATATATCCTCTCATATTTATGGAATCAGTGGAAATCGGTGCATATTTGACAAGTTTTGTCAGGCTTAAGGCCTCTGAGGCACTGATTAAAACTGGTAAAATGGCTTAGGCCAGGGAGCTTTTTTATTTGAGGAATCCATTTTTCAAAGTATGGGATATTGCAGACACACAGTCTCACCAATAAAGGTAACATGATCTTAGAGCAGTACAAAAGTAAACTTCCAACTGAGCACTGTTGGTTTTCAGATATTCTCAAAACAGCCTGGACTGTCAGAGCATAGAAATTTGACTGCAAACAGATCTGGTCTTGACATTTTCTGGAGGCACAGTCTCTGTGAGTGGATCAATGTAGATTTGCTTTTTGCCCCTCAGACCCCAAATGCTGCTCCCCTGCTTTGACTCTGGCAGTCAGAGAGCTCCCACTGTCACTCCTACAGAGCCACATCTCATTGCCCTGCTGGGGCTCTTGATAAACCTGCTGCCATCTCACAAAATCCTGAGAAAATCTGCTGTGAGTCAAAGTTTTATTCAAACATGCCTAAGTCCAGAGTGACTATGAGTGTCATTTAACACTGTACATTTTTACTGTGTGTTACAATTACAGAAACATCTGTTATTAATATTGTTTTGCTAAACTGCTCTGCAAAATTCAGTGACTATTCAGTAGTTTCAAGGCTGTTCAGTTACTTACCTGTATTGAGATGGTCATGTGGCTGAACATAGCAAGTCTTTGGAAACACACAAAAATACAAGTGCCAGTGATAATTTTTACTCTGCCTGCAAAATGTATTTTATGATGGTTTACTGTGCATGTATAACATAGGCATTTTTTTTGGTCATGCCTATGTGTGGTTGCAATAATATTGTCATATTGTCATAATATTTTCATACTATTTATGTTTCTTTCTAGAAAGTACATTTTTAAAAAATATTTTTAATTATGTTACTGATCTATTTTAACCATATTTTCAATGAAAAATTTGTGGTATCAGCAAGACACTAATTTTTAGATCAGATGTGCTAGAAATTGCAAACATACAGATATTGATAGATAAAATGGGACTATGGTCCATCTAATCTAATAATCCTTCTGACAGAAAGTAGATGACTCAGAGGAAGTTGCCAGAAATTTCAGGAGACACAAATAGAGGGTAATCTGTCAGCCACCTTAAGTCTTTTTAGAATTCCTTAGTACTTGGAGATAATGTTAAGCCCTAAAGCATAAGATTTCAACCTTATTTTCAAAGGTTTCTTTGAAAATATATTAGCATTACTATTATAAATTTTGAAATAGTGAATAGCAAAGATTTCACAAATATGAAAAACAAGATAGTGAAATGTTACTAAAAACTGCAAATCTCTGATCATTGGATGATTATTTACTTTTGAAGCAGGTGAGATAATTTGAGGGAGTGAAAATGACATAACATAATAAATAATCAATATTCTCATCATAATTTTGATCCTTAAGAAACTCTTGTTTTGTAGCATAAATGTTGCAAAACTAATTTGTCCTAACAAATGATTTGAAATAAGAGAACAGCTCTGGTTGCCAGGTATTTGGATGAGAGGAATGTAAACTTAACCTGTTATAGCTTCAGAAATTGTTAATAAGATACTTGTTTGTGAGCATGATTGGATCACTTGTGCTACCACAAAGAAAATTAATTACCATTTCAGAAAAGGTAAACATTCAATTTTGCAGAAAACATTTTGAACTGTTCTTTATTTTAGCTGATGAGCCAGATCCCACCTCACACATCCATTAATGTAAGACAAAAGAAGCAGCAGCAGCCTGTGCATTTCTGCAGTCTCATGTGTTATTCCTTTTCTTCTCTTTGCAGACAACTATTACGGCACTCCCAAGCCTCCAGCAGAACCGGCTCCGCTGCTGTTAAATGTGACAGACCAGATCCTCCCAGGTGCCACTCCAGGGGCTGAAGGCAAACGAAAAAGGAATAAATCTGTGAGCAATATGGAGAAGACAGGCATTGAACCACCAGAGGAAGAAGAGGAAGAAAGACCTGTGGTCAATGGCAATGACGTGACAGTAACACCAGGTCTGTTCTTCCTTCTTACTTTGCAGTGAGTTTCTGTTATTCAGAGTCCTCAGTTACCTCCTTCTGCAGTGAGAATATGCATGTTCAGTTAAGGATGTTCTTGCAAGAGGGAAAGGCAGGAATCCTGAATATTAGGATTTCTCTGAAGCCTAAAATAATTACATAACCTATATTTTGAGGAGTCATCTCACTTACCTCAACCACTGTAAAGATTTCTGTCTCTGAACTAGTCTCTTTGAACCCTCTTCATAGACCAAAGAGAAAAATACCTTCTTTCTGAGCATGGATTGTGACCTGGTTTAGATTTCCATGTTAGGAAATCATTCACAAGTGCCTGTTCCTCTCTGTTGACTATAGAGGGAGTCTAGAGAACTGCAATTTGTTCAGATAAATAGTCTCTGTGTTTTGGGTCTTGTTGTTCTCAAATGGTGACACTCACAAGATTGTTCAGAACTTTATGAAATGAAATTTTGTAAATTATCATGAAGAATTTTTAATATAATGGAAGACTAAAGTCACCATATTAACAAAGGTGTGGCAGTGCCATTAAAACTTACCTGGCAATACCATCTGGAGGACGCTTTTCAGGAATGTTTCAGAGCCTTTATAAAGCTGATAAGGGTTTCAGATGTCAAAGACATCTGAAAGACAGCTGTTGATTTACTTCTTCAATCACAGTGCTTCAGGAAAAAAAAAGGGTTCTGGGTACTGGCTGGTATCTTGAGTGAAAGCACTCCAGCCTATTCTGAAGCAGGCAATCAATTTCCCCGTCCACCTCTCAGTAAAACAATATTTTACTGAACTTAATAATTCTTATCCTGAAATAGAATTTAAAAAATTATTTTGGTTTTGTTCATGTGGAAAATTAAAGAATTCAAATTTTTATATCTCTGAGAAATATTGCTGTGAATCGTTTTTGGTAAACTTAGAAACTCAGATTGTTAAAGTAGAAGTCTTGTGACAATCACATGGATGAGAAGATAAAATGACTTAATAGTGACCTAAATAGTATAGGTAACTGTGGAACAAAAAACCTATTGCCTCATCATCTAAGCTCTGTAGAAGGTATTTCATATTGCAAAGACTATATATACCCTTTTAATTCCTGATTCATTACAAAGGATACTGAATTTGATATCTTCCCATCCAGGATGATTTCGCCACATTACTTTCCCTTAGCTGTTGCCTAACATTACATATAAGGGAAAATTCCTGGGCAGAACCCATCCCCATCTACCAGGAGTGTCCAGGAGCAGTGGGGTGAGAGTGGGTCTGGTTCTTCCCCTTGGCTCTCCAAAGGGCTGCAGTATTGCTCCCTTGCCACTGCCACCACATGCTGCACAAGCCTTGCTCATCCCTGCCACACAAGATTGCATCTGTTGGCATTTCTCTGACACTTAGTGCCCTTCCTACACAGCTAAGCAGGAAAGGATGGAGCTCCTCACATCAGCACTGCTGCTGTTGCCAGGATACTTCCACAGTGAAAGAGGCAAAGGCAGGATTTGGTCTCTGATGTGTATTGTAGAAATCGTTAGAAAGATCATTCTTTGTAGTTATTCAAAATGTGCCACATAGGAGACCATTGCTGAGCAGCAATTTCCAGGACAATATGTTTCAGCTCCAAGTGGATCAAGAGGCAATATTTACCTGCATTTTCCTTGAATTCTACACCAATAATATGCTTCTCCCAGGCAAATTCTGTGTGAACAATGACGAGGCAGCCCACAAGAAGCAGGCGCTGGCATGTGCTGTGTAACAGAATGAAATACACGAGCACGAGTGTAAGACAGCCCACCCCCTCTTCCCCCTCCTCTCCCTGCCAGAGTAAATCCTATTGGTGTGGCCAGCAGAACAAGCAGTGCCTGTGTTGGCTCTCATGCTTTTATAAGCAGTGTTTTGTTGTTCAGTTACACTGATTGAGGACTTTGGGGATTGTAGCAAAGCAGCTCTGTACATACATGCTGTGTTGCCTTTGTTGGGCAGTGTGGCTCCCACAGACCCTGCTACTGCAGTCATTTTCTCTGTGAGCTGACAGAGGCTTAGTCACCTCTAAAATGTCAGTGCATTTGCAGTTTGTGTCTTTAAACAATCAGGAAAACCAGAATATTTTAATTAATTTATTTCTTTTTAAACTCCTGGTGGAGAGAGCATTTTAGTTTTTATAAAGAATCAGCAAAGGTATGACATTTGTTATTGCCAATTCTTTTAGAAAGAGTGTTCTATTTTAAATACTTCACTTCCAGGAGGAGGCTTTTATTAATTATAAGGCTCCTGGGACATCTGAAACATTGATTCATTTTTTATAGATGCTCAGCAATTTAATGGCTTATTAACTGCATATCCAAGCCTGTCAACTCAAGTACCTCTCTAACACATAGGACCATGAGGCTGAAATAGTAACAGATCTAAGATGATTCTGAAGAAAAGAAACTCATCCTTATCAAACCAGTTAAGTGATATCTGTGCTTACAGGGATTTTTGTGCTTTTGGTCTGAATTTTCAGGCAGCTTTTCAGTGTCTGTTGGCATAATCTGTGCTAGTGTTGAGCTTTAGCAATTTTTCATTAATACCTTCCATATGCCTTGCTTCACGTCCATCAGATTTCCCTGAGACAGTTGTATATGGACAAAGTGACCATAACTGTCTACCCAATATGTTTATTCTTTCTGATTTGTGTCCTCTGTCCTCAGCCCTAAAGCCACCAGGAATCTTTCTCAGTGCTTTGGCTCTTGGCCCTTTTAGGATGGAGTACTCTTCATCCTGGATCAAGTTCTCTCAGGACAAAATAGTATAATTTGGGAGATGGGATTTATCTCATCCAGCTTTAGTAAATTATATGCCTAAATGTCTTACTTTTTTGTTTGAGCTATTTGTTTTTGCTCTGTTGATATAAAATAAGAAGAAAAAAGAAATTTCACAGTGTAAGAGATCATAGCTGTTTTAGATACACATTTTAGGGGATCACCTCTACAGTTTAGAATTATTAATTCAGCCTACAGCTACAAAAGAGCTTAAATGGCTAAATTTAAATGAAGAACTTTACTATTTGCCAAGAAACATATGGGAGACATAATCTATAGATTAACTGTTAGGATGGGCAAGTCTAGACTTAGTATTGGGTTTTTTACGCTTAGTGCAATTGAACACATTACTGGGTGAGAGATATTGCACCTGAGGAGATTTCCCTGACACACACACACTGTATTGAAATTAATGATTTCTGCAAAACTAATGAAACTAATGCTTTGACCAAAGAGGTAAAAAGAGTCTTGATCAAGGGTAACCAGAAACTTGTCAGACATTCAGCAGTTTTTGCTGCTGTCACTGTTAATGTCTGCAACGGATTGAGTTGGTCTCCTTTACAACCAGCATCAGTATTTTTGACACTGTGTTGGTCATGTCACATTTGCTTTCTACTGCTGACTGATGAAGTTTATCATCCAAACTCCAGAAGAATCACTTTCACATTGAAAGCATGCTTATGTATGTGCATTATTCTGACAGTACTTGAGCAATGATAAGTTGCACCCAGAGAATGAAGTTCTGTCAGGCTCAAATTAATTGAGGCGTAAGATATGACTTAAAGTTTCAAAATTATCATTCCAGGCCTGAGGAATGAACAAAAGACCAGAGTCCCAATGCATCAATCACCATGCAAGTTGCACTAGACCCAGGCAACATGTTGAGTTTATTGTTTTATTATTACACAGCAAAGACAGCCAGAGGCATGAAAAAAAAAACATACAAGGCTTCAAAAAACATACACATTTAAAATACACTCAAAATTTAAAAACAGACAAAATTTGGTATCCATTGATTTTTCTAGGTTCTTTAAACTCAATTTATCACAACTAAGTCACATCCTGTGACCCACAGAATACTCTGTGCTCTCCATGACTCCTGCTTTCCTTGCCCAGGTCAGCTCCTGTCTCTCACTGTGTCAGGAGTCAGGGGGAGAAATGCCTCCATACAAAAGCACCAAGACCTGAATATGGCTCCAGCTCTATAGAAAAGGGAGAAACTGCAAGGCTGCAAAGCTATACCTTTACAAGAAGACACATTCACATATATTGGCAAACATAAGTTGAACTACTCTTGTATTCAACAGTTATTTTAAAAGGATGGACTCTTTCTTGTACAGAATTTAAGAAATTATCAATTTGATACAATAAGGGTATAAAGATGTGAAATATTTTTATTCAGAACTGCTAAAACCACCCCATAAATTGCTTTTTTTTTTTTCCTGAGATTACTTGGTTCATATTAGTTGGTTCTCTTGCATGAAGACACTAAGTTTTTGAACTTCTCTGCATGAATAATCTGTGGCATTAAAATAAAGGAATAAAGTGACAAGGTCCTCTTGCATGTTTAGATGGCAAGTTTCAAGAATTAGACTGTAAATAATAGAAACAATTTTCACTCTTTTTTTTTTTCTGTCATTATTATGGCTGGGCTTCGTTAATATAGTTATTGAAAATCATGAATCAGACCCCTTCAGACCTGTTGAAAATAAGATCTTGAGGAAGAACACATATTAAAGATATGGTAAAATCCCAGGGCACAGCAGTGTCACCACATCTGTGCTTTTCAGACACATTGGCTGATCAATAGTCATTGTGTGTGATTCATCTCTGCCCCAAATGAATTTGTTCTGCTGTGCTCATATCTGCCATGTGACCTTTGTCTTATATTCAGTTTAATCTGCATGTCTTCCTTCCTGTGGTAGAGATGTGGTCAAGGCTGCAGCCAGCCTCAGGAATACAACTCACAGATCTGTTAATAATGCCTCAAGTAGATGAGGACTTTTGCTTTGCAGAGATAAGAACAAAACACCCCAAAAATTATTCAGCAATTATTACATTGTCCTATTCTCAGGAGAAGTGGGGACTGTACATCATCTCTGCTTTGCAGGAAGCTTTTACATATTTGAAAATGCTAAAGACAGATTCATGTTTCCAAACAGCATAAAAAGATTGTAATTCCACATAGTGCAAACATGAGTTAAGATTTACCAACATGTGCTGCATGTGGATGTAGAGCTGTAGATCATTACCCTTTCCAAGGTTGAATCTGAGTTTTTTCATGCTGTTCTGAAGGGTTGATGTGTCAGTGTCAAAAGTATTTTTTTAAGATCATGAAAGCTGTATATACCATTTATGGCCAAGAAGCAGCACCTTTTACTATGTCATGTAAAGAAAAAAGATTAGTTTGATACAATTTCTTCCTGAAAAGTCTTGACAAATATTTATGACCTCTGAAAAGTTTACATGTCAGTGGTTTGATTCTTACTTCCCATCCCAGGAAATAAAAAGAGAAAGATGTGCAGCTACAGTTTCATGTGTCTTCCTCCTCCTTTTATTTTTATTTTTACAAAAAGGCAAAATGGCCTAATTGAGCAAATCATTCAGATGAAACTTAGGTACTCAGAAATTAAGAATATATAACTATCTAAAAACCCAAATAATATATACTTTGCTGAAACCAGGGTTGTGTTTGTCCTTTCCAAGTTTCCTTTCTTCATGAAGTCTGGAAGGTGTTGGTGTTACTTTCCATGAGTCTGCTTATGTGGTACTCTCTGTACCCTGGGTTCCATTTCATCCAGCTCTGCCAGTTGAGAACAGTTAGGTCATCTAAGTTTCACCTGACCTGTTCTCTGCCCACTCCACCTTCTTTAGCCCCATTGTTGATATTAATTATGTTAGTCATTTAATCACAGGTGATTTTTTTTTTTGTAGCAGTGGCTGAGGCAAAAAGAGCACTAATTGCCTTGGGGTTTTTATGCGTCATAATTTATTAGCTCTCCTTCCCTCCCACATAGCAGAAAGAATCTGCTTTTGGTACTATTATTATTATTATTATTATTATTATTATTATTATTATTATTATTATTACACTTACAGAAAGTTTTCTTGTTAGCCCTAATGTCCTGACCATATCTCACTTTCTAGACTGACTGTCCTGTTTTGCTGTTATTTTTCTGTGCTCGTCCTTAACAATTTAATCTAGTTTTCACCTTTTGTACAATTCTGCCTCAAGTAGCAGCTCATTGCAAATTAATGACTTAATTAAAATTATCTTTGATTATACTTACTATTTTTCTTTTTCATTAGAATTTTTTACTTGTATTCTTAGTATTGCTTATTCAATCTTTACTAGTTCTCCTAAACCTTTTCTCTCTTACCACTGCTTGCCATAACAGCACATTTATTGATTCTGTGGGTTAATTAAAATCTAGGCCTTTTTGGACAGTTTTGTTAACTTTTTGTTGCTCTTCTTTCTTGCTGTTGTAAGCACCACTAATTAGAACATTTCACCCAAGCTGTCTTCCACCTTCCTACATGTTTCACACAAGTATCTGCATAGTTCCTTGCTCTGGGTGCACTGTTAGATCATTTAATAAATTGTCATCTTTGTGAACTTTCCTGTACACTACAGTGTTGATATGCTGAAGCATTTGGTATTGGCTCTGGGAAGCTAAGCCTCCTACAGGTCATATCAACAATGAAATCACAACCACTTTCTATATGGTTACTACATTGCTATGAGTTGATGGATGCCGTTGGTTTATTTGATATATGGATGCATAAAGCAATTAGTGCACATACATTTTTAAGTGAAAAGGATCTGTAGTCTGTAGTAAAACAGTGGAGTAGTTGTTTTATGTGTATATATATGTGTTTATGAGTATAGTTTGAGAAGTTAAGACATGAGACGGTAGAGCTGCTGGATATGAAGCTGCCTTCTGCTCAGAGCTTACTGCTAGTCTGGAAGGACTCCTGGGACAGAATGAGCCAGGAGCCAGAACTCTTTATTAAACTTGTTTCAGTTTGGTTTTATTCATTTGTTTTCTTTTATTGTGTTCCGAATAAAATGCATCATCAGAGGAACCTTTGTGTAAACCAAACAGAATTTTTCTCTTTGTTTCAAGGCTTGCAGTTCACAGAGACTTGCACCCCATAAATTCTTCACCATTAACTTGGATATCCAAAACCTGTAATTTTTTTTCTCTTGTAGAATCAAGTGAACATGAAGAGAAGAGTACAGCTGTCTCGGGTGAGGCATCTACCACCCAGCCTTGTCCTGCACCAGGATATGGTCAGCCTGAAGAAGCAAAGGAGGATATGGATGTAACAAAACAGACTAAACCTGAAGAGAATGATGACTTGGGCCCACTGCCTGATAACTGGGAAATGGCTTATACAGAAAAGGGGGAAGTCTACTTTATTGAGTAAGTCTTATTTCTTCTATTTTTAATAGCTGTATTGTATTTAACTGGGTGGGAAAAGGGTTTGTATGGTGAAGTGGAGCATTGCACTCCTCCTCATTAAAACAGCAGGAATGTTCTGGCTGTCAGGGCTTCTGAGGGCTGGTGGCAATTCCTGCATTAGTGAATTAGATGGAAGCCTGCTGGGTTTTAAGATGGGTAACTGGTCTGCTTCCTTTAATGGTAGGAATTAAAGCTTTTGTTTCTTCTATTAAAAGCAAGGCCTTTCTGCTCTTCTGGTGCTTTCTGCTGGGAAAGTAACACAATCACAGGTTTTGTCCTTCCTTATGTGGACAGAGGTGGAGAGGGTGAAGCTTTTTCCTAGTTAAAGGAAAGGAAAATGAGTGGACTAAAAGCTAGCTAATGAACAGTAGAGGGAGACCATGCTGTATATAGAAATAGTAAAATAACCAACTATAAGGAGAATTAGTTATGTGTGGAAACTTTTCCCTGTTGGCAGACTATATATACCTGTTGCTAATTAGTAAACTCATTGAAGTAATGGATATGAAAGTTCTTTATGCCCTATGTGCTCTCATTAAGCTATTAGAGAGCTTTCCAAGGAGGGCCATGAGAATGGTGAGGGGTCTGGAGGGGAAGACTTGTGAGTTGCAGCTGAGGTCACTTGGTTTGCTCAGCCTGGGGAAAAGGACACTGGGGAGAGAACTCATTGCAGTCTGCAGCTTCCTCATAAGGGGAAGAGGAGGGGTAGACACTGATTTCACTCTTGTGACCAGGGACAGCACTCAAGGAAATGGCCTAAAGCTGAGTCAGGGACATTTAGATTGGATATCAGGAAAAGGTTTTTCACCATGGAGCGTGGTTGAGCACTGGAACAGGCTCCCCAGGAAAGTGCTCACAGCACCAGGCCTGACAGAATTAAGAAGGTTTGGACAATGCTCTTGGGCACATGGTGTGATCGAGTGTCCTGCACAGGGGCAGGAGTTGGACTTGATGATCTTGATGGATCCCTTCCAACTCAGCACATTCTATGATTCTGATTATTGTAAATTACCAGGATAAAACTACATCTAGTTTCTGGGTTGGTATAACATTTTGTTCCTCAAAAGAAAAAAAAAATGGAAAAACCAACATTTTCATTGGTAGAAATCTACTATAGAGGTAGAAGGAGCATTTATGTTTGCTTTAAGGAACTGCCTCAGTTTGGAGCATTATCTGTTATTCTGATTATTAGTAGGTGAAAACAACATTTGGTGGTGTCAATTATGCTTTGAATCCTGTATTTAATTTAAAATGTTGTGACTATCACATGAAGTGTAAACAAATGTTAAGAATAAAGTTTGTGCATGTGACTTTTTAATGAATACTGGCATGACCAACTATAGCTTCTGGCATGTACAAGGCTGAAAATAGCAGTAACTATTAAAACATAAGTGTGTTTGCTGAAAAGGGCAAAAATGTGCTTATTCTAGAGAAAGAATAATTATAATTTGTCCAAGCAAGCAGAGAAGAGCTAGGATGACCTCAGGGCTAGTTGAAACCCTTGTTTCCTTCTTACCTTACTCCCAAATTTAATTTTTCCACATGTATTGAATGCTCTGACAGAAAGCAGACTGAATTATATGACACTTTTATTTTACTTTTAACAAATAACCTTTGGTACATTTGGGGGACAGGGGAAGGGGTAATGGGTAGATCACTAACACCCCAAACTGTGAGAGTAGTAAATACTGCAGGAGGTAATTTAATAGAAAATAAATACATATTTTGTAACACTTGCAGTGAAAGCAAATAGCCCTGATGCTCTACAGAGCAGCCATTGCACTCCTCAAATTCCTTTAATGTTACATCTCACTTCCTTTCCTTGAAATGCTCTGGTTTACACTACAGTTCTGACAATGCTCATCATTCACTTCCACTAAATGAATGTTATGTAAAGCAAAGAAATCAATCAGAGGTGCAGACTGGATATAAGGTCTGTTGTAAGGGCTTCTTGCTTTTGGGATTATAATCTTGAACAATGTATTTGCAAAAAAGTGCAATTAGATATCTGTAAAAGTATTAAACTATTTACTAGAATCCTAGCAAAAGGAACAACTCTCTGATCATTTGAGCTTTCACGTTGCACAGCCTTTGCAGGGTTAAGTAGGAATGTAATGCTGTGGGGATGCTGTTAAATTGCCTCTTTGTTTACAAGTCACTTTGGTTAATGGCATGAAGAGACTCCATTTGCTTTCACAAAAAAACGGAAAGATAAAAAGACAACAAAAACCTATTTGTCTAACAACATCTCCCTGAACAGTAGTAAAGATTGTACTAGATTATTAAATAATAGATGAAAAACAAACATTTTTAAAGTGTACATCACAATGAGTGGGGAAGAAAAAGCCACACTAGGCAGCATCTTTTATTGCTTTATTTGGGGCTCATGTGAATTGTGCCTTTAAACGCTAAAGCCTTCCAGCAGCAAACGATCTCAGGTTCCAGGTTGTCACAGGTATACCCAAAGGTCCTAGATTTCATGCAGCAGTTTCATTCATTCACCTCAAACTAACCTCTAAAATTCAGGTGTGACCTCACTTATCAAAACTGCCATCAGAATAGTGTGGCAGATTTACAGTGAGAGAGGAAGTGACTTCATAAGGGGAAAGATAATTGTCTATAGACAGGATTATTTATTTGTTAATCATTAATGGTTCATTTAACTTTTTGTAAAGCACAGTGGAAGGAACTTCCTCTGCCTCAAGGACTACAAAAAAAAAAATCATGTCATCTACCAGATTCACTGAATGATTCAGAGGATGGTTGTATTTTAAAGCATGTCTTGCTCTGTTTCTTCCTTTCATTCCCTTTCTGACATAGGTGCATGACCTTATGTTTACCTATTTTAGCGTTCACAGACAGAACATGAGCATCTCTTCTTGCAACATAATACTTACCAGTGTTTTTCAGGAAGAAGTACATTTCAGCCCAAGTACATTTCTTGGGCTGTTTCCAGCCTCCCTTACATATGAATCTGAATTTTCAAATACAGGCACACACTACACAAATAGGACTCCATCTCTTACATTTGATTTCACTCAGAACATTTGCTAATGAGAACATGCAATAATTAACAGACTGTATATAAATTGGAATGCCATCAAATAACACTCCAGTTTTGCTCCTTCTTTCATGCTTTAAATATGGCTGATAAATGTGGTATATTTTGGCACGCTTAAATAAATCATAGTCGTCACTGATTTTTAGCTGTTCCCTTTCCCAGGCTAAGGAAAGGCTGTGATTCCCCATAGCCTTCAGACCTTGCCTTGCCAATAGCTCTCAGATCACATACTAGGGACCCAAATTTGTGTTGTCCTCACAAAGTCAGCAGGTGTGGTTGTTAGCTCCTAAGCAATCAGGGCTTGCTGTGTTGGTCCAGTGCAGTGCTGAAGCAAATAAGAAAGGACCAGGATTCTAGGTGCACATGCTGTCATGTGCAGTCAGCCTGAAATGTGGCCCTCACCCAACTATCTTGCTTCAACCCTTACATTATTACATCATAGACTGTCCTGTACAGTTGACTACACAATTTAATACTCTTTTATAAAAGGCAGAATTGGTTTTCTCTCCAGCCTTCTCTCCACACATAGGCAGCAGAACTCTGAAAGGCCTGAAGGGACAGTAGGACAGGAAACCTAAAGCAATTTGACTCTATACTGTTCAAAAGCATGTGTAGTTTCCTTTGCTTATACTGCATTAATGATTTTCTTAGTAGAGAAAAGTCTAAAATGAATGCAAACCACAATAGAACATCTTTAAAGGATTATCTTTTTTTACTTGTGTGGATGAATTTTAGGAGAATGTGGCCACACAAGGTTTAACAAAACACTTTCCCGTACATCTTGAAGACATTCCGTCTCTTACTAATTCAACACCTACTTCTTAAAACAGTATAGTCAGCATTGCTTTTTTGGACCTGTTGCAATATCTTTTCTAGTTGCTAAAGATTTTTTTTCTTTATGAAAGTATCATAAAAGACTGAAAAACAGCTATAAAATAGTCCTTTGCCAAGGACTCTCCTTTTCACTGTAAAAAACATCCATTAAGTTTTTTAATACAGCTGGTGCAATTTCAGGTGATATCTGAAGAGTACAGCTACCAGAATATTGCTATGGACTTCGCTGGGATCAGTTTTTCTTCATAGCAGTTTTTAAGGCAGGAAAGTTTTTTGACTGCAGGAATAACATTTATCGCAGCATCTTGTTTACCTGCAGAACCATGATATATTTAGTTGTCCCTGACTGCTGATCACTTCACCATCACAAAGCAGGATATTTTAGTTAAGCCTGGATACACCATTATTATATTTTGTACTATAAGATACTAAAAGTACTGGGTAGAAGTGTACCCTTCTAACTGCTCAAGATTACTTTCATATCCTGCAGTAACTACGGGAACTTTTATAAGTTAGTTCAGCACTTCTGTGAGTATGTTACATCAGAGTATCAGCCTATAATACTGAAATGTTTTGGTTGTCTGGGTATTTCTACTACTTGAATTAAGTAGCAATTAGGATGAAGGTTTTTGTTGGGTTTTTTTTTTCCACATACTGTTATAATATTCACTTCTGATGGGATTTTTCTTTGGGAAACAAGCCCAACTTGTATCAGTAAGATACATTGCATAGACAATTCTGATCCATCAGGGGTCTTGTAAATATCATTATAATTGGTTTTCTTTGTTTATATGTTGGATTGGATCTGTCAGTTTTGGTCAGCATAAAAAATCAGATTTCTAATGCACTTTGGATTTCAACATGACATACAGCAGGACAGGCAGCTGAAAGAAACCAAAAGGGATCTTTTCTCCTGAGACCACTTCCTTGCCTCATGACAAGTTAATTAGGAACATGAAGATGGTAGAACTGGAAAGAATTTGTGGAATGATGAATTCTTTTTTTTTTTTTCTCCTGTCTATTGATGTTATAAAGACATTATCAGTCTGTACTAGTGGTGTGCTGTCCCTTGCTCTCACTTGCTGTTTTTATCTCTGCTGACATCCAGGTCAAACTGCCAGCTTAACTCCTCTTGTCTTTCCTTACTTTCTTATTTCTAGTCATTCCCCCAAAGGTCTCTGCTGCTGTGCTCTGCAGAATTAATCTTCCAGCACATTTCCTCTGATATTTGTAGTGTTGTTATAACTTTTCTCCTTTGTATTTATTGAACTAGAAGAATCAGCTCACCTGGCTTGCCATATAGCATTAGGTATCTAACATACACCAGTTGCCAAGACTCCTTCTGTGGTCAATGGAGAGAGATAATTATCTCCAGAGGCTGATTCATCCTGTCCATATATAAGGGCAGAATTAATTTGCCAAAATACAGCTGCTTCTACCGGTAAATATGTCTCCAGTTATCCAAAACTATGTCTGCAGGAGCATGTAATTTGTGTCAGGAGTCCACTTTTGAAGGAAATCTTCTGGCTGTCTTCACACACTGTGATTTGGCTCACATTTCAGTGTAGCCACATTGGATTCCTTTCAGACAAAATGGAAAAGAAAGTTGAACTCTGGGAGAGCACTTAGTTTTCTACAACCTCTGGAGCCTGAACTCCATCCACCAGACCAGATTTGAGTTAAAACCAGTCTGAGCTCCTTCTGATCTAAACCATTTCTATATCTAAATTAGCAATATCAGAAGACTGCAGAGTGAAACTCTTGGTACTGATGAACCAGCAGCCACAGCTTCTAGATCTCTTCAGGTGCTGTGGGCTGCATGCCTGTGAATGTAGGTGACTCACACTAGGTGAGCTCCTGCTGTGCATCCTTTGGTTTAAATTCAAGTGAAAATCTTACAAGACTGGAGAACACTTAATGTGAAAAAGAAGATAACTGAAGGAGAGGTTTATTCGCAAAGTGACCTCCTGGTCTAGGCCAAAGCACCACTGTAGAGGCACAGTTACAGCCCAAGACATCTCCATTATCATGACAGATAAGTCACAGAACTTGTCAAAACACCAGGACCCATCTGGAGAGACAGCCTGAGGCCATTGGGGAGATGATAAGACCAGCATTATGTCACTATGCTTAGGTGGTTCTGCTGGATGATAGGTAAGATAAATTTTTCTGTATAGGTGGCTCTCCCTTGAAGAGAGACAAATCCTACACAATTAGCTATGTAATTTTTGTAGTCACATGAGGGGAAGCCCATTCTTTGTCAGAAATTAAACTGCCTCAGTCAAACAGAATTACTTCAACAGCAGAAATTACCATAGGAGACTTTAGGCATTTGTAAACTCCCCAAAAAGTCATGCATAAGCATATTCTGCTCCTGTGAATGCCTAGAGAGGCAGTGCCACTGTCTCTAGGCTGAGTGCATAAGCACTTATCTACTGCCCAAGGCCATCTAAGGTTCAGAGGATAGGAACTCCCAAACTTGGGTCTCTTAAGGACCACAAACTCTGAGCACGTGGTGAAATGCAAGGCAAGCTGGCACTCACAGCTGCTGCCATGCAAACCACTGCCAGAGGACAACTTCCTTTTGTGTCTCTTCCTACATGTGTGCAAAGAGCTTAGGGAGCATCCCACAATGAATGGGTTGCAAAATTTCTGGTTTAATGTTCTGTTTTCCTATCCATGAACCTCCACACACAAATTACTTAAAGATCATTATTGTGCCACTTGAAAATCTCTGCAGATAAGCAATGCTTCAGCAGAAAAAAAGAGGAGGGAGGAGTTAGCATTGCTGAAGTTAGGGCATTACAGGGCATTGTGGTTTTCTTCTTGTCTGTTCCCCTTTGCTCAAGTTGTTAGATCGAGGACCAGCTTAAATGTAATGTGTTCAATAAAAACCCAAAAAAACCCATATGTGCTGCCCCCAAACACACTGAAACAATGCCCATTTGGAAATGCTCTCCACAATAACATGCAAGTTACATACCTTGCAAGATGCACAGTTTAGACTAGGTTTGCAGTGCTTTTACAAGACATTAAGGCTATTCCTATCAGTAACTCTGTATTTCCTTCAAAAATGTTTCAAGAGATTGCCTGCAGGCTTTGTTAGTACAAGAAACTTTATCTGTCAAAGTGCTTTAAACTGACAGTTTGTTAACACAAATCTATTATATTCAAATATTAAGTGAAATAATATACTGTCTAACAAATAATTATAATTAAAAGATAACACTTGGTTAGATAAGAAAAGCCACTCTCCTAGTGTTTTTTACTTCCTAAAGATATTGAGTAGTATCCAGTGAGATTCCCAGAAAGCCTCTGGCCTGGTACCCAGCTCCAGAGCTATTAACAGGGAACAGAGGCATTTCAGCAGTCTCTGTGAAGTCTTAAAAGCAGAGCTACAAAGAAAATCTGGAGAAGAGCATGAGGTTGAGTCAAGGCTTCTGGGAAGTATTCTGTGCTTTCTTTCACTCTCTGTTTCATTCTTCACCCAGCTGAAGAACATTTCTTTCACATATATTTAAAATTGTGTGCAACTAATACCAGATGACTGATTATAATAAACTGTTTCTGCTAGGTGCAAATACTTGGCAAAGAGAGAGGATTTAAGTTAGTTCAACAATAATATTTTATTGACTTTTGGCTAAAATATTAAGCTCCACTTCTTTACTGAACAACCTTTAAAAAAAACCAATTGCAATACACTTCAGGCCAATATGTAGTTTCTATTTTGTACATAGGTATCAAATTTGGGTGAATTTTAAAAAGATATGATCTTTCCATGCTCCACCTGCTTGAATCAAGACCAAAGGGATCCTTTTGTTAAGGAAACTTTGCTTCCAAAATTTCAAAAATTAGGATTTTACTGTTAATTTTTAGAGAGATTCTAAGACATGCATTGTTGATTTGCCAGCACTTATCTCAGTAGACCTAACTAGTAATCAAAATCATTGAAATTATGGGTTTTCTAGACATGTTTTTAATGATAAGGTATAGTTATTGCCAAATAATGAAGCATTGGTGAGTGTAAAACGTTGCTGGAGCCACAGCTGTATTTCTCACAGGATGCTTTTGTTTCATCACTTCACTCTCATTCCATCACTGACAATTCCAAATGCCTGTTTGAGACAACTGCTGCTGCAATTCATCTGCTGTTCATTCATAAGTAATCTGTAAATCCCCAGCCCCTTTTCATTCTGGTCTGTCTATAAGACTTCCCAAGTGAACACACCTGATTATACCTGGTGGTAAGGTAGGCAGGTTATGCCCCTTACAAGGTTTTTTTAGTGCTTAAGAATTCAGTGTGCACAGCCATGCAGCAGATATGTGTTCATGTTACTCTTGCCATTAGTGTTAATTTGACCAATTTACAATTTACTGTTCCTTCAGTCTCTTCTCCCGCATTGAAGCTTTCCTATCAAGGCTTCCTTTAAATTATATTAAAAGCAGGAGATAAAGGTTGTTTCCCTTTAGCTTTTACACATTCTGGTCCTTTGCAGAGTTGAAGAGGGAATAGCTGACAAAGGGGAGACTGGAAGAATACCCTGCCAAGTAAAACTCCAATCCAGGACAGATGTAGACGTGCATAAAACCACAATTCTGTACTCAGGGCTACTCATTTCCCTCTTTTACTGAGAGCAGTGTGACATTTGTCATGTCTCTCCTCCTTGAAGGACCGTTTGTGTGTTGTGTACCTGGTTGCTAAGATGATCTAAGCAAACAACTCTAGGGAGAGCATAGGAGGACACTGATGGTACCGTGGAGGTGTTAGAAGTCAGGTGGGGTTGATTGTGCCTTCTTTCAAGTCCTGCCTTCAGAGCAGGAAAGGATTTTTTTACCCACTAGAGTACTTGTTCTAGAAGCCTTTAAAGTCCCATTGCTGGAGTTGTTTAGTCCCACTGCATTGTATGTTTAGTAGAGATTATAAAGTGGAGAGGCAGGGCAGGAGAAAAGGCACAGCAAGGAAAAAAGGGATGAATTTCAAATGGTTCTTTGCCCCTGAAATTATTTGTTACAGACAAAAGTTCTTGTGGATGAGTTTTGCTGTTACTAAGTAGCTGAACAGGTTTGACAGATATCACCTAGAAGAGGATATTGAGTGCTCTAAGAGCTGATATAAATGAAATATCATCTCCATTCTGTGAAATTTCACTGCAGACTGAAGGGTCACTCTTCTGTTGGAAGAGCTGTTGATTTTTTAGTTCTTTTATGGTTTTGTTTAAAATGGCCATTTTGCACAAAACTGGGACATCAGTCCTGCTGGGTTTGTGGAAGCCACATTTATGCTAAAGGGAAGAACTGCTTTAGGTGAAACTTTAGTTTCACCTAAAGCCTTGAAGGTTGTAATTCAACTAATTCGCATTTTTAAATATTGATATTGAATTGGGCTTGTTTCCAGCTTGGCACCTGTTTTTGTAGATACTTAAAAACTCTTTCTAAAAATATTATAGGGACGTTTCCAGGGCTAGTGAACTGGCCTAGTCTGATGGGTGGACATTGGCCAGTTGACTTGCAACTGAGCTGGCTTTTCGTACTGCTGCTGTCACTGGCTTGTTTGGAGGCTCTGGACAGTAATTTCATGATTTTGTGATTCCATTTTCTTGCCTCTAAACCAGGGGTGGTTATTTTTATTTCCTTTGTAAAATGCTTTGAGATTTTCTCTCTACCACAGCAAACATTGCTAGTAGTAATCATAGTAATCATATAATCAATCTTTTAAAGTCATAGGAAACTATCTGTGATTCTAATTTAGTTGCTGCAGTCAGTGGGGGTCCCTAAAGTAATTCAGAATTAAGATCTAGGAGAGAGCGGCTGTTGTCCAGACATGCCCACACTCCAGAGATGCAGCTGCAGCTCCCACAGCAATGTCCAAGCTCACTCTGAGCTCTGGCACTGCTAACAGGGTATCCCTGGTGGTGTGGAGCCCAGCATGGGCTGCTGGATGCACCCAAGGAGCTCAGTGGATGGATGCTGGGGTGATGAGCCCATGCTGAGCTCCATCCTGCAGCACTGGCACTGCTGGAGCATCTCCCCCAGTTAATTTAAAGTTAGCACAAGCATGTCTGCTCAAGCTGTGGTGGGGCTGTGACTGCAGCATAAAAATGCACCCTACAGGAGACCACAGGCAGCCAGAGCTTCTGAGAAAGTGTCTTAGTTACACTTGCAACCAAGCACAGGCTCCTGGCATAATTTCAAATTCACCTTACCTTTGGCTCATCATTCTTCATATCTGCAAATACAGCTCAGCTCTCAAAGGGAAGGGTTTGTTTATCATCTTCACCTGTCATGAATGGTGTTCTAGACTAGATAATGTTTTTAAGAAAAAATAATTTAAGTGCCTCAATTTTCATTTTAGTTGCCATTTCATCCATACATAACTCTGCTCTACCTTCTTTCCCATTCAAAATGTGGAGGAAGCTTTAACATGGTGACAGTTATGCTGAGAAGTAGGCACTGTCACTGTTTTGAGAGAGAGAGAAATCGAGGCAGTGGAAAATTTATTTGCCATGGAAGACAAAGTGGGAGAAGGAATTTCTTCTATTTATTTACTTTTCCCTAGGGGAACCAGTGGTGTTGGGATCACATGGACTGTATCAATAACTAACAAACTCACAAACAATTACATCCTAATCCATTTTTTTGCCAGGTGCCCTGTTTTTGTACACCTTATACCAATGTTTATAAGAGAAATCATAAGTACACTTAAAAATGACATAGCAAATTAATAATAAACAAAATCATTTAGTATTGTATGGAATGAGCTTCCTCTTAGGATGTATCAGATAAATAAAACATGGTTTAGAAGTGTCTCTGAATGATGGTATTGTAGGAAAGGCATCTCAAAAAATCAAGGAGCAATGATGACATCATTTTCTGGTTTATAGTCTTCTTTAACATGTTTGCAATATTTGGCTCCAAATTTAATTGCTTATGGGTAAAGTATACATAGAAAGGATCTGGCTTTTAAGTCTCATTAGCTGTGCTAAGTATCAATTCATTTGGCAAAATAATCTCCCAGAAAACAATTTTTGCCAGTTCAATGCTCTTTGATGGCTGATTTCTCAAAGATCTATTCTGAGTATAGAAAGGAGCCACATGATTCATTCAGCTTGTGCATATCTATTTTATCTCTATAGAAGGATTATGTATGGAGAGATAAAGGTTTGTTAAACAAAGTATCATTAATCACCCTGTCCGGAAATGTAGACTTTGCAGGAGCATGCTGTAATTTGCATCACTTTTGCTATGCCTTGTCACTGCTGCTGGAGAGAAATAACAAACCTGTATTTATGAAAAGGACAGGTTTAAGATGAAAATAATTCTATCCGAAAACTGTGAGAATGGTACAGAATCCTGTCGCCTGCACTCGATCAACGGGAGAACACTGTATTTGTAATAAATTCCTTTTGCTCTGGATGAGTTCTGCATTTTCAATGAGGTTAACTTGGCAACATTCTAGTTGATTTTAATAAAAATAGCTGCTTTGAGGACAGGGAGCTGAGGTTGCCAAATTTACAACTGCCTTGCACAATTACTCTTACACCTCCTTCAGGGCTACTTAGAACCAGTAAGCAAATTAAGTGTATCGATTGCAATTTTGTTGGACTAACCATTTTTTCTTAAGGAATAAACTTGATTCCTTTCAGTATGTGTCTGCTCAGAGTGATCTCTTTTCTTTTCAGCCATAACACAAAGACAACATCATGGCTGGATCCACGACTTGCGAAAAAGGCTAAACCTCCAGAAGAGTGCAAAGAAAATGGTAGGTGATTAAGTTTTCCTTGCTGCTCAGAGGGGATTTTCCTTTGTGTGTGTGTGTCTCTTTCAGTTCTTACAAAAATCAGGCATTTGGGGGAATGATGAAAGGTATTTAATTGCTGCTTTGGTTAGAAGCCATAAGTGATACCAGTTCTCAGTGTGCCATGTGTTTCTGCTTTTTATTCCCCTTTCTGATGCTATCCAAAGCTGAGGATCACAAGTGTGTTTTCTGCCTGTTGTGTGTGTGACTCCGGGACTGACCCTCTCCCTCATCTCCTACAGAGAACTTTGGTCTGCAGAACAGAATCCTTTTCAGATTCTGAGCTTTTAATCTACAGGCGATTCAATGCATAAGGGAAACTAGCAGCACCGTGGGAATATGAATATTGTTTGATTTGTATTTAAAGGTACAGTGCTATGCTATTTAATAGCCAATTTAAACAAAATAGCGTCTGATAAAACAGGGTGTGGGAGGGAGAAAAGAGATCAGTGTCTGTCAGAGTTCAAGGCTGGATTTGGGGGGGTACTACATTGCTAATGCCTTAAAATTTAAAAGCATACATACTGCTGAGGATGCTTAAAGGAGCTGTAGCTGTTTTGCAGGAGAGATTATTATATTGACAGATTCAGAGATTTGAAATAATACAGATCATACCAGTATAATTTCTGATTTTTCTCTGGTAAAGTTTATCAGTATTTAAAGCATTTAATAAAGTCAAGGCAAGAATGTGTTGTAACCGATCTGTTTCTGATAAGGGTTTTTTTTTTCATTGTTTTATATTTCCATGTCAGTTCGATTAGTCATTTAAGATGTTGTGATTTCTAAATACTGCTACTTATTTTATTGTTGTGAGATACAGAGCATTAAATGCATGCATGCTACGTGCATGAATTCAAAGCATTTTTAAATATTTTAAATGTGTTCATAAGTTTTCATATACTGCATCTGATTTATTTTAAATTTTCCAAACACATTCATTTGGTTAACGTAAATACTATGAACAGAAAGGAAACTCGGGGCTGATTAAGAGGTCACTGAGGAGTTGCTGGCTGTATGAATTGCAGGGTCAGTGGTTTGGTAAATCCCGGGTTGGATTTTTTTGTAAATGGCTTTCTTTTGAAAGATTGCTATACTCCAAAAATAGCTTCCTTATTTCAGCAGCAATTCTGACGTTCTCTTCTGACATCAGAAATTACATGTCTGAATGATTTTATGATGCTTATTCTAGCACAGACAACATGAGCTCCCAGACTAAATTCTACAGTGATTACAATAGAGGTCTGGTACTGAAACAAAACAAGGGCACAGGAGCTTTGCTTTGTAAATCTCTCACATTACTTATATGAACCTATATCATAGCCTGCTCCTTAGATAATCGTAATGGAAAAAGCAGGAAAAAAATCTACCAGTATCTGTAGAGTAACATTGCACAGAGTTACTTGGAGTAAATATGTGCTGTTTTTTTGGGGTTTTTTCTGTTAACTGTTGTATACTGAGATCAGAACACCACTGACATGTTAAAAAATGCCTAAGTGTCTGAAACAATTTAAAATGAAGATCAGTGCATTAAAGAAAAAGCATTATTTTTTAGTTATTTGACTACTGGATTACTGAATCACTACAGTATGCTGGGTCATGTTGTTCTTTTAAGGTTGCTTAGCTCATTAATGCAAAGTACCTGGAGTGATGCATAAAAGACTTTAGGGAGAGATTTTCTATTCTTACAATGATTGTTCTTCCAACATCCTATCTTTTCTAAGTTTCTTCTGTTTTTTAAAAGTGTCATTTGTCTTTTTTTTTTTTAATCTAATACCTGCAGAGGAAAAAGTTCTTCAAAATCACTTATATGACTTAAAATTACTGTACCTTGCCATGGTAGTTCAACACAAGGAACTTTATTATAGCACACAGGGATTTTTAATTTTTGTTAAAATTTAATCTAACTTCAATAATTAATTTCAGCTATAGCTTGGTAGACTTTTTTATGCCAAACATATTTTCTGTTACACTTTGTGATTTTTTCTGGCATACTTTACTCAGAGAAACAAAATTTAAGACATCAGTGTTTAGATAGGAAATTATACCTACCTTGATGCTTTATCACTGCATGCATAACTCTTGCTTTTCATTGACATTCATTTTGCCACATCTGGAACTTGTATTGATTCTCTGAGATACATTATGACTTCTTTATCATCTACCACATTCTGCTATCAGGTTTTGATTGTGAATACCCAAATTTTGTGTTCTCCTTTCAGTGCAAATCCTGATAAATCCTTCTTCTTCATTCTGCCACCAGCACACAGTTTCCACACCAGACAATGTCCAAGCAGAGCAGGGTATCAGAGTCCTGATCTTCTGGGCTGGTGATATTGAGGGCCCTCTCTGCTCCAGGCATTTCCTCTCTTCCGCTTTCTGCTCTTCAATGCTCCTTTCACAAATATGATTTCTTCATTATCTCTGGCTTCTGTAGCTGCAAATCCCAGAGCTTGCTCATTTCCTTTCGTAAAATCTGAATCAACCATCCAGCACATCCCTCCTCTTAAGAATTTTCACATGCTTTTTCCAAGAGATTGACAAGCTCTACCAAGTCAAGCTTTCTTCACCTACATGTGTGCTGTGGACTCCTTCTGTTTTTCTTTAATGATACCTACTGCTCTGAATCTCTTTGTAGGTCAGGAGATTTTAAGTGATGATCTTCATTTCTGTCTCTCTGTCATGGAATTTCTGTGTGAGTTTCAGCAAATTACTTTGACTTTTGCTCTGTCAGACCTACTTAGATGGCAGGACTTTGAAGAAAGAACCACCTCTTATGCTCTGTTTTTATGGTGCCAATCTGAGTTTCATAATAGCAATAAGCAGAAATAGCTGGCAGTTCTACAATAACAGCTGCAATTTTTTACACTTTTCTGATTTCCTCCAGAAAATCTTGACCTTAATAGAGATAATTGTTTTTTCCCTGCTGAAAATATAAGTTAAATATTTTTTGTTGTCTGGATTTAAATACTACTTTTAAATTATTTTTTTTCACATCAAAATTGGTTAAACAATTATTATGTGTAGAGTACTAGAGAAGTTATAATTCTGCCCCCTTTGCATCTGTGAGCTGGATTCCTTCATTGCTAAACTTCCTGTAAAGTCATATAACATAGTAGATTCACAGGCTTTGCATGATTACAGTGAGACCACTATTATGTGAGTGGTCTTCTAACTGAGTCTGTTCTTCAAGAGAGAATATGGAAAACAATGATGAGTCCCACAAGGCAGTAAGAAATGTAGTTTAATACTGAAAGGCAGCTCAGCTGTAATGACATATCACAGGTTTTAGAAAGTTCATTTTTTAATTAAGAAATGTAGCAATGAATTTTTTCATATTCTTTAAGTCATTTCAGGGAACTTTTATTCTGGAGAAAAATCAACAATTTCTTCTGTATCCAGTTTGGGGATTAAACAGCTCTTGAAATTTCCTGGGATCAAATATGTCAAGTTCACATATTTCCTTTAAAAATTTCACTAATTTCATTACTAATCCATCCCATTCCATAGTCTGTATCACTCTTAACCCTCTCTCTCTTTTTATGTCAACCTCCTTTCTCCCATCCCCTAGTTTTCAAATATGAGTAGGCCTACAACTATAAATAAAACTTTGATTTCACCTAGCATTCATCCATCATCTGTCTTTCCATCTCCTCTACACCCACCAACTTGACTGCAAAATATAGATATTTATGTAGGGTGAGCTGAGTTGCCTTTATACTTCATTGACTGCAAATGTCAGCTCTGCTTTGGCACTTAGAGGACACAGACACCAGATTCACCTGTGTGAACACCTGCATGCAGACAGGCTGCTGCATTTCAGTGTCTTCATGTTGAACTGAAGCCCAGCCCATCCCATTTTTTTGGTTTGTGTATTCCCCATTCCTGCAGTCACAGGCGGTGCCTTTGATGCTCTCACTGCCCCACACAGCTCTCCAGAATTCATCATTGGTTACCTGATTCCTTACAGTGCTGCAGTGAGATGTACCAACCTTTCACACTGTTGTTTTATAGATGCATTTGGGCATAGGCATGCTGGTTTTATGGGCAAAGCATTACTTCTTAATTCCCTCACACATTTCTCACTGGAAGCCACGTAGAGAACTTTTCTCTTATACGGATATTGTTTGTGTTTTCTGATACCTGCTAATGGCAACTTGTAGAGGGCAAATACTTTCCTACAAATAGCTTTTTATTTGATTGTTTTTACTTAGAACTCCCTTTTGCAGGTTATTAACCCCATTTTGAGTATTATTTAATCAGTTTTGTAATGGAGCTGGCATTACTTGTAATAATATTGATCACAATTAATTTTTTTCTGTCATTTTTTGACATATTGAACGTAGTTTTCTCTGCTTGCATTTTCAATTAAACCATAACAAAATATTTTGAACTGTTATGACCTTTGGAAGGGCATTTCATGCTGGCAACACCATCTGGGCATTCATTGACCAAATTACAATAGTGATGCCAAACTCACAATAATGATAATAAAAATAAGAAAAGGGTCACCTCATTCCTGGGAGTTCAGAAGACACTTTTCTGGACAGCCTGGTTCAGTGACACAGCTTATTAGAGTAATTCTTCATCCTTGGATAAGTTTTCAGACAAAACAGCTGTCCACATGTGCGTTCCTTGGCTGGCTGTGCCCTGGGCAGCATTCTGGTACCTCTCTGGGGGGAGGTCTTGCATAGAGTGAAGCTTCCTTGAAGGACACTTATCAGTGTAAGAGATAAGTCCTTTGAGCTGTAATGGACTACTGAGTATTACTTTGCCTTCAGAAGCATTAGAGTTTCTCACAGTCTCAGCCATACAAATCCCTGTAGAGTGCTAACAGTGATCTTAAACAGAGCTGGTAATTGCAAGGACAAGAAGGAGTAAAAGTAGACAAAAAAATTCTGTTTCCTTGATTATTTAGTGAGCATTTGGCTCTCTCATTGTCATTGCTCCCACTGCCCACCCAGAGAGTGCATTTAAATGGGGAGAGGCCAGGGACCCAGAGGCACCCAGCCTGCAAGGATCCCTGTCTTTGGAGGTAGTGGCAACCCATAGTAACTCTTCCAGCAATCTGAGGATTTTAGAGGCTGCTAAAAGCAGGTCAAGGAAGCTACTATCTTGTCCCATGGTCTTTTGTGAAGAAAACCACAGGCTTTCATTCTAATTGCTTCATGGTGATATGAAAAATAATCACTTCCAATTTCTGAGTTTTATGAAAGAGGGTTACATAAACACATCTTTCATGTGCCTGTAAAGATTATTAGCTTATAAAGTGGACTGAGATTCACAGCTGAAAAGGTTCATAGAGATATGAAGTAATATTTTTGCTAATGGCCCTTTATGCGTAAAGTGTTACAATGTGTGTAACAAATGCCCCCTGTAAGGAACACAGCATGCTCATCAGTGTGTGAGATACAGTGAATTATGCAGTTTCTAACAGCAATAAAATTTTACTATTATTTTGTAAGACTTTTAAAATTTTTAATTTAATTTCAGAATAAAATAGACACATTCACCAGTGACATACCCCAAAACAGAACCAGCACAATGGAGCTAAAATGATAATACAGTTTAAACTACACTGCTACTGGAAGGTGGTTCAAGGCTACAGGACCTCTACAGTATGGCTGTGGTGGCTTGAATTCCTGCTGGAGCTGCTGAAGCTACTCACATCCAGTTTCTGAGAGCATCTCTTTTTTGTTTTGTTGCCAAGTTAAATGGCTAAGCTTAAGTAGTTTTCAGCTAGAATGTGTAATGAAATTTAGGAGGGGAGGGAGAGAGATTTTGTAAACTCCTCAGGAGAAACAGGACCAGAGTTTTAACAATTCACATCTTTAATGAGCTATAAATTGGATTCCACTCACCACTGAAGCAAGTAGCAAAATTCTCATTGACAGTATGAGGTTGCTTTTTGACCACTAAAATGCAAACAATATGTGGTATGAGAATGGAGGTGACGTGAAACATTCCTATAAGGACCATTGAAAGGAATGGTCCTGTTTTTTCATACAGAAAAGAATTCACACCACCACATTATGCAAAGATCAAGGCTTTGATGCCAGTAAAGAACAACAGGTTGAAATTCCTTCTGAAATAAGCACCTTGTTTAATCATAGGTAGAAATCAACATACATGATTTTTAATCCTATTCTCTTCATAACTTTAATCCTTCAGTCTCTGACTTCTAAATGAGAATGAAGCATGATAGATTTAACAATGAGGAGCTTGTGAGATTATAGTCATTACAATATGGCCAGCTACCTTTGTCTTTATTATTTCTACTCCTTCTGATTTTCTGTGAAAGCTCTCATTTTTAACAGAGATCATTAATGAAAAAGGAATGTCAGTCTTATAATTTTTAAAAATTATTCTTCATAATCTTCTCATTTTGTATTTCATCTAAAAAATCAACAATTTTATCAAATTTAGAAGCCAAAATTTGGTGTTCTTTGATGGAAATTTTGACTTGTTGCAAAGAGTGGTTGGCTATTTCCTGGCAATCATTTTGGAGACCATTGCTGCTAAAATCCCTAGTAACACTTGCAGATATCTTTAAAGGTGGAGTATTTGTCATTAATTCCAAACATTCCTTGACTGCTCTTTGCTTACAATGCATTACAATTAAGGAGAAGATGTATCCAAACCTTTCTGTTCCATTAGCAGTTGAGTTTCACAAATACAGCTCCCTCAGAGTTTTGTCTTACTATTAAGTGAATTCCTTGTATTTATGATTTCCTTTTTTTTTTTTTTTTCAGTATACTTTAAACAAGGTCTCAGTTATTTTCCTTTTGTGACACCTGGTCTTTGATTCCAGCCTAAAATCCTCAAAGTGAGGTGAATGCTGGAGTCCCTGTTAAATAGAACTGGGAAATCCTGTCTGAGCACAGATATCCTGTATTTAAGATTTGACAGATAATGCAGCACTTTAAAAAGCCTCTGTCTTTCATGACTAATACCCTCGAAGACCCACTGGCAGATAATCACTGTTTGTGGGACAGGGGAAAAAAACGTGGTAGCATTTCAAGTTTTTTGGGAAGTGTATCTGCCTGAGTGGGAGGAAGGCACAAGCACTTAGTGTGTGGATGGTAGATATTGCAGAGCTGTCGAGAAGGGAGGAACTGCATTTGCAGAATTCATAGTAGAAGGCTTTGGAATAGAATAAGTGGCTATAAAAGGTGGAAAGTATAAAAAGCAGAGATGTGGAGAATGTGTTGCTGGCTGTATAAAAAGGTATTTGGATTTGTGATGTCTTTAAGCATTAGAATTATTTCAGTATAGAAACATGAAAAGGGAAAAGTATCTCTGGATATGAGGAAATCCTGAAACCTGGTAAAAGGACTGATAAGGCAAATAGGCAGGATTTTGGAATCCTGACAAGAAATGTTAGAATTTGTTTCCCTTAAACATCAAACCTTTATATGTAATTACATTCTACAGAATACAGTCTAATGTTTCATCAAAATAATAATTTCTGATTACACATTCTGGTAAAACATTGAATCTTTTTGTCTATGCAACTGTAAAAATTAAAAGGCCATAGAAATGCAGAATGATTCCAGATGAATGTTACTTGCTCTAAACACAAATGAGCCTTACTTACATATCAATATGTGCATATTTCTGTAGACATGCAGGCCAGATTCTGGTGACTCCTGAGGTTGCCCAGGGATCTTCCCACACAAAGATGAAGCACCCAGATCTTCTGTTGGATCCTCTTCCTTCTGGTGCATGGAGGGGAAAAGATTCATATGAGGGGAAAGAAGTCATATCTTACTATGAAAACTAATAAGAATAGCTCAAACTAGCAATTTTGTCTGAGAAATTATCTAGTTTAGATAACATCTCACTACTGATAACCTACATCTTTCCTATACTGACACTGCAGTGATAACATTGCTCTGCTTCACTCTGGAGCTAACAGAAACTACAACTTCTTTAGTCTGCATACTTAAATATACTGGACACTGGACTTAGTTTCAGTACATTTGCTCAAGGAGACTGAAAAATTTGAGAAATGTTTTAATTATAGAAATTTTTATTTAATCTTTCAACTCTGACACCACCATGAAAAACATGAATTGCTCTATCTAAAAGTTTTGTTGTTTTGGAAGGAGGGAGCAAAGGTTAAAGGAGAGTAGGATTTATATTTTTAAAATACTTTTTCCTCTTTCAATCCCAGCTGGAATTCTCTTATCTATTTTCTTTTAAGTAGTCTGTGAGTTTTCCTTTTTACAAGAAAAGTCCTTGCCTAGAGAATTTAAAGTTATAGTTTACCTTCTCTATAACAGAATATTTACTGGAGGGAGCAAGGTTTTTCCTTACAAAGGAACACAATTTTCACACTTTTCACTCCTTTAACAAAAATTCAGTCATTCTGTTTTTCCAATGACAGAAACAGAAATATTTGATCCACATCTGAAATTCCTGTTCCTTCTATTCAAAAAAATGTCTGGAATAAGTATATCACTTTCACAGTTAAACAATTCAATACTTCAGCATTCATTGTGGTCATGTGCAACTACTGAATCTAAAAGTGTCTGCCACTGCTCTCACAGGATGGACCTCATGCTTTTCATACTGTAGGTTTTGCTTGACCATCATCTTAGCTTCAAAATAGGTAATTTTTTTACAAATTTTCACCGTTGGGCAAAGGAAGTACCAAGTCAGCTTTAGCTATTTTGGGACTGTTATATTTTTTATACTCAGACATTCATATTTTAAGGGTTTCTATCTTCAATTGACCCTCTACTTTCTTCCACTGGTCTAGAGGAATCACTCGATTTCCTTCAGCTTTGGAAATGGGAAAGAACAGCCCTCATTGGTGGTTTGGGGGCAGATGTTTTTTTAGACCTATCAGTCTCATCATTCAGACAGTTTAGTGGGGACCATTAGGCTGTTACCAGTTGTGGCTCCATTAATATTCATTTAAACTTGCCATTTTTTTCTCGTGGTCCACTTTGTTCAAAAATACAGATATTTTCATATTTTCTACCCTTCAATTCTCTATGGTCACTTTCTGTGCCATGATATTTCTGCTTGGGCCTTGTGTCCCCACCACTATTTGACTTACTTGGTCTCTTCATAACCGAAGACTACGACTGTATTTGCAAGTTCTGCATTAATATACAGGATCATAAAATGTTGCTCTGATGAGTAGTGAAAAATGGTATGGAAAGACCTTAGAATGTGTGTCTTCCAAACTATTAAACACATGACAGAAAATGCCTGTTTCACAACATAAGTGAGTTTCAAAATTCTTTGAACTTTCTGAGCTTAGTCCCCTTCCTGCCTCTTTTTTTTCAAATTCTTGGAGGATTTTATCACCCTCAATTTTGTCTAACTATCCTTTTGTTCTCACACTTCCCTACACTGTCTGGTCTTATGCTGTCATATTTAACATATCCTGAGTAGTTTAGATTAGTCATTAAACGTGGGTGTTAATTTTTGAAAAGTTAAATTGTAGTTTTGGACTTCTCTTGGTCTAGTGAAAAGATCACAGCAAATATAACGGTACTGCTTGCTATACTGATTGCTGGAATTCTCACAACAGTTTTTGTTTATAAAATTCCTGATTGTTATTAGAAGATATTTATTAACATATAAATTTCTATAAATAAATTGAACAGGTAATGCTGGATAGAAAAATATAGTCTTAGATCTATTTCAGTAAATGGTATTTCATTAAAATTTCATTATGTCTAGCTTAAATTCTATATTGTTTCAGTAACTGAATCTAATACGTGGTTTAAAAAGTAGAATTTGGTCTAGCAAGGAGTAAAAGCGGATAATCTTTCCCTAATATTAATCTCTAATATTAATCCTGCAAGAAGTACAGTTCTGAGGTTAAGGAACATTGCCTTGGTAAAGAACTGAAGAATTTTTTCTAGCTGCACTATCACTATATAGGCAAAAGCAGAATTAGAATAAATTGTTATGGATAAAGAACTAATAAACATACTTTAATCTCTGACTTAAGCACAAGTAAGATTGTAAGTGACCCTACTAGAAGAGAAGAAGCCAGAAAATCCTGTCATTATTAATTTTTTTAGATTAATTTTGAAATAGCCTTACTGATTTATTTTTTGTTTAGAGAAGCCCAAACAAACTCTCAGTGAAAGGTGATAGGGGACTTCTTCAAAATCCACTGAATGGCTACTGTTGAGAAGCATTGGATTAGGTGGAAAGATAATACATCTGTAAGAAGGAGGATTTTCCTTTTTGTCAGTGTAAGCTTCCTTCATTGATTGACTTGAAGGGTTCCCTATTCAGATGAGGAGTGTGCTTTTTGAGATTTTGTTTATGCAACACCAAATATTGTAATTATGTCCTCATGAATATTCTTTCCAGAGAGAACAATGTGCATCCTTGTGGCAGTGAAATCCCCATTAAAAATGTGTGTGCCAGCTGTGGTTATTCTGGATTGTTTATGCCTTTGTGATACACTTTCCTTCTCTCACTTCTAATTGTTTTTGAATGACTGTGGCAGCGGTCACTGACAATTAATGACTGATGGGCAAATTGCATGAGTCCTGCCTTTGTTCCCATGATTACTGGTACACTCTCAAAACTAAAACTAACACCACCCTCACCCCCCACATTTCTCTGCCAGCCATCATCTCTGAGTTACTGATCTGCTAATGTTTCCTTCACTTGAGGTTCAGAAAATGTAATAAATTTTTTCTCCTTGGAATAATTTTTAATAATGACCAGATTGATAGACAGCCCAGCTAGAATATGTAGTGTGTCAGGGTATTTTTTGTTGCATACTTCTTAATCTAAGAAAGAAACATAATGGCAGATTCTTATTCCTTTTCTGGGATAGTAAATGAGCCTCATTATTGCCACAGTAGTTAAGCTAAGCATTGTTGTTACAATAGAGAAGGCTTTGAAAAATCAATAAGAAAACCTTTAAAATGTTTTTCTTGTGGAAAGGTGGAGCTGATATTTATATAATGTCCTTCTTTTCAAAATAAAACCCGTGCTCCCAGGAAGGTTAATTCTGCTTTATGTTCCTGTTGCATGTACAGTGTTACACAGGGGTAGTGAATTTGCACAAACTTCAGAGTGAATTTGCTGTTGTTGGTGTGGTTCATTCAATATTTATACTTTGGGCAGTAGTGAGGGCATGCTCATCTCATCCTCTTGACCTGATCTAGCTGTTTCTACCATTCTAATCACCATAACTTCTGAGCTGCAGGTTCTGTGTTTTGCTACCTGGCTCTCCTTATGTACACAGATCTCCCACTGATGTTGCTGTAGGGAGCTCTATAAAATAAGAGGAATATTGATATTCATTAGTATCATGTGCAACTGAGAGGAGATTTTGAACTGGGAATGTTGCCCTTCAGCTTTTGCTGTTGTACATTGCCTTTCACATGACTGAGTGCCCATCAGCTGAGATGTCATGGAGACTTGAATTTGAGGTTGAAATAATGCCACCATGGATTTGATCCTTCTGAGAACTGAGCCACAGCTTTTATTTTTCAAACATTATGTGTAGCTAAATTCTATTTCAGCTTTGCATATATTCATACACACAGATTTTGCAACACCAAGCAAAGCAAGATAAGCTTTAAACTGGTTGAAAGAATTTTGGATTTCTGCTTGGAATTTCTCCTTCTCTGTAATGTATTTCCAACACTGCAAGTCTTTGAGTTTAATGCCAGAGATACATTTTCTCCAGAAACTTTAAACATTGCCTTTGGGAATTGCTTATCAAAGGAGTTAAACTAAAAGGATGACTGTGATCAGGCGTTCCTAGGCTGCTTAGTTCATACAATGGGGATTTTTGTCATGCTCTGAGGAGAGTCCCTGATGAGAGATGAGAAATATCTTGCTACCATTAAAATTAAAATCGTGTATGGCTACCTCAGCTTGAATTTTATAGGAAGTTGTTTTCATGTTGGGCTTTAACATCATTTTAAGTTGTATTTTTTTTGGTGAAGTGTTTCAATAATTTTTTTTTGAGGATACAGGAAATCAACTCCCTCAAACCTTCAGCACCAGAATAATGCACTAGGGTTGTCTAAAAACTCTATACATTGCAGGTCTTTCAAGAATATTCAATGTTGGTATTTTTCATGAACAGTGGTCAGAACTGGGAAAGTATAGTCCTACAAAAGGTTTTACTAAATATCTGGATTACAAGCTGTAGAAGTCTTTTTGGTTTAAACTTATGTGTGATATTTGACCAGAAAAACTAGATACACTCATTGTTTGAAAGCAATTTTTTATTCCTGGTTAAGTTAAACATAGTTTTCTTTCTATTTTAGCAACTGTTTAAGTTGTTTTAAAAAATAATACATTTTTAAGTGAATTAGGGCTGTTTATATTAGCATGTTAGATTTAGAAACAGAATTCTGGAGTCCTTTCTTGTGATTCTGTAGCTGAAGTAAAGTTGAATCTTATGTAGAATAAATTCCTACTTTACACATAGTGAGGACAACATAGTAAGAGCACAAAATCTGTTTTACTGGCTCAGAATAGCTCTCTGTCTAACATGTATCCTATCTCTAAGTACTGCTTGGAGCAAATGGTTGAGAAAAGGCTACAAGAAACAAAGCAGGCATAATCCCACTCTTGCACCTTCCTACTTTTTATCTCTCACTGTATTACAGAATCTCTGAGCTGGTGATGGTCTCAGGGTCACTGTGCTCTAACTGTCCTTTATAAGTGTGTCTAATTCCTTTTTAAACTTTTCCACCCTCTGGGAAAGGATTCATACACCATTATCATATTCCTTTATGTGATATTTCTCCAGCAGGAGAACCCTAGCCCACAAAACCTCACATTGGCAAATGAGGTCTTCCAAATCTCTGACAGCATTAACTATCTCCTCCTGCACCTCTGCAGATTCTGCTACCTGTTTTTGGTTGAGTGACCAGAACTACACGCAGTACTCAGGATGTAATTGCACTATTGATGGCATAATGCTGCTTCCTGTTTTAGCTTCAGTTCCCTTCTTGACATTGCTGACATTATGTTTGCTTTTTGACTCCCCATGGGCTTAAGCTGGTGTCTTGAAGATCCTTTCTCTGAGTGTTAATATTCACTTTAGAGCCCATCACTTTGTATGTGTGTATGCACAGTTAGCATTCTTATTTCACTTTCCGCATTTCTTTGCATTTATGGAGATAAAATTAATCATCCATTTTAACACTCAGTATTATGAGATTGTTCTTCAGGTTCTCACAAGCAGTTTTAATTTGATTATCTGGAATAAGCTTTCTGAGTCTTTCGCCAATATCTCAGAATCAGGAAAGTGACTTCAGAATCAAAAGATCCTGACGGCAATTTTTATTTACCTTCTTTATGCTTGATCCCTTAAGATGATTATTTGCATAATTTTATTCACCAGTAAAATGGACTAAATCTGTGCTAAAAGAACCAGAAAGAGAGTTAATACAATCATCTTGTTTCTGAAACTAAGGCTTTAGGAATGCATGGTAACAGCAGCTCTGTTTAATTAGCTGTATTTAATTACTCCACAGAAATGAAACCAGCTGGCCCAACTTAGTGATGGAAAAGTGGGGTACTGAAATCCAGAGCTGGACAGCAGGGACTCTTTGTATCTGTAGACACGTCCAAAGAGTGCCTCACCTCACCCTTAGCTTTTATGCTAAATGAGATGGATTTTCCTTCTGCCACCCCTGCCTAGCAAGGTGGATCTGAAGGGAATCAGCGGGGATCGACCCTGGGTGAGAATGACATGGAGCTCTATGAAGTACATGAGATGATTTTCACTTCAGTCTTGGCACACTCTAGGAAAAGCCTTCCCCTTTATAGATCCTGAGGCAACTAGTTTGGGGGATTGACAGAGAAATTTATTTAGTATGGGATCTCCAGCAAAACTGGTCTGAGAAAGCAGCAGCAGCAGGCATTACCTTCCTTTCTCCCTGCAAAGACACATCGAGCCTTTTACACTTGTCCTTTATTCCATTCTTGTGTGACTCCATTGATGCTGGGCTGCTGAAGAGCTGTGTAAGAGGTGAACAGCAGCCAGATTTGCTGGGGAATCGGCTTCTGGCTTCACTTTGTTGCTTTGAGAATGTTTTCTAGAATGTACTAGGTGTCTTGTTCTTAAAGGAAATACAGTTATGCTTGGATAGAGCCCTGGAGTCAGGACTGTGTTCAATTAAAAACTGCAGGTAAAGGGGAAATTTTGTAATACATATATATCTGTATATATATATATATATATATACACACACACACAATTTTTAGTTTTAACAATAATTTTCCCTGGTATTATCGATTCATCTAAATGCTTGGAAAAGCTTGAATGAAAGGTTAAAAATTTGGGGCTAAGTTTGACCTCACTTCATCCAAATTTCAAATGTGACACATCAATACTGTAGTATCATTAAAAATGTTACACCATTTTAAGAATTTCAGGAAATAAAACTTGTAGCTTTAGAAGATTTTGCTACTGTGTTATATCTACTAAGTAACCTTAAATAGCACACAGAATAGGAAAAAAAGAGAACTTTTAATTAAGGGAACCTTTTGAGAAATAATGCTAATGTTTAATTGCAATTTGGTGACCCAGTTGCTGGGTTATTTTGGCTTATTAAGAGTATATAATTACTCAGAAATTCACATTCATTTGTGATATATCAGCATCACAGTTTAGTGAAACTCCTATAGCTTGGTAAACTGCAGGACACTGCATCTGGGAGTTTCTGAATAATTTATCTGAAGTAACGAGTATCATCATGTGATGCTGTATCAAAGCAACTGCTCGAGTGAAAGCCAGCTGGGTACAGCCGTTGTATATCAAATAGCTGTTTGAGTTGTCTCTCTGGAAAAATTAGAGAACATAATGAGCAAAATTAGAAAACCTGGGGAGCAGCCTCCATGGATACCTATTAGCAAGAAGTAATTTAATTAGTGTGAAATTTGTGAAAGTTCATTATTTACAAAGCTTTGTAGTGTTACAAGAGAAATACATGTCTACATACACACATCTATTTACACAGCATGGACATAAAAATATATAAAGTATAAGATGAGTGCTTATTTTTCTGTATCAGCTTTATGAAACACTAATAGAATATTGGCTCAAAATCTAAGGACCCATTTTTCCCCAACAGAAACTTTTGGGTTGTTTCCCAAAAGGCTTTATACAGTCTCACTAAAAGTAAATGCTTCAAACACAAGATCCAGGAGAGGCTGACAAAAGAGATTTGCTAAGGAGAGATGCACAGCTCTGTTAAGTATTAGATTGATGTTTTTATGAGGCAGGTCTATTGAGAGAGGTCCATTTGTGCCCACTCTGCCTGATGCTGACTAGAAATAGAGAAACATGATGTGCAGAACTGACTGAGAGAAGGACAGACCTGCTGAATTTTCAGCAGAGTCAACGGATGATGCAGCTGGTCTGCATCTCTCAGGATCAAGCCCTGCTCTAAACATTATAACTGCTTTTACTAACTTGTCTCCTGGTCTCCTAGTAAATCTAAGATCAGAGTGGTTTCACAATGAAGTCATTTATAACAACTTTTGGATCCACAGTTTAAATCACAAAACCAATTTGAGGATGGATTTGTGTCAATGGCTTTTGTAGCTCTGGCTAATTGTTTTTTCTGAGAGACATGGGAGAAATACTGCTTCATAAGGTTGTCATTAGCCTGGGAAAAAAGAGGCCATTGATTAGAGGCATGAATAGAATGGCTTGTAAGCCAAATTGCCAGTTGGGGATTCCCGAATGGCCAAGGGCACAGCCTGTCTGATCTTAGCAAAACTCTGCATTGCAGTGGGGAACTCTAAAGGATGCATTATTTTGTGATGTTGACCTTAAATCAAGTCTTTTTTGGAGGAAATAAACCATATAAGCAAGAAAAGGATCCTTCTATAGTATATGAAATGTGAATATTGCATCATTATTACACAGCAATTTGAAAGGGGAGGACAGCATAACAATTCTCTTACACATACTAGCATAAAGCAATGACACTCTTAAATTGTAAAAATAGAAAAATAGGTACATTTAGACAGTGCTTTTGTTTCTTTTCATTGAAAGATATTTTATAAAAATACTATTTTCAAATGATAGTGCCATTTGAAAGACATTAATAATGACAAAGTGGAATCCTCAGGTATCCAAAGACCTACTGATACTGTGTTAAAATGCAGTTTGCTAAAACATCATACAGACATTAAATTTGTATTGGAACATTCTTATGATTTATTGAATTTTTCTAGCTAATATCTTTCTAAAGGAATAAAAACTAGTAAATTCCCTAACCTTAATGTGAAGTCGTTCATTCCACATATAGGTACAGAAGTGTGCATCATCAGTACATCAGCTTTTTTACAATGTAATGATGAAAGGTAAAATTAAAAGCAAATCAATTCATAAAAGCAATTTACAATATTTACAGGGTGAATGAAGCATTTTACTATTTTCTTTCTTTTTGTCATAAAGGGAAACTGGGTCAAAATGGAAAGGACAGAACCAGTCTCTTACAAGATCTAATTTGACCTGCAGGTTTTGGACCATTATAGGAACACAGATACTTGTAGTGAAGTCCACACTATTGTGATTTCTAGAATGTCATCTTTTTAATGATTCTAGTTAAATTGCCAAATTCATTATGAGAAAACAGAGCTTTCCTTTAGCCTTGTGAATCTCATCCATTAGCCTTTTAAGAGACCTTACATCACCTAGCCATCATTAGCACATTGTGGCGCCCAAACCTTCACTGAAATCTTAAAATTCATTTGTCAAATTACCAGTTAGCATAGAAGGACAAAGCTCAATGTCACATCTTGAAGAAATACTTCTTACTGGAGCTTTAAGCATGCTGTCCCAAGAACCAGAAAGTAACCTGCCAACTTCCCTTTTGTGGAAGAAGAGGTTGGTGAGTGGTTCTGCAACACCTCTGTTAGAGCTCACTGTCTATTCTTCAGGGAACTGCTGTAGTGATTGCTGTTTGAGGAGCTTTTACCTGTTTTGTTTTCTTCCTGAATCCCACCATTGGCACTGTTCTGTACCACCTCTTTTGCCAGTAATTGGATTCTGAGTATTCTCTGATTTCCACTCCCTCCCCTGGAAAGGCAAGGCAAAACAAAGATACAACATAGTCTACTGCCTACTGGAATTATTAGTGTTAAATGCTCTATCACCACTGGGCTGAAAATTGAGTTGTTTATTATCAATTTGAATGCCATTCTGGAGTTCCACTACAGTTAGCCCTGCACTGTTTTCATTACAAAATCAATTCCTGGAGATGCCTATCTCCATTGGTTTAATATATGCCACATTGAAAGCTGGCATAGAAGAGCTGGTGCTCTTCCAAGGTAGAAGTATTGACTCCTGAAGAGGAGATGTAGTTAGAATAGGAAAAAGCAATAGATTTCCCGTGCTTCAGACTGGCTGATGTTCTCTAAGCCTGAAGGACGCATCTTAGTGATTTTTTTACTTAAAAGTCCCCATTCCCACTTCAGCTGTGTGGGGAACTGCTCCCATTCTATCCTACCTTTCAAGAAGTACCTTCTGATTAATCCCAGCTGTACTTTTCCTCTCACCTCTCAGCTGTCCTTCAGTATTTTTTCCCAGGGATGTTGTCCTAGGTTGACTATATGATGCTTTTATCCCCAATCATCTTGTTCTGTTTATGCTGAATAATAAGTTTTGCACCTCTGAGACTTGTTCCAGAGAGTGAAGGGGGGAGAGAAGCAGCAGCAGTTTGTTTTCAGACACTGCACTCGCTCCTCCACATTCCTGCTCCTGGACTGTGCTGTCTGTGCATGGACAGACAGCAGGACAGAGCTCTCCTTTGCTTTTAGTTAGTTTTAGCTAGCTGAGGCAAAGAAGTTCCCTGGACTGTGGGTTTTTTCCTTTTCCCTTTTCTTTGGACGTGTTCAGCCCAGCTCTGGCCTGAACACCAGCAGAGCACCGGCAGCTCCACCTGAGGCCCAGTGGGCCAGGCCGGGCCTGCGGCATTTCCAGCACTGAGGGACTGATAAGAGACTGAGTGAGCTGAGCTGCCACCCGGGGAGGGGACTTCCTGAGTTTGTCATCTCTTTTGGAGCAGCAAGGGGTTTTATTGTTTAATATTGTTTAGGTTTTATTGTTTAATTAACAGGTTTTTTCCACTTTTCTCCAAGGAGGTATTTTCTCCCGGCCCGGCTGGGGAGGAGGGGCCGATTGAATCTGCTTTCCTAGAGGAGCCCCTTTGGGGGTTCTCTCCCAAATTTGCCCTGAACCAGGACAGATTTACTCTAGACTCCAGCTTCAGGAACCTCCACTCCTCCCACACCAAGACCATGGAGGACCAGAACTCCTTCTGGATCACAGATGGGGGCTGCCTGCCCCTGAGGGACCCCTGTTTTCCAGGAGTGCCCTATCACTGCAGGCACTGCCTGCCCTGCAGAGGGGAGCTGCTGTGCCCAGCTCTGAGCAGCCAGGTTTGTGTGCTGCCAGCTGAGCACAGCAGGCTCAGCCACCCTGTGCCCAAAAGCAGGTCACCTGTATCCTGCACATTTCAGACTGGGCAATCCCCACAGCAACAGGGAATGTAACATTTATTCAACGTGGAGAAGTTTGTAGCTGCCTTTGCTTATGCTCTGCCAATGTCACTGCAATCACAAGGTTACAGGAACAACAAGGACACTACATCATGCTATTAATATGTCTGGTTTGGGGCTTTTTTAAGAGGATTTTGCAGCTTTAACATTTTTATGTGCCTACAGATACTCTTAGTCATGGATTTATTAGGATATTTTTTCTCTTTAGTATTATTAGATATATCTTCAGAAACAGGGCTTAAACCTGTCTCTTTTGAGGTAATTTAATGTGTAGAAAAAGCCCAACTTTTCTTCCTTTAGACTAGAGGGCTACTTCAACTCTTAAACTGTTTATCATCCTCATAACCTTTCTTTACCTCATTTCTATTCATCCTATTTCCTTTCCCATCTCTCTTCCCCTCCTCACCCTTTAAGTGATCTTAGCAGATGCTAAAGATGTCAAGCTGATAGCTCTGCAGATACAGACTCTTTATCAGACTTTAAAGATGTTGTTAATTCAGGAGTAAGCAATGTCAGTCCTATACCACAGATTATCTGTCATGGACTTAACCCAGGCCCCTGTTTAGAGAAGGAAAATCTATACACCATGGTCTTTATCTTCCTCAGTGGTGACTGCTGAAATATTTGCAGATTGACCACTGATGATGAATTAGTGTGTAACAGGTGTACGCTACTGTGCATTGTGGCATCGTGTCAGAAGCTCCATGTTTGATGGCATTTGGGCTATTAACCAATTATAATCATGGTTATTTAGTATTTGCACCACATAATGCCCCAGATAACCCACTATAAATGAATCACTAAAAGCACAAAACTGAAAGCCACAAGTGCTGAGCTAATTAGAAAAAAACTAGACAGAATGAAAAAGGAAGGAAACAGTGTTTTTTTCAATATATAATGTATTAAATTCTCCTCTAATCCCCTCTTTCTATAGCAGTTTAACATTTACATATTTTCCTTTTGCTGTGTATCATAAACCAGGCATATTTTCTCCTGCATTTTTTCTTTTTAATAACTTCTGCCTATGTTTCCTTATTTTTTTTTATTTGGTAAATTCCTCTTTTCTTCTTGTGTGTCTTTTAATTAGGCATTTGCCCATCACCCCTTTTTCTGTGGAGTTTCCAAACTCTAACCCACTATTTCTGTAGCCTGCCCTTGGATTTCTGCAGGCAGGTGCCTCTGCCCAGGCACAGACCAGTGAGGTACAAGGAATTGCAGATGTCATTATTCTGCAATTATTTTGTGTGTATGTAAATTGGGTTTTTTTTTCTCTGTAATTATTTTTCCCCCTAGATCCTGGTTGGGTTTTTTCCTTGTCAAGTTCCTCAGACAGAGAATATCTTCACTAGACAGGCAGCCATAAAATCCTTCTGTAGGGAAGGAGGCTGCATGTTTACAGTGCTGGATATGCAGAGTAGATTTCCACTCAGTGAACTAAATTGAAACTTAAATGATGATTTTAGCTCTGCTAGCTTCCCATTCCATCATTTCAAGAAAATGTTTTGGATTTAGGGTGTATAAAACTAACAAAAACTTTACCATTGTTTATCAAGCTGCATGATCTAGTTTCAGGATTATCACCTTCCAAGAAAAGAAAATCTATAGTCTTGTTCTTAAAAAAGATAGATGAATGCGTTACTGCATGTAGATAACCCTTACCAGTATCTTTTGTTTAAAATGCCTGTTGAAAATCATCACTATGGAAAAGGTACATATCAACCTAGAGGTTTGAAATATCAATTTAGAAATCCACCATCTTATTAAAATCAACTTTTCAGGCACTTAAGGTATTACTGTAGAAAATTAACAATATAAATTTAAATTTAGAGGCAAAAGAGAGTCACCTGCTTGGCTGTTATGTAATGACATGCCCAAAGTTATTCAGCTGTTAAATTAAACCTTTCATGTTATAGTGCTGATAATCAATACACTAATATTTGTGTAAATTTGCTGTCTAATTTACAGCTAATCAGGGGAGGGGGGGTTGGGGAGTGATGTCTGTACTATATTTTTTGCTTTTAAATTTGGTTTTTTGGGTCAGTTTAGTTCTGCAAGCGCTCTCATCTTTTACTGGAAAGATTTGCTTTGCTGTCTGGTCCTAAACTCTAGCTAGTCCTCACCATTTTTTCTTAAGCTCATGTATGCCAGCAGTTTGAAGTCTCTTACATGAACTTCCTCACACCCAAGGAGCAGTCTGAACTCACACATGCTTTTGTCTTTGCTAATCCAAAATGCATCTTGTGGCTATTGTCAGATTTCAGGGGGATTTAGCAGTAGAAAGCTGCTCCGAAATCTTTCTGGTACTACAAACACCACTGTTCAGCAATATCTACCTTTTAATTGTCACTTAAACTTGTGCTACTCAGTAAATGATCCGCTCTTAGTCACTTAAAAGTGCAAAAATCCTATTCCCTTCTAAAGATGGTAAGAGTTGGTTTGTTAAACTTTGCAACTCTATGAGGGAAACTGTTATCTGGCAGAATCATGTCTGAAGCTGGTGCACAAGCAAAGATTTGACTGTACCTTGAGTTTCTTCTTAGCTCTCCAGGAGTGCCCAGTGCTTTATTTTCTACAGAGTATCTAAAAATACAGTTAGGCAGTGTCACCTTCCTGAGAGAAAGGACCTCATCAGATGGTTGATAAAGGCATCCTGGCATAAGGAAACAGCTTTATTAAGTGCACAGACAGGACATGTTTTGTTGGCTCTCACCTAGACCTGCAGCACAGACCAGTCCAAACTTCTGACAGGGAAGTACAGAGACTTTTGAAAACCAGGCTTTTTGTACCAGGCTCTTTATCACAAGGAATTCTAATTCAGTAACTTAGTGTTCATCTGAATGCATACTACAATGAATAGTCAATCATTTTTCATTTAATAATGTAACATGTCGTTTTTCCCATTTGCCACTTGCAGCTGGCATTTTTGCAATGCATTTTATTTTTCAGACATCTTCTAGTGAATCACCAGATAGAGCAGCTGTGACAGCTATCCATTAATTATATCTCTGTATTAAAGTCTAATGAAAATATGACTTTCAAGGGAAAGTCTCCAGTAGTGCCCAAGTAGCAGCAGTTAAACCAGCACTATCTAGTAGTTGAATTGGTGGTTGATTAAATATTTGTATAGAGATTCACATAGCTGTATTAACCTCAAATATTATTTATGAACAATTTGCCTTTGAGATTAGAATGAAGAAAAGCAATAGACTTTTTATGTCTCAGTAGTAATTAGTATTGCCTTGATGCACATTTGCACTATGCCAATCACAGGCAATCCAAAGTCACCCACATGTGTGTCATGGCCTTTCCCTTAATTTAGGCCAAGCAGAGCTTCTGTATTTCAGATACAGGAAAGTAAATAAGCTGCGTTATTCTATGGACTTCAATTTATGAAAAGTGAAAAGAAAATAATCAGCAAGGGTTTAAAGGTCTTTTAAGATATTAAAAAGTGAATGATGTGCAAGATGGAAGCAGCTTTTTGGCTTCACTGGAAGCAGAAATTGAAATCAGAATGCAATACATAAATGTATTCATAATTTTGTATCCCAGCTCTCCCTGTGACTTTTCAGTCAGCACCTGACTTGTGTGAAGTGAGATAGGATCAGCCTGGGGACACATTGTTAACCCAAAGGGCACACTCCCTGTGGGCTGGGGCTGGAGACACCCCACAACTGCAGCCATTCGAGGGGGGCAGAAATGAGGGGAATTTGATTATGCAGACACCTACAGAAGGAATGCTCGGGTCCTGAAGGGATTCCCAGGGAGATCCAGAAAAGCCCCATTCAGTAGGTTTCTATGACAATCTCATTCAAGAGTCTACAGACTGAAGCTTATGCTGGGGAGGAAGACCTGTTTCATTGATTACTAGAACTTGCTCATCATCTGTTTTGTATGTTTTTGACCTTTCCCTAAATGAAATGGAAACTTTTCAATTTTCTCATTGAAAATAGATGCAAGTGGTGTCAGCAGGAACCACAGACATACCATTTCTGCCAACTGTGATTTTCCTGTCAGTTTTTTCTTTTTGTTACTGGTATGCCACAATGCTGACAGCTTTTATCCTTTGAACAAAGCCTAGCAAGGAAATGTCTGTTGAAATGTGATTATTCCTTTCACTGACATACATGGGGACTGTTCTCACTTCTGATTCTGTAACCATGCTCCTGAAACTGTCACCCTTCACCTTGTTGGGTTTTTTCAGATGCCAAATATTTTCTAGGGTCTGGCAGAATTCCAGAGAAAGTGCTGCTGTGTTCCTGCTGAAATCAGCATCAGACGTGATGATGAATACAATCCTGTGTATTTCAGTTGCAGTGCATTCAGGCATAGATTTTTACTTACACAAATACAGAATATTGCTTCACCTTGCAGTAATTTTTTCTTCATCAGCCACAACAATGAGCTTCACTATGGCTACATTTAGAACCCATCTCTCTTTAAATGCTAGCCTTCTTCTATTTCTCCTAGTGGGAAAAGGTGGAATTAGTAGCATAGATTTATTGCCACCAAATTTAATATTCCACAAGAAATAATATGCCTATTAGTTCTTCTCTTGGAAGGTTTCAGTATGCCCCAAAGTCTAAACTACTTAACCTTCATGTCATCCATTATATGGTACCCACTGCATCTCTGATACAGCAGAATTAAACCTTCAACAGAGAGAGGAGGTATGAACCTCAGTTTTCACCCTGGCCTGACTGGATGTGCATGAGATAATGTCTCTGCTCTCTTCTGTGAAGTTGAATTTGTGGGGGAAACATCTGTAGAGTTTCTGGCAATCTAAATGGATCCTGCCTGCCTTCTTTATGTGGACTCCAAAGAGAATCCCAAGATCAGTCATATGGTGCATTTCTTTCCCTGTCACTTACCTCAGCAAAGACCAAGGAATCCTGATGGAAATACATCTGAAACAATTGATTATTAATAAATATAAACTAAGATATATTTTCTCATACACTTCACAAATAATTTCACTCTTCTTTTAAGGAAAATGAGATAGGGAGGTGACTAAACAAACTTAGAGGGACCTGTCCAAAGGAAGGAAGGGAATTCAGATAAGCAGAGCATAACAGTGGGACTTAAGGCCTTGGTTTGGGAAATAGCCACATCTGTAAGAAAGGAAGCATGAAACTTTCCCTTAAGGAGGAGGTGACAAGGAAAGTTTTGTTGCTGATGTTATTAGGATGACTTGTAAGATGCTGGCTGTTTAGTGCCAGATGAATGCTAAGAAATTTAATGACAAAAAATAGCTTATAATTCAGCTGAAGTACCTCCCACCCCAAATCTCCAAACAACTGGGAAAAAGAACCCGTATTTTAACTCCCTCATCCTTGATCAATGCCCCGATGAACCCAAATGCTTACCTTGTGTATGAAACATATCATGAGGCTATCTGGTATATTAATGCAGTCTACTCTACAAAAAATAATCATTGCTGTTAAATTTACTACACCTGTTAACACCTAACTCTGCTGCTAGCACCCCACAGAGCATTAGCCTCCACCTTCTGCTACTGAAACCCAGCTTCTCAATGGAGATGTGTACCTTTTCCCTCTAATCCTTGAGAATAATCAGACACTTCATCCAGCAAGATCATGTCAATATCTGCCAGCCTGTTCTAAATGACCTCTGGACCAGCTGATGCTTTATACTACATGGTCACCCAATATTTGGAATGGCTCTGAATTTTTTCCACTAAGTTTTAACACTGTAGGAAACACAAACTTCATTTAAACAATCTACTTCAGATTTGAACATAGGCATTAGAAGGATATGATTTGTATCTCATTCACCCCTAATATACAGCCACTAATTTATGCCAAAATTGTAACTCATAATGATCAAGACAATCACCATAGTGATTATCTGTGGCAAATACTGTTTCTTGCTACTAGATTTCAGGAAAAAAAATACAGAATATATTCATAGTCTTTCCAGTTGATTTCATAGGGTTTATAAATAATCCCTAGGCTTCTTTGAATATTTTTAGTACTTAGAATCTTAACTTCTTATACTCCTTCTTTAGATTTCATCTTCATCAAAGAAGCATTTATGAGTATAAGGTACCTCTTCACAGTTCCTTCCATGTTCTTTAGCTTAGGTGAGACAAAATGAATTCTGCAATAAAAGACAATAGAGAAAAATTACAAAGTGTTTCTAAATCCTAGCACTGTCAATGGTTTTAAAATAAGGAAAGTAGCATTATTCTTAAAATTAGTTTTCTCTTGTTTACCACTCTTTGTGCTTCCTCTGTCTAAAGAATAATTCCATCCCTCTGCATAGCTGCCACTGAATTGTGGACAGCATTCTGCAGCCAGCTTTATTAACATTAAAATACATGTTAGATTGGGCTGTCTGGAGGTGATAGATGTCCTTTTCCTCTGCAGTCTCAGAACCCCAAATCTAATCAAGTCATGGAAGTCCTGGGGAAAAGGCCAGGATCCAGTAGTGCTTGGGAAGATGATGGACAGCAACTGTGTAAAGTTTATTAGTTAAAAAGACCTCCTGTCTTCTTTTTTAATAGTTTCGAGAAGAAAATTTGGTGCAAAAAACATTGAAGGGCTTACTCCAGTTCAGAAAAATTAAAGCAGACTTTCCAGTGTGATTCTTCTAATGTTTGTTTTAGATTTTGAAATTTGAAATCTGCAGAGTCTGCAAGGTAGAAAAAAGACTTGATAAATTTTATGTAGCTCAGTTCAGAATGTAGTGATTCAGACTATTGAAGGAAAAAAATACTTACAAAATAATATACAAATAGATACAGAATATTTATGTTTATGTATACCAAACAAAATATCAAGCTATTTGTCCAATTGTGAAGGAAAAGCTTTCGTTTGAATAAAAAAGCAGAGAAATATTTTCTTCTTTTCTTTTGATTTTATCGAAAATATATTTTAATTTACTGTGATTTACTGCAGGATTGAAACTTTGTGGGTATAAAGTTTTATGTTTAATTGGCAATGGCATAATATTTTTATGAGCTAGCTTAATTCTGTGTGCAGATTCAGTTTTTCAGACACTGTTACAGTTCCACTGTCCTGAGCAGTGCAGAGAAGGCAGACAGCTGGTAGTTCCTGCTGTTTGGATTTTCTCTCTGGGGCAGAGCACCTTGGAATGCCCAGTGAACATTGAGTACAGAGATGTTGACAATGCCAGGTGTTTAAACCACATTGTGCATTCTGCTCTAAGCACTGCATGAACAATATCAGATTCTGTAGCCCTGAACAACGTGTTTTCTTAAATCCTGCTTTATAGACTTAGCTCTCCCTGCCTGGGCATATGGGATATTTCATAACCAATGCTTCTAGGTTAGTTACACATCACAACAAAAGAGAATTCTTCTGGCATTATAAACAGCTCTGGTTTAAGCAGACATCAGAACTGGAAAGTTTTCTATCTGAAAAGCACACACAGTGGACTTCTCAGTGAAGAATTCAATGTGTTTAAAAAGACTGTATTTGTTAGTAACACTAGGGATACAGTCTTCCTTGAGAAATAAATAACTGGAAATAACTGGAAATGGAAAACAAATGCTGTCTAGTTCCTCACTGTGATTTTTAGCACTAGGTGGTATGCCATATTGTCAATAATAGAGAAAAAAATTTGAGTAAATGCATTAGAAGCATTACTGTTGTGCTTTAGTAGACTTGCTGTATCAAGTTTTGTAGTCTTTGTTAATACACTTCACAAAGGATAATGGCAATATGTGGTCTGAACTTGTCACTTAGGAGATAAAACCAGTTAATAGAGCAAATAAGAATTACAATTTTCTCTGAGCGATACATGGCAATGTTTGTACATTATTAGCTAGTCCAATGAGCAATAGAAGACATCTTTCCTCATAAAAAGTCTTGTCTTTGAGGAAATATTACTGATTTACTGTTCCAAACAGTAAAAACTAAATCAAGAAAAATGTTCTATGGAATTTTTGGCTAAATTTGAGTTAAAAAGGGGGTGAACAAAAATAAGAACATTATGAAGTACATGCACCTTGATTAGAGCTGGTGTAGAGCTGTTCAGCTGTGCAACCTTACAGTACTGTAAGTCTATGGTCCCACTTTTGCCATATAAAATAGGTCAGTGAGGGGTTTTTAATCGCAGTGTGAAAGGTGGTCCTGATGTTTTGTTGTTGGACACATGATTTTTTCAGGCAGTCCTGACCCAAAGATAATTTCTGCTGAGATTATGAAAGAGACATGAGACTCACCTTGAATCCCATAACATTTATGGCACAGGTGAAGGCACACCACTGTACTCAAAGCCCACCCATTCCAGTACACAGGCTGAAGTGGTGAGTGTGAAAGAGCTCTCCACCTATTACAACATCTTCAGTACTCCAGTTCCTCCCTAAAAATTGGGGTTTATTCGGAAGGGGCTGCAAAGAGAGTAGAATGACTGATGGACATCACTAGCTCCTCGTCTGTGTTGCGCCCTCATTCCTCCAGACTCCAAGGAGTGAATTCACTCTAAAGAGTGAATTTTAGAGAGTTGAGGGAAGTAGTGCTCTGCTCTAAGGATCCACATTTGTCTTTCTGGACTTCTTCCTATCATGTCCTATATGCCTTCCTCACCCCAGACTGAAATATTGATGGCTCAACTGTATGGCAATGAGAAAGCAACTTGTGTGTCAGGGGACAACCAAATTCACTCAGCAAACTAGATAAGGTTTATGGTAATGTTGTTCAGTGTTTTAACAGTCTCTGCAACTTAGCCACAGCAGGAGACTGTTGCTGTACAGTAAACAAGAGCTGATTGATTTTGTAATCTCAAGAGGGACACCTGCCTTCCCATTTGACTAAAGCTCTCATTTCTTTTGCTCTAGTAAATCTTACAAGCTAGGGAACAAACAGCACTCTAGTACTTCATACATTTAAAAAAAGAAAATCCATTTCCATCTTCCAGAAGACAGAACTGTAGGTGCAGAAGGTCAGCAGTGCAAGTTCTCATGCACTCTGTAGAACCATGCTCTTGAAAAAGAGCTTTTTCTTTTTGATACAGCTGAGACTATTTTAGCATCTGTGTGGTATGAACTGTGTCTTCCTCACTGCATGCATGTTCCTTCTCTACTATTCTATTTATACAAACAATAAGAATTAAAAAAAAAAAAAGATGAAAACCAATCTATAGGCGTTAGAGAGTAGTGTAAAATTTATGCAATTAAAAGAAAGCCAAGTTTTCCATAAATTATTCTTTATGTGTTTCAAGCCTTCTCTTATTGATTTTTTCTCTGATTTTTTTTTTTTTTTTTTTTTTTTTACATTCTAGTTTTGAGGGGTATCCCTGAAGTTATTTTAAAGACATGTAGATGTGGCACTTAGAGACACACTTTAGTGGTGGACTTGGCAGTACAGAGGCAATGCTTGGACTTGATGATTTTAAAGGTCTTTTCCAGTGTATTGGAGAGTTGAAAATTGTATAATTCTATGGTTTATATGTCTCTTAAGGCCAATAAAACTGCCTCTTATGGCATGTGCCCAGATTTTAGAAAGGCCACTCCTGTTTTCATTGTGCCTTTTTAATGCTTTGTAATTATCAGATGTTTCGGGTCTCTTTGCAGTGCTGTGTTATTTTATAATCTAGACATTTATTTTTTCCATTTACTGTGACTTAAAAGAAATTTAGAATTCTTTGGAAAGGCAACAAAGAATAACTTTACAGTAATTCTAATTCTAGGGGAAAAGTATCTGTTTCATTTTCCTATTGAGGGAGCACCTTATTTATTTCCAAGGAGCTGAGAGCTGTCGCAGGAGTCATGGTGTGGGATGGGAACTCCCAGCATGTTCCTGAGCCCACAGGCACCAAGGCAGCTGGATGCCTGCTGAAACCCCCAACACTCCTTGGGAAACTGTGCTGTGGGGGAGAAGCCAGTTTGCACTAGCCAGCTTTCTTTAAATTCAACGGACTCTACCCCTTCACAAAATTCAGAACTGCTCCTAAGCCTCGTTCAGTTCTCCAGGCTGCATCCTGGGCCCTTTGCTGTCTATTTGGAGTTTAATCCCAGTGCATGTTCTGCATACCATGTATCCCAACATTAGTTTCTGTTCCTTGTAGAATTCAGGTGGAAGATGTGTCTCTGAAAGCCCTTAGTAAACGTATACAGCTCTTAAATTCACATTGTGCCCAAGATAAATGTATTCAAATAATAAAGAGGATTTTTTTCAACATTAACCATTCAGGGATGAGGAAACACCAAAATTTAGGCAGCATTACCCACTCTAATCCAATCCTTTTTGTGTGAATCAATATGTGAATCAAGTATGTGTTAACTGCATGAGTTTATTAAAAAGAATTCCTGGTCTGATTTAGTATGGCAGACGCCCAGCACATAAGTTTTATGTTAAGTGGTTAAAGACTTACAAAATCCTTAAGCAATTAAAGTTTATTTTAATGGGATGTCTTCAGCTCAGTAACTGTGCTTTGTGCTATCACCTGCTCAGCCCACTTCTTTACCCATAGTCTTCCTTCAAAGTTAAGTTCTACTAGCTTCAAGTGACCACTGAAATTGGGATTTAGCATGTTAAACAATGCTATTAATAAATGCATATGTGTGTATTTTAATATGTCCAAGTTCTTTGAAAGAAAATTAATTTTCTAACAGCATTTCCTCTAAGATGGGAACAAGTTTTACGCATTTTAAAGACAAGGAAAAATTTTCATTGTGAAGAGCAATGACTAAATATTGTAAGGTGATTTGAAAGGAAGATCATAGACTTTGAGTTAATTTACAGCTGAGTTATGGTCAAAGGAAAGTAGTTTTTCTTCAGCATCTAACAAAACTTCCACAGCAGCAATTGTGTTAAAAGATAATGTTAAATTCTTTAAACTTCTAGTCAGCCTAGCAGAGATTTAAAGCCCTACTAAAATAGAGTTCTAGCAATTGAGGAGCACTTTCACAGATATTGTGTAACCCCTTTTTCTGGTGCCACTGGGAGGCACAATATTTTTCAAAACACTTAATTGCAGTTTGTCATAGAACTGAGGTGCCTTCACTAGTATTTTGTCTTCATATACCAATTACTTGCATTTCCAGTATTGCATAGAAAAAGAAAGTGTTAATATAAGGAAGAAAATGAAATATCCTAAGTGAGAATGTATTTTGCAAATGGCAATATAAGGAAGAAAATGAAATATTCTGAGTGAGAATATATTTTGCAAGTGTATAAAATAAAACTTAATATGTAAATATGTAAATGCAAAAAAAAAAAGTTCTGGTTGGGTTTGTTTGGGGGTAGTTAATGCCTTCTGAAGTCACTGTCAGTTTCAAACCTGTAAGGGAAGAAATGAAAAATCATCAAGCACTGCTATGTCCTTAATCTTCAGGTTTTACTCCTCCGGGCTGTCATTACTCATCGATAGTCTGACTGATGTGAGCTGGACAACTTTTGTGTTATTCTGAAGTACCCATTTTGACAAGGCAAAATTAGAAACATTTGCAGAGTTCTTAGCAAATATCAGTTATATTGGCAGGCAGCATTTATTTCTTCAGCCTGGAAGTCCTAGAATTGAGGATGCAGTATCCCAAGGGAGAATAATTCCCTTCAGAGATAAGTTCATGTCAGCTTTCCCTTCAGAGAGGTGGGTGAATTTTAATTAGGTGCATCTGGGATTTCTCCCATTTCCCAAGCCTCCCCACTGCCTTCCAGCTCTAGCAGGGTCATGTCTCCCCAGCTCCTGAGTTCCATTTGATCCTTTGAGAAAGTCTCAGTTGAGATTTAATAAATATAACTCCAGAAACTGTGCCTCTATCTCCATATTTACAGCTATAACAAAGCCACATCAGAAGCACCAATATAAAACACACCATCTACTGAAATGGAGAAGGGGAGCAAGTTATGCAACCCTTTATCTATTGAGGTTAGATAGCCAAAAATAAAATCACCATTATGAAACTTCCAAAATTACAGAGAAACTTATTTGATTCACTTTTTTGCGCTATACATACCCAGAAAGGGTTGCAAAAAGATTTATGGGAATCAGAAACCTTGGGCATCCCTACCCTACACTATCCCCCTATTCCAGTCCCTGGTAACCTCTATCCCATGTTCTCCAAACCCATCATATAGATATTTCCTGGTTAAAGATATTTACACCTGTCAGTGAATCCAACTTCACTGGAAGCTTTTTCTCTATCATATATTTTGTATTCCAGATTAGCTATGGTCCATAGTCCTTTCCTTGGAGCTGTTAGTTTTTAGGGAAGGTTGCATTAATTCTTTAAAAACTGTAGAATTGCTTTTGTTTATAACAAAAGCAAGGGACTGGTTTTCTTTGAAAAGAAAGTAATGCTAGTAATGCTAGTTAGTGTATGGTTCTGGTTACCCCTGAAAAGGAAAAATTCTTCCAAAGCCTGTGATCCTTTATAGCAGTAAAATTTGATCTCATCTCTTTGCCCTTCAGACAGCCTTGCATCACTCCTCTAATACATTAGTAACCTTCCCCACCCAGATCTCAGTGAAATGGCAATAATTATCTACCATCTAGAAACCCAGTACCCCACAGGAGGCTCATGTCACCTCTGAGAGTGTGTCTGGGTGAGGAAGAAAAGCAGAATCATGTCTGACTGCTTGTCAAGAGTGCAGAGGAAAGTGATACCACCACCAAGAGCTCAGTTTAGTGAGGCTGGAGGACATGAAATGACTGGACAGTTTAGGTACCTTGCACTGAAGTCAAGGTCAAGCTGAAGGCAAGATCAGTATTAGTTCTTTTGCCTTGATGGGGTTGTGCTATTCTTTCAGTTCATAATATTTTTAAGAGAAATATATCAGGAGATGGAAATGCTGAGCCACAGAGCAAGGTCAGCTGCTACCTTGAAATATGTACCTTGGACTTTATAATCAATATCCTCTGTCTCTTATCTGATGTCTTCCTTTCTGACTAGCTGGAAAGACATTTGAGAAAAATCACCATGCCTAAAAGTTAGGAATATCATCAAAAGAGTGCAAGTGAAAAAGATGATGTGAGACATGCAAATTGGTATGTACAGTAGAGAAGTTCAACCTGTATAAGGCTGCCAAAAGCTGAAGTTTCATAATGGACATCTAATTAATATTTGTTGTTCTTAATGTTCCTAAAGTCTGTCTTGGCACTGGATGCTCATATTTCTCTGTCTAGCTTCATCAGATCTCTGTCTCTGATCACACCTCTACTGAGACAGACCTTGATAGAAACCCACTAAGTTATTCCACCACATGAAAGTCTGTGTCTTGGAAATATACATTTTTAATTGGTCAGAGCTGTTCTTTATGCTGTACCAGACAGTTCCTTTACAGTCTCACATTTATCATTTAATAGACTATCAGGAAGCAATTATCAGGTTGGTTTCACTTTGTCAGACTGGCTGCAGTATATTTCTATTAACGATTCAAATAAGTGTTGAATTGTGTGTACTGCCCGGTTTGCAACTGGTGAAAGTACACACTAGTAGAACATCCAGAAGAGAATTATCTGTTTGCTCAGAGTACTGAGGAGCTTAATTCTTAGATGATTCCTTATTTCTTTTCATTTTATTCGTGAACATAAAAAAACTCGTTTACTTAAGCATTGTGGTGTGTCATTAATTCTATGTAGAGTCTGTAACTACTGTGCTGTTCTCATCTATAATTTAAATGAGGCTTTGCACTCAATCCAACTGAACAGAGGAGACAGGTACCATAATAGCTTGCAATAATTGACCTGGCAGAGCCATTTTGGAATCATTTGAGAGTAATATGCTTGACCCTGCAACCTTTCCTCCCACAGACTGTCTACTTTCAATCTTGCAGTTCCAACAGAGCCTATTAGCATGGCATCATCTCTGATTCATGGGGATGTGAAGAATGAATGCATTATAAATGGAAGAAAACATTTTGGTCTCTCTGCCCTAGTAGGATGTTGGAATTGAGAGGGATCAAAACACATTGTTTGAATCTTGTAGCTGAGATCACGGTGGTGATCAACACAGGCACATAGGATGGATTCCAAAAGGTTTCCCAGTTACAAGCTGGAAAATTTAAATGTCTTGCCATCGAGTTGGTTTGTCTGAACATGAACCTTTTCTATGAGGGGGAAATTCTGCTCTAACTGAGGAGTATTGTCCTTTCCTCTCCTTTATTCACTTGGGAGGTGCAGTTTCAGGTCAGACCACTGTTCTCAGAGGAAGCCAAGATTGTGACTTGTTGCATTCCCAGTCCTCTTCAGCAAGAATTTTAGGAGTAGCAGAAGAAGCAGAGCTGGGGTCAGAGATGTGAACAACCATGGGATGGTTTTGGTGGGGTACCTAAAGAACAGAGTATATCAGGTGAGAGAATAAATGGCTTGGGCAGGAAAAAAGTAATGATTTGTTACAGCCCTGCCACCTCAGTCAGAGCTGGGCTCTCCTGACTGCCCTTGCTGTTCTCAGCTGTGGTGAAGGGATGTGGGGTGTTCCTGCTTGAGTGTGCACAGGCATTTGCTGAAGTTAAATATGGGAAACAAGTTATGGACTTCCATATGAAATTGCATAATATGGACAAAAGGAGCAGAGCTTATGAATGAAAGGGTGAGATTTACTTCACTGCAACTGAAATAACAGAGTAAAATCACACTGGCCAGTCCTTCCCCACAGGCACCCCCCCCACACCTGGCCTTGCTGTGTCCACCATGTGCATTGCATGTGGATGGGGATGCTTGTGAATTCAAGAGCTCCCAAGAAGGAAATCACTTAGGGTAGACCTCTCTCTTGCTTTGGGATTCCTCATACTGAGAGCTAAAGGAGTTGAAAAGGCAGCATCCCTCTTAATAATTGTGTGGGCCTTTTGTGACCAGGGCCAACAGTTCCCAGGAAGGGCAGCAAACATGCAGCAGCTGGAAGCTTTATGGAACTAAAAATATATAGAGGATTGCTGAGGCAGTCTGTGAGTCAGGCAGGGAAAAACAGGCTGGGAAAAACGAGAAGCAGCATTGCCATGGAAGCTCCAGACAGTGCAGGTGATCAGAAGGGGTGTCAGGCCAGCCCCACAGCTGAGGGTTTGGTAGGGAAGATAAGGCTCATTCCCAGTGGATGCCAGGGTGCCAAAGGCTTTCTTGACTGAACTTCGTGACATCATGATTCTGCTCTTTTGAGGGGAGTGGGCAGAGAGGCTTTGGACCTCAGCCTCTGATAAAGTCATGCTTCCTTAACATCATTTAAGTGGGAGGAATTAGCCCCCACACATAATATCTGAGACTTGAAACGCCTTTCTCTTGTCAGAGTGAAAAAAAATCCCTGATCCTGCAGGAAAGGTATTAGTATTTCAGCCTATGGGGCATAGCAGGGCAGGTACTTCTCTGAGCACTCTTGTGCTTTTAAGTGGCTCCAATTATTTTTGAACGACTAAGTAGAGTGCTCATTAAGCATTTCCCTTAAATGAAAATAATGACCTACAAGGTCATGTTAATTAAGAAGCACAGTAAGTCAGTGAGAAGAGGTTCAGTTAGTACAAACAGTGGGCCCAATGCTACATAACACCACACTCACAATCAGTCTGGGTTTGTGTCCATCTCTGTAATATTAAGAATTTGTAGAACAGGATCATTGCACAAATAAAAATTGCTGCAGATCAGTTCAATCTGACAGCAACCACTGGCTCATTATGTGGCCATGAGCAGTATCTGCTTTTAGATCTGACTGACCAGAGCACTCTGGCTTACTGTGACCAGGAGCAGTGCCAATTTACCCTATTGAGAAGAAAACTTGACATATTCCAAGACTTTTACTCGCTTTTCAGAGTTTGTCATCTGGACTGGTATGGTGCAGGATCATACTCAGTGATGAAATTTCACAGTTGAATCATCATATTTCAGCTACAAGTCCCATTAGCTGCAGGAGGCTCAGGCTGTCAGACACCCTGTGACTCCAATTAGAACAGCACAGCCCAGCCTGGGCATGGATTTCTCCTCTGTGAGCAGCTTTAGATGTGCTGAGCCTCACATGTTCTTGCCACACATTTACCAGCTCTCAGCTCCTCTCTCTGACTGTCTCAGCTCAGCCCCACCATGCTCCCATGGAATGTTGCAGTGTGATGTAATAGCCTGTTTTAGTCATCCTGGTTCTTTCCCCAGGTGTGCCAATAACCTCTCCCTTCCCCTCCCCTGCCCCTGCTGACTGCTGTCTGTCAATCTTGGCATTCCAGAAAGGGCATCGTATGATTGGTGAAGTTCAAAAGATGCCTTTCAACCCTGGGGGACATTGGGCCATCCAGGTGTCACTTGTCCCCTGAGACTCCCCCCCCTTACCTGGTTGGTGGGATCCCTACCCCTTCCCTCCCCCTCTCCCCGGGGTTCAGAGACACAGCAACCACACGGTTCGATAGTTCTGTTGGAACTGTTACTGGATTCAGAGGCCTGTGTGCCAGGAATAAAGCTCTGGATCAAAACCCTACCGCAGAACCTGACTCCTTTTTCCTTCACCTCACCTAAAAGCCTTTCCACCAGAGGTAAACCTGAGCTCCTGCAGGCCTGGACTTGTCCCAAGTGCCCAGCTGCAGCATCCAGCCAGCCAAAGGTGTCTCTGAGGTGAAACCACCACAGCAGCCGCCTTTGGTCAAGCAGCAAGGCCAGACGAGCCCAGGCACGTTCCATCCGGCTATATTGGTATTTATTCCAATAATGTAAAACCCCCCTGACTTCTGGATCTGGGACACACAAGACCCCAGCACAGGGGAAGGCTGTAGAGATGCTCTGCTCTGCAGCCAGGAGTTCAGAGTCACACACAGCCCTGTGCTGCCATGAGTCCTCCTGGGCAGTATTTTGGTGGCCAGCCACAGCTGCATCCCTTTCCCTTTGCACAGCATACCCCTCACAGGAGCAGCATTCTGTGTCCATGCACCCTCTTATCTAACAGCAGCAGCCCAGGAAAATCACAGGGTATTGTAGCATTCACATTCTCCGAAATAATCCCTTCTCCCAAGATTTTTCTCCTGGGAAGTTGAGAAGCCTCAGAGAAAAAAGAAAACAATTCTTATCTCATTTGCTTCTCTTCTGTTTTGCTCATGTGGAATGTGTTTGGAGATTGTTTACCCACAGGTGATTGTTTCACTGGATTCTGCTGGGAGTTGTTTTCATTCTTTGGCCAATCAGGGCCAAGCTGTGTTGAGACTCTGGAAAGAGTCACGAGTTTTCATTATTATCTTTTTAGCATTTTAGTAAGTATCTTTTCTGTATTCTTTAGTATAGCATAGTATTCTTTAATATAATATAGTATCATAAAGTAATGAATTAGCCTTCTGAGAACATGGAGTCAGATGCATCATTCCTGCCTTAGTCAGGGCATTTCCCAGCAAATACAATAGGATATGGCACTTAGCATCCCAAATATTTGTACTTTGGGAAGATGAAGTATGCATACTGTTACCAAGATGACAAAAACAGCATCAAGAGCCCTCTCAGAGTGCATATGGGGTTGTTATAGCTGACAGATCCCTATGAACATTGAGGAAAATATGTATTTGGCCCTAAAATTGCAGAAAATTAGCTTTTTAGTTTAGGTCTTGCTTTAGAAAGGACTTAAAAGGCTCATTTTGTAAATGCCTGCACACACTCCTACACTCCACTAAAAAGGTATCAAAGCTTGGTGCAATACTCTTGCACATCCATGTGTAGTAAACACTGGCTTTCTTCTGATTATTAATAACACTTTTTAACAGCAGAGGAATGACACTGGTTTTAATGCATTTATATCCTAAAGCCTTTACTTTTTCCAGCCAAAAAGGAGTTATTAATTAAAATCAACATGTTAAAAATAAAAATTAAAAAGCAGATATTAAAGAGTCTGGCATTTGACTGAGCAAATTGAGTCATTACCTCATGAAATATGAGATGTTGTGGTAGAATTTTGTCCCTCATATTCCAGTATTGTGGCTCTTACCATTGTTTTTAACTCACATACATGGATGGTTATGTGCTTTTTTGTGTGCAGGGGCCTATTTCTTTTCATGTGAACTGTGACAGCTCTGATGAAGCCAGCAGAGCTCAGGCAATGCACACCAGCAAAGATCTGCCCCTTACTATTCACCCCCATCTGCTGTGTGACTCAGTCACACCAGAACTGCCGAGCACCTGCCTGCCTGATGTTTTTTTAATGAGTTGAACTCTTCATGTTGGGTTTGTGTCTCTGCCAGGTTCCAGTTTAATCACATATAATTTTTAGTGTGAAGTTTCACCTTGGGCTTTGAACTTGCAGGCACAGAACAAAAAGTCCCATTTCTAGTGGAACTTGCATAAGTAGTAATAATAACAAAAGCTAGGATACAAGGCAAGTATTTTAATTCATAGGTTATGACATTCAGCTTTTATGAACAGGAAGAGGAATTGTCCTCAGTAGACAGGAAATAATGAGGTTGACCCATATTCCGTAATAGTGTATGAAAATTAACTAAAGATTTGTGTAGCTAAGATAATGAGCACTTATATTTAAAGTTATAGCCTGGCCTAATTGCATAAAAGTTTGTGGGAGAAGATGTGTGTGTACACTAATAGATTAGTGGCTGTCTCTGGAGTTTCTACTCAGCTCCTGTAAAGCAGTTCAGTATGTAATAAGTCAAACTCAAATGGCTTGCTTGTAAAATGTTTGGCTAAAAGTATCCTAAGATGCATGAGGCCTGCTTTCCCAAGAATGGGGTATTCTTTTTTAACTTTCACATTAGAGTCAATACATGATGTGTGTTTTGCAGTGATTTAAGTAATAAAATTTACTTATTTATCAGGAAGTAAAACTGTTACTAAGGGAAAAACCCCAAAAGCTGTTTCTGACATCCTGGAACCATGAATATCAGCTTCTAGTGAGCTGTTTCAAAAATATAAATATTAATATATTTTGGGATTTGTGAATTTCTTGATTTGTCCTTATAGGAGAAATTATTTTCATCTCTAACATTCTGGTTTTGGAAAAACATTGTAAAGGAGGAAATAAACAGGCAAGTGGTTTGTGAATTTGTTAGCTGTAATAACTATAGAATTTGATTGGTACTAATAATATTATTTTTGTTGTTTTGTTACACCATTTATCTGGGAATCTGAGTGCTGTATGTATTTTACCAGTGATTAATAAGACATAATACATTTTCAGTATGGTTGAATATTGAAAGCTAAAGTATACTAGAACATCTTAGTGAGATGAAATGTTAATAAAGAAACATTTTATAATAGAAAGTGAAAAGAATAATGTTAATCTATTGAAATGGTAGGAGGAATTTGGGGTAACAGTGAGTTTTCCCCTTGCCAAAGTAGGAATTCCACTGAATAATGTGCATTCATGTTGTCATAAGAATACAAGTAGCCAATCTCCAGCGATTGAAATATTATACATAAATTTTGTTTGAAGAAAAAGATTCTGGAATGTAGTTTCTGTCACTTGCAAAGGACAGCCATCAGGAAGCAACTTCAATGTGATTATTTAAAAATTGCACAACAAATACTCAGCTACAGAACCCTTTAAACTCCATGTCCTGATTTGTCTAATTTACTCTGAAAGTTAAAGGATGATTTCCAGTGCACTGTTGCTGCTAAAGACAATCATTTGGGACAATCTGAGGACAGCATATCAAAGAAATTGATATCAGGCCCACAATTCTGTCTTACATTTTATTTGCAGGGATGCATCTTGTCTCTCTTTCTGATGCCTTTCTGTTTTTCCCATTTGCTGTGACTGGTAGGGTGATATTGGTGAATATTCTTTTTGCAGCCTGAAAGGGACAGTCCATCAGCAAAAGACTGATACAGACAATCCACAACATGCTGCCAAATCACAGAGTTAACAAAAACACACACAATTTTCTTAGTGGCTATTTCTTGCAGTAGAAATCACAGCACTTGTACAGAAATCTGTGGAGGGTTTAGGTTAGTGGTCTTGCTTTGCAGAATGAGCATAGGCACTCCTGTTGCTGATCAACACTAACAATGGCAGGTGCTTCAGAGAAAAGCACAGGAAGCCCAGGAGTGGCAATTAAAGTTTAATTTGAATTAGAGGAAGTTTCCTCTTAACCTTCATGAGCTTGTGATAGGACCTCAATGTGAAGGAAGTTTTTCCTTCAGTTATTAACCAAAATTTTCGTTATATTTACAAATTGCTAAACCTGTTTTAAATCCTGTTAAGTCTTGGTGATACTCTGTGGTCCTGAGTTAATCAGGTCTTACAGAACAAAAATTTATTTCCGTTACTTAAATTCACTGGCTTTAGATTTTCTATTTAAATGTGCAGAAGATAACTATGTTCAATTTATTTTCTGTGTATCCATCTGTAAAAAAAATTTTAAAAAATTAAAACAGTTCTGATCTTTTTAACCTGCCTTTGTGTAGAATTAATTTACCTCTACCTTTTTATTTAATAATAATTAAATTTCCTGGTATGAGAATCAATGGCCTTGTCTACATCTGGCTCTGGCCTGCATTTCTGCCATGGACTGCAGGCAGAGTTTCAAGTTATTTCTACACCCATTGCATTGTGTAGGAAGAAATGTTTGCCCATTTAATCTCCCTCAGCACACAGAAGTTGGAAGAAGTGACTGTGAAAGCTCTTTCTCTCCTCTACCTGCCAGCTGGGTTTGCAGTGGCTCATTGATAGGTTTGGGTGTTCCAGGGACAAGACTGGCTCCAGTCCAGCATCTCAGATATTTCTAGAAGTATTTCCAATGCTTATAGGAGGCCCTGATACTGGTGAGAAAGGCTGGGAGCAGGCACCTGCAGCAGTGGTGTTTCCTCAGGGTAAGTGCCCTTCCAGAGCTGATGAGCTGCTGAGGGGCAGGCAGTGGGTCCCAGGAGAGCTTTTTCCCAGCTGGAATGGAGTAGTGGATGCCGTGGTGCTGGGCTCCCAGTTTCATGTGTGCCCAGAAGAGAGGCAGAGTGATGGGACAGCAGGAGGGAGGCTTTGCTGTGTCTGCTCTTGCCAGGACAGACACTGTGCAGTGCAGCCAACCCAGACTGGCTTGGCCTGCAGGGGAACGCCTGGAGGCTCCTGGGCAGCTGGAGACCTCCTGAACCTGCTCTCAAGTCTTGTTCCTAAGGGTTACAACATCAGTTGAAAAGCACAAGATGTATCTAAAGCTCCCACTTAGAGCAGTAACACCTGAGCTGCCTCAGAGCAATCATTTAGAGCATTTCTGAAGGCAAGGAACTGTCTGGCTGGTGAATTCAGTCTCAGACCTTGCCTGGAGCGTGCTCTTACACTACATTGTAAGTACAAGTGGCGTGGGTTTGAGAATATTACATTTTGCCTTAGCCAGATTTCCTAGTAACTTTTGTTACAGAAAAGTTCTATGAAGCTTTCATTGAAATTCTGATCAATTTCCAAAACCAAGTAAATGCGCCAATGACCACAAGTTCTCCTGCATTTTGGGTAGCTCTTTTCCATGTGCCAAGATAAGGTGGCAAGAAAAAAAATTGTTGTCCAAAGCATTTGGTATTTTGATTTTCTTCGTAGTGATTTCCTAACCTCTGCAAAAATATAAACTAAAACTCCTTCTAAAACTTTCTAAAACCAAATTAACCACAAATATTACTGCCACAGCTCAAGGGAAACTGTCTCATTAATGCTGTGGAAACTGTTATAACAACTGTATACTTTTCCACCTTTCCAGCTGAGAAGTAAATACAATATCAAGAAGACAATTTTATTAGCTAACTGTACTGTGAAATCATTATTTCAGCCTATACATTTCTTCAGTAGCAGAAAAGCACTTGGAATAGTATTAAGAATTAAAATAATTGATGGCTGGAGCTACTTATACACTAAAGGTGCTAACTACACTAATATTGTTGAATGCTTGCTGCTGTATAAGTGCTAAGCATATTACTGAATGAGATTAATTAATTAATAGTATTCCTACTCACAGCTCAGATCACTGTTTGTGGATATCAGACAATAGAATCAGTAAAACCTTGTTATTTACTGTTGGGTTTACCATCAGATGGAATCTCTAGAATTATAATCCACAATCTGCTTTTTGATTTTACTTCTCTTTTTCAACTACTCTGTAGTAGTGTGGTAGTTAAAATTGGTTTAAATCTGTTTAAACCTCAATTGTCAGTTTTAATATACACATACAAGGGATTAAGCTATCCAGTTTCCTTTTCTGTCACTGTGCATAGGAATATGCAGCTGTTTTGGTTTTGTGACTCCATATTCTGGTCCCTTCAGAGACCCTTCAGGTCTCCTAGGTACCTTGAAAAAAAACTTGTGTCCTTGCTCAGACTAATGTTATTTGCATCTTGCTGTATATATGTTAATTAATTTACAACATTATCCTTATGCCACCAAGTAATCAAAACCAGAAAATAAAATGTTAATCTCACTCTGCATTCCATTTGAGCTTTGAGGAAAACTAGGATTTTTATAAGTAGTTGGTTTTTCTGTGATCATATCAGTATGAAATGTGTATTGAAATAAACCTCAGGTATGGAAAAATTGCCATGTGGTAATTGTCTTCCTGAATCCTATTATACATGTGGAGACAGTACAACACGTTGGCCTAGATAATTTATTTCAATACATAAACACACACAAAGAAAAAAAAAACAGTTAAATAATGCTGCTAAGATGATAGAAACATAGTCCTGAAAATCCAAACACAGGAAAATTCAGGTTTCTTGTGTGATTTCAGTTTGGGTTTTTTGTTCATACAGACTGTGGTATTTTCTTTTTTCTTATGTGAGTATGAGTATCTTTCACTTGGGCTCTTTCTTCCTTGAGTACAAAGGACAGAACTTTGTGTACTCTGGCATGGGTCAGAGCTCCGTAGAAGAGACTGGTGGCTGTGGGATGTTTTTGCTTCTTTTGCAAAGTGCTTGATGGAAGGAATTGCAGGAAGAAGTGGCCAAGTGGGGCAGTTTGAACCTTGGTTTAACTTGCTCTTGCTGAATCTAGCTCTGAAGACCTGCATTCTTACACTGCATGTAATGTGGTGTTCATTTTTTTTGTGGTGGATTTAAGACTCTGGAACTCATATTTTCATTTTTAATTATAAAAGTTTAGTATTCATTTCCATTTTTTTTATTGATTTTTTTTTAATTGGCGGGAGGGGGATAACACTGAAATATTTATGTGCATGTGGTTTATCTGCAACTTTGCAAAGAGCAGCTTCAATACCAGACCTTCCTTGACGTGAGAAAACAGCAGAGTGGATGGGTTGTGGCTGTAGACTGCTCTGTAAGGTCTATAGGGCCTCCTGCTAGCAGGGGGCTGGACAGTCTGCAGCATACACAGCAGTGCTCCCAGCAGACAAGGAATGGTGAAATTCAAGTATCTTGGATTACATGATCTTGGAAAGAACAAGTATTTACAAAGTCTGATATTGTCCCTCTGTTATCTCATTCAGATATGTTTGTAGTACAGTTGTGATAAGAAGGTGCACATTTCTGTCTCATCAGCTGACACATTTATGCATGCTTACAAAAGGACAGGATCTACAGAAATTTTACCTGACCAGGTTTTGAAACATTTAGTGATTTATTTTTTTTGAGTCTAAAAAAGGCCCTGCTTGATGTAAAAACATTCTCTTTAAGTTCTGTTCCCAAGCAGAAACTTTCTTATAGCATTCCAAAATCAAGAACTACTGATATCTTTTATCATTGTCCCAAATATATTTTTATGAGCCTTTTCTAGGAAATAGCTGGACCACTTTCATTTCAGTTTTCTTCCAGAAGTTCAAAGCAAGTGGAAGGAAGGTTATGAGGGGAGTTTTCCAGCAGCCTGGTGACAGTCATTGTGGCCAGCACTGCCCACAACATAAGGGTCCTGCTCTGAAGCCACTAGAAAGCAGCTCCATGGACAGCTTGTCTTCTCTCCTGTTTGCCTAAATTCTAGGCATACATTTTAGTAATCACAATTGCCACAGGATCACAGGCTAGTTGCTTTAAAAAACAGTTGCCACCTGTGTGAGTGTGACTATGGCCTTGGTAAAATGGCATATTTCTTTATTTGACAACTTTTCCTTTGCTTGATCATAGAGTGATGTCACAGTACTTGGTTAGATTTGAGACTCACTGGACCTGGCTGTAAGCAGGAGGTACCATCCCTGCTTTCATTCTCGTGATCATTCATACTTATCTGACCTCCACTCCAGAATATCAGAATATCATGGGCTGAAGTTCCCATTTTATAACTGTGATTTTCTGCATTGCAGTTTTGTTGGGTTTTTTTTTTCTCCAAGACCAATTATTTCTCCTTATTCTCTAGATCCTAAATTGAAGTGAGTCACACTAAAGGCTTTAAGTGTACTTGAGGAAATCCAGCTGAATTTAGTTTAAAGAGACAAATCAAGTAGATTTCTGTCTTCTGAAAAACTGAATTATAGGGATGTTAGAATCAGATACCCTGGCAGGATTTTATTTCTTTTGTTGGCTTTTTCTATTTTCTTTTATCAAAGAAGTTTAAAACTATTGAGTTCAAACTCTTTAAATCAGATTGTTTTCTAGCATGGTTTCTCATAAAAGAAAAAAAGACTGCAAAAAGCGAAGTGCTGTTTCTAGCTGAGGTTATTTAAGGTTTTAAAGATGGGACTGCAATGTTGCACCTTTAACTTTAATATATTCTTCAGTGAGATAGTGCAGATTCAGTCTCTGCCTTACATAGATTTTTTTTTCCTTTTGGTTTGGCTTTCCATTTGTTTTAGAGCCATTCTCTGCTAGCTTGTTATTTCCACAAGAGGAAAAAACTATGTCAGTGTTAAAAAGATAATACTATGGCAACATCCACTGAATAATGAAATCATGCTTCATGTGCCTAAATGCTCCACAGTGAGCCCTCCAAAGCAGTGTGTGCCTGCAGATGTACAAAACTGGATGTGTGTATATTTGGGTGCCTGCTCTGCTCAGACCCCAGTCTGGCAGCTCTTCAGTCTGCTCCTGGAGCTGTGTAGCAGCATTAGTGGGGCACTGAGCCCAGCTCAATACACCATCATTTGGGTCTGAAAATGTTGGGGTTTTCTTCCATATTTTACATGCTACACTAACAATCCAAGTGCCTGCACAGTTTCCAAAGCCCTTTGAGAGATGAATTTATTATAATGCTGTTGTCATAGTTTCCTTGGTCACCTGCCATTCTCCAAAATCTCTGCTGTTTGTTGACTGGTGATTTATTACATCATTTTGATGCTGAAAAGAAGTGAAATACTGTATTTGTACTATGATTTCAAAGCATCCACCACAACTGCTGGTTTGAAGCATTCTGTGAGGCTGTGTACTTACGATGCTTGTGAGCCAGGAATAGAACATTTCAGCATTTAGGAGTTACAGATGAGCTAAAAAAATTTGTCACAAAGGCATTGCTGTCTCTTGCATCATTCAGTGTTTTCAGATGTTGATGTGCAAGGGGTTTTTAAACATGCTGGTCAACCTTGCTCAAATTTACAATTTTTATATCCAGCACATATGCAATGTTTTTTACTTCCACAAAGCACTCTAGTATAGCATCAGTACATCTGTAATAGCTTCAGTAAAGGATGTATGCTAGTCAGTATTTCTGCAAATTATAAAAAGTGAATCACATTATATTTTACAGGGATTTTAGAAAGTAACAATGGTCATAGTAGTCTGGGGAAAGGGTGAAGAAGGAAGTTTGAGCAAGTATAAATCTTGGTTGAAACATTTCCACAGTAATGATTTTGTCTACCAGTTTTTTCAAATTAGGAGTATGAACTTACAGATCAGAATTTGTCTTTTTAAAGTGTCTGTTCTAAATATTGAAAATTTTCTTCTATTTTAGCATCAGAATCAAGACAATATATCACATACTCTTTGAAAGGTCTATTATAAAGACTCTAATTGTGGTCCCTTCATTTGCTTACAATATACAGTAACTAGGGCTGAGAAATTATTACCATTTAGTCACCAAATATCTAATGATATTAGAGAAAATAACTGAACACAGAATTTAGAAGTTGCACTTTGCTGCTTGCATAATGGCTATAAGCAGGTTATAACTTATCATGTAACTAGTCATGCAAAATAAGACTTTTTAAAATATTTTGATGCAGCACTTAGAAAATTTCAGATGTCAATTTTAAAATTTTGACATAGCACAAAAATTTGCCCAATTTTCAAATTTTACTGATATAATTTCTACTCTGTGATCAGAAAGAGCAGTTTTCAGGAATAGTGCAGTGATCACTAAATTTTCACAATTACCTTTCTCATACACTCTAACTCAACCTTATCATTCATAAAGGTGTTTGTGACTGCTAGCTCCTACAGTGGGAAAAGTAACAAAAAAGATGATGAGGACATAGAAACAGCACATATTTATGTGTCTACCTGTTCCAGTAAATCCTCAATACTGTAGTGTAAGACACTACACATAAAATGGATGTTTTGTTAATCGTGTCCATCATAACCATTAAAGTCTTGGTGTGGGCAGAGGTTTGCCAGTTACAGGTTTATGCACCAGACCTTTTAGGCATCACTTTATTAATCTGTTCTGTGATTAATCCCTTCCATTTTGTGCATAGCCAACCAGTAAAAAATACAGAGTATCGGTAATTTTTTAACCTGGTGAGAAGGATACTCCTTGACAGGAAAATATGTGAATTACAGGTTCTAGTCTGTTAAGCAAATAATCACAAGAATTGAAAAAGCAAAAGCAAATGAAAACAGTTATTTTTAGACTGAGAACAATGGTAAGGCTGTACTTCTGGGAAATGGTGAATTTCCTTCAAATCTTCTCTGAACATGGAGGCCATATCTTGATGGGAAGTAATTGCACACTGTGTTTAAATTAAACAAGTATTATTCTTATGAATAATAGAAAAAATATCAGCAGCCAAATCTATCCCAACTCTTATTCCCTGTTTCTGAATAGTTATGGGTCTGTAAGTAAATTTACTTATCACCCAATTCCATTCAGAATAAATATTTTAAACATTAATCTTTATCATATTCTAGTCTCTAGTTATGGATTTTGTGTTCTTGTAGCATCACTCCAGCCTTCAGTGACTAAATTAATTCTGTGTTAATTTCTCAATTTACAATACTATTGCCCATGTAATTAGCATTATCTGATCCATAATCCATGTTTGGCTGAAACTCAAGGCTCTCAGAAGCTAATCCCAAAACATTTTGTGAAATCAAAAATCTGGGAAATAGCATGAGTGGAAAAAAATTGGATTTAGAAGTACTGCATGTGAAATCCAACTGAGAATCTTTTGCAAAATTATATTTTACAAAGCTGTCTTCTGAGAATGAAGGTGGCTCTTTAAATCATGCTGAGAGTAGTGTAGTGTAGTGGTTCACAGAGAATCAGCAGTCCTGGACTCTGTCCCATGCACTGCCAGGGATTTAATGTGTGACTATGAGAAATTGCATCTTTTTTTGTGTGTGTGTTTCAGCATCCCCGTCTGCAAAAATGAGCATAATATCATTTGCTTAATTTATTTGATATTTTAAAACATCGGTATATTGCGAAGAAAAGACATGATAAAGCTAATGCTTTTCCTGTGAATTAAAATTTTCCATCTTTTCCTTTGAGTATTTCTACCCCCCTGCATGAGCAAAACATGTTATTAAGGGGCATTATTAAAGATATTTTCCTTAGGAGAAAAGGACTTGGTATTGTGCTTTTGAAAGTATCTTTATTTCTGCAGCCCAGAAGTTCTTATGACAACTATTGCTTCTGTAGGCAAAACAAGCATGCATCTAGGAAACTAAGCAGACAATACATACAATTTTGCAAGCTCTAAATGTCACGAGTTCACTTCTGATTGATTTTGGTGCAAGCAAATCTCCTTTCTATTGACTTTAATGTGTGCTGGCCCAGGTCCAAGGGGTTCAGTACAAGCTGTAGCTACCAATCTCAAAGCAACTTTAACTATGCCACCAGTAATAACAGCTCCACATTCAGAAGCAGGTGCCATTATTTTGTCAGATTTAATCAGCTAATCTCTTGGTTTAAATATCATGAATCAAAAGCACTGTTTAAACTCTCATATCTAAATGCTTCTTAACATAATGTTATTGTACTTTGTGGATATTTTGGAGTAGGGTGTAAGCACATTTCAGTAGTCTTGTGAAAAAAGAAAGCTGAGCACAGAAACCAGATTTGGCATTTCATATGGTAAAGATTCTGCTAAGCTGTTGGAGAATTAGTTATTCAGCTACATATTGGGAAATCAAGTATTGCTTTGAGCAAGTAATTTAAAGAACAAACATAAAATACCTCAGTAGTGAGGATGATGCTGCTGAGAATCATGATTTACCTGAAGTCAGCACATGAACTCTTGAATATAAGGATCCTTGCAATTCAATAAATGCTGAGTTGTAACTGGAGGCAAATTCAGGCTTAATTGAATAGAAACATATCTGCATATCCTGGAAATCTCAGAAAAGCAAAAGTGCTCAACAGTATGGCTCAGAAGCTCAAATGCCATCTATCCCATTTTATCAATTTCTCCATCTGCTTCCATCTCAGCCTGCAAATAATATAGAATTCTTTTCTAATTTGCTGTTTATCACAGATTTAAAAAATTAATTATATATCACAGATACAAATTTTTTCAACAGTCCTATGTGTCTTTATTGTGTTTGCTTAGAAGTTTTACAGAATAAATAATCTTCAATTACTCTGAAAATAGTGTTTTGCCACTGCTTGACCTGTTGCTACTATAACTTTATGATTACTAATATGTACTGTCACATAGTATAAAAGAGAGCCTTTTTTTGAGGTTACCAAAGAAATGGGTATTAGCTGATGTCAGCCCAGAATAACTTATTATCTAAGAAAACTCTTGACAACTCCAGTGCAGCAAAGAAATTAAGGATCAGCTTTCCAAACACGTTGAGGGGATGCCTGACTAGCTCTTAAAGGTCTTATTCTGCATGAGATTTAGCAAGATAAATTCAGATTTCTTGCAGCTCTGTGTTGCCAAGTCTATTGCTAGACACTTTCTGGGACCTAAGTTGTGTAAACGTGGCTGCAGTGAGGGCTTGCACACTACAGACTGGGGACAGCATTTAGTCCCTTTTGTTCAATGGAAATCCTTCAAGTACACCTCAGTTCACAGTGAGGAAGAAACTGAAGGCTTTGTTGGACCTGAGAAGAGAATTCAGATGAGAGAACTTAAATCAGCCATTTTGCTTTTCTGAATTTTACACCTTTACACTTAACTGGGGAGGAGTGGAGGGGTTGTTTGTTCACATTCTTCTCTTTTCTTAAGCATCAGAGCAGCTGTGTTTAATGAGCTTGAACTGAAATAGGTCAATAAAGTGTTGCCTGTGTGATTAGAGAGAAGTTATTTGGATATGTAAATATGATTAAAAGTCCTACAGCTTAGATTGGAATGTGATAGCATGTACTATTAAGGATTAAGGGAATACTTTTGTGAAACAGGAAAGCAAATTTCTTTAATATTCAATTAACTTCAATGAAAAGGATTTAGATTTAAAAGATCTAGGCAGTAAAAGCAAACACCTAGGCATTTTCAGAAGGTGTGTGCCTGCTGTGTAGGCTCTGCATATGGACATAAGCAGGAATAAATACAGAGGCTAAATTTATTTCACCCATTATATACTATTGTACATTTCACTTTTTTTTGTACACTTGCATTGCCTTTCTTGTGCCTGTTTCTATGGAGTTATTTAAGCTATTTTTTTAATACTTTTGGCAAATAATTATCCAGTTATCTAGGCTACCTCAGATCTTGTAGATGCTGCCAGTGTCTCCTGCCCTGATAGAGGGAATCACAGAATGCTTGATGTTGGGGGGGACCCCTGAATTCCCCCAACTCATGGTCACTGCAGCCAAGTGACCTTCCCATGACCTTCCCATCCCCAACCAGTGAGGATGACATCCAGCAGATCACTTCTCCTCTTTGTCTTTGCTTGGATGAGAAAGCTCCTGCTGCACTCCAGGAACCTCTGCTGTGTTTTCCCTTCAGCAGACTGAAGTACCTTCAATCTGTACCTGAACCTTCAGGCTGGGTGAAGCACCCCATGATGACCAGGGTCTCCAAATGTGGGACAGCTTCTCTCTTTCTGGAGAGACTTTAATCTGGTTCTTCTCCTGAGGGTCTAATCCACTTGTCCTTCCTGTCCAGGCAGCCTGTAGGAAACACAGACCAACCCTTACCTCTCTTTGATCCTCAGCCACAAGCTGTCAGTTGGCTCCTCATCCATCCCCAGGCAGAGCTCCAGGCATTCCAGCTGTTCTATCACATAAAGGGCAATTCTCCCTTCTTGTCTTCCCAGCCTGTGCTTCCTAAGGGGTCTGTAAGAAGTCCTCCTTCCCCACCTAGAATATTGTTTTTTGTCAGGCCAGTCAGGTTTTGCACTCTGCACTGGATCAGTTCACAGACCTTCAGATGTTCTAAGATCATTATTATGGGTGAAGGATGCCATATAAATGACTAATGTATTATTAGACTTGTGTCTGCTTCAAAAAAAGTAGTGGCAATGACACCTTGCTGGGCTGAGAAACCCACCCACACCATCATCAAGAACCAGCAGTCCTGAGAAAAGACACTTTTTGACATATTTTGTATAAGTCATAGCACTTCTTAAGATTTCTGATTCATTTTGAAGGCTAATTCAGGGTGAATCAACACAAATTATTAGCAGCAATTTGAAGAAATAATTATTAAGAAAGGAGGGAACACATTTGTGAGAAGATATACAAAAATGGAACTGAGGATCTGGAAGAAGCTTCTCTGAACTGTGACTGGTTGGGAGCTGTAGAGAGAAATGAGGGGGTGGAAGAAGCAATGAAAGAAGTAGCTTGTATGTAGAGAAAGTGTCATTCCTGGAGACAAGTTGTCCACATTGCACGTCACCAATTATCCTTTATATCACAGAATGGTTTGTGTTGGAAGGGACCTTCAAAGGTCGTCTGGTTCAACCTCCCTGTCATGCACAGGGACATCGTTCACCAGACCAGGTTGCTCAAAGCCCTCCTCATTTCTCCTGAAGATTGTAATTCCATTGAAGTTTTTAATGTGATTATTAGCTCATAGGTAATTATTCCTTCTTCTGAAGATAAAAGGGAAACTGAAGAATGCAGTAATCTATATACTTGGAAAGCAGAGTCTTAAATACAGGGATTTTCCATGCTTTTCATATTTCCATCTCCATGCCTGTGTGTACATGAAATGTTCAGAACTCAGCTGAAAGTGAACCTAGTAAAAGATACCCTCCACCCAGAACAATACCCACACATAGCAATAACCACAGAAAAGCAAAGCACAGCCTCCCTGACCCCTAAACTTCTTTCCAGAGGAAATACATTTTGATGGGAAAAAGAGGGTTGAGATGAGAAAATCTAGACTTGTAAAAAACCACAAAACTAGACAAGTCACACATTTCAAGTTTTAAAAAAAATTGACAGAGCAGCATATATAATACTATGATTTGATGCTATGAGGACCACTAATGTGTGGGCTGAGATTTTTTTGATGTAACAGATATAAGAAGATTACATATTCTTAAGCTATTCAACATACAGTTCCTGGAAGATTTAATTGTAAGAAAAAAATAAATGTGAAGCTACTGGTCAAAGATTACATTAAGATCTCTAATGATAGTTGAGAGGAAGTACGTAAAGAACCTGTGACAATATTAATAATGGAGGAAAAAGTAAAAAAAAAAGGAATAGTAATATTGAAGGAAAAAAAGGGGGCTAAATTGGTTTATTTAATTTAAAACTTATCTTACCCATCTTTTAATTCTTTAGTAGATTTTTTTAGGGTACATTTATCTTTGCTGCCTTTTTATATGACAGTGATGGGGTGTTGGTGTACTATAATTTGCTTCTATACTGGAACATATGGCAACACTGTCTGGTTTTGATATCTTCATCTTTTTTGTCTTGCATCAACTGAATACAAATGGAGTTACAAGGTATTTTCTTTAGCAAATGTGAAAAATAATCTGTGGATGTTGTCAGTCTACTCTATAGTTTGGAATGGACATCAGAAAAGAGATTATTCTTACTGAAAATTGCACTTTGACGTTTTCAAAATCTGTTTATGCACATTTGTTTTATTTATCTTCCTTTTATTAGTTTATATCACTTCAAAAAGGAATGTGAAATGCTAGAAGTAGAACCATTAGCAGAAATTCCCATTTTCTGGCCTTTAGATAACACAAAGGTTATCCAAAATAGCCATTAAAATGAAAAAAAAAAAAAAAAAAAGAAAAAAAAAGAATAAGCAAAAACTGATCTACGGGAAACATTAAGGACCTTTGTGTGCTATCCTGAAGAGATCAAGATATTATTCTGGAAGAGAAGTTATGCAGTTGGTTCTTCTCTCTTTTCTTTCGTTCAAACATTTTCATCTATTTAATAAGATTTGCATTAGACATGAGTTTAAATCAAAGATTACAGACATACACTTTTAGATGGATTAAAAATTGAATTTTGTATTCATATTTGGCATCTCAAGACCATTCATATTGCAGTAACTGAATGACTTTTCCCTTTCTTTAATCCAATATTTTGTTCTCACAGATCAAGTGCTGATGTCCTTGGCTTTGGTTTTTATTATATTTTTCCTTTTACTGTCACAGCCTTTGTCCTTAATATAAGAAATGTTTAGCAATTTATTAAAATTAAAAACATAAGTGGCCTACCTATGAGGCAGTAAGAGTAGTTTCCCTTGAGGAGTGATCTCCCTCTGACCATTAGATTAGGTAATACAGCAGAAAAAACCCTCCATAAATATTTTCTGGTTTTTAGGATAAGACATGGGTAATGGACAGTTACCAGGGGTTAAACTCTGCTGCTTCCCATCAAGTGGTGACACTGGTGCAGGTTTTTTGGGAGAGGAGCCCACTGTGCTGCAGGGGACAGTCTGGTTCCCACCAGGGCTGGGAAGCTACTGCCAGTGGGAGATGCAAATTCATGTGTCCATGCACAGAAATGTTCCTACTGCAGCAACTTCCACATTATGTGTCTCTATTTCCTCTCTATTTCCTCAGTCCTTTTGCCCTGCTAAATATTCCTTCCTTCTCATTGCTATAAAATTACCCAGATTATCTCAGGTTTGCACAGTGTCATGAAAGAACGGGTTTGGCTTATTTGTGTATCCTTGAATTGTAGGAGACTTTAAAAGTATCTGTATCAAAGTTGTGTGCTCTGCATCACAATTTGATGCCTTTATTGAGAGCTCCTCCTCAAGAGAGACAACTGTGATTACACAAAATAACATAGTCATCAATAGACCCACAGAAAATTTCCAGTCCTTTAAAGGTTTTTTAATGTTTATTCTTGTAATAAAAAGAAATAAACCTATTGCTATTAGCAGTTAGGAGAAAGATCCCAAAGGGCTTTGGGAAAACTTTCATAAGAGAACAATGTAGAATCAGGAGCAGGGCTGAATATAATCTCCCATCAGTCAAGGATAATTGGATCTGTGAAATGGTTTAATTGTTGTCTGGTTGCAGTGAATTATTTTTGCTACAGCAAAGAAGGTGCTGCTGCCTGCCATTTTTAGGGCAAAACAGCCTCCAGACTTCCAATTTTGTTGTGTGAACACACTGAATTGAGAACTGATGATTTCTGGGACCTTGATACTAATCCAGTATTTTTCATTACTTTCATTGGCTATTTCAGTATTTTGTCATCAAGTGTGGAGGGGAATGTCTGTGGTTGATTGCTATGAATTGCTGCTGTCTCAGTTCACTTTATTAAATTATTTCAGAATCTTGGAAATGTCCTGACAGCAGAAGCCTGACCTGCAAATCAAAGAGTAGGCAGAGTTTACCTCAGAGACACTGACACCAGTTGCTTTTAACTGCCCTGTTGTGTAGGGACACGAGAATGACCTTGATGTTTGTAGTGTTGCAGTTGCTCAGGAGACCCCCAGTTTTGCAGGTAATTAGAAATCACCATACCTAACACAAGAGTGCAGGATACTGGAAATCTGAGAAAACAATGTGTATTGGGCTCTCATAGCAAGGTTTTGGTGGCAGATGGCTTCCTCCATGTCCAATGGCTACAAAATGGAGCCACTGCTGGCCAAGGCCAAGACAATCAGTAACAGTGGCATCACCTCTGGGATAGCATAGCTAAGAAGCAGAGTGGAAAAGGACAAAAACAGCTACATTGTCCAGAGAGAGGAGTGAAACAGCCCTGTAAGAGAAACAGCCCCCCAGACACCCAGGTCAGTGTAGGAGGAGCAGGAGGTGCTCCAGGTGCCTGAGCAGATTCCCCTGCAGCCCCTGCTGAGACAGCGGTGCCCCTGCAGCCCAGGGAGGTCCATGGGGAGAAGAGATCCACCTGGAATCCCTGGAGGACTCCATGCTGGAACAGGGAAAGACCTTTATTTTATTTTCTCTGCCCCGTCCAGCTGAGGAGGAGATTGAGAGTGTGGCTTTTGTGGGCACCCCACAGGGTCATCCCATCATATAACACTTAAATGTTGTGAACATCAAACTCTTTGGGACAATGTAAATCTAACAGGCCTGATACAGCCCATATTTATCCTGTTTACAGTTGTAGTCCTAAAAAAACTGAGTGACATTAATTACCTTTATTATAGGAAGACAAGGAAATGCAAATATTCTCAGGAGGACCTTAGACTGACATGTAAATGAGTTTTAATTTTATTAAATCCTTGGGATGTTAAGCACTCACTGGTGAGTTACATATTTGTATCACTGGGGGCTTTGTGTTTAAAGGAACAATCAGCATATGATTTTAAAATCATATTATACAGCCCCCCCCCTTTTTTTACACTTTGCACAGATATGCTGACTCAGCTTCTGCAAACTCAGAATTTGTAAACATAAATGTTCTCTCTTCTTTAGGCTATGTGGTACAAACTGTATGAACAGTTGTTCTTATTTTAACTTGCAGGAGAACACCATTGTCTTCTGTCACTTTTAGGTGACCAAAGGTTATCCTGCTTATTACTGACTCAAACAATTTCTAAAAATAAAAGGGGAAAAGAAGAAGAAACACAAAAAAAAAAAAAAAAAGGAAAGGAAAACTGGAGGAAATAGTACTGGCAAATGAGAAGACATTGACAACTCAAGGAGAGACATAATATATGGAGGGAAATGGGCAATTCTGGGCCAGTCCAAGCAAGACTTTCCCAGCTATCATGCCGTGTCTTCTCCCCTCCCAGGCACACCATTGCTTCCTCTCAATATTTCCACCAGTCTTCCTGTCCCTTAGTCCTTCTCATCATCTAGTAATTTTAAAATGCTGGAAGGAAAAAAGAGATGAAAGACAAAAATGAGACAGTTGTGAAGCAGCACCACGTTCCCTCCTTCCACTTAAACTCCTTTACTGTTAAACAGTACAGATTTTCCTGCAGCACCAGCTGCCTTGTGTAATTAGCACTGCAACTGAAAAGTGGAAAGCTAATACATTTTTATCATTTCACTGTGTACTAAAAGGCTGGCAGAGCCTGCCATTGCCACAGGTGTTAGAAGTGTTCCAACCCAAGCAGTTTACAAACATGGCACTTGCACAACTATTTTTGTCAGTGGAGCAGAGACAAATACGCACCTAAAATGCATGTAGCATTCAGTTCCCTGCATTTTAAGGCTTCTGATAAAGGTTTGGAGGCTTATTTTTTTTTCCCATGGTACAGAAATCATCTTTTCTGTGAGCACAGAGCAGTGAACCAGATGTTAACCAAGCCTGTGAAGTGCAAGCACCTAAATACAGTTTGAGGAAGAAAGTAATCACTAGTTTAAATCCACAAGTCTTCACTGTAGCTCAGCCCAAAAGGCAAACTTAGGAACTGAGCTCACATATTCAGTAGGTATATAACATTTTGTTCAAAATAATTAAAGATTGCAAAGGAAAAATATTTCTATCTCTTGGAAAGTGTACAGGGCGGATATATCATAAATGATAAACTTAATTTTTTCCCATTGTCCTGCATCTGAAAGCTATGGCTGATAATTTCACCATTACTTTATGTATCAGTAGAGTGCCTATCAAGAGAGGTGTAAAATGCCTTCCAACTCTGCTTGCCTTTAAGACAATAGTCTCTACACCTGTCCAATATAAAAGTCTCAATAAATTTTCATCCTCTGAGTTCTGTCTGCAGATGGTCAGTACAGTTTTATTAAGTTTCATGAAGACTGCAAATGACTGAAAAGAAACATAATCAGCCACAAAAAGTTGATCTGTTCTGTACTTACTTGCTCTTCCCTGGTTATTATACAGCTATTCATAGTTATACACAGTGACAACAAAGTCAATCTTATCATTTCTTCTGCTTGCAATTTCTGCAGTTTATTTCTCTGATGTACTCAGACTCTTTTCTAGTGCTTTAGGGACAGTCTTCGTTGAACAGCAGTTTTTATATTATCTTTTGGGCCCTAATCCATGCATTTTTGTAAATAACTGAGGCTGTAGTCACTAAGGTCATGCTGCTGCCTTTCGTACTGGGCTTTCTGAATGTTGACATTGAGGGGACCCAGCCTAATCACTCTGAATTTTTCTCCTGGGCCATAGGGAGAAACCCTCAAAACTTTCAATCAAGTGTCACTAGGTCAGTCTGTAAAAGATATGTCTTTGTATGCCTTTTTTTGATTAATTCTAAGCTGGTTTACAGAAGAATTAGAAAGGCAAAAAATAGTTGGGCAAAGCTAGGCTGAAGTGAAACACTACAGTGAAAGATCAGTTTAATGTTTGTGTTTTGTGTTCCTATATTCTGTTGCAACTTTGTGGCAGACCATGCAGCTTTTGGGATAGTTGTAGCAGAAGCAGTCTGAAAGTCTCTTTTATTTAAAGAACTTGTCCTGACCTTGATATTTAAGAAGCTGAAGGGACTGGAGTATAGTAAAGAGCAGAAATTAAAAGACTGGCAGAAAATGAGGAAATCAAATTTAAATTTGTTTATTCTGCCACTGAGTTGGTACAGCTTCAATTTGGAAATTTTACTTCAACCATTAAGCACAAATGTGATTAAAATTAATTAGTTTAATTTAAATAACCAATTTATATAATACCCATGCCAGGGCATAGACTGGGGATAAAGTTACTTTCTGTTGGAATTAAGTAGATCAGTTGCTGATTCCAAAATTGCATGTATCAGTATCATGAAAGTCAGATGCCTCAATTACTCTGGGCTGATGTTTATGATAAAGGCAGCCATAACTGAGTAACCTGACAGTCTCCTGACATGCAAATAGTCTAGTGCTACAATGCATGAAAAAAAGTGAGCAGACACTCTCTTCGTCCAATAACTGTTTTTTCCATCTCTCTGTCCCATTTCCATCTCCATCCCACTAACACAGGATCCTCTCAGTCCCCTCTCTAGTGTTTAGGTTGCTACTCTATTCACTCTTAGGGAGGTTTTATACCAAGAAGGAAGAGAGAAAAATAAAAGGAAGGCAAAGTAGTTCTGTCATCTTCTTTCATAGTAATGATTTTTATTTTTTATGTGCTGAAATGTCAGAAAAAGTGACGACACACATATTTTGCATTCCCTTTGCCTTCCTTTTATTTTTCTTTCTTTCTTTTCTTATTTTCTTTCTTCCTATATCTTTTCTTCCATGTTAGGATATGCCAATATTAATGAATATTGAAACATGAAGAAAGAATGGGTAGATCTTTATTGTACTATTATCTCACACAGTTAAAACTGTTGAAGGCAAAGTGACTTAGAAACCTGATTAGTTTGTCATTGACACAAATAGATGTATTAATTCAACACTGAAATTGCAAAGTGCCCTTATGAATGCAAGCACATTGTGTCTGGTACATTAACAAAGGACCACACACCTGTTTCTCATGCAAAGCTCCTTCCTGATGCTGTCACAGAACCATACTGAGAGTGAGTTTTGGCAGATGGCATTACAATTCAAATAAAGAAAAATAAGCTTGTGAATTCATATATATTTTCTTGTCACTCAAATGCCAAGAGATTTTTTAACATAATGTTTAAAGTATGGAGTGAGTGTCCCCATAAATATCACTAATGCATAACGATGAATAAGTTATAACAAGAGGTTTCAGAAAGCAGTTCCATGCAACCAAAGCAGATTTTTATTGATTGTACAGCAAAGCAAAAAGTAATAAAAAATGGGCCTTGAAAGTTCTCACCCTCAGCAAGGCAATGAAGCCACTGAGAAGAAAAAAACAGCCTCTAATCTTATTTCACTAGTATAAATGAAGAATTGCTGCTTCAGCAGGTGCAGTGTTAACATGAATTTTACCCAGTGCAATGTAATCTCTCTCATCAATTGTATTGATTTATCTATTTCATCAAATACTATTTAAACAACTACTGTATCTGCATTATGTATATGCAGCCAAGTTCAGAACTGAAAAAACATGTTATTAAAAAGCATGGTAGTCATAGAAACAGATCATATAGAAAGTACCTTGAGGAGGATTCTGCTATCTGATTGTATAGAACTTCACTGGCCACTTCATAAAACACAGAAATGTAATGCCACTTTATAAAACACAGAAATGTCTTGTACTTGATCACAGCTCTAGTTTATTTAACCTGCTCTCAGATTTCCATCCAAGGTCATCTGGTGATTCTGAGGCAGTTTCAGCTCATCACAAATACATAATGCACCTTTGAAATTTTACAGTCTGGGCAGGATAGCTTTCTGTTTGTAGACCACCCACAGATAATCAGTTCATTGTAAGCATTCAAAGTAGTACTTGGCTATTTTTTTTTACATTAGCATTACAGATGCTATATTTTTCTGTCTCCTTTTATAATACATCTATCCATTTCCATCACTGGCCTGTCAAATAAAATCAAGTAATTGCCATTTGTTGTAATAACAAGGCAGAAAAAAGCCACCAGAAAAACAGACAGCATTATTCTATGTGATTTATTTTGAAACATTGACTTGAGACTCCCAAGGCCCAGTGAGAAAAAGGCAGTCATGAAACAAATGTTTTCTAATGTTGATTGAAATTTTGATTGAAGTTCAGTGTTGTTATTTTAAAAATCCTTCAGAAACAAGGCAAAATAACGTGTTTGACCAGGAAAGAGGGTTAGACAAGGTGAGGAAAAAGTGGCTTCCTCCATGCACAGGAGCAGCATGGCTGTATGGAGCTCTCCTGAGCATCTGGAGGCTGCTCAGGAGAATGAAGAGGCTAGGTACAGTCTGAAGGAGGCAACAAAGTCAGCTTTGCAGGTGACCCCATCAACACAGCCAAGGGCATGGCTGAATTGAGACCTCATCAGGCTGTGGACTGGCCCAGCAGAAACCCTGTGAATTTCAGCAAGGACAAATGCAGAGTTCTACACTTGGGCAGAAACAAAATCTTGCAACAGTACAGGCTGATAACTGACTTGTTAGATTGCATCTGTAATACTGAACCCAGTTTTTGGGCCCCATGATACACAGGAGTTCAGCAGAGGGCAACCAAGACAGGCAAGGGCACAGGCACTCACCCTGTGAGCAAAGGCTGAGGGTATTTCTGTTTCCCCCTTAATAAAGGCACTGAAAATAGCACTGAAATCTGTCATTTGGGTTTATTACAGAATAATAAACATTTTAATTTGTATGACTAGAGGTTAAGAGGTGAACAGATAACTAAAATTGTTGAATTTGAGAGACAAAATACCTGGCAGCCTCCCATAAAATTTGGCCTGCACTTTTAGTAGCTACATACTTTAATATGGAACTTTTTAGGTCAGTAGCTAAATTTAAGGGTTAAGGTTTTATAATAACAGTAAATTCAGAAACTCCACAAATTCACAGGGTATGCAGTTAAACATATAACAACAAAACAATGAATATAAATAAAGTAAGAGACTGGAAAGCAAATAGAAGAAAAGCCTAAGCCTAACTTCATGACATCATGCATTTGTTAGATAGAAAACAAGGCTGTTTTGCAACAAGGCTGAATTGATACAGTCAGTAATGAGATACAAGCACTGAAAGATTTGAACATCCAAAAGATCAAACAGAGTGTTTCTTTTCAGTCTGTTTGTTTCAAAGTCTAAGGAATATAGCACAAAACAGCTGTGTTAATAAAATCAGTTTCAAAGGCAGAATTTTCCACATTGCAGCTCTATGTGGCATGAAGCAAATCTGCTGAACTTCAGGAATACAAACTGATAATGCAGCGTGCAATTGATGTACTCAGGGCTCCTGCTCTGCAGGCAAAAGGAGAGGGCCAGTGCCAGAGCATCTCATTGCAGCCCCCTGCCACAGGGATGCCTTTCACCAGACCAGGTTGCTCCAAGCCCCATTCAGCCTGGCCTTTAACACAGCCTGGCTGAAACTTGTTAGAGATGGATGATGAGATGATTGGCTCTCGCAGTTAAGGGATAACTATTGTGGGAATATTAAGAAAATCTTTAGTGCTGTTTAGTTATGTTATTGTAGTTTAGATGTCCTCTGCTGTCCCCACAGTTCCCTTTTCCCCCCTGTACTGTTGTTGCCATCAGACAGCCTGGGATGTCTAAGACAGGTACAAAGAAGGTGTGCACAGGTGCCCCTTGCATGGGGCAGTTGGGAATGGAAAAGCTTGGGGGTGCTTAGGGGGTGGGACATGGCAACACCTGACCTCCAATCCAGTTACAAGAAAGCAATCTCCATTGATAATGGGCAAGGAAGAGCTGACTGACAGATTTTGGGAGAGGCCAGGGCTGTCTGATGTAACCCCCAGGGGTATAAAAGACTGAGCATCCATCTTGAAGATGAATTGGCCGTGTGGTATGCATGAGGGGCGGTTCCCAGTGCTGCAAATTTTTCCTTATTTAGTCCTTTTGTTGTATGTTTGTCAAGGTTTAATAAAACTTTTAAAATTTTCAAAGTGAGCAGTTGTTTCTCACAACCTTGAACCAGCCAGCGGGGCCACCTGGGCTCATGGGCATGGAGCCCACCAGGGCACAGGTCAGGCTCCTCTGGCAAGTCAGCATCTGCAGAAAATGTCCCTCATCCTGAAGGGACTTCACTCCTAGCAGTGCCCATGTCAGCTAGTTTAGAGCTCTGAGCTGTGAGGGTGTTGCAGTGACTCTGTTTATGAGTACCTTTTATTATATTAAAAATGAGATGGTGTGTAATTTGACACTGAATTCAGAAAGTTTACCATGCTCTTCTTGGAAGCTAAGGCACACTGCTGTTTTAGTATTTCTAGGAAGCTTGGATGCATTCTTATCCAGCCTTCTGAGCAAGAACTTGTAGCTAAAATGTGAGATATCTCTGTTTCCCCAGCAACATGCTGGTCACTTTAGTGGGAACCTTGAGATCAACAAGGAGCTGCTTTAAGCTTCTGTCTCCACAGAAGTTCTGTAATATGAACCAGGAACATGGCACAACTAATGCAGGAGTAAGGACAAGAACAAGATAAAAGGATAACAAGATTTGATGAAAAAAATTGTAACATTTTTATAATCTTTTTTTCAATGTTTCTGCTTTCCTTAAATCTATTCTTTATAAATACATGGAAAACATGATTTTGCATTTTGTTTAAAATATTTTAACAGAAACTCTTGGCTTTCTCTTGAAAAGGTCCATGGAAAGTACTTTTGACCAGCTTATTGTCCACTTACCTCTTGAGCACTGAGTTCCTCATTAAACCTTTATTAAGGAAACCACCTCAGGCAGTGCCTACAGTAATCTAGCTGAGTTCACAACATGTAAGTTTTTTCCCCCTTATTTATTTCTACTTGATTGGGGGTTTTAATTTTTATTTGACTGAAAAGCTAACAAGCCTTTTATAGATTTTTTTATTAAAAAAACCAAAACCAAACGAACAATAAAAATCAAAACAAAAAGAAAACAAAAATACCAGTAATTCAGTTAACACTTTGTATTAATGCAAATCTTAATTAGCACTGCACAGTTCTCCATGTCAGAGGAATCAAGTATACCTAATGTTAAAAAATATCCCAACTGTTGCAAGTATCACTTAGTAACAATGCTGGGAAAAATATTATTGAATTTATAGTAATAGTAAGTAATCTATGTTCTACATAATTAAGGATGTGACATGTCACAATAAGCTGCACAGAAGGAAAAAGATGCATTTATCAGATGTATTACTTACACATTTATTTCCATTCTGCAAGGAGAAATTTTGCATAATGGCACTTTATTTGTGAGAATAAATTGGACATGAATGTTTTTTGATTGCAGACAGAACATAAACAGTCATGATTCTGTGAAATTTCCTGATATGAGAATGGCATTTGGAGAGCACGACTTTCACTGAAATTGAACTTACGTGGCTTGGCTTGGAGGTGGTACATTCACTAGGTTTTCCAGATCTTCCATTAAAGGGATCTTCCCTTAAAGGAGTAGTCAATTTAGGGTTTTTTTGTGGAGGTGGAATTGTCAATCCTACCTTTGTTGTTATTTTCACGGAGAGAGTGAACAATTCAACTTCCATTTTTATCTAATTTTTTTCTCTCCCCACCCACTTAGTGTTTCCATAGCATGTACCTGTTGATCTGGTTCAGTTTTTGAGCTCCAGATGGAATGCAGATAGGTGACCTAGAAAAATTCACATAGGTATGGGGGTAATAGGTTAAGTCCTGATTTTCAGTGAGTAGTGTAATTCCTCTCTTTCCTCATGGCAAGCTGTATCAGAGGTTTCAGGAGCAGCAGCACAACCACAGTGTGTTTCATGTATCATCTGGACAATGTGGACTTGCACAAACAAAAGCATCCAAACCAAGTATCTCCAACCGTGAGCTCCTGAGGGAGCAGCACAGCATGCCTGGAGCAGCATCCACCCCCTGGAAACCTGTGTGCTGTGCCTTGGGGTATTACAAGCAATGTTTTTTTGTGTAAGCTATGCAGTGAGGAACACTGGTTTAGACTTAGAGACAAATATCTGCAAAGACTGTATCTCTTAGAGGAACTGGAAGACTGTGACACTGCATAGCACTGTGGGGCTGCACTGCTTTTAATTTGTAATCCAATTCTTTTGATACCCTTTCCAGTAGGTAACTGACTTGAAAAGGCAAAACTGAATTTGAAAAAGGGAGAAAGAAAACAGGGAAAGCAAGACATTAAAAAATCACAGGCTTTTGAGTGGGAAGATACAGTATTTTTTTTTTCTGAAAAATCTCCTATATAGGTTAGAAAATGATTCCTGGCCTGTGCCTGGGTGTTAACAAGGCAGGTGAACCAAACTTGTTCCTCCACAGCTTCCACATGCTCAATGACAGTATTTTCTATAACAGCAGGCATTATATTATTTTTTTCTCTCTCATGCTATATTCCTTTGAACTAAACAAATATTTTCATTTGCAGCTGAATCAGGAAATATGCTCTCATCTTTCTTTCCAGCATGTCAGTGGGGTGGGTAGTGACACAATGCTGTCTGTTGTTCTGAAACCTTGAGAAGTTTTTATGACTCTCTTTAACTCAGTGAATGATAAACTTCAGAAAAATTAATCTCCAGGCTTGGTGGTGTGCTTTTTCATCTTGGCACACTGAGATCCAAAATGTACTCTTTCCTCCATCCCTAGAGAATGTTAAGTGGCACCATTAAAAATCATTCTGAAATGCAACAGCTTTCAGAAGGCAGAATAAGAGCATCTGCACCATTAGCATAAGCAGTCTGTGATGAGAAGGCACTACAATTGATTATTAAAGCAACCTGCTCAAATTCATATCAGTCTTTCCTTTTTTCCTTCTTTCTCTTTTTTCCTTTCTTTCTTTTTTTCTTTCTTTTTTTTCTTGCTTTCTTCTGACTTTCATTACCACTCGGCATTTAACTTTTAGAAAGGCAATTCTGAATTAAAAGCCCACCCAGATGGTTACTGAGCAAAGGTTGTTTTGGATGACTGGTATTGGCTAGATGCTGCTTGTCTGGTAAGGAATAAAGCATGCATTGCAAAAGCTGGAGGATATAAATATATCATCATAGAGACTATCTAGCACCCTTACATCCACTCATGGTGTCAGCATTGCCAACCACTGCACAAATTATTACTGATTTTTAAAAGGTGATTTTATAAATATTCCTGAGCAGGCCCTGCACTGGATGATAGGAGGATGTTAGATATTTAAGATTTAAAAATAAAAGGTATTTTTTTTAATTTTTTTCCTTTCTATAGAGAGAAATCCTTCAGCAGTCTTCAGACTTGGAGGACAAGAGTGGTAGAAATGTTGAGTTCCAAAAGATGAAGATGTCTGTCATTCTATAGCACAGTATCCATGAACCAGTGCTTGCAAAAATTGCACACAAATGAGCATGCTGATGCTACCAAATGAATATCAGCTGAAAGATATAGCTCCTTTCCCTATTCACATCCATTAGCAATCTCCTTCACTAGTCTTGTACAACAATTCTCTTTTACAAATATTTAATGTTCACTTTCATCCCTAATGATCATCCCTGGGTACAGTGAAATCAAAAGGAGAAACTGTAATGCCCTCACCCCTAATCTGGCAAATGCTAAGCTTCCTGTTTTATAAAGCAGTAAAGTATTTCTGTCCTTTAATCTTTCATTTCAAGAGTGAAAAATGGAATAGATGCCACAATTTAATCTAATGAAAAATAATCACAGTGTTCCTGAAAGCTAATGTAGCAGAAGATTCTTCTTAGAGAAGTTCTGTAGTAAACTACACTCCACTAATCTTATCTGCCATTCTCAACAGGCAGGGGCCTGGGGTTTGTGCTCTAGCAATTCTGTTTTACTGGTCAACACAGAATTTTAATTAAACATAGCTTATAGGCCAAATCTTAAATGGAATAATAAAATCAGAGCATAACCTTACATGGAGTGTATTATGGTACACAAAGGTAATCTTGTTTTTCTTTCTTCTGAACCCATGGATATCTTATGATGTTAAATAATCAGTCATTCAAGCCATGCATTTAAAAGTGGATTCTCCTTAGTATGTCAAATACATAAAATTTTTACAGATTTTTACACTAGGGTTAGGGTTAGTAAATGGATTTTTTCTTTTCCCTTCTCAGTAGTTGTGCCAGTTCATAAGTACAATTAAGTATTACTTTAGGAAAAAATAGGCCAATAGGTTAATAGTGAATCCTCGATTATTTCAAATTTTTATCAATATGTAAAACTAAATATGTTATCTGCATCTATATACTTGTAGTATATACTTTGTATATACTTATACAAAAACACCCACTTTCAAACTTGGACAAAATATCTGCTTATTTATTTATTTATTTCATACTCTGAAAAAATGCACCTACTAATGGACTTTGGGAGAGGAGCCTTTGCACACCTGTGTGTGTATGTCTGTGGGGAGGTGTGTGTGTCTGTGTGTACTTTTATGTACAGGTCTTACTGGTACCTCTCTGAGTTTTCTTTAAAGAAATATAATTTTAGATGGACAGATATGAAAGCAACATGAAGTTAATTAGCAGAAGAAAACTGTGCAAGGTTACATGAAAATAAAATGGACTAATAGTACTTAAGCTAATATTTTATATTCATCCTGCATCATAGTGTTTGGTAGGAGCATCATTTTTCACAGCAGATTTTTGCTGTGATTTTTGCTTATCATGCATGAGTTGGCAATGAAATTTTCTGTAGGGACAGTACAGGATTTGCGCATCAGCTGATTTCTTTTTGAATATTTATGGATTACACTACACAGTCTTGTCCCAAGATACACAGGATTTTGTGAGAGCTGTTGTAGAGTGATTCACCTCATTTCACTCAAGTTCTGAGAAGGTCTGGGAAGAGCATCAACAGGGCTTTCTAATGCTTAGAGCCTCGACATGCCAGTGATGTGTCCCTGCAATACATAGGTCAGCAGCCTCCTGGGCTGCACTTGGCAGAGCATCACCAGCAGGCCAAGGAAAAGCTCCTGCCCCTCTGCTCAGCACAGGTGAGGCACAGCTGGAGTGCTGCATCCAGGGCTCCCAGTGCAGCAGAGACATGGACATGAGGAAGAGAGTCCAGTGAACGGCCACTAAGATGATTGAGGGATGGAGCATCCCTCCTAGGAGGAAAGGATGAGAGACCTGGGACCTGAACCTGGGATTGTTTAGCCTGAAGAAGTGAAGGTTCAAGGGAGATGTTATCAATCTAGATAAATACATGAAGGGAGGTGCAAGGACACAACCAGGCTCTCTGCAGTGGTGTCTGGTGACAGGACAGGAGGCAAAAGGGCACAGGCTGAGTTACACTGAAAGGTTGTGGAGTCTCCATCCTTGGATATATTCAAGTGCTGACTGAAGATGGTCCTGAACAATCTGATCTGGCTGACCCTGCCTTGAGCGGAGGGGTTGGGCTAGACAACCTCCAAAGTTCCCTTCCAACATCAACTACTCTGTAATTCTGAGACCAGCTTGAATACCTTATGCTGCCTTAATTCCTATGAAGAGAGTAACAAAAAAAGTAGTTCAGAATGTGGAGTTAGGAAGATTTCAAAGCTAACAATATTCTAAGAAAAATAGGAAAAATTGAGTATCAACATTAGCCCTTCTGTTAAAAAAAATAGGTAATGTGGAGTTTCCTCATCTGCCTGTCTCCTGCAGAGGGTTGTATCCTTCACTGCAGGATTGGAATGGGCTGAGCAGGAGCATCCCCTGGGGGCAATGTGACATGAAGATCCCAGCAGTCTAAACAGGTTCATTCAAGAAAGGGTTAGCTACTACAGATGCATTTAAAGGAGAAGTAACAAGCAGAGGTTAACATGGCCTTTTAACCCTTTAGCCTCCCTTTTGTCACTCAGGCTTTACTTTTCTATTTGCCCCTTTGAGCAAGTTAGTAATTGTCTATTCATACTGTCAGTGAAAAAATAAAAAAAGCTCAAGTCCTCCAGGAGTACTTCTTTATGACCAGTGTAATGACTGTTCAATGTGATCTAAATCAGTTCTATTCTGTCTAGTTCAGTACTCATTGTCTCCAAAAAGTTAATTTAAAATAGGAATTTAAAAAGAAAAAAAAAAATCTGAGATAAGGAATTCCAGAGTCAAATTTCCTTTTACAATCTCAGCACCACTCCCCATACATTGTGTCACAGTCTTTAACTGCACAGAAATCAATACCTGTGCATAATGGGAATGCCCATCCCTTTGTGAGTCTCCTCTATCCATGTCACCACTTGGTACTGAGGTTTTTACTCTTTTCATATCAACTGAAATACTTGTTGCCTCTGTCTGGTGCCTTTTAAACACAAGATGAAATTTTGTTGGGAATATAATATTTTTTAAGCTTTCAGTTAGTGATAATAAGTATCAATGTACATGAATATATATGTGGCAGTTTGGTTATAAATGAATGCAGGTTGATTTTCAAGATTGTTGAATTAGTATTTGCAACAGTTTCATTTTTAAGACCAGAATATTTTAGGGATCTCTGTTTCTGAAAAATGTAGTTAGCTTTATGTCCAGAGGATGCTACAATATCTTTTTTTGGTTGTACTTTCATGTACTGTTCTGTGCTCCTGTGTTCCTGATATATAACTTACCTTTGGAACAGGATGCCTTTGGAGATTGTGGAATTGCTATCCCAGTAAGAAGAATAATGCAAACATTTCAGTATACTAACTGTACTTATATGGCGGGATGCAAACTCTTTTCATTCCTTCTAGACCAACTTTTCCAGGATTCCTAAGAAAAAAAAGCTCAAAAAACATTTTTTGTGTGTTTTCTTCATGAAAATAGAATGCCCTCACTTCCTCTGTCAGTGATGAAACACAAGATGTGCTACAGTTGTTGGCTGGTACAACTCTTGGAACAATAAAGAAGTTGAACCAAAATGTGTTGCCCTATAAACTAAGAGTTGGTTTTACATGCAAATTTCCAAGTTACTACAACTTGTGGCTGCCATGGGGTGTGTTCATGATTTGGCTTTGCTTTAGTCACTGTATCTAATTTCACTATTATTTCCCTCAACACCCAGCAAAGATCCACAATTTTGTTTTTAGAAATCTTTGCATTCTGTACTGTATATACTGAGAGGGATTAACTCTTTGTTTTTCAGAGCTTCCATATGGCTGGGAGAAAATTGATGATCCCATTTATGGCACTTATTATGTTGAGTAAGTTCCTAAGTTCAATATTAAGTTGCTATTAATATGTCATGACCTAATACTGGTATCCTCTGCAATGCTCAGCCTGGCAAGGAATGGGTACAATTACTTGTTAAATTAAGGGTATACCAGGAATTCTCAGTCATCAAGGCAGTTAATATATCCAGATAGATACATTCAAAGTGTCCCAAATCAGTGCCTCAGGCATTCAGTCACCCTCTCTATCCAGGGTCTGGTTCCATGGTATCATTCCAGCTGACACTTGTGCAACAAACATACCCATTAAAGAGATATTGCATTTTCTATCTAAGCTTTGGATATCCAGCAAGGTATAAATCTTGTCAATCAATGAATATAGCAAAGCATCATCATTTTAGTTCAGTTAAAATCTGGTTTTGGGTAGTCCTCCCTTGCTGCAAATCAGGTGTTAATACTGGTGTACCAGCAGTCAAGTTTTTTATATGCTGCATATAAAATTTTATGTTTTATTTTGTATTTAAAAGTGCAGCTGAAAACACTATAAATTCTACTTTCATAGAACAATCCTTGGTTTCATTTTCTTCAGATTCTGTTTTAGTTATGAAAGAAGAAAAAAGCTTCTTCCTCTGTGCAAAGGCCAAAAAAATGCTTTTGTTTGAAGTAATGGTAGAATCTGGCCAGTTTGTACGTAAACTATGTACAAACATAAAATAAATCTGAGAGATTATTTCCTCTGCTTTAACTTAACATAGTGAATGACAGCTCTTAACATAGTGAATGAGACTTTTGAAAAACAAATCTAGATTCAGATTGTGATACCTGTTTGGGAGGGATCTATTTTCACTCTGCTCTCTACAGATAGTATGCAAGAGAGGAGACAGAAAACCACTCCTGTCACTGTGCAGATTGCACTTGAAAGGTTGAGAAACAGCTATCCATTAGTGCCTTTTATTAAACAAGAGAGATCTTCAGAGAATATTGCCCCTGACCTAAAATTTCAATTTCAAATCTTGACACTCAAGCAGTATATTTATCTAGTTGTTTCATAGGAAATAGAAAATTTCACATTTTTCCCTTGGTCTCTTGATCAATACAAGCACACTGACTGCAGGACTGCCCTGGACAAGTATTGGAGATGCAGCTTTTCCAGGCTTCAGGATATGCTGCTCTTATGCAAGGGTCCAGGTGTGCAAGGAAACTAAAAAATCATCTGATTCCTGGAGGTCTAGAAGATATAAGATGCCCCTTTCTTACCTGCTGTCACAGCAGCGGTTTGTAAATGCCCATGCAACCCCAGCCTTCTACAAAGCAAACAATCAACAGAAAATGGTGTTTGCTCACTGCTCTGCTGACTTCTTCTGTCACATTCTCCAAATGCCAGAGCACCTGCTCTCCTTCTTTGTCCCCAGCTTGCTTCCTGCCCTCAGGTGAAAGAGGCAGCAGCTCCATCTACTTTGCTGCTCAGTTCACATCACCTCAGTCAGTCCAGATTGAAGCAAAAGGATAAGTTTTGAAGTCCCTACATAATGCCATTAAATTGCTCCCCCTTGTGATGCCTGAGTTCTTTTATGATGTCCCCAGGTAGGTAGGGGCTGCAGTTCTCATATAATTTTGTACATAACCCCTGCCAAAGACTTCTGCACATACAATTATGCAGCTGCTGGGTGTAAGTAAAGCTTCTGCCCCAGTGGTTTTTAGTGTATTTTGGCGTGTAACAGGTGTTGTGCAATTTCTGTGCAGTAATCTCTTACTGAGACTCCCTTGGTTGTTGGTGTAGCCTGAGGCTTTCTGGCACCAGCAAGGCTCACACTCCACTGCAGAGTCAGAAAAGGAACAAGTATTTATCTGCATTTCATGTCCAACCACAGGTAAACAGATGCAAGGCACCAGGCCCAGATGTTATTTTGCAATTACATATTTTAAGGCTGTTAGGGCCAAATTTATTAATCCTACCACAGATAATATTTGTGGACAGATATATCAAACCTACTGCAGTCTCTGAGGTTTTTAGAAGTGGAATGGATGCTCATGGTGTGTCATTAAAACTGCAGCCCTGCTAAATTCACATGGAGTTTTATAGTCAGTAAAATGTAGCTGTAGTTTAATTTGCTGTCTGAGCTCAATAAGTTTGAAACAAAGATTGCTTTCCATTTTTCCTGCTGCAATATATAACAGTCACAGCTTTTTTATTATAGTACTCAATAGATGAGTTCATTTTTAACTAGATAAAATCAGATAACAATAAACTCTCTTAATTTTGTCATAAAAGTAGGTAAATTATGAGAAGCAAGATTACAAACTTCCACATGTTTAGGTCCAGTCCAAGTTTACATGCAGGCCTACAAAATTCTCATAAAAGAAAGGTTTGTACTCTGCTCACTGAGGTGCTTGTGTCTCCTGGGAAGTTTGTACAGTTGAGCAATGAGGCAGACAGACTCCCTTTCACCTTCAAGGAGCAGCCATGTTCAGATTAAATATTCTGAGACCAGAGAAAAAGCTAAAAAGAAAACAAACCAGAACAAAGAAACTTAAACCTTTTGCTAGTTGAGTTACTAAAACCAAATCACAATGTATGCAAATTTGTTTGCAAATTCTGTTAAAAAAAAGTCTCCAGTATAACTACCTCTCTTAATCATGCATTAATGTAGGTGTGATAGAATATTATAATTTCCATTTGCTTTTTTATGCAGGTCCAGGACTCATTTGTAATCTGTAGACATTGGACATAAATGAGAAATGTTTGCTATATGTTTGTTAACTTTCAGGCAATCTGGCCTTAATTTGTAAACTAAGAACTAACAGCACTGAGCTGTGCAGAACTATGGAGAGAAAGTAGTCATTAGCGTGCACTGGGTCTTTCAGGATTCTAATTGCCAAAAGATTGTTTTCCTCTTTAAGGATGACTAACTACAACACAGAGCTCAATTTTCAGGCATGGGCTCTTTAATAAAACAGCTAAATTAGCCATATAGGTATTTATCCTAGGAAAACATACCTCCTTGATTTACAACTTCTGACAATTCTCTACTCAAATAGAAAACGTTTTCTCAGGTCTTTTTGTCATTATAACGTGTTATCAACTGAAAAATGTGAATATAAAGAGTTGGTATACAAGCTCACAAGCTATACATTAGAATATCCATTTTATAGGCCTCTTGATCCCCAGAATTACTTTGTTGGCTAATAGGCATGTGGGTACCCATTGGGTAATGGGTAATTTCAAAAGCTGTAGGCAAAAACTGAAAAAAACCCATCTCATATATGAAAGTAGCTAAGTAAAGGAGATAGGTTAAAATCCTTCTACTGATGCCCATGCTCTGACCTGCTACCATTTTGTCAGAGCTCTGTGCCTTGACCATCAACTAAAGTCTGCAAATTAGGCACTATGGCCCACAAATCTCCTAATGATGTGTTTCAGTTGTCCTAAGTGCATCTAACCTGAAACTCATCACAAAAACAACTTAGCCTGGCCCCACTGACTGCTGAGAGGGTAGAACTGTGTCTGTGTCTTATAGTTTGGCTGGTGGTGATGGTTCCTCCCCATCATACAGAGTATTTTGACATCAGAAATAAACACAGCTCAAAAGAAAATCCTACCTCTGAGGGTTTGTCTCCAGTTGAGATACAGTGAGATAACACAGGCCAGCAGCACCAGCCACTCCTTCTTTGCACAGCCACAGTGGCACTAGAATAAATTAGTTGGATTAGGATTTTTGATTTAATATATATTGTATAAAATAAAGGAAGAAAAGTTAGAATTGTTCATTGAATTAGATCCTATGAGAAATGAGCAATATATTTTGGCTACCATCCAAAATCTGTTTTAACCACAAAAGCACTTACTTGTAACCATCTCTAAAACTCACATTTGGCTTGTCTTATGAAGGCCTAGGCTAGTAATAAATATTGTGTATGCTGTTGAAGTAGCTAGATGTAAAGCTAGAATGTCTTTTCAAGAGAATTACTTGGCTTAATAACTTCTTTCTTGAGTAAACTCATCAGGAGCACTTTTTCTCATTTAGCCAAGAAGCTGTATAGCACTTAAAATTGCATAAAAGAGATGTGTTTCATGTAACATCAGTACAATATTACTGACTGTTAAAAATTACTGATTAGAAATATAACTTCCTTTTCTTTGAGTTCTCTTGGACACAATATTTAATGCAGTTTGGTTTTTTTTAATTAGATGGAAATTTCACATTGTGCTTTGGAGATTGCACACTACCAAAAAGCAGTCAAAATATGAGAATAAATTGGAGCTTAGAATAATTAAAGTTGCACCAACAACATGAGGTGCTTCAAGAACCTGTTAGTCTTCCTATCTGATCTTATAGGACAAAATATCATTTTCAGCTGTTGCTAAAGATATTTCTGTTTAAATGGACCAAATAATAACTTAAACTATATGGAAGCTGTAGGTAGGCAGTAGAAAATTGATTCTAGCTGTGATGTCAGTACCACAATAACTAATCTTTCTTGAGCCATGATCACAGATTAGCTAAAATCCCAACTTCTCTTATATTACAGAACCACATATAAGTTGAGTCTTAGGTCTGCAGGAGCCCTTCTCCTTCAGGTGTTCCCTGCAACTGCAACATGACACTAAGCATAATGCAAGGTCCTGAATGAAGACTGGAGTGTAATCTTGGATATCCATTACATATGCATGATATGGCACAAAAGCCATGGGAAATCTCTGCTCTTGTGGAGGGCAGCTGGAGGACAGGGCAGGATAATTTAGAGCCACTAAAAGTAAGAGATGATCCCTATGTTGAAGCAACTAACCCACATGTATAGCAACCCTGGTTTAAAACTTATCAAATGCTAACATAAAACAAGCTAGGTATTGTACTCCATACCTCCTACTGGAAGCTGTTTTCTAACTTCACACATCTCTTGTGAGAAGCCTACAGACTTCAAGTCTGAAATCCTGCCATCTTTAATACATTCTAGTATTTACTTCCAAATGTATTCATAGAATGCAATTATATATCAGAATTAATTCTGCTTGAATAAAAAGCTAAAACTCCTTTGATCTTCTATAATAGAATACTCTATTTCACTGGTCTTCCTGTAAAATCTTTCATAGAGATTCATTTCATTTGATCATGGGTGCTCAGAACTTTATGTAGTATTTGAGTTTCATCACTTCTTGTGTAAAGGAAAAAGCAGTATTTCCTTTACAACATGAAAATACATCAAATGATAAACACATCACATATTTACTTTTTTCATGCTTTTGTTAGTAGTTCATTATTACCTTTTTTAATGCACATAAGTCTTGCTTTCTCCATTTTTAACTAGTGAATTTTTTCTCCCTTTATCATAAGTTTCTAGGTTTGCAATAGAATAAGGTGCTGAACACCCTGACAATTACTAGAAATAACAGAAAGCAAAAGTGAAGGAAAGGAATAACTACAATCTTAAACAGCCTGTCTGAAGAATGGAAGGAAATGAGAGGGACTTTCTCTGTCTGCAGCATAGATCAAAATTTACTGAGAGCTATTAATGTAAATTTTAGAGTACGAGAGTAAGCTAGCAGCCCCTTGAATGAGTTATAGCCATGTGAACAAAGTAGCAACTTAAGGATTTATCACATTTACTTCATCTCATTAAATCAAATATTCTTTTACATGACTGAAAGTCCTTTCATTTCATTAGCATTGGACACTAAATCCTATTTTGCAAGTGTATTGCACTCCCATGGGACTTGCTGCCTTTCTTCTACCTCACTTCCTAATGGCAATTCCACTTATCTTCTTTGAAGCTGTGGTAGGATCAAAATCTCAAAGGACCTGAAAAGTGCTTGATGTGGCACAAAAGGTCATTGCTATGTAAAAAAATACCCTTTTAGGACCTTAGAGTTGTGAAAGTTACCAGGTAACCCGTCCAAGTGCTTAAACCCATGATTGGGATTGGATTTTCAGAAGACCGCAGTAGATGGTAACCCAGTGAGAACAAATAAGGAGTGACAAAAGCCTGCCCTTCTGTAACATATGTATTTGATTGCCCAGAGTAGTGTTGGAAGCACAAGCCCCTTCTCTTTGTTGTGGTTCTGTTGTGATCCTGTCTTACAGCTATGTTCCATGCAGCCTACTACATTATTTTGCCTCCTTGGAAAACATGTAAAACATATCCCATGACAGGATTGAAAGATAGCTCAGTGATGGACAAAATGTGTGCTTTAAAGAATTAAAATCAAGGATATGGTGACAGAAGTAGTAAGGATCATAGTCCTAAGCACAATGCAGAAAAATGCATTTTAATGCCAGAGATGGACTGACTTAATGACCTGTAGTAGGAAATGTAAAACATCAAGAAAAAATGTATGTACTAACTTTTCTTATATTTCATATATCATCTGTGTAGTTCTAATTTGCCATCTAATTTCATTTCTGTATCTGATTTTTGTGTACAGCTGAGCAGATACACACCATAGTACTAAAAAGGAATCATCTTCAATTTATTACCCATTAGATTTATTTGTAAATTACCATCATAAAAGTACTCTGTTGTATAGGCTTTTCTTTTTTCTGTAAGTGAGTAAATTCACTTACAACTAATTGACAATAATGCACAAAACTAGTTGAGATCCTTTGAATCATACACAGAAGAGTGGTCATGCCGAAGACATGAAAAACTGTTGCTGTAGCATGTTTCAGCAGTGCTGCTGTTTAATATGTAGTCCCATAGATCACAACCATTTTTATGTAGCAGATTTAGCATATTGAAGTGATAGGATGCTGCTCAGTGCTGTTCATTACACAGGGCACTCACGAGTTGTATATCCTCATCCCAAACAAAATTGTGTGGAATGTAAGGGACACGCTCAGGCCCATTGGGGCCTACAGCACCCTACTGTGAAAATTATCATTTTACCCAGCTGAACCCAGTTTTTAATCAAAACCAATTTTTTTCCAGCCACATAAATAGAAGAACTCAATTTGAAAACCCTGTCCTAGAAGCAAAAAGGAAGCTACAGCAGCATAACATGCCCAACGCAGAACTTGGAACAAAGCCTATGCAGGCCCAAGGTTTCCGAGGTACAGTACCACGTCAGCTATCTTGGTTAAGATAAAAGATCCTGCTCTCCTGTTTATCTGACAATGATTTTGTCATAGTCTGGTTAAAACAGTAGTGTTGCCAATGCTCAAAATGTTATCACCTATATTTTCTCCCTTAAATGCCTGGGTTCCAATAGTTGCAGGACTCACCAGCCAACTAAAACTTCCAGAGGTGCAGAGAAAAAACCAGAAAAGTTGAATCTAGTGTTTCCTAAAGGCTGAGAAATTGAAAGAACAATAAGACTCCCAAAGTAATTTTCTAAATAAAATCATAAATTCTGTTCCTGGAAATGTACAACTCTCTCTTGAGCACCCAAGGTTGGCAACACTGAAATACTTAATTGTACTTTCTCTAAATTACTCTTAATTGATGTTTGGTATGTTTCTAAGCTAGCTCATCTAGCAAGCATCAATTATGTTAAAAGCCTCAAGCACAGTGTTATAGGAGTTTACAGGAATGCAGCCACTTGGTAACATAAAAATGAATGCGCTCAAAAGGAGCTGCATAAGCATCAAGCAGTACTGGTATCAACTAATGGATTGTAACGTGAGGTTATAGTCAGAGAGTGAGGCTTGTTCTCCTTTGTGGCAGTAGAAAGCTCCTCATCAACCTTACCTAGACCCAAATTTGCCCGCCTGCACCCCGCTCCCAGGAGGTCCCGCAGCGTCAGTGACCTGTGGCAGTGCCAGCACGACCCCGCCGGGGCCGGTGCGCTGTACGGTACGTCCTGCTGCTCTCCAGCCCTGGGGCCAGCTGGGCTCACAAATCTGCACCTTCCCCAACCCTCCCTCACCCACTGCAGCACGGGACAGCAGCACGGGGACCCACACTGCACCCCGAGGCACGAGACACGGAGTTTGCACAGCAGTCATGTGTGTCACTTGTTGGATGCCTAAACCCCGTGTGTTTGGAGAGAAAAGCTCGTCTAGAATTTACCTCTTGGAATGAGACATTCACAGGGGATGTTTTCCTGACTGTGGCTGGGAGGGAAATTATGAGGAATGTATTACTTTGTAGACAAAGCTGAATTTATAGGTTAGGAAAGAGGTTTTTAAATTACCTCACAGATCATTTTTATTGTTGTGATTATTTCAGCTACGCAATAGCCACTTCTAAATGGATTTCTAATATCAAAGGATATTTATATCTTTTCATTTATGGCTGATCTGCCATAGATAGGAAATATGTTTTAAGCTTTGTATTAGTACAAGAACCCACAAATATTTTTCCTGGAATGCCTGCACTCTTTATTTCCTTGCCTTTGATACACTGCCACTTGGTGTCAGCCAATATTGTTATGTGCTGTCCATGCTATGTTGAGAATAGATCAGAACTTTTGTCTTTCTTGTTTGTGTTGACTGATGTAGAAAAACCACTCTTCACCCGCGATGCATCACAGCTGAAGGGGACTTTCCTCAGCACAACTCTTAAGAAAAGCAACATGGGTTTTGGATTTACCATCATTGGTGGGGACGAGCCGGATGAGTTTCTCCAGGTGAAGAGTGTAATTCCTGATGGGCCTGCAGCACAAGATGGGAAAATGGAAACAGGTAATTATGAAGGTTCATCTGTTCTTTTATATAAGAAATAGATTTCTGAGTCTCACTCTCTCCATAATTACATACATTTTCCATATGACTTCCTGTGTTAATATGTAGATAAGGTAAGTTTCTTGGTAAAAATTTCTTCCTAATGAGTGCCAGGTAGATATTTTTCCTATTTCACAATAGGGATATTTAAGGGATAAAAGATCTCTGCATTTCCCTACATAAAAATGGGTTATGGTTTATAGACTGTTTACTTAAGGGAAGTCTACATGGAAAGAAAAGAGACAGAGAACACAGACTACTAAGTGCAAATTTATTTCTTTAGAAAGGATGGTTTTGCAAAATAATCAGTTGAGTCTCATCCAATACTGTTCTCATTAGAACTATCAACAAGAGTTTTTAGTGTGGCATATGGACACACAGGCATTTGTGTCCTATTAAAAAAGAATCTGTGAAAACTCATGAAATAAAAGAAACTTCTGAAGAGATTGAAAGCTGCTCTGAAGATCTAGAACACAAATGCAAACATTTTCATGTTCATAGATTGATAAAGATTGCAAATACTGTCTGAAAGGTCACATCAGGTCTATGAATGGATGAAATTCTTTTGGACAGAGATGAATTCTGTTTCCAAGCAGTTGTCATCTTCATTAGGAAAAGACAGTCAGAGAACAATAGAATTACTTCAGTTGGCAGGGACCTTCAGTCACTAGCCCCCTGCTCAAAATATGGCTAACTTTGTGCTTGGATCAGGTTTCTCAGGGTCTTGGGAAAATTTTAAGACACAGGTTCCACAGCCTCTCTGGATTCTTGTCCCAGTGTTTCTCAGCTTTCATGGTGAAGACTTTTGCCCAGAATTTGTGGATGCCTCATCCCTGAAAGTGTTGAAGGCCAGGTTGGACAGGGCCCTGAGCAGCCTGGTCTAGTGGGTGGCAAGGGAGATGAATGATCTTGAAAGTCCCTTTCAACACAAACCCTTCTGTTGTTCTATGATTTTTGCTCTTTAGGTCCATTGGGCTTTCCACAGGTATAGCTGGTTACTAGGAACTGTGTTCCTGTGTTTGTGCAGCCCTGGCACTCTGTACCATCTCTCCCTAGCATAATTTATTGATTTGCATAATTTTTTACTTCCATTTCTCACCAAGACATTGAAATAAAGAAATGCTAGTTTGGGATTGTTGCTGCTGTAGAAAACCCATTTCATGGTGGCCAGAGCCACTATGAAGATAATTTTCTAAATTTTGATAACAGACCCAGGTGGATGGGTCACAGCAGGAGAGAAAGATCCTTTTAATGTGTCACAGTGCAGGGAGAGGACAGAGTAATAAATGCAGGCACAAATGATGACAGTGGAATATGATGAGAGTCTGAAATTATTTTTCTGGAAATTTCATTTCATCTTTCTTTTATTGTAGTTATTTTTTTTTATCAGAGTCATATTTGTATGTCAGAATAAATCACCTGGATCCTGGATTTTAGTTTATTTTGTTGGACTATCCAGGACTCGCCAAGGAGGAAGTGTAAAGGTTATGAAAAGTATTATTTAAAGAAAAAGTATTATTTAAAGAACTGGATTTGCTTCAAAGCTAATGTTATAGTCATCATGAAATTCCTGATGCCAAAGAGATAAACAGAAAATTTGTATGAAGAAAAAAAAATGTAAGAAAAAAGTAGAATATAGATTTTTTTTTTGCACTGATTTTACAAAAACCATTAATCTAACAGCTTTTTAATTCTCAGTACTTGTTGCTATTTTAACTTAATGCAGTGTAGCTCCCAAAGGGAAGATTTATTAAATTAGCTGATTAGGGGAACAAAGGATACAATAGACTTCCTGAAGTTCAGAAGATTTCAGTGACATAAACTTCATTTTTCCTTAATATTTTCATACTGTCTAATACATGGCATGAGAGCTTTCCCTTGTTTGTCATGGTTTAGCATTCTCAGATGCAGAACTCAAATATAGTTATTTGCTAATCCCTCTGAAGTATGAGTTGGTTATTAGTGAAATTGATCATATGGAGTTATTTTCTCTGGAAAACAGGGTATTCTTGCAACTTACTTGAATTTTTATGCTGAAATTGAATACAGGTTTCACAATACTGTTCATGGTCATTATTGTAGTCATGGATTGTGCTGAGAACATGTAAGAAAAATGGTTTTTAAATGCATAGAAATAGCATTGCTTTTTTCCTCAATTAATTCAACTATATTAGGAATTCAAAACAGAAACTTACATTCAAATATATAATCAGACTACAATTATGTGACCCCAAAACATATAAAATTAGATCTCAGAGCAAATTTTGGCTCTTTGTTTTTAAGAAGAGTGACAGATTTTGAGACAAAGTAATTGGAGAATCTCAGACTAATAATTGTGACATCTAACATTGGTTCTATGAATAAACTAATTTTTAAGTATGTTAATGGAAAACTGGAAAAATATACTTAAGGTCAGAATGTTTATAAAAGCATTGTTCAACAAAGTGCTTGCATTTCCTGATATCAAATCCTTTTCACATTTCCTGAATTAGAGTTTCTCTCCCTATTGAGCTATTGTACAATATAATCAACTGAAGATATGAAAGCCTCCCAGGTTCCATCAATAGCTTTTTGCTCATAAAGCTGTTAAAATGTTACTTTGGAAAACTACTTGAAATTACATCTTTGTCTTTTTGTTTGTTAGTTAGGCATCACTGGATAATGAATAGAGCTTTTAAAATATTTATTTATTCTTTTGATACTATGTGTCATAGTTCAATTTATGTGCACTACATATATGACAGTAGGGCATCATAGTAGAAATTCTGAGGGCAGTTACAATGATCTGTGAAGCAACCTGAGTGTAAGGAATAACCACAGCACTGGTGCCCTCAGCTCAAATAAGATTCTGGACCCTATCCCTTGCAAAGCTGATGCTATTTTTTGGCCAAGTGGTGATCAAAATCTTCATACTTCAGACCTGCACCAGATTTGGGGGAAATACAAAGGAAAGGCACCATCTTTTATCTTACCTAAACTTTGGCCACAAGATGAAGACACGAAAACACTGAAGCTGTACTTCAAGTTAATTGTTAAAGAAACAAGCTCATAGAAAACAACTTTGGTTTGTTTCTCCACCCAAAGTCTAATATAGGGGTCAGAGACAAATGCTATTCAAAGAGTGAATCTATGTAAGACATTGTCACCCTTAAATGTGATCATAACAACGCAGTTTGACTTCAAGGTTTCAAAATGGAGTAATTTTTGATTTCATCCTTTGGAATATAGTTGGAAAAGGGTTTCAAGATCATCCAGTCCCACCTCCCATACCAGAAACAGGTGAACCTTCCACTAAACCTGGTGTGTCCACACAGCTGGATGTCATCAGCAAGCTTGTTGAGGGTACACTCAATCCCTGTGTCCAAATCACCAACAAAGATGTTAAATGGTGCCTGTCCCAGTACTGACCCCTGAGGAGCACTGCTGAAAGCCTGGAAGCCACTGGGAACACAGAAGCAGCTGCCTGACAGTGACTTGGCATTGCTGTGGAACAGAGCAATGAGGCGAACCGAGTGCGCTGAGATGCAACACAAGATATCTGAGGTCCTGACAAGCTATCAGAACCCCTTGGTGCCCAGTGCTGGGCACTAAGAGGTATTTATATTTGTCCTAGACCCACAATAAGCCTCACAAGCAGACTCAGAGGAACCACATCTTAGTGGATGAGGCAAAAACAACCGAAATTGCATTCCTGATCCCATTTGCCAGATGTTTCAGTATTTGTAGGGGCTATTATGCCCTCATGTAAATCTAGCATCTGTGTGCTAATGGTTGTTAATAATCCTGAAAATGCCTTTCTAGGACATGTTTTAGCATTTGGAGCTCAATCAAGCTGCTGGATATGAACATTACATTCCACAGCATCTCTGTCTATGTCAGGACAGCCTAGGAGCTGATACCACATTCTTTTCTGGGAGGTTACATTGCTTTGTCTTGTCTGAAGCCTCATGCAGCCAACAGAAAACTGTATTTAAGATGCCCCTGCATTCAATTCAAATGCTGGTAAAAAACTGCATCTACATGAGAAGATTTTTATACAGTGAGTGATTTTGACTGACTGCTGTTCTAAGGCAAACAAAGCTTTAGGCCTGTGGCTGAGTCAGATAAAAGCTCAAGCTGCAGAGGCAAAAACTCTCCTACAAGTCTCAAGGTTATTCAATGGACTGGATAAACTGAAACACTCCCACATAATCAAGCTCGGGGAAAGATTCTCACTCTCTGCATTTCAGCAAGCTCCATTTCCTTTGGTGAAAATTTGCAGGAAACAGCTCAAAGACATGGTCCAAAAGTGGTTCTTGGAGTCTGGGGATGACCCTTCTGACTGATGAATATTGTTGGTCACTGCAGGTTGAACTTTCCAGAAACATAAATCTGCAGGGAAATGTCATAGCTCAACAGTGTGAATCAAAAATGAGGGAATACATTCTTTCATTTCATCTGCCAAGTATGCATTTGGCCAGCTTTAAGATGCTAAATCATCTGTAAACAATGAAAACTTGGACTTTTTTAGATGTCGTTCTCTCAGGAATGGTAGATTTTCTATATTAGTTGATCTATTCTAGAGATAGAAATTCATAAATTAAAGATAAGGTTCAGCTAACAGATATACTTGTCTACAATTCAAATGTCTACACCTACTGAATAAGCAGACATCTATTACTTTTGTATGACTGTAATAGGATGAGGACTAGAGAAAAAAGCTAGAGATTGGTCCCACATGTACCACTCAGAATTTCCACTGCACCTCAGAGATCTCCAAAGGGAGTGAGTTGTTAGAAGTGCTGGAAGGAGTGGCCCATTGCCTTGCTTCTGTCCATGGACATATGTCAAGACCCATAACAATCTTCTGCCTATGAAGAATTTTTCAAGAAGCTGAGGTTACTTTAAATGTGAGAAAATTGGAGAAACCACACTTGTTGATCTACAAAAGCATGAATGTTATTATTTAGGTGAATAAGAGCAAGCCCAAAGCCATTATCAGGTGGTTGAGCCTATAATATCACTAGGCTTAGGAAAGAATTATCTCATTTCATTAATGCATATTTTTTCACAGTAAGGCTAATATCTTAAAACCTTTATAAAAAGTGGAGTACTCAAGACAGAAAGAATTGGGGATATCTACAAAAGGATGCATTTTTACAAGTTCAAACAGATGCTTAATTCTGTTCCCTGTTTATCCATTATCAGATTATGTGAACAAACCATCATCTCACCTAATGGGAGCTCAGCTGAGATGCAAGCTCTCTAGTTTAAGCAACAGAAAAGATGAACTATGTATGCAAAAAGAATGCCTTCAATCCAAAGAAGCAAATATGTTAAAATTAAAATCTATGTTTTGGCAGTCATCTGGAAATGTTAATAATTTCAGAACATGACCCAGTGTATCATGACCACACACCACATTACCTATAGTCATTTTCAAACAGGTCAGGTCTTTCTGAAGTGCTATCAGTCAAAACTCAACCAATAATCTTCTCTTTTACAACATTCCCTTCCCTTGGTAGCCAACTGTTTACCACCATCTCAAGAGGTGCACTAGCCAGGAGTTGGACACATAGATGTGAGTCTTGATTTCCACAGTGCCTCCTAAAGCTGGCTGAAATTTATTTATCTCACCTGCCTGACACCTTCTCATCCTGTGGCTCCAGGAAAGCTGGCTCCAAAGTTAAGGCATGGTGTTAGGAAAATGAGAAGCTGTGCTACTAGTGGGACCACTGAGGAAGGACTATCTTTTCATTTGTCTTATGCATCTCCAGGCTAAAAAGCTCTTTTAATATGCACCAAAGCCTCATGAAGTGTCAGTCTTGCAGCTACAAGATGATGCCAGGTGAGGCAGGACTGTGAGAGCAGAGCAACATGTATAAAACCAGCTTGTATTATCTGCTTATCTGCTTCCCTTACTTCCTCTGCTTTATTTGGAAGCTAGGATGTTTCACCTGGTGTTTTAGTCTAGCTGAGACTGCACATCTCTCTCTGTCTCCATATGTCGCTAATCATCCCATGGAGTTCAGAGAAAGAAAATTACGTGTTTGGAAAGTAACTAGCAGCAATAACAGAAATTACTTCAGGCATTGTGGAGAATGATTTCTCCCACCCATGTTAGGCCAGTCAGTGTGAATTTGTGTTATATTTCCTGTTTGCATTCCAGCATCCTCCAGGCTGATGATGAAATGGTGCAAAGCACAGCAGAAGTCCTATATTTGCATCAGGTACAACCAGTACCAATAGTTCCTTCCACTAGCAGTGCTGGTTACATTTTTGGTGAGACATATGAAGAGTAACTGTTTGTTAAAACCTCAGCCTGGTTTTGCAGTACCAGCCTTCCTTCATTTCACAAGTTAATTTGGCTTTTTAAATCAAGGAGATTATGAGGGCCTGGAGAGTGAGTGCTGTGATCTTTGCACCAGGCATGAGAACAGAGTTAACAGATGCCCTGCTAGTTCATAGCTGAGACAAAATGATATCACCTTTTTGTTTTGTTTTGTTTTGTTTTGCAATACACAGCATCCCATTTAATTTAATCCACTTTATATTTCTCACCATAAAAGCTTGCACATCATATAACTAGTGTGAAAGCTATGCAAGAGGAGTAGAGTTAAAATTAACCCTCTTTTAACAATCTATCAATTTGCTAGTCCTCACAGTTTTATCCTGAGTCTCTAAGTAACCAGAATTCTTTAAAGCAAAACTCTTAAATATTTTTTTGTTGTTTAAAGGGGGCTAAATCTGAATCTTATCTTAAATTTTACAGGACAAATTTTCTGTTTCCCTGTCACAGAGGAAAGTGCTGAAGTATGACAACATTATATTTAAGGAGTTTCAAACACAAAGCAAAGGAAAAAATTCCAGTTTAACTATTTATTTTATATCATATATTAAGACTCAGTTTAGCTGGGGAAAGGGATCTGGCAGGTGGTTTTAAATGTGTGATGATGACAGTAAAACTAATACTTGCATCTGATGAATATTAATAGCAATTAAGAGACTCATTTTCAGTCCCTTGTTCTTTCAAATTTTAAGGCAGGCAATTCACTGAGCACTGTATGTAAATAGAAAGACAAGAAGGTAGTACTTAGATTGCTAGAAATGTTTCATACTTTTGCTACTTTCCTTTAAGATTAATTTTTCATTATTTTTTTATGTTTCTATGGCTTTCAGATAACTTGAGACAGTAGTCACATTAATATCTGTAAATTTTTCCTTATGTTGACCAAAGGACAAGGAAAGGTATCTACTTCTGTCTCAAAGTTACTGAATTTTAATCTCCATGAGATTCTTATTTCAGTGTTTTCTTCATATTTTTCTTCTTTTGATATTCACTATATTATGAGGTACTCACTGAATGATAACCAGGGCAGAGACAAGCCTAGACTAAAAAAAGTATCCACATTTTGTATACCACACACCTTTGCTGTCTACATCTGAGGTCTTTGTGTGCACCTTGTCAGATTTTTCAGTTGGTTGGTGTGATATTCAATATCCTTGTGTTCTCTCTGAGTTGCAAAAAGTCCGTGTGTCACTATCTGTTCTGCCTGATAGGGATTCAGAGCTTGAGTCTGTGCTGCCCCTCCGAGCTACTGAGCATTCCTGAAGTAGTGCCTACAAACAGACACTCCTCGAGCTATGAAGAGAGCTTCTGATGCTTTTTAGCCCTGTCATTTGTCTATTCCCTTGAAGTCTCCAATTAAAATTACTGAGGCAAGCTGAAAGAGTAATTGTAGCAGAGCATCTAAGTTGAATTTCAAAATGCTTCTGAAAATGGACAGTGTGTTGTTTAAGTCACAGGAACAATTAAAAAAATTCTTAGGAACTCCTTCTCCCCACATCAAATGCTGTCTTACTTAATGGGATGACTCCAGGCTCCCATTATTAGTACAAATGGAATTCAGTGGTCTCTGACTCTGTCTTGGGGTTTAGCTCTAAAGTCTGCCATAACATAGACATTTTGGGAATCTTCTACCTCATATTTTATGCTTAGTACCTGAACTCGAGGCGGTTCAATGCAGGACACCATGGAAGATAGATTCCCAAGAAGGGTGGCAGCAGGGAGGAGAAGGGACTGACACTGCCAATGTGTGGGTGCAATTCAGTTGCAGGGACATAGGTGTCCAGTGCCATTAAAAGTTCCAGGGATCCCACCTAGCCTCCTCCTGCCTTCCCAGGCAGCCCTCTCTTGTAAATCCTGTGTGGTACCTGCAAGTCACATACAAATATCTCAAATGGCAAAGGCTGGCAGAAATTACATTAGACACCTGCTTAAACAACCTCATTCCTTCTTCAACAAAGAGTCTGTGTATAGACTCCTTTGGTTTTCTTTATCATCTATTAGAGTAAGCAGTGATTGATTGATTAATTACTGTAATAATACTCCTTTTCTGACAATTTAAATGATGTTTATTTCCCCTAGCCTAATTCAAAAACTCACATTTGTGGTTTTATGAATACTTTAAAAAAGCAAAAAAACCTTTTTAAATTAAAAGGCTTAATTATCTCTCATTTAACTGTTCAAACAACAACATTATAAGAAGTTTGATGATTAAGTTAAATCATATACAGGGGATTATAAATTCATTTTTGTCTCCAGCACTTATAATATTTTACTGCATATATTATTGGTACCCATAAACAATATGCCAGTATCGGGATTGAATATTGTATATGCAGCTTGTTTTCTTTCCTATGGTGACTTTTCTTCAAAATTCATTTTGAAGTGAGTCACTTATTTTTTTCAAGTCCACATATTACACAGAAATTAAGGAGGAATCTGAAAAGAACACCAGTCTTTCCTTTTGCTGTGATAAAATTCATATTTATACAAAGGAAACAGCTCACAATACTCATGGTTTTTGGCACTTCATTTTGAAAGAAATTCACATTTGTTGACACTATATTTTGATCAGTGATTATCAGTCCCAAGAATGACAATGTGTACTTGTTACTTGAAACAGCAAAATACTGGACATGTAAATAGGTGAAATTCTGGGTTACATAAATGATATTCTGCAGGAGAGAGTATATGTACAGGTCTGTTTATATGTGGTGTTTTCTAATATTTAAGCCATTAGAGCAACTCTTCCAGCACCTGCTATAGATAGAGAAACCAATGATGAAGTAATTTGATGGGAAGATATAATGGAAATATGATTGATGATAATATAAAAATCCACTCTCTTGTGACAAGTGCAACACAAACCATAAACACAAGGCATACACACCCTGTATAACCTAAGACACTGGCCTCAGTCTCTTGTAGAAAGAGTAAATGGAGACATTCTGGTGCTCAAAGGTGCTATATCTTTAGCAGAAAATGAGATCATACAGAAATCAAGAAATATGGTAAAGTAAAATGTGAAAGAGCGAAGGTGAAGAAGCAGAGAGATCATTTGGACACAAATTATTCAAGTATGTGCAGTCTCATATTCCTACTAATTCAAGGTCTGACTCCATGGGAAAATGGCCACAAAGGCCAAAAGCATAGACAAGGATACTAAAACTATGTCATACTTATTTCAGTATGCAACATACAAAGGCAAAAAAGTGTTAAATTATTTATTCTCTCCACTATCACATCCCAATACACCTTTATTCAATTTGAGTGTTAATATTGAAATAAACACTTGTTTTGAGTATGAATGTTCTAGGAAGCCGATAAATTCATTCTTCAGTCTGAACTTCATCATGCAAAATCTGCAGATTTTGCTACTAGGATATTTAACATAGACTAGGAGATGATAAATATATTGTCATAATCCTCACATTTATTAGGACAGTTTTTGTAAGTTCTGCAAGCTGCCATTTGAGTAAACAGCATGCACTGAACTCAGTAGCTGTCAAAAATGCTGCAGTTGCAGAAATTACTTTTCTTCTATCAAATGTTATTAACAGCTATTTCACATTATTTGGCTATTTATATGAACAGAAAAAAATATACATTGAAAATAATAGTCATCATCTTCTCATGTACTATTTCATTCAATAAATAGTGATGTTTTGTTTCTTTAGAAGAGTGATCTGTGAGGTCAGAAAGAGATTGTCATTATATAAAAAGATGACAGGGAAAGTGAGAATTTCATATTGCATGATGAAAATAATCTAGAATTGTACTTTTCAATATTGTCAGCCATGCCACGTTTGATTTTCTTTTGTTTTGGCATATAGGGCTTTATTTTACCATTCAATTATCAAAACAAAAAGTAAGTATTTAACTGAAACTCAGATTTTTATTTTTATTTTGAATTTAAAAATTAGTAGATTGATGTATATTCATCTCTGCCTCCACACTTGTGCAACCAAATACCATCTATACCTATATTAAAATCTGAGAGTTCAAAAAATCCACTCATTTTTTGCCTTTAACCATTTTAGAGAACAAATTTTAAATTCTTTGAGAAATTAAGAATCAATTAAGTAATTAGTTTTAAGATACAGTTTCTGCTGTACATTTAGAATGGCAAATATCTGTCTTGACCGTTAGCAAATATTTTGCTTGAACGTATTAGTTTACATCAGTGTACCTGAATTTCCTCATCCAAAAGGAGAAATAATCATTTTAGAACTTAGTAAAGTCCTATAATTATTGAAGTTAGCAACTCCCATCATAACTGCTAAAAACATAAGTGAAGAGAAGCCTAATGGAGTTCAGCTTAAGATATTAAGGCCAAATACTGTCAAAGTCCAATTGTGCAACATATATTAAAAGAGAAATCTGTGTTCTATTGCACATGGATCAATATTTTTGTCAGTGCTCTGACTTGTATCATTTGTTGCATGGCATGAAATAAAACTATCCAAAAAACTATTTTGCATCAGAGATGACAAAACATTTCCAGGCATATAAATCATATTTGAGGAGCTTTGCAAACCTTTAACTAATGGGGAGTTACAGAGACATTTGAGGCCATTTTATTAGAAGTTCACTTCTAAAAGCATCTTTCACTGTCTGTTGCCAGGATCAGGATATTAGCACAGATGCACCTCTCATCTGACCCTGTTTAGCTGCTCACATGGCTTTTATAAGAAGAGCAAGGTTTATTCCAGCACTTATGCAGCTGCCTCTTTGTAATTGATGACTCTGACATTTAAAAAATAGCTTGTTTGTTTAAAGACCTGTAATGAAAATTTCTCAATGACATAAGGAGCACTTTTCCAACCAGGAGGTGGGCAGGAAGGGAATCCTGATGGAAAGTGAGAAACCCTTGGAAAAAATTCTTCCAGCCTTTTCTCTCTCTGCCCCAAAAATGTCTTCTCCCCTCCAGCAATCACATAAGTGTGGTGCTGTCCCTGAGTCCATGGATGGAGGTGGAGCTCGAGGTGCCCTGAGCTCCCAAAATCTCTGTGTGTGCAGCAGTGGGAGCTGCATGGGCACCCCTGGCTCCTCCTCAGCTCCTCCTTCAGCAGGTACCAGAGGGAAGCAGTGCCACGGTGGCAGCGCCAGGGTGCCCTGAACACTGCTCTGCTGCCATGCCCAGATAAGTGAGGGCTGTGTGCAGAGCTCAGACAAATTTTTGGTGTCTAGGTCTTGGCTGTCAGCCTTGGGGGGTGACTGGCTGGTGGAGAGGGGAGAAGAGGGTCCAATCTCCGAGACTGGGTGCAGAACAGGGAGAAAACCGACTGCAATAGGATATGCTGGAGCTGAGGATGACATAATTTGTTTTTGTTCTGCAGGGAGGCAGGGAGAAAAGGCAGTAATTTCATGCTAGAAATGGCTGGAGAGTGGGTGTTTCTATGCGTGTGTGAGTGTGTAGGAGGCAGGAGGGGGAGGGCAAGGTTCTAAGGAAAAGAAGAAAGGAGCTCTGCAAGAAAGGTCTGAGAGCACTGATGTGAGTACAGATCTTTTAAACACTGGCAGTTTCACTCCTTTTGATGTATTGCTTTCTTCTTTAGCTCCAAATGGAAGTAAATTAAAATTCTTTGTATTAAACTAATCTCTTCTGCATTAAAATCAGCATCATTGTATGCAGTATTTACTGAGACTTTCTCTGCCATACTGAGCATCACCTGTAGTACTGCTGGGGAAAAGTCAAATAATATTGGACACCCTGTCTTGATAGGTGTTCCTTGAGAATTTATTCATGGGCTAAAAATCATGAAGCATGTTGAACTGTGCTGCTGCTCTGTTATTTGTGATCTCCTCTATTCCACCTTAACATAAGCAAAATAGCATGTCTCAATAAGCCGAGGCTATCAGCAGTTCATGATAATTGGCCTGAAATCTGCCTTTGAACCATCAGTTCTGAAGAAGCTGTCAGCCCTAAGCCTGTAACACAGTGAAAGGCTGAAAGAGCACTGAAAAAAAGGGGGTTTTTGCACTGGGATGGTTGAAAAAAGGCATCAGAAAGAGGTGGGAAATGAAAATGTGGAAATTGAGGTAATGATGAGAACTTGACAGTGTAAAGGGAAAGTGGAGAAGCATCATTGTGTGGGACTGAAAGACACAGTAGATGTGTGGGGCAGCATTAATTATACTCCCCTCACTAGCAGGTTACCAGGATTATTCTCCTGATGTTGGGCAGAGCCTCAGCCAATTCTCTTGGTACTTGTTTGTTGGAGTCTGGTTGACTTTCTTGCACTGAAACTTCCACAAAAGTTTATGTGCCACACAGCAGCCTGGTGTGCTCAGGCAGGTTTTCCTCAGGCACTTTAAGAGGAACACATCCATCCAGAGTAGACACTGCCTCCTGTCAGACCTTGGCACTGGCACTGGAAACCACACGTGTATCCGGCCTTGTTTATTTGACAAGTGGGATTGAGGGTGGGTTCCTCTGTCAAATTCCACAGGAAAGTCATGCAACATAGCAGTGCTACACATGGTGTGAAAATATTGATCACATTTATGTGTTTGTACTTTTAGTATCGCTTTAGAAGGTTGTTTTTTTTTTTTTCTTTTAATGGGAGGGAGTACTTCTAACACAGATGGGAGAAGTTGAAAACACTCATATCATCTCTGGTCATTTTCTAGACAGGTCACAATGGCAGCATCCTTACTCAGCGTTCAAAAAAACTTCAATTTTTTGGCAGATTTTTTTTTAATCTCTTTAGTTTGTCTTGTTCCAATTATTTTCTGCATACCAGACAAGAGTATATTTTTTTAGGCCAAACTTGATTGCATCAAAAGAAAATGCCGTTGACTATTATATAAGAGATTCAACTGTTTCTAGCACAGTTGAAAAAGTAGCTCTGAATTGTTTGGGGAAATAGGGATAATAAGAAGAATTATACTTGAGCAATTGCTTATGCCAAAAATTCCAGTCCAGCCAAGATGCTGAGCGGATGGATTTTTATTTTAAACTGTGCAGTGTTGTAAATACTATCTTTCAATAGTCCGTTCGGTTCTGAAAGCAGCATTGTGATACTTTAATCCTTTCTTTTTTTGCTACAAGAGTAATGATTATGTTTTCTAGGGCATAATACTTCTAATCTCAGGTCAACTGGAAGTAATATTTTTCAAAAAATGTTGGGAGATAGTAAAAAAAATTCAAATTGAAAATATTATGAGCTTAAGAACATTTAGTGAAAAAAATCACAATATTTCTAAATTTTAGAGGGTTTTTTAATTTACCTATTCCAGAAATATTGCCACAGACTGAGAAAAATCTTCTACCTAACCCCAAGCTAGGTGTGATCAGCCTGATCCCAGGTATATAGAATTTTATCTTTTCCACATAAAAATATAACCACACATAGATGTTAGTCTCATTTTGCCTGTGTGTGTCAGAAGCAGTTGCTATTTTTTCTCCAGTATAAATTCTGTGTTAAACTTGCTTTACCACGAGCTGGCAGAAAAAGCCAGGCTTTCCCTGATTTGGGTCTCCAGTCAAGTTGTGCAGTACTGGCAGTGGCCATAGCAAGCTACATCAGGCTGGCTGTCTCTCCCTCTCTCTCACATAACTGGAAAACAGCTGTGGGAAACAGCCAGGCCCAGTGTGGGGAAAAGGAGGGGCTAGAACAAAGACCCTATAGAAAAGAATAAAATACAAAGTGTGATCTCAGTAAAGATTGTATCAAAATCTGTTTGCACAATGCAAACGCAATCAAGACAATGTAGACAACCTTTAATCTATCATTTTCCAGAAGATCACCCCAAATTTGGAGTACATAATAGAAATCAGAAAAGACACTTGAAACAACCTCTCTCAGAGTCAAGGCTGGAGGGAGAAAGGCAGTGTGGTTAATCAGCTTCTGACAGCAGTCCCATGGCAATGCAAGCAGCCCTGTCCAGTTGACAAGCAGAGTGATGCACGATACCTGTACAGTATAATTGCATCCACTTCAAGTGACTGCAGCAAGATTTTTACTCTTTCTTGCAGTGACAGCAAGTTCTTCTCCCAAATACTAGAAATTACGTGAGATACAACATTTTTGTGACCTTGGTTTGCATCCTGCAATAGCAGGGCTTAGGGACAGGCTAAATATCAAACCTCCTCCTTCAGAGTAATTTCAATTTCTCATGGCCCTACTATTTTATTGCTATTAGTGATGGAGTTAGATATTCTCTTATATTCCATTTATGTGTAAAAGAGAAAAATCACATTAAGCTCATATAATTTTCATTCCTTTTTCTTTCATATCTTTGCATTTCAGTCAATTTAGTGCAACAGTATTATCCTTCCATTAGATAAAGGCACACCTCGTATTTTTGTGTCTGATTTAGGCAGTGCATCTGTCTGTTAATTTGGGAGAGTGAGAGGTTTGAGGAAATTGCAGAATGCTCATGTAACTAATTTCTCTTTTAATGGAAACAGTTTTTAATCTCTTTCACTTGTTGTGTTGGTATCTAAGCACATCTGGGTCTTACTTAGGTATTCAAAGTCCTTGTTATGCCTCAAGAGCATCCTTCCCAAAAGGATTCTATTTGTGCAAGGGAAAAAGAGGAATATATTATCATTCATCTTAAACAGTCTTGCTTTTGCAGATTCCCTTTAACTACACAAAAATAACTATACAGATAAGTACTCATTCTACTTTTTATGACTGGGGGGAGGGCAAGTAAGAATCCTTCAGTAGAAGAAATGTGGGGTGAAGAAGAGTGGGTAAGAGAGAGCTGGGGAAATATTTAGTTCTGATCCAAAGTAGGACCTGTATAGACTCCAGTGGAACAGAAGCACATCTGTTATGTGCAAATAGTTCTTCCCTGTGCATGCAGAAGGCTTGCCATTGGACCTGAACCTCATGTGTGCTATTACTCATTTTAATGATGATATTTTTTTGAATGACAGGACAAAGCCATTAGTAGGTTTGGGGAGCATGCCCTTTGTAAGATTATCTATGGACTGGCAAGGACTGTGCTAATACAGAAAGGCCCTTCCAGCTGCCTTGGGCAGCTTGGGGGACAGTAGGCACTGTCAGAGGGATTTGTCTCACCATTTCTTCACATCATTATATTCCTCCTTCCATTGCTGCTAGTATTTGTTTTTTCTCTATTTCCATCACTTAATTGACACTATCAGTTCCACTACTCCCTTGTGCTAGGCTGGCTTTGAGCGCTCTCTGGTGCTATGAGGCTTTTTCTGATAGAAGCAGCCTGAAACTGGACATGTGGGCAGGTGCTCTCTGCTCTCTCAGGGTGAAGGTTGTCCTGTGCCTTCAAACCCAAGTGAACACAGCTGGAAGAAAATGTGCCACCTCTGCTCATCAGAAGCTCTGCACCAGACAAACAGCTATGCTTGCTGTTCTATAAATTCCAGATTGCCTCAGAATCCAGAACGTGGTCTCTAGTTTTTAGAGTAGATGGACCACTTACTCTCCTTCTAAATCACTACTGGTTTTGAAGCTAGCTGAAGCTATATGAATTAGTGTGAAAATACATACTTTTGTTTTCAAAAAGTACCTTTTAGATGAGTTTTGCTAGGTGGAACTGTGGCATTCAGCATTTCGTTTGCAGCTCATTGCAGTAAATCTGGGAGGACAGTGAAGTCAGAGAACGAAAATGTGGTCACTGCTAATATCAGAGTTACTGTCCTCTCTTTTATGGTGTCTGTCACATAACAAATAAGCATCCTGAGAAGCATTCACACTAGCTATCCCAAGCATATTGAATGATTCATAGAAGTAGTGCTAGGAATTGTGCTATAGGGACATTACAAACATGATATCATTTTTTTTTTTCATAAACCTCTTCCACAGTCTCAGTTAATCAGATTACTCCTTGGATGGGAGTGCTGTTACAATAGTTTTGCCATAACAGATAAAAATATGTGTGGTTTTGGAGGGAGAGTGAAAAGACTGGATAGTTTCAATATCAATAAAAATAAAATGATAGAGCTCTTCAGAATTTGTTTCTTCACAGTGTTTAATTATAATTTTACTTACTATTTAATGCTGAAAGCCTTGAAAATGTTTCAAAAGAAGTTTACAGTATTACAGGCTCACTAGACATTTAATAGATTGATTGATTGGTTCATCTTTATGTATGTAAAATTTCTCAATGCTAAACAATTTGAGGCTTTCTTGCTGAGAACAGCTAAAGGACTGTCAGTTTCAAAATTATGCAAAAAACATAATGTATCAACTATTAAAGGAATAAAATTAGGGACAAATTTTATTTTGTAATTATAACAGTACATTTTTATCAATTATTGTAAAAGCTTGTTCTATTTTGTGAATTGGTTTATTCTTCTTGATTTTTTTATTGTATTGAACTGGTATAAACTGGTATACTCTTTGGTATATCATCATAAAATCCATGAAATCAAAATTCACTAGGTCAAACAAACATTGAATTCATTCACCCAGCAATGCTTAACTTTGCTGTTAGGACAGTATTATTTATGGTGATGTCTCTCTTGTTAGTGTCAGCAGCCCCATCTTTGGTTTGAGTGATTCACAAAGACAATCTTGAGGTTTTTTCTGAGCTTGTAGTTCGTAGTAAAAGCAGAGAGAGCTAAAATAGACAAGAAGCCATACTTTCAATTTTATACCCAAGGTTGTTTGCATTTTTTTTAGTTTGATCTTAGTTGCTGGAGTTTCTCTGAATAAAATCCCCATTGGAAATAATGACTGTGTAATTTAACTGTATTTCTAAGAATTGTAGTTGACATATAAGCAGTTGACACCTGCCTGTTTTTTGTCTGGAAACCATTTTCTGGTTGTGCCTATATGTGAGCATTGCTTGTATGCACAAGTCTAAAAAATTAATAATTTCATCCTTAAAATGCCATAAGAAGGAGAAAGAGCAAAAGGAGTTTCAATGTAAATTGCCCTCCATTTAAAAACACCAGCTTTTGGAGCAGGATCCACTAGTATAACTCCAGTCTGTTTCTGCCTTCCTGAAGCAGGACAGGGCTCGTAGACAGGCAGGAGTTAGGGTTTTTTAAAGGCAGGGAAGAACAAAGCACAGCAATTTCTGCTTCCTCTCTCACTCTGCTGCTGGAATTCATGTCCCACATTCCTCCTGCTCCTTCCATTCCCGAGCCCCACATCACACACACTCATCCATTGCTCACCCTTAGTCATCCCCTGCCTCCTGTGTGCTGCATCCATTAACACAAGGCATTCTTGCCCTTCTTTGTGCACTGCTCATGCAACATTTCTTAGAAGGAAGTTTACAGAGTGGCTGTCCCACTTCACACCATTTTTACAGGCTTTCCAAAGAGTTGTGCATATAATATGCTTGAGAGAACTTTTCCAAGAATCACCTTCAAAGCCTATGGCTACCATCTCCAATGTCCATCAGTTTCTGATGGACAGAGAAGCAATACATTCTCAGGACTGATGGTGCCACCTGCTTTGTCAGGAGCAGGATAGAAATATTGTGTGGAAGCAAATGACATGAAGTGATAGCCTTTTGAGGAAAAGTCAGATACAATGATAATTTTGGGAAAGGCTTTTTAATTACCATGGGCTGATTCACAGGGAGCATTGGGAGATGGCAGACATAGTGTGAGACTGCTTTTTCATGGTCTGAACAAATAGTCTGATGTGGCATCACAGTTATTCATAATAACACATTTTAATTTACTTTTATTCATTAGCTAATTAAAAAATTAATAAGGATAGACACCCAGAAAATTAAGTCATTGCTAAAGGAGAAGCTTTGGTTGTTCTCATACACTACAGGGTTAATGCCCCTTTATATATAATATCTAAGATTTGACTACTGAACAGCAATTGATGTATCCATATTGCAGCAGTCTGTGGCAAGTTCTGGAATCCAAACATCCAACTAAACCCCTACAATGCAATGGAAAATGATGGAGTATTTGCCCTGTAATGGTGTTGTAATTGGTTAAATATTTACTATAGTGGAAATTAAGTTCCAACAATATTGAGACTTTTTAGTGCTATAAACCATATTAGATCACCAAAAATTCTCTTCTCTCTCGGAAACCAAAACACAAAATAGAGAAGGTGGATGAGACATAAAAGGAGGAAGAGCAGCTAGTGGGAGATAGGATAATCCTCATAAAAGGGGACTGTGATTCTTAGCCATAAAGCTGTAAGGCTAGAAAGTGACCTTTTCCTAACTATTATAAGGCTGGAGTTTTCTGTCTGTTTTAAAGCAGTTTTAAAGGAAGAGCTTGGTGGGGCTTGTGTTAATGATTTTGCCTCCTTACAAAAAAAATATTATGCAAGCTGAATTTTGTAGTTTATACTCAGTGTAGTATTCAGAAATGAGCTGAAAGTGAAAGTATAATTACTCAGTGGTGAAGGTGTTAAATTGTTTTGCAAAGAGTAAAAATATATTGTCCTTGAAAATGAGTGCTTGGCTGTGCAAGAGGCTCTAGAGATATTAAGGCAACCAACATTTGCTTGGAAGGAAGGTCAGTTTGATAATACATTACCCTCTATTAACCTGGAAAAATACTGTAAAACCTTAGAGAACCTAAAGGAACTATTTATCTTTACCATGCAATTTTAAAGCAAGTAATATATTCATACATGCCTGAAAAACTATTGAGTTGATCTTTTGTTATAGAAATTATGTGAGAAGCTCTCTGAAGTTAAGGTAATTATTTTTGTAGATAATTTTGCTATCAGAAAAGAAATAAAATATAGAGGTAATATATAAGATAAGCCCATATAAACTAAAATTTGAATGACTTTTATAAAACTTATGAGTAGAAAATTAGTTATATATTAGCCGTACATTTGTATAAGCATATGTTAATGAATCAGTAATCAAATATAGCTCCATTTCAAATGCACTGAGGTATTTATATGTAGTAGAATATCAGTAAAAATGCCTTTATTTAGATGGAAATGTTTTGATACATTTAATTTCTGCTTGATAAAATGCTTCCTGTCTTTAATTTTGATTAAAAGAATTAATCTGTAGTAATCCAGACCTTTTTTGAAATATCTGCCTCTGAAAGGTGCTGACCTTGTTAAACCCAGTTGACTACTTTAAAGATAGAGCAAGATTTGAGGATTTATATATATCTACAGCAAGGAGTGCATATATATATATTCTGAATTTTTGGTTTGGCCTGACAGGAGAAGCTGCAATAACTAGGGTGAAGCAGTGAATGAGCACACATTTCATTGCAACTAATGGCATGATTAAGATGTTAATCAGTCAGATTCTTCAGCATAAAGTTTGGTAGTGAATTTTTAGCATAAAAGGTAGCATCAGGGATAGCAGCAAGCATTTCTTTTGGGAAGAATGTGGATACATGTTGTTGTTATTATTGTAGATTAATGTCTCTAATCAATACATCAGAGCAGCACCTTCAGATTTGGTGCCTGGTGTTTGGCTCCACATCCACGGTTTGGATCTGAAATAAGGACACTGACTGCTGGCAGCTCACGCTGATCTCAGTCAGCAGAATGTGGACTTGAGCAATGAATACACAAAACATCCACAAATCAAGGCTGTAATTCCTAGCCTTAAATTAAATTAATAACCTGACTGATAGTCAAATCAGATTTGTACTGGTCTCAGAGAGTCAGCTGGGGAATTAGGCACCTGGATGGGCACTGTGCGAGTGTAGCAGGAAAAGCAAAGTATTGATCAAACAATTATGAAAATCATAGTTTTACCAAATAGATATCAGTTATAAAACTGACCCACTTCTGGCAGTAATGCCCACTGCAGTTGCAAGGAATCTCCTTGGAAACCATAATATCTCTAAAATAGAAATGAATTTTCAAGTTGTACCTCTATAGATTTTAAATAGAGATGAATCCTACTCATCTATCTTTGCACATATTTTTTAAGTGTCCAAAATGTGCTGTTGCTTTCACAAATTACTAATTCAGTATGTGGCTAGTTATTCTTGTCCTCATGGTGCTAGCATTACTCAAAGAAATAAAATAGCTCTATTAACCATTTCAGTTCACATGACTGCCTATTACTAAAAATTCCCAGTAACATTTATATTTATATTTCAACATATGAAGGCATTTGTCACTGTGCTGCAGCATCTTTAAAAATGCTCCATCTAATTCCTCACCTCATCCATCTCCCTTTTTCCTTCCTGGCAGTTTCTGTCAGGAATCAGCAGTGGCAATGGGGAGCAGTTGACAGTGCTGCTGAAAATGTCTTCCACCAGGGACAGGTGGCACATGGCCAGGATTCCCAGTGGGGCACAGGGGCAGCTTGGTATTTACATCATGCTTTTCCATGCCCTTCTGCCTTTAGGCTGCTGGGAGGCTGGCTGGGCTACTTTCCTCCTCCTGGGAGCCATTACCTAGATAAATGTGATGCGCTGCCTGCAGAAATAAAATGTGCATACAAAAGCAAATGTGTTGTAAATTTTGACCTCCTTTTTCTAAAGAAAAAGAAGGGTTTCATTTCTTCCTGAGCCTCTGCACACAGTGACACCTTCCAAAGTGATCCCAAATAGCTATGCAAACGTGGCATACATTTTTTATCTCTCTCTTCAGATCCACTGACGCTCTGTCACGCAGTTCATTCACACCAGGCATTTCAGGATGCAGAAGAAGTTCCTGCAAGCAAAGCTTAGACAGAACAAGCTTACATAATTTGTAAATAAGAGGCTACCTTGAAAATTGGACCTTTTTCTCTTCATGTGGTCTTGCCTCCAATATACTTACCATCTTTTAAGTAATTACATTTTTGTAAAGTAGCAGTTTTAACATCCATGCTATGCTTTCAGATGCTTGAAGAAGTGAAAACTGTTTCTAGGAAGAAAATTTGCCTACTCTTTAGTGCTTTATGACCAGCATTCATTTAAGTATGCTTTTGCTATTGCATTACTTACATTTTTTAGTCTACAATGTTTCATGTTTACTAGATCAGCAAATAATCAAAGTCTTTAGATTTTTCTGGAATGTATTTTATTTCTCTCCCAAATAAATGCCTCTATTTAAATAGCTTTTACCACTATATGCAAAATACAAATAAAATGGAAATAGTTTTTTCTACTAATCCACATCTGCCTGAGCGTAATTACATGATACATGCTGATAAAGCACAACAATTTTGAATAGACAGCTTTTTAATTAGGCATATGCATTGGGTCACAGTAGAATTAAAATGGGTTCTAAAAAATTTATTGTATAAAAATGGCACCTGCTCTCTCAACAGATCTGAGTCTTGGGTAAAGTTGCAGACAAGTGTCTGTGTCACATATTTGTGTTGGCCCCTGAAGCAAAGTTCAGAGCCAGTGCTCAGTCCTTCATGATAGGAATGATGAAGTCCAGTGATGGGAACAGATTTTAGCCCAAGTTATCACCCCTACAATGCTGTTTGTGCAAGTACTGGCCCAAATCTGACAAACAGATGATCTATATCTGTTGTTCAGGTTTCAGAAAAAGGAAAATCTAAGCCTATTTTGTGCCAGTTTTGACTGTTTGAATGCCTAGGAATACATGTTGGCTTGACTTTTTGTCTGATTTAAAGAACTAATAAATTATAATAATCATCATTAATGATTGATTAAATAGGTAATAACTTTTATTATTATAATATGTGATAATTTTTCCCACTGAACCTCAGTTCCCTGAGTTCAGTGAGTGAAAGAAGGAACTGTGGAGAGTGGTTATCTGTCAAACACAAGTAAAACTTTCTGTTTGTGATGAAGCCTGGGAAATGGGTCTTCCATGTCAGTATGAGCAGTGATATTTTAATGGACTATTTAGTGTTCTCATATACCAGCAAGTGGTCCTGAAGCTATTTCTGAATGCAGAGGCAGCTGCCCATTGTGTCTCCCAGCAGCTCTTTTCATTTCACTGTGGCTGCTGCAGGACTGTCTATCAGAGAAAGTTGTTACAAAGCTGCTAATAACGTGGTCAGTTTTAAATTTAGTTCTTTTCATCAGCAGCTGTAGTTATTGAGTTATTGAATGCATGTACTTCTCCCCAGGTTGCCTTTTTGATATGTTTTAGCAGTTAATCTAATGTTCCTCTTTAGAAGAACTAAGTATTTTCTTGGCAGGTATTTAAATTATTTCAGTACTAATAGGCAATAGTCAACTCACACTGCAATCTCCTTTAAGAAGTTGTTGTAATTCCAAAATTTTTATTTAAAAATAAGGGTAATTTTATACTGAGTATTAACAAAATTAGGGCATTTTTCTTTTTCTTTTTTTTTTTTTTTAATTTTAAGACTAATCAGGCTACCATGAGCTACAGGACCCTAGGCTTTATCTTTTGCCCATAAAAGTCAGGCCATCAGATCTCAGCAGCTAGAGCTAAATAGGTTTTACAGAGTTCTGTGGCAAGTTAGAGTACAAGAAATCAGAGAATTTCTGTTTATGCAGAACTTTCTGGAATCTTTTACAGCCAAAAAAAATGCTTCTTGCCATTTGTAATGGAAATTATTTATTCACACACTGGATTAACATCTGTGGCAAGTGGAGGGAAATTGAGTTTCAAAGTTTCAGAATGTAGTTTGTCTGCTACTGTTTAACTAAAGGATGCCTCACACACTAGTTCTCCCTACTGCTGCTTGTAAGTGTATGTGTGAATGTGAAAATGGCTCATTTCTTACAAATCTTTGCTTCTTTCATGACCATCAATCGCATGCTGTTGTTATTAAAATTACCCGCATGTTTCATATTTTGCTACTGGAAACGTGCTCTGAATTCATTATTAACAGGCTCCAGTGCTAGCAATCTTGCAGCACTCTGCAGAAAGAGAAGACAAGGTCACTGCTGAGAAGTGACAGAAATATCTGGTAATGACAGTAGAGAGTGTGGGTGGGCAGGTGAAGGGAAAGCTTCAGCGATGAAGTAATCATGTATTGCTAGCTCTGAAAGTGATGCAAAGTATGCATATGTAGCATTTAGATTATATGGGTGAGAAATGCAAGTGGGAATAAATAATACTGGAGAAGCTAGCAGAGCTTATGTGGGTTATAAATGCAGCAAAAAATTATGCTGCCCAAGTCCTGCAGAGCTGGTGTGTCCTGTGCTGAGTTGCCAAACCATGAGCTGGTTTTAGCACTGTTGCTATTGGCTTGTGCTGGCTGCAGGGGGGTAGCAGAGCTGCCTCCACCCCAAATCACAGCATTCTGTCATATTTTAAGCACATAAACCTAGCACTAAGAGCATGATCAAAAACCTGTCAGAAAGAATGGAGACATTTCTACTAAATTTCAGTTGAAGATCTGATCTGCACTTTTTTCTTTGCATTCATACTTCAAAATTTAGTGAATTCTAATTAATAATGAGAATGACAGTCTAGTAGGCAATTAAATTCACTGAAGTACAGCCAGAAATCTAAGTGTACAAGAAGCATAACTAGAAGAAATAGGCAAAATATTTGTATACAAATAGTGGGAACATAGGTAAGAAAATGGACAAACTTTACCTACAAGATATTTACACAGAGAACCCAGGGGTAACAAAAACCTATCAAAAACAATAACTGGAGTAAACTGAATAGTACAGGTTCTTCAGAAAGGAGGTAAATAGAGCTGGTAGCATTGCCTGAAAATATAAGATAATTTGTGATTAAACAAGTTATATCAATAAAACAAATTCTGTTTGGATCAAGCACTTCAAGCATGAAAAAGGTTGGTTTTTTTTTTTCAGATTTAAAGCTTGTGGAAAATCCCCAGGGTGTCAGATTTAATTCTGAAACATTATTTTAGAGACAAATGTAAAACAGAATCTGTCATTAAAAGATGTTGAAGCTCAGAAATTTCTTCACCAGTTACTAATCCAACTAAAGATAATGACAGTACAGATCTGGTTTTTGCTTTGAAATACATAAGTAACAAAATGGAACCTCTAATCAAATATTCAGGCACTGAGTCAATTAACATTACATGACAATAAGTAATGATCAGCAGACTTTAATAAGCAAAACCAGCTAGTTAAATATATGAAATATTATGGGAGTTCATGTTTTTTTCTGTGAAGAAGACATAAAATTTCATCAAGTGTAACATACTGTGTTGTATCTGATAATAGAGGACTAGGTTCAGACATCCCGGGAGTCCCCTCCAGACCCATTTTCCTAAATTTTTCAGTTAAATGCAAGAGCCTTAACTAAATCTGAGGTAACTTTAGGACAATTTGACAAATTTTCTTGCTGTCAGTATTCTTTAAGATTCTTCAAGTTAGTGCTGAATTTAGACATTGAAGATTCTGTTTTTGTGGCAGTGTAGATTTTTGAGAGGTAGGCCACGGTATCTGTTGTCTACTGGGTGTCTATCAAACCTGCCAGTTCATCTAGAGAGTCTGATTCAGATGCCTTCCCCACAGATCAGATCAGCCCTTCTGGGCTCCCTCATCCCTGAACATTCTCAAGTAAGATGAGTTTGGGGTGGCATGAGCACAGTTTGTACAGGCTAGTGAGGAAGATGAAACTGGAGAGTGCCTGACAGAGAGGATGTTCACCCTGGAGAAGAGAAGGCTCAGAGGGATTTTATCAATTCACATAAATACCTGTACGAAGAAGCTGGAGCCAAATTCTTTCCAGTGGCAAGAAAAGAGGCAATGGGAAACACTCAAACAGTGTTTGAGTGAACAGAAGGTTCCCTTTGAACATCAGAAAACACTTTCCTGCTGGGAGGGTGATTGAGCACTGACACAGGTTGCCCAGAGAAGATGTGAAGTCTACCCCCTTGAAGGTTTTCAAAAGCCACCTGGACATGATCCTGGGCAACTGGTTCTAAGGGATTCTGGTTGAGCAGGGTTTGGACACTCTGACCTCTAGAGATCCCTGCCTAGCTCAATCAGCAAGCTGTAAGCAAGCTCCAGTCATTTTAGCAAATTTAATTCTAAAAGTCAGGCAAAGTTTGATGCTTAATATAAATGTTCTGCATAACTTCAAAGATACCCACTCACTGTGAAACTGTGATTTCTGGAGGCAGACTATGGCTTGCTCAGAAAATCAGACAGGAGATATAAAGTGGATCACTATTATGCTTGTCCATATGCACCCATTATTATTAGAAGCAGAAGAGGAGAACAGGCAGAAAAGATGCTACAGGAACCTTTAAGGGAGGTTTCCTAAAGAAGGCAGGTTTTGAACTTTGCATTAGCATGGCACTGGCTCTGTAATGCTCTTATCTCTCTCTTCCTACCAAATGCTGAGTACTTCTCTCTGTGTCAGCAATGAGGAACTCTCAGCCTGGAAAAATGAGTTAGGTTTGGAGAAAGTACAGTTGAGAGATTTCTGAAATTAACCCCTTTTTCACTCCTTCCTTTCTCATGATCTGAAACTGTTTCTCCCCACTGCAGCCCCACTGTAACTTCTTTCTTGGAGCTGAATTTAGTAACTCATGCCCTTGTGTTTATCACACTGTCCATTCTCCATGTGACAATACGGCAGGTGGGTCCCAAACAGCCCCACTGTGCCTGAGTTACAGCTTCAGCATCTGCCCAGCCATGCTATCCATGTCATACCTCAGAAACAACAAAGAGCTTTAAAGATATTGATTCAGGAAATGCTGAAGGATTTTCTGCTGGCCTGTGAGGGATAATGGAAGGTTGTTATTTGAAGAAGTTCTTACCCAAGGTCTTCTAGTGCTCAGTTTTGCCTGTTTAGTGACTGGGGAAAGGGACTACTTGGCGTGTATGTTTCCTGACTGCACTCCTTTTGCAAAAGCTGATTTCTTTTCACTACAGCTCTATATAATGTCAACTAGTTTATGTAATTTTCTGATATATAGAAACCATATTGATTTAAGTTTTATATCTTAGCTAATCCTGTCCAAATACTTAAAGTGAGGGGCTGAAAACAGGCAATGATTTACTCGCCCAACACAAAAATTGCATTTTTCATTTTGCACTCTGCTAATGTATTGTAAGAGAGGATGAACAAACAGATTGGTCTCCTCCCACCACATAGCTGCATTGCCAGCTCTCAGGGAAATAAAGACTGCATGGATTAAAAAGTCTCAAGGTTACTATTAAAGCATAGTTACTGAAACAGCAGCATGCACTGAAGAGCTCTCAGCTTAACAGAAGCAGTCCTGAGCAATGTCAGCCACACTGCTAATGTGGGAGCCAGGGATGAGAATGCAGGTAAGATCTTTCTATATCAGGGCATGAGCAAATCATGATGAATTGCAGCCATTGCCACAGCAATTTGTACGGAGCATATTTTCTTTTAAATTCTGACTTTTGAAAATGGCTTTATTTTCAGCTGCTTGAGACAAAAGCATTGGAGCTTTTTCAGCAGTGCCTATGAAGTGACATTACTGTTTGTGCTTGTTTTGGAATCTATTTATGGTGCACATTTAAGAAAGCATTTGCAGCTCCTAAGGTTTATGTGTGTAATGCTCACAATCATTTAAACAAACTTCCTTAGCATTTTTTCCCTAGGCAGCCTCTGAAGAAATCTTCCTCTGAATCACAGTTTGTGCATATGCAATTAATTACTGTCAGGCTGTTACACAGACTGATCATGTGGGAATTGACCATTTCATTTTCACATAGAAACAGCCTTTGCCTTTTGCTTTCACTTAGAAACAGCCCTTGCATTGGCATCTTGATGATGCTCTTATCCTCTGTTTGCTGGATTAGATATTTTGATTGAAGTATTTGAAAGACATAATTACATAAATACACTTGAAGCAATTCCACCCAAACCACCTCATTCTCTCTAAATCATTCTCATTTTCTTGCTGAGTTTTCAAATACCTTTAAAAAGCCTTGTGTTGTGATGTGTAAATTTTTTAATTGTGTACCTTGTAGACATCTCATAGTATCCTGGTGATTAATAATAGGATAATAAGACAGTCTTCACTTAGAAAAATACTTTAACTTCTAGAGTTCTCCAACCAAATATCCTTTTCTTTTTCTATAAAGGTGTAAACTTTTTTATGAAAGTGAAAACTGAATGTGGGTCATCAAACTATTCTGAATATTGTTTGCACTGATAACTCATTTTTATTTTAATATGTGCCTTAACAGTACTTAAAAAATTATTTATGGCTATAAATATATAGATCTATTCTAACACCAAGAAGAATCTTGAACTTATTTCTGAGAATTTTAATAACAGTAGATGGTTGGTGCATGGGCAATATGGAGATCCATAAATAGCCTGTTGACTTAAAGAATTCTGCTTCCATATGCTCAGACTGGTAGGTCTGTTATACATGAGACAAGATTTGAAGGTAAAGGTCATATCTTTGGGTTTATTTGACCAGCTGCTTAGGTGAAAATATTAAATTGATTTTCATCTATTTGCCTAGATTTTTCTAATGTGAAGCTATTGAACCTACCAAAAAAATTTGTTGTGTCATTGTCCTTGAGCCTTATGGCTACAACAAAATGCCGTGAAACATCTCTATATTATGTAAGAGAGATACTTCATGCCTAGAATAGGAAATGACAGTAGCAGTTCTGAATAGCTGATGGCAAGTAATCACTTTTAACAGGAAAGTGTCAATATCATGATCAGTGCAAAAACTGTTTCCTTATGCACATGCATACACAGTCTTGAATTGGTATTCATTGATTCTGAAGTCCAGGAATACTTACTTTTTTTTTTTCTTTTACTCTTCACCAAACATTGGTATTTTTTGACAACACAGTCTCCAAATAATCGTTCATTTTATCTTATTAAAAAAGTAATCTATAGAGACTGCACTGAAAGGAGTTGGAAAAATAGGGAGGAAATGTCAAGAAAAAGTGAATGTCTGGATCCATCTAAATTTTCCATCTGTGAACTTACACAGAAAATAACTGGTATTGTCATTGTGTCTTTGTATTACATTTACTGCCAGACAAAATTTACTTTTTTGTCTCTCCTATATGAGTCAGTATGTTGATTGAATTTATCATATTTTTTTTTAGTAGGCTTCTATCTCATTTAAAAAAAAATGTACTGCATATGCAGCAATTGAAGTTGTCTCATGTTGTCACTGTTTGTTCTTCTCGTTCTAGGTGATGTGATTGTCTATATTAATGAAGTTTGTGTCCTTGGACATACTCACGCAGATGTAGTCAAACTCTTCCAGTCTGTTCCTATTGGTCAGAGTGTCAACTTGGTGCTATGTCGTGGATACCCTTTGCCCTTTGATCCTGAAGATCCTGCCAACAGCATGGTGCCACCCCTTGCAGTAATGGAGAGGCCTCCGGTAGTGGTAAATGGAAGACATAACTATGAAACTTATTTGGAATACATTTCTAGGACTTCTCAGTCTGTTCCAGACGTAACAGATCGACCACCACACTCCTTGCACTCCATTCCAGCAGATAGTCAGCTTGATAGCACATTCCCACCACCTGCCCATGATGATAATGTATCAATGGCTTCTTCTGGGGCCACCCAAGCTGAACTCATGACCTTAACCATTGTGAAAGGGGCCCAGGGCTTTGGCTTCACTATAGCAGACAGTCCTACAGGACAGAGGGTGAAGCAAATTCTAGACATTCAGGGATGTCCTGGTTTGTGTGAAGGTGACCTCATTGTTGAGATCAACCAGCAGAATGTACAGAACCTGAGCCATGCAGAAGTAGTGGATATACTTAAAGAATGTCCTGTTGGAAGTGAAACTTCTTTGATTATCCATAGAGGAGGTAAGTTTGGAAAGTCTGTACAATTACAAAAATGTGTGTAAAAGGTTCTAAACCATAAAGACAAACATATACTCACTACATCCTTGTTTGCTAGATTGGAAATTAATTTCCATGTTGTGGGAAGTAACACCATTGGTTCTGGAAAAGTGTGTCTGTAATTAAGTATCCTAGGCAAAATCTTACAGTTTGTTGTACATTCCTTTATGTGTTTTGAGTGTCAATGGTCCCATCTCTGTATAAGGGTAAAGCTAAGCCAGTTCCAGACCTTTCACCCCATAATAGTTTGTGTGGTGTCTGCAGCAAACTCATGTAGTCCCAAAAGCAGTGCTGCAAGCTTTAGATATAGTTGTATGTATTGACTCATTAATGTAGATCAAACTCAGAGCAATTTATTTGCCCTTTACAAGGTTACTGGTTTTCCTAAGTTATTTTGCCTCCTTTTCATTCATTGTAAAAATTTTGTACAACAGTTGTTGGGGTTATTTTCTTTCCTGGTAACAGAGATCCATGGTATATATTTCTGTGATTTTAAAAAAATAGCTTTTAGCAACTCATTTTTTCTCACCAGCCTGACACAGTAAGTTTGAATGTTCACCATTGGAAGGGAGAGCCAAGACATCCATAAAGAAGCAATAAGAACAGAAAAAGAGTTAAAAACTTGACAGGGATTTCATAGCTTTTATTATTTTAGCCAAACAAAATTTCTTTGGTGGTTTGAGGTGAGCATCCATCCTAATTATTATTACCTGAAGTAAATAATGATTGGATTTTTTTAATTAAAAATCTTTTTTTTTTCTCTAAAGGCATCCATATGTCACTTAATGTACTGTGCTTCAAAAGAAAAAGGATTCTATGCACAAAGATGCAAAAATACCAACTACTTTCCTTCTGAAGAATAGAAACTGGGAAGTGAAGCTTTAGTGTTTGCATATGCCAAATGTTTATCATTACAATACCTAAAAATCCTTAGAATAAGGAATATAGTATCATTATATCAAATTGCAGAAGTAGCAAACTTCAGGTGATTATAGGAGATCTATAGTCACATAATCAATAATGGCACATAGTCAATAAAGTATTTTTCAGGTATATATATATATATAAAAGAATTGTTTACAAGAGACAGAATCTGATATTTCTTTGGAATGAAACCAAATTAGGATGATAATTTAATTAGACTCACTATAGTATATGGACTTGTAGAAAGTTAATTGTTGTATTCACTGGTATTAAAGCTGGTTGTCCTTAATGACCATTAAGAATCTTGAACAATGGAGAAAGCAATATTTTTTTATTAAGTTGACAAATTAGGAAGCATTTCATAGCCAAAAAAGAGCATTGGGAGAATTAGAAGTGTTAATGTAACCCCAAAAAGGTGGAATTTTATTTTGAAAAAGACAGGATAATCACCCTCTAGAGGAAAACAATTTAGAACACCAGTCTTCAGAGAGAAGTGGAGTGTGAAATCCAGCATGCTGAACAAGCCTGAGTAATAATAGACAACAAAACAGATATTTCAGCAAGGAGTATAGGACAGTAGCAAAAAAAACCTGAAGCAGCAACATACTCAAGCTCTAGAGGATAATTGCTCTCTCTGAGGAAAATTTTCTTCGTAGATCATTGATTCACGATCAAAACATGATAGTTTAACATGGATCAATATGATAGTATCACAAGTTCTGGTACATTAACTGAGCTGTGGTTGTTTCCTGCACATGGCTGTGGCAGGTAGGAGATGCTGCACTGAGCTCAGTGCTCAATAAAGGCACTGTGAATTTGCACCATCTGCTCTGTCTCAGGCCAAACACTGAGGTACAGCTCGTTCCCCTGCCTCAGTGACACAGCATCCTAGGTCCAAATGCAGTAACATTTAACCCTCTGCTGCTGGGGCAGGAAGTGGTTGGATGCTTTAGAGAAAGCAAGGTAGAGAAAGAGAGTGTTTTGTTCATGGTAGAACAATTACCAAGACTAAAACAAATGTTTGGAAATACTGCAGTGTCATTAAACTTGATGGGATGGTACAGAACAAATGTGAGTTTACTATCATAAATTTTTGTACATCAGAAATAATGAGTATAACTCAAGATTGTGAGACTAAAAAATCAAAATTTTTTAAAAGTTCACTTTTCTTGCTTGATTCAAAATAACTGAAAAAAAATGTATGACTCAAACCTACTCTACCTAAGAGATGGCTAAATCATATCTTAACACAAATATGAGAACTGTTTTAAGAGGAAAACCAGGGTTTTGTTTCTTTTTTTTTTTCATCTATTCATAGGAAAAGGGAATTTTTGTGACTAACTACGCACCTAGAATGCAGTTATTATGTCTGTGTTGGTCATCATGTCTCCTTTTATAGTCCTGTGCAGAAATTGACTTTTCTACGATGTTATTAATGTAATTCCACTGTAGATGTTTCAAATAAGTCAGGTATATCTAAGTATATCTCAAAAGTACATTTGCTGCTTGACTGATTATAAAGGGAGTAGGGGATGACTGATTCAGGTGTATGTGTCTATCCAACATGTTATGAATAATAAACAGGTGATAAGATTTGGTCATGTGAGATAATCTAAATACAAAACCAAATATTTAGAGAAACTTTTTTTGATTCAAATATTTAGTCAATGACATCAGCAAAGCAAGGCATACTTTCTCAGTACTCATGGATCCAAGTTTTAGTTTATAATCTTTGATGTGTAATGACATTTGAATTATGCCATCCTTTTCCATCATTACCCTATGCATACTGTCTTTAATGTCTCATTTTTAAGATTAAGACCAAAGGGCTATTCCTGCCTGTGGAGGAAGGCTGTGTTTTGCATAGGTTTTTGTGTTGCCTTGTAATGTTTCTGTCTCTGATATGAATATGGCCTGAGTGGACACCTAATTGTGCCATTAGGTATGCCACAAATCCATTTCTGTAAGTGACTTAATTTCTCTCTCATCCAGCCATCTTATCTACATTGCAGACAAGAAACAGATTGAAATTGACTGAGATTTATTCTCACTATAGGAAGTAGTATTTCACACTGGAAAAAATACTCCCTTGGATGCACACTGGATGCACACAGTATGCATGCTACAGCATTTTAAAAACCATTGTCCTACAAGCTTAAAAGGTCAACAGCCAGAGTATGGAGGACAAAAGGTCTGCATGTTTCAAAACAGTACTCAGATTTGAAGAGGCCACTAAAATCTCTCTCACCGTCACCAAACAGAGACTTCTCAGGGGGTACAATCCAGCTGGATCAAGTCCCACAGCTCAGTCAACTCATTTTAAGATTTCTAAAGCAGAATTAGCAATGTATCTGCTTGTTAAAAAACAAAATGGTAATGGAAATAATATACTTGTCTATCAAAGGAAAGAATCTCTCTAGCACTGGCTAGGGCTCTTACTGTCTTTTTCTTGTTTATTGGAAAAGTTCTTTGCTAAGTAGATGCACCATAATAGTTCAGTATCTTTACATCTGTTTTTGCTAAACAGCCATATTTTTTCCATTGATTACTATGAGCTGACAGAGGTGTTTGCACTGAATAACACAATCTAAAATTAATGGAAAAGTTAGTGGAAAATTGTTACCAAAAAAAAAAAAGGAAAAAATTCTTATAAGAGAAAGAAAATAACACTCAAAGAGATTTACTCCTTTCCAGCTTTGCTTCAGGCTTTACACTTTATCCTCAGCTTCTGCAGTAGATTTCATTGAGTATAGTCTGCTGAAATAGTGTGGAAGAGCTCTTGAAAATCAGTCTTTCTGAATGTAGATCATAAATTCTGAATTAGTCCTGTGCTACTGAAAAACAGCACTTAGTGGTTAAAGTGGTATGTAGCAAATTTATGTATAGCAATATTCAGTAATGAGGACTTCAAAAACTAGGTTTAGCATGTTCTACTAATTGAACTATCCAAGTATTTGACATATGCCATCTCATTTGGAAAGTACCTTTGAAATATATGGACCTATAGACAGCAGCCCAGCTCCAGAAGTGTTCCTGTCTAAAAAAGAACTGATAGATTCAAATCTAGATCCATCAAGACTGTGTCTGAAATACTGTTGTTAAGGAAACCTGCAGACAAGCCAGGACTGATTCATGCAGTTATGGCAACTCTTAACAGGTGCTGAGAGTGAAACATTAAATGCAAAAAGTGGGAGGCTGACAAAATTCCTACATCAGATGGCTATTTTATAATCATGGAATCAGAAAATGGTATAATCCAAACTGGCTGTGAGAAAGTGAGAATTTTGGTATGAAACTGAGCCAGGGAACTGACACACTGTGGACACTGTTTAATTCTTAGCCCAGTCCTGGTGTGGGACTGGACTGTCAGCAGCCAGTGTCACCATGGCATAGCATGGGAAATAGTGGCAGCCACATGCAATGCACAGCCAAGGTGAGGAGGGAGAATTTGACTACATGCTTGTCAATTGTGTGAATAAAAGGAAGGCAAATTATCTTTCTCAGACACTGTATACATCTTACTTGAAGTGTGTAGCTCTTTAAAACCACTAACAGATACCAGTGCATCACATGCAGTATCAGCAATTTCAAAAACAGGAAGAAATTTCACCAAAAAAAAAGTCTCTGAACATTCTAGTGAAAAACACTAACCCCTCAAAATAAGCAGACCAAAGTGGAAGGAGCCCTCCATCCTCAGTACCCTTTCCATGGACTTATTTCAAATTTTCCAATTTTGCCTTTCTCCCATAGAGGTTTGCTGGGTTTTTTGGGTTTTATTTTTTGGTTTTGGTTTTGGTTTGTTTTGGGTTGGTTTTTTTGGCCAGGATTGCTGTGTGTTTCAGTTCCTCTGGTCAGGAAAGCTCATGCTTCTTTACCTCCAGGCTATTGCCTTTTGGGAAAGCTGCACAAGCTGAGGTGGCACTAGTCTGGCCCAGGAAATTCTGATCTCTTTGTTCCATGACCTCAGCCCACTGCTGAGGTCTCTGTGCCTTTTCTTCTCATTCTGCAGTTCTTCATACAAAATACTAAGAGTACCTGTTGCAAACTGGAGACCCTGTATCTCATGGCATGCTCATCCCCAGTTCAGGACTTTCTAGTGAACAGTGAGGATTTAAAGAAATTCAATTCTTGGAAGTATGATGTAGGTTTTTGATTTGGAACTTACAGAGTTTTTCCATCATCCTACTGTCTCTACTGTTTTACATCCTTCAGTCAATGGCAATTTTTTCCTTTCCAGTCACTTCCTAAAGGAACCCAATCTTGGTTTATTTGCATCCTATGGGTACTCTAAATTAACAGTAGTCTATTCATACTTGTCTTGTTCACAAAGTTCTGCTTCTTTCATTGTTTCTGAGAGGAGAATTTGGGACAGACAAGGTCTCACATCTCCTCCTGTTTCCTGATATACTTTCTCCTCTCCAGATGCTTACTTCAACTGTATATTTGCTCCTGATCCATTTCCTCCTATTTGCTGAAAGCAGTCTAATGTTGAGAGGAATATTTGGCAATATCTGCATTTTTAGCCCTCCTGTATTCTTAAATGTCACATGTATTTCTTGTTTGTGAGCTTAAGGGACATTTTATCACACAAAGGGAATGTGCACATGAACCTAACCGTGACCACTGACCCATTTGAAGTGAACCACATGATCCATTGATACCTAGAAATTGAAGACATTAATGCCTTCTGTTGAACATGCTGCTGACAGCTTCCTCTTACAATTTTCTCTTTCCAATTTGCCACACCATTTTGCCTTGCCATCCCTCTAAGTGCTCTGTTGTTCCTGGATCCATCTGCTTTAAAAATGATGGAAAACAAAGGTTCATAGCTGAACTTTTGCCTTTCCTTCTCAAAATTAGGAGTTTTTATGGTATCATAAACTCAACAGTTTTCTCAGCATGATTTCTCTGTAAACATATTCTTCTCATGCTGGCTTTTGAGTTGTTTCCCTTTTTTTGGGCTCATTTTTGTTGCTATTTTAGCTAGTGAAGCCAAAAGCATTTAATGATCAAAAATACTGTGAGTCATGCTATATTGTCCACTTCACTGACTTTTCTGTTAGAGGTAATGTTGCCCTTTTCCCAGCCATGGACACTTGTCCCTTCCTACCTTCCCTACATAGAAATCAGAATTATGTGCAAATTATTTTCCTAACAGCCTTGTGAGAAGGACAGTTGTCTTTGCTTTGTTAATTCCAAAAATAAAATTTCTGAAAGATTATTAGAAAATACCGTGTACATGCAAAAAAAAAAAAAAAACCCTGCTGTTAAATTATCAAAATTCCTGAAGCACTGCTTTCCTGACACATTTTTACAAGATATGTCTCACCTTGCAGAGTATATTTTTAACTGTGAGATATACACTCTCCTAGCAACCTTTCAATTATTTGAATCCTTTTTGCCCTACACCTTGAGACTGTTTTATGCTTTATATTCACTTGAAATACTTCTTAACCACCTTGTTGCAATTATCTGGTATAAAATCGATTTCAATAAATATTACACATTATAGCAGGTAAACAAAAATAAGTTACATATAGAGCCTTGTTTATGAAGGGATTCAGTCGAAATCTTTTTACTAAGAGAAGTTGGAACCTTTCACCAACACAAGAAATGACAAATTTTAACAGGAGGAGTTAGGGCAGGAGACCAGTTATCCTAAAATTTGCACTAATGAAACTTTCATATCTTTTCTTGTGTAGCTCTGATTAGCTGTGAAACAGTGTGCAGTGCTTCCATATTTCTGAATAAAAGATACAGAAACCATAGACATCCTTAATGAATATGGATTCCTGGAAAAATAGACATTAATAGTCGTTAGTAGCTGTTACACTGTATTACTAGAAGTAGTACTAATTGCATTGCATTTCAAAGTGGTAGTGCTATGGTTTTGTTGCTTCTTTCTTATTAATGTTTGTGCACTGTGTGGTACATTTGTGGATAATTTTGCAAAGCATTAGGTAAATCCTTTTTACATATATTACACAGAAGGTTTTTAATGACTCTTAGAAAGCATTTTGTTTCAAAAATGCTTTTATCACTGGTGAAACTGTTTTCTAATGAAGGCTTATATGGTCTGTGTGAAATTTGAACAGTGCTTCTATTAAAACTTGGGGACATTTCTCCTAGGGATATGTGTGCCTAACTCTTGCTGACATTGGGAGGAATTGGTTTGCACACTGGAGAAATAAGTACCTGTAGAAAACCTTTTAGCAAAAAGAAACACAAGTGTATAGGCATGTATTGTCATCATTGCATGCCACAAGAGGTAACTACCATTGCTCCAGTGGCTATTCTGCCATTAAATTCTTATATCCAAGAGGCTACAAACAGTGAGAAGTCAGATGTTAGAGTTATTAGGACTACAAAGAGACTTACTGTGCACACAGGATCTGTGCAGAGCTGCAGGAACTCTGCCTTGAGGACAGGCAATTGCTCTTGAGGAGTACAGGGCATGTTACTGTCTGCTAGCTACAGCCCACTCACTCTAGAACCCAAAAGCTCCACTGGCAGGACTGCAAACTGGTTTCATTTAATGAATTTACACAAATTGAAGAACAGTTTGTTTGAGAAAACTGACTTTTTGGCTTGCCTACCTTGGAATCTGGCCAGGCCAGAGAAGTTTCTCCTCTGCACTTGCAAGCAGTATTATGAGAAAACATAATGGTATTATCTTGGACTGTGCATCTCAGTGAAAGATGACATCTTTTGAAGCCAAATACCTCCCAAGCATGGTACATGGGAGAGCCTACTGCAATGCTGAGGGATGAAGAAACATGGGGTTTTTCCCCAGTCACCCCTAGTCTAGTTTCTAAGTGAATCTCACCTTCTTCAGAGGAGATTTGGGAGATCTCAGCCTAAGGACGGAGAACTACAGAGCTGGACTCTAAAAAAGTACCATACAACCTGTGCTTGTGTACTGAGGCATGTCTAAAGTTTAGTCTAAATGTGTTGAACAATGTTTTTGTTGGTTCAGTATAATGTAATGTCCTATTAAACAACATTTGTTGGGCTTCCAAATCTATTGTCAAAGTACATTGTGTAGATGTTGTGATGTGGTGATTTGTAAAATAGTGCAATATTTTATAGTAATAAAGTAAGCTAATACACTATGAAACAAGTGACTACATTATCTATTGTGCTACAGACTTGAGACACAGCACTGGGGAGATGGGAAGGTGTGCTTTTCAGGCACTTCCTAAGCCACAAAACTCTCTTGGCCCCTATGGTTGCATATCCAGTAAAAATGCAGAAACTAAATTAGTCTTCTAAATGAGGTATTAATCCCTGTACAACTCTTTGAGCAGTTTTCATTTACATTCTTAAAAAGGGAAGGAAGGCTTTAACAATGGCTACTCTTGCCCTCTATGATCCATGCTCAACATTTTTTTTTAAATTTTTTTATAAACCAAGATTATAACATATAATAAATACAACACTGACTTCTCAGGAAACCTTTGGCTGACTCATAATTCGTACTCAATCAAAACCAGCACCAGGATTCATACCCTTTTGTTGTGTCACCTTCAGTTTACAATTTTGAAAAACTACATGGAAGCCAAAGCTGCCAGGCACAAATTCTGAAAGTTGTCTCCCAAGTATGTCCAAACAGATTTCTAAAGGAAATAAATTGCTTTCCAAAGCCAAATTTTTCATAAGTTGGAACAGTATTTCAGCACAGAAGAAACATACTGTGCAGTGTTCCTGTTTGGTAAATGAGAAAAATATTGACTTTTATTTCTTTGTAACCTTTTAATACCATAAATTAAAAGAAGCCAAGCTTTCTTTACAAGTTCCCAGGGTCACCTTCTTTTTAATGTGTATTTCACATTGATACAAATTATAGTCAATGGACTCATTAGAATATTTTTTCAATAATTTAAGCATTTTTAATTGCATTTCATGTGTTCTAGATCGAGCACTTCTAAAAATTCTCAGATAATTAGAAAAATACTCTCTAGGCATGAATACAAGCATAGATACAAAATATTTGAATGAGAATATTTTTACATTTTACATCCATTCTATCAATTAATTTCCATTTCTATAATTAGGTTTTTTTCATAGGAGAAAACTGGATAATTTTTTAATTTGATAAATGATGATGACGATAGTAATAGTAGTAGTAATAATGTTAATAATAATGCCATTTTCTTAAAGAATTTTTAAAAATTATTAGGCAATACTTCAGGGATTATTTGACATCATAGAAAAGGTTTGCTAATTATGGGAATACCGCAGTATTATCTATATTTTAATAGTTTCACTAAATTCACTCATCAATTTAAAGCCAATATCTTTTTCTTACAACCCTTGCATAACTTCCATATTTTAACTTGTTCTCAATAAATTTGATTATTTTAGGCATCTGGGGCCAAGCAGTGCCTCTCTACTGCAATTTAAACACAATCATATCTCTGAAGTGCAGCAAAAGACACCTTAACCTGTTCCTTAAGGGGAAGAAAAGAATGACCAGTTGAGGAACTGTAAACATGATCCTAGTGGGGTAGTGTAGCACAAGACAGAGGGTCTCTTTTGCATCGCTCTTAAACCTCTCACAGTTTAACATCTCGTGTTCTCTGGAATAAATATGAGGAAGGACTTAGTGAAAATAGAAAGATTCTGGCAGATGACTCAGTTGTTTAGCCAAAATGTAAGAAGATTACATTGATGGAAGGCCCTAGAGCAGCCCAGAGAGAATTCTGGGAAAAGTCCACAGGGCTTTGATCTGTGGCCAGTGAGAGCCAAAAAATTTGGCAGAATCAAAGATGGTCATCTCCATCCAGCTTCTGCCATTCCTCACTAGCTGTTTCCATGTTTTACCCAGTCCTTCCTCAGTCTGCATGTTTACTGCTTGTCATTCTGGCTCCATTTTCCCTTATTTGGCAATTCAGAGAAGTTGCCATTCTTGAATGTCAGCCCAGCCTTTGAGCTTAGCCTTGCTTTGAGCAAGAGGTTGACCTAGCTGAACTCCAACTGTCCCTTCCAATATAAAAACTTAGAATATTCCATGGTTCTCCATACTTCTCATATTTAGGCCAAGGGTGCGAAAAGAGAGGGTCTCTGATTGAACAAATAATCATCTGGATAATTTTAAACTTCTTCCACAGTACTTCTCAGAGAGAAAGAGAAGCTTTTTAATCTTGTCTCCTTATTACACCATACTGAATATATATTTCTTTGTATATGAGAGTTATTTAAAAGTCAATGCAAGCAGGAAGGATGGTGACATGCTTTTTGATTTCAGCTTGCGAGATGTGTTCCTTGAGATTAAATAAACAACAAATTATTCTCCCACTGTAATTGAAAAATAATGCAGTGTTTATTTACTTTTTTTTAGCATCTTTGAGAGATCTCAGTGGCTTGTGGGGTTGGCTCTAAAAAATAGAAACATTTGGAGAGTCTGACGTAGCTAATATTCACTGCATGACCACCAACTGGAATGATTATTTCTACTTAAGTTAATCTTGAATAAGCAAGAGGTTTCTCTTGTAATTTGTTCATTGCATATCAGACTTTTAACTTTATCAAGTTCTTTATCTCAATAGTATCACTTTAGGATGTGTTGTACCAAAAGAAGAACCATCTAAATACATCTTCAGTCAATAGGGTCTTTTTTAACCATTCATCTCACAGTGATGAATTGATTCTATATTTTTTCACATGTCCCTAAAGGCAGATAAGCTGAAAATCTTTTACATGCAACATCCTTCACCCTGTCTTCCCAGTCTTGCTATGCAACACATATTCCCACATTCTCCTCAACACTTGTTATCAGAGATCCTGTGTCGGCAGCTACAGTGAATCCTTCCTCATCTGCTCTGGGCAGCAACAGGGATTCTTTGTGGTGAGGGAAACAGGCATCTCTATGGTGCCATGCAGCTTCTGTAAACATCTAAAGTAGCAGAAATCAATAGTATTCTAAAAGAACCTATTCTTCATTGCTGATTATTAAAGTTTTTAAAACTCACCTACCAACATTTCAAATTTAAATTTCTACTCACTTTTGGCCAGATGAATCTCAACTTAACTGTAAAACAGTTAGATTACTAATCTACATGAGTCAAAATATTTACCCCTACAGCCAGTGGTGGAGAACAGGCAGTGGTGGAAGATGAGTTAAATCATTTTATTCAGTCACTGTCTAGGCAGCTTGTTCTCTGGTTTTGCCCATTATGCTTCACAGATTGGAGAGAAGTCTGGATGAGACCCTTAGGTTAATTGACAAGTTCATCTGACAAGCCAGATGAACAAGGGTGCATGGGATGAGTCCTGCCCACACAGCAGAGGCGAGCATAGGTAATAATCAAAGTTATTAAAACCCCCTGCATTATCACAAAAGCTGAAAGCTATCTCCTGAAGTAAGGCTAAATCTGGAATCCCATTCATGCTACTATAGAAAACAGTCTGGATTTCTTTATAAAAGTGAATTTAGAAATGTAGAGTACATAAAATATTTTGTATTAAATATATATTAATATATTTATTAGTACTTAAAGTTTTATTGTAAAATTTAATTGGTTTTACATAATGGAATTTTGTAAGTCTTTACATGCAACAACTCCTTAAAAATGGAAACAAGTAAAATTAGTATGGCTTACATTGGATTGGAAGATTGCTTCACTTATCAATCTTTCAACCTAATTATAAGTAGGAAATCAGTGACAGAATTTATTTTTAATGAACTATCTCTAGGAAAAGTTCTTAGCTTCTGACTAAATGCACTTTCTTTGAAAGTCCTGTAGAAAACATAAAATCAATACTGGTAAACTTTGCAGCTGGCAGGGAGTTTGGTCCATGTCATTGAGTAGATAAGACATTACTGATAGAGAGCAATGTGGAATGCTTAATAAACTAAGTATCAGCAAACAGGAAGTGTTTTTATCCAGTCATTGCAAATTAATTCTTGAAAGAGAGTAAGGAATGCAACCCAAACTTGTAAAAGTGCTTTTGAATCATTATGTATAATCACCTGAGCACAACATCACAATGAAAAAAGGCAGATTCAGCAAAACTTCTTAAAACTAAATGGTTTGTTTATATTTTTCTTAGTAAGATTCCATTGGTAAACTATTTTATTGCACTTATTTTTAATGTTAAGAAAATCAATGGGGTACTGTTCCAGATTCTTTCTCTGCTTCTTCATACTTCTCCTTCCATCTTATTTTTCCATTTTTTTCCTATTTGCTTCAAAGTTACTATGTGACACTTCCATATACTGTGCAAAGCATCCTGTAGATGTCTTTTACTAAAGTTTGGGGGTTTTTTTTGACCTGAAATATGGGATTTCTATAGGATTTTCCATGCAGTTCTTCATTAGCAAAAGTAAAAGCTGATTCAGTTGTCCATGTACAAGGAAGATGGAAAGATATTTCCTTATTACCTAACTCATATAATAGATCTCATTTCCTGTGGAGACAACTAGGCTTGTAATTTCAGGATTTACTTCCTGTGAGGAATCTTGCAAGGAGTTGTTCATTAAAAGCTTGTAAAAATTAAAGAAAAGGACTTTGCTTGGGAAAAGCAGTCTAAAACAGAGCTGAAAGGATAGAAACCAGCTAGTGAAGAGTTAGACATTCAGAAAAGATGTTTTGGATCACATAAAGAGTACTGGTAGGAGCTGTGTTGTCTGGGGATCCTCTTTTCAGCAGGTAGGAGGCACAGCTGACCTACAGCTCTCTGGGTATCAGACTCTATTAGCTATAAAACTGCTTCAGAGACTTTTGTGGTAAACAGGAGTAACTATATTACCCGAAACAGCTGCAGCCATCTTCTGTGCCAAATAGACAACAGCAGTCTGATGGAGAGATCTCTTTGGTTTTTTCCAAGTGTGTAGGCTGTCTTTGTTCCTCTGAGAAGTGCCTGAGCTAGGCAGGTCCTTCTGCAGTGAGGGTCCTTCTGCCCCTCCATCCTGAGCTCCTGGTGGAGAGACATTTCCAGTGGCTGTTGCTTCTGAGCAAGTGGAAGAAGGGTCAGGGCAGAAAGCTGGAGATTACAGCCCAATCCAGTAAACTGCTGAGAGAGCAAAGCACAGATGGAATGGGATGAAAATCTGGGGACTAGCAGGGACTATACACAGCTTTTTACGTCTCAGGGAGTCATTGATTTCACTGGAAAGAAGGACCTCTAATGTAGGGACATCGTGAGCAGGGCAAGCTGTTCCAAAGTTTCTTTGGTTTCTATGTTCTCCAGTCAATGATTTTACATCTTCCCTATTTGAAAACATATGAGGTTTAGTTCTATTATGACAAAGCTCAGTGGTTTGGGTTTTTGTTTGGTTATATGTATAATCAAGCCTTTGGAGCTGTTATAAGAAGAAATCTAGGCAGGTCTAGATAAAATCTTTGCCTAGGCTGGGTTCAAGCTTATGTGGGAAGAAAACACCAAATCAAAACCTGCTATACTGCCACAAAATAGAAAGTAATTTCTTCACCTGCTTGGTTTATCCTTTACCTTGCAGATTAAAGGCTTGATTTCTGGAACTAAGAACTGAAGCTGTTTTTTCTTCTGAACTGAGGATCATTTCTGTGGCTATTTAATTGTGAGTTAGTAATGAAAAAACAAAAATCACACAGAAATTCTAGGGATTTCAGAGAGTTTTACAGAAAAGAAAAGTAGTACTGCACCAGTTCTACAATTTGAGGTGACAAAGACAAAAATAATATGCATTATTATAATTATGAAGTCAGAACAAAAGAGACTCAAACTGAAATATATTTCTATCATTTTCTCTTTTGCAACTTAAAGCTATGAAATTTATATTTGTCAAAAAACATGGACATCAAAGAAATAAAAAAGAAATAACAGTGGCTTAGAATGCAATATAATAAATAAGAAAATAATCATTTTGTGTATTGAAAATAATGTTGCAAATTAAAAAAAAATAAATAAAACAAATTTAGGAAAGAAAAATTAATGCCTCAAATTTTGCAGGTGGAGGATCCGGCCTAGTCTCTAGAGAGTGAATATTATTTCTGAAGTACTCAAAAGCTTTTTTTTTTTTTTTGCTTCTCTCTGTTGTCTGAAAGATAAAGAATTGCAGTATAAAAACATATATACTTTTGTTACTAAATTTGAATTATTTTCTTGCAGATTACTGGTGTAGAATTGCAACTGAGTTACATTTCTAACTTGCTGCTACTAGGAAAGGGAGGAATAAAATTCATTACTTGTGTTTCTACAGAGCTACCCATTTTTTATTCATTAATATGTGATAGCTACTTGCACACTGGTTTGGGTTTTTTCTATTTGCCTCAGCAGTAAATAAACTTTACCAGATTAAGGAGAATTAATCCATGGATATTTGCCATGTGTCCAATTTGAGGTCTCTTTGTATGGCAGAATACACAACTTTCAGAACATTCTTCAGAGAAAAAATTGTTTTGGAGAGTCCAAAAACAAGGGGTTTTTTTTTCCTTTCTCTTGCAAAATAATTTTATTTTCAAGCTGCAGCAATTATTTCTGAATTACTAACTTCTGAGTAGATGGAAATTTTTTTTTAATTAGAATGGATTTGTAATTTGTTTCCTCTATCCTATGAGTCCTAAAGCAGCTTTTAAAAAAACTTACCAAAGAGAACATCACTGAGAAGTAAAGCAACTTAATCTAGAACTGTCAGTTGCCTGATAGATCAAAAACTTTTTGATGGTATGAAAAGCAAAAGTCTGCTTATAACAGGGTAAATTACTTCAGGCTCCATGTTATGAGGGACATCTAATATTTAGTGCTTGCTAAATATTAGATGATCCTGCTAAATGTTAGATGGTCACTAGGTATTTTGTCTAAAACTTGAATAGAAATTACATCTGAGATCTGATTTATTCAGTTATTTTACCCATCAATACATTCTGGAAATGCAGCTGCTTTTCACAGAAATGGTATTAGAGAATTACCATTAACTAATGAAAACTCCCTTTGATAAAAGTCTCTTATTAGAATTAATATTCTCCTTCCCTTTCCTCTGAAGTGGACCTTTGTGGTTGATCCCTGTTTTATTAATTATACTCTTTAAATTTTACTCTTTAAGTTAGAGTTTAAAAATATAAATTTTTTAAAAAAGAACACCGGGGGAAATTTCCTCTACAAACTATTTCCTATTCTATAAGATTGGGATTATACACCAGTAAAGCTGTAGGGTGGCTGGGTAAAGAGCATACAGATCTAACTTTAGTATCATTTTATTTATCTGGTTTTCGGGGAAACCCAAGGAGAAAGTATCATGATCATCACAGATGAATTGTGCTGTTCATCCAGATTCCTTCAGCCAGCTATGTTCTTCAGGCATAAATTCAATTTTTGTCTTGTGATCAAATGGGGATACTGAGGAATGAGGTTAGATTGAGGAAGAAGATGGTTTATGGATCCAAAGACTACATCTAAGTTTATTTTCTTACGCAGTCAGTTCTGATTTTAAATAAGGAGGGACATAGATGCAATGTACCCTAGCAGGTCTTTCTAAAAATGCTAATTTTTAAGATCCACAAAGTGCTTCACGGTTGTCAGCACCATAATCTCCTCTGTTTAACTTGTCATGTTTATGTACTGTTCCAATTTTCTCAGCATTGAAGGGTTTATTTTCCATTATGTTGGACAGGTCATCTAACTCAAGTCTGAAACCAATTTGTGTTCCTCTGAGAGACACAGCAATGTCACAGGCAAAAAAGAAATCAATTTATTCACATCTTCTTCCTTTTCCTTGTAATACATTCATTTAATACTTATCACTTCCCAACTATCTTGTCAGGATCCTTTTTAAGCATCATTTTTTAGTGTTCTGTTCATTAACTTTTCAAAGTCCTATGCAGGACTACATGTGACCAGCACATAATCTAAACATCATAAAATTCACATCAATACTGTTCCTCTCTCCTTAGACTTCAGGACACAGCCGTTCTTTATGTTAATTGCTCGACTCCAAACTTTCAGGAATTCATAAAAAATTGACATTTCTTAACAGGTTTTTTTGCAAGCCAGGTCATCTTGATCAATTTATCATGCTTTATACTCTTCAGTGTTCTATACTGCAATAATATCATGCCCATCAATCATTATTACTCTCTCACTTTTTTTCTTTCAGGCTCCTGTGGTCTTATGCTAAATCACCTGAACTTCATGTCATTTTAACCAGTATAATTTAAATCACTGAAATGATCAGAAAGGCTTTTACTAATTCAGTTTTGTTCTTCTTGATAAGTCAGTTGTATACCGAGAATTACCTCCTGAGTGAGAATGTGAAAGCAAAAACATTTATCTCTACTAGGTACATGTGAGAGTGGACAATATCAAATCTTCAGTAGCTCAAAGCAAAGCATCTTACCTGGAGGTGCAACCAGGGAACTGCAAATTTAGAACTTCTCTGTTCTTTTCACAGTTTTGTTACTCTTTGTACATGGGTCTTCCATTAATGTCCCTTGCCAAATATTCTGCATTTCAACATTAAATGTTGTATTTTCACATCTAAGAGTAGTCATGTAAACTTTGGTCTTGTGACAAGTTTTTCTTCTGCAGTTGGTCTTCTCTTTCACAGTCTCCAGCTGTTGTCAATCTTTCTGTTCTACCTGAATCCCTGTAGCCAGGAATAAGCTCATCTGTCAAGCTGGTGTGAAGGAGCGGGAAATTGGAAATTAATTATTCCTTTCAATAACATCTGGATCCAAAGCATCAAATAATCATGCTAATGCTTATCCCCAGCTTTCACCACTGTGGCCAAGTGGCATGATTACCTTTTTATTATGTTGCCATTGGGTGTTTGTCATTCCACCATGTGGTATGAAAATGAGTTGATTATGGTTAACACACCTGAGGTCCTGACAGTACCCATTTCCACTGAACAGATTTCAAAAGAAAATTAGTAACATTTAGAACCATGCAGACAGCTTGATGCCTATTAAACACTAAATACTGAAGTTACTACTGTGTAATTTAATAATGACAAGCAGTCAGAGGAAACCAGGAGGTTTCCAAGTCTCTGTAATTACACTTATTTGTTGCTTTATGGTGAACTTTTGTCCAGTGCTCCCAAATCTCAGAGAAATCAGGAGGAGGGAGACTCTGAGCTCATTAGCAACATCCAGGGCCATCTGAAGTGCACTGGCATACCAAGAAATCTTCACTGGAATGGCAGAGTAAGGATGACAACTGAAGCTCTGAAATCTTCCATAGATTCTGTGTCATATCCGCCAATCTAGGACAGATTTCTGAATAACATTAGATATGGCACCCTGGATACTAGACCTGTATTAAGTTCCTAATTCACAGACTATGACATGAAAATTTACTTGTCTGAATATCAATATCTAAATCTGGCATATGTGTTTGTGTGTCAGCTATAACTGATGAGGACTTAAATTAACTGCTGACATGTAGGCATCCTATTCTGTTGAGATGCCCATGTATATTCCATCTCACTTCCCACCAAAGGTCCTTTTGTCACAGTTGACAACACTAGGAGGATACACATGCAAGCAAAAGAAGGGGTTTATTGTTGAATGTTTTTCCCCCACACTTGCTGAAGTCATTTTGTGAATGTATTTTCATGAAGAGGACTTTAGGACACTGTATTAAAACAACTTATGCACCATCTACATTTTAACAGGAAATATTTGGAACATGCCTTGATATTCATCAATGTGACATACTATAATTCACTGTGAGATTTCTTTATTTGGCTTAGAAAGTGTTAAGGCTTAAATGGGAGTAGAATCTAAACACATGAAAGAGCAGAGAGAGTGATATAGTTAGGCAGAGTTTCTGACTGTCAGAGAGCTCCAAAAATATGATGCAGTATTCCTGAAAATTTTTGAGGCTTAAATTAGCTTTCACTAAAGTCAGGCTGAGTTGTCAGACGTGTTCTTAGCAAGCATACAAAGTCTTTATGGGTATGGCAGCACTTGCAGACCCTTCTAGAATCAACAGCCACAAGCTGTCAGGGCTCTGAAGTCTCAATTTATATTCCAAATGATGTTGCTGGTTCTGTGTGTATGACACATACCAGGCTTTTCACCTTGCTGGGTTTGCTCTGCTCAGGGGGAGTTGCATTCAACAATATATTTTTTGCCTGAGACAAGGCATTGCTTTCATTTCCAGTTCTCACAGCATTAGAGCAGCACAGTCAAGAGTGCAATTTCTAGTCTGGAAAGAGAACCAGTGACACTGTTTTTAACAGCAGTCATTGGACAAGAGACACGAGCAAACCTGGAGATTCTTCAGGGAAAATTTCCCTTCAGGCAACCAAAGGTTCTTTTTCATGTCTGTAAAAAAATATACCCTTGACCTTTTCAAAATGTAGATAGAAACTGTGAGCAAACATCTGAGATGTCTTGTTCATCATGTATGAGTACCTATGCATGCAGACTTTTCCTAATTGAGTTCGTATTTAAATAAAAATACATATTCTTAGACTTCAGAGAGGAAAATAACAGTTCATCCAATACTACCTGCACCTCCAAAACAAAAACTAGGATATGAACCTAAGGATTTGAGCTTTTGGTAGAAACTTCTGTCATAAAAAGAGATGAGGCTCTTCCTCAATTCCATAAGATAACTTTTTCTACTTCAGCTCAAGCTGTCCCAGTAAAATCTGTTCTGCAGCAGCATTTCCTCAGTTCCAAGACATGACTGTCCTTGAGATAATATAGTTTGCTATCAGCAAGGAAATAAATCTGTAGCAGAGTAACACTGTTCTGGTAATTGGTGTTTGAAAAGAGAAGACAGTTTGTGCACAAGTGAGACATTCTATTGGTGTTTGCTATTTAACTTTGTCCTTGGAAAATAATTCATTCTTGTTGACCACATAAAGAGCTTGTTCCAAAAATGTATTTTTCATTTCCAAAAATTGGGATTTTTATTATTTTTTCAACCTCTAGTATATTTACACATCAGAAACTGTCACTAACTATTGCATTCGACTCTGCACTATTTTAGATATGATGCAAAAATTCTCTGCCTCACATCCATATTAATTAGAAGGATATGGTACTTGTTGGATTTTTTCCTGGTTTCATAAATTATTTTAAATCTCTGACTGATAAGCAATTCACAGAGCTGTAGCAGCTAAGGAAAATAAATACCTGTCTGTCCATTAGAATGTAAATTAACTCATTACTATGCCTGCTCCTGACCTTTTCTGATGGCTGTATTCTTGCTAACAAAGACTCTTTGCTATTCATGAAAGTGAAATTTAATGGTACTTTGAGATTCTCTGGTGTATTTTAGATTACATTCTGATAGACTCAGTTGACCGGTGAGGGTTCCAGCTTGAACAGCAAATACTTTTAGCATTCATGACTTTGAATAGCTATCCTTTTTCTCATTATTTGTGAAGACTTGAATATTGTTGAAAATTTGTTGCTTAAGCAGGCTAGGTCAGTGAAACTTCATGAACTGCACAAAAAGGGCTTCTATGTTTAAAAAGTTGAATATTGATAGTACCTGATTTCACAGTCATTTAAGGTTTTGTATCAGCACCATAAACATGGAAACTTAGAATCATAGAATCATAAAAAGGTTTAGATTGAAAATGCCTTATCATCAAGGCCAACCATTAACCAGCACTGCAAAGTCCATCACTAAACCATGTCCTGAAGTACCACATTTACACATCTTCTAAATATCTCCAAGGATAGTGACTCAACCAACTCCCTAGGCAGCATGTTCCACTGCTTGGCAATCCTTTAGGTGGAGAAATTTTTCCAAATATACACATCCCCTGTGCAACTTTAGGCCCTTTTCTCTTGTCATAGCTCTTGTTACTTGGGAAAAGAGACCAACGCCCACCTCAGCACAACCTCATTCCTGAAATGTGTAGAGCAAAAAGGTGCCCCCTGAGCCTCCCTGTCTCCAGTTTAAGCACCCCCAGCTGCCTCAGCTGCTCCTCATCAGACTTGTGCTTCAGATCCTTCCCTGGCCCTATGCAAGCCCTTCTCTGGACCCATTCCAGCATCTCAATGTCTTTCTTGTCCTGAGAGGCCCAATATTGATTAAAGGTGTGGCTTCACCATTGCTGAGTACAGGGGAATGATCACTGCCCTGGGCCTGCTGGCCACACTATTGCTGATACAGGTCAGGATGCTAGTGATTGTAAGACTTCTCTCAGCTGCTTATAGAATATTTCATGAGCCTCTTCATCCTGGCTGGATGGTCTACAAAAGATTCCCGCCATGTTATCTGTCTAGCTGGCCTCTCTTAATTCTTTCAGCATAATATTCAGCTGTGTCATCTCATCACTAAGCTCCAGACAGTCAAGACAGCCCCTAACATACAGAGCTGCCTCTCCTTCCTTGCCTGTCTCTTCTGAAGAGTTTATTGTCTTCCATTGCAGCAGTCCAGGCATGTGAGTCATCCCACCACGTTTCTGTGGTGGCAGCTACATCATGGCTTTCCTTGGTACCAAGAACTGTGCTTTCAGCTCTTCCTGTTTGTTGCCTGTGCAGTGTGTAGTGGTGTAGACATTCTCCAGCTGGGCTATTGGTACTGCCACCTTTTTGGGGAGAGAAGCCCTAATTCCTGTGTGACCACTGTCAGCTGCTTCCATGGTTTCTAGCTCTTAATAACCCTCATGTCTACTGCTGCATGGATCCATCTCCTACCTCCACTGAGACAGCAGACCAGAGGGCATTGCTAGCACACTGTCCCTCAGTGACATGCAGCCCCCAGGGTTAGCTCTGGCAAGCATGGTTTTATCTCTTACCCCTTTCAAATCTAGTTTAAATCTCTTTCAATGAGCCCTGCTAACTCCTGTGCATAGATTCCCCACTATGAGAAAACTGTACCCTATCTGTTCTCTGAAGTCCTGGTCTTCTCTAAACTAACCCATGATCAAAAACACAAAACCCACACTTTGCTGGTGGCACCAGACTCAGAACCAAGGATTGATCTGATAGTTCTTCCTGTTTCTTCTGTAATAATCTTCTGCAACTGTAAAAATAGAGGAGAACACTACCTGTGCTTCTGATCCCTTAACCACTCATCCCAAGGTCCTGAAGTCTGTCTTGATTTCCCTCTCACCTCTTGTTGCAACTTCATCACTGCCTACGTGAGAAATGAATAATGGGGCTGTGTCAGGGTAGGAAGCTTTCTCTTCATATCTTTAACCAAGGCTGGAGGGAGGCAACAGACTTCCATAAAAGTGGGTCTGGGCTGCATATTGGGCCTTCTGTTCCCTTCAGAAGAGAGTTTCCTGTGACAATGACCCATCTTTGTTTTGGAAGGCAGCTTTAGCACAGGGAGGAGCCCAACTTGATAACAGCATCACACCCATGCTGGATGAAGCCCCAGCCTTGTTATGTTTGGTTCCACTTGCAGAGCCTCATACCTGCTATGCCTGGATAGCTGGAGAGGTGAGGCAGTCTCAGAGGAGACATGCACTGGGCAGGCACTTGTCACCATTGCCACCAATCCTTAAGTCACTGTGTTCAGCCAGGGGGAGAGGATAACAAATTCTCTCTATCATGTGTCTTGTCTATCTGGGGAGCCTGTCCCTGGGAATGCAGGGAGTGAAGGTTAGAGCACAGTACTGACAACACCAAGGTCATGGGCTCCATCCCTGGATGGCCATTCACATAGAGTTGGACTTGACGATCCCTGTGTGCCTGTTCCAACTCAGAATATTCTGAGATTCCATTAGTCTGATACTCTTACACTCCCCCTGGTTCCTCAGCCTACTCACTTCCTCCCAGAGGTGTCACTGAGCACAGGAGATCCTCACTCACTGTGCCAGCAGTCCTGGCACAAGGGCAGTACAATCCTGGCACTGGGGTGGCAGTATGATCCCACTGGAGTTCCACCTGGGCAGCTGTGCTCCTCATGCTGGGTGCAGAGTTAGAGAGGCCTTTCTTCCTGTAGCTGGCAGGGTTTCAGCACCAGTCCTGTGTGCCCTTCTGTGCCAGCTGCTGCCAGACTGTCACATCATGCCCTTGGTGCCACACCATGCCCTGTGTGCCCACCCTGCTGATGGTGCTCCTGGCCCCCAGAGATCCCTACGGGCTTTTTCTATCCTTTGGAGGAAGGCTTGGCCTGGTGCTCCTGGTCCCATCAGCCATGGCATGAGCTGCAGGCTGCTATTGGCCCTCCTCTGAGCTTCCCAAATTCAGACAGTTCCCCCATGCATCTCACTGGAGCACTCCACAGGCAATCATGTCAGCACCAGAGCCACTTCAGTAGGAAGAGATCAGCTACATTTTCCTAAAGTACTCTTCTACCTCTAGATCATTTCTGATAAACTTCTGTCTCACACTCTATGCTACGTGTCAAGAAGTCTGAAACTCTGAAGAGCTGAAATAAAGACTTGAACTCATGATGCCCCCACATCCCCTGAAGTAGAGATAAGCCAGACAGGGTGGTACCCCAACAGAGTAAAGATCTAGCTGACCTTCCTTTGAACAGTCCCTGCTTTTCACCCATACTTTCATAAATTGTCTGTAGACAGAAATGTGTTTAATCTTTGGGATCACTTTTCATAGGTACAGTAGGCCAAAGAGTGAAAAACTGATGATTTAAACTGGAGCACTACTTCTGGTGCAGTTTTGCTTGGGTTGAGAACAGGAGCAATCAAGTAATGGAACATAAAGCAAAATACCAGCACAAGCCACTACTGAGAATCAGTTTGCACCGTTCTGAGTCTTTTTTCAGGAAAAACTGGGTTAATAACATCTGAGCATATGTATATAGCCATAAAGAAGACAGAGGTATTTCTCAGTTTTATTAATGTGAACCTGCATTTGATGCAGCTGATGACTGTAACCAGCCTCCATGTTACTGCAGCACAGTGCAGTTACTTGCCATGTGCTTGTATATCACCTACTGCAAGGGAAAAGGCACTGGCTCTAAACACATGGAATGTTGTGGCCTGGTCTAAGGCAGTGGGTCATTCATCTCACTCTGATGTGGGATGTGTTGATTTTTGGCCCATTGCATCAGGAGCCATCCCAGCTAAAGACCAAATGGATCCTCCACAGCATGGCACCATCTCTGCAGGACAGCTGACAGCAGGAGTAGCTAACTGTGCTTGAAGAGCTAGAGCTTGCAGTCTTCTTACACCTACTCTTTATTTCAAGGTAAATCAACTTTTTGTTGTTGATAGAGTAAGAGTCAATATTTAGAGTTGTTTGAAAAAAATGGACCTTTGAAAAATATTATGTGATAATGATTGATTTTATTAGAAATGGAACTACTAATTTCCATTCCCTATACATCATCTGTTACTTTAAACATGACATGATCAACTGAAACTTTTTATCACCTGCTTGTTTTCATAGGTATTATTTCCATTTATTTTTGTTCATTGTCTCCTTTTAGGTTTTGTTTACTACAGTATATAAATTAATTGAATGTACTACTTCTCATTGATCATACTTCTTTTCGTTAAAAGGAGAAAATATTTGAAAAGTAATTGAATTAATGGTATATATTGGTTCTGTATACACACAAAAAATTACCTCTCCCACAAGTATTTTCAGAATTTCAGCTGTAGGATATTTTAGATCTTAATGAGTCAACTCAATGATAGGATTAGCTCTGTGCACCCAATCTGACCACACCTAACATAGCTCAACAAAAGGCAAACATACAGAGGGAGAAACCAGGTGTAATGTGCATGGTAAGAAACAGTTCCCTGAACCTGCTAAAGGTGAACACCTGAGTCTGAAGTCTCAGTGTTCTCACCTGTCACATCCATTTGAAGTAAATGAGTATTTGGTACCTTTGTAAATCAAGCCCATATAGACAACCGATAGGCATCTCAGGGATTCCAGTCAGAGAAAGAAAAAAGCACAGAAAATAAATCTAGTGTTACAGTAAATTTATCCCGTAACTTTTCTAGAAGGAAAAACTTTTGCTTGAAGTGTTGTCACATGGATGTTGATTAGTTGCCCATGGAGTCAGTTAATGCTCTGGGAGTGCTCATCAGCCATCTGTTCAGTGACTTCCAAGCATCTTGGAAGGAGAAAGGTCTGTTCAGTGCTTAAGACAGCTTTGCTCAGGAAGCCATATGCAACAAGGATATTAAAGCACAAAAAAGCTCCCAAGAAGCCCAGTGAAAGCTAGTGGGCTTTCACTCATTAAAAGTGAAACTGTGACAAGTGATGTGGAGGGATGTTGACTTACCCTGAACGTTGCTTTAGATTAAAAATCTTTGTGTTGGATGCTGTTGAGTTCCTCCCTGAAGCACACACCGTCACTGCAGAAATCAAACTGTTCCCAGGCTTTAGTTTAATCATCCATACACATCTGCCACAGAGGTGAACATCCTTAAGAGTCCTGTGTCTTAGCAATAGCTATGAGTTACTTATGATTCTACGTCGTGTGAAGAACTTCTCCAGGAAACAATGCAAAATAATGTGCAAATAATGAATAATGAGAAAAATGAGAATAATGAAGATGGAAATGGAGCAAAAATCATCCCCATGTGAGCAGACTAATAACCAAGGGCTGGTTTTGTACTACTGACATTACAGAATTTGCAAAAAACCTGAAAAGGAAATTAATCAGAGCTCTGTCTTGCAAATGCTCTAAGTCCTGCCCGATAAACTGCTTTTAGAAAACTAAACTTTTCAACAGTAAATCCTTGCTGAAGTGTAAGGCACGTGATATCTGTAAGAATATTTTACAACAAAAGCATACTTAAACTTGGCTACAAGAGGAAGTAGATACAATGAGTGTGATGTGATTTGTCTTTTGTTACAGGATATCTTCAGCAAAAAGGAGAAGTACAATAAACTGAAGCTGGAATTTGCCTTGATCTGAAAAAAAAAAAAAAAAGAAAAAGAGTTTTTTCTTCCTGCTACATTTGAACCCAAAATCTGTTTTCAGTTCACAGTGGTTTTTAGTTAAGTTACAACATAGAAACCATCACAGCTCTGATTTCCAGGGGAAGCTTATTTTGGAAGGTGGTAAATACAACTTAAAAAGCAATCTCAAAAATAATTTTTGTAACACCGCTTTATGAGAAAATGCAGAGGACATGTGGTTGTTATTGTACCTCAGCTTATTTTTTTGAAATTAAACAATTTAAATGTTCATATGTGTTGGCCACCAGCTGCTGTACCTTATTACAGTTTAAATAGCCAACCTGGAATAAGAAATCATTATTTTCTCAAAACGAATTTTGCAGAAGTATATGAGGTTATGTATTTTTATTGTTGCATGCTTACATGTTGCCACAGTATTTTCCTGCTAGCACCTGGCTCAGTGGTGGGGGCTTTTTTAACAAAAGCCAGGAACCCAGCTGTCCTTTCCTGAACTGATGCAGACCTGTACTGGCTGTCTTTACAAGGAGTGTTAATAAAATAGATACAGGAATCTTCAAGAAATGGGCTACAGCTTGTGTGGTGAGGTTGCCATGAGGAGGGGTGGCTGTCAGGCACATGGGTGAGCCACAGGCTTTTGGGTGAGCCAAAAGCCACTCATGGTAAGAACAGGCTGCATGAAGTATTTTTAGGTGGATCTAAGCTGACTTCGGTTATTTCAAATTTTAAACATGTGCGTGGATATGCAGGTGAGGGGTGTTCATATGTAAATGTTCATATAATATTTTCAGCTACTCAAGTTTTTATGAAGACATCCCAAGTTGGGCAGCAGGGGGCTGGGAGTCTGGGGAGGGTGAAGCAGAAACCTGGAAGTGGAATGAGGTTGTCAGAGGTTATCCAGTATATGTTTCTAGTTGGATGTGAGTTCATCAGAAGATTGGGCAGTATTAGTGTTGTACTGGTTCTCAAAGGAAATTGAAAGCTGCATTTTTTGGAGAACAAATTTCAGCCCTGTTGATAAATCAGTATCTGTAAATGAACTGGTGCCAGTCTGCTGGCAGCTGTCATTCAGGTGGGATCCTGCTCTCCCTGCTGGAGAGGGCTCACATGGCATCTAAGGAGCACCAGAAAGTCAAGGAAAATCTGGTGTGAAGTAAGGTCAAACCAAATGAAAGTCCACTTCTCATTGCCTGCTCTAGATGGCCAACACTGCTGAGTGGACACTGAATATACATTATTAAGGTATATTCTTCTGGTGAGATTTTAAGCCTCAGTTTTCTACATATAGAGGATTTGTTTCTTTTACTCTTGCAGTGTTCTACATATGCAATATTCTCTTGAATTGCAGCAATTGTTGCATGTGTTTAAATACTGGTGATAATTATTTTGGTACACAACAATTATCCATGATCAGTCTCACATTGAATAACTGATAATGTCATATATTCTATAAAAGTCAGTTTTGTTTAGGTTGGGAAAAGGATGTTTAGTTCATCTGTGAGTGTAGATCTTATGTGAGAGAATATTAAAATTGTCAAGAAATAGGTATGAGATGTAATGTAAAGTTCCTTTATGCAACTAGGCCTTCACCCCTTTAGCCCAGCACCTAATCTATGACAGAGGTGAGAGATTATCTTATTTTACATGAGGTCAAGGTGTAACAGATGGAATTGAATCAGAAGAATGGATTTTACTATTAGTCCCAATGTTTGTTACCTTTAGAGATTGTTGCTTCTATAGCACCCATTTGTACACATATGGATCTCCAATTTTTTTTTTTTTTAATTTTCCTTTGGATCTTTTACTTCTCTGGCATCCTATATCCGTTAGTTTTCTTAACATAATTTCATGCTGTGTGAATAAATATTGCTTTTTATTTTTTTTGAGTGTAGATGTTGTCATTTGTATGTTGCAGTCTGTACCCATAACCTCTAAGCTAAATATAACTTTATATTCTCTTTGTTTAAATGAATAATTAGATTTTTTTTAATTGAGGGGCTTTAAAAAATTTTTTGACTTGATGTATATGTCATTGTGTATTTGATTTTTAAACACTTATTATATTTTTCATTGATAGTAAATTTTTTATGATATCTCCAGCATAACTTATTTTTAGGTGGAGACAGTAAATAAATAGGGAAAAAAAGACCTTTCAGTTTAATCAGGAGTAATTTTTCATGACAGTAAGTTATGGGAGGTGCACCAGTACCAATGGGTAAGGAGTGTTACCTCTGCCAATACTTTCTGAACAACAAATTGGGGTAGTAAGTTGATTTGAGCAAGTTTCTAGTCTCATCTTTAGCTCAGAGCAGAAAAGTACTTTTTAGTTTTCACTCTTATTAACAGTACAGAAGCATAGTGGGTAATAAAAAGGTAGCCATCTGCCATCCAATAAGTTATTTAATAAGTTTCTGCTACAGAATCTTTAATACTGAAAGTGGTGTACAAGCCAGACCTATCAAGGATGCCTGTTATCTCAGCTTGAGTTTACAGATGGAAAGAAATCTGTCCACTTGTTAATAAAGCAGTTTTTATCCAGGCACTGTCTAGTCAGTAAGCATAAACCTTTCCAGGATTACTTTTTTCAATAGACCTTTTTTTAAAAAAAACCACATCAGCATTACTAAATAGCCAGTGTTTCACTACAAATGGCTCAAGTGATTTTACACTGCAAGATACTTCAGTCAAAATTAATTAAGTATCAGGGCAGAAAAGATTACCAATCACAGAATTCTACAAACCTTAAATATATGTGGAAATATAATTCCTGTTGTGATTTTTCTGTAGAAAGATACTATTCTAATGCTCACATAATTTTAATTTTCTTTTTAGACTCGCTTTAGAAAAAGAAATAATGAAGTCAGTACTACTCTTTCAGCTGAATTCATTTTTTGAATGAAAGAGCAGCCCTCCTATTAGATATCTCACTTAAAGCACCATTTCCATTTCCAACAAAACAAATGAACTCTTTGTTATTAGTTTTTAATTTTACCTAGGAAGGTCCACAGACTTTTTTTTTACCTACTATTAAGCTAAGAATGAGTTTTTTAATGAAAGCTATGTTGAAAGCTGGTATTTTTTAAAAAAGTGATCTAATACCTTTTTTAAAGGCTTTTTTTTATTATTTAATACTTTGTAAAGGTTTTTAACATTGTATTGCATAAGATAGGAACAGTGTTTTCAATGAGTGTTTCAAATAATTTCCTTTTATGAAAAAGACATATCTGGAGTTTTAAACATTTGTAAGCTACAAGAGTTGAAATTTAGGGAAGTCACTGAAGCAAGTTATCAATCAGTGAGTAACTAAGGAAAAGGAGATAACTACTTGTGTAAAAGAGGTAGTCATGCATGACTTCTTGCTAACGAAGACCAAAACCAGGACAGTATCAAAATAAGCAATCCTCTGGAGACTTGGCCACCTTATCTAGACTAATGAAACCATTATTTTTCTTCAGGCTTTTCTTCTAAAAAAATCTCTTGTATTATTAGGTTTTGTTGATGGGATGTTCTGAATGCTTCTTCCTAAAGGTGCGACTGCATTTGACACATCAATACCAGGTCATTTGGTGTCTTATCCAATGTCCACCAAGACATTTGGAAGTCCTTTTGATTAGTTCTTTTAATTTCAACCTAATCCCATGCTGTTTGTAAAGTATGGCAATGATCTCAATAGCTCCACTTGCATATATATATATGTATATGTGTGTGTATATATATATATATATATATATATATATATTTCTATCTATTTTTTCTTAGAAACTATCCCTTGTGTTTTGTGTTTTCACCCCTTGTGTGTAGAGAATTTTCATATCTATCAATATTATCTGCAGACCTGAATGAGAATGGGAGCATAGACACCACTTAGCCTCCATTCTTTATGCATCAGAAAAAGCTGCTAACATTATTTTTTGTTTATTTCAGGTTTCTTTTCTCCATGGAAAACTCCAAAGCCTGTAAGTTTTCTTTCAAAATTGTACACATTGAGTTCATAAGATGGCTATCATGCAAAGCAAATTTCTGTAGACTGTCACCTACCCATCCTGTTCCCAGCTCATGGGACGCCTCTCAGCAGTGCCCCAGCTCCAAGTGACACAGCACCAGGGGTGGCTTCCCTGAAAAGCTCTGAGGGTCTGTTGACTTGGAGTCTGCCAGAAGCGGAAGAAGGAAAATCCTCACGTTAAGATGGGTGGCAAGAACCGGAAATGTGGAGGTTTAAAAATATGAGGTCTGGAGAAGAAGGGAGCAGAAATGAGTCCAGTCTAGTCTTCTAGTTGGAAAATTCTTTGAAATTAACAACATGCACTTTTTCTGGTTTACAAGTGGCTTGAGTTTAACATCCTCAAAGAGATTGTTACTCTTTCTTGCATTAGGAGATCTAGAGCTGCAATAGTCACACTTCAAATAAGAGCTTGGGCTAGATAACTGACTGAGGCTCCTTTTAATCAACTTTTCTATGTTTCTATGATTTTGACAGTAAAACCCAAGGTGTAAAGACTTTCCACTGTAGGACTGTAAGCAATTACTGTGTTTATTCTGCTGACACCACATTATATAATTTTTTTCAATTTGTGACAGCATTCACAGTATAAAACAAATTCATAGGGTACTATTTTTGGTTGTCTGGTTTGTTTTATTATAGGAAGTTGTTTGGTTTTTTGGGTTTTTTTGGGTTTTTTTTGTTTTGTTTTTTTTGTTTTGTTTTTTTTTTTTGTTTTGTTTTGTTTTTTTTGTTTTTTTTTTTTTGTTATTTTTTTTTATTTTGGCTTTTAAATTGAGATTTTACAGACCTTAGAGCAATTCTTAATTCTCCACAAGAGTGTGTAGAGGAAATAGATCCTGAAGACTCCTAAGAGCAATGGGAATAACATTAGCAACACTTTTTAAAGGACTTAGAGGCTTCTCACTGGGGAGCAGGCAGGGGAAGTACATTAAATCTGAACTTTACATACTCTCATATTGGAACATGGCATGCTTAAATTTTGCCAAAATAATTTTTGTACCCTGTCAAGTACAAATAGCAATTAATCAGCTGATGCAACTTTGTCAGACTGCTTCAGCTTGTAGTGGTTTTGCTGTAAAAGGATAGAGTCTGTATACAATACATTGGAATAAGTATTGCATAAGTTGCTTTGCTCATCTATGTAGCAGGACATTTTTGAAAATAAATTGGATTATTAAAAGCTGGCTTGCTCTCACCAGTTTAAGACTCCTGAATTGCTGGAATGTTCGACTTTTAATCTCAGATAAAAAGTGAGGAAATAGATAGCTTGCTGCTCTCTTGTTAAAGATCCACATTTGAAGACCTCCTCCTGTCCATACTTTGCCCTTTTATGTACACATCAAATATATAAATATCAGTGTATTTATTGTTGATAATTTTTGCAATATCTCATTATATAAATAGTATGGTTGTTCATGCTCAAGAAGCACTTGCCAATAATCAGGATCTAGAAAAACAACCTGAGTTGATGTAATTTTTCATGCAATGATGTGAGGAAAACCAGGGCTTGCAGAACAATATAACACCATTGTGTGCTGTACCTGCAGGCAGACTCACTGCTCACAGCCACTCTATTTTGGGGTAATCTCAGCAAGAGATTTCACTAATGATTAACTGAGTTAAGGTAGTGTGAATTCCTCTGTCTGGCACCACTTTTAACTAGAGAAATAGTCAGACATAAATTTCTCATGTCCAAGGCCTGAAGATTGAAACCAAGTGCCTGCAGCACTGCGTGCAGACAGTCTGAAGCAGTAAGGCCAGCACAGGAGGTTTAGAAAGCCTCCCCAACACCTCAGCACAGCCTTGATCTGTGTAACAGCAAAGGAAAGCACATTAACCTGGGATAACAGGTTAATAAGATATTTCCAGTGATTCCTGTGTATATTGTACATATTTTATATGTGTATATCATGTATAATATTAGTGCAAAACGACCATGAGCAATATCACCAAACCATTGCCCCAGTTTGGAGTTAATGCCCTTCACTCACTACTGTCCTTACTCACTTTCAAGAATGCCTTCTTTTCTGGAGTAGCATTATGATAACTTCCATTACTGAATGCTAGGTGACTGTTTAATTAGTTAATACAGGTTTGGGAGATATAATTTCCCTTCTGTTTATCTGCTTATTTAGCTGGTTGAACTTCACACTTGAAGATTTAGAGCAAACCAGCAAGCAAGAGTTAGATATATGGGACCCAGTAGGGTTTTGCCAATTGATCTCCAGTTTCCTGTCCTTTCTCCAGGGTAAAGTTTGCTCATCAAAGATAATGATATTTTCCTTTCTTTTTTTAAATCTTTCTTTAAGTATTTTTATTTTGTCCAGTTTCACATTTTGAAAGAGGTAAGTGATCTATTTCCCCAGCACTTTCCAAGAAATTAGGAATCTTTCACTTCTAGACAGACATGGCCCTGCATGTCTTTCATCTTCATAATGACAAGATAGTTTGGTTTCACTGGCTTGTGTTCTTCTTTTAGATTCCTAAGGGAAGTTAAAGCCTATACATATTTTCCTGGTAATTTCCTGTATCATAAGGAGCTTGAATTGAGCTTAGTTCTTCTTTCCTATTTAGACATAGGGGTCATAATCAGGTGTGTTTCTAGAGACCTTTCAATTTACAATTCCATAATGCAATTATATACTATATATGTGTTTATAGCTACTGGAGGTAATTTCTTCAAGGCTCAGAAGTAGTACTGTGCTATCCATGTGACTTACCACACAGGTTAATTTACCCAAAGGGCAATTATTTGCAGAGGATAAATTTATCTTGATATAGAGGGTACCTGAAGATACCCAAAGTAAATTCCTAAGCTATTTTAATGGCAGCTTGAGTATTTCCATATGCCACTGTATTGCACAGAATGTACATACTTAGAGTTTTGAATGAACCAGCCCTACTTACTGCTGAAATTCTGACAGAAGCACGTTTTGAGTTATAATAATACTTTGTAAAATAACTGAAAATGGCCAATATCTATAATCCATGTGTTCTTAAGTATGAGCCTAAGAAGGTCAGATCACCAGGGATATGCAGCAGGATAATTATTCAGCATATTCACCAGGAGGACGCTAAAACATCTATAGTCCACACATACTTGGTGTGAAAAAAGCCTGATGCAGTTAATCATCAGAACAGAGAGTAAAGATTACCTGCTGACCCAAACACCTTCTGAAACCAAGGAACTAAAGACAAATGATAGTCACAGAATTTGTAGAGCAAGCCCACTATAAACCTGCAATCATCTTTGATAAAGCTTTGCTGATACAACAGTAGAAGTCAGTGGAATTTAATTACAGATGAGTTTGTTTCCAAGAGGCATTTTTTGTGTAATTACCATTGTTGGGTTATGTGTGAGAACACACTGTTCTGGAGGCTTTACCACCCTTGTCCTCAGGAGGGGTTATAGGAATAGCTAAGTACTCATTTCCTGGGAAAAACATTTGTGTTTTGTTTAATTTAGCCTCTTCAAAGAAATTTGCTAATGCAATTTGATTAGTAGCCAACTTCTTCAAGAAATAAAAAAGCAGATCCTCAAGCCATCTTTAGCACAGCCTATCATATCTTCAAGTTTGATGTACATGTAAGACTGCTAAAGACAGTCTTGAAAAAAGCGTGAACTGAGGTGTCTTTCATGCATAGACAATAGGCTGTTGTAGGCTTTCCTGTAAATGGCCTGGAAGATTTGAAAGCCTTATCCTGTGCTTGGTTGTATAATGCCACTTTAGTGAGATTTTTTGAACACTAGATGCCTGAATATGTGCTGTAATAATTTTCTCTTCGGTTTTGATTTGTTTTGATTTTCTTTTGGTTTTGACTTTGGTTTATTAAATCTTCTGTTGGAGCTGTAAATTCTGGTCCCAGTTACAGTTATCTCCTTCTCCCTGGGCAGCTTGTTATTTTCATGTATTCTCAGAAGATACAGCACTATGAACTTTCACTTGCTACACGGTCTGTCCCTCCTTTGCTAAGCACTACCTTCATGTATGTTATGCATTTTGATGAATCTGATAATCGTGTCTTTACAAAGTGACAGATTCCATCTTTAGCAAATAATTTCCAGTAGCTCAGCACATTCTGTGAGAGGCACTCCACATGCTCCAGAGGTAATGCTGGGCCTAATCTTACCTGAGAAAGGTCACATCTTGCCATGAGCAACAAACTAAGGAGTAAATTTAACCAAGTCATTTTATAAACAGCACAACACACTCCTTTCATTTCAAAAGGCAGCAAACAGATTTACTAATTTTACAAAACACATCCTCAACAGAAATCACTGGTTTTGGTCTCATTGTGGAAGCGACAGTTTTTGCAAAACTTTATTTTTATTTTCTGTATGTTTTTATTCCAGATGATGGAACGATGGGAGAATCAAGGCAGCCCTCAAACAAGTGTGTCTGCTCCAGCTATGCCACAGAATATTCCCTATCCACCCACTCTTCACAGGAGTTCATTTCCTGATTCAACAGAGGCCTTTGATCCACGAAAACCTGACCCGTATGAGCTGTATGAGAAATCAAGAGCTATTTATGAAAGTAGGCGTAAGTGAAAGCTCTCTTGACCCTGCTGGCCATTTAGTACTTAAAATTTTGCCTTTGAATGTGTCACTGTTGACATGATTTTCTGTAATTATCTTTTGTAATTTAAAGAAACTACATTTTTTTCCAGTAAATAGAGTCCATTGTAAATGTTTCAGAAATTGTACACTTATATTTTTCCTTAGATCTTACCTAAATTCTCATATTTGACTTTCATAGGTGTTTTTTCCTTATATTTTTGATCTCCTCATTTTGACTGTTAAGTCCTTGGTGAAGCACAGTATATGTCTCACCACATTTTACTGTGTTTTTTTTTATTTCATAGTCAACCAATAGGAAGATGTGAATTTATCAATGAAAAAAGAGTGTCACATGCTTTCACTTCAAAGTGACATTTTTTTAAGAAATTTCAAATGTATTTTTTTTATAAAAATGTCTTTGACAAGTTTTTGCATTGTCCTTGGTAGTTAGAAAGTAACCCAGAGCATAAAGTACTGTTTGAAGACCTACACAAAACAGTACTGAGCCATTGAGATGCTCATATTGATTTAATTTCTCATGGTTTTGGAAATATAGCCCATATTTTTGACAGCAAGAATAAAAAGGCTTAGACTTATTTACTCTTTTTGTAAAGAACATTTTAGCTAAAAATTTTGTTCTAAATTGTCTGCAGCCTTTGCACTTACTAAGATAAATTCTTAAAGATAGTTAACTTTTTTACTGAAAGGTTTCTCACCACTACCATTACTTGCATATGCCACTTTTCAGTTCATTTTGTAAAATACTTGAGCCTATGGACCAAAATATGCTGTAAATTACACATAAAATATTGGAGTTGATTCAGACGAGCCCATTAAGTTAGCTGGGCCCAGAGACCTGGAATGTTCAAATTTCTTCAGCATGCAAAGGGATGGTCTGAAGGAAATACATTATTGTCCCCAACACTGGGTTCATACCATTCTTACTTGCCTTGCCTGATACGTGAATTACAGCATCAGCATCTCCCCTTTGGCTTTGGCATTCCCAGTCCCCACAAGAATGGACATGCTGGAGGAACACCAGAGTTCATTTCACATCAACTCCAAGTGAACCCTGATCTAGTCTCAAAGCTGCACATCATAGTCCTCAGTTCTTTCCCACTGTGGCCAGTGCCACCATCTTCTGCCACACTGATCCTATTAGTGGAACACTTTTCAATATAGATTGTCACCCTAAAACTCACTTTCCATAATACAGATTTTTTTTTTTTGAGGGAGGCAGTTGTTGATGTTTTATTTAACTCCATGTACTTAAATAAATTGCTGGCTTTTTTGAGGAATACCAGCATCTTACCACGATATCTTACTCACCCTAAATATGGATTTGAGTACTTAGACCCCTGTAAAAAAAGTATTTAATCTTAAATTATAAACTGTTAGGCATAGAAACTAAACTTTCCACTACATTTACAAACACCATGTAGTCCAGGTTGGCTGGTATTCCCAAGGCAATGTACAAAAAAGAGACTATTATTTTTGAAATTTTAAAACTCATTGAAGTATGAATCAGGATACTGTGTGGAGTAGGCCAAATAGGTTTGAAAGAAGAGTAATTTTGATCAAAGATTGGAAATAGTTTTCAGACATCTCCCTTCTTTCACTTTCTCTTGTACATACATTAAGGGCTAGACTAGTATATAAATAAAAACATTTGCTTGAACTGCCATGTTATTCTCCAAAGTGATAGAATTGGGTATATGATAAATTAAAAGGAAAATAATCCATTCCACAGTTAGAAATTATTTTATGTAGTTCAGCACCTCTACTGAAAAAACTCTTGGCTTTGTATAGAGCTCTAACAAACAGAAAACCCTTTACAAATAATAATTTCCCATATCAGTAGCTTTTAGAAGTGATGAAGTTTAACAAAAATCTTTCCACTCAACAGTCAGAACCATCTTCTGTAATTAAAGTCATCAGGCCAAGAATGCCAACTTTGTACATTGAAACAAATATCTCTGGGAGACAATTAGGAAAATTTTGTAAATGCCATATGGATATATGACACATGTATTTATATGGCATTTTCTTTCCTCCTGATCCCTAATCTATGCTTGATCCATGTGTGCCCTTCATAAAACTGTGGGAATATAGATCTGATGTCAACCACAAAGATTCACTTACCCCCCAGAAGACTATATACTACATTACAAGATATATTACACCATGCAATATTCATGGGTGCTTTCTTCAAGTTTTCTGAGCCCTTCTTTGACCAACATGAACTCTTATCTTTTACTTATATGATCTACTGTGTTAAGGAGTATATGCTTTACAATAGGAAGAGCATCTAACAGGTGGGTTGGAGTTATGCTAAAGCCTGTGTTTTACTGGTATAATTGCATTTGAGTTCGGTCAAAAAGGCAACTGGAAACTCTATGTGAGATGTTTTCAGCCAGCTGCCTAGAAAACCAAATAATTAAAAATAGTGAAGCTGCTAGGCCCAAAACAAGAAATTGAGAGATGAAAAGCAAGACTGCAGTAACCTTATCCTAGATTTCGATCAGTGTCCCATCTTCCAGCTAATCTTGGAAACTTAATTTCCTATCTTCTTTCTCCACTATCCCCTCAACATTTTCTCTAAGATTTGATTCCACTAGTTTCCAACCAGATCTTGTCTGCATTCATTCATATCCCTTATTTATAAATAGCTACCTCCAAAGATGTCTATTCTCCCTGACATTTTTTTTTCATGAATGCCATAAGCACACATTTTAGCAAATTTGATTTGTCAAGCCTTAGCACCACATAGTTGTCCTGTTTCCTGAAGATAGAAACAGCAGGAAGGAAATCCATTACTGAGTCAAGTAATTGTCATCTAATTTGAATATATAGGAGGGAGAGTTTCAAGACAACACTGTTTCCTACCATATGGCAGTGTCAGGTTGGTTATCTTTCGGAAGAACATACCCTAAAAGTGCACAGGAAAAGTTCAACTACTTGTTTTTTTTAAGTACTTCTTATCTCAAAGCAAGTCTGTCTTATCTCCTGGCAAGACCTTCTTTTCATCTTCATCTTCTAAAAATAGGGCAGAGAAGTGAACAATCATGACCCAAAAAATTCAAAAAAAAAAGAGATAGTGCAAAATTTTTTGTTTCTTTCATAGTGAGACTGTTACTAAACAGTTAATATTTGGAACTTCTATAGCTCTGATTTTCTACAGAGCCTTTTATCATAGGGTTTCCCCACAGTCAGCACTCAGCAGGGCCTCATAAAATTCTCCTGCTTCCCAGTCAGAGAGGGAGTGAAGCAAGTTATGAAAAACAGGGTAGTTCTGTGAGGAGCACAAGGAACATGACTCAGAGCAAGAACTAGACCAATGTATTGCCTCTAGCTCATGCCTACCTAATGATAGCAAGAAGAGGGTTGCAAGCAGGAAGTCTCAATGAAAAAGTATGATTTTCATTCTACAGAAATGTTTTTCCACCTAAGGAACATGAAGAACCTTCAAGACCCTGTGTGATGGGAAGATTTCAGTTTGTAATGGTTACATATGAATTGCAAAGCACTATTACTTCTGCATGGAAATAGTTCACAGAGGCAATCAAATGATGCATTAGTACAAAAACAGAGTGCAGCTCTATTTTGGAAGTCATAGTACCTTTGAAAATTGTTTGTCATGAGTTAGCTGATACCTATCAGGTCTTCCCTCTTAGCTGTCACCTATCCCTATGGTCAAAGCTCCAAGTAGATAAAAAAAGATCATGAGGGGTGTCCAAACACTGAGGAGGACTACCATGTCATCTAAATAACTGCTTAAAAGCAAAAGATGGGAAATTGGCTCATGCTTTCTTTCTTTACTTTGTCTCTCTGGTTTGGGTTTTTTTTTTTTTTCTTTTTTGTTTTGGGTTATGGGTTTTTTTTTTACTCTCTTCCCCATCTCTTCTTATTTCTTCTGCATGCTGAAGAATACCTACCTAACTTTCTGCTGTGATGTAATTCTCTCAACTGGATACTTTTTCATTTTTTCTGTTCTTCTATTAATTCAAAGCAAAACCTTTGTCTCCTTTCTCCTTACGAAAACTGTTAGAGTGTAAGTGACATTGTGACTCTCCCCATAACCAGTTTAGGTACAAAAGGTAGAAAATGGAACATCAGATCAGGAATTTCCTATTAATGAAAAAATTATGGCTTCATATGTACCAGATTAAAACAGCTGTCACTGGAGCCCTTGAGTTATCATTAGGAGACCTCATTCAGCTGAATTTAAAATTTTTGCTTTTATAAATTCTCCTTCTCATGTCTTATATTTTATATTGAACTCTGTTTATTGTAGATTCACAATTTATAAAAAACTTTATTCAGACACCCCTGTAGGTAGACATTAGTCAACCAGGAGTGACAAAGCTCTTGGGAATCATAATTCCATAATATTTCTCTAGTTATAATAGAAATTTGAGGTTATATTCCTCTAAGGAAAGAGGTAAAATAATTTTTTTTTCATTGATTGGGTTATATTTGTCCTTCAGTTAGTGTGGTAGCCAAGGCTGGTGATGTGACACAGAAATGCCAGTAGGAAGAATGAGATAAGCCAGTGATAAGCTCTCATTAAAAGTGAAATCTGAACAATTACAGTTCCACCTTTAGCTGGAAGGGCAAAAGTAACTTTCTTCAAAATCTCCCATGCTATTTTCTCCTCTGACCACAGTATTTTGAATTTCTTAAGTCGCTTTCAAATCTATCAGCTGTTTTATGCAATGCATTAATTTTTTACTGCCAGAGATTTTAACAAATTGGAAAGCAACCAAAAAGCAAAGTTCACCAACACCTGTGAAATATGTAAATGGAAAATGTATTTGCATAACTTGCCTCCACATAATAAGGCACATTCTTTGGCAGACTTATAAATACCTTTCTGTAAGGGTCACAGACAAGCACTTCAATTCATATTCACAGGTTACATTTCCTCTGGAGCATCACTCCAGGTTTTCAGCACAGATATGCATTAAAGTAGGAAAGATTTGTCAGACAGCATTACACTGATCCATAATGTGTAACTACAAAAACACCAGTCTTGCAGAAAAACACTAAGGCAATCAGGGTTTCCCAAATTTGATACTCATGGATATAAAAAAAAATATTAGGTCTAGCACTGAATGCATGACCACCTGAGGGGTTTTATGGCATAGTCTACAGCTAAGCAAAATTTTCCTGACAGTGCTTGTTGGCTGAAGAGCTACACTTAAAATTAAAGATTGAAATTATTAAAAATTGAAGGAAATTTTTCACATAATTGGTACTACTACTTTTTTCAAATAATGTTTTCCTGACAAAAAATTGCCTCTAACATTTTTTCCCTTTTTTGCTCATTTTTAGTCTAAAAAGAAATCAATTTTGGTTATGGTGCTTTAACATATATGTGCACACATCTGTGCACAGGTGCATATAAATGCAGAACTATGATAGCACTAAAGACATGGTATTCTGAAGTATTGTAGAAAGGGAGTTTTGTATGGGTGAAGGGCTTGGGACTGTAAGCTAGAAAATCAAGTTCTAGTTTCAAACCTTCCTTGCCCTCAGTTTTCCATATCCTTCAACATTTCTATTCACCAGTTAGTGCCCTTTATGTCAGTAAGTCATGCCTGCCTTCCCTTAGTAAATAAAAGTGTTGGAAAATGGCTAAGTAAAGGTCTATTATCATCAAACTACTCCTTGACCTAGAGTAGGAACAACTGAGGCATAGGAAGGGAATTTCTCAAAGCAATTTCCAAACAGTCCATGTTGGTGTTTTCCTTCCATCTATTGCTACCCTAAGTAACAGCATGGAGATGGTCTAAGAACTGATATTATTAAATTAATATAACTCTTTTTAATAAGAGATGATATACAATAAAAGGAGAGGAAATTTAGCAGATTAATGTCAAATGGTTTTATATTGTTCATCACTGCAGAAAGAGTTACTCACCATGACAAAATGGATTTGTTGCTTATAAGAACTGACAGGGAAACCAAAAGCACTTTCAAATGGAATTATGAGTGTATAATCATCACAGTGCCATGGATGTAAAATGATTTTGATTGCTGGATTGCAAAGTAGGTCCCTAATGACCTCTGCTAATATGAAGTGTCAGCTTTACAGCTGATGGCAGTGTTAAAGATGCAGTATTTCTTTCTCTTTAGCAATTTACACTTTACTAAAAGGTACACAAAGAGATTTTGATCTGCAAAGTGTCAGCGTGGACTTAAAGTAAAAATTTAAGAGAACTGACTTGTAGGCATAGGGGAGTTGGGGCATGAGACAAGTGGGTGCTGCATTGCCTATGGGCTGTGGCAAACTGCTGCTTGCACAGCTTTGGAAGGGACATTGCAGCATAATCACACTCATTCTTCTCACTTGTGAAACTCCTGTTCACCTGAAGCATGGCTAGTAGTGAGATGCTGAAATACAGATGTTCCCTTGTGCTAGTTTTGTTCCATGTATTTAGCATTCAACAAAGACTGATCCAGAAAACAGCAGAATATGGAAAACAAATATTATCAAATATTGTCCCTACCTTTCAACAGCATAACTCTTCCTCCAGAGAATACCAGTGGCTCCACTGGTGTAAATAAAAATACCCTTGTGTCATGCTGTGGGTGAATTGTGCTCCTGTGGCTGTATCTTGGCAGCAAAGAATCCTGCTATTTTCACCATTGATTTCATATAAATCAGGATTATGTCCCAGGTCTTGTTTGTTGCTTGGCCATTTTCACAAATATTTTACAGTTTTCAGTTTAATATGAATGAGTGAAAGTGAAATAAATCTATTAGAGTAATTTATTTTAGACTGAACAAGAAGGCAGGCATGCAAGCTTTTTACTGTTCTATCTTCTAATAGCAAAATTAATCTTGGCTTTGCATTCATCTGATATGCAAAGAATCATAGAATGGTTTGGGTTGGAAGGGATCTACTTTCAACCCCCAAATCTTGATGTATGGCAAGACTTCTCAAAATTCACAGCTGCATCCCCGTTCTCCAGAGCACAGGGAATCATCACCATGGTGGAGATTTATTTAATATACTTATATACAAACAATAGTTCAGAAGATTTCTTAGTTTTACTTTCCTGATTCTTGTTTCTAGGACAGGTTAGCTGAACTTAAAAAATTAAATCAGTGAATTTAACAAGTATTTTATTATACTTTCAAGCTCTACTTTGTAAGTACTTCATTCCTATTTCACATGAAAGACTACAACTACCCATGGCAATGCAGCTGCAGATGTTTAACCAAAAAGGCATCTCAGGGAGAATACAGAAATTTTATGTCATCATTTTAAAACTTTCAGCACTTTGAATTCATCCTCATGGTGGAGTGTTGGGTAGACTTGTCTCTATGTCCTGACCTCTCCAAAATTTCATTCTTCTACCTCATTTTCTATGAGGTAGAGGCAGGATATCTAACATAGTAAAAAGAATCTATTAAAAGTTTAGCAAAATGTCATAATTAATTTAATAATAAATAAATGGAAAGGTTCAAATTGCCTTGTGTAAAGTTAGTTTCCTATACACCTAATTGACAGATTTCTATAAAACAAAGCTCACTAGGGTCTCTCAGTATTCTGGTAAAATTACCAGCTCAATTTATCCTTAGCAGATAGAAGGCACCAGGATGTGCACAAATTACATGTATTCTGCTCAGCTGAGGACCAGGCCCAGCAGTCCTTTCTCCTCTGTTGGAAGTTGCTTTTCTGTAGGGTCTCTGAGAACAGAATTAGGTGAGTTTTGAAAAAAACTACTTATCTCTGCATTTGACACATGGAGACAGTGCTAATTCAGTCCCTTCCTCTATGTTAAAGGTTCTTTGAAGTTTTCTACTATTTGCTAACAGTTTGCTTGTCGTATGAGCACAGCTATTTAGAGGACATATTTTGTTTTCCAAAGTGTCAGTGACATTACCACAATTATGTGTACTGCCCAGAGACCCATACTGCTGACAGCAGATTCTTCCTAATCTGAACATTGCTTTGCTATGGTCACCAAAACCACAAATCTGCACCTGGGTTTATCTTTCTGGTGATCAGACATTTAAAAACTTTAGGGCTTGGTTCAGCATCTTCAGCATAGCACAGTTCCAATTTTCATGTGTGTGAATTCCTAAACTACAGTGAAAACACATGCTAGGTGCTGAATGGTTGATTACAAGATGATAATTAGCACTGTGAGAATCTACATGAAGTTCTGCAAGGCAAAGGAACAAAAGCAATGTCAGACTTCATGAGAATAGCTTTCAAGGAAACCATTGTTAGGCACTTTTACTTGGCCACAAATAACAGTTCCCAAAAAGGACACTGCTAACTTACTTAAAATGTATAGCTGTCTGTCTTAACAGAGCAAGTTGTTCCCTAATTGGTCACAGTTTGAGAATGATGGTGATTCTTTCACTTTGCTGCTTGAGACCAGTTCTGGGTGATATTAGAGTGACTGCAACGAGAAATAGAAACAGAATGAACCAATCTTAGAGCAGGTCCAAAGAGTAATTCTAGCTGAGTGACCAAAAGAGCTTGTGTACCTTCAAACCTAAAAGCTTATTGAGACTATCAAGATGAAATTGCTTTCTCTACATTAAAATCACTTTGTCTCTTTTAAAAGTTCCATTAAAATCTTGAAAGGCTGTGAGGATAAAAAATCATTTCTCCAAGTTTGCACTGGAGCAGCATCAGTTTCAAAGGTTTTGGTTTTCAGGAGCTGTGCTGGTGCAATATTTTATATTTAGATAGCACGTCTCACTGGAAGGATCCCAAATCACTGTACAAGATCTAAAGGGCATGAAGGAATTTTCTCCTTTAACCATCAAAGTAAAGACATGCAGCCACCTATAAAAAGTCAAACAGCATAGCCCACATGACACAGCTCAACACAGACAGTAAACACAAATGCAACAGGAACACCAAATCCATACTGATGTCCCATTCAGTGGACCTGGATTTTGACAGATCAAGGCTGTTATCTAAACATCCATACCAAAAATTTTTAAGACATCTCCATTCTTGCTAGCCGTCTTTTGGAAAACATCTTTGCCCGGCTACAACCATTTCAGTATTATCTCAAGAGAGCTCTGAATCACTCAGCTGCTGCCATTGCAGCCCATGCTGCCTTTAGGAGGCAGTCCACCAGAAGGCAGGTGGCTTTAGTCTCAACTCTTTCAAAGTTGTACACAGCTTCCCACAGAGGAAATGCTGTATTATGTCTCTCACCACACCCTTTGCCTTAGGAAAATGGTATATACTCATAGCTTGCATCACTGTCCTGCAAATGCTGTTGTGAAAGACCTTACCTCTTCAGAGCATGAAACATGCATGGTATGATATGGTATGATATTCTGGCTTAGAGTCACACAAATGGGATACCTGATTTACACTTTTGTTGTGTGTAGGTCAATAGAAATCACCTCTGGTTTGGAATGTTTTGCAAATCACTCTGGGTGCTGCCAAAATAATAAACCAGAAATTCTTCTTCAGAATATTACAAAATTAGCAAAGGAAACATGACTGAATTCAGCTATGGACTCATCTAGCTTCCTCTAATGCAAGCAAAATAGTTTTATGTGAAAACAAGACAGTTCATTGCTGCACTTCATATAGTGAAATACAAATACTTTGAAACTACCTGCATAAAAAGTATGTTAAAGGGATTAACCTGCATTTCCCTTCATCTACAATCAGTTGTTCTTATTGGCAACATACATCCCTCTGCAAAAAAATCTTCCTCCTTTTAATGATAAAAGACATTTTGCAATGGAGTTGTATAAAAGCAGGGGTCAAGCCATCTGAGGTCAAGTCATCCAAACACACCCATTAAACTTCCACTTTTATTGCTGTGCTAGAATAAGCACAAATATTGTCACTATTTTTTAACAATTTTAACCAAACTAAAATATTTATCTTCATCAGAACATACATTGTGTTAAAGAAACATTACCACCTCAACATCTTTTTCACTTTGCACAGAAATGGCCAGGGAGGTCTCAATCTAGCAGGAATAATGTACAGCACCACATGGAAAGTAAAGAAGAAGGGGAGGAGAAAATAAAATTTCAAGAAAAAATAAAAAATGCATTTTAGTAATTCAAAACACAGCAGAGAAATTGATGCTGCATCTTTAAATAACTTGAGAAATGTATTTCACCTTTAATTCCCCATTTTCCTATTCAGAACAAGTGCTGCCCAGGACTGGTTTTCGAGCGGATTCCTCTGGCAAGTATTCTTCAGCCTTTGTTTTCTGTAAACTAGTTGTCCTCCATTTTATGTTTTAGCTATTCTTTTTTTAATCATTTCTCAAGATGATGGACAGTCTTGACTGCCCAGTCACCATTTTATTGTGTATGATCTTTGTGGGGTTGCAAAATGCTTATGCCAAACCTTTTTATAATAGATTTGCATTTTGAGCAAGGAAAGGTGTTTCTTTTTCCTCAGCCAGTTTTTATGTTTTAATGTGTTTTATGTGTACTTTCATATTAGTGTTCACTCTTTAGCATAAAATTGTATCTCTATAGCTCATGCCCAAATCTAAGCCAGATAATTTTTTTTGTATCAGAATTTACTTCTGTCTTAACTTTATCACCAATTCCTTGCTTTCATACTTACATCTTGTGCTGTAAAAATATAAAAGAAAAATTTTTCAAAATCAAGAGATTTTGGGGTGTTTGAGTCAACACTGATCTTGTAAAATGGCAATGGACTTTTTTAAAAAACAGTAATATTTGATTTCCCAGTGTTATCATGCTAAGTGAACAGTTGAAACAGGCATCCCATACCAAAAAAAGGCTGTTTTGACAATCCTATCAAAGTTTTTCTAGTCCTACACAAGCTGGACAGAGATCCTAAATTAAATATAACATTGGACTGGTTTTGCATAAAACAGTAGGGTTCATACATTGAATTACTCTGTTAGCACACCAGTTCTTTTTTCTTTTCTTTGATGATTTTCATACTGAATTTTTTATTTGCCAGCTTTCCTCTCTATAAATATCAAGAGGGAATATGTATGCTTTTTTAAAAAGCTACTTACATTGCAGAGCAGCAGATCCATGAGACTGTTTTCAAGCTTTTCGTATCTTTCAAGAGCATCTGAAACTCAGATGAAGTTACTGTAGTTTTGTGTCAATCCCAATTCACAATTTATAATTATTTGTATGAAAAAAAAATCTTCACCATCTTCAGCAAAGGAGTCCAAATTAGTTTTTCTTTTCAGTAGGTAGCTGAATACACCCAGAAAGGCTGTATAATTATTACAGCAAAGCACTTCATCTTTCCTTTAGCTGCAATATAGAAGAGATTTAATAAAAATTTTATATCAACATTTACAGGACCATCCCAAATATCAGGTTCATCACTGTAAAATCACATAGCACTTGTTCAATTTGTCTCACACAGAAAATTAATCAAGCATTTTCAGGTGTATATTTTCTCAACATTTAAGAAACAACTGCATTCATGCATCTCAGTGTGCTGTCCACCCAGAGATTCAGATGAATACAGTGCAGAAAGGTAGCTGGGAGTTGATAATCACATCTTCACCTGTGAGATCTCACTAGTGTTCTGTAACAATCTATTTTGGTACCATTACATTTAAAGCAAATCCCCCATCATTCAGAAACCAGAAAGAATTTCCCAATGCTCTTTACTCTCCTCACTGTGCAGTGATGATCAGATCACAGCTTGTCCAATACCATTCTCAAATTCATGGGGGAGCCAGATGGTTTTATAGCCTAGCAAAGTGAATTGGAGTGATTTTTTTTTCTTCCAGTCCAAATGAACTGTTAAGTTTTCCTTCACACAAAAAGAAACAAAGCAGTATAGCAATAAAATAAGAGAGATTTAAGTTACTAGCAGGCAAATTTAAGTTCTTTTTCTAATATAAATGTGTAGAGAGGCAAGGAAGGACAGGGGGCATTGTCATTCTGGCAGAGGGTACCTATATTACATGAGCAAAAATATTGAATTTAAGGTGAAACTCTCAGTAAAACTGGTAGAAGACAGGTCATTAAGGTACATTAAGCTGACTGGAAGGATAAGCAAACTGGAAAAGACAGTGTTAATTCAGTATTGGCTTGTCTGCACGCCTATTCATACTTCTTACTTGGCATGAACCACAAGGTGCTAATCTAGGCTAGCAAGAGAAAACAAAAAGACACATTTTCCATAATGAAGTTATATTAACCAACAGTTTGTAGTATATTGCAAAGCTCAGGAGTGTCATTTTCTGTAAGTACAGGTAATTTTCTCTGTATGATCAACTGAAAATCTGCTCCAGTAAGAAAACACAAAATTTAGTCTATCCAAAAAGCCTTTGTGAGGAACAAAAAAGTACCAGAATCCTGGAGAAGCAAGCACTAGAGGAATATCAGATGAAATGTAATCATTTAAATGGGAAAGAATACTTAATCAATGTATATTCAGGAATATTGAAACTCCTGCCACATAATCATAGGAGCTTTTAGTAAATCTATCAAACATGAGTTCCTGTGAAAAAGTACAAAGAAGTGAACAATTTACCTGTCTTTCAAACACAAGAAAAAAGGATCTCAGCAGCAGCAAAGCTTTAGAATGTGTTTTTGATCAAAGACTAAATCTGCCAATGTGGAGATAAACCAAGAGCTATACAAAGGGAGTTCAGCAAAAGTTGGTTGGTTGGACTAACTGGTAACTGATTTTTTACACCAAACAAGTGATATGTACTTAATTAATCAATACTTTCCATTTTAAAAAATGCCAGTTATAATTGTAACACTTCCATGTTAGCCTGGAAAAGACAGTGCTTAGCATGAAATGTAAAAATGAATGGCTAGAAAGCAGCTAAGCAATTCTACTAGAAGAATCTGGACTGAAAGATTAATGTTATTGGAGAGCCTTTCAATAAGTCTTCTGTCTTATTTTATGAATCACTTAAGCACATAAGCCAAGGGTAGAAGCCAGGTCCACTTTCAGAGAAGTAAGTTCAGGAATCTAAGGTGTAGCTGTCTCCAGAGCAGTGGAAAGGTGATCAGTGCAGTCATATCATACCCAATGTGAAAGCTGAAACAGCACACAGGTTTGTGTACCAGTCAATCACTGGAGATACTGTGATATTATGATATTACTGCAAGGTGGGTGACCTAGTGACAAAGGCCACAAACAAGCTCAGTTGCCAGAGTCTTCTTTGCCTGTGTCTGTATTGGTAAGGTCTGTGTGCTGTTTGCTTGCGGAGGTTTGCAATAACAGGAAGCTAGACTTGATGACCCAGGGATCCTTTCCAGTGTTTTGCTTCCTTAGTGGGACTGAAAAGAGCACTATTTTTTAAAAGCAGTTTTCAGTGACCTGTTGGCAGACAATGGACTCCACAGAATTCCAAGTCTTTGGGAAGGAACATTGTTGCCCACATCCAAAGGCTTCCAAACTGTTTTAGAGCTCGTATGTATGAGTATGCTGCTATACAGCATTTTTTATCCTGAAAACCTTTTCATGGTCAAGCTGGCTTATCTATTCCACTCTAAATGGGGTAGAAAAACAGCATCTTTTAAAAAATAAATAATGCCCCTTATTTTAGAGTCTGTTGCCAGCGCTGGTTTGGCTCAGCTTTGTCAATGTATCTGAGGGACGTTTTCATCTCAGTTTGCCAGAGCAAGTATTCTTCACAACCTGACATTCTTATAATTTCTTATTGTATTCCCAGCTGTGCATATTCATTCCCTTGTACACAAAAAGGCAGTGCTCGGGTTGTGACAGACTGCTGGAGACTGTGCCTTTGAGTGTTAAACCTGGGTTTCAAATGCTGATCACACCGTGTCTATCTACAAAAACATCTCCCTAGTGCTAAGCCCCATCCTTGTAGGCACAGAAAACCAGATAAAGTACTGCTTTCTTCTGAAATTCCTTTGCCTCTCACAACTTTAAAATTATTTGCATTAAGCTGACATACTGTACACACCCAGAATTCATTTGCTCCTTAGTGTTGAGACACATCAAATAAATGGGAAAAGTCAGTATAATAAGCTGCTTGGTTCTGTTTGGGTTTTTCTTCTCAATATATGAGAAGGAAATTGGTAGGGAAAAGTAATACATTTATTTTACCAATTGGAATATTTGTGATTCAGTCTCACTTTCACCAATACAGATTGTTGAAATCTGTTGTTTACAAAGAATTTTTTATTGCAGTCATAGTATAGAGTCAGTGCATGTCTTTCTGCATCTGTCTTTGCAATAATACCTGACTGAAACTAATCAGACTTTAATCCCAGACTACACCTGTCATGTGCCAAATTCCACAGTTTATGAGGTGCCCACTGATGGCTCTGAGGGGAGATCTGTAAGTGAGAGCTGCTCAAGTATTTCAGCCATCTCCAATCCCTCCCATCCTGAGGGAACAAGGCACAACTGGAGACACTTATGAGCAGTTTGCTGAAATAAACTTTGTCATTCTTTTTTTCTGTTGGGGTCAGCAAGAAGCTGACACTGAGCAAAAGCTTTTGTGTCACAATGTATAGACCAGAGTGCAATCCATAGGAAAGACCATTCCTGTCAATCACTGCTTTAGGTGATGAGCCTAAAGCATCTCTGAGCATGCAGACAGCAATAGTCACAACAGACAACAGACAACTTCGTAGTCCTCTAAATGCTTACAGTTTCATTTTTTAATATTTAAAATTATTATTATTATTAATAGTATTGTTATTATTATTATCCCAGAATACTGTGTTCTTTCAAGTGAAGCTAAAGACATTTTTATAAGAAACTGACATTTAAAAGACTCTATATTCCTCAACTGATATATTGCAGGACATAATATATGTCTAAAGACAGGTTAGGCAGGCATATGGAAATGCAACCTTATTGATTCACAAAGCTGTTGAGACTAATTGAGTAGCATTAAGGAGTTCAAGTTAATGATGTTAGCTTTCAATTTAAACTCTGAGACTGAGAGGTTTATAATGATAATTTTCATCAAAACTCCTTATTGAGGGTACTACGTGGAAGTGGAATACTTAAAAGCTTCATTACATAAAAAGACATACATATATATATGTATATATATATCTGTATTTGGAACTTAAATGGCTGGTAATGATTTTCATGTTTTGTGAGTTGGACTGATGTATCTCTGTCTCCCATTTCCTTACTCTTTGTAGGATTTAATGAACTGCAGGGAAAAGACAAATTAGAGACCAGAGGTGGATGAGCAGCAGTCCCTTATACAGTCAGTTTTAGGAAGACACATTTTTAACCTCTATTTTGGACAGACTTTTCCATACTGATCTTCTGTGAATGTATTCTAGTTTGGTTTACTGTATTCTACTGAACATAACCACCCTCCAAGAGACACCTACATTTTCAGTTCTCCTCCTTGTCTGTGGCCCATTTGTTTCCACCAGCTCCAACCAGGATGCCATTAGTCATGTGCAAATGAACACAAGGTGGGAGGGGTTGGTGCAATTTCTCAAGACCAAAATGTTTTGCTCAAGGGGATTTCTCTTTAAACCAGGTCCCGATTACAAGGAGCTGGATGTTCACCTTCGGAGAATGGAGTCTGGGTTTGGCTTCAGGATCCTGGGAGGAGATGAGCCTGGGCAGCCTGTGAGTTATTTCTTCCTGATTTCCCTCTTCCTTCCACATTCTATAATCTGTGTAAAGGCCAGAAAAATATTACTACAAAACTGAACCCAAATGAACACCATGTTAAGGCTACAAGTAAAATTACTTTTATTCATCTGTATAAAAACCCAGAACTCTCAGGTTTTTCACATCTGAGAATTAAGTTAGAATAAGAAGGCATTAAGGTGGAAACAGAGCATCACTCATCCCATTACTGCAGAGTGTGACCTGGCATCTCTTAATCTGAACTTTTCAAAATCAAGTTTAAGCAGAAGGTTCCAAAAATCCAATTATGTAAGACTATCCATAACCATGTTCAGAGTAGACAGCTTGTATGCAAAATGTGTGCATGTGGTTAAAAGACACAGTCAACAATGCAGTTTATTTCCAGAAACAGAAGACCTTTCCACGGAGTGATAGTCAATGTTCCAGGTTAAATTGCCACATCATGTGAGGCAACAAGTATAAAAATGATAGCTTTATACCATTAGGAGGGAGAAACCCCTGTGGCAAAATAAAAGGTAACAAAATTAACATAGATGGTTGGCTAATAAAATATAAAATAAATCTTATGCACAATATTTAAAAGAAACAGCATAGAAGCCTAGAAAATAAGGTTCAAATGTGCATGACATACCACAAATGTATAAATATTTTTATAAGTTACTGATCTATCTAAATACTATAATTTTGAGAGCAGGCAGAATCACTACTCTCCAAAAAAACTCAATGGTGTAACTATAATCTGACAGCTAGGACTAATCTCAACAATGATAATGCTTTACTATCACAATTTTAAGCAGTCTGAATCTTGTGTTACTACATTTCTGAGATAATGTATAATTAATTATTAGATTTGTATATTCCCTAGTCAATAATTTATATATTCCATATTCAAATTACTACAAAATAGTATATTTTTCATTCAAGTCTTAAGCTTAACTAGCACATGGCTTTGAAAAACAAAAAAGCTCTTATATTTTAAAATTGTCAATATCTGTCAAAGTACTGATATATCTTAACAGTTTTCTGATATCTCCCATAATAAGAAAAGAATGCAGGGTGTTCTAAAAAAGATGCTTCAAGTACTGTTTGAAATTCAGTCTAGTTTAGAATAAGTGTTTTCAATGGTTTTTCAAATGTAAAGTATAGCTGCTCAGAAGGACTCCAAGACAGCACTGCTTCATCCTCTACACTTGCAGTGTGCCTGAGCCCCTCTGAAATGTAACTTCCTTCTGTGGAGCATGTCCCAGTGCACATAAAATGAGGCCACTGAGCCATCATCTGCACATTCTCCAACTGAGCATTTTTCCTGTCCCTTCTGGACTGGCCAGCCAGTATAAGTTCTCAAAGCACACGTCCTGGGTGAAGCCAAAAAGGAAATCTCTGAGGTGTTAGTGGAAATGTTCCATTTTATCTTTTTAGATTTTTAGGAAATGGTACTACCTCTAAAACCAGGCTGGATGGAGCTTTGAGCAACATGATGTAGTGGAAGGTGTTCCTGCCCATGGCATGGCAGGGAGATTGGAGTTAGAGGATTTTTAATGTCCTTTCCAATCCAAATTATTCTATGTTCTAGGAAGATTTGGAAATCTCCTTCTACCTGCTCTGGACAGTAATGTCTAATGTCATTTCCTATCTCCGAGGAAAGTGTCCCTGGCTACAGGGCTGCTCAATATTTTGTGATATTTGGTGACACCAATATTTGGTGTCTCCCTTAGTTCTATTTTCATTACAAATGGATAATTAAGCAGTTGCTTGTTGGAGGTTTATGACAATCTCATGGGGAAAAGTACAGCTCAGATGACTTATCTAAAAGATGATTATTTATATAAAACTGAATTATTTCAACCCAAAGGACTAAGAGAAAACTCATGTAGAATACCTGATATTCTGGTAGTTGATATCCATAGCACATGCCAGAGTTGTGAGAGACTTGACTCTCTCAGTCTGCTCACCAGTCCAGTAGAAAAGAAATTTTGAGCAAGCTTTTTGCCTTGCAGCTACATGCATTATGCACTGAAGTATTACAGAGGATCAGCTCTTTCTAGTGTCTCTTCAGCAAAGGACTGACCTGACTTTACTGACTGAAGTCAAAGAGCCATAGCTAGATATCAAGGGTAAAGATAAGCACCTTGCTATTTTTGGAAAGCAGGACCAAAAACGCTGCCCTCTGTGAACCGCCCTCTAACACATTTCACTGTCCTGTTGAGCAGTTGCTCTCAGCCTGCCCTTAGCCTCAAGGTTGCTATCTCTGTCCCATGGTTTGCACATACAAAAGCATTTTTCCCCAAGACTTATCAATCCAATGGGCTTTACATGTCTTTGCAAACATTTCTCAAAGTCCCCAGGAGTTAAGAAGAGCCTAACTTGAAGCTGAGGATTGTGCAAGGCAAAAAGAACTTTCTTAGAATTAAGTGTGGCAGTGCTGAGGTTTTCAATTCTCACTCCCTTGTGGTTTTCCATCTTGTTTTCACTGCTCAAATTTAACAGCAATAAACACAACACATGTACTCTTTTTAGTGTCCCTCTATTTCGTATTCACAGTACAAGATTTCTAAACTCTGTTCTCTCTCCTCCACTGCTTCCCTGCCCCCCATGGACAGCCCACCTGCAGCCTCCCATTCCTTTCACCTCCAGAAAAGCAGAAGCAGTTTTTACCTGTTCTCCAAACCCCTGCCTTTCCTATGAAACAAGAACTGAGACGCTTTGAAATTTTTATTTCAGCTCTCCTGCTGTGCCGTCAGGTAACATGGAACAAAAGGAAGCTTTTGTCTTTGTGGTTTGATATCTAAAAAGAAATATGGATTCTTCAGCATAAGGCAATAACTTTTTCAAAGAAGCAGAATCCAAATAACATTATTTTAGAAGGATAATACTGACACTATAGAGGGACTGTAGCTTAGTTTCCTTCTAGGTATATCAGATACCTGGCACCTTAGAACGAGAAAATGCTGCTGTTCTGCTCCACTTTCCATATTTGTGAGCATAAAAATAGTTTTGAAAGGAAATACTTAAATTTATTGAGATATTTCAAATATCAAGACTGTGAGTTGTGCTCTCAAATCTTATAATATTGCCCTACAACAGCTATTTATCACATCTCCCACTAACTTGAGGATTTAGAGATAATCTCTGTTATGGTGAATTATAACATTACTGAAAGACTGCAAAACACATAAATTGGAACTTTACTGAAGTTGCAAATTGCTGTCCCAAAGGGGAGATGTATTTTGCATATATTTGTGCAGCTCAAACTCAGAATCACAGGAACATATACATAATTTTTCTAAGTTTTACCTTTTCAACATGGATGAACTGGGATTTTTCTCAATAATGTCCTCAAGATATATGCTGTATTCTTTTTATTGTCAGTGCCAAGATATATTCTAAGTACCTTTCTACATTTCTAAGACATAGAGCAAAATGTTAGGGTAAGACCATGCCTTGGGAAGTCCTATTTTAACAGTGATTAGACAGAGTTCAGGTGATTAGCTTGGATTTAGACAACACTGACACTTCAAATTAGGTGAATCACCCTTTATGTGCATATACTTAAATTTTGCTATGTGCCTGTGAAGCTACTGTGTTATATTCAGAAAAACTAATACAAATTCAGATAATTACCAAGAATCACAAAGAAAGTCAATATCAAAGCAGATTAACCTGTATAAATTAATAGACACAGGCTTTAATTTCAGATTAGGCTCTGCCACAATCATCCTGATCCCAGAATTTGTCCTGTTTAATCTCAAACAATAAAAGAAATGTTTCTTTTTTCTCTACAACACATCATCCTTCTCATCACACATTCAAAGCCATCTCATACCAGTATGGAACTGCATTTCAGAGGTATTATAATCCCGATATATATTTTTCCAATTTGTGCTTTACATGTAGAATTGATAACTATTATGGCAACTTCTCAGCCATGAAACAAGAGCAGATACTGCATAAGAAAAAAATTCAGACACAGAAAATGAAAAAGTTAGGAAAATTGAGTTATTCTTGCTATTAAATATCCCAAATAATAGATATGGGAGCCATCATCTTGACAAACACACCTAGCTGAAGGGTTTAAAGTATGGCTCTGCTGCTTATGTTAGGAATCCACCACTGAGGTGAGTAACAATCACATTACATGGTGGACATGTGAAATATCAGCAATAATTACTTAGACCTAGAACGAGTTTTTCTAGTTTGCTCTGTATACTGATGACGTACCATGCAATGATCTGCATTTTGTTTTTTCAAAGGTTAAAGGTGCTCAAATTGTTTAATATTTTGTCAGAAAATTACGAAAAAACTGCAAATTTTCAACAAAGGAGGAAGCCAATCCCTACACTCTCCCATGCTGTAGAGGTTATAATCCATGTCTTCTCAAAATAACTAGGAAGAAATCCTTACTTGTGAGATGCTTAATTCTCAAATGTTTTGAGAATACTTTGTGGATATCTAGCTAAAAGTAGCCTTGGAGAGCTTTTCTTCTGTCTGGTAAAGGAGCATAAATTCATATTTCATGGTTGAATTTTGCACAAAGTATTTTCCAAAGCTTTGAGGTATACTTTTTCACCATTTGAAGAACAGGATGGAGAACCTGAAAGAGCCTCTCTAGCCACTCAGCCTGGCACTGCTTAACAGGATCCCAGGAACACCAGAAAGCGGGGAAAAGCTGCATCATGTTCTCTCTTTGCTAAGTTTTGAAAGCAAAAGTAAGCCAAAGGGAGGTGAAAAACTGGGGAAAATTCTCCAGGCTCCACAGGGAATTTCATTTAAACACTATGCTGAGATACTTGTAACTCTGCAGCTAAGACCACAAAAAACCACAGGCCCACCTGTGTGATTACCACACCTAGCCTTTGCAATTCATCATGAAAAGCAATGATTCATAGCTTTTATCTTTTATTATTAAAAGCAGATTGTCACATGGCATGTCATATCCATCATTTTATGCTCACTCTCAGACTGAAAAAGAGAACAGAAAATTTGAAACACGCTCTGTGAATGCTTTAATATTCTTTCAAAGAAAGCAGGTTTTGTTTGAATCAATCTGAACTGTTCTACCAGCTATTCCACAGGGAAAATATATACATCTTCTTCTAGGAAATTATGTGAAATTATCTGCATATAAGGTGGAGAAAGTCATTACAGGGTTTTGGACAGATTTTTTATATGTCCCATACAAACTATATTTAAATGTCAATTTGGGAAAACAACATCTGCCCAGAACAAGCTGATATTTTTTCCTCTTTTTTCCATTTTAACCAAGCACTGCCTGAGCAATCATTCATTAAGAGTAATAACATTTAATATAGTACTTCTTTTCCCCTAAAGAGTCCCAAAGCCAACTCTGTGTAGTGGGGTCACTTCCACTGCTGACCTCAGGTATATAACTCCAGGTGCTTAAATCACACAGCAGTGAAGAACCTTTGATAAGAGATACACAGACTTGATAATTTTAAATAAAAAGACCCTTATATGGAATTAATCTTTTTAAGTCTTTGTTATAATGTAGTCTATAGAAACTCAACACTCCTTAGAGGCAGATTATCTTGATTTGAACATATCAAGCAGGACTCAGATTAGGATTCCCTGGTGTATCTCTCCTGTGCAGGTAGGAAATTGTGGTTTTGGGGTCCCCTGGATGGAGGAGGAATTTATGAAGGCTAATTTATTATGATATGATATGATATGATATGATATGATATGATATGATATGATATGATATGATATTATATTATATTATATTATATTATATTATATTATATTATATAAAGAATGCTATACTAAAACTATACTAAAGAATAGAGAAAGGATGCAGACAGAAGGCTAGAAGATAATAATTAAAAACCTGTGACTCTCTCTTCAGAGTCCAACACAGCCTGACCATGATTGGTCATCAAGTCAAAACAATTTGCATGTTGGATAAACAATCTCCAACCACATTCCAATGCAGCAAAACACAGGAGAAGCAAATGAGACAATATTGTTTTCCTTTTTCTCTGAGGCTTCTCAGCTTCCCAGGAGAGACACCCTGGGCAAAGAGGATTTTTCAGAAAATATGATGGTGACAGGAAACACCTTACCTTCTTACCAAAGATGAGGAAGCATCTTCAGTCATACCCACAAGAGAGGACAAGCACAGCTTTCAGACATACACAGAGCTCTTCACCTGTGCTAAATCACTAGCTTAATTTCACAAGAAAGAGAAAATCACTGCAACATTCATGTCACTAAATTGGAGGCTCGGTGCAATATATGACAGGATTCTGTTTCTTGCCTAGATTCTCATTGGAGCAGTGATTGCCATGGGCTCAGCAGACCGAGATGGCCGTCTCCACCCTGGTGATGAGCTAGTGTACGTGGATGGGATTCCAGTGGCCGGCAAAACCCACCGATACGTGATTGATCTGATGCACAACGCCGCCCGAAACGGGCAGGTGAATCTTACTGTGAGGAGAAAGGTGCTACCCACGGGTGAGTGAAGGCTGGGAAAGGTCAAAGGAAAAACAGATCCCAATGCTGGCAGCACAAACTGGTGCTGTTTTAAAGTAATAGAGGAAATCTAAGTGAATGGTTGTGTCATTCTGAGGAAAGAGTTATTGTAAATATGTGTCCCTTGTTCCCCTGACAAAAACAACTGCGTGTTGTTTCCTTCAGAAGTGGAAACATACTGGCAACCCTGGTGTGGTGATCATAAGTGCTCTGGGTTTGTTCCATGATGTCTTGGTCTGTGCTGTCTCCTTTTGTCCACTTTTGGGACTAAACATTCACCTAAGTTAAAGCCATTTGAGCTGACTGTGTCAATAAGAGAAAGGCTCAAAGACTGTTAACTGTTTTAGGGCAGGAACTCATTTCACTCTTAAATGTGTTAAAAGCCCATTTCTGGTCTCACTGATGTCATCTGGAATTTCCCACTGAACTGCAATGCAAGCCGGCTGAAAATCTTCTGTAGGGCACAAGGGCCAGATTCTTCTGTCAAGCAGACATATTCAGAAAATGAACCTAAACCACTATGAAGTATTTGTAGTAAATTAGATGTTTAGACTAACTCAGTCTCAATTACTGAAAAACATCAGAACCTTGAAAAATGCGTGTGGCAGCATCTATTAAAGCTTTAATGGGACAATTTGATGACCTTCCTTTAGAACCATTGCTTACTTGAGGAAAGAAGTCTATTTAAGGACTTTTAAAACGTTTTTGGTGAGTGCACTTGTCTGAGGTACCAGAAATGAGCAAAACCACATTCCCAGCCTGTCCTGTCTTCTGCCTGCCCGTACCCTAGACCCACTGTCACTGCCTGCGCCGTTCCCCTTCGCTCCCGTGCCAAAAAAGCCGCCCTCCCACTCACCTTCGTCTTCGCAGTCCCCCTCCCACTGCGGCACCGCAGCTCCCTGCCAGCCGTGCTCCTGCAGGACTGACTTTCTTCTGTTACTGACTCCAGAGTCCTCCAGCCAGAAAGGTGCCCCCGCGCCTGGTGCGACGCCCCCTCGCAGCTCCCCCAGCGCGAGGAAAATGGCCAATAATCAAGGTAATGACGCCGAGCCCTCGCCGCCAGCGCCACACGCACCGCAGGCCGGGCTGGCACAGAGTGGTGCCAGCCTTTGCTGCTGCTCCTTAAATATTAAAGCTCTACCAGCCACTCTGGGCTCCCGGTGCAGACAGTAAGCAAGCTGGTAAAACACCTGAAGTTGTTCTTGGGCCTTGAGAGTGCCACACCAGGAAATGTGGCGTGTAGCTCATTAATGTTTGAGCATTTCAGGAGCTGAACAGGGTTTTAATGTGGTGTTTTACAACATAAGCTTTGTGGAAGAATTTAAAACAGCTGGTGTTGGGCGTGACTGAAAAATGCTATGCTAATACATCAGGGCAATTGATTTCGTGGGAATTTCTCACTAGCATGAATGTATACAACAGAGGGATCTGGGGTTTTCCTTACCTGTCTGTAGCTGATGTACATATCTTAGCCCTCACCTGGAATTACTATTTTGTACATATACTTACCCAGATCTGGAACAGAAAATCACAATTCACAAGATTTGGAAAACAATTTGATTAGGAATATGTGATTTTTTGATTGAAATGCCATTTTTTCACAGGCAGGAGCAAAATGCAATTTTTGTGATGAGTATCTATTGTACAGTTGACAGTCAAATAGCCATTTAAGCTCTTCCTCCTTTATTATTCTTTTGCTATATGTAATGACATTCAATTGCATTCTTTCATGGCCAGGCCAGCTCTTGGTCATTCTACAGGGTAAGAGAATTTTCTTTCTCTTGCAGCCATACTGACATAAACAATATTCAGCTTTCTGAAACACGACAGCCAGAAAATGAGAACTCTCTTGTCACTGACTATGGCATTTAGTTGCAGATTTGGTTCAATAACTCTTAGAGATTTTCAGGAGTATAATAATTGTTTGTTTTTCTTCCTCTTTATACTCTCTAATTACTTTATTTCATAGTTGCAGAAGGACTACTAAAGGACACACCTGACTGAGAAAACAACAGCTTGTCCTTGGATGCTGTTTATTATATTAATATATACACACACTGAAAATCTAATTTGCAAACTCTCTACCTAGGATGTATGTGTATATGTGGGAGCTCCTCACATGTTCAGTAAAATTACTCTGCCACTCTTGTTCCAAACAGAAAACATAATACTTACATTTATCTGAAATTTCTGTATTAAAACTGTCAATAAATGCTGATTTGTGTAAACAATTTAGATCTGCAAAGAATATAAATCTTTTTGTTTCCATCTGGAAGTGTAAATTTACTGTTTTCAATTGCCAAAATGCTCACACTAAAAAATGTGTAATCCCACAAGCTTTAACTTGTTTAGTGTTCTTGTTACTGTAAAGCAATACTAAAGTGTACATGGACTCATTTTCATTTCTGCTCTTTTGAACTTGCCAAACAAGAGCATCTCCAAATCTTTAAATGACCACTGCTTCTGCCATGCCACCCACAGAAAAACTACTTGTGATGATTTTGCATTGTATAACAGCTCTGCTCTTTGAACATTTTTTGAACAAGCTAATCAACTTGTAAGAAGAACATTATGCAGCTAATCCTAATTACTCTGTTAGCTCCCTGCTTAATTCTTGTAATCCAAACACAAATAATTTTTTATTGGATTAGATGGTCACATTTTCCTCTTGATGACAGATCTACCAGCAGACAAGGGAATAGCGCCTGGTAATGGTTTTGCAATCCAGATAGACACTGTTTCTTACTTTCCTCTCTTGTAGCTAGTGTAGCAGTCAGTGTTCATGCTTGCTTTATCTGATTGCCCTTGAATGCTCTGCATAATTGTGTAGATTCCTGTCTCTCTGCATCTATTACAGCTCCTAGTTTAACACTTGGGGTAGTCTGCTCTGTAGACAGTCAGCTGTATTCACGTTGCATTAGCAAATGTACTGTAAGTCACAGAGCCACCGAGCAAGTCAGGCTGTGACACTGGTGTGATTTATGTTGCAGGAGAACCCTGCCCAGAGAATGGCAGAAGCCCAGGCTCGGTGTCTACACACCACAGCTCTCCAAGAAGTGACTACACGACTTACGCCAACAGCAATCACGCCGTGTCCAGCAGCACGGCCACGCCGCCCGAGGGCTGCGCGTCGCACAGCCTGCAGAGCAGCGACGTGGTCATCCACCGCAAGGAGAACGAGGGCTTCGGCTTCGTCATCATCAGCTCCCTCAACAGGCCCGAGTCAGGCTCCACAATAAGTGAGTAAAGCAGTTTTTCAGTTCATATTTCTCCAAGTTTGCCCAAATTTAAAAAAAAAAACAAAACCACTGTCGCTATAGGACACGAAACAACACAAGCGCACACACTGCTGCTTTCAAGGTGAAGAAAAGGGAAGTTTATTTTCTGACTAACATTTATAGTTTACTAAAAATGACAGTGGATTGGAGGGTGAAAGTGTCACCTCTCCAATGACACTGGACAAACTAACAGGCTATCAGATTTCTCTTTCCTCTATGAAAGAAGGCAAAACAATAAGTTATTTACAGAAAGTGTGAGAAAGTTCGTTACACGAATGTAAACATCAGAAGGCTTAGAAAGTCTTAAAAAATCAGGGCGACACCCCACACCAATAGTTAATTTAAACCTTTCTGCAAATAATTTATCACAGCAGAGATTTAAACTGAAGATGCTCTCAGTGTTTATTCAGAGGCACTGCTTGTTTTGTCTCCAACAAAACCAAAGGTTATTCTGGCCTCTGGAGCCCTACACTTTCCACAATTCTTTGGCCATCAGAAAAATGGAGGATTCACTCACAAGGTGGATTTTGTCTGTTACTATGTCTCAAAGAGACACTGTAAGTAACAAGTAGGGTTATGTGAATAAATTAGTCTCCTATGTGCAACTGAATTAGACTTTTTTTTTTAAAAATCAAGATGAAGTTCAGCAAGTTGAAAAAAAGCTTACATCAAGCAAACCCTATGACAACAGCTGTCCAATTATGGGACTGCAGAAGCAACTAGAAGTTGGGAGAACTTCTTAAATGCAGGTGATGAGAGGCTGATTTAACTAGGGGGAGTATAGACATCATAAAAATTACAGCTGAGTATGGGGGATAGGCGTATCTCTCTGTACTCTGTAGTACTCTAAAGGCAAGATCTGCCCTTAATAATTATACCTCACTTTCTGTTCAGAAAACTAATTTTCTCTGTGGGTCAAATTTATTGCTTTAACATAGACATCTGGTGCCACTTGAGCTGTCCTGGGTACATCCAGGGAGAGGTCAGACAGGTGTTGTCGTGAATGGTGGGAGAAATGCAACACACCACATGCGTGAATAGCAAATCTCGAAGTTTATTGAAAACTCACACATCTTTATATTGGTGTTAATGAAGCTTATACATATTGCAAAAGCTGAGCTCATTATTGGTTAAAGCACACTTAGATCAACCACACCTACTTCTATCTTCTAACTATTATTTTGCTTCTATGTTTGCATTCTTCCAGCTTCTCTACCTAAGATATCTGCATTTTCTGGCAAGCGATTTTCTCCCCCGTCTTCCCGTTTCAGAGAAGGTCACTGTGACCTTTGTCAGTGATTGGACACTGGTTGCTTAGTTCCCAGCTTGTTTCCCCTATCCTTATTCATCGGTATCACATCAAAATGTCCTTTCTCAGCTAACCAATTATCCAAAAAGCTCTCTACAAGGTGTGACATAGGACCTACAGAAGACTCAAACCCAGGTAGTGGCAGCTGAGGCACAGGGGCAACTTTGGATCTTTCCAATGACATTGAACCCAATGAGAACTGAGCCCTCTGGAAGAAGGAAGCAAAAAAGGCTTTCCATTAAGAGACATCCACATGCTCCATCAAATAATGCTAACCACAACTGAAAAACCAAGAGAAGTGAGAAAATTTATCATTTTGCAAGTTAAAGCCTAATACAATGCTTCCCCTACACTAAAATATATTTTTAAGGAACTGTTCTTTTACCTGAAACTGGTTCCTGACAAAATAAAAACACAATTTCAACTTCAGGGCCAAACACCACTCTTCTAAATTCATACCTGAAAAGCAGCCAAGAGAATACTGGGAAAACATTATCTCACAATAGCAAGTTACCTCAGAAAACTTTTTTGCAGTATTTCATGATCATGCACTTATTAAAAGAGTTGCTTTTCATGCTACCTCAGCTGAATTTTAAAACTCCATTATTGCTGGAATTAATATAGTAACAAAACCATAACTAATTAGCCTCTTGGGACTCTGAGTTTTCACATTACTGAATATAATAGCCAAAGAACTGGAAGTTCTTTTGCAGAAGATCAGAGAAGAAAAAAATAATCAATTGTGGTACATACATGTTAATCAGTTAAGTCAGTCATGATTTTTTTCAAGAAATTATTTTATAGAGAGAATTTGTGATTGGGGCAGATGGAGAGGGAAAGGGGAGAGAAAGAGAAAATGCTCAAGCAATGAAAAATTCTGTGACTGCAGACCCAAGTTCAAGATCCTGCTTTGCCTCCTACCCTCCAATGTGTTCTTTCAGTACTTTTCTTTCTCCACAAGCAATTGTGTAAGTAGTCATTTTTGATGCTCAGTTGAGCACCTCCAATAGTAAAGGGAAATGACAGCCTGCTGTGGAAGTGACAAGAGAATTTAATCAAATAATAACTGCATTGAATTTCAGTGATCCCCAAAAGTACCAAATCCTAAGTTTACAAGAACAGTGAACAAAAAATTACATTTGCTGTAGACAGTGACAGAAGAAGGTACCCTTCCTATATAAATTCTGTTACAAAACTGTAGTAGGAAAAATATCCTGAAAATTCCATCATCTGTCATCAGTAATGAAAACAGTCTAAAAATTATTGACTCTTTCTAGAGTAAGAGAGATTCTTTACTTAATATTTACTTGGTTGAAGTCATTTAACCTTTATTAACAGGAGCATAGCCAGTAGATTGAGGGAAATTACTGTCCCCTTTTACTCAGCACTCACTGGCATCCATCCAGAATACAGCATCTAAGTTTTGGGCCCTTTGGTAGAACAGGGAAACTCTCCTGAGGTACCCTCTATCTTGAAATAACACAAAATCCTTTTATTGAAAGACACAATCAGGGGTAGAAAGCATACCAACAGGTAGGAAAATATCAAATGGATATAGGAATATCCAAAATATATGATACATCACTATCAAAATGTGGACCTGCATGGCACCATGCTAGGTACTCCTTCTGATAGCAGCAATATGTTAATTGGGTGAAATATTGTGCTCTGGTTCCAGTGTCCCCTGTTTCAGAGGCAGTGCACTTGTTGCCAGCTCCTGTATCCCCATGTGGAACAGAATGATGTTATGCAGCCATGCATGCACATGTTAATGTTAATGTTGTAATTGCAAAGCAGTTCTGAAAAATTCAAAATGGGCAAAATAAAGGGAGCATCATGTAGTGCCAGACACTGTTAGGAGGAGCAGCACCCAGGAAGTTGTCTCACTGGAGCATCCTCAGGGCAAAATTAGGAAGGGTTCATTTGATATAAGAATGTTTATTTCAATAATTCTATTCCCTCCTCTACTTTCTTGCAAAAGCAAAAGGCTTGAGGTCTTAGAAGAATAAGTATCATCACCACTCTTACTCAGGAGGGAATTAATTACGCACTGACAGTATTTTCCTCGTTGTTGAAATCCCACTCACAAACTGTGTTTTACAGTCCAACAGATTACAACAGCTCTTGTGGAGTACAGGAGCAAGCACTTTGTGTCACCAGGTGCTTCAAGCCCTGCTAAAATTGAAGCAGTCATTCCAGCCAGGTTGCTCCTGGCTACAAAGCTGCAGGTTCATTGGTTTGCTGCTTTGCCTTTGGGCTGAAGCTGAAGGGGTTGCACAAAGCTGTCCTGTTTGCCAGGAGAGTTTGCTCTGTCTGTGCAGCTGCAGGACCATCCCGTGAAGTCGCAGTGCTCCAGCTGAGTCTCAAATCCCTTTTCCACCCTCTGGTGGGGTGTGGGCTGCACTGCTCCCTCACAGCATCTTAGGAGTGCTTCATGCTCCTGACCTGAGAATGGGCCATGAAAGGCTCAGCAGCTCCCAGAACTAGAGATGAAACTCTTTTTCCAAGAGGTTTAGGGTCCTGGTCAGCTTTTCTCTTGATATGGTTTGCAAGGGCTTTGTTGTACACTTGGTTTACGGGCCTGCCTTTGCTGTGCAGAAATTTTCAAAATATTAAATGCTGGTTTTTTACTATTGATAGACACAGAGTAAGGGCAGACTACAGCCATAATTAGGAAACACACTATTTTTTTCACATTTTGTGATGGGCAGCACTGTAGTAGCTGTCAGTTATTTGGATCCGGCCTTTAGATATGAATGTCATTTTACCTTACTGGTACTTGCTTAACCATCCAATTCTTGTGGCACACTTATTTTCCTGCGTCTATAATGGTTGAAATTTTGTTTCCCATTTGTCAAAGCATTGCTTGGGATGTTCTCTAATCCAGCACAGGGGATTATCTTGCACTGAACTGCAGTTCTGATGTGGGGAGATCAGGAGTTGAAAACGAATGACAAGGATTGAATGAAGAGATTTTACAGGGCAAAGCAGGGGCATAGAAAAGGTCAACCATGCTTCAAAACTGTATCAGTAAAAAGAGATAAAGTGGATAAATAAAGAGCTGTGCTTGAGTGGTATATCCAGGAGCAAGTCATTTTGCCTAGTGCAGCACGCAGAGGATCTTGGAGTGCTAAGAGATTAAGAAAATACACCTGTCCAGGCTCCTGACCTATTTCCAATGAAAGGATTAACTTCCACTGCCTCTAAAATATACTATTGTGCCTTCTCCCAGATCCTGTTCCAACATTAAAGGGGAATGTGGCTCTCATCCCTTCTCCACATATGAGAAATTATATCTAAAATACTTAAATTTAAGTAATTAATCTACACTATGCATTACATTTAGGGAATTATTTTTAGGGTATCAAGATAATTTCACTATCTGCAGCCTATGGAAAAGCATTTGCAGACTTCTGGAGGTGATCAGAATGAGATTTCTGTTCCAGAATTTTATGGAGTAAACTTGTTCCTGTCTTCTTCATATCTTCCTGATACTTTTACTTTTTCTGTTTGGGATGCAGCTTCATCTAGAATAAGTACTTGTGATCCCCATTAAATCTCTTAACATCATAATTTTTTAGAGAGAAACCATGTGTTGTAAACAGACCTTGTTAAATTGCAATTTCCAATGAAGTTGGAAAATTGGCAATATTTCCAGGAATTTCGCTGTAGCAGGTACTGTCAATTAGCACAGTTATAAAGTGTAAACAAACTGAAAATACAGGCCTAATCAATAAAAAATTTTCAAAAAATTAAAGACTGTGCATACTTGTTATGATCTTCCTCCTGCTTTGCAAAAGAGGAGTTGTAGATTTAACTTGTCCCTACACTGCATGTGCCAGTGCCTGCTGGATTTTGAAAGCAGGATAAAACAGAGTCTAATGAAAGAAGTTTCTTTCATTTCTCAAAACATGCAGCCTTAACTATAAAAAATAAATCCAAGATAAGCCTCTGCTGACTGCAGAAACCAGCATTCTGAGTAAGTCCCATTCAGCCCAGAATTTCTTTAAACTCCTTACAGTTTAGAGATAAAAACCAGTTTATTGATCAGTGATAGCTGTGTGATCTGAGTGTTTGTGCAGCAATTTCACCTCTGCTTTTCCTGGGTAAGATGGTGCTTAGGGACATAATTTTATGTGACCAGTCTTCAAATTCTAAAGGATACAGAGCTTTGGAAATTAGGATGTCTGTCTACCCCATTTAGGAGATTTTTGGAGCATAGCAGTGAAAACCCACCCACAGTGTGCATCCCCCATGGAAGATATTTGCAGTTTGTGGGCAAGGAATCTGGATTCCCATTTCTATACCTGAGTATAGGAAAGTGAGGAAGGGTTCCTTTGATTTAAGAATTTTTATTTCAATAACTCTATTCCTTCCTCTACTTTCTTGCAAAAGCAAAAGACTTGAGGTCTTGGAAGAGTAAGTATCATCACCACTATTACTCAGGTTTGAACTGTTCTGCCTCTTCAGCTACAAAAGCACATTTCTAAGTATGTTTATGAGATAGTACTTGCAGCTGAAAGAAATTCCTATGTGATTTAGTTTCTCAAATCAACATAAGCAATTATCATAGTGAAATAACCTTAAGGGGTCAAAGAGGTTTTTAATATCCTGAAAATACATTGCTGCAGTTTGCAGGCATGAAATATTCAATTGTCTATTTGATATTTTTTGGAGATAAATAATGAAGGATCTTAACTACATTACTCCCCTCTCTAGATGATTTCTGTCCTCCAGAAATATTCCAGGGTATTTCTGAATACATCGTTTGGACCTACAGGTGCTGCTCATGTGTTTTCAAAGAAAAAACACTGTGAGTTTTCTTAGCAAAATCCATCAAGAGAACCAAGGTTTTTCTAGGAATTCCACAGAGTTCACTTTACTGTCATTAGAAGCATTAATTAAAGTCTGTATGTTCCATTATTTTTTCTTAGATCTTCAGCTTTCTAAGGTATGTGCACTCCTTCCCACTTAGCTTTCTTAGGCAAGCAAATATGCTCCATATCAGCACAAAATGGGATGCTTCCATTCATAGATTCATTAATCTTATAAAGAAAAGGGATTATTTTTACATGCAAGTATGCAGAATGGATACTATTTCTATTTTCCAAATAAGTGTCACATAAAATATCCTATCCATATCAGGAAAATATTTTTTTAGCCCTGATAGAAAGTCCACCATACTCAAGTTTTCAGAAATTTAGATTTTTCTATACCAATGAAATTACAGGTGTTTATATTTAATATATTCTTCCAATTAAAATCTGATATGCTGGAGCCTACCAGTTGAATGAAAACCTTTGCATGTTTAGAGAATTGAGAATATAATAACTATTCATTTGATCATTGTGTAACATTGAAAAGGACAGCTGGCTCAGGAAGGCTCATTTGCTTGGCTTACAGTCTATATCTGTTAACATTAGAAAACATTGCAAGAATTTATCTGCCAGAGGGTTTTAATAGATAAAGTAGAGATTTGATTTTTTTTTTTTTCCTTAACTGATACTTTTTGACATTTAGCTACTATATAGAGGGGAAAAACTGGAGAGTTGCTATCTAAAAAACATAGTCTCAACAGTTGTGTCTAGGACTAAATAGATGTAAAAAAAAATACTGATGTAAATCAGAAAAGCCTTATATATGGTAATGTTTTCTTAGAATCCACTCTTTTTAGCTTCTGGGTCTTTCAAATGAGGAGAAATTATTTTCATATTCAAAAAGCAAGAGGCTGATAGATATATCAGTCTTGTTGAACTTATTCATCAATGGTCTGGGTGAAAGGACAGAGTGTACCCTCAGCAAGTTAGCTGATGTTACAAAACTGTGAGGAGAGGCTGATACACCTGAAAGCTCTGCTGGCCAGACCTGGGCAGTCTGGAGAGTTGTGGGGACAGGAACTTAATGAAGTTCAAACAGGCAAATGCAAGATCCTGCATTAAGGAAGGAATGAACCCAGGCACCAGCACAGGCCGGGGCTGAGTTGTGGTAAGCAGCTCTGTGGAGATGGGCCTAGGGGTCCTGCTGGACAACAAGCTGCCCATGAGCTGGCACTGTGTCCTTGTGGCCAAAAAGCACAGTGGTGTCCTGGGGAGCAGGAGGAAGAGCATTGCCAGCAGGTAGAGGGAGGTGGTCCTGTCCCTCTACTCAACCCTGGAGAGGCCACATCTGGGGGGCTGTGTCCAATTCTCCTCAGTCATGACAACCATGAAACGGCTGGGGAGGGCCCAGTGAAGTGCTAAGGTGCAGGGCACACCCAACAGGGTAATAATTAGCATTGACTCCATGATTGCAGAAGGCTGATCAATTGCTTTATTCTCTGTCCTATATTATACTACAATATACTATAATCCCATATTATACTATACTAATTAAGAAGCTCGTAACCCTTACAGACAGTCCCATACAGCTTTGACCTTATTGGTCAATCAATCCAAACACCATCCAGTGGCCAATTAAGAAATCACCCTTTGGTAAACAAATCTCCATAACACATTCCACATGTGCACAACAACAGGTGCAGCAAATGGAGATAAGAATTGTTTCTCATTCTTTTCTCTGAGCTTTCTCTCAGCTTCCCAGGAAAATCCTGGGACAGCTTTGTCTCTCTCTGTCCAGAGGATATGTGATTACCACACTAAGAGGGTGATTAGGGAACAGGATCTCAGAGGAAAGGCTGAGAGAGCTGGACCTGTTCCACCTTGAGAAGAGGTGGCTGGCAGGGGCTCTTACCATTGCATACAAATATCTTAAGGGTGGGTGCCAAGAGAGTAGAGCCAAACAATGGGCATTTGGAACAAACTGAAACACAGAGTGTTCATTCTGAAAATCTTCTTTCCTTTGAGGGTGACTGTGGACTGGACCAGGCCCCTGAAAGGTGGTGAAATCTCCTTCTCTGGAGATATTCAAAACCCATGTGACTAAATTCTGTGCTATTTGCTCTGACTGAACCTCCTTTAGCAGAAGGTTAAACTATGGGATCTCCAAAGGTCCCTTCAAACACCCTTCTGTGTTTCTGTGATATATGGTGTTAGAGGCAGTGTCTGTATTCAGCAACTGCTCTGGGTTGGTGTACAGCTGACCCAAGCATAGGGACATCCAGGTATAATGACACAAAATTTGTTTTCTGTTCTGTGACATGCAGGTGTGGTAAGGATATTAATTTGAATCATGGAGAGCAAAAGTGAGTGATTTTTATCAAATAAAAACATAGAGAAAAATGTAAGTTTCTGAAAGCAGACCTTATCCACTTTCTAAATGCAAAGATTTCCTTTAAATCATTTTCTCTTTAAATTTTTTAATTTCTCTTCAATGAGCTAAGTGCTGCTCATTGCATGATTAAATACATTCAGGGAAAGCCTCAGCTGCTACAGGCCAGCTCTGGGTGAGTTTGTGCTGTAATGCTGTAAATATCTGAGCAAGGTTTAGGAGGTGAGATTAATGACTTCAAATATCAGAGAAGCTTTGGTGTTCTCAGGATTCAAATCTTCCCCACATCATGAAATTTTGAAAAATACACTGCAGAAAATTTACATTCCATTTTAAGACCTTTTGTTAGATAAGGTTTCTGCAGCATTGCTACTCTCTGCTGGATTATTTTTGGTCCAGGATTATGCCTTCTCTTTTGGAAGGATTTTTTTTATCTTAAGGTAGCTATCCAACTATATCACTCCTGAGTATCACATTTTGCATTACTTGATAGTACTGGAGAAAAAGACCCTCTATGTCTATTTTGAAGAGCTGTGTGGTTTGTATACATATAAACTCATTCTTACTAATTTCCCATATTTTCAAGAGTTAAAAAATATGTATTAATCCTTGTTTGCAGTAATTTTTCCCTTGCAGTCTCATTCATTGTGTAGTATGAGAGAACCTAGAAATTAATTGTTCTGCAAAGGGGCAGCTTGTTTTCTACATTCACTTTTAGCAAAATGTGTGACTTTTATTTTTTTAGAAAGTCACAAATCCAAGTCTCTCTTTATAGCCTGCTAATATTACATGCTGCTCAGGTAACTCAGTGTTTTGAAATAAGTGGATCAGATTCTGTGCAAACTCTCATCCAGGCACAGGCTGCCACTCTTCAATATATACATATGTTTGGAGAACAGCTTGTGGTGAATTGTTAGAAGAGGCATGAATAGTTTAGTAAAAATTTTTAAGGGTGATATGAAACATTTACCACTAGTCAGGTGATTTGGGACTTCCTTTAAAAGGTTACATCATTAAATGCTCTGCTCAGATGAAAAAAAGACCCCAAAGATGCAATTTAAGGAAAAAAAAAGTACTTTATGTTAACAAAACCCTAAATAAATGCCAGACGTGGGAGGTTTCTTTCCAAGAAGAGATCTGCCATGCTGGGAGAGACCAAGTAGCCACACAGCTCCTTGCTGTCCCTTTGGTGTGACCAGCAGCAGAGAGGACAGCACATACAGCGGACAAGACCTTTCCCAGGCATTGTGTCAGCTTTTACAGCCAAGGCTTTCTGATTTATTCAGCAATGTGTCCACCCCCATAAATTGGTCTAATCCCTTTTTTAATCCTTTTATTCTTCTGCCCCTCCAGAAGGTTGCCCCAAATTCTCTTTTGCAAGGCATAGATAGCGAGTTCATGGACAACTCCTTTGAGCAGAGGCTGTTTTCTGCTTCTGACTTCCATGCTTTCCTTCTCTGAATCTTTGTGAGTTCATTGCTATGATTTCTGAGATGAGGATACTGAAGCAATTAGCAATACCAAAACTTTAGGTGCACAGCATTAAATAGCAATAGTTTGTTTCACTTGTTACTCTTTTAGAACTCTTAGAGTCATATTGACTGTTTTAATGAGTTTATGTTTTTAGACAAGTAGGCACACATTTCAAGGTCTCTTGAGTGATAATAATTAATTTAGGGCTCATCTCTTCTTAATCTTAGGCAGGGTTATTTTTTCCTTACTTGCATCATCTTGCATTTCTTTTCATGAGATCCCGTCTGCCACTTCTGTCAACCCATTCCCTACTGACAGTTTACAGCCCTTCCACACTTTAGATGTGACCATTCTGAACAATAAAAATTGTCCATTATGGAAATTCACAGTTCATTTCCACCTTTGCTCCTTAGCTTTTACCTCATTAATCCCCTATGAGAGTTGCTCCTTCTTATCTCTTCAAAGTAAGTATTTCACTACCAAAGGCTCTCTCTAAAAATTGAAAGTTTTCTAATGTATTTTAACATGGGGTTTTTTTGTGAACAACCTACACATCAGATAATCTGTGTCCCTTAGAAGAATTCATGCTTGTAAAAAAAAGCCCTAAATAAATCCTGTCTTCTCAAGGAAGCATTTGGGACCATGGCAGCCAGGATATTGTGGCTTAGGAGGGCTCTCAGGCAGAGTTCCACTGGGAGGAGAAGCAAAGAACAGAAACTCCTCAGGATAATATTATCCTGAGAGGGAAGGAGCCAGGAGATAAATGTCTCCTCATATTATCTAGAAATGTGCATGAACCAGTTTCTGCTGCGTGGCCATGAGCTCCTCTAGTAAGTCCCTGGATTTGCCCATAAAACCCAATAGAACATAGCAATGTAACCTTGAATCCAACAGAGATTCAGATTCCTTCTGCACAGTTTTCCCACACCCTACTTTGCAGCAAGATCAAATGGCAACATATGGCACAATACAGCCTGAGAAGAGGAGCATTAAATCCCCAAATAGCAAAGTGGAGTAGACACAAGCTTTTATCTAATAGTCACTTACTGTTGATCCTTTCATAACACAACAGAATGAAGGGAGTTCAGGGGTACCAAAACATTTAGAGTAGGTATCTTTATCAGGAAGGTGAGGACCATTAGGCTTAAAGGGAAGAAGAAAAGAACACCAAGTTCCTCCTCTTTCTCCCTCCCTTCCTTTGTCTCAGGATTTGGATCTGAGCTGGAGTCTCGTGGCTCTCCCACCTCCAGCTTCAGTTTCAGCAGACATCTCAAACATGCAGACATCTGCTCTATTCACTTGGCAGGTACAAGAAGTCCAACAAAAATTTTTTCTGCCAAATTAATAGGACTTCCCACCCCCCTACACTCCCACACCCCTTACTACTGAAATGATGTCTCTACTTAAATATTTAGGCTAGCAAAAACATCTTTAGGTATAGAAATGGCAAGCATGGAAATTTTAGTTGTGGCATCTCTACCATATTTTCTTTTCTTTCTTAGTACCAAAATTCTTACTTTTTTACATTAGACAGTCTCATTTTCAGATCTCCACTGATATGCAGTCAAGACATGACAATTTCAGAAAGATCTTTTATTACATTTGCCAGAAACAGGCAGATTTCAGTATTAGTTTAAGTCATTCTTGCTGATGCTTTAAGAATAGATTTGATGAAAAAAGCTCTTTGTAAACATAAGCTGTTTAAGAGTCAAGTTACTCTTTTATTTGTTTGCTCACTGATATATATGTATTAGCAGTTATATGTCTTCATTAAGGGTAAAATAAACACAATTTTTGTAGAAAGTGTAGCTATACATATTAAATCTGTTTTAAAACATAGAAATGTTTAGACATTGTAACATTAATTCAGTGCTTATTTCCTAAGCAACAATGCATTTCTGAAGTACATTTTTTGTGTCTGTGGTAGTAAAGTTTTATTAAAATTAAAGTGTTTTAATTTATATTCATGCCTGAACCATAGTGGTAAAGAAGCATGCACTTTGATTATGGCTTGCACTTCAGAGTACTCACTTATATTTTCAGTGTTCCAAAAATTAATTTTTAACACTGTAAACACTTACAACCATACTAGAAACAAAAGTATGTTTATTGAGGTATGTCTATTGTGACTTTATATCAGATGGGTTAGTCACCAAAACCTTCAGTAAAAGTTTATAAGGGTGCTGAGAAATTTCTTCTGCAGCAATGTATTCTGAACACGTCCTGTTAGAGCTTTGGTTTATATGAGCATTGATAGCCTAGATATTTCCCAAAAAGTGTTTAAACCATCTTTTCTTTCATTTTTCCAAGTTCTCTGCAGATAATTAAATGTTAAGGTTATACTATTTTTGAAAAAAGAAGCACACTGGTTTTAACACCAATTTAAAGGTGGATAGTGAGGCTGAGCTGCCTTGTGCTGTTTTCCAGGACTGAAGTGTGGGACTGCAGAGGAATACTCAAACACCATTAGGATATTAATAGACTATATAGTCATTTAATTGTGATAAGCATATTTATGAGTAGTTGGGAGAAAGAAAAATAGAATGCTCTTTGGGGAGCCTAGAGAAAATTCTCAGCTATAGCATATGCATTTGGTTAAAAAACAGAAGATAATAGAGTACAAACACTGTCAAAAATCAAGAAAAATATTTAGAAAATTTAATGGAAAACGAGAGAAGAGACAAAACAAGAGCATGGATGGAGTAAACAGAAAGGTGAAAAACCACAGAGAAGAGCAAAAGGAGAAGCTTTGTTTTGTAATGTTTTGAGAAGAGGGCTGAGCTGTTTTGATGTAGCACATGTTTGTGTACTCATAGCTGTCAATTAAATTCTATTCATTTATTATTAATACCTAATTAGAGAGCTGCACATCTCAATAAATCTTCAGTATTATTTCTACTTATCAATAAACACATTTGAATGGAGGAGAACAATTTCATGTACCCTGGACATTTTCAGTAACAATTTTTTGTTTATAAAATAAATAATATTTTTGGTGCCTCTATTGCAACATAAAAATAAAGAAATTCTGTAAAACAAGAGGTGGGAGACAATTTATGACTGCTCCTTATTGTATAAATTTATACCCTTTCCCTGTTTTAATGCCTTATTGTTTCCCTGATCTGCTTATTATGTTGTTTCATGCCAGGTTTGCAAAATAGCTGAATTATAAACTTTGGACTTCATATGTATATGCCATGTGTATATATTCATCTGGATTCTGAATTTTTAGTGAAAAAACACAGCACTGTGTTACTGCAAATGACATTGCATAAGAATTTATTTTCTTATATGCTTTTACACAAGCTGCTTTTTAATTCATATAAAACTTCCTTCTAAAATGAACTAATTTTCTTTCTTTTGTGAACATCACCACTTGTTTCAGCATATGCTAACTGTGTCTATTGTCTCTTGTCTAGCTGTACCCCACAAAATCGGGCGGATAATTGATGGAAGCCCTGCGGATCGCTGTGCAAAACTTAAAGTTGGAGACCGGATCTTAGCTGTGAATGGCCAGTCTATTATTAACATGCCTCATGCAGATATTGTGAAGCTAATTAAAGATGCAGGTCTCAGTGTAACTCTTCGCATCATTCCTCAGGAGGGTAAGTCAATGGCCCTTAAAGACAGGAAGAAAATTTTAAGTAGCCTCCAATTAGCTTAAATTATGTCACCACTTGAAAGAGCATCTTTTGTTCTCCTTCCTCCGCTGTAATGTGCAGCACACCAGAATTATGAGCTTAGAACTAGCTCAGCTAGGATCTGAATTCTTGAAAAGGTTTCCAGTTGTGAAAGGGGTATTTAAAGCAAACCTGAAGAAATCTGACAGAGAGAGAGAAAGAGGATGTTAAGGTCTTTTGCAAGAATTGTCTTCTACATGGAAAAGCACTCTACAAGAAAGCCAAGTTTTGAGTTCATTCCCTTATATCTTGCTATAAGCCAAGCCAAAGTTTGACAAAGTGATTCACAAGAGACTGCAATGGTTGTCACCAGGCATGATCAGCTACCAGCTACGTGTGACAAAAAGTGATGTGCAGGAAGAGTTCAGATTTGGCAGCTTCCTCCATCACTATCACATAGTGATACATCACTGTAAATGCACAAGGCAGGAAATAACTGAACCCTAAATTATCTCATTTTTAGGGTGAGGATAAGGGGATAGACTCATTATTCTGGTCATTGCTCCACATCTAATCAGTGAAGATCTTTTGATGTTTGTTCCTTGAGGTTTGAGGTTGATTTCAGGGCTCTTTTTAGTTTAACAATGTGCTGCCCTGCTGCATGAATTGTACAACATTAATGAGACCATGTCTTTATATCTCAGCAACAAATACCAGCAGAGCTGGGAATGACACACAGAAAGTAATGGAATTACCTAATGATCCATAGCCCAGTTAGATGACCTTCACCTTATGCTGCTGCATCCAGCAAGGGGGACAGGGAAATTGTCTGACACTGGTCACAGACTGCAACTGAGGGAACTCATCTACTTTGTTAAATGAATTCAGTGAAGGGAAAAACAAAAACGTACACACATTTAGAATTCACATCAATTAGCACCCTTGTAATTACTGGAGGTCAGCTTTACAGCATCTAAAACAAGTGTGATACTTCATACAGTCCATGAAGTTTGTTTGAGCCTCTCTGGTATCCAGGTTAAATAACATCATTAATAGTTTAGTGTTAGAAATGGATACATTAAACTAGAAAGAAAGCAGAGGTGCAGCTGAGTTGCAGTACTACAAGATGTTCTCAGGTGTTAGTGGTGAGAAATTATCTGTGCCAAGGCACAGCTTCCCTGTGTGACTGTGTGACATTGGTCACCTCCTTTGCCTTCTGATATTAGCTTCTCAGCTTAGAAAAATTGGTAAAAAGTCTAATACCTCTGTAATATACTTTCAGGTTAAAAATACCATATAAATGCAAAGCAGTTTTAGAAGCAGCTCATGATTTGACCAGTTCATCCATAGTTATGAGAGTAATGTAGAAATGAGGGACAACATTTCCAATCTTCCTCTCTAAAACTTGCAATACAAAAGAGACTCACAGATGCAAGATGGGAAATTACAGCCTTAAGCATAGTAATTACACAGACAAGTATTGCTTATGCCTGCATGAGGAGTGTTTTAAGTGCAAATATACAAGCTTTTTTTGACAATTAATCCTAAATTGAAAATACTTTCAATAAAGTAGCCAAAATTTTTATAATAATTGTGGGCATAAATTAGATAAGTAGAGAATATGCACCCATTGGGAAAAACTCACATGTTAAAAGTTTAAAAATAAACCACATAAAAATACAAACTAGATTCAAATGTAAAACTAGGCAAGATCTGTATCATGTGTAGCTATTGCTGTTAGGGGTGCTCAGCCATATGTGTGTGTCCATTTTGTTTGTTTTACACCATGCCACACTGGCCTCACTCCTTCTGTTGCAAGGAGGAATAGCAAAAACATGTTTGCCTTTGCTGTTGATAATGCAGGAACTTCTGCAGTGCTCTGTCCTCCTGTGGGCAGAGTCTTTCTCATGTATGCATCCTAATAGGTAAATGTTGAACAGGACTAATGTGTTGGAAGAAATACATTTGATATGAGCTCAGTACCAAAGGAGTTGGAAGAAATACATTTGATATGAGCTCAGTACCCCAAGTCCAGCAGGAAGCCTGAATGAAGATTGGCATCTTTTATTTATAGCAAAGCAACAAAACCATATTTCCTATGCCAATCTCTCTGACTTTTTAAATTTTATGTTGTTTGGAAAGAATGATTCTGGTTTTCTGCACTGTTCCTATGTGGAACCTTAGTCATTTGACATAACACAGTGAAATAAAATATCAGTTTAAATGGTTAGAATTTTTTGAGATTGAGTTTACTGTTTTACTGCTCACAGTCCCCAAAAATTTAAAGACAAGAAACTCTTGATGAGCTCAAAGACAGCAAGACCGAATGTGTTCCTAACACTAAACACCAGTGTTTTAGCTTTTGTGACAGGTCTATCATCCCAAACAGTGGAAAAAGCAGTAAAATATTCATTCTCTCAAAATGAATATTTTTCTAAATGGAAAGCATTTCAAATATCTTGTAGCTGTGCTAAGGCACATGAAGGACAGGGAGGTCATTCAGGACAGCCAGCACAGCTTTATCAAGAGTAAGTCCTGCCTGACCAACCAAGTGGCCTTCTACAATGAGTAACTACATCAATGGACAGCAATGGGCAAAGGAGGAGCTACAGATCTCACCTATCTGGACCTCTGCTAGGCCTTTGACATGATACCCGCAGCATCCTTCTCTCTAAACTGGAAAGAGATGAATTTGATGAGGGGACTGTTCAATGGATGAGCAGGTTGAGGGAGGTGATTCTGCCCCTCTACTCTGCTCTCATTAGACCTGGCCTGGAGTTCTGACCCCAGCCATGGGGCCCTCTGGACCTGTTGGAAGCAGTCCAAAGGAGGTCATGAAGATGATCAGAGGGCTGGAGCATCTCTCCTATGAGGAGAGGCTGAGCAAATTGGTGTTGCTAAGCCTGGAGAACACAAGGTTCCAAGGAGACCTTATTCTGACCTTGCAGTCAGAAGGGGGCTTATAAGAAATATGGGCATAGACTTTTTAGCAGGGCCTGTTGTAATAGGACAAGCGATCTTACAGCTTTTAACTAAAAAGGGGCAGATTCAGACAGACATAAAAAAGAGCTGTTGTTTTTTGTTTTTTTTTTATGATGAGGGTAACCACACACTGCAACACTGGTAACAATCCTGGAACAGGTTGCCCAGAGAGGTGGTAGATGCCCCATCCTGGCATTCCTGTCAAAATTCAAGGCCAGGTTGGACAGGGCTCTGAGCAGCTTGGCCTTGTTAAAGAAATCCCTGTTCATTGCAGGGGGATTGGACTAAACAATCTTTAAGTGTCATTCCAACCCAAGCTCTTCTGTGACTCTATGATTCTATCATTCCATCATTCTGTGATCAGGAATTTTATGCTTTAAAAGAATATGTGAAATGTGGAAGCAATTTCCCTTGTTCAATTGTGTTTTAAATAATGACAGTGTCAACCAGAATTGTAGAAGTCACCAAGATTTCGGATCCCACACACTATCAAAAGGAGACCATTAGGTTCAAATGTCTTAAAATCTAATTATAACCTGAGAGAGTAAAAGCGACAAAGCATAAATTTGCCAACGTAGCATGTGACCAAAAATTATTATTGTGTACCTTTGCCCTTTATTAAATGCTGCACTGTGACAGGTCTTTAATCTCCATGTCCCCATGAAGCAGAGCTGAACAGCCCAGCCTCGGCCCCCAGCTCGGAGAAGCAGAGCCCCATGGCCCAGCAGCACAGCCCCATGGCCCAGCAGAGCCCCCTGGCGCAGCAGAGCCCCGTCGCCCAGCACAGCCCCGTGGCACAGCCTCCGCCTCCACAGCCCCTCCAGCCACAGGGACACGAAAACAGGTTCTGCACTTTCTCATTTCTTCTATTTCTTCTTTTTTTTTTTTTTTTTCCCCTTGTATGTCAGTCTGGAGTCAGGAAGATTTTTTTTATGGTGGGTTTAATCTCTGGTGTATCATTTACCGGCCAATTTCTTGTGTGTAATTTATGCGTCTACATTAGCAAATTTATCTATAATGGAAATCAAATGGTAGGGGGACAGAAATTTTGTGGCCAGCTGTATTAAATGCTGTTTATAGAAAAAGCACACACACAGGCTGCGGGATGATACAAGTTTCTGTGACCTCCAATCAACACTATTTAGTCTTTGTATTATTTTTTAGCATGTTAAACAAGGCTGATTACACTGACTGTCTTTATGCTAATCTTCCATAACCAACACATATCATCAAGATCCTCTTCCCCAAAGGATGCTAGCTACAGGATTGCAACTCTTCTCTTCTGAAAATACATGAGTTCACTTGTGATTCACACACTACACCCTCTAATTCTCCTTGCTTAACAGATGTAGTACTTTCACTTGCCCAGAATTATTTTCTTTCAATTAGTCATGCAAGGAAAATTACTTTCCCTTATACTTTATTGAGTACTTTCTCCAAGTGATCACCTCCTAGACCACATATGTTTCTGACAAAATTCAATACGAAGTTTTCACAAAAGTAGTTTTGTGCTATTGGAAGTCACTATTAAATATCTGTTAAATTGGGAATTTTCAGATGGCAGCAGCAAATGATATTAATTAAAGTTCCAGAAAGAAATTCTGTAATAATTTTACTGAAAAGTGTAAGCTCTAATTGCTCATGTCACCATTTACATATTCAGCAAAAATTACAGTGCCTCCATCTGTGAATAAAAACATCATCTTCTGATATGCAGCTGTGGCCATATATTGGGCACCTGCCTAGAGATGACTCTTATTTCAAAAAAAGGTCAACTCTTGCTAGTTCACACAGTATTATTTTTCACTAGATTTCATAAACTAGATTACAGCTTGTTTGTATAGCCACATACATTGTTTCTTTACCAAAATATATCAGACAATTTGAAACATTTTGATTCAGATTACCTTTGTATATATAAATCAACATAATCAAAAACAATGCTGTCATTTTTTTCAGAGTGTAATTTTCAAAATCTCTTTCAAAGTCCATATGCATCTCTGTGTCTGTATGTGTCCATGGACAGACATGGTCACTCGGTTGACTGAAAACTTCCAGTCCATTATTAAAGCAGAATTTGAAATGTCTATTTCCTATATAGGAAATAAATATTTCCTTTGGCACCTAAGGAAGAGTGTAAGAACATCCACTCTGTGAACATTTTTGTTAAAATATAACCTTAACCACTATTACAGAATTACCTTGCTAAAAGTGTTCAGGACCTTCTTTGTGCCTCTTTGGTACACCACATGGCTGAGGTAGGGAAGTTTGCCATTAGGAATGTTCTTTACTTCACCCTGAAGTGCCATTATGTGCTGATTTCCATGTGCTAAGGGAAATTCCCATCTGAAAAAAGTAAATAACTAGACACTGTATCTCAGAAAGTCACATTTTCTTTCAAATTTTAGGACCCATCTCTCTGTACCCATTTCCCAGCTAAATCAATATTTTACTTGTTATTAATTCCTCATAACCAAATTTGTTTTCTTTTCACCTTGTGTTATTTCTGTCCATAACTCCTGACATGAATTTACTGACATAGCTTTTAACCAGATAGCATCATAGGGAGTGTTTAATAAAAATAATACACAATATAATAACAGATGTTTTATCAAAGAATACCTTTCATTAAAAAGATAACAGCTAAGACAAAGAATTTTTCCATTTTTAACCTTAAGAAGCTCATAATAATACTTTATGTCGATGAAAGAGGATGTACACTGGACTGATATTCCACTTATTCTATAGAAATATTAATTTTGGAAAAAAACACTTTATGAACTCGGTGAATTATTTTGTACTGAGTATAATGGGTGTTTTCACATGCAGTTTCATATTCAAAATAGGCAAAGTGGAAATCAAGATGCTTTTTTGTTCCTGTCCCTTTGAGTCCAATCCTCATCTCACTGATACAAGCCTGAAAATTGCACAGTATGACCTCAGGGAAAATTGCTTATGCCCATGTTTCAAAAGTGCTCACTGTTTTCAGCTGCCTCGACTATTTACCCCGGAGAGTTTTGCTTCCCTGTGAAAATCTGTTCCATGCAGTTTTGCAGCCAGGCAGCTGGCTCTCACTCCTCACTCACTATTGCATGCAATGCATATTCCTCATGAGGTCTGCTGCTCTCTGAAACTGAACCATTGTTGCCTCCCTCAGCTACAGGTCAGAAGTAAAAGCCAGGCAGGATGTGAAGCCTGACATCCGGCAGCCCCCGTTCACGGACTACAGGCAATCCTCCACGGACTACCGGCAGCCCCCGCTGGATTACCGGCACCCGCCAGTGATGGATTACCAGCAGCCACCGCCGCTGGACTACAGGCAGCCCCCGCTGATGGACTACAGGCAGCACTCCCCCGACACCAGGCAGTACCCCCTGGCCGAGTACAGGCAGCCCCAGGTACAGGCAGAGGTTGGGAAGGATGAAAGTTTGACAGGAAAGTCTCACAGATGTGTATGCGTGGCAGAAAGATTTTTTTTGAATGTAGAATGTGAAGAAGGAATAGAAATGAAAGCAGGTTTTGATATAGAAGGAAAGAATTGCTGAGCCAGTCTTACTAGATAACCAAGGAGGCAAAGGATGTGTTAGTTAGAAGGGGTTTTTATGGCTTAGAGCAGAGGATAAACCCACCTCAAACAAGATGTTTTTACCAAGCAGAAAGATAGCACAGGCAAACAAGTCAGCAAATGCTGCAAGCAGAAAAAAGGTCTCAGAATTTTCCACTGCAAGAAAACTGAAAAACAACTTCTAGCTTAAACTGTAATGTACTAACTTGTAGTGATTGGAGACTAGTAACATGAATATGGTAATTATAGTCATTATGATAGGCTATAGATAAAGGTTAAGGTATAGATTGGTTCTACTGTATGAAGATGCTCAGCAAAGAAAAGTCTATAATGCATTGTAACAAAACCAAAGGGTCTCCAGGCCTGCCTGCAGCTGGAGCTGACAGCTGTGGGCACAGGCTCTGTCACCCACCACCCTGGACTGCTGTAACTCTTGGATGGAATAAACTGCATTGTGGAGAGCTGCATGGAGTCCCATATCCCTCATTCAGGCTCTTACAGGCAGACACGCCCAGAGCTCCCCTACCCACATAGAAGGCAGCAGGGTCTGTAGGGACAGGTCGTGGATGCTGGTAGGGAAGATGCCACTATGGAAGGAAAAGACACATTAAAGGGTTTTACTCTGAGTTACTACTTCTCTGTAGAGAAAATTACTTCCAAACCATTAATATTAATGTATTAATATGTGTGATCTGTAAATTAACATTGCATTTATAATTGCGTGACTGGAATGTTAAATAAATGCCATTTTTAAGGTACTAGAGTGTTGAAATAAAAATTCTAACATAAAAAGCCTTTTCATCAGCAGAGGAATTTTTTCATTCTTGGCATGTATTCATTCATCAGAGAGTGTTCTTAGGTCAGACTGCATTTCTACAGCATTCTTGAAAATTAAGATTTTATCTAATCGGAATAAATAAATAAAGGAATGAAAATCCTGGCTGATAAAATTAAATTTCTGTTGGTAATACTCTGGATAAGTAGAAACTCGCCCATGCAACTAGTTTCTTTGACATCAAGCATGATCTGACAATTTCAAAGCGATGATGAGTTAGATGAAGAGTTATGGTCCTTAGACAAGACTCCTCTGATGACAGATATTTACTGACAGTTTTGAAGGTTGAGGATTTAGCTGAAAGTTCAGACTTTAAAAAAGACATTCCTTTCTCCTTACATAAAGTCAGGAAAGCAGAGGTCAAAAAGTATTAAACAGGAGACTGCAAACGGACACTATATGCCGGAACCATGTACAGGTGGTTTGTATGTCCATATTTTCAAAACCAGACACGTAAACCATACCAAGAAAAATACTGAAATTCCTAAATGGGATCCAGAGAACCCCATGAAAATATTGTGCATTTCAGTATCTAAATAGCAAATCTCTATCCCCATGTGCATACCTTATAAGATGCTTCTTAGCATCTACAGAGATGCTTGAGTTGGCTCTTTCCCAGCACCCCCAGTTTTAATTCTCTAATCAGTAGACTGCCCAACCCAAGCTTTTATTTTCTGCTGTTCCCATGGATCTTGCACTCTTGGCTGACAATGGATCAGAAGCTACATCACAATTTCCCTCCCTGACCTCTCTCTGGACCTTTGCTTATATCAAGTGGATCAATACATTTTTGAAGAGATCAATTTTAAAGTTTTCTTGAATGCATACCACAATGCCCATATAGTTAATTGGCTTTCATTTTGTATTTGTCTGTACAGGACTTTGATTATTTCACCGTTGATTTGGAGAAAGGAGCCAAAGGATTTGGGTTTAGTATTCGAGGAGGAAGGGAGTACAAAATGGATTTGTATGTGTTGAGGTTAGCAGAAGATGGACCAGCAGTAAGAAATGGAAGGATGAGGGTGAGTAAAATACATTATGACATTTTTTTTTTACATTCACAGATATGTTTGGTGATGGAGTCAAAGGGAAAGCACTTTTTTCACCTCTGATCAGATTTTAAAAAATAATGCCAAATGCCTCTTGTAAAATAAGCTCATTCTGTAGGGGCTCAAGAAATTAGTTGATACATATAATACATCCCTGTCGTTTCTTCAAAAATAAATGTATTACTTCTGACTGATAATACCTTTTACCATGTTATAAATTTTTGTCATTATTATTTTCACTCTTATCTTAAGCAACTTAAAAATGTCAGGCGAAGTTTGGTTTTTCTTAGACAATAATAATATAATTAACATTTTGGTCTCTAATCACAAAAGTAAAGTGATCACTATATGATATGTATTAGATAACTATGAAACCTAAGACCTCATCTGTGTTAACTAATTTAAGCAAGTTGTCTTTGTATTGTTTGCTAAATTTGTTCATTGATCTTAATCTTGTTTGTAGGGATCATGATCTCAAAAAAAAGCAAACACACAGTCTGTATAGGAAAAAAAACCTAATCAAAAATAGAGACATTTAATCTGTCCAGTTGTGATAAAGACAAGTTATAAACTCATCCAGACCTGCTGATACTTTGCAGAATTGTGAGTACACAAAAAAGGAGAAAGAAAGAACATAGACAAGACTACCAAGAGTCAACATAAAAAGTTGTTTATGTGTCTAATTAGTGCAGTCATGTTCAACCAATGTTTAATTTCAAAGATGGGCAATGAAAATTGTGTTCTGTACAGCAGTAAGAACAGATTTTACAAATGTCATGGTTGTTACACTTACTCTGTTTCACAGTCTAAACAATCTGATCAAATTTGATGTCTTACTGAAAGAGCACTGTCTTTCTGGGTATAGCTCAGGAGTTTTGCTGTGCTTCAAGTGACTTGGTAGAATTTCAAAACTCAGCTAGTCCTCAGCTGTATCATGGAGTGCAAGCCCCTGGCACTGGCAGCAGCAGCAAAAGCAGTCCCTGTGTCAGGAAAGCCAGTGTGGCAGGCAGGCAACTGGTAATGGAGATATACTCCCACTGCATTTTTTGTGTGAAATACAGGTGATTTTGTGCTGCAGCTGGAACTTTAGCTTCAGAATATCTTCTCTGGTCTTCATTCTTTCTTTTATTTTAGTATTATCACTGTCTGTTGCTCTTAGTGAGAAGCCATATGCAAGATGTACATTAGTAGCTATAATGTGATTAGAGACAGAGAAAAAGCTGTGCTTTTAATAAGCTCTGGAATCACATGTTTGGAAACATATGGCTAAGAATACAGAAAAAAATAAAATAACACCTTTGAAGAAGGTTCATTTCAAATAATAATCTGTATTAGGTAGAAAATGAACATTAAAATCTGTGCATCATTTAAATAAACTAATACTAAGGAATGAAGTTAGATTATTCACTTTGTGAATAGCCAAAATATAGAAAGTATTTAACATGAATAGGAGTTGGTGGTTTTTTAATTGCATTAGGAAAAGTTCTGCATGCTTTAAGGAATATTGCTAATATGGTTTCTGAAACATCTTGGTTTAAAACTTTTTCATTGTAGTGGCCACAACAGATAGCCTAACATAAGAAGTGTTATTCTGACCAGATAGCTATAATTGGGGGGGTTTTCTCCCTTGTAAAAGCATCATTCTTTGGAACCAGTTCTACCATGCATCCTTGTCACTGAGTGTTCTTTTTTGTTCTCCTGCCTCACAGACATTTTAACCTGACAAATGGGTTTGGAAGGTGAAAGATTCTTATATTCAGTGACCTGTGACTGATGGACAGGAGAACTTTGAGAAAAAGCTTCAAAACAAAAATAGAAAAAATAGAAGCAAACAAAAAATAATGTTGAAAGAAATATGTTACATAGGAAGGTGGGCAAAGGAAGCAGAGTTCTGTACCCACATCTCCTTTCCTAAGTTTACATCAGCTGTTACCACTGCAGGTTCATCACACTTCTTGGCTGGTTGTTGCATCTCTGTATCTCTCTGTTTGAAAGGTGCAGCTCTACAGCAAAACATGCAAAAATCAGGGCAGTGCTTCTTGCTTTAGATGCCATCGTCCTTAAAGACACAATTCTCTGATTCTAGGCTTTCAGCACTGAGGGTAGAAAACCATGCTTTTGTGAAGGATCTTAATAGAACATTTCCCAGCTAAGAGTCATTCTGATAACCTACTTGTCCCCATTATTGTTTTGCTTGCTGTTTCCTCCTCCTCGAACAGCCTTCTTTAATTTAACTAAAGCTTTACAGAGAAATACTGAAGCAGATAGCACAAGGCACAGGTTATGCTTATAAAAAAATAACATACACAAGTCCAGCCCCATTCCCACTCACGAAACCAAGAAAAGAAAAATAAAACCAGATAAGTTGTTGCAAAAAATTGATCATATAATGAAACGTTACCTGTAGGACACTTAGATGTAACAAGCAAACATATTCCACAAATAACATTTTGTTTTCAATCTGCATATAGCCAGTAAAATCCCTGATAGAGACTCAGCCATATTGATAAAAAGCTCCCTATTTTACATAAATAAATAAAATAATTACCTTAAAGTAATAGAGCTGAAGCTATACTAGTGGTTTTATAAAACTGTATAATTGAAGAAATGAAATCTCAAACTGAAAACAGCTCTGGATGGGAAAGTTAAAGTCTGTATGTTTACTCTATTAGTGGGCACTGCCAAACCACAGTGTTGGAATGAGTCCCACCAGCTATATTCCACTTGGACATGTGTTAAAAAAATCCAGGAGTCCACCACCTCACATTCAAAAGATTCTAAAGTCTAAATACATGTAAAAGTGTTAGGCATTACAGATGCAGAGGATATTAGAGTAAAACCTATGATTATAGGAAAACAGATATAAATAAAGAACTGGAATGGAGCTATCTCTTGCAAAAGAAAAAAAGTAGATCCATTACTGAGGAAGGTAAGTATGGAAGGAGTACAATATGCCAATAATAGCAAAGAGACATTGAACAAGAAAGCAATGATAAAACAAGATGAAGAAAGTGACATCAAAATCAGGACATCCTTATGAAAATTCCAGTTTGATCTTCAGGCTTTTATGAATTTCAGTGAGACTTGTGAGTAGACAGAGAACAGACTCACAGAACAAGCCCAAGAAGTGATGATCTTCCACTGGCCCTGCCAAAACTGTCTGGATTTGTAAATATTGATTTAAGAAAGAAAAAGATTTTATGAAGTTCATTATCACATCACCATTTCCAATCATAATTGGATTGTTATTCTCCCTACTGGGGAAGGCATGCTAGACATGCTGTGTTTTTATTGGAAACAAACTCACCAAGGAACACCCCATTTTAGGATTACAACATCTAAAATAGTCTTTAATTGCACTTCATGACAGATGAAGCTTTCTACTTTGATTTCCTCAGAATTGTTCTGGGAATTGGAAAGGTGGAAGAGCACTGAGTTGATGCCATACTGAGTTCATCAGTTCTCCAATCCTATTGCTCTTTGACTCAGGGATCCCTTTCTGCCAGCCTAGATAGACACAGCATTAAGTCTTGAGATTCAACAAATTATTCCCTTAAAAGCAGTTTTAAACTTTCATGGTCTTGTTACACTTAGTCATGGCACCTTCACATGCACTGAGATTTTTATTTGAGCCCATAGACTGCAGAAAGCCCAAGCATATATCTTAATTTAACCTGGATTAAATTAAATCACTAGATATGGGAAGGAAATGCCCATCAAAGGACCCAGAGGTCTACAGGGAATTGGTTCTTTGCATACATCCTCTGCCCACATGGTTGTTAAACTATTCTCAACCGGTGTTGGAGACCCACAGCCATAAGTGCAGCTTCATATAAAATCATATGTCAGATCATACCCCACAATTAACTGTGGCAAGACTTTACTGCCATTTATGGTTAAGATATATGGCAGCTCCTCACAGGAGAATGCTGTAAGGGAGAACCTCATCACTACACTGGTAGTAAATACTCACAGTGTATTTTATATAGATATATAAAATTTATGTAATGTATGTAAATAGTGACTTAATTCTGACAGCTGAGCAGGGAGCAAGCTACAGTGGCGAATTCTGAAAAAATCTATTTATGTCTGTGCTCATTAGACAAGGATGTATTAAAATAACCATGAAAAAAGTTTGGAGAACTATTAGTGCCTTTGTTATCTTTTCCCAGACTGGCAGAGGTCTATCAGGATTCCATTTCTCAAGCAATTCTAACATCAGGGAGAACCACTGAAACTAGTTGGTGATGGCAACGTTAAGAATAAAGCTGCAAGGTCCAGTCTCAGAGCAGGACAAGAACATGGCACACACTCTGTCAGTGACAGTCATATTGAGCTGATTCTGTCACCAGAGACAAGGGACATAACACAGACAATGTGGAGCACAGTCCCCACAGCCTTTGAAGATTCAGACACTACTGGAAACAATTTTACAGGTCTATTTAGATAAGGTTCATGCTAACTTATATTTTATTCTTGCCTCATGCTGAGGACAATGACTGGCAGAGCTCTGCTTGCAGATCTCTATCCCTTCCTGTCTAAGAAGGAAGGGATAAGTTCCTTACTGCTCTCAGGGGGATTGTTAAGCATGTGTAGTGTTGCTAGACATGAGATAGGATCAACAGATCTCTTATTGCCTTGAATGGTATCTCCAGCAGCCAGCATGTTTATTGAAACCTGTGTCAAACAAAGAGACTGTGGCTGAGGACTGCAAAGGTACAGAATAACATTAAATTCTTGAAGAATGAGGGTGAAATGTGCTTTTTTATAGGCAGTGTACATCTGTGTCATTTTGTCACTTTGTGATCCTTTTTTTGCATCTTCCACAAAAGCCATACATCTCATCTCTGACATCTCTAGTTTCATTGTCTTGTCAACTCATTTTTCTCAGTCCTCATGCACCACTTAGCCCTATCTCCAGCTTCCTCAGATCTCCTTATGCTACATTATTTTTCTCATTTTATTGCATATTTTTCTTATATTTTGGCAGGACAGACATCTGAAATCCAGGCAGCAGAATTCTGTATCTTTCGTGCTCTGCAATTCTGCTTTGACTCTTCAGTCTTTTTTCCTGTTTGTTGCATTTCTGTGGTTTGCATGCCCCTTTTTTGTTTCAGTTGTACACAGCTGGAGATAAAACCAGCACAATGGACAGGAGGCTCCTATAGTGTCAATTATGAGCTTCTGTGTTGTTGCATAAGAGTCTGTGTGGCCTTGCTTGGTTGTTCCAGCTTGCTGAGTGATCATTGCAGTGATGCTCACACCAGCAACTAATCTAGGCTGTGGTCAGGTTCATGGCATTCTGCAAACCAGCACAGTTTGTGTATTTAATAATTTCCCATAGTAATAAAGTTCACACCAACCTTATTTGTGGTTATTCAGAAACCTTCATCTACCCACACCAAGAATTATTCCTAGCAGGAGGGGAGAGTTGGGTATCCAATAACCAAGGGTCAAAAAAGACAGGCAGAAAGAGGGAGTCTGTCTCTTATTTGAAAGGAAACAGAACTAAAGTTTCAAGTCATGGAGGACATAAATATTAAATTTAAAACTACTGTCAAAACCCATGTATGAGCATTTGGCAACATTCAAAACTGACATTTCCCTCTTTGTTTGCAAAACAGAGCTCTCCTATCAAACTCGTAATCTGATATTTAAGCCGTCTCTTGAGCCATAAGAGAAATAACTTTGAGTCCCCTTTGAAAAGTCTGGACTCCAGGCTTCTGAGCAGTAGGATGGACTATAATGGTTGGCTGTAGCTAACTATGTTCTCACAGAATTAATTTGTTACCATTAAGACTCCTCAGGCTTCTCAAAGGAGCAGGTGGTATGTAGGCATCTGTGCTCTCTAAATGTGGAGTTTAACAAGGTAATAAAAACCTGTCTCCCTGCAATATGACATTTCCAAACATCTCAAGTCAGGGCACCCTGAAATCACTTAAATTGTTCAGGGTTCAGTGAATAGATAGTCAGAGATGAGTTAATTAGGATCCTACAGTGCTTGGAAATTCTTTTATACCATGCAAATCAGAAATCTCTCTCTTGTTTCATCACGGTGTTTTTTCCATTTCACATTTCTTTTTTCCTAGATGTTGCACACATTTAGCTTGGTGTTCATCTAGTCATTTAATCATGGTATTCCTTTTTTGCAGCCCTTGATTTTTAGGTTCTTAGTAGATCAGTCATCTGTTTCCACCAAATAAGGAATTGTTCCCTTTCTGAGGCTTGGATGTAATATAACTTCCATAGATACTTTTTATAAGTCCATATTAACATGTGCAAAATATCCTCATTCTTTTTTAAATTATTTTTCAGTTGCTGTTGTCTTGCATCTCAGAGATGACAAAATCCAACAGAAATGCCTGGACTACCACATACCATTTTGTTAGATTCCTATTGTACAACCAAATTTTTGTACCAGAAACCACATGCAGTCCCTGTAGTTTCATACACAGGAACCTTCTAACATTTGTGACTCCAGTCTCCATACATTACTGTTGTATTTCTTTAGTCCATCCGGAGCAAAGTCTTTGCTGTTCTGGATGGACTGAAAAAATACAATAATAATGTAAGGAGACCAGAATCACATCAGCTGTATTCCTGTTGCTAAAGGAATATGGAAAATGGGGAAATATGAAAAGCACTGATCATCAACAGGACTGATTGTTTCCTGTCAGAGACCATCAAATCTAATCAAAGCTTAAAAGAAAGAATGAACAATTTCTTACTCTACATTAAATGGAAACCCTTGAAATCACTTTGCCATGCAGACACCACAATCTGCACTGACTCCTCACTTGTGTAGAGCCTCTCTGAGATTTCTTGTTAATGAAGAGCAGAGCATCTATTTGGGAAGCTCCATCACTGATTGGCCCCACATTAAAGGATGATTTCCTACAGTCTGCAGTGGAAAACACCTAAGGTTGCAATCAGTAAGGACAGTTAGCAAGAAGTAGCTCAGCTCAGCTTGAGAGTGATTAGAGCCAAAATCATTAAAAATAGAGAGAAACAGTTGTCACACAGTAAAGAGAGCAGGTGACAGATACAGACATTTCTTTATCCAATCAAGAAAGCTGCAGCAAGGAAACTGGAAGAATGGAGGAATAGCTTGATCAGTCATGAGTTTTTACAAATGTTTAAGACAATCCCAGCATCCAAAAACGAATGAAGGATTTACCAGATTAATCTTTAATTTCTGATATAGCATACTTTGGAATCCTATTTTATATTGAAAACAAAGAACAAGACTGACATACTGCTGAGTGACTCATGAAAATCCTCAGGTTCTCCAGGTCCTAAAAAGCAGTGAAGTCTTATGTTCAGAATATTGGAGGAAAGTGGATATTGCTGCTGGGAAACCCCTTTGCAAGTTTACTCTAATCACAGCAAGCACAAATGTAGGAGGAGCAGTGATAGGTTCTAAGAGCCAGAAAGTCTTCTCCACATGGTGTGCTGGCACAGTAGGGACTCAGCTGCTGAGCCCTTGACATGAGTGAGGACATGAGAAGGCTGTCAGAAACCTCACTGAAAATTTGGAATATATATAATACTAATATTTAGAATAATCCCACACATCAGGGGCAGAAGTACACCCCAGGAAAATACAGTGCTCCACCCGCAGCAGCTTGGCTAAGGTTTTGTGCACATATCTGGAAGACAAATGCCCACAGTGTGATTCATGCCAGTTAAGCAGCCCATCTTTTCTACATAAGTAGCACTTACTCTTAAAACCTGCAGCATACCTGGCTTACTTTATGCAGTAATATAAATCTTACCTTCATAATAAGCATTCGGTGAATGTCAACACTGTCATTTAATGGAACAAAAAGACAAAAGATATTCTTAGGCCCATCCATTTATTCTGTGATTTGTGATCCATCTGAACAGTACAGGAAGATGTTAGCTATGCTTTCCCACCAAACTGCATGTCCCTGTGGGGTAATCTAACTCACACTCCAATTCCCTACTACATACATCACTGTCCAACCTCACTTGTGGAGAGACTAGGTGTGATTGATCTGAACTCAGAGAATTCAACTGGGATACTCAAGCACATGAGCTGGATGCCAGCCTGTGGCAAGAGGAGCTCAATGCTGGGTTAGTGTAATTGGCAGAACTCAGGGAAGAATATATTGACATGCAGATATAAAGCTGATCAAAATTCTACTGTCTGCACAACAAAGAAATGCAAACTGAGGCCCTCGAGGATCCTGAATATATTTTGACAGTATAAAAGCTTAATAAATCAAGAGCAAATTAACTGTAGGTGGACTATTATTCAGCATTTCTCCAAAAATCAGTATTTTTAAAAATTTGTTTGCAGAAAGGTAAGGATAAGGAGTATTCTTCTCACACACTTAATTAAAATCCTTCTTACAAAAATTTATCCAGTTTAGTACATTCAAAATATCCTTCTAACTCTATGCCTAGTAGCAAAATCTTTCAAGCCAGCTATGAAAAAAAATAAAAGTTAACAATTGTGATAAAAATAGTTAAGTATTAAATTTTAAGACTAAGATACTTAGTTGGCAGGCAGGCATCTTATTTAAATCTGGGGTTTATGGAATATTTATGAAGGTTTTCAGGTCTAAAAAATTAATTAACCCTAACTTAAAAATTAAGAATCAAGTGTTTGAAAACAAATGAGCACACCACAGAGATGCTGCTCTGATAATTAAATAATTTGTCCAGCAACAGGAGTGACATAGGCATTGACTTCTCTTCTGTGTTTTCCCAAATCACAACAAGTGGAAACTGGGAGAGGTCATCTCTAAAGGTAAAAGGAAAGATATGAGGCCCATTGCTATGGCCCCAGCCTAGTATCCTCATTCCAACAAGGACAAGTAAAGGCTGCTTAGAAAAGGAATGTAGGACAAGTATGAAATGATTCTTCACTGCATATAACATCCAAGATGCTGTCAGTCAGGGGTTTATATATTTTTCTATGCTGGGACTCAGTGTGAGGACTATTTTTAACCAGCTATATGAATGTATTCATGCTTTTGATATTCCAGATATAATGTGTCAATGGATTCCAAGTCAAAGTGCCTTCATTGTTTGGAAAAAAACTCCTTTTTTTGTTTGTAGTTACAATATAATAGCCTTACTTCATCATTCTGCATATCATTCTTTATTCTATTGATTATATCATATACTGAACCTGACCAGCCTATTTCACCTTGCATCAAAAGGGAGCTGTTCTTTACCCCTGACCAGCCTCATTGGCCTCCTCCAAACCATTTCTCAATGTATCACATTTCTTTGGAGGTGAAAGCACAAGAACAATTTTTCAGGATATTGGTGCTCCTAAATGACACAGTGATGGCTTCTCCTTTATTCTCCACTTTCCCCCTAGCAGCTGGTATTCGGTTTGGCTTTTTGGCTGTGCTGACATTTTCAGCTAAGCACAAGGACAGCAGGATCTGTGTTTTCAGGGGTGATGGCTGATTCAGAGTGATGGACTATGTAGTTTTCCACATGTACTATACTTGCTGCTTAGCGCTCAGCACCACTGGATTTCACGTGCTGCTTTAGCACACAGGATTGTGCCATCTTTTTTTAGAGCTTTTAAGTTTAGATATAAGAATACTGCATGGTAATGTGCTGTCTGCAAATCCTATCACCTCTTCCCCACACCATTTGCAAGTATGCTGGGCAGAATAATCACTGTGATAAAGTCTTTTGATTGTGAAAATTGACCACTTTTTTAAAGCATTTTTTTCCTAGAATTTAATCTCCTGCTTAGAAGAGCCTATTCTTTTTCATCTCACAGCAGAGCCTCTATTGAAGACTTTACTATTAAAAGCTTTCTGAAAATGTCAGTATACTAACCAGATCACATTAATCTATATAGTCATTGAGAGCTCCAGTGACCTGCAATAGATCTGTGAGGAATGGCTTCCCTCTACAATAGCCACACTGACCCTTTCCCACTAGATCATCATTATCCATGTGCCAGCTAAGCCTCACCATCCTTATTGCTTCCTTCCATCTGCTCAATTGAACATGAGACTCGCTTGGTTACTTTCCAGGACCGTCCTTAAAGACTGGTGTCACACTTGCCACTTCCCATTCCTTTGAAATTCAGCAATTTACTGATTTAGGCAGTAGATTATATCCTATAGCTACTACTAGAACAGCTTCATATCCAAATTCCTTTAGAACTGAGGATAAAAGTCATCTGCTTCTGGTGGTGTCTCACTATCCGTTTCATCAGTCTGCTATAAAATCTTTGCCACAGACCTGCTGTTGGAGTCAGTTCCTCACTCAACCCTGCAGTGAGCAGACCCTCTGCAGGAGTTTTGCTGCCCTCCTCTTTGGTAAAAATTGATGAAAAGAATTAATCTGTTTTCTGCAGTCTTTTCTACCTTGTGCCCAAACTATCTTTTGAGATCTGACAGACTCTATGCCTATGGTGTGCTTGAAAACATCTTCTTAGATCTTACATTTCAGCATTTTTCCTCCTCAAAATCTTTTTGTGGCTTCATCTTTATCTTGTTGGAGTTTATGTTCTTTTCTGTTTTGCTGTGTGGATGCAACTTTGGATGAAGCAATCTCCATTCTCAGGTTTCTCTGTAGGATCTGTAAAATCAGCTTGTCGGACCTTGAAGTTGCTTTGCTTTTGCCTGATAAGAACTGCCTGAGACCATCAAGAAGATACCAGAAAATTTTCTTCTTCCTTTTCATGGTCTCTTTTGGTTCCTATCCCTGATTGTAATGGTGAAGTAGATGTTATTAATATTACATTATGCTACAATGAGTTATCCTACCTCTGTTTTAAAAAAGTAATAGCATATCAAATGCAGTTGGGCAATGCATTTTCCTTTTCTCTTTGACAGTTTTATTTCACATATACATGGATTATTTTGCAGAGATGTTGTGGAAGGCATAAAGTGTACTGTTGTATCAGAAATCCACTTTGCTGTCTTTTCAGCCCTCATGACTGAAAGCTCCATTTTTCCCTCTTGCACTCCCCACTCTTTGCAAACAATCAAGCATGCACATTTTCCTCTTTCCAAGATCTCTTTCCCAAGTAGCACTACCATTTCTCTCTCTCAGGAAAAGGTGAAAAAGTAAAAAGAAAAAAGCTGGAGCTCCTGCTGAGGAGTGGTGGGAAGGCCTTTTCTTGTTCTGCACCATGTCCTATGGCCCCTCTCTCCCCCTTCTTTTGGGCAGGAGTCAAGACTATCTCTCTGTGGGAACAAAGAGCCTGGCATTTCCAGGGGTAAGAAGCCACAGCTGCTTAAATAGCTGGTTGGCCACAGAAAAAAACTTTTTCACTCCAAACTTTTATGTGGTTGGTTCAAATGTAGCATGGGACATGTTATTGTAATTCTCCCAAAGAGAAATAACAGGTCTTCTGCTAAGACATCAAGCTCAATGCACTGGAGGGAGTCCAAGTTACCAAAAACCCCACAGCTTTGCTCAGGCTGTGTGTTATACCTGGGATTTCCAGGCAGCACACATTCTCTGCTGTGAGGAGATTTGCTCAGCACATATCCAGCCTGTGCCTAACTCCAGGCAATGATACTTGAGCTTGACAGTACTTGGAAATTCACCAAAATAGATACTCTGGAATTGCCTTTTGGTCTCCAAGTACTGAGAATTTTTCAGCCTTTTGGGCCAATAACAACCTCAACAAATAACATGTAAAAGTGTTTCAGTTATAAAAATAGAACGCCCACATAAAAATAATTAAGTGTGATTTGTCTCTTTCCTGAGGTTTAATTATAAAATGCATTAATAAAATGACAGATAGCAATGCCCTCCACACAAATCATTTGAGGCTGCTTTTATCATTAGATTTAACATGGACTGAAAATGTGCATACACAATTAATTTCATTTCATGCAGCTGGGAACCATACACCTGCTTAGAGACTGTTCCTTACGCACCAACGGAGGCAAACGTACACAAGGCTCTCATACCTGGTTTAAAAGAACACTCAAGCAAGGAAAAACCTCTTTGCTACATTAAAGCTATATGTTTTTCCCTTCTGGTTCACCCTGAAACCATGTTTGTGTGTATGGTTGGCTTTTTTTAACAAGACCAGTAATAATTGCTTTAAAATATGGCCAGAGCCAAACAAAGGCTTTGCAGATAAACCCATATGTACTTGAGGCACTTTATTCTAATGATTTGGAGAAGCTTTACAATTTTCTTTCTAATTAACCTATCAATAGTGATGTTACTTAAACATTCCTTAGGAATATTATCTTCTCATTATTGCCAGAAAACCTGTTGCCCAATTTTATAGCTCAGTTGTTCTTACACATGGATGGAGCATCTGAATTAACTTGAACTGAAACAGATTTTGTAAAGAAACACTTTCCATACACACAAACTACTTTCATAATTGCAGTTAAATCATTAATATTCAAATTTCAAAGCATTAAGGGGGTGAAGCATTCAGTGTTTACTTTGTGCTTGCACATTGTAAGAATATAATAGAGGAGCGTTCTGCTTACCAAGTGGCATTGGGTTAGGAGAAGAACCAGTGGGTTTGGGTAGGTATTTATCCCAAACAGCATGGAAACTCAGCAAGGGTCATATTCTTCAGGAAGAAAGAAACACAACACAAAGCCAATGTGAATAAAATTTCCAGATTCATAGCTGCAAAAACATGTTTCTTCAGAAAAAATACAGCTCAGGCAGCAGCCAGGCAAGCTTCCCAGGCTGTCTTGCCAACACACTTCACCCTTCAGCTGCTGAGAACATCTGGAGAACAAAGAGGTAAATCACTCCTACCTTGAATTCTTTGCTGAAGACCACCAGGAAGGTTAAAAAGCAGAGCTGATGCCAGCCTGGGGAGAGTCCCACATGCAGGGCTTGCCTGTTGGGACTGGGAAAGGGTACATGTGTCTGTTTCACATGTTTGAAGAAACATCGAGAACTAGAAAAAAAGAGGTCTACTGATGAGAATGTGGAGATGGCTGAAATATTCAGTGTGTTCTTTGTATCAGTCTCCATTGAGATGTTCACAAAAACATCAACAAAGAAATTAGTATAAATCAGAATAAAGAGAAAACTGCTTAAAGCATACTGAGATTCAAGTTTGCAGAACTTGCTGATGTTCATGTATGCTCAATGACTAAATTTATAGACTATTAGTAATTATGTCTATCAATTCATGGAGGACAAGAAAGTTAGACTAGAGGAAGCAAAACATATACCTATTTTTAAAGCCAAATTTAAAAATTCCTTTAATTTTTTTGCTCAGAAATAATTTGTGACAAGTTCCCAAAAAGTTGAGAAAGTTCACTGGCATGGGAATTGTGGAAGGCAAATCTTGTCACACCAGTCTAGTTTTCCTTTCTTATGTCTGATTTTCATTCTTATTTCTAAATAAGGAAAAGGAAAAAGGGGGTGGAGAATGTACAATCTTCCTTTCACTTTTCAGCACTACCTTCTATGAAATTCACATGAAAAGGGTCAGGCCCTAGGTGGAATCTCTTTTAACAAGGTTACTGACAATAATTCCTCTCAAAGGCTGCTCTGAATGATTTGCTCCTTAATAGAAATTACAAGTGTAGTTCTGAGGTGTCTGAGATGAAACCAGCCCAGTTCAATATTCCATTATTAATTGGAGATCTAGTGATTAATAATAAAATAAAATTTGCTGATGCCAGTATGTCACTATTCACAGGGAGTTTAAAAAGACTTTGAGAAACAGACTGCTTCAAAATAAAAATTTTGTACTGAAGCAGTCAGTCTCTTAAAAGTCACAGAGGTGCACAGTGCTCAGTTTAGGGCAGAGAAATCAGATGCACAATGATAAATGTGAGATAACTGCTCAGAATCCAAACTGAGCACGGGTTGCAAATCTGATGTGTTACAAAAAGGCAAAGAATTTCTTCTGTGAACATTATTAGTAAATGTGGAAAGAATGTTTTCATTTTGATCTGTTCTACCTACCCTCCCACGTTCACAATATCTTCAGTTTGGGCACTGTGAACAGACATGGAAGGATCCAGAGGAGAAGTGTAGAGAAATTCTGTGTGGTATAAACTGCAGGAATCATCTTTTGATCCTAAAAAGAGAAATGAGGATCCCCATGTAATAGACACTGATTTTATGTTTCCAATTACCTCTGGCCTCACCTTGGTGTATCTTCAATATGTGGGTATATCTAAGATCCTCTTTAAAAATCACTGGATCTAGAAAAGTCAGAAATAGCTCCACAAATCTAAAAATTTATTCCAGAATAGAAAAGTTGAGGGAGAAAGCGTATTTGAATGCCTGGACAAAGAGAGACCATGCAGCAGGGTTTTGTCCCATATCAGCCATAAGAAAATCTACATCATGGAGGGAAAGGAAGGGGAAATTATCAAGGTTTAACTGCAGGAAAAAAACAATTGTTCCTTACTGACACATGGGGAACAGCTCCTCAGCCAAGGTTTTCTCTTTTGTATGAATTTCCAGATATGAGTGCAAAGTCTAATTGAAGCTTTCCTTGAGGTAAGAGTGTTGACAACTTTTCCTTGTTGTTTCCTCATCTAATCAGAGTTGGGCTTGTGCTGCAAAGGCAGAATAATTCAGCTGTACATCAGTCGGCCACAAGACACAAAAGCAAGGAACACAATTAACCCACTGCTCCTGCAACTATTCATTATAGCTCTGGTCTCACCCTTTCTGGTGTAGATTTCAGAGCACCTGATTTTTGCCATCCTGTTTCTCTCCCCTCCTTCAGTCACATAACCAAGATCCTAGCCTTATTTTAAGCTTTCTCAAGTTATTTGCACACAATAGTTCAGAAGAAAAGGAAATATCAATTCAACTACAATGTTTTATAATGAAAGAAAATACCAAATGAGCCACGTGCTGCCTACAGAGAGAAAAATTGTGAATTCACAGAAATACAGAAAAGTTTACATTAATACAAGACAGTTCCTGCATAGTGACCAGTGAAAACAGAAGGAAGGCAAACAGCAAGGGAAAAATGTGACATTAACTTAATCTTTTTACATATTAAACTGTATTAAAATCTTTCTGTCTGTCTGCTCTGGAGTGCAGAGGATTTTATTTGAATGACTGTACATTCTCAAGCAGCTTTCAGTACTAATTTTAAAAGCTATTCATCAAGGAGTGTTAAAAACACCTCTTTCATTTGATCTAATCTGGCACTTCTCTCAAGACATGCTATCAAGAATATTTTAAATACCTTCTGCAAAATATGGTCTACCCAGGCAATGTTCCACAAAAAAAAAATAAACAAAACAACCGTCCTCAAGCATTCTGAAAATCTGACTTGACTTTTACAGGACTTCTATGGGGTTTAATTGTTTCATGAGGTTTAGAAACAGGTTTTCCCAAAATCATTGAATTTTGTCTGTATTTGGCCTGACTAATATCCTTGTGGGGATGTTACAAATCCATCTTCTGTCTGTGTTACAGGAGTGATAATACAGATTTTCTGGTTTTGCTCCAAGTGTGTGAACCAACAGCATTCTCCAAAAGTCTGGGGGATGCAGAGAGCCCTGTGTGGCCAGACCTGGAGGAGATGTCACCATGATCCAGAGGGCACCTGTGTTGTGTGTCAGTGTGGCCTGAAGGCTGCCAGAAATATTTTAAATTTTGCACTGCATGGTACAACCAAATGAATTTTTTTTAGAGACAAAATCAGCTGAGAAAGAAATTTGCACTGCAAAAATAATCCTGCACAAAATAATTCTTTCTTTTTTTCCCCTCCCCACTGTTAATACTGCAGCATTTACAAAGTGTAATAGCAAAGCTAATAGGTTTTATTTGGATCAATGTATTTAGTTATACAAAATATCAGCATAGATTGCATACAGGATCCTGGGATGATGCAGCTCCTATTGACAAAGTATTAATTCTATAAATTCCTGTTGAGAAACACTGTCATACCACTTCTGTTAGCATTCTTTCTGTCTCTGATCAAAAGTAAAGACTAGATAACTTCTTGACATCCTTTCCAGTTTTCTTTGATGCTAGGAGTTGTATTGACATTTCATATCGTGCACATTTATTTGGTAAATATTATATTTCAAACTCAGGAAAGAAGGAAAACCTCTGAGGGATTACACTTTGAGCTGACAGAAATACAACTGTAGCAAAGAAAACATACAAAATAGAAGATATTTCAACGTCCAAGGCCAGCTAAGAGCTGGTTTTGTTAAGACAGTCTTGTAAGAGGGAAAGAAAGTGTGTGTCACCTTGAAGTCTGTATCATCTCTTGTCACAGACACATTTTATGAAAAAGCCTTTCCTTAGGATTTTTTCTCCTGAGAAGCTGAGAGGCCTCAGGAACAAAATGTAAACAATGGTTATCTGCTGCTGTGGAATGCAACCAATCCAAGACTGTGATTGGTCTCATGTGGTTGTCCAAGTCTGCTGGCTCAGACTCTCTCTCCGAGCCACAAGCCTTTGTTATTCATTCCTTCTTTTTCTATTCCTAGCTAGCATTCTGATGAAATCTTTTCTTCTATTCTTTTAGTATGGTTTTAATATAATATATCTCATAAAATAATAAATCAAGCCTTCTGAAACATGGAGTCAGGTCCTCGTCTCTTCCCTCATCCTCAGACCCCTGTGAACACCGTCACAACCTCTTGTCTAGGATGTGTAGGCATTGTTGTTTTAGTGTGGTGAAAACACTGTGAGGAAGCTGGAGGTGCACAGTGAGGCAGGTAAGATCCTGCTGAGCAAAAGTGTTCCTCTGGCCCGACAAATGAGTGTGCTGACCCATCACTGAGACCCTTCTGCCCTGCTCTTGGCTGCCATCACCTGGACCTGCACCTCTACCAGCCCCAGGAGACCATCCCTGCTCCTGGGTTTCACTCAGGCTGCCCTTCCAAGGGGGCTGGGAGGCTTCTGAAAGACACAAATCCCAAAGGCTGTGGTGCTGCTAACAGCAGGCTCACCTGTCACCTCTGTGTGTGCTGGCTCCAGGCTCTCACAAAGGGGTCTCACAGCACAGCAGGCTGTGCAGTGCTGCTCCCTACACTGCTCTGAGCTGTGCTGACCAGGCACAGCAGAAAGCAACTGCTCCCCTGCTGAAGGAGAAGGCTTCCAGCATGGAAAGCCAGCCAAAACCAAAACATGCAGGCTAGAGGCAAAGCCAAGCAAGTTGGGGTGGATGGGATGTGCAGACATCAGTGCCACATTTAACTGCTGTAGAAATAGAGCAGAAAAATAATGATGAAGCCAGCTCTAACTGGAAATCTGGCCAGGAGATGAGTGGCAGAAATCCATAATCAGAACCCTGGAGTCAGCTGCTCTAACTAGACAGTTCAGCCACAGGCTGTGCTTACTCCCGGCAAAAAGCTCCTGTGGTAAATAGTTCAAAGCATGCTCTTTGAACCCAGCAACCCTGCTTGTCCTGTGCCATAGCACTAACCTTTCTTTGTTTAACAGCGTATTCGTAACGACTCTTAATTTGGTGTGAAACTTTACTACCACCGAGGTTTGGAAATGATGGAAGTTGCTATTTGTGCTTTGAACCTCTCTTTTCTCTATGAAAACAGCAATACAGCAAAGTTCTTCTCAGGCTCACCCAACAGTGCATGTACAGAATAGCAGGGATAATGTTCCAGTGATTCCACCACGTCAAGCAATTCAACAAAGCCTCTTATGTGCAGAAGATGTGAGCAATTTACAAAGGCATTACACTGATTTCAGCAGAAGACAAGCAGCATTTGATATACCATATTCAGAACCCACTTTGGAGGTTATTTGATCTGCCAGTAATATTCCTCAGATAGACAGGAACAAATTTTCCTTGATGTGTCTGTCTGTCATTCAAGTAACCTGTGATCCATTGAATATGTCTCTTCCTGAAACACTCATTTTACTGCAATTCTGTCTGACTCAATATTCTTCTTACCTGACAGGTAGGAGATCAAATAATTGAAATCAATGGAGAAAGCACAAGGGACATGACACATGCCAGAGCAATAGAGCTAATCAAGTCTGGTGGCAGGAGAGTGCGACTGCTGTTGAAACGTGGAACAGGCCAGGTCCCAGAATATGGTGGGTTTTCATCTTTATATGTTATATGTGCATGACTCTATATAAATTAACTATAATGCTTTTGAATTAAATAGCAGATATTTATATATTGCAATTTCCTGGAGCACATTAAGTATTGCCTTAAATGCTTACCTGTGATGGGGTGGACTTACTCACATGTGTGTACATCGCTGTCATCTGCTGCCCTCCCAACACAGGCAGTGGCTTCTAAGATGTGCATTGGAGGAAGCACTACAAACCTCCTAGGGGACATCTCTGAGCGTGCTGGGAGTAGCTGATTTGCCCATAAACTCTCCTTTTCTTCCTTTATTGGAATTTCTTCCTTATTGGTACTTCTCTGCACATTTTGAGTCACAGCAGATGATCTTGTTGCCATGCAATCGAGTGGCTCAGGTTGGGACTCTAAGCATTGTCAAGAATGTACTCCTTTCTTTGACAACTTCACCCATTGTATTCTCTCTGACAAAATGCATGGATGATCAATTAGAAGTCAGTTATGAATTTAGAACATGAGATTTTGCTCATTGTGGTGAGAAAACAGGATCCATTCTTCTTATATTTTGTTTCAGAGGGATTCCTGGGACTTTTTAAATATTTCAAAAAGTATGAGTCGTTTAGACAATATAGAAACCTTATTTCATAACTGAAATGACAAAAATTAAAAAGAAATTATCCAAAGGTAATTTTAAAGATGAAGAGTTTTTTTAAAAAACTGAAATCAGGGCTTACTGTATAGTATGGTGTAACAATTTCATATATTTACATAAGTTCTATGATGTGCATCTCTGGGCCTTAAATCTCTCAGGGAAAGGGCTACTTTTTAATGAAAAGTCCTTAACTTCTTTATGCTGTGAGGTCCAAAACTCTATTAAACTTTTTTACTTTTCCTTTTAAAGTTCCAGAATGCCTTCCCATTAGAATCAGAAATTACAGTCACATAAAAATTCAAATACTTAGGCTTAACTATAGGTTCAGGTGAGCCTTTGTTGCCAACATAAATTCAATACCTCTGTTAAAGTCAGCTGCACTGAAAGTCAATTCTTTCCCAGCTGTCAATACACAAGGTAATTGCACTATTTTCTTCTCTAAACAAGAGCTAATTCTATGGCTAAACCAATACTCAGGACAGTGTGTGCTGCATTTTTTACAACTTTCAAGAGCTTCTGAATAAAGGCAGAAAAGATGGGCCATAGCCCACCTATCTGGTAATGCAGTTAGTGATTTGTACTTTTGGTGAGTAGAAACAAAGCCAAAATGGCTTTCAGGGGCTCTGATAAAATCACACTAAGACATTTAATATCAATTTTAACTAGTGTGCAATCCTTTCAGAGAGACCTCAAACAGAAATTCAGGTCACCTGCAAAACTGTTTTATGGGAGAGGTGCATCATTTTTAATGAAAGAACAAAGAAATGGCCAGGACTGATGCAGTGGCAGTAATCCTTCTCAAACAGCAGAACCATATACCAGCAGTCCTCTGCTTCCTCAGAAAACAATTTCATCTAAGGCAGGCCCCAGAGGCTACAATGAGCAAAGAATCAGTTGCAGTTCAGAACCATTCCAAATTTGAATTTCCTAAGTCCAAGTTCCAAACGGCACTTAAATCCAAAATCAATTTCTCTTATTTATATAATCTTATAAAATCGTACATTATTCCAGTAAAAAATAATTTAAAAAACCAAACAAACAAACAAAAAACACACAAACATGAAAAATCTTCATTGTATCATTGATTCAGAAAAACAAATCTTCCAAAATGTGCACAAGTCTTCCACAGAAGATGATGAGTAGAAAATGCATATAAACCACTAGAAATTGAGACACAGCTTTTAGTGCTACGAGAAAGCAACAAGGTGACTTCACAGTGTTGTTTAAAGCCAAGCTTGCCATTTGGGAAGGCATTTGGAATACTTAGCATTAGTTGTTTAAAAATGCAGATTACTGAGAAATAAAAGTTGCTACAAAGAAAATTCATCAAAGAAGTGCTTTTTAGTCAGACCATTTTTCAAAGTGCGTCTCCAGCTTACAGCTTTACACAGGAGGAGAACTAAGTAGCTGAGCTTGAAAGGCCATTTTTCCTACTGCACCGAAAAAGGAGTGAAAGTGTTCAGGAGTTACTTCATGGTGTACAAACAACCTGCAGAAAGCATCACAGCAAAGGAAAACATCTGCACATCTGCAGTTCTTAATCTGTGAATTGTATCCAGTCTGGAGGGGGAATGGAAGCAAAATAAGAAGATGCTTGTTGAAATTAACTGAGATAATTAAAGTCCTCCCTAGGTCATTTCCCAAAGGTGTGAGAAGTAGTCTAAGAACAAACAGAAGGCGAACCTAAATTCCAACAGCAGTCTGCCTAGCAAGTTAAAAACAGAAATTAATAAGCAGAACCAATTAAAATGGGAGGCCACGTCTCAAGCAGGCCAGATCTCAAGGTTAAGTCATCATGATGCAAAGAACATCTGTCAGAGACCCCCAGAAACATCTTTTCCAAATGTAAAACTGAATGCAGAGAAGATTATGACAGTAGGCTTTAGGACAAAGGGGTCCTGAGGACAGCAGACAGTCAATATTTAGTAACTCCCTCTTCCTTCAACCAGAATTTCACAGCTGAGATGTAACAAGTGGAGCTCTCTATACTGAAATAATCAGGGTTTTTTTAAGCAATTACATGTCAGAAATATTTCTTATACTCATCAGGCTCCAGCTGTGGAGAGCATTGTGGGAAATAAAACTTGGTTGAGTATAAAAATTCAAGTCTGGAGGACAGACCTGGTATTGGGACTGCAATGGTGGCATGCAGCAGAAGCCTAGGGATAAATATAATAACACAAGTGTACCAGGGTCCTCTCCTGGATATTGTCTCTCAAATCCCTGACAGGCAAAATGATCGGGGACTTCCCAAGCCAGGTTTAGTAAGGCTGTGCTTTCCAACAGCAGCAACACTGATTCACAGCACTAAAAAGGAGAAAACTTATCTAGAGCTACCTAAACCAGCCAGCCAAGACTGTCACATTATTGTCTTCAGCCTTCAATTTCTTGATTTTCCTTGTGTTTTAAACTCCAGTGCAATGTTTCTGTTAGTACAAAATATGCTGGTATGTACTTATGTGCAAGAAATGTCAGTGTTTGAATGATCCTGTGATTGACATCTGTAAAAGCAGTTTTAAGAAAAATTCATCAATAATAAGAAAGTGATTTGTGAAAGAAAAGGATGTGTACTGAAAAGAAGAAAGCACTTAGTGAAGAAACAAAGAGTGAGCTGCTGAGAGGGTGTAAATCTGAATGAGTTATGTCAGTTTATACTGCCTGGAAATCTGTCCATTTCCAATCTTGAAAAATTCTGGCTGAGCTGAAGCACTCTTCAAACCTAGGGTAAGAAATAAAGTGTGCTGTGAATGCATCATTTACCTCCATTCCAGCTGCTGATTTTGCTTGAAAACAAATGCCAGAGATCCCAGCCCATTTCAGAGGCCTCAATCCCCTTGTAGCAGGCACAGAATGTAAGCCAAGGAGCTCAGATATGATTAATGCTCCAAAACTACAGCTGATTTCACAGCAGGGTGCAACAAAAGAAGTGTTGAAAACAGGTGTTTTATCAGCCAGCATCTCAGAACATGTTTGCTGAGGATAAGGATAGCCAGAGCAGCCGTGCTTCCATGGGAGCTGCATTATCACAGCTCATCCTAACCCGAAGAGCATCAGCACCACGTGTCATAGGAAATAGTCTGCCAGCTGAGTGCTCCAGAGAACCAAGTCATAGCAAGAAATCATATTAATGTGCAAGAAAGACTAGAAGTACTGCTGGGAATACTGATCCCAAAAAGCACTTAATGCCTGGGAAGTCTGGCTGCAGAGAGTGTGAGGTTTCATTCATGTCACAGGACACGAAACCCAGAGTCACCACTGCAGAACTGAGCACTTTTCCCACCAGCATTAAAAACAATTTGAATAAAGTGATGGATCAAGACATTTCTTGAAATGGCTGCCTAATTTCCCATGTGTGCACCTTCCTAAGGGGTCACTGACTTCAGCAGGAGCTGCTGGGTGTGCAGCAGCTCTAAAAATCTGCCTGTTTACACTGTGGGAGCCTCATTACAGATGGTTATGTATTTCAGGCCTAAGGCAGAGCTATAGAAACATCATGAGAAGGACTTGTACTTTGCACAGGCAAACACTGGGACAAAGTACCATCCTCAAAGGCAAAATGCAAGAAAACTGTTCACAAAATCCCAAAATGGTAACATCCAAGAGGAAGTAAAGCTGACAAATCAGTCCCTCCATCCAGCTGTGAGTTCTGCAAGAAGCAAGTTACATCTAATGATTGATCAGCCCCAAAAACCTCCAGTTTATGTGGAACACCTACTCCTTCCTCTAGATGTCTTTGGAGGAAGTTTCCTAGGAAAGTAGTGTTTCACTCTCAGTTCTCAGCAGTCCTGGCAGTTTGTTTCTTTCTGGCTTACTGCTCCTGGCCTTTCCTGACTGGAGATTTTATTACTCACAGTACATTAAAATATGTAAGTTCCTAGAAGTTCCTGAAAGCAATGAGTCTTATAATGAAATGTAGAGGTGGAGAAGGCTGAGGCAGGTTAGCACTTGTAGGTGGATTCCATCCCTCCAGCAAGGCACAAGCCCCTGTCACAGTCATTTTCTGTCTGGTAGTGCAGAGGAAGCAAAAACACTGAATTTCACATGTAAGGAACCTCTAAACTAATAATAAATAAACTAATTTGTTTCTGTTCCTACATCTAGGACTACAAAATCAGGTTTGATATAAGGTTTCTATTAAGTTTCACTTTGTTTCAGTTCCTTAAGAGCTCCTGCAGGAAGTTATAAATTTTAGAGACTCCAGCCCATTTACACTGAGATTTTGGAAAATTTTCCATTGCCCTATCTTGGACATCTGGATCTGGCCCTGAGCATTCCAGGTCACACTGTGATGTGACACTAACAGATACACAGAGCTGTGGGAGCTGGAATCACTGAGGTTTGGAGAACAAGGAATCTGCATTGCGTGGTGGTTGTTGGTGCTTTATGGATCTGCACAATGATGGTGCCTTTCCCTCTCTTCCCCTGCTTTGTTTGGCTTTCTTAGAGGACATGTCCTGGGGGTGCATTGTGTATTTTTGGAATCTCTGTTTCTTCACACATTGCCAAATTGTGTACACTGCTCACCCCATGGGTTAATTACACACAGGTGGTTTTACAGAACTACAGTTTAGATTCAGTTTGGGCTGTTTAAGGAAGATTAAAGTGTCAGTATATGCAAATTGCTGGTTAAGAGATAAAACCCACAAGTTATTTAGCAATAAGTCATTTTTGAAGAAATTTTGAAGAAACTCTCATCTCCTGCTTCAGCACCACTCCAGCAAAAAAAAAACCAAAAAATGTCAGAGTTGATACCAATACAAGGATTTTTCATACAAGTAAATTGGCACCATTCTTAAATGCATTAAACCCTTTGCTTTTGATTTGTTATGGCTCCTTCAGGAAGCACCTCAAGATGTACTCCATATCCATAGACCAGGTGAATCTATGCCCTGAATATATATGTACAGTAGTTTCAATAATCCACTAATATTTAGACTTACAGCATGCCTATTTGTCTTAGCTTTACAGAAATACTTCTTTCCTGTTACATATAAGCTTTTCTCTCAATTGTTCTAAACTTACTAAGAATTCTCTGCTCTAACAATAGTAAAAATGTCTGTATGTCACTGGTTCTGTTAATTCTAATGATTGGTCCTAGGCTGTTCCTCCCCTTCCTTTAGGAATGGTACCTTCCAGTCTCTCCATGTGCATGAAAAGTGACAAGCATGGGTCCCCATATTTCTACTTATTGGGCCACCCTAAAGACACGGTTTGTAAACTCTGCATGTATATTATCTTTCTAATACATTTTGTTTCTCACAACTGTTTAGAGAGTATTTTCCGGCTTCTTCTTACATGCTAGCTCACTTAATAGTTTCTAGAGTATTCAACTTTTCTTTCATAACTGATTATCTAAGACATCACAGCAGCTATGCATTCTACAAATGTATTTGAATATCCTAAATAATGAGTTTTGCATGTTATACTGCTGCTAGTGCATAGGTCTGCTATATTTCCATTTTTTCTCATGACAAAAATTTATCTTCTGAATATGACTTTTCAGGTAGAAAATCTTGAACTTCTGAGTTTAACCTGTAATTTTCCTCATTTTTATGGCACTTGGCTTGCAAAAATATTAAGAAAATGAAGGTGGAATTTAGGTGCTGATCTCAAACAATATTTATATGCAGCCTCTTAAAGAAATAAAGGTAAAATTGAACATATTTTGAAATGTGCTGATAGGCAATAGTCATTTATTAAACCCTGTGCTTATGCTGAATTTACACAAAGCTCTTTGCTCTCAATTTCCAGCAATTTTGTTCCGAGAATCAGATCCAACCACACAGATTGTTCAGATGCATCCAATTTGTAATATAGAGTCAGGGCCCACATATGATACCTGGAAAGCAAAGGAAAAGAAAAGCTTGTTTTTTTCTGTTTTCCTATTGATTGCTATCATCACAGCAAACTCAGCAGTGTCCAGATGCATCCAGCTCTGCCTGCTGCTGACTGTGCACAGTGCAGAACATTCGCTGCAATTGCAAGAACAGTCCCACACATTGAAGCAGACAGATAGGAAATAGAAAGGGAGCAATATCCAGAGATGTTCTTACAGCCTTTCAGCTTCAAGCAGCTCCTCCAGTGTGATGCTCACAGAATTTCTGCCCCCAGCAGAACTAAACTGGGCTTAAGTTATCAGTCTTGTGCATGCAGATCCAGGTAATCTAACAAGTTTGTTTCCAGTTGGAGTTCATTTCCAGTCTGTGTCGATACATGAGATTTTTTTTGAACACAGACACATCCATATGCTTTGCTGCTGCAGAGCTGGACACATCTAGAGGCTATTTGGAAATGTTCCCATGTATTTCAAGTGTCACCATCTGAGACCTCCTAGCTGCAAAGTTCCTTCATCATATAGAAATGTTAACTCCACCATTCCTTGTATTCTCACCTTGCCTCTGTTTAGTTTTTCACTGAACATAGCTCAAAGAGGTTAGATAGAGGTTAGAGGTGAGATATCCAGGCTGGCATTAAGGCCATTTTACAGGTCCCAGCTCAATGAACTGCAATTCCAACACAAATTCTACATATTTATATTCTCAACTCTCTGAGCATCATCTTTATTTTTCCTCCTACAGAAAAACATACACAGGAAATAAGTATTTTTCCTGAAATAAGTAGAAATGTAAATACTCTATAAATATAGCTAAAATTAGTTTTGAAGTCACCCAGCTGTGAATGGTTCTCATCTATTTGGCAGGAAATGTTGCAACAGAATTTTTTTTCTCAGTATAATGTATCCAGAAAATCAGAAGAACTTCAGTTCTGGTCAACACCAAAACTGAAAAAAGCAGTGTCATGTGAAATGAAAATATATTTGTTATAAAATATCTCCATTTCAGGTATTTTTTTGCTTGATAAAAAAGCAGTGTCATGTGAAATGAAAATATGTTTGTTATAAAATGTCTCCCTTTCAGGTATTTTTAATGCAAGAGTTTGGAGGGGAAGAATTTTCCTAAAGACCCCATTTCGATGGGGCTTATCCCAACCAAAAAATGTGGCTGTGCTACCATTCATTAGATCACTGAGCAAGGAGTCAAATTTCCTGAAGCAGAACAGATAAATTGGTCATTCTAGTATGCCTTAGGAGAGGCCCTACCATAACATCATGGAGCAGTCTGTTATAAGACCTCATCTCACATGAAGGATATTTTCCCTTTTGTATAAATAATCACTTCTGGGACATGATCAGCAGCCTGACTGGAACTTAGACACAGCACAGGAGAGATTCAGGTGGTTTGGAAGGTTCCTGCAGTTCAAGGGATACCTGCCTGTCCTTCCTTGCACCACGGGTTTGGTGGCCCTTTCTAGTGACCCCTGCATTCATATTTGCAAAAAATAGATTAAAACTTGGGAGCTTATACTGTGAAGTGATTGTTTGAATACAGTTATATCCTTCAGAGGATGCCAGTTTGCAGTCTGCTACAAACTGTTTTTTCTAGTTGTATTAGAATGTCTGAAGCTTTTACATTTGTCTAATAAATGGCTAAAGCACCTTGGCCTATACTTTGAAGCCAGAGGCTCCTATCTGTTCAGAGTACTGATCAGATAATCCAGTTCACCTCATTTTTGATGCTCATTTTATAAATCTCCAGAGCTGAGGTTGGGTGTTATTTGAAACTTGAACTGCCTCATATATCATTTATCTGATGGGAGTGCAAAAATCAATACTCATTTTGGAAAAGTACCCTTTCTGCCTGTGACCACCTTGGTGGAACTGCAAACATTCATTCATATTCCTGCTGCATTTCCAATACCACGTTCTTATTTCTAGCAATACCAACTTAATTTCAGGAACCTGTGGTGTGTAAAAAAAAAAAAAGACTAACTAAATGAACCAATATACTGGTTAATAAAATTGGTCTAAAATCATCAGGTAATTTGAATATGGGCTCCCAAAGGTTCTAGAATGTTTTATTGCTATGGGTAAAAAACTACTCAAGGGCAAAAATTAATATTAAAAATTGCTTTATAAACATGTCTTTAGTATTTAATAAATATGTAGCAGCTGGCAGAAAAGTAGAACATCCTTCTATTAAATAACACTGGATGTGTATGTATAAGTGGGTGCATATAGTTATTTCAGTCTTATAGAAAATTTCTGTTTCAAAAGCTGTGCAGACCTTTATCCTTTGATATAGAAATAGAAAACACAGTCTTGAAAGAAAGAGGGACACAGTCCTTTCAGTTTTCTGGCAATGACTTTGAGCTTCCAGGAAGGCAATACCTCACTTTGTAAATGCAAAATTACTGAATCCTAAACATTGCTTTGGCAATTACACTCCCAGTGGATTCAGACCAGTCTGGCTGAATAGTCTAACCCAGGCTTCCCCCATCTGTATCACAGGAATAGTAATATTTACTTACCTATCTCATGGGAGTGTTATGGGGATTAATTATTTAATGCTTGAGAAGCACTTTAAAGATTAAAATTCCTAGTTGACTACTCAGTATTATTACTAAAGCAGAACCTTGCTAATCCACACCAAAATTGGCAGTGTCCCCCCATATCTGAGCAAAGATTTATTAATAAGGTTGTTGAGCAAGTTCTTTTATAATTAAAGCTTCATTATTCTAATATAACATTCTGGAGTAGATTTACTAATGTGGTGTAAAGTGTAGATAATTACACCTAAACTCCAGTGAATAAAGCAGATGAACAAACATTATCCCGGGTTTGGTTCACATAAACTGGCAAGCAGACTTCCCAAAGAAGGGCAAAGTTCCACCCACAAATCTTTTCCTAACACTTATTTGTGGTGTTTGTGAGGTCCCCAGGATGAGGTGAGAGATGAGAATCTGGCTCCATGTTCTCAGAAGACTGATTTATTATTTTATGATATTATATTATATTAAAGAATACTAAACTAAAACCATACTAAAGAAAGAGAAGGACACAGACAGAAGGTTTAACAAGAATGATTAATAAAAATTTGTGACTGACACCTCAGAGTGTGACACAGCTCATGGTGATTGGTCATTAAGTCAAAATAATTCACAAACATGCACCTGTTGGATAAACAATCTCCAGACCACATTCCAAAGCAGCCAAACACAGGAGAAGTGAATCAGATAATTATTATTGACATTTTTCTCTGAAGCTTCTCAACTTCCCAGGAGAAGAAATCCTGGTGAAGGGATTTTTCAGAAAATATCACGGTGACACTTATTTTCATGGCTCCCTGTATTTCCATCCAGTTGACAATACTGGAAGATCAGTACCCAAAATACAGGACCTGAGAGAACACAGCTGTACCTCTGTCTCCACATCAGTTTTTCCTTTCCTCATGTAATCCAGATAAGTAGGTAAAATAGCAATTCAGTAACACTTCCTGTGTCTCTGCAGTTTGCCACAGGACTAAGTCCAATCCTCTGCTGTTGCAGCACAAAATCCCAGAAAATCCCTCTCCTGCTGCTCATCTCACATCTCTCTTTCATTCGCCACAGGCCCCCAATTAATAACAAGACTGCATCACTGTGACTTGTTCCTCCTCAGAGTTATCTTCCCCACATATCTGTGATGGTATTTTTGCCACAGGGAGCTGGGGACCAAAGGGAACTGTGTGAAGGCACACAGGAATATTCCTGTATCCTGCATCCTGTGTCAAGGAGCCTTGCCAGTGACCTGACTCTGTGATGTTCAAGACTAAATTAAGCTAACAAGGCTTCTCATGGTCTCTCCACACTGACATCAGAAACATGATGAGTCTAAGTGCTTGCACAGAGAGTGACACAAAGAACTGTTATTCCAAGCACTAGGGAGGCAAAGGCAAACCCTGTCCATGGAGGGACTTGCAGGTCCTGCCTCTGTCCTCACTCCACCATCCCATGGTGCAACTCCTGGCTGATGCTTTGTGGTCCAACCACAGGCAAAGGTTAGCAGAGGTCATGGCTTCTGTCAGGTTTCTTAGGGCTCCTTATTCCTATCTTGGGGAAAAAAAACCACAGAAAATGAAATGTGCTTTTTTTTGACTTTGACAGTATGAGGTAACTGTAACTCTCCAACCAATGCTTAACAAACATGACCAGAGAATGTTGAATTTTGTTGTGCAAGAGCAACACAGATATGCAACCCAGAATTTTGAACATCTGGATTTTCTAACAAGACGTAGTTTGTGTTTACTTATTAGGAGCTGAATATTACAGTGTAAAATTCATTTATTCATGCACTTCCATCTCATCATAGAGTTTTCAGATACATTTGTCTCAGAGTTCCAAAGATATCAGATACTACAACAGTCCTGACAAACTCCCAGTCTGAAGATTTTGCTTCTGCACCTTCTACCCTAAGCAGAGCAGGACTACTTATTCATGAGCTTTGTGCCTGAGTTCAAACCAAGTGTTTTGTTTAAGATCCCGTTCTCACTGAATGAGAAGCTCAGTGCCCACCAGAAACAAATTTCTAGGAGCATTTCATACACAGTCAAAGTGCTCCTCACTTATTAAGTAAATTTTATGTATTACCTACATGCTTTTAATAATAACAGCTATTTGTTGACCTGACTGAATGTGATGCCTACTGTTAACACCCATTTTAGCTGTGATAATTCATAATTTTAATATTTAACTTTAATTAAGTGTGTAATATCCAACTCTTAAATTATTCAGTCTCTGCAGAATGTTTTTCATTAATACCACACATTTTATTAACATATTTATGAACATATTTATGACTTAGTGTGGCTTAATTCTATTAATAAAAACTAATTTGAAAGTCATTATTTTTTTTAATTATACAATAACTTCCAATGTAATTTTTCCAGCTCCAGCATAGCTCTGGGAGAGAACTGCTGAGGTTTCTCCAGTTCTACTCTGCTGCCTGACCACACAGGGAAAATAAAACCTTCTTTATTGACAGGTTGAGTATTCCCTGAGTAGCTCTGATCTGGTAAATATGTGAGATGCTCAGCACTTCAAAAAGGGCACCAAACCACCTGGAGGCCCTATTGAATAGGGCCTAATGTGTGATCAGAGCAGGCTCACTCAAGACTGGCACTTAAGCTGTCCACACACTTAATATTGACACCACAGAGAGGAGCTTCCTGTGGAGGTAAAAGCCCCATGCAGGCTGCTGCTCTTCACTTGGGCTCTTCCAGTATTAGTAATCCTGCAACATTTATGCAGATGGATTAAGCTGACTCAAGGAAAAATCTAATTTGCCAAGGGTTACAACCTGTCCCTGGAGGCAGGGGAACTGCAGTTCTTGTTAATAGATCTCTTGGGGGGAATTAGAGTGAAGGAACACTGAATGGTTGGTGTTTATATATATATATATATGGTTTATTTTAGAACAATTAGGTTGAAATGGAAAGCAGGTATATAGCCATTTTGGTTATTATTACCTATAGTAATATAACAATATAAAAGCATATTATTATTAAGAAAATATATAAGGGAAGGAAAAGGAAAAAGAAAAGGAAAAGAAAAAGGCAAAAGGCAAAAGGAAAAGGAAAAAGGAAAAGGACCTTCTAAGACATGACAGCCACCTCTCATGTCATTGTAGCTGAGCCAGTTATGCCCCATCAGAAGGGCTGAATAAGGTGAATGTCCTGATACCTTCCCCAGAGGGGTTTTACAGCTGAGCCAGTCATGTAAGGGAGAACATTGGCATGATAAAAACTATTATCCCACCTCATAGGTTCTTCTTCTTATCAGCCTCTTCTCCTATCTAGCTCAAAACGCAGCTTGTCCCTAAACAAAAGTTTGTGCACCCCTGCTTTGCTCCTGGGCTGTGACCCTGCACATCCTCAGCAAAGCACCAGCTACTTTTGGAAATGGACAATTGTTTGTCATTAACCATTAACATTTCAGTCTCTCACACCAAGTTCACTCTGATTGGTGATCATGATGATTTAAATATTTAATTAATAGGACTGTTTATTAGAATAATATCTATGGAATAAACTAAGCTGGGTCTTAGAATGAGAGGCAAGCTGTGTACCCATAAGATCTGGCCTTAAGATTTACAGCCAGAAGACTATTACAGTAAATTAGTAAACTGATTTACCACATTAATTTACCTATTTCTGAAATACAACCTGCTTGTAGGTGTGGCTCCTTATTTTCTCCCCTCTCCCATCCCGTGCTTTGGATAGCTTTTTTCTGCATAGAAAAATGATCCTTTTTTATTCTTGCAATTGTAAGGGCAGTGTCAAAGTCCCAACCCTGTTGTAAGGTGAGTGATGTTGGAGAGAGCCAAATGATGCAGAGCTTAGGCACTATTACAAAATCACAATGAATTGTTTATGGATGTGATTTATATTTGAGGGGTGAACAATGGCAGAGTAACCAGGAAAGAGCTAAAGCAGCACCCCACCCCAAGATATCCAAGACAATCCAGGCCACCTGCTCTCCATGGCAGAAAGTCTCAGTGTTTCTGAATTCACTAGTTATCTCCTGTGCCAGCCTGAAAGGTCTCAGGCCACTTTCTTGCAGTGGCCTGTGTTTTCTAAAAAGGGCCTGGTGTGGGGTGATGGGTGTAGATCTCTGTGTTCATCCACTCAGCTTTGATCCACAGCCCCCAAAAGGGTTTCCATAGGGAACTCCCCTCCTTTGGTTGTGTACATGTTCAACAGAAGAGCAGACATCTATTTCCAGAGGTCTTTTGGGCCACCTCTCTCTCTGACTCTGTGAGGCAATTAAATTATTATCTCAAGTGGTAAGAACAGTAAAATGCTGGTGAAACAGTGCCATAATTAAAGAACTAACTCAGGGAAAGGGATTTACTGATGATGCCCTGGGTATAATAATGTAGGATCAAAACCAGTGCAGAATAATAATAGGAACCCTCCAAGTCAGATCAGTTGCTTCCCATGTTTCTTTGTTAATCATATTTAAAGACTACATTACATAAGAAATTGAAAAGTGATTTCATACATAGTGCTTGCTACAGATTAAAGCCCACACAAATCAATGTGTGTGGCTTTCTTGTTTCAAGAAAACACGCAGCATTTTTCTGAAGAATTTTTAAACTTTTTTCCTTGCACTATACAGTTTTCCCCTCTCTTACTGAAGTTTAAATTTTCCCTTTCTGTCTGTTCCCTTAGCTCCACCACCAAGTAAGATCATCTCCTGAGCTTCTGTAGATTTGGTCTTCCAAGCATAACTAACAATCTGCTCTTTCTGAAGTGTTGCAATAATTCCAAAATTAGATCTCTGAACATGAAAGCACTTCTCTAACAAACCTCTAAGCAAAGTACAGAAAAGGTGATGAAAGTGAATTTTACCTGAGATGAAATCATTCAAAGTCTCAGTAAATGGCCCTTGCAAGAACTTCATGAACACTGAGTCTGCTGCAAAAATATTTAGGGCATCTTCCATTTAATATCTAGGTAAAGTATAAAATGGAAGATGGATATACTGAACCCAAAGGAACTAAATATTTGCTCATCAGTAATGACCAGGAACATGAAAAGAAGTAGGGCATCAATGGCACTAGGAGCTGAGCCAAGGAGGATGTAGAGCTGTGCTTTCCAGCCTTGGAATAGGTCAGTGACTGAATTTTCTGGATGTTAAATTAAACCTTTTAAGTTTACACAGGAGATTGAGGTGTTCATCTCTTACACTACACTTACATTCATATCTCTTCAGTTCTTGTGAACATCTGCAGAAGCCGTGTCACCAATAGCTCCATGTTATAGGAATAGGGGCCACCTTTTCCAGTATTAGACCAATGACAAAAGCAAAAATGCACAATGACTTTGGGGACAGAAAAACTAGGGCTGGCATTGTTTCATACCACAAATATCAGTCTTTCTTAATGAATCATTCTGCTCTTTTGAAAATGCCAAGCACAAAATTTAGAAGTGAAAGATGTCAGGATTCAGATGCATGTTCATTCTCCTGTAATCTTTTGTGACTTGTAAAATAACTCTGATTATCCTGAGCAACCATCCTCAAACTTTGGAAAAGCAAAAGTGGGAAGCCAAAAGAACTAATTACTAAAAAGTAGAAAGATTCCATTCTTGAGCAAAGCAACATTTAAAGTTATTTTTATAAGGTACTCTAAACATTCAGAGTCACCATGACATTGTTGAGTACAAACAGGCAAGTGGTATAACAAATATGGCTACATTAAGATAGAAAACTAGATTAGGTTTTCATTGCATCAGAAACAAGGCTTCAAAATACTAAGCTGATCACTCAACTGCAAGTATGAGAAAGGAGAAGTAGTTCCTATGCTAAAATAACCAAGTATAACCTGTGTTAATTTTTATAAATGTATATGGCATGTATCTAATTCCTATACATAGAATTAACCTTTTGCACTCATAGCACACTGCCATCGTACCTTGGTAAAGCATAAGAGCAGTGCTAAAGATGGAAAGGCTGTTCCCACCTGGGTGTGCCCACAGTGACTGACCAAAGGAAGTGCCATATCCCAGCAGAGGACACCTCAACCCATTGGTGTTTGCTTCCAGGGCTACTGGTGTTCAGGGATCTGAATGGGGATAAGTTCAGTGGAAGGGGAGACAAGGGAAGTGTAATTTTAAGCCAAGAAAAGTGCAATTTGTGAGAAAACATTTGCATAGCATATTGAATAATTAACAGGAATTACAATTTATAGCTAGAAGTACAGGCAAGCTGCAAGGTGGGGGCAGAGCCCATTGCCACTCACTGAGAGAGGCTGGGGAAAGGGTGGCATATTGTGTCACATTTCCATAAGGCTCACAGCTGAACAAAAAGTACCAAGGGCTTTTCTAACCATGAAATCTTCAGAGAATCATTTATTTCAGGAGACAAAGGGTGCTGTGTGTTTGGGTTGTGGAAGTGTCAGGATAAAAGATTAAAGATTCTTTATATATTCTGAAATATCCCTCCTTAGAGAGTGCTAAAGAAAAGCTTCAGGAGACCAATGCAATCAGGAACATCAAAGACATGTCAAGCTATAATGAGAAAGACCCAAATGCCCTCCTGGTGCAGCACTACCAACATTACTGGATACTCACCAGGGGACAATTTGTCCCATTTTTGTTATTAGCAGCATCTGTAAGAACTGCTTGCCACCTCCTGGCAATACATAATTGCAGACCAAAAAAATGGGGGGAAAAAAATAAAGCACTATATTTTTTATTCAATCAAACCCTTTTTGATTCCCTAGGAAAATATTTCTGGGAAGATATGAGAACAGCTGCTTAGACAGTTCAGAAAACACTTCATCCAGACTAATGAAAGTGTTCAAAGCTTTAATATATTGTACATTATTCATATAATTTGAAAATTAAAAAGGCTTTGAGATTTTATTACTTAAGTAATAGAATGTGATGTAATTTCTACTCTTACTACTAAATATTCAATAAATTATATTAGTACTTTATGGATACTTATATCTGATGAAAAACCACACATCCTTGATAAATTATTAAACAATTATCTAAAATATTTTGATGCTAAGGGAGAACCTAGCCACAAATCAGAGGTCCATGGGCAGAGCTCTCCTCTCTATTAGGAGTAAAGCCAGGGTTCTTTTTCTCATGGCTCAGCCATCAGCAAGCACTGGATCCAGGTAGAACGGGTAAGACAGGAGCAATAGACTCATGAGAGCAGTACCCTCATTTCCACTCCACTGAATGTGTGAGAGCTGACAGACCAAAACAAACAATTAATGTATGTGGCAGCTCTACCTCAAATAAAAAAAAAAACCCTTTAGACAGAAAACTTCTGTTCCTGATGTTTTCCCTGTGTCACTCTTGCCCCAGAATGGCTGTGTTCATCTCCCACTTGTCCTCCCACACACTCAGTCTTGTGTCTGTGGTGGCTCTTACTCAGTTATCAATTTACTCCTTTGCCTGGGAGTTATGTGAAGCTGCTCGTAGGTGAGTCACTCTTACACATCCCATGGAGAAGTGCCACCAACTTGTGTTACAGTAGCTTGTAGAAACTAAAAGCCACCCAGCAAACACCTACTAAATTACAGCAAATGAAATGCCATGCTAGTGACAGATTATAGTGCTGCTCCCAGCTCATTTGTCTTGTCTAAACTAGTAGGTCAAGGGAGATTTTCTCCCTTCAAAGAAAGAAGGCAGGCATCTATTAGCCTTCAGTGAGAGGTATACTTTTGAAAACCAATTTCTCTCACAGTAAGAATGTTATCAATGGTGACAAAGTCAGAAACAAGTTCAAAACTACGTTGGCCCTAAATCTCTCCAGCAGTTGCAACTGAATGCAATATTCTACTCATCTGCTTGCAAGTTGTTTGGGCATTAGTAGTTCGTGCTCTGTTAAACAAATATTGTTTTCAGTTCTTCACAGAGGTGAAGGAAGAACAAAGTAAAATCAGTGCTCTGTCTCTGGTTTAGTATGTTACAAAATGCTTTGAGATATGTTGGAATAACAGACAATAAAAGTAGGTTATGTTCCCAATTAACCCAAAGGTTTTATAAAAAGCCTTAGACCAACAGAATAAAAAGTATTCAGAAATATTAATAACTCTCTCAAAAATGTAGCTAGAAAGTGAGTATAATCATGAAAATAAATTACTTGTTTAACTGCTCTGCAGGATAAAATTTTACCTTTTTCTCCTGTTTATATTTGCTAAGGAGAAGCAATCATTTTAGTGCTGGTTGAACAATTTCAAATGAACCCTTATGGCTTGAACACAGCTCTTTAAAAGGTTTTTTTTTTTCTGAGTAACAAATTACTTACATTCCTGCACTTTGCTCTACTCTAGTAATTTTTATACTTTTCCACAATGTTCAAACATTAGAGGGAAGTTGGCTACAATACCCTGACATGAGTATTCTCCTCACTAGTTAATGACAATGGCTTGTTGACATTAATGTCTACCAAGGCTGAGAATGACTTTCTATATAATGTCATTTCATTTGAAAGAAAATCAGGTTAGGTTGGGTTTCGCTGTCTCAGACTGATGGTACTTAAACCTTAAAAAAAGTAATTTTCTTCCTATTTGCAAATGCTATATTGCCAAAGAAAACAAATGATAGTTTTATTCCATGGCATCATTGTTCCATAACCACTGGAAATACAACCTATATATAGGTGCCTTCCCAGCAAGTATTTTAAACACAGTGCAGCCAGTGACCCACCTGAGGTTGTCCCACAGCCAAACCAAAAAAGCTGTGGCTACAGGTTTTCTTACTTGATTGGCCAAGTTGTCTTTTACTTAGGGTTTTCTGGGGGAGAGATAAAATCCAGTAATGCATATAATATGGCATTTCCCAGTTTATGGACACCTATTCTTATAAATCAGTATATGTAAGAGATATGCTGATTCACTTTTGTTGAAGTACATTCTAACCCACTATGATTTCTCACTACAACATTTGGTTGGTTTTTCATCCCCTTTAAAATAGAAAACAGAAGAAATTCTGTAATCTCCAGGCAATAAAGCAGTAGGCCACTAACCTCCAGGTCTCTTCTCCAGAGCATCCTACAAATAACTGGTACCATATTATCCTTTGTGCCTCAGAGGAGCCACAACATGTTTGCCACCTTGATTTTGAAAGGTGCACCCCTGGTTTGTCCTCCTGGAGGAGAAGCAGCTGATTTGAGCATAGTGGTTCCTTTTCCACAGAGGCAGTCTTGTTACCCAAAGCATCTTGCTGCTCCAGGCTCTTTGGTGTTTTCACTGGTGTGTAGCTGATACTACCCAAAGGAATCAGCTATTTCTGTAATCAGAAGCTCTCACAGCCTAACATGAGATTGGATAATGGCCCACTACTCTTCACTGACACTGAAAAACAACATCTCATGGACACCTAGGAAAGAAGATTGTAGTTCAGACAAATACACTGATCCAACCCTTGGCACCACCTCTACCCTGGGTAGGAGTGACAATGCCATGAAAAGTACAAACTTAATTTTCCAAAGCTCAGGGTGGCTTCTTCAGTTTGCTCAGCTACCTTGCTGGTGCACATAGGGAGCTTCATGCTGAGTCCCAGGATAGTTTTAGTGATTTGGACTCTGTGCATGGTCCCTGGCTCAAGTATTAGATAAAATGACACCCCCTGGATTTCAGATTGAAGAAGAGCCAGGGTGGGGTCTCTGCTTCCTCCATCAGGCACAGGCTGTGGGCCTGTACCAGGCTGGTGGTGCAGAAGAACAGAAGTAAAGAACAAGCCCATCAAGGTCAATGCTTTTTGTAGGCAAACTCCTAGGAGCTGATCACTCTACATGCACGAGTCTTCCTCTTATTTTTTCTTGCTTGAGTGCCAAGCTGGGAGCAGATGGTACATTAGTCACCCTTAACTGGAGGGTAAGAAAGTGTGATTTCTTTTTTTTCTAAATTCAGTTGAGACCCTCATCCCATTTAGATTCCCAGCTCAATGTTTATTTGTCTTACACAGAACTTGTACTTTCTACCCCTCTCAAATGCTAATCCTCTCCACACATATGCTCATTATGCAAAAGCATATGACAAACACCATCTGGGAAAATAAATAGCTCCTCAGCTAACTGTGCTGCTCCCTCCCTTTACATCACCCACCTCACTATTGTCTCTCCTATTTTTGTCTGCAAGACAGCAATCACTCAATCCAGCTATTACTTAAAAGTGCTGTTTTAGTCAAGCAAGCTGCAGATCCCAGGGCTGGGCAGTAGAATCTATTCCATTTTTTTGAGATGATGTGCGTCTCCATGATAATTTGAAAGCAGCCAGAGCACTGAGAAAAAAGCATGTTACTTTTTTAAAGGGCAGTTGATATCAGTGACAGATACTAGTCCTGACCTTAAGAAGTCCATGCTTGTTTTTTAGCTAGAAGGTTACATTTTCTCCCCCAGAAAATTTGCAGCTCTTGCCACAAGTTCTACCTCGTTTCCATGGATTCCTGAGACAGTCCTTCATCTCTGACAGATTATTCCTCATACTGTTCAAAGCCTAACTAAAATGGTGCTAAATAGGGAATGACATTAGCCAAGTTCAGTGATTTCTCTAACCTCTAAGTAGACGGGTAAGAATGGGAGCTATGGTGTCATTAATCATGGTTGATTTGTTTTCTGCCAGAAAGTTAATCAAAAGAAATGAGGATGTATATACAAGAGAAAGGCATCTCAGAATATTCTGGTTTGGATTAAGAAAATCATTGTGATTCAGCAAAGGAGACATTTATTTGGCTAATAATTTGCACAGGATTTGCACAAACCAACCGTATTGTGTTGAGGCTAAGTAACCAAGAGAAATTCAAAATGCACAACCTGAAGACTCAGCAGCTGACACTGTGATATAAAGGCAGAGCTGTAAATGTACCCTCTAAGAATTGTGGGGCCATAAACACCGCAATACTATATCTGTTTAGAAAAAATATGAGACAGAATTCAATGATGACCTTATCTGAGCTACAAATTCTTGTCAATTATTATATGCTTGTAGGGACACGTTTAATAGATGGCAGAAAGTCCTTCTCATTTGTCCTCAGAGACAGCACTGATATTGCCCAGCTAAGAAATCCATTATACAGGTACAAAAGAGGCTATTGGATTTCATGAGCACGTGCCTTTATTATTTTAAGAATAATTTAACATAGGCAGAGGAAAGCGGAATCTGTATGAAAAAAAGACTGGGGTTTCCAGCATTCGCAGTTACCAGCTTTGAGGTTCTTGTGTTTCCTGTACTTTTTTCTTTTTTTTTTTTTTTGAGAGATTATTTTCTGTTTTCTCCCTATTGGTTCCACACAATTGAGGGAGTTTCACCTCAGCTGAAGCAGAGGGGTTTTAGGCTGGTACATGGTTTGCGTGTCAGTGTTGCTCAGAATACATGTGCCTATGCAATAAATACACTGTGCTGCTGGGTACGCCCTTAACTCTCTTCTCTTTGTTGTTAAAACAGACGAACCAAACTCCTGGAGTGCTCCCTCTGCCACCTCCCCAGGTCTGCCGGAAGTAGCTCTTTCCCTCGACGACATAATCTCACCATTATCTTCATCACACATAGCCCCACCCTCTGACCCTTCTCACCAGATAAGCCCAGAGCCAACATGGGATATCAAGAGGGAACACGATGTAAGGAAACCAAAGGAGCTTTCGGTGAACGGTCACAAAAAGAAAAGGTTAGGAGAACAAAGAGAAAGGTCAGCAAGTCCTAAAAAGGTAGACAGGTCAAAGCACGAAGAGGCTTCTTGGAAAGGATATTCAGGAGGCAAAAATAAGACCACTGATGGTGGCAGGCCCACCTCAGAAAGCAAAGCGGTGGGACACAGCATTATGATCGAGGCTGGCGCAAGAGAGCACATGTGTGCTGGAAGCAGTGATGAACAGTTTGGGAGGCTGAGGAAGCCAGAAAGCAAGAGAGGAGGATCTCTTAGCAAAAGAGACCACAGATCCACAAACACCAGTGAGAAGTCAGCTGCAGCACCCGACCACGTCAAGACCGATACGGGAGCTACCAAGACCTACAGTAGCAACCGCTGCAGCTCGCCTGGAAGTGATATGGACCACAGCCAGAGGGACCCTGATGGGAAACCCAGCGAGTTCCCCAGGAAGGGACATCTCCACTCCATTAGCACTCGCAGCACCAACACCACAGTTCGAAAGGCAACGGTCTCTCCGGGGCCGTGGAAAATCCCTGGCTCAGATAAGCTACCAAGCGTCCTGAAGTCTGGTACTTCTGCCATGAGCAGATAAGCAAGGGACTGTTGCCCTCTAACTGTCTCAAACTGACGCAGAACATTCTTCTTAGTTTTTGTCTCACATTGGTTTGTTTTAATTTATTTTAACTATCACACATATACACAAAGCATTGAGGAATGAAAACATTAGTGTGTAATTCCATGACAATGTGCACAGTATCTAATAAGTTCAAAAGCATATAGTCAACACAGAGATTTAAAATCGACCCTAAAGTCCCAGTTCCATTTTAGGGACTTTGGCAGCTATGGAAGAAACCAAAACAATATGAAGGACAGTACATCAGAGAAGGATAGTGCAGTGTAGCTTTAGCATTTTTTTCCCACTGCATGAAGGACTTGGATTTCATTCAAACTTTATATCAAGAAACTGGAACAAGTTAGAGCAATCACAAACTGGAACATCGCCTTAAATAAAACTGCACGGAGCAAGCTGAAACCGAGAGAGGATTTTTCATGGAGCTAAAATGTTGTAAATAAATTGTTCTCGACATATCTAGACAGGGGTTAAAGGGTTTCTTTAAAGCATCGTTCGGAACTGTACACCCATGACACGTCTCCACTGTTAACGCTTTGGGATAGTCCACGTGGTACCCTGTAGAATAGTTCACCGGGTGCTGCGGGAGGAATGGGGAATCCAGTGGATTAGTTTCTGTGATACCATTTCTACTGCCATTTTTGTGAACAAACCATGTTTCTGTACATTGGAAAGGAGTTAAGGTGGAGTTGTATTTGCAAATTATTCTCAAAAGTGATTTATTACAGGTTCCCCAAGTCCTGCGAGGTAGCACACAAACCAATTGGTCAGGCTCAAACCCCAGGCATCTGCAAGGCCCTTGCAATGAAAGGAAGAGTGCTACAGAGAAAAAGCTGCAGTTTCCTTAAGGAAAGGCCTTTCCTTCCTGCAGAAGATGATAGCATCACTTATCAACAGTGCTATGTTTCATACCCATCCACATTTACTTAGGACACTCTCACCTCTCATCCCCTCAGTTTGGCAGAGCAGGTGCCTTTCAGGCACACGTCAACAATAATTAGACTGGTTTCTGAAATACAGTTGTCGGTGTCCTCATTCAGTAATTCAGTATTTTTCCATTTTTAAAATGGTTTCCATTTCACCATTTTTTTCCCTATCTCCATTTTTTTCTTCTTTTTGTTTTTATCTTTCTTGCTTGTCTGTTTTGAATTTTAAGCCTTAAGTGCCAGGTAAACATTCCAGTCTGCCTTCACAGGAAATAACTCCGAGTTCAGTCAATCAGTCATTATCTTGCTTCCAACAGATGTGTGTGTGTGTCTGTGTAAGCGTGCGTATGCTTATTCGTCTGTCAAAATTAAAACAAAATCCTGGGCAATAATACATTGGTAATTAAAAAAAAAATTGTAAAGCTAAGCACTGTCAAAAATTCATATTTAAAAATTATTCTTCACTAGCAATCTTAGTTCCTCACACGCTCTGCTGAAAAACTAGATTGAGATTGGCTTTGTTCCAAGAAATTAGCACATTACTGTATGTCTCAAACATTGCACTGGACTGCGAAATTTATAGACATGTTTCTTCCTGCCCAATTATTTGAAAAGCCTCAAGTCAAGGATTTTGCAGCTTTCAAATTTTTTTTTTAAGAAAGAAAAATCCATTTATAATTTTTAAAAAAGCACAAATCCATGTAGCTGTTTATAAAACTCTTATTTAATGGGAAAAAAAAAATCTTTATCCCCTGAACTAGAATCCAATATAATTTGCCATTAATTTATTGACTCTGATTTTGGACAATGCTTCTGTAGTGTAGATGCACGTCCCGGTATCTTATTTTTATGTATAAAGAAAGCAAACAATGAAATCTGAAAACCAGTTGAGATTATGCTTGCATAAACTCTAATTTGCACAGTTCACAGCTACTCCTTGTGCAGTAATTGCTTTATGCGGCTGTAATCGATAACCTGTGAAGACAGCACATCATCTAAACCCCATTCCAAATAATATTTCTGTGTAGTGTTAGCTGTGAATTTACCTTGTACAGCTCTATCTCTATAAATATAATTCCATGTATTAATAGTCACAGAAAGGCTGTAAGTGAGCAACTATTTTTATGAAACGCACCACTATGGATAAATTAACTTTTACAGAAATCTTGTTTACTGTATGATATTCTAAACCACTGTCAAATAAAATATATATCCAAAAATCTTTCATTTTTTCAATTATATATAGTTTGTGTTAATTTTGAGTAACATGCTTCAGTGTTACCCTGACAAACAACCATTTTCTTGCATATGGGTAGAGTAAATTAGCTACTGCCTTATAAAAAAGGGAATAGACCATTTTAATTTCTTACTGCAATATATGAATAAACATGTAAGTGACCAAACAAATTTTATAATGGCAATCAAGGCTTATGAGGCAACACAGACACAGAAATATCTCTTCCTTGATGGAGAAGCCTAAACCCTTATTCTGCTTCCAGTGCAGGAGACAAAGGACCAGGGTGGCCAGACTCCAGCAGTGAGAGAAAACTTTTGAGAGTACACCACATATATTGAATTAACCTGAGCATAAACTGTATTTATCTCAGAAATCAGGCAGTTCTTACTAGGCCTAGAAAGGTTTTGTTGACAAGCTGTGTGAAGGGGGCACAATTATATTTTCAATTTATTTTACAGAAAAAAATGTCTCAAAAAGCATCATGATGGCGTAAAAATATTGGTAGCCAGCCAGCCTCTTTTGGGAAAAAATCCACCCCTCATTAAATGCTTCTTACCTCTAGTTAGGCAAAATAAATCATCAGTTTATAGATTCTAGACACTGTAAGATGTCTATGTGGAAAACAAGCAATATTTTCCACACAAATATGACATTTTTAAAACTAAGTATTTCCTGTTTCCTTAGAATATTTTTTTCAAAAAATTATAATTTGTCTTCATACAGCCTGAGTCAACTTCTGCAGAACTTTGTTTTTTTCAGATTAATGTTCCCCATAGAAAATTTCAACTAGCTGAACTAATAACATAATTTTGCATTACAATAAACACATAGAAAACATGAAGCATATTTAATACTCAAAAATAATTTGCTGCTGTTTAAATAGCCACTATTTTCATGGTTGGAAATCTGGGTGTGTGCCTGGTTCAGACCCAGAGGTATCACAGGGAAGTGTGCTGAAGACATATGGTTTCATCCAGTCTAACTTTCTCTATTAATAACATGTCCTTTGTCTTTTAAACATAGCGGTACAGCATTTGCATTGCTCTACTGTTATTATGACACCTTTTAATATCTCTTTTTCATACCTATGCAACAAGGCAAGGAGATAGATGCCTTCTTTGCTGCAGATTCTCTGCTCCATACTGCAGGGTAACAGTGTAAGTAAGCCTGCCAGCCTGTGATCACCAATGCACATTTGGGCAGGAGTTTTGACCAGAAAAACACCACAGACAGATGTCAGTGCAGCCCTTTTCCTAACCAGTGGCAAATGCAGGCTCTGGAGCTCATCCCTTCTCCAAGTACTTCACTGCTTCAGGCCATTCATACAAACTGCAGAGCCTGGAAGAGCAGACCTTCAAACAAATTTAATAAGAAAAGCCAGGAAATTTAATAGCTCCCACAAGATCTCACCAAGATGTCAACTTTTCTTCCAGAAAGCTGCTGGACAGACAGCACTCTTGGTTTAGCTACAGCAGAGCATAGGTTGCACTGGTTTCACTCCACTGTGCTCCCCTAAACAGGAGGGGCATTTGTAGCCCATATATCCACTTATTCCATGGCCTCAGTGATCAGACTGCCAACAATTTAGCCCCAGTGTGGAGAGCTGCCTACTAGGAATTGATGCAAAAGTTCAAACATGGACCCATTTCTTTCCTGATGCTTTTTATCTGAACATGCAGCCAGCCACCATTGCCAAAACCTTCTCATTCCCATCAAAGGTGAGATTCCATCTGATTTGTGCCATCTCTGCTGAACACAAACATCTCATGCTTAGCCCTCTCTACATCCCATGTGCTCTCATCACCACCAGATTCATTCTGAACCTCTTTTCCTCCTCAGCTCCCCAGTGGTTATTAATCCTACCTCTGAGATAAGTGCTGCTGCCATTCAGTAAATCAAATTGTCCACTCTCCATTTTCTCCTTCTATCCCTCAGAACTTTTCTTCCTTTTCTTCCCTTGTTCTTTTGGCTCTCTGTCACCATCTGGCATCTCTCAATCTCCACCTGATGTGGATCAGCAGCTCAGCATGAGATACCTCTTCTAAGAGATGTCATGACCAGTCATTAACCCACTCCTGGCTGTCATACAAATGTAAAGACACACCCAACACCTTGCACTGAAGCCCAAATCATATCCCTTGTCCTCCAGAAACTACCAGTCGTTACTTATTAGACATACTAAGTCTACATGCAGCCAGTAACTACTTTTGCAAGTACAAATAATGTTTTATCTTGTTAGCTGAATGTCTGTACAGGTAATGATTCAAGCATTCAGGTGAGGGTTTGTGGATGTAACATACCATGATCTCTACTGGAAGTCTCCAAATTCATTTTACAAAGTCAGGGACAGGCAAAGCTGCAGGCACATTTCTGTCTTATCCTCTGTGCTCTTTCTGTACATCACTGCTGCCATGGAAACCTGGGGCCAGAACTGCAGAGGCAAAAGTGGAAGAGCACACCTCAGCAAATGAGGATGTCACCCTCCAAGGGTGTTTCTCCTTGCTTGGAAGGAAGCCTAGCCTTACTGTGAAGTGGAAAGGTTTCTCAATACACTGCCATGGAGCTCAAAGCTGGAGAAGGCTTTGGACTTGCCCAGGGATGTCTGATCCCATTAGGGACCCATTTCACATAAGTCTCCAAAAGAGCCTTTCCCTCTTCTATCCCCCAGAAGCTAGGATGTTTTCTTTAACTGCTGCTAAAAAGGCCACAAAGCATGGCAGGCTGCCTGCTCCCCTGACTACTGAGGGCTGGGAGAGAATCGCCATGGCTGTGTCCTGCAGGACTCCCACCCTCCACAGCTGCCAGACTCCAGGACCCCCAAGGCTCTGTCATCGTGTGTCAGTGGGGGGGCCCAGAGAAGGGGACACAGAACCAAACACTTCCACCTTCACAGCTGTCATCCAAACAGTCAGTGACTTTAGCCATCACTCCCAAAGGGAAATCTGGTGCATTGTCGATAGAAACAGCTGTGTTTGGGCCAGGATTCACACATCACTGTTGGGGTACCAGTTGTTGGTTTCTCTGGGTTTGCATTGAAGGCACTGCAGACAGTAGTTCATGTTCAGACTCAGGTGTTTATTGTTTCTAATCAGTAAAACAGTCTCATTACTGTGAGTTCAGCAGCTTCTCATTAGAAGGCACAAAATGGCCAACAATCTCTTGTTACAAGGTATTTTAAGACTAAACTATCCAATTAAGAAATGACACCTAGATGATTTTCCCTTTTAACCCAAAAACTGATCCCAAAGAGCCTGCAACGTGTAATTTCTGCCCCATTACAAAATGCCACCCAAACCCAAGAAGAAGAAGGAAGAAGCATGAAGAAGAAACCCAGGATGACACCCTGTGTCCTCCATCTTGCTTCCATCCACAACATACTAAAAATCCCAAAACCTAAATTTCTCACCAAGCGATACACCTGCACTACTCTCTATAATCTATTTCACACTTTTGTGGATTCCAGTCTACCTTGAAGTCTGGGGAACTTTCTCCATGGATGAGCTCAGTACTCCCCTGGGGGTCAGGACACCCCAGAGCAGACAGAGAAATATTCCCAGTGCCCTGGGTTTCCACAATCAGCAGTGCCCCAAGCCTCTCACAGGTCCCCTGCTCAGCACCCAGAACTGTCCTCTCCCTTGGAGAGGGACACCCAGAACAGCCCTTGCCCACCACCCAAATTGGTGCTGTAGGCTCTGCATAGCCACCACCCTCCTGGAGCCAAGGCACACATGCTCAGTCCAGCCTTGAGCATTCTGGAATATTTTTCTCAATATTTCTAACAGCAATGATGTGATCACACATTTATCTCCATAGCTGGCACCTAAGCTTAGAGCAATCTTTTTTAAAATGTCTTGTCAGGACACAGTAACATAAGCATTATCTCTGAATTATAGCCAATCTAAAACTTACACTGTGCCCTTCCTGTCTGTAGTGCCTCTATGGCAATAAGTCACTCTGCCAGTTCAATAAATCGATAAAGGAGAGCTTTGCTTGAAAGGTACAAATCTATATCCTTCAAACAGCTGGGGGAACACCAGTGCACAAAGACCCACTCCCAGTCCCACCCAGGGGCCTGGAACACCATCTTCCATTCCCATTCAGGAACTGCCCAAATACCCATCTTTGAGTTGAATGGCTGCTGCTCTTAGGAAAAAAAAAAAAACAAAAACACATAGGAATGAAGACTAATCCAGAAAGCTATTGTTCATCCACAGATCAACTCCTGTAAGTTTAGACATTTAAACTGAAAAACATAATAAATAAGCAAGAAGTGGTGCAGGGAGAAAGAGGAGCAATGAGCTTTTCTGGGATGTGGCCTCCTGCTAACCTGCTTTAATTTCAACTTCTTCAAGCTTAAAAACTGAATAAGATGAACTATCAAACATGACAAATGCTGCAACAAAGCTCTGCAAGTCTTGGGGACAGCAAGAAAGAATACGTAGTGATTACACTTCTGAAGAGAATTTCATTTATTTCAGTAAAATGCCTGGGCTGGTGCCTAGGAGAGGAGAGCACACTGTCCCCTGCCCTCCAGTGGTGACTCCAGGGTGTGGATGGGCTCCTCCCAAGAGATGAATCCCTCAGTTTGCCCAGGGGCTGCAGCCACACTGAGCAGCCTCAGCAGTGGGCTGGCACTGCCATGGTGGGCCAGCACCAGCACCACTGTGACACAGGAAGGTGGAGAACTCAATCCCTGGAATACTTCCCTTGATCTCTGCACCCCATTGGTGCTGCATAGTGCCAATAGACCTGTTGTCCACTCAAACGCGTTGTAGATGTGGAAGCAGTAGAAGGAGCAATTAAATAAGAAAGTCAGACCCAATCATAATGAGAGCTCCAATGCAGCTGTAAGCAGGAATAAAAGTTCTGAGGAGCCACAAATCCACAGCTACAGCAGGAGTGAGACAAGGCCCTGGCATCATTCTATCCTTCCCCTCTCAGTAAAATGGGGACATTGCTGTCACTGAAGCCACCTGAATATTTACATTTCTTTACTAACACTCTAAAAGAAATGCAGATTTTCTTCCTGTAGTGCCCTTTGCTCAAAAGTAGTGAACAATAACAGGCACCCCAGCCAAAACTCTCCTGCCACCACTAAGCAGCAGGGCTGCCCATGGCTCTGAAGTTTTTATTCACGCATATATATGGAATTAAAGAATTTTGGTGTTAGTACTTTTCCAAGAGGATTAAAAACTATGCCAAGAGCTTTAGCTAAAGTACTTAAATAATTGCAGTCCATAAACCAGAAAAATGTTCATCCTGTCTCTAAATCAGCAGTACAAAAAGCTAGACTTAAGTACCTATTTAATTCAGGAAGAAAATCAGACCTTTCCCAGCACAGTCCAGTCACCATGTGTGAAACACCTATTCTAATTAGCACTTCATTCACTCGAGAAATTTTTTTTAAATAAACCCAGCAGGCAACACAGAACACTGCAATCTGTTAGTACAGAATATTTCAGAGTACCTCTCAAACCCTGAACATCACAAACAATACTAATTGATTACTTCTTATATTGCTCCAGGAAAGATGAATGCTAGCATATGCCTCCTCCTGAGTGACTCCTGTCTGCAATATCCCTGGTACTGCCCAGCTTTTCAGGTTGGTGTCTGGTGTCCCCATGCCATGGGCAGCTCCAGGAGGTCACAAAGCCTTTTGGAGGCACCTTCCCATCTGACTTGCACAGCAGCACCAGAGCACCCTCCTGTACCAGGAGCACAGAGAAGCACCTGTGTGACATCCAGCTGGGAAGGGCTCCCAGCTCTGCCTGTGGAGCTACACAAACAGCTCTGCATCATTAGCACATGGCACCATGTTGTCATTACAGTGCAAGAGTTCTATTGCCATTACATTGCAAGGGTTCCATATTGCCAGAGTTTTGTACCTCCTTGATGTTTCTTGTAGGCAGCTCCTCTAGCACTGACTCATCCTTGTCCCCACAGTGGCCAACTGACCCCAGTTCCCTCAACCAACCAATCTACTCTTTTATAACACTTTTCTTATTGGCTACAGCTGCAGCCTCTTAAAATCAGGCCTGCTCCTAATCTTTAATAATTGGCTCAGCTGCAACTCTTCAGGGGATAAGATTATGTTCTATACCATCTTCATTTACCCATACTGTATCCCCCTACAGCACCAAGTCCTGCCTTGTGACACCTCCCAACAACCAGCACCCAGCACCATAAGCCTACAAATGAGCCTCATGTCAAGGGCAAAAGCTCTTTCCCTAACACCACAGTTTGTTCTGAGGGTCTGTTTTGGGGTGTACAAGCCCCTTAACCTGGCTGTTTATTCCTTTGCCATACTAATTTATAGGGAGGCACTCTTCCTGAAAGAGGGCAGCTCCAGCAATGCTTCTGCCCTGACTTCACATCTCAACACAAGATAAGCTTTAGACATGACAAAACTGAAAGATCACAGCCCCAGACTTTGGTCATGAAGCAACTCTGGAGGATCAGCAGCCTCCCTCCCTGTGGGAACACACCTCAAGCAGCCTCTGCCCAATTCCCTCCTCTCATCCCTCATCCTGCTCTTTATACTGAGCATATTTCACACTGGCATACAAATTGCAAGTGCAGCCCAAATTGATCCCCTCCACACCTTCAGTCCCCTGAGGTTAACAGTAGATCTCTACCTCATAGTTTTATAGCTCCATTGTGTTCTTTGATTAGCAGCTCTGTCCCAGACTCAATGGCTTTGGAATAAATTCAGAACATTTGATAGTTGGTGGTTTTAAAACTGATTGTTACAGTATTTTCCAAATTACATAGAAGTTACTCATATTTCAGTCCCGCTTATGAGCCCCAGCATCCCTGGTCTTCATCAGCTGCAGAGAGCACCCCAGCAATGGGAGTGGAGGTGACAAGGTCACTGAGGTGATGGCACCAGAGCTCTCCACTTTTTGTCAGACCTTCCTCCTCAGGTGTCCCTGCTCTGATGTGCAGGGCCTGGCAATTCCCATTGCTTATGCAGCTGATGAAGTCCAAATGGAATATTTATTTATTTATTTAATATTTATCCAAATGGAATATATATTTATTCCAAATGGAATAAATGATGGATCAACACAATGACAAATTCCCCCTAATTTCCCCATTCATTTCAAGCATTTCCCTCACAGCAAGAGGACACAGTAATCAATGTGTACAGCAGCTCTGCCACCATCAGCCCAAGGCTGGCCTGGGGCAAACTACCCTGCAGAATCAGAAGCTGATTTTTCCCCATCCAGGTCTGGATTGCCTCCTGGTGACCCAGCCAACACAGAAAAGTGATTGGGGACCACTGGTCCAGGAGTGGCCATGTAAACATTGCAGGCTCAGGTGGAACAAATGGGCCCCACGAGGCAAAGCGGGGTACTGTAAGCTGTCACTGTACAACAGCAACAATCACTCTCACATCAAGGTGCCAAGCTCAGGAAACCTCAGCCAGCATAGCCTGAGGGACAGTAAGGAACTATTATATGTTCTTTATAAAAGACCATATTGAAGTCATAGATTAAAAAGCACAAAGACAGTTGTAGTATAGTGAAATACAAAGTATGAATTGACCCATTCATTTAATAACATCTCTTACTCCCTTTTCTTGCCTTTGTATGTCAAAAAGCTGTCCACAGCCAGCTTTCATTGGATGCAGGAGTGGTGGGAGCTTGTGGTATTTTCTGGGGTCCCCTGTCATTGAGAGGGATAAATCTGACTCCATGTTCTTAGAAGGCTAATTTATTATGATATTATAGAATGCTACACTAAAGCTATACTAAAGAATAGAGAAAGGATACTTAAGGAAGGCTTAACAAAATACTAATGAAAAACTCACGACTCTTGCCAGAGCCTCGACACAGCTGGCTGTGATTGGTCATTAAGTTAAAACAATTCACATGAAACCAATGAAACAATGACCAGTTAGTAAACAATGTCCAAACCATATTCCAAAGCAGCAAAACACAGGAGAAGCAAATGAGATAATTATTATTTTCATTTTTCTCTGAGGCTTCTCAGCTTCCCAGGAGAAGAATCCTGGGCAAAGAGATTTTTCAGAAAATATGACGGTGACAGGAGCTGCCCTGGGGGAAAGGAGGATAATGTCAGCCCAAGTGGGATGCTGCTGCTGCCTTTGCTCAGTGCCCTGGAACACAGTGCATGCCTGCACAGACACGTGTCCAGAGCAGAGAGCTGGGAGAGGGCAGCTCAGACCTGTGGCCACTCCAGCCCCCAGCAGGCTGGCTGCCCATGGAGCGTGCCCCTGGCATGCAGGGTATGCCAGCCACGCAGGCAGGGCCTGCTAAAGCTCTTCTGCTCTGTATAGAGAGTTATTCATAGGCAAGAGAAAACAGACTCTGCAACCCAGTGCTGATCTTCTGAACTTTAGCAAAAAAGCATTAGGGAAAAATGCAAGCAGCATATTTTTCACTAAGGTCATTCACCAGCATAATAAAAACCAAAATACTTTAAAAGAAAGCAATTTTATCCTCTACATCACAAATAATATGCATAGTTGCAGAATTCTTATTATTGGCTAATATCGCACCATTCAAAAATATTTTAAATTACCATGTATGTGACCTTAGGGAACTACCAGATATTTCATGGTGTCTGATGGAATCAGGGCATAAAAACACGGAACAAAATGGATGCAGGAAAAACTACCAAATCATAAGAACTCAAATCACAGCAACACAGTTACACAGACTGACCTACAGCTTGAGTAAGGCAATCAATATAACCCATAAAAAGTAAAGAAAGCTAGAACTACATAAACTTATAAAAGTAGGATGAGAAAATCAAATAATTTAAAAAACAGTCAAATTTGAGTCTTTGGCAGAGAGGAAATAACCTCCCCAGGCTGGTATCCACAAGATGTCTGGTGAGGCTAACACCAACCAGTCATCCTCTCAAGAATAAACCTTCTATGTGAGTTCATTATGCAATGTCTTTTAGTTTTCCCCTTTGAAACAAGCTTTTTAGGGTTTTCCTATTACTTGAAGCATGAAAAATGTTGTGCAGTGTGTCATTGTCAAAAACTCAAAGGACATGTAGCCTTATCAGTAGTAGGAATTGGTAGTCAGTGGATAAGACTACGTGGTACAGCAAGGAGCTCTGTAAGCACAGACATCTCAAATGATGTGTTAAGGAACAGGATGACACCAGGACCCCAAGGTGACAAACACAAAGCACAAATCACCAGTTAGTGTTCCAAAGAGCTGCAAAGAACCCGTTTAAGGCACAGCTAAAAACATAATGTGAATATCCTGCGTAGGGTGACAGTGCAAAAAAGGCAGCAAGGGGGTACAAAAGGCAGTTGTGGACCCTTCAAGACCAGGACCAAGGGACAAAGAGAGAAAATAATTGTTCCAGCACCATCTTCCTTGCTGCTCTTAACATGAGCCGCATTGCTGTGCACCTGCAGCAGTTCCTCCATCACCTCTGGAAGAGACAGAGCTCTGCCCTTGTGTTTGCCATTGTCATATTCTGCAACTCAAGCAGCCACTTCTAGGATGCTGCCTTTTACCATGTGACTGGGCACAGAAAACCAGGATTTTTAGAGCAATGTGTGTGTGTGTGTGTGTGTGCACAAAAACAGTCTCTGCTCCAGATTTCCTCCTCCATACCTTCATGCTGCTCCAGGGCTCTGAGGCACAGCTGGTCATTATGGATTAAAGGCAAATCAGCAGCCCCTGTAAACATTTATACAATATAGAGCAAATGAGACAGAGAATATCCAGTAGCCCAATGTTTAAAAAGATGAATTTCAGTATCCCAAGTTCAGTTCCTGTTCCAGAGACTAATAGGATGCAAATACAGAGCAGGATTAATCTCATCCAAGTTTAGACATCTACATTATCATTCCTCATTCCAAGCTTTTTGTGCAGGACATCAGTGGGCACTTTCAGAAAACTATTTGTCTGACACCATTAGGAATGAATTATTTATTCTGCAGAAGCATCTTAAAATTTCCACTGACTGGAAAAAGTGTGCAGGGTCACTAGCTCAATGTCATGTCCAACATCTCCATTTCTGAAGTCAGGATAGTTAAATCTCTACTAAAACATTCCCAGATGCCTTTAAGAGACATTTTGAGATGTGTCCAGATCAGTCTGCATGAAGGAGTTAAGCAGGTAAACCCTGAGGTTTCACCCAGAGTTATTTGTTTTATTATTTGTGTGCAACATCTGCCCTCAGTCACCCTCTACAGCTGGGGCAGAGGCTCAGCCCCACAGGCAGTCAGGAGGAAGCTGAGCTGCAGCTCTGCCACTGTGGGAATAACCTGGAGAATTGCTACCAGCACCAACAGGGAAGGTGACCAAGCCCTTCTGAGAATTGGAGCCTTCCTACCCAGGGAGTCCTGCTGAGACCCAAACTCCCAGTGCTGTCATGTCCTGCCTGCCCTGCTTGCATAGCCACTGCCTGCTGCAGCCCCAGAGCACACCTGCAGTGCTCAGGAAGTAACAAAAAGTGAGTTACTGTGGGTGTCACAGGTTCATAGGAGTGGATTTTTCACAGTGCATCTAACTAGCAGGTAATTACCAATGTCTTTGCAAAGGTGTCATGTTGGTAACTTAAATTCTCTCTTCCCAAAGTTCACATTTGCATGGCAGATCTTGTGTCCTCCCCTGAGGAGCTGATACTGCTCTGCACTGTGCTGTGCATTCAGTGCCTGGAGAGCACAGCTCAGGGTTTGGTGTGGAGCTGTTAGAGGGAGGTGTGTGTATCTAACACACCATGCACATGGTTTCCCTCAGAGTGCAATTCATCACAGGCCCCTTCTTCCAGGTGCTTCTGCCTGGAACCTCTCAGTGCATCTGTCCCTGGCCCACAGCCCACCATCCCAACTCCAATTCCTCACACTTGTTTACCTTTCCTTCTTGCAGACCTCCCAGATAATTTTATTTTTTGGTCTGGTGGTTTTTTTCCCATGAATTGTACCTATGGGGTTTTTTCTCTTTTAAAGTTATTCCAGATATTTTCAAATGCCTGGGTCTCAGAAATGGGACCAGGTCCTCTCAGAATATGGAAGAAATCAATGCCTGGGTTCTAACTTCTTCCTTTGGGGGCACAGAAGCAAAATTATTTTCCACTTCTTTGCACATGTGATAGGATTGGTGCAGAAGAGAAAATGAAATGGAACTTCCCTGCCTAAAGGGGAGAAAATGAAATGAAACTTCCCTGCTTCCTCCACAGTAAAGAGGAGTTAAACATGCATGGACAGACACACAGGTTCACAAAACCACATCCCAACAGTGGCACAAGCAACCCCTGCTCAGATTTTCACCAATAAACCCGGTATAAGTACATTCAGGCCTGACCTCCTCTTGTACTGGGATTATTTTGGCTTTCTATCATGATACCTGAATTTTGTGTTGTTTTTCTTGCAGTAGTCATGACCTTGTTGTTATGTGTATCAAATGATTATTCTACTCTCCAGGAAATAAAAGGTGACTCATATGAAAACAGTGAAGTGAGCACTGTCTGTACCATGCCTGAATCCCAAAATACTCTTTAACTCCCTTGGTTTTCTGAAGAATGGTTAGGGGCTGGTATAGAAGCCCAGAGATAAGGGGATAATGTGCATGTCTCAAATACCAATAGCTGGATGGCTGTGGAGCCAAGCAAGGATTGTTGGTAATAACATGCTGTGGAAAAGAACAAGATGTGTCTGGAGAGGGAGAACATACTGAGGTAGGGCAGCACTTTTCCATGACAAACATCCTTTTTCTGGCTGCTGGAGAGAAGCACCACAGAGTTCAGTGCAAGCATGAAATTAAGCTGAGAAGTGGGCATGGAACACAGTGGGGATCAAGACCACCCAAGACCCATCAAGCCCTCTGACTCACATCCAGAAAAGTCTGAAAGAATGGACTCTGCATGGACTAATTCACATAGAAAGAGAGGAAATGGTCATCAGGGCAGGGAAAATTATCTACAAAAAGGTACTCCCACCAAGCCTGGCCATCCTTCCTTTTATTCTTTCTTTCTCTCTTTCATTCATCTCTTTCTTTCTCTGTACTTTTTCATCTTACCTCCTCTTTATCCAAAAGCCACTCTCATGTACTTATATAGCTGATCAGGGACTAACATACCAATTTCCATGCCAAGTCTGTAATTTACTAATAAAACTTCATGGTTTTGTGGCCCCTCTGAGTTTTGTGATTCCTTTCAACCATGAGCATTTACAAACCTTGAGGAGTCCCTCTGCCTTAAGGGTGGGACAACCCAGCTGTTTTACCAAGTGATTAGAACTGTTATCCCCCTGTACCACACAGTGACACTGGTAGAAAATGAGGATATTACAGTCATGATATGCACAGCTGAACTGTGTTTGTCTATTCCAGACTTAGCCCATCCAGGATTTTTCATATCATAAGAATAAGGAGACTACCAAGCAATGACTGTGGTTACAATCTACCTGCATCACTCAGCTCACACTGACACTCCCTTGCTGCTAAGTGACATGGAAGGTACAATGGAAATTGGGAGACTGGTGGCAATGTTTTATTTCTTACCTAGGTGGTACAATAATCAGTTGTGTTTGCAGCACAGGGATTTTGAAAATGGGAATTCAAAAGCACTTTTTTTTTTTCTAATCCCTTTTAATGACTACAGCGCTTTTGTTTCCTTCTAGTATTTCCTCCAAGGAAGCAAAAAAGCCTTTGAATTAAACTAATGTTAGTTGTCTATTAGTGGATAGCACAAAGAGAGACTGAAATTAAGTACTAACAGTGTTCTGAAACTAGCATGACCTTAAATTACAGCAGGTTAATAAATCACTTCAAATGTAAATCTCTCTCTGCTCTCACCTTGAAATCTGAATACCTTTAATCAAGTTGCATAATAGAAATTTTGATGATCAAAGCCTGCAACTGCTGGTAGAGTGAGACTACAAGTTGGAGAGACAGCTGGGACTTAAAGTTTGTGCTGTTCAACAAAAAATGCTTTGGAAATTCAGTCTCTCAGGAACCTGTAAAACATAACAAGGTGTTGCAAAAGGTTTCAATATTTAACAAAAGCCATTGTAAATCTTTTGAAGCCCAGCATGGGACCTCAGGGGGGCCAAGGAGATAGAAAGAGATCAAAGAGTCTTTGGGGCAACTCACAAGACTGATGTTCACCAGCACAAGAGTGGGGTGAGTTGTGGCAGCCTGTGTCCCAGCAGGGCTCTCCAGTAATGCCCTTCCCCTGGGACAAGGACAGCTGACACCACCAGAGCCTGGGGACCTGCACCTTGCAGCACAAGCACATGGGATGCAGAGGCAAGCCAAGACTCACAAACCTGAGAGAGCCCAGGATAAATGTAGGGGTTCAGTCCTGCTAAGGAACTGGAGGGCAGCTGCAGAACCAGCATCTCAACACTGCTGTCCTGCAGCAGCTCTTTGTGGGAGCTGAGGCAAAGGGCCAGTGTCACTTGTTCTGTGGTCTTCTTTAACATCAACACAAAATAGACTTGCCTGCATCTGAATTTTTTTTTTAAATTATCTACATACCAAAATTCTGCAAATATGAACAGGCACTGTTCATAAGCCTTCAGTGTGAAAATCTGGGAGGAGAGAGACAAAAGGACAAATGGAGGACAGAAGAAAACGCAGAGTGGCATTAACCTCCTTGACATGCTTCCCTCTCTACCCTGCACCAGGCTGCCAAATTTAAAGTGTTTGTGATTTTCTGAGAATGCTCCTGTTCAAGCATTTGCTCTCTGTGATCTTCCTGCTGGGGTGCAAGGCAGCATAAGGTTGTCATGGTTTTCTTCCTGTTTATCAATATTACTGCTCACAGTCACAAAAACAGCCTCATCTTAGAGATGTAATTTATGGGGGTGTCTGTCCCTCCACACTTAGGAAACTTCTAAAAGGGGAAAAAGAGGATAATTACAAGATAATAATTACAAGAATAATAAGTTTTATAAAAGTCTTAATCATATAAATCAGACCAAACTCCCTGTGAAATAAAAATGAAAGCTTGGCTCCACTGGAATAAAACATAAACCTCTGATTCAAGGTGGACAGGATTTCACATAAACCTAGAAGAGAAATGAGCAGTAATGCCTGGTTTATTTCAGTGCAGGGGAAACATCCCCAGCAGAGTACCAGCCTACTTGAGCTCTTCAAGCCTTTTACAAGGAACATAAAAGCCAGAGATCTGGTGCCAAATCCCCTGGTTGTCTCTCTCCAAAACAAGGAGTAATTCTTACACACCATGGAGGATTTCAGCACCTGCTCAAAAGCAAATACCTGGATTTGCCTCATCTAAAGCAAAGCAGTGCCTGCAGGTGTGCAAAGTGCTGCAGTGCCCTTCTACCCCTGGGTACTCTGCAAAGCTGAGCTGGCCTGGAAACATGGACAACACAGTCCCAGGGTACTCCACCTCAGCTTAGGAGCATGATTCACAGCAGCCATCTCAGATTATCAGTGTAACAACTGCTAGCTGGATCATCTCAGTCCAAATCACCCCTTCACAGAGAAGCAAAGCCAGGCTCACCAAGCTGCCCTTCCCTGCTACTTTGTGCCCCAGAATAGGCAACATTAAAAACATTTTGGCCATGGGTTTTTTATCCAGCATTTTCGGTTTGATGTGTAAACCAAAGCATATTAAATGCATGTATATGTGTACATATTTGTATGCAGTCCACATATTTCAGCCCATTTTTTACAGAAGTCTGCACTAATAGATTGTATCCACCACAGGTCCTCAGGTTCCTTCTGTGTCTCAGCAGAGGACCTGGGAAGGCAGCTCAAGGGGAAAGGCTGCTGCTCTTTAAATGCTGCATCCCCCCTTCATGAAATGCTGGTCTCAGGAGGAGGCAGAGCCCAGCTTGCAGCAGAAGAGTAATTGCCTTCTGGAAGTGAGCTGCAGCACTCAGAGCATCTGTGCCTTCCAAATGCAGTTTTCAGTCCCCATCTGCAGGCAGGATGGAGCAGGGCAGCTCAGCACCCCAGCCAGGCTGAGCTGGGCCCAGGGCTGGGGGACACTGAGCTGAGCTGGGTAAGCCATGGCCCTGCAGGGGAGGATGAACAACAGCCATTCCATCCAAATCACAGCAGGGATCTGCAGATAAAACTTTGTCTACCCTTCTTCACTCAATCACCAGCCAAAGCTTTAAGGGTCTGGTCTGCACAAGTGGCAGTAAAGGGGCAACTCTGTGCAGTGCTGGCAGGGTCAGGCTGGGGTAGGTACAGGTGTGCAATATGTACACACACCTATTTTTGATGAGACAGAAAGGTGGGCACAGGCAGATACATCTATGTGCAGCTGGGGCAGAGAAGGTCCATGCCTGGCTGTGCCTCATGCCTTGGGAAGCACCAGGGATGCAGAGAAGAGCAGCACAAGCCCTGCAGAAACAGGGAATGTGCATCCAGCACTCAGGCCAGTGCCTTGCTCTGGTGACCCAAAGCAGCCCAAAGCACAGCAGCTTCCCAAGACAGCTGAAAGAAGAAAGACAGCTACCCTCTCAGACAGCAACACACAGATCAAATACATGAGCAAAACCAATCAACTCCCAGATTTCCAGCTCGAGGAAATGGCTGTACACAGGACAAATTTGGGGAGAGGGGCATGTGCAGCTGAGCTGTGAGCTCCACAGCGCCTGCATGGTGGCTCACTGCTTCCTCAAACACCAACAACCACCAAACTCCTGCTTATACCAAAGATTTTGTCTGCTTGATAAGTTGATGCCCAAACCCTAAGGCAATAAAATCCTAAAGGCAAATTTTCCTTAGTCCTCACACTGGAAAGATTAAGAGCAACACGTCGAGCTTCAGCCCAAGGCAAAAGAAAAGAACCACTTAATCAATACTTTCAGGTGAGATACTCTTCCCTTTAGCTGAGGAAGCAGGAGGAAGGTTTTGATTAAAGGCCACCTTCCAGCCTTTGCCCATTTTAAGATGTTTCACCATTATCTAAGCACTCTCCTTCACCTGCTCACAAACGGGTTGCTAATACTGGTGATGTTACTCAAATTTGTCAAAAGTGATTTAAAATCCCATCAACATCAGAAAACTGTAAAGAAAAATTAACTCCTAAGTCCAGCAAGTCAAGAACTGCATTTCCACTAGTTTCTAATGAAAATTACTCTGTAGTAAGTTTGTCTTCATTTTCTGTTGTGACACAGTCCTCTAATTAATACATTTTTACAACCAAAATAATGAGTTTTCTATATTATATCTGTCTAATAATGTATCTTCCAAGAAAAATGAGATTAATCATTATTTTAAAGCACTGGCTTTATGGGGTTTTTATTTCATTTATGAGATCTGCACAGATAAATCAGAAAAACCACCATTTCCATCACCCTCCCAGAATAGGATTAATTTACCATAAGGAAAATGGATGGGAGCATCAGAAGTGCTCACTCCAAATATGCTCACAGTGACTAATACCATGAATATGAAAAACTATCTTAACTGATATCTAGGTTGCAGATAGATCTTGGCAGAAAGGAAGACAGAGGAAATGAATGCAATCACTGCAAAATATGTAAAAATGACAGAGAGAGGAAAGTCTAGACAATGTGAGATGATTGCCACGCTCTCCAGCTTGGAATGCAAAGCCTGTCTTCTGATTGTTCTGAGGTTTAAACTGCCGAACAAACACTGCTCTTCAAACCCATATGGGCAAGCAATTTGCCATATGTTTTAGAACATGGCACAAGTACCCAGAGATGCACCACTGCTAATGCTGCAAATAGAAAAAAGCCAGAAATGCCATCCCTGTTGCTCTGATACATTAACAAGGGAGTGGAGTGCTCCAGGCTTGTTTTCAAAAACAAATATCAACCCCTCTACATGGTAACTTCTCCTCCTCCATGCTCATACCCAGGTGAGCTTGCCCTGGCTCCCAGAGCCCTGGCACCAAAGAATTGATCTGGGGCTCTGGGTTGATGGTAAATTGCCAGCAGTGTGAGCAGGCAGCTGAAAGGGCCAGCTGTGTCCTGGCTGCATCAGTCACAGTATTACAGGCCAGTCCAGGGAGGTGATTGTCCTGCTGCACACTGCCCTGGAATGCACTCTGGGCAGTTTGGGCACCTCAGTTTGAGGAGGATATAGAACTATTAGAGAGCATCCAGAGGAAAGTGACTAAGGTGGTGAAATCTCTTGAGGTCAAAATTCACAAGGAGTGGCTGAAGCCACTTGGCTTGTTCAGTCTGGAGAAGGGAAGGCTGATGGGTGATATCCTGGCAGCCTAAAACTTCTTCAAGGGGAGAGAAAAGAGGTGCTGGTCTCTTCTCTCTGGTATCCAGTGACATGACAGTGGAACAAAGCTGCACCAGGGGAAGTTTAGATCAGGCATTGGAAAAAGGTTTTTCACAGAGAGGTTGGCCATCACTGAACAGGCTCCTGGAGCAAGCAGTGATGACACCAACCCCACAGGAGTTCAAAGAGCATCTGATTTATGTTCTTAGTCATATGGTTTAGTGTTAAGTTGTCCTGAAAGAAGCAGGGAATTAGACTTGATGATCCTTATATTGTCCCTTCCAACTTGAAATATTCTAAGATTCCAAACCATCTAGGTCCAGCAGTGCACTGTATCCACTTAAATCTTGTGTGGAGAAAAGATCCAGGGACAACTGTCTCCATGTCATCCCAACCCTTCTGAAAGTCTGGAAGAAATCCTGGCCATCAGGACTCAAAGGAAACCACATGTGCTCCATTCAGCTTGACATCTTCCCTCTCCTATCCCTCAGCCCCCCCACACCATGAAGAGGTTGCATGGGCAAAACTTTGCTTTTGTGAAACCTTACTGCCAATTTCTACCATTAATTTAAACATCAACATTCCATGCAATCAGCCTTAAACTAAAGAGGCAATGCCTTCTTTCTGTGGAGAAAATGTGCTCTCCTCAAGACCCCAGCTGGTGATTCTTGGTCTGGAGTCTTCACCTAAGTGTTTCTTCCAGCCACATGCACATGCTGTCTCTTTCTAAGACAAATGTCTCAGTGATCCATTTGTCTGCTCCTCCCAACCACATCACACATGAACAGAACACCACTCCATCATAAAACCAACATCTCCTGCAAATATTAAAAGAAACCATCAGCTAATGATGGCTCATTCAGAGAAGAGGGTGCAAAATTTCCAAATATATTGAAAAAAAACTCTTATTTTTGAATGGAGCATCTAAAGAACCTGTACAACCTCGTATACTTAACCAGAGCTACGTGCTGCTGGTACACCATTCACCTGAACAGTTGTCAAACATCAGGGCAGGCTGTGGACACTTGCACATGGGATATCTCTGGTTTTTTGACCACTCTTTTTTGGTCTTTGGTCTCTGATTGTATTGATGCTGGTTATAAGTATTTACAGATCATAGCTTTAGGACACTAACAGTGTTTGCTTGTAGTCAAACAGTCAGTAACTTGCTCCTGCTTAAGTCTGAAATCTTAAGCCCAAAAGGTAGGACCTCAATTTACCTTCCAATAAAAATTTGTAACCTGATTTCAATACTATGATTTCTTCCCTCTGCCATATCAGTTAAAAACCAGATAATCCTACTGCTGGTATTGAATAAAGTGCATTAGTAAGCACAGAAATAATAAAAATAGGAATATTCTTAGAAGAATAATAAGAAGAAATGGTACTCCCAGCTGATAATTCTGTGGCTGCCCCAGTCAGAGGAAGATGCTGTCAGGTCTGATTCTCACAACTCTATCCCAAAGGCTCTGGAAATGTTTCCTTAAATAATAACTGCATTTAAGAAGGAGTTTTGCAGGGAATTAACAGTCCTGCTGTCTTTCTTGTTGGGTTTTGTCTTTTGGTCTCGTGTTCTGGTACTATGAAAGTCTTTGCATTTTTAGAATGCAGAACTGCATATGTAAGGAAATCTGTGGCTGAAATAGACGATTTGTACCCGTTCCCCTTGTGAAGGGAGAGCCTCCATTCTCTTTGTAGCTGTCTCTTAAGCACTGTAACACCATGATGAGGCACTCCTGAGCCTTCTCTGCTCCAGGGAGGAGACCCACCTGCTTTAGTCTTTCCTCACAGGGCAGGTGTGGATGATGGCTTGATCCTCTCCAGCCTGTCTGCATCTCCATCTAAGGTCAGTAGAAGTTCTTCCGTGTTTGATACCACAACCACTACTCAAGCCCCCTAATACACATGATTTTCTTGTACTGCAGTCACAACTATAAGTTTTATAGAGCTGGGCTGGTGTCTTCATGAGTTGAAGTCACAGCTGGTGTTAGAAGGAGCTGATTCAAAGGCTGAGATCTGGAGAAAAGAGAATTGGTGTTCTCAGTACATTCCCCACCTGTGAGCTCCAGGTATAACACTGATAATATCTGTATTATCAGTAGTAACTTTAACAAGGCACCAACATAATCTTCAATGAGGCCCCCACTTATCTTCATGGGTTGGTTTAAATATTATTTTTAAACATTAATAAATCTATTTTGCCTTTTATTTCAAATAGCCCAGTTGAGAGAATTAGAAAGAAACAAAATATAAAGGTAGTGGCAAAAGCTGCTCCACTAGTCCCAGTAGTGCATTCCTTGGCTGTGCATTATTAAGCCAACACAAAGAACATTTCCAGGAATACCATTATGCTGCTGCATAGAGAAAAGTGCTTCTGATTAGCATGTACTCGATATGCTTGGAAAATTAGTCCTCCTTCAGAGAATTCCAGCAACAAGTGAAACATCTGTTGTTTCTTCCAAGTTATAACAATTATTTTACAATTACTCCTTTGCATACTTTGAATTTCTAATCTTTTATTTTTATCGAGAAAGCCAAGATTTATGGTGCAATTGGAATTCACATTGGGCACATGTGTGTGGGAAAGAAGAATAGGAAATAATGGCAGTCCCTAACTGCAGCATTATGTCACCCCAAGGCTAAAATTGTTGGCCATCTACGTTATTTGCATTCACTGTATTAATTCCCCTCTATACACAATGGGAATTAATCCCATTTCAATAAATTCAATGGCTCCTATTTATTCCAAGGTTGATGGCAGTGATCCCTATTGTTTGTAGCCACACAATATGCTTTCTGCAGCCAAAAATCCAGCTTCCACCCCCTTCCAGCAGCACATGGCTTGTGCAGCTGTGGCAGCACCAGCGCTCGGGGTATGAACAACACTGAAATAAATGGTGTTAAAAGAAAACCCCAAGTGTGTTGGAGTAGCAGCAGCATGGCAGCAGAAATGTGCAGAGTTACTCGGGAGGGGCTGGAACTGCTTCAGCCAGTTTCACAAGTGGTGAAAACAGGTCATAGCACGGGCAAGAAAGAGCTGTGAAGAGTCAGACCCCTGGACAGCACAGAAGTCAGAAGCCCGGTAATATTCACATCTGTAAGACTGGAGATAGACTCACCTCATTATACTCAGTGCACTTATCTGCTCTCAAGAGCTATTGCTTCAAAAGGTGATGCACAAAGGGGAGGTGAGAAATGCAGGTTGAATACGGTACTTTGCTCTTCCTGCTGTGTTTGCCTGCACAATGACAGCACAAGAGCCAGGGGTAATGGCCTGTTTCCAGCATCAGCCTCCGAGGGTCGCTGTGAGTTATTTCTGTCATCCACAAATGCTGGATGAATAAATAACTCACCAAACACACTTAGAAACAGTCTAACTTAGCACGGGTTTACAAAAGACTGGAACCAGAACACCTTGCTGAAGGACAGTGATAAATTAACAGTGGTTCCCCCTCTGCAAGCCGGAGAGATTTTTTGCTATTTTTATCCACCCAGCAAACACTTGCAGGCCAGCCAGCAAAGGCCTTTGAGGAGTATCTTTGACTGGGCTGCAAATCCACAGCCTGAAGATAACATAGGAGACACAAGGCAAAGCCTTGTCTCTGTCAGCCCTACTCCCTCGGAGCAGAGGGTACCCTTGATTGCAGCTGCTGGGAGGACACACATCACAGGGACTGCTCTGCACAGAGATCTTGGCCAAGCAGGGAGGGCTCTCTGCCTCTAGACGGGTTTTGCACCTCAATGGCATCACACCTTTACACTTGGCAGCATTGTTGCCACAAGGGATTTCCAGTGTAATAGGAAAGAATGGAGGCATAACCCCTGCAACTCTGCCAAAACTGGAACAGCGTTTCCCCATGTGTGAGGTCAAGGCCAGAGCCCATCTTACCCATCCTTCAAGTCACTCATTTTAGTAATAAAGACACAGATCTCTCCAGATACACCCGTGTGTCACCCTGGCACAGGCTGTGCCTGTTTTGGGTGTTGCTGCTGTGCCTGCACAGTGCTGCCTGCAGGCTGTGAGCTGCCGCTGTACAGATGTGGGCAGCTCACCAGCTGCCATTCCACAGCACAGGGAGAGAGCTGAGTGCTGGGGCAGGATTGTGGAATACTTGTTTGGAAATCTTTTCTATGAGAAAACAGTAAATTAAAAAAGAAAAGAAGAAAGCAATTGTCTTCCTTTCCAATAGCAGTCAAACTAATTACACAGCTGCAAACACTGTTAAAGTTTCACTGCAGAACAAAACAGTAAAGTTGGATTATCTGCCCTAATTTAAGTGGCTGGAAGTTTTGCATCTGATTCTAAATTACCCACACACTTCTTTTCCTTTTACACTCAAGAGAGAAATATCTCAGAGGATCACTAAAATGAAGGTCAAAGATCAACTGAATGAATTCCCCTCTAAAGGTAAACGTGACTTTTTAATGATTGCCGAGGAAGCCCTGGGTCAATTTGGCATCTAAACTTCAGACATCTCAGGACAAAGAACCCTACACAAAGTAGAAGACCACAGCCCTGGGTACAGTAAGCAGAGCATGCAGAGCTGTTGGAAAGTGACTTTTCATCGAGGTCAGACCTTTATCCCTGGGCTGGTTGCCTTTGACCCCAGTCAGCACCATTGTAGAGATGGTTTAATGAAATTATGGAGTACTCCAAACAACTGTTTCATCAAAACTCACTGGTTTAGTGACAACTTCCACTTAGGTTCCATTTGTTTAACTGTGATTTTCAATTAGTGAAGTAATTCACTTCCCCTTTATTTACATGCATGAGACAGAGCAAAAGAAGATTTCATTTGATGCATAATCACATACCCAGAGACTCAGGCTTGGATTGTGATATGGGCAGAAGGCAGCCAGCTAATTCCTGACAAATTTCATTACCAATAAGGCCATGCTCAAGAAGCAGGAGCTGTTTGTGAGGGCTAGAAGTGAAAAGTTGGTGGGTGCTTAGGAATGCAAGCGTGCCTAAACATAAAGTATTGTGTCATCATTAAACAAAAGACTGAAGTAATAAATTAAACAGCTAGAAATTGAATATTTTTGGGAGCTTGTCCCTAAAGTGAATGTGCTTTCCTTTCCTTGAAATGATTAATCAAACATGGGGGGGAAAAAAAAGAAATAAAATGGACAAATCTTTCTGCAGCATGACCTTATTTCCTACTCTGGATTGTGAATTTATACAAGCTTGTATTGGAAAAATTGAATCTGACCAGCCATCAGTGCTGTTTATTTTATCAGAGGTGCTTGTGTCCATACTGAATGTTGTAGCTTCATCTCTGAAGAGCCAGAAAGGAAATCTCTCTTGATTTCTCTCTCCAGAGAATTCTGTTACTGACAGCAGGAGACATGGCATTGCTTACAGCCCAGAGAATTGACTTCTTATCACAAAACCAAATCCACAGCAACTTCAGATTTCTGAAAGTTTGTTTAGGGATGGCAAAGTGTCCACTCAAGTGTAAAATGATTAAAGAGTGGGAAGAAATAGGGAAGATATAGGCAAAAACATAAAAAAATATTTTATATTACTTAATATAAAATATTACTTAATAACTCTTTTGGAAAGTTATTTGTAAGATATTGAGGTACATACTGACTTTCCAGTGCTTAATCTAAACTAACTAATCTGAAATAATGCTCTACAGATATTTTAGACTTGCATAATTCAGACATTCCATATGGACCTACATGCACCAAAGGTACCTGGGGGAAGCTCTCACAAGGCAGCCTGACAGACAATCCAGATGGCATCAACCAGACTGGTTTCTTTCCTGTTTCCCATTTATTCCTATAGCCACACTTCAAACCTTCCCTGATATAACCAAGATGAGACTTGCAATTTAACCTGAGCTTCTACATTAACATCCAATTAAAATCCAAGGTCTTACATACCTGTATTAATTATAGTTAAGACTCCAGCGTGTCTGGGGCATGACAGCACTAAAACAAAATCTGCTGAGACCTCTTTGCCAGCAAGCCCAACCTGCCCTAAATGTGACACTAGAGCACCTGAAGGGCTGCCCAGGGCTCCTGGCTGCTGTGGCAGCAGCCACGTGCTCCAACACCAGCCCCCAGCAGAGCCTGCTGCAAGGCACTGCTCCTGGGCTGGAGAAGCAGATCCAACTCCTGGTACAGCAGGCTGGCAAATTCTCCTTCACATGAACCTCCCCTGTGCCAAACACCTACACTGAGCAACACAGCATCCTCCAGAATACTGTGGCTGCCCATGCATATTAAACTGCAGAGGGTGTAGCATTTGAGGATCAAAATTACCAAAGAGGACAGACACCTGGTGGCAGCAGCTGATCAGCTCTGAGATGCAGGACATGGGGATTCTCTACATTTAGAACCAGCCTCCCCACATGCTTTAGCCTCCCCAAGATGATTTGGGCAAGCTGCAGTGTTCTACAGCCACAGGCTGACAAAGCCTTCAGCCTGCAATACGACCACCCGCAGCATGACCAAGTAACAAGGGACAAGACTTACAGCTGCAGCCTCCTCTGATTTCTGTTATTGCCCCTGAACCATCCATTACAACTTCTGTCCTGTCCCAGCCTAATCAGGGGAAGTAGCAACAAACTATGGGGGAGACCTTGGTGTCCTTTTCCCAAAAGGCTTCACATGAAGCCCCTTCTCAGGGCTGCCTGTGTGTCTAGGGAATGTACATGACGTGCCAGACTGCAGCAGTGATTGACTGCTTGAAACAGTAAGGAGGAAATCTTATCTCCACCTAGCCCCAGGCAAAGCTGGGCTCAGGGGTTACGTTTCACAGTGCAGACATCCAACTCTGACAGCAGAACTGTCACCAGAAGTGGGTCATCAGTTCCAGGTATCAGAGGTATCACACTCCCTTTCCTTCCTGAGTTATCTATCCCTCTCACAAACTGTCCACAGCAGCCTTGGACATTTCCCCCTTCCCAAGACAGCTGCTTTGTTGCTGCCACCAGTGGGGTCTATTTGCTCAGTCAGGAAGGCAAAGGAGCAGATAAAATGAGCAGAGCTGACAGGTATTAGCACCAACACCTCTAGCAGCCCAGTCAGGAACACTGGCAACACAGGTATCTCCTGGTGGTTTGTGGTCAGGCACTCCCTGAGACCCAGCAGATTTGCCAAGAGCACCTTCTGTCTGAACACCCCCCAGACAGGGACTTAAAGGGCATTTGCAGGCTCTGTCCATCACCAATGACAAGATGATGGTGATTTTCAGGAAAAGGAAGTGTCAGCAAAGCAGGATCCTAACAACCCAGCTGAGAGTCACTACTTTTCCTAAGACTGACAAGGTACAAAGGCAGTATTCATGAGGAAAGCCACAGTAAAGTGGTGAACTGTGTGAGGACTGTTGTGGAGGTTTTTTTTGGTTGTTTTTTTTCAACAAAACAAACAACATGGGCACCTTCTCAAGATGAGTTCCTCTGATGTCTTGCAAGAATTACACTGGAAAAGATGACTGCTTTTCCCATTGGAAAAGATTACTTTGTCAGCTGCTATTTATTACTAAAAGATTTCCTTCCCCAGCTCTTGCACCAATACAGATACATTTTGTGCAGTCATGCAATAAAAACCCGATTGCTTTATGGACTGAGAAAAACAATCAGGTATTCCTCCTTCAAAGTCTTCTCTTACATTCCTACTGAGGGAAATTCTTACATTCACTACTGAGAAACTCATAACAAAAAGTCTTCCTAAGGAGGCAGCAGTGGGCAGATCAACACCAACAACCTTTCTCCTCCTTTTCCCCTGACAGACACCTTGGGTGCCTCGGGGTTTGAAGTACCCAGGAATGACAGGAGCAGCAGCCCACTACCACCACCTGTAAAAAACTCTCTCTACCATTTGCTGCTGGGTGCCAAAGATGGACCTTTGAAATCTAAACCAGTAATATCCTTAAGCATTACCTGGAATGAAATAAGCTTGCAATCCAGAGAAGTTTTTGGAAGCTACTAAATTTGGTAGCTACCCAAAGGATTTTAAATGTCCCATTCCTAGAAGATAACATAGAAAACGAATCAAATTATTAAAGTATCTTTCTGCATTTCACTTGTACTTTCACTTGGGTCGTTCTAGATGATATTCTCTATCATTTGCATTCTGTGTGCATGTTTCTTTCCCGAACATGCTTTAATTTAAATTGAATATATTGATTTAAATCAAAACAGGAAGACACAGAAATATGCTGGACATTACTAAAGACATAGCTCACTACATTTTTTTTTTCTTTTTTACCATCAGCCATAGAAAGCTTTATTCCAAGCCTGATCACACTTTCAGTTACAAAACACGTGGCAAAAAATAACAGTTAACAACGCAAGATCTGCCATATTTCTACTTGCCTCTATTCTTATACTGGACTTTCCACATTGAGGGATGGAGAATAAACCTCTCTCATTTTTAACATAATGAATATACCTAAGGGTAGCAAATAAAGGTTTTTATTATTTTTCATTTCATTTCACAAGTGTTTTACTTTCCCCAAGCCGCCATTTGTTAGTGCAACAAACCGCACAGTGCTAGTTGCTGAGGTATACATGGTTCAACTAATTTCACCTTCACCCAAATTGCTGTTTTCTCTCATCCTTTTTTTTTTTAAAGTAATGAAAGCCATATAGTCACTATTTCACATGTCTAAAAATAATTTAATTCCACTCTAGACTAAAGAATGGTTTTCTTCTTGGTGTTAATAGTGACAGGCTGTAAAAAGCATCAGCCTTGTCTTTTATCACCCATAGAACTCCTGCTGTTCTCTTTTTTTTTTTTTTAAATATATTTTGTGCAAAATTAAGTTCTGTGTAGGTCTGTACCATAATTTGGAAAAAACTGTGTATAAAATGTACTTAATTTTTAAAAACAATCCCAACGTCAAACAACAGAGAAAGGAGAAACAGATCAGAGGCAGCTGAAGTTTTCACATGAGAAACTAAATATAGTATGTTCTTAAAGCTCCAGTAATACATTCTTCCAAAAACCAGAATGCACTTTGGTCATTATTAAACATTAGTACAGAGGCAAATAAAATACAAAATGCTTGTTTGTGTTGCTTTATATATAAAAATATTTTTTATACCACATAAGTTTAAGACTCAATACTTCAAATCTTTGAAGATTCTGAACATTAGCAAACATAGGGCAATATCCAGACTCTTGTCAACAATTACTTGTAATTCTTCAGTATGAAGCCAGTATTTTAGAAACAGAAAATATAAGAATACTTGTGCCTCGTGGTATTAATCCTCCCAGAATAATTTCCTTGTAGAAAGAAAGTTTGTTACAAGTTACTTAATTTCACAGGGATGGACACATTATTTTTGTCACACCGGAGAACCATGAGTCAATATGACTGGTCCTTGTGGGAGGCAGAGGGAGAGCTGTTAGAAACCCCAGCAGAAAGCACATGGCAGTGACACTTGCTGGGGAGGAATGGCAGTTATTTCAAGACACAAACCTGCCAAATACCAGGCTTTGCAGCTCTGCTGCTCACCAGAGCAACTTGTTCTTTGTGTTTAATTGTTCTTAAACTTCAATGTGGTATGAATGGCATATACTATAGTGTACAAGAGGAGAGCATCTATCTACCTATTTTTTGCTCAGTCATTCAAAGCATTCCTTTCACCAGTAAATAATTTGCTTGTTTAAATATTCAACTTCAACATATAATACATACTGCTCCATAGTTCACCATAATATATCCCAATTAATATACATTTATATGTATAAAGTTTCTCATTAAAAGTAACAATAAAAAGTGCACATGCACAGTCAGAGCTGCACAGAACAGCCCAGTATTTCAAATAAATACAATATTTAATTTTTATCAAAATATCATACAGCATGGTAACCATTTACAATTATTGCTCTAATAAATGTGTTATCAAAGAACACTTGTTGACTTCTTATATAATACCTTTTTAATATCCCAGGATATTTAAACTGCAGCCTATATGAGTTTAGATCCTGGAATTACTCAAAATATTAGAAATTGTTTCTAATAGTAATATAAAACATTTTTGCTACCTGTCATACTGTACTGTCAGTACTCTATTTTTTGAGTATGTCTCACTTCTCTATTGCAACCAAACATCCATTGACATTGTCCTCATAAATGACTGGTGCAAATGAAATATTCTAAGCAATTTTAACACACTATCAAAAATCAAATGATTTCCATATAGTGTTACTGGTAACTAAAAATGTTCAGCATTGGCTTAGCTTTAACAACAGATAGAGCAATTTAGTGTGATCGTATTTCAGGATTTCAAACTCTCACACAGTTTTTGACCCTTCCTAAATTGACCCTTTCCAGAACAGAACAAGGAATTTGAAAATAAAACATAAATGTCAACTAAAACAAACATAAAGCAGTGAGAAGATGAAATAAATACAAAGATTGCACAAGACAGATGTAAACACTTCCGTTTTCCAAATTACTTCCTTGAAGAGGTTGTAGCTTCTGAAGTACAGGTTCAGTGGCTGCTGTGAGACAGTTTTGTCCATCAATGACCTTCTCTGTAACACTGTGTTATTTCATCTTCTTTCTATACTGTCAAGATTTGATCTTCCAGAGCTGGAAAAATTAGAGCAGTACATCAACTTATTTCTCAAATTATTTCTGTTACCAGAACTGCAATACCTTCACATTTTTTCTTACTGCATTTGCTACATATTCTAATGACCAATAGAATACATTTTACATCTATTTACTTCTAACAAGAAAAAGATAGCAGATGTAAGCAAACTTAATGGCCAGTAAAGGCCATTGTGACAACAACAAGCTTGTGCCTCATAACCTGAATCTTGAAATAGTTTCCAGAGTTTGCAGCTCAGGGTGGGCCTGAGAAAAGGATTCAAGGGGACAGCCCTACAGCAATGACAAACCAACACGGTAGGACTGGTCACAGCAATACCATTCCTACTGCAATGTTTCACTGCAGTGCAAGACAAGGATAGCCTGCTCTGCCTGCCTCCCCTAAAGAGCTGCAGAGTGAACAGTGAGGAATAAAGACAGAAATCAAATCTGGAATGTGAAGAAAAGTTAAGTTAAGGGAGGTCTTGTATTTATGTTAACAAATGTCTCCGTATTTCTATCTAAAAATTCTTGTAATTAAGTGTCCTAAAGGAAATTACAAAGCCACAAAAGGAAAAAAAAAAAAAGTTTTAAGGCTGCTCTGACAAATACACCATTATTCTTCTGATATAGATTTAATTTAGTAATTTAGTAACAGTTTTCAAACAATAAATCTTCTAGTTAGCCTGGTTAAGAATTAACTATGCTTCAATATGTGTTCCATCTATAGTGAAAAAAGGGATGCTTCCCAAGTATTTACCTTTAGATTAAATCCAAGCAAGTCACTGATGACACCAGAAACAGCTGACAGGATGACAACCTGGGTGATGTTATAAAGCAGTGGATTCATTGTAAGCCCATATAACCTAAAGGGACTGTCCAGTTCCTAAAAAGGCAAAGCAACAGCATCATTAAAAAACAAAAATGACACAAAGGGGGTTTTGTTCACATATGTATTGAGCAATATTACTTTAGGAAGTCTTCAAGTCCCAGTGGAGCAAAACATTTGTGCAGGAAAATATCACAGTAACTGGCTGTTTATTGCTGTTGTCTGAATAACTCTTCAAAAAACTGGAGGCTACCCATGTACAGGACCTACCAATTTGCTCATGAAGCCAAGAAAATAAAGAGCTGGGTGACACCATCTCCAAATTCCTTACAGTTTTTCAGAAATCACCTTCAGTGTTAAAAGAACTGACAGGCAGCAGAACCACAAAAAAGAAAAGTAAGATTTTTCATAATGACCTCACAACTATGAAAATTAACAAAAATATCTTTCCTATTGTAATTTCCTTCTTATTCCATTGACTTTGAAACTAACAACTGATTGATATAGCCAGAAAGGGATGATAAAGGAAAAAAAGTCCTAACCATCATTAGACTGACAACACTTTACTTTTTTTAAATTGAAAGGAACAAAACTTTAGCCCAAATTAATGTGTAGCAAAACTCAAACAAAGAAGCTATTTCACTGATTTTCAATTATTGGTGTGTGAATATAGTCACCCAAAATTTTCTGGCCTAGAAATATGTCAAATAAAGGAAATAAAAAGGAGTTTGAAAATATAAGAGTGGATTATATAAAATCTACCAACTATCACTGCTTTGGTCATTTATATTTTCTAGCTTTAAATTCATCTTCATCCTTCTCCTGCATTACATCCTGGGCCTTGAAAATGCCCTTATAAACCCTTTCTTAAACATGAAGAATTTCAAAGGTATGATTCTTCTTCTTCCTTCAAAAACATGAAATAACAATGAACAACCTTTTCATTTGGATGTAATGTTGGATAAAACTCTGCTGCAAATACAAAAGATACAAAAGACATGATTCTGAGAAGGACAGCAGAGAAATTCTGTAAGGAAAAAGCTTTTAGATTCTGGATTCATCTTACCAAATTTATGAGTAAGAAAACAGTAAGAATACTCAACAGAATCTAGTCTTTATAGAGTTTAAAGATCAAAACCACACAAAATCAAATTAAAAAAACCCTAAGCCCATTTAGCTACTGGACATGAAGTATTGCACGAATCACTAACTACCAAGAATTTATTTAAAGCTCCTAGTAGGTGGCTTGAAAATCTCACTTTTTGGTACCTTCTCACAGTAACTAAATGATGGCCTGAGTCTGGGATTTGTGCCACAAAAGATAAGTTCCCCACTGGAAAAGGCTGTGACTTTTGGCAAGAGTAAAACATGAAAGCTTTTTTTTTGAAACACTGAGAAGAAAATGAAAAAACTGGAAGCCATTTAGACCAAGCCTTGATCAGCATGGAACCTTACCCACATTCTCACAGCACACAAACACTTTGGCTCATGATGAGCTCATGAGAGCTCATCCTTAACCTGTTGGGCTTTGTCTGTTCTTGTCCAGTCCCTCCTTGAATCCAGGTATCCCTTCTGTATCCACTGTGTACCTGAACCACCTGATGCACTGAGGAGACTTCCTTCCATTTGTTCCACAGCCAGGTCCTGAAAGCCCTGCAGTCCCTTATTGCTACACCAGGAGACAGTCACTGATTTAGTCAGGCTCTCCTTATTGCTGCAGCACAGCTCTCAAGCAGTTGCACTGTCAGCTCTGAGTCCTTGCTGACTCCATCAGTCCTCTCAGGAAAAGTGCTCTGTATCTTTTTAGAGAGGAGGGGACCAACACACACCTTGCTCAAGGGGAGCTGGTGGAAGGAATTACTCATCTAACTAGAAGAAATACTCTGATCTCAGCTGCTGACTGGCTAAATTAAAGTTTTAACTGCATTTTATGGGTTTCCCCCTGGCACATGGGAATTAACAGCCTAAGGGACCCAAATCCAGTGTGTGGTAGAGTGAGGTCACAAGGTCTCAAATCATCACTGTGTTGACACTCAGCCAATAAAATTTCATCATTTATTGCCCAAGTGTCATAGACATCTTTTTGTGAAAATCCTTTCTTAGGATTTTTTCCCTTCTGAGAAGCTGAGGCCTCAGAGACAGAATGTAACCAATGGTTATCTGCTGCTGTGGAATGCAACAGGTGCATCTGGGATTGGCCCATCTTGGATGTTCACAATTAATGGCCAACAACAGCCCAGTTAGCTTGGACTCTCTGTCCAAGACACAAACCTTTGTTATTCATTCCATTCTATTCTTAGCTTAGCTGGCCTTCTGAGATGAAACCTTTCCTTCTATTTCTTTTAGTATAGTTATAATGTAATCTATATATCATAAAATATTAAATCAAGCCTTCTGAAACATGGAGTCAACATTCTCATCTCTTCCCTCATCCAAGAACCCCTGTGAACGTTGTCACACCCAAGCATTCATCATCCTGACAACCCTGAAGTACCCTCTCTCACACTGCTAATACACAGCTAAAGAATAAAACTTCCTGGATGCAATAATAATTTGCAATCCAGAATGATGGCAACATAACAGACTACAGTGTACAAAAAAGCAGCATCCCTGTGAAGAGGTACAGGGCAAATTTAAACCAAAGCACACCCTACTGCCTGCAGAAGTCACACAAGTGACTCTTTAGCCAATCTATTCTACTTCTTTTTTACAATATGGGAATACCATTTTAATTCTTACCTTCAATAACTTAGTAGCAAGTTTTAAAACATTGTTCACTAGTGTCAGTTCCTCCTTCTTATTAGGCTTTTTCTCCATTTTCAAGTACAAGTTTATCTGATTTAAAACAAAAACACAAGTATCACCACCTACTCAGAATTCAAAGGAATTAATTTTGAACTATTTAATATTTCAACAATGTGATTGCTCAGCAGCCATATGACAAAACTGCAATGAATTTCTGCAAGCAAGCAAGCTTTTTGTTTCCTTTTTAATATTCAAGAACACGTCCTGGCTCAGCACCATAGGAAAATATAATGCTAATTTATGATTTAACAAATTAATTACATTTGACATTATTATAGCACCAAGTTTAAAGTTTAGTCTGGTCTATAAATTAGGCATAAAAAATCAACATAGGTAGGGTTTGCATAACTTTTTTCCTCATTCAAGGGTTGCCTGAGGTTTGACAATTCATCCCCAGAAGGTTTTTATACTAGTAGGCAGACCTTACAAGACTTGACATCCTCAAAAGCTATTGAACAGAATGGAATGCTAAACCATAACTCTGCTAAAGTGTAATTTCTTTTAAAAGATTCTAGTGTAATTTAGTATTTCATGAGCACCTCGAGAGCAGAAAAATCAATCTTTCCAGTGCCTTGAAATATTTGAAAAATTATTAAACTCTTCATTGCTGTAGGAGAACAGTATATTGAACATTTCAATGCTTCTGTGAAGTAGACTTTTTTAGATCATTATTTCTGAGAAAGTTAAAGAGTTCAAACTAGCTCTCTTTTGTCCTTTTAGCAATTTTGAAACATCAGCTTTCACTCTCAAACAACCCATCTTGGATATCCTAGATCAAACAAAGGCTAGGGGTTTTTTTTTCTATTGCATAAGAAAAGCAAATCAAAGCAAAAAATGTCTTGAAAGGCCACTAACTTTTTATTTTAGGATGACAACCTGCAAAATAAAAAATGAACAATTTAGAAATGTGCTGAAGTAGTCCTTCAAATGACACTTACCTGACTATGCTATGATATATTTCACCACCTTGTTGTATGGTGGTTATTGAAATAAGGGCCATAGACATCTAAAACAAGTAATTGATTATCAGATCTCCCTAAAAAGACCACTGTAAGTTTCTTACACAGGTTAAAAAAAAAAACAATGCCTAATATATTTCAAGGTATATTAAGCTCCTGCACTATTATTATTGCATTATACATTAAAATTCTGCTTTCAGAGCCAAAGAGGTTCCAATTTTTAAAGATAAAACTATTGATTTCAACAATGCAAGAGTTATAAGCACGACTAAAAACAAAAAACAAGGGCTCTAATTAGCAACTCTGAAAACCCTAGGAAGATTCAAAGATCTCTTTTAAGAGCTGTTATGATTTCCTTAATTTCAATTACAAACTTGCCATCAGGAGGAGTGTGTCTGCACAGCCATCTACCACACCTACTCTGAGATTCAAAACTGGCAAAGTGACAGCTATGGTTTGACCATACATTCTATTTTGCTCACAGATTTACAAGACCAATTAAAAACACTCTCAGAAGGACCTGAAAAATTACAACCAAACAGCATAAAATCCAAAAAATCCCTTTCAGCTTCCCATCATGACTCCTAATCATGAAATTCATAGGTTGAACAGAAAGGACAAAGAAGTGCCTGGAACTTTGCTGGCAAAAGTAGAATTTTCAATTGCATCTTATCTGTGGAGCATTTAAATTGCATCAGAGAGTGGAGACTCATTTGGGGTTTTTTTGTTATTGTTGTTGTACTTCTGTGTTTGTTTTCAGCTTTGTTCTCTTCTCACTAAGCCTAATAACTGCAGTGTCCCATTTTCCAGGACACTGGATCAGATGTGCTTTTTTAGATAATGTGAGTATCAGTCAATATTTCAAAAGCCAAAATGTTAGACTTCCATGAGTCTGTCTCAAGACCACTGTAAATATGCTGTAGTATCCAGCTGAAGCAATTAAACCAGTCTACAACAAGTCCTACCCAGGGTGAAGTGTATCCTTTTGGTTTTCTGAGAACAATTGTGAATTCTATTTTGGTTTTCATTTCATAAAGCTCTCAGGGATTCTTGAGGAAAAAGACTTGTAACAGGATAAGCTGCACTCAATGCAAAGATGTCTGATGACATAACACTTCTTTAAGTTCTGAGGACATACAGAAAATGTTTCTTTCAATATCCATGCTAGATTAAAATGTTCAAACATTGACTCCCAGGAAGAGCATTGTACAGAAAACTATGAAAGCAAAATAAAGGCTTGACAATCTCTTTCCCCTTGCTCTTTGCATTTTTTTGCAATCCTTATCCCAAACACTTCCCTCCATTTTCATTCCAGAAACAGCAGACAAACTTTACTGGGACATTCAGCTCCAAGGATCGACAGAACAATGGAAAACTCTCCAGGCTCAGGAACTCAGAGTTTTCAGACTGGTGCAAAATATTTCATTCAGGACAAGGGAGAGGGGCAGTCAAGCTTCTCAGTGTCCAACCTTATCTTTAGTAAAGGCAGAATGAGTCATTTATATCATCTGCCACAGGCCTCACATCCTGACTTTGGGACACACAGCGTGGAAGATTTTATTCTCCTACTTTAACACATTTTCTGTAGAAAACCTGTGAAGGATTCTGGAACTGCCTATTTACCTTGCCCTGAAAGGGTTGTTTTGTACCAGTGTGAAACTTCATAAGAAAGAGATTTCTTTCTAACCTAACTGAACATGCTTAGCTTGGAAAACTATCAGCAGTGTCAGGCAGAGCAGAGAGGGAGGTTTGAAGTACAAACACCAACCAGAACATTCCTGAGAAGAAACACACATAGATCCAAAGACAAGCTTGAAAACCTACTGAAAAAAGAGATTTCTAAGGAGTCTAGAAGAGGCTATATGTAACCCATGCAACCTAGCAGTCCTAAGCTATTACCTGGAAACAGCAACTCACTTCATAGAGGGTTAAGTTTGTCTTTAGATCTTTTACTCACCCATCCAACACTGAGATTCCAGGATTTTTTTTGTATTTAAAAACTAATTTTTATGTTTGTGTTCTGTTAGATGTTAAATTATATCAAAGGAGATGGTACCTCTAAGCCCACTCACTTAAACAGAAGTTGGGATGAAGTCAAACGTTTATCTCAGAAATTCAGCTCTGGGTTGCAAAGTTGCTTCACTTCCCCATAATTAACTCCCTAACCCAAACTATTTTAATAAATCTACAAGGCCTGAGACCTACCAGATGAATGAGTTGTTTAGGTATAAAAATATAGGTCTATACAAATTCTCACCTGCTCAGTAAGTAATATTGAGGTATTGCTGTACTTTTTACTTGTTTCAGATCCAAGAGTAACAAATCTTAAGAGAAAAACAGTTAGAGAAATGCACCAAATTACGAGTTCCCAGTTGTAGTGACAACCAAGGAAAATCTCATGCATGTGAAGTAGCTGAAAAAAGAAAAAAAGATAAAAGAAATCAAAATTTAATTTGAAATAATAATTGCATTATGATACAAGAAAATAGTAACATATCTCTCAGCTTCAAAAAACACATCCCAGTAATAAACATATGGAAGGTTTTTAGGCCTATAAAATTTGACTCATAATTTTAAACCAACACTGTATCAGAGATATGAGGTCTGAGAAAAGATAAATAAAAAAAAATACATTCTAAGACAATTTTTACCTCCTGTTCAGATTTGCAAAGGGCACTACATGGGATTAAAAAAAAACCCACACCCTCACATGTACTAAGCTATATGTAAATTACATTCTTAATAAAATACTTACAGCCAGCTAGCAGGCAAACACAATAGTTAGCTAGAAATTGTAAAGAAAACACAACCAGAAGCCATTCAGAAGATCCTCTATATTTTGAAACAGAAGTTCAAAGACAAATCTTAAGCAACAGAAAGCTTCTTTAAAGATAGATTTGCTTACTAAAAGATTTTCCACTAGAGGGCACGCCAATATAGCCAACAAGCCTGTTTCTCACAAAAAGCATCAGCCAAGGTCAGTATCAAGTGTCTTTGTGGAAGTGTATTTTGATGCAAAATGAAGAAAAAAATACAAGTTCCAAAAACCACAATGAAAAATGAAGGAGGACACAGATTTAAAATATAACAGTGATATGACAGAATATCCTGAGCTGGCAGGGATACACAAACATCATTGATCAAGCCAACTCCTGGTCCTGCACAGGACAACCTTCAATAATCACCTTGTCCCAGGTGCAGAATCCACCACTTGCTTTCATTAGACTCCACACCACTGGTGATAGCCTAGCCCTCTAATTTGCTGCAACAGAATTTTCTTTTGCTATTACAGAAAAATATTCTAAAGTAGACGAAACAAGGATACAGAATGGAGCTCTATTCCAAAAAGCTCTAACAGCTATTACTGTTTGTTCACTGGGGTCTTCTAACTTATTGGACATCACCATGTAAAAGCCACTCAAAACTGTTTTTAAAACTATTTAAGTCATGGCTGTTTCTCTACAAGTAAAGTTTCCTTACCTGTGCACAACAGATAAACACAACTGAGATAGTCAGGAGGAAGGCAGATGAAACTATCACATCCACTGAGCGCTGAGGACCACGACGCTGAAAACAGAGGAAATGCACATGTGAGTGAAACTCCAGCCAAGCAGCACAGGTATTCAGCACAACTAGTCACAATCACACTGCCCTCCACTGGTTGTTTCTCTGCTCAGTCAGTTCCCTACACACCTGCCTCTGACCACTTTTTTGTTAGCCACATTTATTATACAAATGTTTTCAGTGGCACAGGTAAAGGTGGAATAGACAAGTGTGGTTCCAAGGAAAGAAAGGAAGACATTGAACAACAGTGCTACCATATGCAGAAATTTAAAACACCCCAATTACATTCTAAGTGATGTTTCTACATTCTATTATCTAAGTGATGTTACCCTTCTTTCATCCCACCAGCACCACACTAAATTTTGTTTGCTTATAGCTCCCGTTTTCCACCCTCTCCAGCCTCCACACCATAATTCCTTCATGTTTTCACTAATCTTTTTCTGCTTGTAAAAACTAGTGATAGGAGATTTCAGGGATCAGAATGTCTTACAGATAATACTTGGGCAGAATTTCTAGCTTCACCTGGCACCCATACACTCACAGCACAAATATACCACAACTGTCTTGCTTTATAAATTCCTTGTGTTAATGACACCAACTGATGAGACTCTTAAAATAAGATATTGTCAATATTAAACTACATGTGGTCACTTTTTACCCAATGTACTCACACAACTTTTCAGCTGGCCTTACTAGGACAAGACTCTAACTCTGAACACACTCAGGCTTTAAAACAAGGTGAAAACCACACATTAACTTTCTCAAAATCTGCCTGCAGGCACTGGTGGCCCAGAGTCACAAAAATGAAGCATATATGGGACATATGAACCAATAATAAGTGTACAGGAGGAAATAGCCTACAACACCAACCTTCCATCAGCACCATGGGAGATATTTTATTTAGAACATAAACAAGATCTTGAAAATGTATTGTGTTAAAACCTTATTAAAAGCAAAAATATAAATTATTTTACCTTTAGATAGGACCTGAGAGAAAGCCACATTTTTATATTCTGCACTTTCTTTAAGCGAAAGTGAGGTACCTCTGATTTTCTTGCCCTTCTGGCAGATGTTAGATGACCAAAAAGTTTAGCAAAAAGTAGCCTCTGCAGAGAAGAAAAAAAATTACCTTAGCTGTTAAATGATTTTCAGAGGTACTAAAAAAATTAGAGAAAAGGCTTCATTAAATATGTCAACATAATGTACAACGTACCAGCGTAAATTAAAATATGCTAATATAAACCAGAAGCAAGTGCAGCATATTATTAAAGAGAGGAAATACACTAAAACATTTTAAAAGTCTCCACATTCTAATGATTAACAAAAGTTAGCTACACTTTGAGTTCCTTTCTTCAACTTTTATACAGCAGATCTGCTATATTCCTAAAATCTGGGAAAAAATAAACCAATCATTTGCATTAGAGAGCACCTATACCACAGAAGTTCCTTTCAACAGATATCATTATTAGAAGCAGGTTGATTTCCTTCTACTGTATTACATCACATATTTTGACTATAATTTGAGAACAGAAAGTATAAAAATGTTTCTTTTGCAGACCCATGAGTATTTATAAGCTGCAGCTAGTAAGGTAGCTCTCTGAAGTTTCCATAGCAGTAACAAGCAATGGAATAGCACTTCAGAGAGCAGCTCTCACCATTTCCACCTAAAGAACTGATCTAACAGCAAAGCAGGCAGGGCCTTGGCCAGGGATGGACAGAACTGTTTTCAATGTCCCATCCCTGGAAGTGTCCAAGGCAAGGCTGGATGGGGCTCTGAGCAGCCTAGTCTAATGGAAGCTGTCCCTGCCCATGGCAGAGGGGTTGGAACTGGATGATCTTTAAGGTCCCTTCCAACCCAAACCATTCTATGATTCTATGAATTAAATTGAAGGTTTTGAATGAAACACACTGCAAATTTATAGAGCTCTTTTCCTGAAACTACTTCTCCTTGTGGAAACCTGAAACAAACTGGGACATGACTAAGCATTGGGTTAATGCATTGAGCCAGTTTTCACCCAGAAATTCTCTCCAGGAAAAAAATAAAACACCAACAAACAAAACCTTTTAGCTTCAGAGACTTCAGTCCACTGGAACTGAGTCATCTCCTGAACTGCAAGCCCACTGAAGTGTTTGTCATCACTGATCTATGACTCACAGCGCGCTGAAGAAAACAAGTTTAAAATAGCCACAAAGTCAAAAAATGCAAACATTAAACCTTGGTTTGCTTTAGATGAAGTCTCTTGCTTTGCTGTTCATACCTGTTTATATGTTCTCTCTGCTACACAGAGCAGAAAAAAGAAAATCCACACAAGAGACACCCGGACCACGAAACTTATAATAACCATTGAGAGAACCAGAACATCCCCATCTGATCCAAATGCAGTCATGCAGAGCTCAGTGGCAGAATGTGCTGCGAGTTGCTCTAAATCTTTAGCTTGGAAAAGTCGAAAGACAAAGGGCATTAAACCCAAGATTAAAGATATGACATTTCCAAAAATCTGATAGCCAATTCCTGGTATATGGCTGTTCACCTAAAAACAAAACAAAACAAAACAATGAATGTGTTTAATTTTTGAATGATTTTGTTATTCATTCAATAAACAAAATATTAATTTTTTTATCACAAAGACCACTTTATAATCTGGTAAATTGTATGAAAACTTCAACCAATCATCATCCCATTTTATTATTTAAAAACCAGGAACTCCTCAAAGAGCACTTAATGCACAGGAACCAAGTAACTTAAAAACCCAACAATAAAACACAGCAGTTAAACTCCAGTGCATACTCCTGCATTAAAAATTCACTGAATGCTGAATTAGCCAAGTGGCCCAATCAGACTGGGCTGCTTAGATCCTGTATGTTGCTGCTATTTCTGTTTGGTTTAGGTTGTATCCTTTTTAGTGGAATCAAAGTGTGCACAGTGCAGACAGGTCTGGAGTTCTGTTCTGCTGGCTGTGGCTTGCTGAGTTTGTCTCTTCTGTGTCTTGCATCCAAACCTGTAAAGCCTCTGAGTCAGGCAGAGATCAGAACTAGGTTTGTGAATAAGTTGCTTTTTACCAAGTGGGAGAGAGTATCAACTTGTCAGAACTAGTGAGAGTTTTCTTGGCTATGCTAGGCTTTATAAGCAACTCCACAAAATACTCATGTTGCCTATTTTGAAAAAGAGCACATCAATTAAATGCATTTCCAACTATTTCCTCAAGAGGAGTACTAGGAGAAAGGAGGGAGGACTAGTGAGAACATCCCACTCATCCTCTTAGAGGTTTGCTTCCTAAAGAGGAAAGCTTTCTTTTCCAATCCTAACTTTAGCATCCAGATCCCCAGATCTGTGTATTCCTAACCCAGTAAATTACTTGTTCATTGAAATCAAGGAGATCAACTTGATTATTCACAACATGGATCAATAAAACTGAGGTTGGCTATGTGAGCAAGCACCTAACAATGCAAACACCTCTTAGTGTCCCAAAACTATAGATCTGGTAGCCCTTTAATCTAGTAGTAACAAGTAAATCAGAGTGATGTAGCCATAGAACAATAATGTGAATAACAGAGACTTAAACCATAACACGAACAACAAAACAAACAAATTAAAAAACCCACAACCAACCAATCAAAAACACCAAAAAACCCACCAAAAAACCAACCAACCAAAAAAAAAAAAAAACAACCCACATAAACCAGGCTTGGTAGTGCTTACAGTTCTAAACACAATATTTGCATAAAGTAAAACAAATACTCACTCTGTTCATTATCATACCACTGATTTCAAGCACAGACATATCTGCTTTCTTGCAGTCATTACCCTCCCATACAATTGCACTTATTTTTTCTAGTCCTGGGTTCAAACTGTGGATCCAAGGCAAATGACTCTGGGAAAGACAAAGAATATCTTCCATCAGAATTAAGAATCTATTCTCATGTTAATACGCCTTTGTCAGAAATATACTAAAAAAACCAAACCAAGAAAACCAACCACACAAACAAAAAACCAAAAACCAAAATAAAAAAAAAACACCAAAAAAACCAAACCAAAACACTTTAGACTGACACAAATATTGCTATATAGCATTTACTTCTATTATATGTTAACCCCATTCCTTAAGATCCTCCCCTTCTTTTCCAAGAAATAGCTGTGAGAACAGAAATCTCTCCTTCTCTATAGTCCATTTTCTAATAGGGATGAGTTAATGGGATTAAGGATTTATTGGCTTCTTTTCTACTCAAACATATCAAAGAAGAGAGAAATATGAAAACAAAGTTCACCTTATGAGTCGTTTTCAATTCTGACACATTTAATGAATTTATTTTATTTATTTACCCCTAACATCCTGAAAAGCACTCTTCTCAGGTTAAGGCTAAGGGAAATAGTTTTTTATTATTTGCTTTTAATGACTTCAAAATCCTTGTTATGCACAAAGACCCCCCTGTGCACAGTGGATCTGGCCAGACTCAGAGAGCAGTAGGTGTCTCATCAATACAGGCAGCTCCCAGAGCCAAGCAATCCCAGGTTAATCTTCTGAATGCACTTAGGGCTCAGGGACCTTTCTTTCAAACCAAGAGCCAAGTGAGAATTAAAGGATATGGAAAAAATGTTGAGGTGACAAATACTGCTGTGGCCATTTCTTGATTTTCCTCAGCCCTGTCTCCCTCCTCTCCCATTCAGGAGATGAAAATTGCTTTCAGCTTTAGTCACCTGGCACTATGTGCATCACACTGCTGGAAGTGCTGGTGCTGACAGGGGCAAGGGCATGATATTATTTCTAGATTTTAATTATTATTGATTGCAAATAAAGCTTTATTTTCATTTTATTTCTTGCTTTGTAAGTATTGATCTGAAATATTTGTAATCTGCAGAGTATGCAATTATCTCCCTTATTTCTACCAGGTGAAGAAGAAATTATTTATAATATTAAAATAGCATAAATATTTGTTGCAGGTTTTTCTTAACCACAGTTTTCCAAGCTCTCCCTCTAGAGGGAGTATCAACACCGGGAGCTGAAACTCAAAAATTTACAATCTGCAATCAGGTAGAAAAATTCTCAAGTGGTCAAATCAATAGAAGTCTTTAAGTCAATATATGTACTGGAATTCAACTCACTACTGCAAGGTTTAGTGTTTTATTGAATGCAAGCAGGAAGAACTAAAAATAAAAATAGAAAACACTGCATGAAATAATCCAAATTGCTACTATTAATTTTAAGGTAAAAAAATTATAATCAAATAGAATTTAGGCATGTATAATACACCCATGATATCACATATATATGCATATACATAAAGCATATGTTATCCTTCTGTTTGCTTTTCTTATATATACATTTCCAAATATGCAAACAGAAATGTGTCTGAAAAGTGCTTATAAAAAGCAATTCCACTAGAGAAAAACAGAAGGGGGGGAAAAACCCAACAAAATCCAAACAATTAAAAAATTAAACAAAACAAACAAACAAACAAAAAAAAAGGGGAAAAAACCCCAAAACAGAAAAATAAATACCCAAACAGAACCACCTATCACAGAGGAAATGTAAATCAATCAGTCCTTGCCCTAAATTAGAATTAAGATTCAAGCACTCAAATATTCTATAGGCTATTTTGATATATTGTCATACCCTCTTCTTTTGAAAAATTAATGACTGAGTAGCAGAAATCAAGCTTTACTTATTTTAATTCTATCAAATCACTTTGGCTTTGTTCCTTCCATCTGATATAGGTCTTTCTCCCAGGCTTTCTGTGATGTATGAAAGGTAACACTGACCTTGTGTGTAGTGTAAAAAACCAGAACTGGTGGGCACCAACCTGATGAAATGGGTCATCTCTGAATTCTTTCTTCACACATGGGTTCACCTGAGGGCTCTCCACGTCTGTCTCGCTGGTGCAGGACGAGTGGCACTCAGCACAGTGCAGGAGATCCTCCCACAGCACATCTTCTGTTTCTGACTCTGGCCTTGTACTCTCAGAGTCCTGTCTGGAGCTGGAGCACCGGGAACTGCAGCTGGTACCTGATTTAGGTGTATCCTGAAAGCCAAACATCCACTGGAATTAATGCTGATGTTTTATTCTACATCATTTCCTGGCAGAGGTGTTTTAAAGTTCAGGTTAGTGATTCTGTGTTCATCTGGATTTTTAGGTTCTAATGCATTATCCTTGTCATCAGAAAGGTTTGTATGTTTATTGCAAGTGTGTCTAAGATGTTGCACATTTTAAGACACTGTACCAAAAAGCAAGCAACAGTCCATGGCCTCTGTTTTTTAGGGAGGGGGTCACATAAGGAAGAATCTAATCATACTCATTATTAAAATGAAATAACTACTTCACAGATTTTTAGAGCTCATTAGTTTAGAATTTAACAGCAATTATCAAGCCACAGACTCCAGCTATATCTCCAGCTTCGAGGAATTGCCCCTAAAGTCACATGTTACTACTAACATACCTCTCAAAGACAGAGTGAGCTTGAACACAGTAATGCATCAGGTATAGAGGGGGAAAAAAAGCAAGGGTTCGCATAGCTAATGCCAGGTTTATGTGTAATCTGCACAATTAGACATAAAAATGTAATTATTTTAAACAAACTGCACTTGACAAACAAGTATGCCTTTGTAAACTCCAGTTGTACCTAGCTCTTGAATAAAGAAAGAAAAATCTGAAGTTTGGGACATTCAAATCTCCCAATGCATACACATGAAACAATCTACTGCTGTCTTCAGAAAAACAATGTAGAGTGTAAACTACTTTCTACAATAAAGAGAATCCATTTCCAGCAAGACAGGGGTGTAGTATTAAAAGCAGCATCAGCCTACTCACTGCCATCCTCTGGCAATTTCCATTCCCTCTTACACCAAGTTTATTTCTACTAATTTCTCTTGAGAACACACAATTTTCTACACTGAAAAAATATTAAGCACTGTTTCAGCAGACATACTAACTTAGTGTGATTCATAGTCCATTACTACCTGAAGAAATGTTCTTCATTCTTTCTGAAAACCATGTTTAATGTATTTTATGCAAATCATTGTGTAAAGAAATGCTTAGAAAAAATTTGATCTGAACTCTTTCTCCACCTTTTACAAAGAGAGGGATAACATCAATGCAGAAAGAGTCTGAAGAATTTTTTTTAAAGCAAAAAAGAAGATATTTATAGAAGGCAGTCACTACTGGGTACCACTGAGGCTGAAAGTTAATAAAGTAAGAACATGAAAAATAGCTTATTCAAACAACAATTAAGTAGACACATAAACATGAAGATAAAAGAAAATTCAGGACAGAAATTGAGAGTATATCCACTGACTTCACTTATTAATTTTTTTAATACAAAGAAAGCTTTCACTGATTTGAAAACTATTGTTTCATTTTCTTTGTAATGGTGTGGGGGAGGCGAGTTGGGAGCAAGAAAGAAAAGCTTCCTCTTTGATTGCATCAGTCAGATCAGTGAACATGGAGTCAGTGTGAAACAGTACTGCCACAGCTAAACATGGATTACATTCTGTCTCTAGCTTCTGAAGCTATCTACTAAGTCTTCCCTAGCTTTGAAGCTCTCTACACTAGAGAAAAATATATCTAAGTTTAAAAACAAAAGAAATCAACTGTAATGGTGTCTTTCTGCTTCCTCCTGTGAAGCATTATGGCTGCACAAGCACACAGTGAAGGGACATCTCCTATAACATGAAAAATACAGTGCCATTATCACAAACCACACATGGCAGAAGGCACTAAATGCTGACATCAATCAACATTCTGGATCTTTCTAACCAAAGTCTGCAAGAAATGAGTGAAAGAATTATTTAATAATTATTACTAATTTAAATAATTAAATAATAATTTAAATAATTATTAATTATTTAATAATGTTTTTTTATGCAAAGCATCAACTTCAAGGCCTTGCAGTCGTGATCAGAGCAAGCAGTACCTGAACTCTTCCAATACACTTTTGCTATAACAAGTAGAGAGTTTACTTATGAAGCTCTGCCCATCAAGCCCATCTGTCAGTGGACTTTTGTCAGTGCTGATTTTACTTTTTGCTTTCTTTGCTCAAGTTTTGAGAAAAAATAGCAATACAGCCTTTAAAAAGTGTTCCATATCTGTGAAGTTGCATACCATTAGCAAAACAGCGTAATTTTTAAAAATAATGAATAAATAAACAAAACCACAATAAGATATTCCATTCTCTTTCAATGTCTGAGTCCTTACAATTAAGAATTCTGCTCATATGAAATCTGTGAAATCCCCTATTATAAGCTGTAATGTCATAACGTCTCTTAAAATTTTGGTATTTTTTATACATTGACAATTTGGTAAGATTTCATTACAAGATTTAATATTATTGTTTCAACAAAGACAAGGAAATGAAAATTCAGAGTCAATCAGACTTCTCCACAAGAAAGCGAGTGAATCCAAAATACTAAATGGAGAGAAACAGGAGCAGAACCATGCTGAAAATTTGCATATTCCCAATTACTACTGTTTCTGTAACAAAGCAAATTTCCAGAGGAGATAACTGGTATCACAAGACAGCAACAGAGTTACCATAAGCCGATGTAAAATCTACCAAACATATTTTAATTCTCCTTACGACAAATTGAAAAAGAGGATGAAGCTCAAAAAAACTGTATTACAATCTTTTAATTTCAAAACACTGTCATTAAACAAAGGCAAAGAAAAAAAATTATGTTCCTCACTAGCATGACTTCCAGTTTACAGACTCCTAAAATTCAAGATGGGGGGAAAAAAAAAAAATTTGTGGAAATGTCATAGTTTAACTCCAGCCAGCAACCAAGCACATGCAAGCTGCTTGCTCTATATGCCTTAGTCAATAAGAAGTCAAGCTGTTTTCAGAACTGACAGGCAAGAAGCAATAGAAATGAGCCTACCTCCAGAGGGTAGTGTTTCTTGTAATGGTGAGATTTCCTGTTGCGAAGGGTACAGTCGCTAGAGGTGCGCTCCGCATTGCGGCGTAAGGAATAGCCAGTGTCAGGCCCCTCCTCGCTAGAAACTTCATCTGATAAATTTGTCACAGTCCTGGCAGTATCCTAGGGCAAGAAATACAGAATTAGTAAGACACAGAGTCACATTTATTAAGTCTTGTTCTCAACTGGTGAAATCCAATTTCTTTCTGCAACTTCAGTATCTATGCTCAGTTAAACCAGCTATTAATGCATTTCCAAGACTCAAAATTGGCAGAGCAGGAATCATGGAATAGAAATTGTAGCAACAAAAATATTTTTTCAATGGAAAGCCTAGTTCACATTAGCCTCAAGAAAGATTATGATGCTCTTATTTTAAATATGACTTTTTGTAAACTGAACATGTCAAGATAGGCTTAGAGAAAATGTATCTGCTTCTGAAAAGAGAACAAACCTAACCAAAAGATCCAAACCAACCAACCAGTCAAAATTAACAGTATAAGACTGAATTATCAACATATTCAGTACAAAGTTAACATTTACCATCTCTTACAAGGATGAAGGCTTAGAGGATGTATGTTGGATACTGAGGTCACTAATGTGTGTTACTTTGAATACAGGATATCCAGCAGATAATAAGACCCAGACAAATTAAAAGTTCTGCTTTCTTCCATGATCACTTCCTATGATTCTATAATAATTCTATTATTCCCTCTCATTTCTATTCCTCAGTATAGAGAGTCCTGCCTATTTCACTTGGAGGGAAATCCTGCTTTCCTCATCTTTCACACAGATCAATTAAAAACAAAAAACCAAACAAACAAAAAGTAAAAGGAAGATGATTCACAGGCAAAGAAATGCTCAGAATGACCTTAAAATTACAAATTGTCAGTAATCCAAAATCTGTTCCATTTTATCACAGACACAGATCATAGATGCCCACTCTCAGAGAAGGCACAGAAGGTTTACCTGGTCAGGAAATACCCACAGATAGAGGACAGCACACAAATTTGTGCACTGAAATAAAGAACACAAAAAAATTTTTGAACACCATTAAGGTTCCTCCTACAAGAAAAAGGAAAGGCCAGGAATATGATGAAGTAAGGCAACTCACTACAATTTTTGGCTCCAGGACCCTAAGCCTAATTTAATTTTTCAAATATTTTTAAGAATAAAGCAGATAAAAATGCAGCAAAGGCATCACAGAAAGCAACAAACACACTTACTTTGTGGTGACTGTGGTTGCTCAGGGCATCTCTGACTGTGGAAGGGCTCCACCCTGTCTCTTCTGGCCTGATGACCTCACAGCGACGCTCATGGCCCTGCACGCCTTCTTCACTGCCTCTACCTGGCTTCTTCCCATCAAGGGACACGTAGCCATTATCAGTTTCAGTGGATTTATCTATTGAGCTTTTTGCTTTCTTAGATCTATATTTTAAACAAATACATGTATTAAATTAATTATTTCTCTGAATTATTTCCCCAGTCTAAATCCTTCTTATTCCTATCAACCAATGTTTTAGCTTTACTAAGATATCCACAAAATACCAATATTAACATTTGATTTTGATGCCATATTTGTAACTATTTAATCTTCTAAATAATAGTCATTATCCTCTCCTAAAATTGTTATAAAATAAACTGTCAGGGTGTGAAAGAAATTTATATGATTAGCTACTGAAAGAAGAGAAAAAGAAACCTATTTTAAAAATAAAACTTCACAGCAGCTTTGCTAATAGAAGAATCACAAGCATCAAAAGTGAAAGAGAAATCCCTCTATTCAGTCTTAACAAATAAAAGAGGGATGCAAGAAGTTGCTTTAATAATTATTAATTCAAAGCAAGCATGCAATTTCCTGAAGCTGCAAACAAACATGCTGTTTAGTACTCTGTACACTGATATTTGGTGCTGTTTTGAATATACTCTGCTTACTGACAACCCTACTAAACAGAAGGGGATCTACTCTTTTCTGCATTATCCAGCAACACCCCAGGCAACATTTTTCCCTATCTCTTACAAACACACCAACTAAGCTGTATTTTAAAGGATAAAATCTCAAGGATTTTAAAGGACAAATCTCTCATTGAATAGTCTCCCATAACATCCTCTAAAATCAAAGCCCTTTCCTAGACAATAAATGTACCAGCAAGACTACCTCATGCAAGAAGAAGGCTCTCTCAAAGCAAACATTTGGATGATTATACTCCCAAACTACAAAGTGCAATGGATGAAGGAATGAAGAGGAATAGCAACTTGCTACCTTACTGACAGGGACTTTTAGTCTTAAGCTTCTGTATTGTCAAAGTAAATTAAATTTTGTTTTTTAGATTTTCAGAACACTAGGTGGGAAAAGAGAGGAAAGAAGACAAGTGTTATAAATAATGCTTCTGAAATTTTTTATTTTTATTTCAAGTAGAGCAGCGGGCTATCAAGAACACTGAACTATCAAGAATCTGTTCAATTGATCTGGTGCTCCTGTGAGGGAATATGCACTGCCTTTCTCTTTAAGGACTGAGGCATTCTGTGAGGGCTTGGATTACACAGCAGAAGATTAAATTCCTCTTTAATATGTACATCAAACAAATTGGGAGAATTTGGAGAGTCGCCTCACATTCCTTCCAAGATAAGGTATCCCACACATAAAGGGGAGTCCTGAAAGCAAAAAATGGCAAGGGACAGCTGGATAAAATAGGAAAAAAAAATCCAAAAAGGACCAATTCAGCTCACAAAATAACGGTATGCAGAAAAAATGGAATAAAGGGACGCAGACCAAATGATCAAGAGAAGAGACGATGTTACTAAGGTGTTTAATTCTCCTTTCTCATCTTTAATTTGTCACTCTAACTAAGAAAAAAAGCTAACATTTATATTGTTTAAAGCAAAGGGACTGCCTTTCAGTGGCAACTCATTGCAAAATAATAAGCAAGGTCAGTTGTGAGTAATGAGGATGAAGCACTAACATTAAATTATCTGCAATAAGGAGGAATCCAGATAAACTAATCTGTAATTCATTAAATATTCCTCCAGCACTTCTGCATTTACTTCTGCACTGTTTGAAAGAAAATTTTAAGTTCTCATCACACACACACATCCACTCAGACACATTTCCTCCACAAGTTACTAAACTGTATGAGCAGATTAATGAGACAGCTCTTCCAAATTTGATTTGAGAAGTTTTGATGCATTTTACACAAAACTTTAAAGCTAGAAGTAGCCTCACACAGTTGAAAAGGAACAGGTAAGAGAAAAAAGAAACACTTGCATGTATGCACAACTTTTTCAGATGGGATTTCACTACTCAAGCAATGTCTGAGTGCTAACATCATAAGACCAAAGCTATTGGTCTGGTATCAACTAAGGCTCATTCTAAGTCTCAGGGAGCTTGACTGAACTCTTTATTTCCTTCTAACAGAGAAACCAAAGTTATTTTTTTGTATGAATTTAAGTGTAAGCCTCAAGCCAGAAAAGTGTATCTTGGGCTCAAAGTCAGGCTTTTGTACACATGTTTCAAAGAAAAACAAAACAAAAATCCCACAGTAACAAACACAAACAATATATCCCTAGCTGGCAAAAATGTATGGTTCTCTAGAATTACTATATATACATATATCCTTAATTAACTTTTACAATTTAAGGCTGTAACTACAAGTATTTAGAGTAAAACAAACCAGGAATGCCTTAAATTTAGAGTAAAACAAACCAGGATGCTTTAAAAGACTTGAATATATGCAAAAGCTAAATCAAGAATGACTTTCAGTCTTATTTGTGCATTATCAAGGGAAAATACCAAAGAAAGTTCAATAAAATTTCTGGAAGAGTGTGGATTTGCACTCTCAGGTATTCTCTCAATGTATTTTCACTGAGGTTGATCAGAAAAACTCTTCCCCTTTGTTCCCACTGCAAAACTTCTAGAGATTACAACATTTTAGAGGTTACAAGATTTCCACTGGAGTAAGGAGATATGCAGGGCAAATTCCCAAATCAGTAGTGCATTCTGAACAGATCACCTGCTTGGATACCGCCCTCTTTTCAAGTAAGACTTATCAATAGTATTTTCTAAATTGCCCCTGTGCTGGATTAAAGTTTAGAATTCTAATTTTTAAGTCAGACTGAGTTCTTCCAATAGAAAGGATATTTATTGAATACACAGCTCCAGTTTACCAATGATCTGAGCACAGGCAAATGGTGTAGGTACACAGGGTCCTGCCCTAACACAGAGAATGCAATTTCTGAGGTTAATTTGAAATCATGTATTTATGACCTATACTTAAAATTCCAGAAAACAGTATGTCAAAAATTTGTGTAAGAGAAAAACTGCTGAAAATAAATACTAATCAGACATTCTATATAAGACATTCTAATGTGCTTATCTAAAGAGCTTCCAAGTTTGTCTTAAGAAACAGGACAAGTGTAGCTGTGAAGTTTCCTTGCACTGAGATTTCTTAAGATTTTCTTTAAGGAACCTTACCAAGCAGTCAATTACTCCACACTGTGCTCTTGCTTCCTCATTCCCATCCCCACTCCCATTGTGCTGACAAAACTGTTTGTATTACCATGAAAAAAATTACATGAAGAAACTGAACTGTATGTTCCCCTGGGGAAAAAGAAGGTTATTTTTCATCTAGACAAGTTTGTATGGCTCCAGACATACAAACAACTGTGCTTCTGCAATGAAGGGGTAACAAAGGACTAAGGGCTGTTTACAGCACTCTCAGTCACTCTGTGTTCTTCTTCCTTTGAAGATACTGTATATACTAAGTAGTGGAGGCTTAACATCTATATATATACACACAGTACCTCTCATTAAATGGTTTAAACAAGTCTTTAGGATAAGTTCCACATAACCCTTCTCAACTGAAAATACTCTGAGCCACACAGCAGGAAAGGCAAGGGAAAAAAATCTTCCAACACTGTTCTTATTACAGAACAGTATTTTCAATGCTTCAATGAAGGGAAAACAAAACATCAAGAAGCTTACAAGATTACACTTGAAGCATACCAGAGAGTAATGCCCAGAGACCCAAAGAACAGCCCCAGTGCCTATCACTATAACTGAGCCACAGTTTATCAAAGACAGCTTAACCCACACAGGAAAAAGTCAAATGAACTCTCCTCTTACAACACTTTTAAACATTTTCAAAACTTGTCCAAGGTTTCAAGTAGACACTCCCAGAAGGTAACATGAGTTTTACCAGTGGTTAAGAGCACAGATCACAGGTATGACAGACATGTTAGTGTTGCTGTATTTACAATGCAGCATGCACGACAAAACATCAATGTCATAACTTGCATTATCCCTTTTCTCAATTTAATACTATTTATTGAGTATATTTTCACTAATTAATACATGCTGATACATAGCACTCAAAATGCTGCATGCATAGCATGTCCTGCACATACAGCTCTAGAATGGTTTTTTTTAAAAAAAAAAATAGCCCAATCAGTGTTTATTTGAAACCTGAAGAAAAAGAGTGTCATTTGATGATAGTGACAGAGTTGAATAAGCATTCTCTTGGAGTAACAAGGAGGTAATGTAATAAAGTAAAAATTAAACAGCTGAATTTTTCTCTTTGGATTAAAACTGAGAAACTAAGTTGTTTTATTTCCCAATAGCCGACATGCTGTAGTAAAACAACAAAATATAATTTAACTAAAAGTTAATTCTGTACTCTACTCTTATGAGATCCCACCTGGAGCACTGCACTAAGCTCTGGGGCCCCCAACATGAGAAGGATATAGCACTGTGGGAACAAGTCCAAAGGAGGGACAGGAAGATGATCAGAGGGCTGGAGCACCTCTCCTGTGAAGACAGTTGAGAGAACTGGGGTTGTTCAGCCTGGAGAAGAGGCTCCAGGGAGACCTCTGAGCACCTTCCAGAGCTGGAGAGGGACTTTTTACAAGAGCATGTAGTGATAGGACAAGGGGCAATGGTTTCAAATGGAAAAAAGGTAAGTTTAGCTTTCAGTATTAGAAAGAAATTGTTAAGTGAGGGAGTGGTGACAGTAGAACAGGCTGCCCAGAGAAGCTGCGGCTGCCCCCGTCCCTGGAGTGCTCAAGGCCACACTGGATGGGGCTCTGAGCAACCTGGTCTACTGGAAGTTGCCCCTGCCTATGCCAAGGGGGGAGAACTAGATGAGCTTTAAGGTCCTTTCCAACCCAAATTATTCTATGACAATTCAATATTTTTTCAAAATCATTGCATCAGCATTTGCAAAAGTCAAGAAACAACACATTAGTCCATTTTCAAATACTCAGATGAGTTTGCTATTTAGAGCAAAAAACTAGATCAACAGAAGTTTAATCATTACATCAATATTTACTTAATTAGAAAAGGGATAGTGCATCTCTAACACTTATGTAGCCTTGAATAAATACAAACCCTGATAAAAAGAAAGCAGCATGCCAGATATCTCTGAAGACAGCGCCAATACTGCAAGAGGTGCTTGTACCGTAGCTCTGCACTGTTCCCTCCTGTGTGTTATCTGTGGTACTAGAGCCATCTCCTTCCCTATGTACTTCCAAATGTGCTGCTTTCCTTAATTTCCTTCATCAGAAGAGATTAAAATGGGAAGGTAGTTTTGTAAGTGCAATCTGCTAGTTCTATAATGTGTTCAGCAGTTTAAGCATGCAAAAACAAGCAAGATTTCAAAGTATTTTGCTAAAGCTTTGTCATATCAATTTAATAAACTCTATTTAATAAAACAGCATCATACATTCATTATTATATACTGAACAGAAAACACATTTCATTTCATCATCAGAAGCTTAGACCTACACAAGTCACTGCTGCAGTGTTTCCCATTTTAATGGGACAATTCACTGTAGCAATCACAGTCAGTGGAGTGCTTGGAAGACTTAAATTCTGCATTTCCAAGAGCATCTCTTTTTGCATATACTTTTCACAGATTATTAGCCAGATTCATAAAACTAAATTTGCACATTTATTACAATAACTAATTGTAATATAAACACTGTCACTCCACCACTATTCAGATAACTGTTTTGAGACAAAATGTCAGATTTAACACATTAAAATTCAAATAAAACGATGCCTAAATTAATCAATGCATAAAAGTTAAAGAGCACCAATTAAGCACAATTTTGAAGTGTCAAATAAAAACAGAGCACCAATTTCTCATCTCTAGCAAAGCACAGACTGTGAACCCCTACATTTTTTTTCATGCACATTCTCTACAGTAGTTTACTAAACACAGACTATAAGTCTTTAACTAAAGTACTTTAACACAGACTATACCTTCTTCTTTTACCCCCTGTGCTGGGAGGTGGCTTAGGAGTTCGTGTTGAGACAATCTGACAGTGCACAGTCCCAAGCAGCAACATGAGCCATATTGGCCCAATGACTTCAGTCAGAGGTATATTATGTGGGCTTTGGGCTGTATAGAATAGCACTACAGCAGCAACTGGAAAAGAAGGGAAATGAAGTTGAGTTTAATGTCTGAAATGGCCAACTCATATGGCTTTTGTCAAAAAAAAAAAAACAAAACAGTCAGATGCAGACCTTTACCTGCATTTAAAGCCAACTCATGTAATTCTGAGAGAACAAAATTATTATTTTCCTGAAAACCTGCAGCAATTAGGGTCTAAACAGCTGACTGTCTTAGTACCCATCTTTTCTTTCATACTTGTGATATCATAGATATTGCTCAAAAAATGGCTGAATGAAATAAGAGGGGAAGAAAATTTGGAAAGCTGTATCTGTCATGAAACCACTTCAACTATGGTGGAACATCAGTAGGATGTTTCATGAAGACAAAAGCAAAAAGTAAATATCATCCTTAAAGCAGCCTAATATAAATTTAATTCTGTATCATGTATTATGACAAAGCAGTGAGTTTGATGAGACTTGAGACCAGAAACTCCTTACACAGCAGAATGCATTTTAAACTGTGTCCCACCCACAGAGCCAAGGGACAAAACTGCCCATATGGAAAGGCAGCCATGCATAAGTACAACCCTATAAAGGGTTCTCTACATACTTCTGTGCATCTTTTTTAGCAGTGAGGAAAGATCAAAAGACAAACCATGTAAACTATGGGGTTGTCCAGCTGAAGTGACCAAGGCTCCAACTAGCAGCTGTGGCTGGACAAAAGGCCAGCTTCCAATTCCATGGCTAACTGTTAGTTTTGTAACCCTAAAACCACTTTTCATATACAGCAAACAATCAGGCTCCTGCACCCAGAGCCCAAACACTCAGCAACATCTTTACAGGCTCCAGAAGAACCTGAACACATCCAGCAGGCATGAAGCAGGAGGAAAAGGCAACCCCTCTCCTCTCTGCTTATTCTGTCCGTGCTCTGGCTTGAAGAGCTGTGACACATAACTCAGCTGAGAGGAGCTATCAAGAAAAAAACAAAACCAAACCAAAACCAAAAACAAAAACCAAAAATGCCCACAGAAACTCCAAGAAACAATTCAGAAACAGATCTGGGAAATAATTCTCTGTGCCTAATGTCCACACATCGCATGAGAACTCGGTTTTGTTTGTGTACTACTGAGAAGTGAAAGTCCCATAATTTAGACCTTTTTCTAGCACAAAAAATACAAGTTCAACAGCTGTCACCAGTTCTCTAGTGAAATTGAACAAAATGCAGCCACGTACAAAGCTTTGTGCCACATTCAAACATCTAAAATAAATCCCACGAAGCAACACCTAAGACAGCAGATACCTGGATGTTATGTTCTCCACTTAAAAGAGGTTTGATGTGTTTTTCACTAACTAATCTTCAGCAAGGTAACCAGTATTAGAAACATGAGGAACATACAAAACATACAAAACACTTTTGATTGTGGAAAAACTATTTCTAATTTCTTCTCTGTCTTTTTCTTAAATTAAAGTACAAAAGTTTTGCATGGGAGCATTATTTATTACTATAAGTAATAAAGAACTACATTTTTGCTGTATAAGGCTTCTCAAAGTCCACATGCATCAATGAGAAATCCAACTTATTAAAAATCAATAAAATAGGTACAGATAGCAAAAGATGATGTGATCTCTTTCTAAATGAGCTTATCTGAGTTACTCACACACACAATTAGCTCCATGAGGTATAAAATGTAAAGAAGGAGCTGATTTGGGCTCCTATCATACAATCTGGATAAACACATACCCCCACGTGAAACATTTTGCAGGAGTAGGTCTACACAAATAATTTTAAAATTCGCTACTGCTACTTAAAAACATTAAGTAAAGCAGAGCTGTCTAGAAGAAATCACGTTCCAGAATACAAGAATCTGCAGATTGCAAATTCCTACCGCAACGTTTCACACAGATTTAGAAAAATGTTACCAATCTGATCTTTTTAAAGTAAGATTAGGAGGGAAATTCAAGAATTTATCACTGCACAGCATGACAATACATTCTAGAGCAGGTTATCCAAGAATTGCTCCTATCAACAGCTAGGCAGAATTAGTTGGAACAGGTTTTCTTACAGCACTTTTAATTATTTCTTTATGTATTTCCAGTATTTTGACCTCTGCTTTTCTAAAATACAGTGCCTTATTTTGTAAAACAGACACAAATGCAATAATATCACATTGAACAAAAAGCTGCCTCGGAGAAAGCCACCTTACACTTCAAAGGCCAGCAAACATTTATTTTTAAAGCATTTAAAGTTTGGAAATATTTTTAATACCGAATTTAAAAATGCATACATATATATTTATATATCTCACCACCCCAACAAACAACCATTACATCACTGTTAAAGTTTCTTACTTTATACTTAAGAAATACACAATAAACATTAAGTTTGCACTTCATTTTCCCCTTAGAATATAAAAACATTTTAAGTTAAAAATGAAGTATTACTATATACTAGATAAATAAGGAAGTAGAAGAAAGAGGTTTTACTTCTATCTTAAGTCACTGGCCTGTTCCATGACCTTGAGCATAAACATTTCTCTGCAGTTCTTTTATCACACATTGTGCTAATCACTTTACACTAATGGAAACCAAAGCAAATAAACCCTGGAGTTTAAATCTACAGCCAAGGAAAAGCTTTTTTCTGTAGATTTACATAAATGCTAGCAAGTACCCTGGTGAAGCTAATCAATTTTAAAGCTGTAATTCCAAGTAATGCAATTCATAAATTAGAAAATACTTAAGATAAATTATTTAATTATGAACAGATACAAATGAAATATAGTCAGACCATTTTACAACAGTGACAGCGAGAATCTGTCATGATGACAAAAAGTCCAAACTTCAATACAAAATCCAGATTCAGGGCAGAAATCTGGCCACTGGAATTCGAGGTGGTTTATTTTTAATCTTCCATCATGGATTCTTGACATTTTGGTGCTGCCTTACCAATCCTGTACAAAATTAGTAACTAAGCACACTTTCTGAATAAAATAGAAGCAAAACTTCTATTTAAGTGCTTGGGGGGGCTGTTTTGAATAGTTCCCAATAAGTAAATCTGTCCATTTAATTTCACTTACATGTTTATTCAAAGTCTTTTAATTTATTTCAAAAACTCTCAAAAAACCTGCAGCTAATTCTGCAGGGTTTTAGTATCAAGTATTTCAAATAATTGGATTATAGTGTAATATGGAATACTATTCATTATTTCCTGCTATTTGTTAACTCACATATATAGTTGTGAAATACTTTGTCACATAACAGACCATATGGATTAGGGAAATGATGCTTTCCATGCACAGGTTAGTAAACCAGAGACCCTAAGAAATCTGAGAGGAAAAAGGCTAGTTCTAAGAAAGCTCTGTAATTAATGTCCTAAAAACCTGCTTGCATTCAAAATCTGCATTGTCTCACTATTCTTCTACTTGTAGGGTCTTACAGAGGTGCCACAAATTAGGTGTGAGTATATGTTTTTAAAATAAATTTACAAATAGGAACATTAAAAAATTACTGCAATGGTGTTTCTCAGAATAAGACAGCCATGAACACGGTAACAAACCAGCCACAGCTAATGTATTTTACTACCTATATTACTATAAAAAAAGATTAAAATTACTAACACTACAGGCTCCCTTACCATCACATAGACAAATGAGGAATCTATCCCAGAAATGGGGATAAGAAAAACTTTTCATAGAAGGCCACATGAGTATTTGTCAGTGCTGCAGGTCTTGAGGCACTGGCATGGTGAGATTAATTTTACACCTGCTAATAACATCACCACACAAGAGGTACTGCCTTTTTTTTAAACTCCATATATTGTTCCAATTAAAATTTCCAAATGATACAATGATTCACAACTGAGACAACAGATGGTGAATTTGAAAAAGTAATATTGCATGTTAATTGGATTTCAGTGGAAAATTCATTAGTCATTTAGCTTCTCAGGGTACTTATATTGCTCCCAACTTTCATTAACCTTCTGTTCCATATCTGTTGTACAAACTTCTGAAATACTTATTTTTTGGTGACTTTCATACTGATAGACACTGACTCACTACATGACATTCTTCCCTTTCTAATTTTCCTCTTATGGATCACGTACAATTAAGAGACTCACAAAGTCAGATTGCTAGAACTCAATACTGAATATCCCAAAAACTGTCAACTGACTTCTGTTTGTTAACAGCTGTCCTGAAAACCTGAATTATATTCAGATGTGACAAACTAACATGTGCCAAATGCTGAAGAAAGCCTGTGAGGAGAGTGTTAAAACTTTCATTATGCAACCTTTATATATGTAAAAGAAATGTTAACCAAGAGATATGTTTGGGACTGTGTCATTCCAATATTTTCTGAAAATACTGGAATAGACCTTAGCAGCATTAAGTGAACCAAGCAGCCCTCTGCAGCTTCCATATGGTTACAATGAGGCATTCAGTTGAAGCTGATGCTGTAATCCAACTCTACCTTGGAGAAGGTAAAGAACAAGCAGCCAGAAAAAAATGACCCTTGATGTCACTTGGAGCCACCACCTGTAGAAGAATGGAAAGAAAACAACTCTCACGATTCCTTTGCGCGTCAAAGATGTCCAAGGACTTTCAGGTTTTGCTTTAGCAAAAGCAGATCCTTTAAAAAAAAGAAAAGAAATTTGAATTTATTTCATCATTATGGCTAATAGAAATCTCAGTTGTTCAATAGCAGAGTTGTTAAGACAGTGAAATGGCAGAAGTACAAGATTTATTCAAATAATTGCCTTTAATAAATGCTCCTTTAAATAAATATCTATCCTCTTAATCCAAATATGTCATAAATTGTTGACGCCCTCTTGACTGCCATTATTAGGAACTTATACAAATACCTGTAATTTCAGAATGTTTGAATAACAAGACATTGCCATGTCAAAATTACTCTAAAATGAATTATTAAAAATTGTTCTGTTTCACAAAGGTATCAGAAACTTTATACAAAGCAACAAGTCTCATGAAAACTCCACAGGCTGTGCATACACAGCAGAGTCCCTTCCCAACACAGAAAAGGGATCTAAAATACCAACATCTGTAAATTGCACCAGCCAGGTCATTGAGGAAAATTGAATGAGACTGGGAAGCACTTAAGTGAATCTGTCCAGCTGAGGACTAGCCCCAGGAGCAGGAAAGCCACCCAAAGAACAATTTATCTTTGTGTCTCCTTCTATACCATTTCTTATCTCTCTCGTTCAAATGTCCTTTCTCTCCCATACCTCTCCATTTCTTTTTCTTCCCAGCCAGAAAACTGGGTAAAATTTACTTAGTGGGGATGTGACTTAAATTATGCAAAGTTATTGACTGAAAGAGTAACAACTGCATGCTGCTACACCATCCCCATCTCATTTACAAGCAGCACTGGCACTGGTGAGCTCTGTGGTGCACAGGTAAAACACTGCCAGCTCTGAAACTACTTTAATGCCAACTTAGACATCGATGCAGTCATTTAAATGCTATTCATGTACATCACTGCACTGAAAAGGTCCAACACTGTTTCTTAGTTTCTTGCAGGTTCAAATGTTATTTGATTTTGTTTCTTTCTCTCACATTCCCATTTTTAAAAAATTAAACTGTTAGGTGATGTGAGAACAGCGATCTGTACAACCACACAGCAGATCAAAGAGAAATTCGGAGGAAGGAGCCCAAATAAAACTTCTCAGAGTCCTTCCAGGGTTCTCCTCACAGAGCCATCACTGGAACCATCAGCCCAGCTCAGGCCCATCTCCATGAGGCCAGAGCAGGAGAGAGGCAGAAAAGCAGGTGGGAACCCAAACCACGGAATGGACACCAGGACCAGGTGTGATCCCTCGCCACGCACTGCTGGGAGCAGCTCTCCAAGTCACCTTCCAGAGGAAAAGGGACCCTGCCTGAGGGGTGGCACTCACTGTGGGATGCCAGGGAAAAGGAGCTCAGATGGCACAGCACTTACAGGGCATTTAGGGGAGAATCCAGGGGTGGGGGAAAGAAAGGGTTTGGGCAATTTAGGGAGGAACAAGTGCTGTGAAATTGAAGGGTAAGGGGATAAAAAGGACTGGTCACACAAACAGCCACTGCTCAGAGCGCTGCTTGTCTGGCCATGCCACGGGAGCTGCTCAGCACAGCCTGGACTCACTTCTCCCTGAACTGCCTGGGCTCTCTTGGGCCGGGGACCGTCTGCTCTGTGCCCAAGGACACCAACATGGGGCTGAGACACGGGGCTGAGCACCAGGACGGGCTGCCAATGCCAGAGCTGGGGGGAACTGTGTGGCCATGGCGTGGCCATGGTGCCAGCAGCCCCAGTGAGGGGGACACAGCCAGGGCAAGGCCACAGCTCCCATCGGGGGCGAGGCTCCAGGGACAGAGGGGGCAAGGCTCCAGGGACTGTGGGGGAGAAGCTCCAGGGACTGTGGGGGAGAAGCTCCAGGGACCGAGGGGGAGAAGCTCCAGGGACCGAGGGGGAGAAGCTCCAGGGACCGAGGGGGAGAAGCTCCAGGGACTGAGGGGGAGAAGCTCCAGGGACAATGGGGGTGGGGCTCCAGGGACAGAGAGGGTGAGGCTCCAGGGACAATGGGGGTGAGGCTCCAGGGACAGAGGGGGTGAAGCTCCAGGGACAGAAAGGGAGAAGCTCCAGGGACAATGGAGGTGAAGCTCCAGGGACAATGGGGGTGAAGCTCCAGGGACAATGGGGGTGAAGCTCCAGGGACAATGGGGGTGAAGCTCCAGGGACAATGGGGGTGAAGCTCCAGGGACAATGGGGGTGAAGCTCCAGGGACAATGGGGGTGAAGCTCCAGGGACAATGGGGGTGAAGCTCCAGGGACAATGGGGGTGAAGCTCCAGGGACAATGGGGGTGAAGCTCCAGGGACAATGGGGGTGAGGCTCCAGGGATAATGGAGGTGAGCTCCAGGGACAGAGAGGCTGTGGCTCCAGGGACAATGGGGGTGAGGCTCCAGGGACAATGGGGGTGAGGCTCCAGGGACAGAGAGGGAGAAGCTCCAGGGACAATGGGGGAGAAGCTCCAGGGACAGAGGGGCTGAAGCTTCAGGGACAGAGAGGGTGAAGCTCCAGGGACAATGGAGGTGAGGCTCCAGGGACAATGGAGGTGAGGCTCCAGGGACAATGGGGGTGAAGCTCCAGGGACAGAAAGGGAGAAGCTCCAGGGACAATGGGGGTGAGGCTCCAGGGACAGAGGGGGTGAGGCTCCAGGGACAGAGGGGGTGAGGCTCCAGGGACAATGGGGGTGAAGCTCCAGGGACAATGGGGGTGAGGCTCCAGGGACACAGAAGGAGAATCTCCAGGGACAATGGGGGCGAACAGGCCTCTGGAGGCCAAGGCTGGGTGTGAGGGTGCCCAACCTGCACTACCTGGCTTCCTGTGCTGGCTGCTGGGCTCATGGATAAAAACACTAAATAATGTTTTCCCTAGCCTTCACAAGGCATAAGGGAAATTACATACAGATAAGAATAATTAAAGACTAAATAAAGATGTTTAGGAAAGTCTCATATCATCTGACCTTCTGTTGCCATGTTGTTATTTAAAACAGGCAAGAAGCAATCAAGGCCTATACATTTTTACCCTCCAGAAACTTCAACATAACATTCCCTCCAGATGTCAGAAGACTTAAAAGAAGTCTAAATGCCTGGCAGTAGGAGTAAAACTAGTAAACTAGTAACTCTAAAATGATATAAGACAATGCACAAGTTTCTTTCCTTTTTTTTTTCAAAATCCAGACCTATACAACAAAATTTAAATTAAATTCTTATTTAATCTTATTATCATTATTTAACAATGTTGTCTATCCATCTGCTTTAGGGAAGAGTTATTTATGTAGTGTTGGCTGTGTTGTGTTTCATTTGGTGTTATTTTAAACCTACTAATCCACTTTTGTTATAAGACATAGGATGGCTGTTATTTTAAAACTGAGAAATTCAGCTTTTTCTAGCTCAGAACCTACCTCTTACAAGATCAACATCTATGAGGTCTGGTTTCACATGTCCTGTTTTCTTTGGTTTGTTTCTCAAACCCTGCAATAGATAAATACTATCAAAATACTTTCATGCAGATGACAGACATTACAAAAGACAAAATTATCTACATGGTCAGTAATTGTATTAAACCCATACTGCTACTGAAAATTCAGACAAAGGTGTCAATTTCATAAAGTACTATAAATTAAGCATTCCAAATAACAATGCACAATGGATGCCTTTTATACACTTTACAATCTATATAAAACCCAACCAATTACTGACCCACCAGGCTAATTTTCAAACAGGCACTGAGCACTCATGGCTTTGCATTATGCAGACAATGTATGCACACACTTGCAAGAATTAGTAATATATTTCTAGTAGCTTTTCAGAATTTTTGCAAAAAATTACATTCTTGAATCTCTTTTTGTCTTAGATGTCTAACTCAGCTTCACAAAATTCTTACATTGCAACTCCTTAATTCCAAACCCAGATAACAAATCACATGGCAATGCTGGAGGCAGTAATCAGCCAGCTCTCAGAAATCCAAATTCTAGGAAAGTATTGAATTTTTCCTCAGTACTGAATATAGATTAGCCAATTAAAAGGAAGGGAAAAATCCCACACAACAGGAATGCAGCAGGAAGAAAAGCAAGCTTATCTTTTCTTTTAGAAGCAGCATCTTCCATCACAGAAGAACCAAACTCGCTGGCAAAGCTTTCAAGTTTGTTTTTAATGCTAAAATGTGATGCTGTACTCTCAAGTCTCAGAGACAGCTGTGAGTTTATTCTGCTCCTCTTAGCTTAGATTCTTGGTCACATTAGACAGTAAGGAAATCACAGCATACAATTCATTCAGAGTAAAATAAATATTTCAAAAAATATTTAGGATACAAATGAAATTATTATGAAAACCATTTATGAAAACCATTGCCAAGACTCATCCATATGTAAAAACACTACTAAAACATAAACATTAGGTATAACTGAAAGCATATAAATGAAATTATTGTCAATGAGCAACAAATTAGTGAAATCTGCTAGTGCTAATCTTTGTAAGAATAATATCAAGCAAAATGTTCAAGTGAATGCAGCTCAAAATATTTCTCACATCTAAATTAAACTGGATATCTTTTTCATGCAGAAATAAAGATAAGATTAAAAAATCAAACTGAAAAAAGCTAGATATGTAGTCATTACACATTGTGTCTATTAGAAAAATGAGTTTACTTGAAACAATTAAAAAAATTAATATACAACTGAAACATGAATAGGACAAAATGTGCTCCAAGGATGAAAAATAGACACAACCAGTTGTATTTTAAATGCAAGCACTACAAAGACCTTATAATGCAAGATTTTTAGAGAACTGCAGTCCTAAAACTGCATTAATTTTATGTGGAAAAGAAAGAAGCCCATAATTAGAATTGGAAATTACCATAATTCTAGAATCAGCTACAGATTCTTGTGAGTTTTGCATAAGTGAGCCATTCCATTTCATAAAGAAAACTGAAATTTAAAAAGAAAATGCTGAATGGTATAGTCATTTTCAAATGTTTTAGTGCTTATGGACCACAAGATCTCTCTTGAAAGTCTAAATAAAGATGTGCCTCTTGGAAGAAAATCTCCTAGAAGCACATGCTCAATCTTAGGAAAAATTTACCACTGTGGCTCAAATTTTGTTTTCATGTTTAAGAATGAACTCTGAAAAATCTAAGTCAAGAGTACAACTTGATGTGACCTTCAGAGGAAAAGAAATGGTGAATCATTCTTTAAAAATTCCATTGGACAAACAGTACTTTCAGCATCCATGGACTTCACTGAGTTAGCTCCTGAACTGTTTGCCACATATAGTAGAAGCATTCCATTTATTCAGATGCAATTTCTACACTTAATGCATCACAAATCTCTAACATACATGGAAAACAGCAGTTTCAGACTAGGGTGATTTAAAAAAAAATATTCAGTGTTTCATAATGCTCAGATCCATCCATTTAGTTCATATAATTTGTATTCAGCACCAAACACTTTTCAGGTAAGCATTAGCAAAAGAAGGTTTAAGTAAAAATACTTAAAAAAAACTGTTATTATTGTAAAAACTCTTTTACCCAAATTTTAAAATTAATCTTAATAGATCCTATTGCAGTTATAACTAAATTATAAATTTGTAGTAAGAGAAACGTATTTTCTACTACAATATATGAATTTTTCAGATTTTTAGTGATGTTAGTTTATAAATCATTACATAATTATTTCTAAATTTATAATGTCAAAGCACCATAGGAGCTTTGAGATTAAAGCACTACTGTGCAATCCCTGAACTTAGTCACGTGCCTTGGTGTTACCCGAATTGCACTTCATTCAGTCAACCCAAACTCAGACACCACCAGTAATTTGTTAGTTATTGGACTCCTGAGCCAAATAAGATGCTGTCTGCAGTCAGAATTTTTTGCAGTATTTGCAGTAACTATTTGAGTCACGTGCTATTACACAGCAGTTAATTAATGAACTCCTCTCGTAGCTGTGATGGCGTTTCATGGCCATGGCAAGGACCCTTCAGGCAGCCCCAGGCTCAGCTGTGCTGCTGAAATACCATGGGGTGCAACTCCATGTGTGTATTTCTGTACAAAAACTCTGTAGCTCAGGTCTGGAACAGTTCCCACAGAAGGCAAGCAAGCCCCCACATACAGTTTTGTTTAAGTCCTGCAGAGTGAAAAAACCCATCCCCAAGGAAACTGAAACAATGTACATTTTACTGATGTTAAGTAATAGCAACACCTTGAAACTCATGCAGAAATAGCACAATACTCCCATGCAGTGTTGGAGGGGAAAAAAACAAAGTTAATTGCAAGAAAATGTTGACTAAATTAACACCATGGGTATTTCATATACAACCCACAGAACTGGTACCTATAGGAGTGATTCCTTTATCTCCAAAGCGATTTAGCAACGTGGCAGACACTGATGGTACTGTTAGTTAAACCAAAATGCACAGAACACTGTTAAACTGCTTATTCAGAGAAACAAAGCCTGAGGTACTTACCAGTCTAATAAACTGTACAAAACAATGACAGCATCATAAAGGAGGGAAAGTAAACTGCAGGTATAAGGTAACTAACTGAAAGCAAAGAGAGCTCAGATAACTGACATTAGAATTCATCACAAAGAAAAGTGAAAGACAGAGGTATTAACACAAGTAAGCCCTGTCTTAAGATAAGTGAAAAGAAAAAAAAGTACTGAGATACAGAATGATGCATCACACTAAATGGTGCAGAGTTATTAATTATGTAAAATAAATAGAGCATATTACACTGGTTACATTTGGTTACACTCCAAAAGTCTAGTCTTACTTTACCAGTATTAAATACCACCACATACAATGTAGATTACTTCAGCATACACAACCACAAAAAGAAAAAAGCTGCATTATTACCTTTATTTCTCTTTGCTCTACTGATTTTTCCCATATTTGTTGATCATATGCTCCAATCTAAAAAGAAAAAAAAACCTACATTAGTATTTAAAAGATATTGATCAAACAAAATCAAATCAACCTTCAACAAGAGAAGCATGAAGCCAGCAAGTTATTTCCTTGGGGAGCTTACAAAGAAATTTTTATCGTCTCCGTTCCATCTCAGCTGGACAGGATCAAGCTAATCTGTAATGGAACTGTGACAGTAGGGAGAGCTGAGCCTCACACAGCCCAGCCTCAGCCCAGGACTTGTGCAAGCCCAGTCACTGGGAAGATCACACTCCCTCCCACCCCAGGTCAGGACTGCAGCCTCCATAGGAGAGAGAGCAGAACTATGGCAGCTACACTGACATGGTCTTTCAGATAACTTCAAAAGAAATATGCACATCTAGTTGAACCCATACCCTCAATTTATTTTTTTAAACCATCTGTAATTCCTATTCCACTCCACCCACTTTTAAAGCCAGATGGTCTTAGCTTTACCTCTTGACAGTGCACAGGAACCAGATATATGGTCAGGCTGGCAATCAACCAGCTTATAGCCCAGGGGGAACCCAATGAATATCAAGAAACAGCACTTTTCCCCATTGACTGTCAGATATTTACAGGAAGGGCAATCTGAAACTTCAGGATTTAAGATGGTGACAGGAACAAGTCAATATACGAGACAACATATCCAAGTCTTGTAAGAAGTTATCAAAGATCATCAGATTGCTTTGAACTCTACACAAACAGTATTTCTAGGTCATAATCAGTAATAATCTCTTTTACTATGGTGATTTTAAAGCCTTGCCACCCCAGCTGTTCTACCTAGACACATAAATCTTGTGTATCTGGGGATTGATTCACATCACACACTCTGAGCAGTTAAATGTAGGATCACTTTTAGGCCATGAGAGACAGACAGATGCCATTGCTGGGACTCAAAGTTCCTTTTCCAGCCTGCAGAGGTGACAAGCAGCTCGGTCAGACACCTGACAGAGAGGAGAGAGGAACAACTCCCATCACCTGTGCAAACCTGCACAAATTCAGTCTTACTGCAAGAGTGTGACTACTCCTTCCAGTTCACAACTGCAACAGACATAAGAGACCCTAGCACAAATGCACACACCTTGTACCAGAAAACATTGTTCTCATTTTTGTTTTAGTATTTCAGCCTTCAGCATTAATTTAGATGTTATAAAAGAAAGAAAGAAAAAATCATTCTTAATTTAAAAGAATCTTTTAACCAAGGATCCAACATAAACACAAAACAAATACTCAGGGAAACCAGCACACATCTACACAAACAAAGAAATCTAAAGGCATCTTCTGTGCCTCTGAACCTGACCAGTTAGTGGAAATAAATAAACATTTTTTAAAAAATCTAATTTAGAGGAGTAAATCCCAAAGCATATCTAAGATTGAAAATGAGACCAACAAACTGAATTACTCTTTCCCAAATTTAAATATTTCCCATTCAAAAGAGCTAAACAGTTTCTATAGTTTGCTACTTTAAAACTTCGCAAAAGAAGCAATCCACTGGCTTTTTGATAATAATAAACACTTTACACCTCACATTTGGGAAAAAAAAAGAAACCGTGGAAAATAACTAGGGAGTCAGGCACAGTAGTGGGCAGAATTAAGCACTTACTGCAATTAAAGTAATTAAACCAAAGGAAGTTTAACAGCTAACTCCACCTGGATAACAGCCAGCAATTAAAAAGTCAATATACTGAATAACCACTCCACCCAGGCATTTACAGCTAATTGTTCTGGCTTTTTCCTCTAAATACATTTCAAATGAAATTTCAGGCCTTTCTGGTTTTCAGTAAATTTGCTAAGAAGAGCCCCGAGTAAAATATTTGTGCTGCATAACATTGTGTCCTGCCCTCCCCACTTCCAAAAATATTTTTTTCTACAAGGACAGAAGGGGGGATCCAAGTCTGTGTCCCCCTCTGTTAAGCAGCAACCAAATGAGGAAGGAAGCCTTTGTGCCAATAAAGCTGCAAAGTAAACTCCATTCATAATTCCATTCATAGCTGAAACTAGTATAGAGTTGAAAGTCATTAAAACAGTGTTGTTCTTTTAGACAAATACCAGATCATTTGTTAAAGGAATTCTAGGAAACAGACTCCAGAAAATATCTAACATAAGGAAGTCAGCTGATTTAAAATCTTAATCATATTTATATTTTCCTACAAATATTTCTTTTCCCTCTTTAGGCAGCATCTTCCATCTCCACAAAAAGACAAGAAGCAGAGATATTGCTGTCTGCATTTCTCTTTTTACACTGCCCTATAAAGCAATTATTCCATCAGGAGGTAAAATTAAGAGATCCAGAGCTACTTTAAGGGACAGGGTCCTTTACAACTGTTTTACTGGAGAAGGGGATCTGCCCAACCACCTCTGATCACCTTTAGCTATTGAGAGCTGAGCACAGGAGTGTTCAGCAAGGCATGTTGGTGGGAACTGAAAGGAGTGGAAGAGAGAATTACAGACAGCAAGTACCATGACCATTTCTCACATGGTTTTTGTTGCTGTTTGGGGTTTCTTTTTTAATCTACTTCATGTCACCTCTTTGTGTTTTAATAAAGTTTAAGCAGGTGTGTGTGCCACTCAGCACATCAAATTCCAACCTGATACTCAACCTCCCTTCTCACCCTCTGCATAAGCATCCCTCTAAACTTCTCTTCCAAATGTATCAGATGAAAATACATGAAAACAAAGGTAACATTATAAAGTAGAATACTGGATACTGGCACACTTCATTTCCCACATTAAACAAAAATAGGAAGAACTAGTGTTACTCAAACAAGGCAAGCAAAAAACACAGGCATTATTTTTTTTCTCTCCCTTATGTCAGGAAAGCAGATTTAGAGTTTGTGAAATGTGTCCTGCAGAATTCATTGAAAGGTATATTTTCATTTACAGTGAACTAAATTATAACATACAATGATTACCAGAGATGTTGGACACGTGTATGAATTAAAATCAACATAATTTGTGAATGAATTGAAGAAGGTAAGTTAATACTAGCAAACCTTCCTAGTTTTAAATTATTGAGTGCACCAGTGAATTCCAGCTTCAAAGAGTTTGGATTTACAAGTATTTGCATTTGAACTCTGTTTTATGTTAAATCTAATGTAAATCTAAAACAAATACAGGCTCTTGGCTATTCATGTATTTCCTCACAACTGTACACACCTGCAGGACATGGAAAAGAAGCCTAGCACCTAGTCTAGCACCAAAGAAATTAAGCTCTAAAGGCAAGTAAAAAGAAGGAATAACCTTCCAGAGATAAGATCAGGTTGGAACCTGAATAATTTAAATATACAGAACACTTGCTCAAAGGAAGGTCTCCCTCACTGAGCAGCTGTCCCAGGGCTCCTCCCCGGCCTTGGCTGGAGCTGCTCTGCCAACAGGAATGCCCTGAGCCACTCCAGGACCCATTTACTGCCCACCCACTGGGCCTGCAGCCTGATCCCTCACAGCTGCAAATTCTGCACCATCCTTCAGAGAAAATCTAAAGTACAAAACGCAGGAGTCAAAAAAAGGATCCTTTTTTAAGTACACAACTGTAAAAAATGCTTCTGAAATCTCTTCAAGACTTAACACAAGACTCTTTGTGTAACAGCTCATCACTGATACTTTCAATCCATCAGTCTACCCTACAGTGGGGAATAAACTTCTCTTAGAGCAAACTATAAAACATAATATCCCAATTTCAAATTGATTACACACAGAAATTTATTCTAATTTAATTTATGAAATAGCTAATCCAAGCTTGTATTCTATAGCATTTTTTTGTCTGTTATGAGTTGGCAGAAAATAAAATAACAAAAAGTCAGGTAACAAGCCTATTGCCTCATTTTGAAATGTAACTTTTGTCACCAAGCATCAACACAACCTTGTTATAGGAAACTTGTCAGTAATATGCTGAAGATATTACAAACTGTGGTATAACCTATCTGTAGCTGAGTTAGATAAAGTAGTAGATTTCATTTTATACACAGATGTCATTTTTAAATCATGCACCCCAGGTCTCCTCAATGCCAAGATTTTATCCAGTCTATCCAACTGGACTCTAAAATTCTGAAGATCCCACACCTCAATAAATACTAAGTAAAGAAGATAAAAGGGATTCTCTTCATTTATGCATTTGCAGAATGAGCAACCATTCTTCAAGCAACTATAAAAATTTTCAGAATATAAGGAATTAAATGCAACTGAAAACTGCAGCCACTCTTTCACAACAGAGAAGCAGGTGTTTAACATCCTAAATTAACAGGGTATAATAAACTTTCAAATAGGTTTTCTTGAAAAAAAAAATTCCTCAGAAGTAATAATTTTTTTTTTAAAAATCTAACTTGAATGTGACTTGGCACAGGAAATTACAATTACACATTTGGTAAACTCAATAAAGCCAGCTCTTGACTGAAAGATTAAATAAATTTGAGACTCTTATTAAGTGCAGACTCCTCATAACATTTTCTGGGTTTAAAAGATATGTGCATCTCTTGCAATTATCTAAAAATAACTGCACTTACTCTTTCCCAATCAAATACGTCAGGAAGCATTTGATCAAATTCCTTCATACATGTGAAATTTGGCACCTGTACAGCTTGGCTGTATAACAGCAATAGCAATTAGCTTAAGTAAAGAGTTAAGCTAGTGAAAACACAGCAGTATTTAGTTCAAAGCACAGTGGAAAGGGCTTTAGCATTGCTCAGTGTTTCTTCCTGGTGCCTTTCTCATAGCGAGCCACGTGTGCATCAAGATTGAATTTGAGCTTTGTGAATGACACTGATATTCACTTTAAGCTAATGTAGTGATGCTATCAACCTGTAGCCCAATACTCACAAGGCCCTTCTGATTCTAATGGAATTGATCAATATTTCAGGAGGCATTTATAATTTATGAGCATGCAGACTAGCAAAGATTATAATCCTAAGAATACATAGTATTTCTTCTTGGATCTTAAAACTTTAATGTTTATCAATAATGAAACTTGTGTGCTAAACTTTGCTCTTTAAAACCTCTGAAGACTTTTACAAGCCACATCACAATAGTATTACAAATCCAGAATATGTAAGATCTAGAGTCCGGTAAATAAATAACAAAGTTGTTTCCTTGGAGTGCCTGACACCTTATTAAAATATTTTGTGCTAAAATATTAGCTGATATGCTTTATTAACTTCTACAGTCCAACATAATTAAAATAACTGTACGATTTTCTGTATCAATTTTAGTATTAAGATATCCATACATAAATAATTTCTATATGGACAATATAATTAATTTTTACAATATGTCTCATTTCTCAAAACTTAGAACAGGATTATTAAAAGTTATTTTGAACTGTTTATTTCTTACATGAACTGATCCCTGTTGCAGTAAAGGTAATACTCTAGTAGCTCAGCAGTATAATTATCTCTGTTGGAGTATATTTCTAGTCTTGGGATGGGGTTTTTTCTGGATATTTTTCATTTTCAAGGGCGGTAGATTTTTTACAATTTTGTTTATGGTGGATATGTGGACTGGACAAGCTAAACTAAGACAAACTTAGCTGATAAACCACAGATAGAAATCACTATAGGACAGTTGCACACTGTCTGTTAACAGCAAAGAGTTTAGTAACTTTTAGTTAAATGGAGAAGGACAGTGAAGGGATAAAGGTTCTGCATCCTAAGGCACAGAGCCTTGAATTTATAACTGCTGAATTGTTACTTCTGATTTTAAAATATCCCAATACCCCTCCCTTCTTCTTGTCTGGTGCCAGAGGGAGAGCTGAAATCAGCTATTTGAAGTAAAATTAAGCAAGCAATTCAAACTCTTATTAGAGTTATTTATTATTAACTATTTGAATTGGCAACTAATGACCCACTTAAATTCTTTCAATAACTGCAACAGCACTGTATTTACAGCCATTTCACTGAACAATAATTTCACTAAGGCTTACTTTAGAGATACCATCCCTTTTAGAGTCCAATAATATCTAATTAAACATTTATCAGCTACATACTAATGTTTGTTCTGAATTATGCTTTAGAGATTAATTCTTCTTAAGATCTGTCAGCCATACTTATTGCCCTGAGTAGTGGTTTACAAATTTTAAGATATCTAAGAAAACCACAAAACATCTCTTTTCATCATGCAATTAAACATAAACTAGATACAGAAGAACAGCTGGAAACCAGGTTTGTAGGTTAAACTAAATGAGAGTAGAGGAATAGCCAAAGCTAGACACAGCACCCTAGGTGCTGTCTGAGGTGAGCTGGCCAAGAGCAATCCCTTTCCTGGGTCCATGGCTACACTACTGCTAACAACACCCAGCTACTCTCCAAGTGTTAAGGATTTAACTCTGAAATATTTTTTTTTTTTAAATAATAATGTAGTTGCACAAAACAAAACAGCCTCAAGATGTAACTGGGAAAAGAAAACCACTCTGACAAGCTCATTATTCAGTATAATTCCCTGAAGACCTCTGAAAATCTAGCCAACTTTACTGATGTTGCAACTAGGATTTTAGACTAGCATTGCCCTTATGTCCCTGATCGTTTCCACTTCCCATAGCATGCCTTCCTTGTTGCCCCTGCATTTGTCTGGGTGGCTAAAATCTCAATCAGATCACACAGGAAGAGAAAAGAAAATGTTAGGCCATAATTTCTAATTAAACGATTTAAGAATCAGAGAACCCTTCCCAAGACAGAGGGATTTCATCTTGTTGCTCCCCTGCCATTAGGCAGGTTCATCTCCTTATAGACTCGCACTCTTACTTTTAGCTGGATGAGTTTCCTGACCAAATTCACTAAATAAATGTATGGGAGTCTGTGGGAAGGCAAAGCAGGAATGGGAGCCTACAGGCAGGCAAAATGCAAGCCTGCTTTGTTCAGCCACAGCTCCTGCTGGAGGTCTCTTTTGCACATTCAGAATTCAGAGTTTTCAGATTCAGAAATCAGAGTTTTGCCTCACCAAACAAGGTGCTGAAGGTAAATCCCCACTAGGTCAGGCAACTGCTTGAGTACCACATGTGGAAGGAAGCTCTATCTGAACACACATTTTCTTCCTCCATGCTCTGACAAATGCCAGCTCCAACACTCCTCAAGTTTCAGCACTTGAAGTCAGATGTTTTCAAGTCAATGCAGTTTCAGCATCCGAAGTTTTACCTAAAATAGCCATACAGCCTGTCCATTTGGCAAAACCTGCCTTTGTGCCAGGGAGAATAATGCATCATGTGTATTCAGTGCCAAAAAGGAAATCAGGTGGTTTCAAGGTAGGGTATAATCATCATTTAACTCCTCCTTTATTAACTTAATACAGGGACCAGGTTAGAAATGTTAAAGCACTGATAGAGTTAAACGTGGGCAGCGACCTCAAGGGCAACACAAACAAGCTTCTACAGGTTTGTTGATGACAGAAAGAATGCTAGGAAAAATGTGGGCCCTCTGTGGAGAGAAACAGGAGATCTGGTTACCAGGGACATGGAGAAGATTGAGGCTTTTGCCTTGGTCTTCACTAGCAAGTGCTCCAAGTTGCAACCTGCTCTAGTGGAAGATGTCCCTGACCGTGGCTGGGGGGTTGGAAAATGATGAATTTTCAGGTCCCTCCCAACCCAGGCCATTCCATGAATCTAAATAGGCAAGTATAATCTTGGACTGATGAGCTCTAAAACACTGAATACTAAGATCTTAAAGCAATGCCATTAGAACTCTAATTTTGCCCTTTAAAGCCATGAGAGAGAAAACATCTGATTTGTTTTATTGTGCCCTTTAACAGATGTACCCAAGGGACACCCAGAGCAGCAGAGAGCTGCATTGGCAGAGTCAAATGATATGCAATCAGGTGCAGGATTCAGCCTCAATTCAATAAGTTTCATTCTGCCTTCCTCTACAACCATCCCCAAGAGAAGGAACAACATAATTGTACAAATTTGTTGGTAATATTGCAGGAGAAGGAGTTTCCCATTTTAGCATCAAGGCTTCTGTAAGGAGTGAAAATCAGAAAGTCATTAAGGTAAATTTACATATCTTCTCCAAACGGGAAACCAGACCAAAAATTCCCTCTATTATCATCTGTAAAGCTTGAAAGTATTTTAAGAAATTAATGCAAAAAGTTACAAGCAATAGAACCAATATTTTAAATTATTCATAACTTTATTATTTTTAACATCAGTTACTGTCACTCAGGCAATACTTCAAGTACATATATAGTATCAGTATCATACAAAAGTTATGCCACCAGATACTGCAATTGTTTTCAATAAATGTGGGGTGTCAGATTTTTTTCACAGGAAACACTGTGATGGCTTTCTCCACAAAATACTCAATTACCAAGCTGAAGCAATTTCAGTATTTTGGTACATCCACCTAATCCTAGGGATATTAACCAAGTGATGCATCTATGTGAGAAGCTGTCTGGAACCCTTCCAGAGAGCCAGGCAGACACTCCTGCCACTCCCTTTTATTGCAAGAAGCAGGGCAGCTCCAAGGGCTGAAAACAAGCCAGGCAAACCCTTTGTCACACATATCTCAGCACTGCACTCCCCAGAGCACCAAGAAATACAGCAGACGTTTCCTTTATTTTAATTTCTACTGAGTCAACCTGTATCTAGTCTACTGAGTCAACATATTTTATGCCTTGAAAAAGTATTTGTACTGGCTGGGAAACATACTGGAAGCACTAAAACTCTGTCCTTGCAACCTTGTATCTCAAAAACCAAGCTGTTGTAATACCACTCTGAAATCTTACAATCAAACTTAAAATAATTCAGAATTGATTACTGTATTTTTATGAGACAGTAATCAGGAGCTCCAGTACACTAAAAGCAGAGTAAATCCATTGTCAAAACAGAAAAACATGTTTACATAATAAAAGGTCTGACCTTTTAAACAATTAAGGGTATTACTAAATCATCCTGGTGTAAGGAGCTCAATTTCAGACAATAGTATGAGTCATGAGTAAACTTGCTGTTTGCAAAACTTGCCTTAAGTAGGGTTGGAAGAGCTCAATTGCTTAACTCTTTCCATTGAAGAGATATAAAAATGTCTCTTGAGAAACCAACAGACCTTGGAAACTCAGCAGAGAGACACATGAAATAAATATATTTAAAAATACATGAAAACTGAAAACTAAGAAAGACAAGGAGTAAGTTATCTACTCAGTATTTCTTTCACAGCCCCAACCTACTCAAATGCTTCTAGTCATCTATAACTAGAAATACCAGAAGTGAACTTTCTTTTTCAAGGCATACACCAATTTATTAATCTGAAAACACCTCCCCAAAACAACAGCTTATTTTTTCTCATTTCATCAAAGAGGTCAGTAATGTCAATTTGATCAATACTGACTGCAACCCTGGTTCTCTCTTGCCCCAGAAACAAACTTCCACTGCTGGAATGCACTACATTTTGATCTCTCCCCACTTTCAATTCCAGTTATAGGTGTAATGAGTCACCAGATCTAACCAGTGAGACAACTCTGACAACTACAATAAAAACTGAAATTGAAATTTAAAACTGGAAGCAAACAACAGCTCTTACAGTTCAGTATCTTGATGTCATAAGCAAGGACCAAAAAAGAAAGTCTGGAATCAACTGAACACTAGGACAACTCTTTCTGTTCCCCAAACTGAAATCTTTGGTTTAAACAACAAATCCATGGGTAAAAAAATACTGTGTCATGTAAGAGATTTAAACAAATAAATAAGCAACATCAAGGGCAAAGGTGAAAGAGTCGGGATACTCCCAGGAACAGATCACACACACCACACTACAAAGCCAGAAAACTCTTTGGGGTTACCAGCCAGATCCAGGAGAACCCTGAATTTGTGGTACCTAAGAAATCACAGTCTAATTCACATGAACATCTGCAACTTTTCTGCAATACAGCCATTTGTCTCAAAACATTACACTTCCTCATACTGAAGCAACATAACTTGCTCATTTGGCAGATCCCAGACCACATGTGGATTGCAATTAAATTTTGTTCACACCAGGGAGAAGACCAGCATCTGGTTTATACATGATCTTATCCCTCTTGTAACAAAAGCCACCTCACCACAACTCCTTGCCATAAAGGCACTGTGCAAGTCCTGGCCAAGCAGATCTCTGTAAAAGCCTAGAGATTCACCACAGAAATGTTGGTTTTACTATGAATGAAGAAAATGGAGACATGTAAAATCACTGGAAAAAAACAAAAGAACAAGGGTTAAAAGAATGACCTGTACTGATAACAAGTAATCCTGTTAGGAGCAATGTTCTGGGAAAAGTAAAACTGATAAATGGCTGGTTTATATCAAGATCAGAAGGTCTGCCCTCTGTAAAAGCACACCTCAGTGACTCATCCTGCTTTCCTAACATCAGGAGGATGGAAAGTTGGAGCATATCAAATGTGCCATTCCTTTTACTGTATGACCAACAGGAAACACACATGCATTTGAAAAAAAAACAAAACCAACCAGACAACAAACATGAACTTCACTTAAGATTTACAGAGACTGCAGGCTCTTTCTTGCATCAAAGGACTATCTATATGTAAAGCTGAATATCATGCAAGATCTGTCCAAAGGATACTGCATCATCACCAACAAAAGCAACCTCAGAGACAGGACGAGGATCTGACACCCAGCATCTCTTGCACTGCACAAAGGGATCCTGGCCAGCCCAAATACAAACACAGCTTGCTGTTTGGATATCAGTACTCTGATATCTCTGTGCAATTAGTGAATTAAGTGTATGAGAGAATGAGTGGAAGCAGGTAAAATCAACATCACTTTCCCCTTCCATGAGATCCTGCACTGAATTCCATTACATTAGATCTTTTACAAGTCATCTTCCAAATCAGAGTAAATGGTAAAAAAAACCAAACAAAAATTCATCATTAAACTGTGAATTATTTTCAAGTTTTTAATACATAATTGAATGATTGGTATAAATAAAGTCAGCAAAATTAATTTTTCGGCTATTTCAACTGTACATTTAATTCACTGTTGTAAAGACCTCAACAAAGCAGACCTGTATTACCTTATTTCTAGCAAGTAACTGTTGCTTTGCTAGAAGCTAACCAGAATTCCTGTTTTGAAGACCACTGCATTATGTGCTTAAGGACAAGATGTTCCCTCTCCAAATGACAGCTACAGACCCAAGGAAAACACTAACTCACAGAAACTAATTAAACCACAGAGAGCCAAGACTCTCTCTTTTGGGTAGGTATTATACAGGATTTTTGTTACTGACAAAAAATTTGTTTCAATTCTTACTTTCTACTTAAATACAAGGATTCTTTTCTGTGACATAGAAACAACATTCTCCTGTACATTAATTAACACTCTGAGAATACAAAATTTGTTTTTTTGCAGAGCACAAGTAACCAAGGGAGTAAGAAGTTTTCAGCTAGAAGACTATAGACTAAAAGCTATAGACTTAAGACTATAGGCTTAGCTATACACTAAAAGCTCTTTCATGTCACAAAATACTTATTTACCTATGGAAGAAAAGTTTCAAGCTATTCACTCTCATAAAATGCTAACAAAGTAATGCATAAGTATTTTATATTTGTTATATTAACACATAAACACGATAGGCCACCATAAAAACAAATAGAAATCTTACCTTTTTCTGGTACCAAACTATAGCATCAGTTACTTTGGACGCCATTTATTCCACTGAATTCACAGAGTCATTTTAGGCTGTTAACAGAAAGAGACAGAACTTTACTTCCACTTCCCTAGGAAGGCCAAGCAGGGAATGCAGAAACACTCCCGTTACCTGCAAATCACAGAACAGCTGTATTTACTTTACACATTGCCTCATCTCTATTTCACTAAGAGTTTGGGCTTTCTCCTCTAGGCAAACAAAAAAAACCTACAAATCTGCTGCTACAGGACATCAAAAGCCCCAGTTTTGTCCTTCCTTCCCAGTAAAACACACAGGCTGCAGAGAGGTGATCTGTCATTGTCTCACAGGAACCTCACAAGTGCTTTACTACATGCAGTTTGGTTTTTTTTTCCTGATAAATTAAGCAACCTATAGTCATTGGCCCAACACAGTACTCTGAAGTCCAGCAATAATTGTTTAAAAATGTAAGAAAAATTCATACACACCATTAGATATACATACTTGAAGAAGAAAACAATATCAGTGCTAGAACTTCACTAATCATAACTAGCACCCTCATGAAAATGGTAGACCAAAACTAAGCCAAAAGGAGAAAACCAGGAAAGAATGGTATGGTTGTTCTAATGGTAACAAATAGCAGTAGCATTAGTTAATCTTTGATGCCACTGGAATCAGCATGAAAAAAAAGACCAAAACCCAACCTTTCAGCTTATGTAAAATATTTGTATCTTGAAATGCATTTTTTCAGTCTTCCTTCATGTAATCAGTCAGTCAGTGCTCATTAAGAGAGGGGGCAAAAAAAAGAAAAAAAAAAAAAAAGAAAAACTAAAAAGTCTTCAGGTGTATCTGTGCCTCTCTTGTACTGGGAAGCCCAGAACTGGAGCCAGCACCCCAAGTGTGGCCTCATTGATGGCAAGGACATGGTTAAGGATGTCATAAGGATGGCAGTGACTTAGTCCCCAAAGTATACATCAAGCATTTTCCAAGATCCATCCTGAGTAAAAAAATTATACTTCAGTTGTTAGTATCAACAATAATATTACACCTTTTATTTCTTTATTAAAAGGAAGCAAGAATGATTAACCTGTAGGGAGTTTATGTAATAAAAGACTATTTGGGATCTACTTATTGATTTAAAGGCATTTGTTTACAGCTTTTACACAGATATGAAAGACAGAGAAAAATTCAGCATTCAACAAATGGGATAGAAACCAAAACTGTACAACAGATTAAAATGAGTGTCTTTATGAAAGAGCTAAGCATTAGAGCAACTCATGACACTATTGTACATTATTCATCACCAAAAAATTCAGGGTTTGGGTTGTTTTTTCTTTAAAGCAGGTATTAACCATATGAAGCTCACAAGGGAAAGTGCCACATTCTGCACCTGGGACAACCCCTGGTTGTGTGTAAAGACTGGGAACAAAAGGCTGGAGAGAAGCTGCAGAACCTGGGGTCCTGGTTCATGAGAACATGAGCCAGCAGTGCCCTGGCAGCCAGGAGGGCCCACCCTGTGCTGGTGACATCAGGCACAGCATGGCCAGCCAGGCAAGGCAGGGGATTGCCCACTCTGCTCTGCACTGGGCTGGCCTCACCTCCAGTGCTGGGGCAGTTCTGGGCACCACAACACAAAAAGACATTCAGCTGTAAGACAGCACCCAAGGGAGGGCCACAGACATGGAGCTGTCCCGTGCGAGGCCAGGGAGATGGACTTGATGATCCTTATGGCTCCCTTCCAACTCAGTATGATTCTATTTATTTTAAAAATGACCCTCCAAAAGACTCAGTTCTGCACGGACATTTGTTTGTTCATTCTTCTCTGCCTATATCTTTTAAGTAATGCACTGTATAAAAAAGGAGTATGTGCATTAGACATACTCCTGTTTTATAGAGTGCATTACTTAAAAGATATAAATAATAGTGCCTTTAGTTTGGACATGCACCATATACAGTATAGTACAAATCTTCAACAAATGGATTGAGGATTTCTAAGAGACCTCATGCCACACACGTTCATGTTTCCCAAATGAACCTATTTTTAAGATTTCTAACAGTGCAACTCCTGTATCTTCTATACAACTTGAGATAAAATCACAACTCGAGAAAGAAATGTCTCAGAGAGCTTAAAGAGTCATTGAAAATTCCAGAAATGTCAGAACACTGACAATTAGTCCGACTGAGCAAGCAAACACCTCGATTTTTCCACTGTTGAAAATATCATGTAAGTCACATCAAGTCATTAAAGCTAGCAGCCATGACTCTGTCAACATCTGTGATTGTTTCTGATCCATTTGCTTCTGATAACAGTCTGTTTTCCTAAGAGCAACTATCAATTATCAAGAATCCATTGGCACAATAAATATAAAAATACTATCACATAAAGGAAGGAGTCCAAGAGAGACTGCTATAATCTGACATATCACATGAACTGGTCACCTTTCTGTTCTCACCCATACAAAGCTTACAACAGGACTTGCTTTCTTATTGGAAAACCTCTTCAATTAAACTTGACTTTAAAAATGCTTTGCTCCATTGGACTCAAAAGTGACATAAAACCCTTCCCCACACACACATGGCCTCCACACACACCACCCACATCACACAGTCACAGTGACAGCAGTGACAACAGGTGCCAGTGCAGGAAGGGGGCACAGAGATATTGATCACACTTGGGGCACAGTGCAGGAAGGGGCCACACAGATACTGATCACATTTGCACCCTCCCTGCCTTCATGACCTCATCTTGGAGACCTTTAACTCCTTCTCATTTCTCCTAAATAACACTCCTCTCAAATACAACATACCCAACTTCCTACCAGCCTAATCACAGGATGAGACAAAGGTTGGAACAACTCATTACCAGCAGTAAAGAACTGCTGAACCTGGACAGAAACCTTTCCCTCAACAGCTACATTAACTTGATGTCCTTCTCCAAGGCCAATTATTTTTCAGGAAACCAAACATTAACTCATTAATCCAAGACCTTGAACTGTGCTGAATATGGCTAAAAGTGGATCAACCATTTTAAAGGCAGTAACCTTTGTTTGCAGTAGCTTTTTAATTCACTCAAAAATCCTTCGCCTCAAGAAACAATTACCTCACAAAACCATAAACCAAATATAAAGAAGTGGCTTTCTTTGATTTTGATCAACAAACCTGTTATTTAGATTATCCATGGTTTTCATATTTTTAAGAAACTCTCTGCATTAAATCCTCCATAAATCTATTCTGGTGGCATTTAAAGCTTATTAGCATATACATTTGCATAAACAATGCAAAGATTATACTTACAAAAGTAAATATGACAAAATCATGGGATTGATGTCTCAAAACAGTTTGGTGTGCTAACTAAAAATACCTCTACTAGGAAATATCACATGCTTTCTTCAAGAGCTACACAACCGTTTCTGAGACAGTACAATAATGAAAGGTGAAAAAGTTTATTTAATTATTTCTGTGTTTCTGCTTGGGGGAGCTGGGATTTGTCTGTGGTTTGGTTTTTAGTTTGTCTTTAGGTTTTGGGGGGCTTAATGAGACATTGTGAGTTTAATAGACTCAGCCTGAAGCTAGCTTATCTGGGTGAGGGATGGATGGAAACAACTCAAGACACTTCAGCTGCAGTCCTGGCTCTGACTATCTGCCCAGAGCTCACTGAACACCTTAGACTGGAGACTAAGTATTTTAGCAATGTCAGAACTCTGCATATTCATTGCAACTTACCCTGCCATTCATGTTTCCAGCTGACATTGATCCTGAGGTCAGCCTGTAAAAGCCTGGCTCTAAAGCACAGCGGGATCAACCGGGTCAAAGTGAAAACAGCTGACAGACAAACGCAGGCAGAGAGAGCAGTGCCTGTTCTGCTGCCTGGTTCCCCCTCATCCTCTCTGGACCCAGCCTTCTGCTCCACATTCTCTGCACCTAGGATAGGGACCAGCTTCAGCACTCAGTTGTACAATGTCCTCTGCAGAGTAACTACAGCAAGATTAACTTAATCTGAACTAACTGAAGACTTCAAAGCAACACAAAAAATACTCCCAACTTCAAAGATTAGACAGAGCATCCAAATATAAAAGCTTGCTCACAATCCCTCTGTAACAATCAACAGAGCTCTCGTTACATTTTCATCAAACTCACAGTTAATGCTATGAATAACTAGTAATATTGTTTAATCAAAGTTTCATTACTTTCCTAAAGCTTAATAGAGAGGACTACCTAGTTTTGGTGATCCCTATTCAAAGGTGGGGTTGCTTAGCTATTTCCCAGTTCAGGGCATAATCATATTACACAATACACCTTGCAATCAAAGTAGCAGTTTCTCAAAAGCCACAGAAATTTCTAAATAGATGCCTTCAGGTAGCTAAGAGCTCAAGCCCCACAGTACTGCAGTGCTTACTGAGTAAGATAGGATTTAAATAAATTCAAAGTATATTTAGAAATTTTACTCATATCCACAGGGCTTTGGTGACCCTAGTCAGACATAAATGTATATATTCCTAAATAACAGTCTAAAGCAATCTGAACTGACAGAAGTGAAGAATAAAATTGTGCTCTTCCATAGTGACAAAGAAAAAAAATAGCTTTTTAAAAGAATATACAAGTCTAAGCAGTATCAACTAGCAAAAGGACATAATTAAAAATACAACACAAGCAAGGACGCATAGGCTGTCCTTGCCTGTAAACACTGTGAATCACTCAGTATTTCAAGGAACCTGTTCCCTTTACAGCAATCCCAACCTGAATGGTCAGGATACCATCCAGCTGTTGAGTCAAGACCTGAGTGTCCTTCTCAACTCGTTATGATCGTAGGCTGATGATGCAATGAAGTTGCATGTTCACTATACATCATCAGAATTAAAACTGCAAAATTTAGGTTGCTTTTGTCTCAAATGCTTTTTAAAAAGTCATTGTTTTTAGTACCTTCAGGAAATTAAAGGCAGCTTTGAAAAGGTTGTCATACAAAGCAATGAGAATACTACAACCTCGTTTCTTCAACTGCTTTCCAAGCTAGAACTGTTTTACCATTATGTTATATCCTCCATATTGCAGTTTCACAATCACAGGTGTCCTTTCACTAAGATTCCCAGCATGTAGGGTAAGAAAAGACAATGAATCTGAGCAGTAAAGACTATGGCCTAAACTACTAATTTAATTGCAACATTTGTATCACACAAACTCTCTTAAAGCATTAAACTTGTTCGTGCACAGCTGGAAAACAATGATTTAAAAAAAATTAAAGGAAAAACCCTTCACTTTCTAGGTTCAACATCAAAATACGAGTTAACATGAAATTGCTGACATTATTTGATACTTTAAGTTTAAATGAGCCCATTAAACAGCTCAGTCACGTTGGGCATCTGCTGTTGACTGAAAAGCTGCTTCTGCCATGACATAACAAACCAAGGGAGGCATGCAGCCCTGTATTGCAGATACAGCACTAAACTTACCAGGAGTTATCCTTCCTCCACTTAAACCCAGGGGAGTTCTGCCTCTGCCACAAACAACAGGATGAAAGCCTTAAAGCAATGCTCCAAAAGAACCATTATTTTTCATGTGCATTACACATAAACCATTAAACCGACATCTCCTTTTTGAAACAGAGCATCAAATACTAAGCAATGCACTCACTGTTCTTTTTAAGTACTTTATCTATGCATCACTGTTCTCAAAACAGCATTTCAGAATTGCAAATTGTATACCAGCAAATGAGAAACTTGTCACTCCTAGGTTCACACCTTTCAGTGGAGGTTTTATCATGTTCCTTCCAGCTACCCTTAAGAAAACCCTCAGCAGTCAAAACTGAAGGGAAAAAAGTCAAGTTAAATTAAGAAAACCCCAGACACTGCTAACTTAAGGACGATATCCAGCAACCAGCATGAAAAGTACTCTTCCTGCCATGCCTGCTGAGCCTCCCCAAGTTGTCTTGCAACCCAAGGTCATAATAGTTTGTAAATAAAAAGGAATTAACATACTTGCTTTCCCCAAGGAAGACCAAAACTCTGCTAAAACTGGCTACCAGCATTCCTAGGATGCTGCTCATGAGAGTGAATTTTCAAACTCTGCCCTTCACTCCATCTCAAAAAACCTCAAAACTCCACAAAAAAACTGAAAATCCAAAATGCAATCACCCCCAAACAACTGATTAAAAAAAATTAACATCCCTAAATGCTTATTTTGGAAGGTTTTAGTTTGTTTGAGAAGGCCTCTCTCATCAGCCAACAGCAGCAACAATAAGACATCAATCAGACACTGTGCTGGCTGCTGTGTATCAAACCCTGCTCTTGAACAGAGATGTACCAAAAATGCCATATATGATGACAGACACACACATCTGGCAGCAAGGCCAGGCCTGCCTGTGCCTCCAGTGAGATGTCAGATGCTGAAAGGTTGACATCTTCTTCTCAGACCCCAGTATTCTGCCCACAAACCACTGCACCTGATCCTATTTCTGCTGCTGCCTATTTTCTTATAAGCTCATGCCCTTTATCACTCACCAGCCAAGCAGGAAGGTATCACAGACACAGCACAGAGCATGCAGTGAGAACCAGCCTTCAAAAGCTGATGGGAAGCAGACTCAACCTAGCCATCCTCACTTCCACAGCAAACCCACCAATATCTGAAGCAAGGAAGTGCCACACAAAATAACTGTCACCCAAGGAATACTTGTTTTGTCAGTGAATTGCACAACTGTCTGAAAGAGCAACAAAATGTTGACTATCAGGATTTCTGAGATTTATTTCAGGTTATGGTAAAAGAACACTGCATGCAGTTGTTGCAACTGCTGCAGACATTTCTGGAATCTCTGCCTTAAGATCTGTGCAACTTTCCTAATTTTGTTACATAACCGGTTCATGACTTCATTTGAAGTAACTTGACACAGTCTCATTGATACCTTACTCATAAAAATAGGGGGGAAGGACTCTGAACTGAGAAGTCCAAGATTCTACACCTCCCATAATTTACTTTTGAGCCTGCTGCAGTATTTATCAATTAGCAAAAAGCTTCCAATATTTAAACATATTCTGCTGATCAATAGAGTAGAGGAGAGTCCAAGCCCTTAAAGTGAACTATACTCAAGTTAATTTTGCTTCTTATCTACTGTAAGAGGTTTCAGTTTCAAAATTCTCACCAAATACAGTAATTGCTGTCAGCACACTGGATCTACAAGCCATTTCTGTAAATGCTGCATCTTTAAAAAAAAAAAAATAAAAACCAGCACATGGTCAATCTGAAGTTCTTTCTATTCCTGTTTTTTGTACTGAATACTACACGCACACACATACATATCCCATTAAACATTGGCAACCTTATACTGAGAAATCCCTGAAACATTGCATGTACACATCTGCTCTTACAACTGTAACAACTTTATTAAAGAACAGAATTTCTATAAACACCAAGTTTATATTTTTATATATATATATATATATCTGTCCTAACAAATATTTGAAAAAAAAAAACCCTCCAAACAAATATAGTCACCACCTTGAAATAAAATGCCTTTCTTCTTTCTTGAGATTCCTAAGGCAATAATAAATCTTGCTCACTGGAAATACTGACGTGTGTTTAGGAAGACATGTTTATCTGTCACCAGGCACTGCACAGCAAAGTTGTGGCTTCTTGATGACTACAGTCAGGAAGCTGAAAACCACTCCTAAATCACCAAGTTTGCATCATGTTCCACAAATAGTTATCCAGCAAGTTTTTGAAGCAGCTGAGGCATGAAGTGGCTGAGCTGTCGGAAAAAGCTGCTGCCTCTTGTAACAGCCACTGTTCTGTAGGAACAGAGTTGAAAATGCTGAGCATGAATTTTTAAATTATTAAAAAAAAAAAGGTCTCTGGAGTGATCCAAGCAAGGAATTGCTGAGTAACAAGCCTTACATGTGTATCTGGCAAGGTCCTCAAAACAATCATTAAAAATGGAACACCATTATACCCGAAAGCCTATCTGATAGGGTCTAATCAGCAGTTTCTACACAGGAAGATCATGTCTCAGTCTATCAGTATTTCTGGACATGTCAAAGTAACTGATAGACAAGAGCAAGTGGTAGAACATATGTGGACTTTCAAAGAACCTTTGGAAAGATGTCAAAAGGCTTCCAAAGAGTCTGTTATCTATGAAAAGCAAACATTGCCACAGATTAAAACCAGCCAAAACACTGAACAAAATATGGAATCAACATTCTTCACTGCAGTCAGCTAATTGGATAATGAAGATTAACAGCAGCATCCAGTCTGCATAGAGCAGGCTATTGATCACCTATTGATACTGGTGCCCAGAAGCTCCTTGGATCACAGACCACTGGCCTGCAGCTCTTCCATTCAGTGCCAGTCCAAGGCAAACTGCACACAAATCCCCAGCCTCCTTCATGCAGAACCATCCTAATCCTGAAACCAAACAGACTAAATTTTCCTAGCCTGGTGTCTCTATGTTCCACTAGTTTTCACATACCTTAGCACACAGCAGTGACAGAGGCAGACATTCAGGGCCTCATCCAGCACACATGTGTCTGTGACTCCCTTGTTCAAGGATGAGAGCATCCAGAAATGGCAAATTCCAGGAAAGCTTTCCAACCATCCGACTTTTAGTAGAGAGATGAACACACATGTCATTGCTTATCAGGGCCTGACAGGTAAGGGCAGAGATGCCCCACATTGCTGCTAGCTCCCAGAGCTCTAAAGAAGGAACTTCAAGCAGACAAATCTCTTCCTAAAGACACGTCCACACAACTGATGGCAGAAGTCAGGATGCCCTGTAAGGTTGCACAAGGGTTTTAAGCACTCTAAACCAGTATCACCACAGGACACTGTCCTTAGTGACCAGCTGCCAGCCCCAGAGCCATCACACAGCTCCCAGGCTCTGGCTGCCCCTGCTGAGCCCACGAGCAGCTCTCAAGGATTCACCCCTGCAGAGTGAATTTCCAGTACAAATGGCACAAACAGCTCTGACCACAGCCAGCTTGAGCACTCTGCATCTCTCCCATAAGCTTCCTCAAGCACCATTAACACAGTAATCTCAATTTATTAGGGCTATTTCCCCTCTCCTTCTCCTATCTGGACCAGGAGACTAGCATTTTTGTGAAGTACTGCCTAAATTAAGTTCTGAAATAGAGTGAACTGAACCCTGTCCTATTATTCCAAATTTTAAGCTTCTGTTAAAAGGTTCAGCAGTGCTCACTATATTTATCTTTTATACTGCAAAGAAAAAAAGAAAACCTGAAGCAGTAACATTTCTAGATGACAATCTCAAACTAGCAAAGCTTAAGAATATGCATAAATTTTAACAATGAAAAGGCAAAATAAATGGAATTCAGTATCAACCATGTCAATGTTATCTGTAATGGAAGGCAGGGGGAGTGAACTATGAACACCACTAAAAGCCTTAAGAAATGATATCTCAAATCCAGAAAGGAACTTCAGCAGCTCAGGGACTTCTGCCATCCAATATAATACAGTCAGAAGAGCAGGGAGACCTGAATAAAAAGGGGATGACAAGGAAAACACTACAGTACAGCTCTGTTCATCGGCTGTGCAATCTGATTTGAAATACACCTACTTTATTGGGAGAAGAATATTAAAATACTGGGGGAGGGGTTCTGAGAAGGGCTATGAATTACCAACAACTTGAAAGACTCTCCTATTGAAACAGGCAACCATGAACAGAAAAATAAGGCATTATAAAAAATTAAATGAGACTTCAATAGAAAAACAGAAAATAAAGTCAAGAAAACAACAGCTTCCCAGTGATACAGGCAACTTCATTTATTAACTAAGCTGAGAGGATAGCAAAGCCAAATTTTTAACAGGGAAATATTATATTACAACACATAAGTAGACTGTTAGACTCACTGCCACAGGAAGTCACTGAAGCCAAGATTTTACTGCCATTCAAAAAGAAAGCAGCTATTTAAACACACAATAACAATAATAATAAGGGGAAAAAAAATAAACACACAGCTGAGGGAATCTCAAGCTTCATAACCCAGGATGCAAGAAAGCATCCAAAGAGATCACTGGGCTGTGCTGGGCCATGCAAACACTGCCCTGAACCCGACTGCAGGACGGCCAGAAGCCAACACCAAGGAGAGCATGAGCCACACACAGAACAAACTGTCCCTTGGACACATCAACACCAAGGGTGTTCAGTGCCAAGGCAGCATCTGCCAACACCTAAACCCCAAAAGCATCTGGCACTGGCCAACTTCCAAAACGCGAGGCTTGCACGATTTCATGTTTGATGTGATATTGCTTTCATTTCTTCTCCCACTCTGCAGTTGTATTTTATTTTTTAAGAACAGAAACCACAACTTATTTGCAAATAGGAGTCCAATGCTTGGACTCATTCCAGAAAGCCATCTAGGCTCTTTGGAGAATATCTACCAAGATCACCTCAAATGAGCAAAGAATTAAATACTGAACATTACATGTATTCCCAGTGGAAACAAATTTGGAAAAAATCCCATTCACATGCATAAATTAAAAAATAAGAGAATAGTTCTAGGAACTCCCTGATATCCTCTCCTTCAACTAAAAAAAAAAAAAACCAAACAAAAAAGCCCACCACAAACACAAGCTGTATTTCTAAATTTCCTGACAGCACAATGGCTGTCTCTCTGTATGTATACGTGTTTGCTCTAACTTTGAAGCTGCTCTGAGATGGGGCTGGACCAGACTGATGACCTCCAATGACCCTTTGCTAAATTATTCTATGATTACAAGTAGAGCATATCCAAACATTACACAGCAATACATGATCACTCTAATCAGAATTAACCCTTTTTTCCACTGTGACAATTTATTAAGCTCTTTGGGATCTTCTTAAAAATTCTAACAATTTCTTCAAAGAGTTAACCATTTCCTCCCCTGCACCCATCAAGAAGGACCTTTATAAATAACAGAACAGTAAATTCAAGGGAGAAAACATGCTATTAAAAGCTTTTAAAGTCTGTTATTTTCACACCACCACATATCTTTGAGTAAGTGGTGATCAATGATCCTCAAACAGGAAGACGCAGCACTACCTCTATAGGTACCCCAAGAGTTTTGTTTTGTTTCCTTCACAAAACAAAAAAACATTAGAGAAAAAAACAGGCCTACCTTGCTCTGTGGGCAGAAGCAATTAAGGCTGCCTGCTCTTACCATTGTCACCACCCAAAATATTTTTCCTGCCCCCCACCCATCATAACAACCATCCCAAGTGCTTGGCTGGGCCAGTCAAAGTAGGCTAGTGCTGATGGCTCAGAGCTTAACACATAGACTGCCCAACAATTGCTCACTTCTTGGAGAAGGGAGGGACTCGATTATGACTGCCCTTTTTGGGTAGGAATATTAATTTGGGACACTACCTATCAAAAGTTTTATAAAAATTTGTCACAGTGTAGGTAGGGTAATGTCTTTCAGTTGCCATTAACTTTGGTTTCATCATCTGAGTAAGAAGTGACTCAAATGGGAGAAGACAGACAAAGGAAGCAATTGTACAAGCTTTGTGCCCTTAATAAGTGTCTTGCTAAAAATCCACATAAACTGTCTGATGATGAATCCATAAACAACACTGTTTATTATGAAAAGAACTCCTCACAGACAAAAGAAAACCCAAATCCCAATCTCTGACTGGTATCATTCTCACTCACAGGGATCCTGAGAAAAGACAAAAAAATTCTTCAACAGTATTTCTACTAGAAATAAGTAAAGATAGATATATAGAAAAAGCCAAGGAAGACAGTAGATGTAACTTTGGAGAATTAGGAAAAAAATAAAGTCCACTGCTTTCCAGTGACCCCTGCCAGCTGCGACAGGAACAGCATTGTTCAACTCCAGCAGCATTCCACCCCTCACTGCCTGGTCAGCTGCCTCAAACCAGGCTGACTGGAATTCTTTAACACACCTCTGTCCCCCCTCTAAAACACACCAATACTGCTTCCCCTTTCAAAACCGACAGGACTTTGATTTCTCCCAGAATTCACACCAATGCCCGGCAGCTATGGATACAGCCGGGATCAACTTTTTGAGACAAGCTGAGCTAACTCTGTTTTGGGATAAACCCAGAATACTTGAAATTCTCCATGGAGTTCCCAACAATTACTGACAACTTATTTGTATGTCACGTTCCACACAGCGCAAGGGGAAAAAATTATTGTGCAAACATTGAATTAAACCAACTAGGTTTCCAAATTCTGGTTTCCGAATTCTTTTTCTGGTGACTCAGGCTCATGTTTTATCCCTTGTAATATTTATATCCAGAATAAAAACATACATTGGCAGTAAAACATAGCAACAGAATGTGTAACTGCACAAATATTCCACTTCAAACACGGATTGGGATCTTAAATACACAGGTTCCAAGCACTGCTCTCAACCTTCACCTTCAGAAATGAAAGTTGCTGGCAAATATTGTACAGTGGAGTCCATCAAGGTGATGTGCATACATACATTCATAAACACCTTAGTGGAACAGAAATAAGACTTCTGAGAAAAGGATTATCCTTTCCAGGGAGTCACAAGCAAAGAGGCAAACCAAAGAAGATCACCAAAACTTCAGAGCTACAAAAATAGCCAAATGCATACAGCTATTTATAACCCGGAGATTTATGCACAAAACACTTTTAGCCTCTTAACCTCAGGGAAACAAAGTCTGATGCCAAGCACTAATGTATGTAACAGAAATACAGAAATACATCCTTCTGCTGCTTACTGACCACTCCAAGTGCAGCTGAAGATATTAGGATTCACTTACTAGGATTAACAGGTCATTTCAAGTGATGCACTTCTCCCTGATAAAACAGATACCACCATCTGTTTAACATCATCAACAGGAAGATATAAGCAGACAAATTACTGATGACACACCATCCCTAGTCTCATTCCTATTAGAGAAGTCGTGTCTCCAAACTGTAAGGCAAGCTGTATTTTCTGTAGGAACATTTCATCACAAAGAATTTCAGAACATTAATTAAAGTACTTTCAACAAGTCAGGTTTTCCAATTAATTACTTCTTCCATTTAATTATACGACAGATGGATAAGACACTGGAAAATTTGGAACAAAATCCAAGACTCGGCAGTGTTGCTTTTCAAGTGACCAGTAACACGTAAAAGCAGTAAAAGGCAAAATACCAGGCACAGAGCTTAACACCATGGACTCAAAGTTTCACTGAATCTGATAGATCTGATAGTAGCACACACTCAGAGGCTAGGGTATGAGAAACAGAAGTAAAAGTAACAAACACCTGCACGCTTCTAGTACTGTGGGATACATTTTCTTCAGCTCCTTTGTTTCTAACAGAAAAGACAGCAAATAAAACACCAAAAAATATGACAGCATAAACTTTGAGTGATGAGAAGTTCCCTAGTATTTTGATTCCCAAACGGAAAACCAAGGATAAACTGCAGTCAGGTTGCCACTGCCTAAGGGTGGAAAAGAGGAAAAAAAAAAGGGTAAAGCAAAAGAAAGCATAAACGCATGTAAAACACAAGAGACACGAGACGAGGTCAGAGACGAACATGAAGATGCCGAAATTCAGAAGCTCTGAAGGGAAGCAGAAAAGACGCTCTATCGTTCTATCACCTGACACAGGCACTGAGGCAGCTCTCGGTACGCTCAAGCAGCTCAGTGGGAGCAGGAGCCTCACAGCAGAGCCGGAGCGGGCAGGCATTGCCCCGAGCACGGCAAGGGCCCCGGACCATACCGGCACATCTCCGCCCGCACCGGAGGACACGGCAGCCCGGACACCGACGGCTCCGGGACGGCGCGGCCGCTGCCCGGCCGGCCCCGATGCGGCTCCGCGGCGTTGCGGGCAGGGGCCGCCCGGAGCCGCGCTCGGACCCCCGCCCCAGCGGCGCCGGCTCCCGCCGGTGGGAACCGCGGCGCCGCGGAGGCCGCGGCCGCCCGCCCGTACCCCGGCAGGGGCTGCTCCGGGGGAGCTGGGGGGCGGCAGCCGCCCCGCTCCCGCCGCCCGGCCAGGGCAGCCGCGGCAGCCCCGCCGGTGATGCCCGCCCCGCGCCTCCGCCGCGCCGTCCCCGAGCGCCGAGAGGGCACCGCCGCCTCGCCCCGGCCGGCTCCCCGCGCCGCGGTCGGCCCCTTCCCCAGCCGCACGGGGAACTCGGCGCCCCGGTTCTCCCCCCGCTCTGCCCCGGCGGGACGGAGACGCCCCCGGGTGCCGGAGCCCCCCCTGTGTGCCGGACCCCCCCCGCCGCCATCTCACCGTTCGCCGGTGCCGCGGGGCAGCGCGCGCCGCACGCAACGGCGGCGGGAGCGCGAGGCGGCGGCGGGAAGGCGCGCGCGAGGCAACAGCTGGCGGGGGAAGCGCGAGGGAGGGGAGCGGCGCGCGCGTCCAGGCGCCAGCGGCGGCAGCAACAGCGCGCCACCCGCGCGCGCCGCCGGGCCGGGGGCGGGGCCAGCGGGGGACAGCAGCCAATGGCGGCCCCTCCGCCTCCAGGGGCGGGGCCGAGCCGTGACTGGCAGCGGCACAGCCCAACGAGAGCGCGGGAAAGGCAGGGCTGCGCTTGACGGACAGGCTGCGAGGCGGAGGCGGGGACGCTGTGACAGACAGCCCTTTGCACCAATCGGCGGTGGGGGCGGGGCTCCAGGCTGACCCGCCGCCAGCCGGGATGGGCGGTCCGGGCTCGAGGGGCGTCACCGACAGCCGGACTAGGAAGGCGGGATTAACTTGAGCGACGTCGCCGTAGCCCAATGAGAATGGAGAACGGCAGGACGCGCGCCCCCGCTGGCCAATAGCAAGCGCGGGGCGGGGGAGGGAGGCGGGCGGTTCCCTGAGGCGGAGCGGGCGGGGAGGGCCCCGCGCCCCCTCAGCTGAGCGCGGGCCCCGCGGACCGGGGGATGCGCCGGGATCTGCGGTAGGTGACGGGCAGCGAGGGGGGCTCCCGCCTCCGGGACCGCCGGCACGGCCGGGGAAGCGGGGCCTGGCGGGACAAGGCCGTGGGGCCGAGGGAGGGGCCGAGTTTGTGAATACAAAGCTGTGTTTAATTGGGGTTTTAAGCCGGGCCTACCGCAGTATTTCTTTCGAAGTGTTAACTCACCTATAGATCGGAGTAGGCTCTAAAAAGGTATGTAATGGAACTGGGGTTCTGTTTAATATGGCTTCACCATAATACGAATTTCAGGACTTTTTTAGGCGATGCTCACGCTTTAAATCTAAATGTGTAGGTTCATGTTATTACTGCTGAGCTGACTGTCATGTGTGAGTTGCCCTCTTTATTTTTTCTCTTAAACAGGACAGTATTAGCTCTCATAATATCCTCGTTATGCAGATCATCCCACCAAGGTCAGTGATGCTCCTTGGATAGTTTCTGCTCACTGAAAATATTCACTCTCTAATTATGTTGGTCCTTTAATAGGAGTCAGGAGCTTTTCTATTTTCACTGTGTTCTCACTGAAGAGCCAGTCCAGACCTGTAGCACAGCTGCATCCTGCACCCAGCTTGCTGGGATAGCTGGGCTCCAGCAGAGAATCTGCCCATCATCTTTGTTTCACTATGAGATAATCAAATGCTCCATGTAATCAAACCCTTCATTGTTATGTCAGCTCTATATCCAGCTCTCAGCCTTCAAAATCTGGTAGGTTTCTTTAATTGGACTCTTAAGATCTCAAAAGTACACTTGGATTTTCTTGAGTTTTCATCTCAAAATGCCTCTAAAACTGACTGGATTCTTGCAGTCCTGCCCAACCTGGCAGGAATGTCTGTTAGGTCAGGGAAAGGCAGTGTAACTTCTTCCCATGCTGAATTTTCTGCCTGTGTTTTCCAGTGGTTCTTAGCAAACTGAAAGTATTTTCAAGTGAACAACCTTCAAATTGAGTAGCCCCATGTAATACATCTTCAGTAGCTTTGTGTTTCCTCTAGAGACAGGCGATAGCACCTTCTTTGGGTATCTATCTGATAACCTGATACTTTAAGAGTGTTGAGTTTCTTTTTTCTTTTCAGACCTAAGTTTCCAGTCTGTTTCTCTTTGGTTTCTGCTTTCTCCAGTTTGCTAATAAGAGAATGTCCTTCTTGTAGTGTTTGTAGCATTTACTTCCAGAACTGGTTTTGAAAAACATTCTCATGAAAAGAATGTTGAAACTTCATTTCAGACCATGACTCCTCACTTTAGCCACAGACTTGCACCTGAGAATATTGCAAGTGTTTTCAAAATACTGTAAATGCTTTAGGCCAGACATAGTAATTGTTCTGCAATCCCCTGCCAGCTGGTTTAGGTTTGTTTCTGTAACAAGAGCAAAACAATGCTATCTAAACCTCCTCCAATTTTTTTGTCCCCTTAACTCGACTGCTGCTTCTGAGCTTCCCCTGTTCCCCAGCAAAGAGAAGGGTGGGGGGTCTTGGTTCCACCCTGTCAGGAACTGCCTTTGACCAGACCCTTTGGTGATCTGAGCAGAACTCAGACTGTGAAAAGCAAAACTACAAAATCCTACTTTAAACTTTCTCTTTTTTTTCTAGTTCAGCTCAGGGAACTGGCCTGACTCGGACACAAGTGTCAGCCCCAAAACAAGGAGGGGACACATTGACTGCAACTCCAACTTAGATTATTTTAGGCAAAACTGGATCTTCTTACAAGAAATCTTACTAAATCCAATCCACTGAATCAAATCCATTCAAACTTCAAACCCAGACTGAACAAAGTAGTGGATCTGTTTGTTGAACTGTGTATCAGAAGATGCAGATTTAAACTGTAGGATAATTTTAGTGATGAACAAAATTGTTATCCCCTCACTGTAAAATAGTAGGTCATCTCATAACCAGTTGAGACAGCAATTTTTACTTCCCTCCTTCCAGCAGCAAATCTTATCTGAGCACAGAATTTGTTCAACTTCCTAATCTGGCAAAAAACTATTCCAGTTCTAAAAAAAACAAATGGGTGGCAGTAGATTTGTAGATTTGTGCTTGCTGGGTGAGTTCAGCAGCCACAGTCAGGTGATGTTGTGTGCTGTGGTAATAACTCACAGGAAGCAGCAGCAGCAGCAGCTCCTGGGCACAGAGGGGCAGCAGCTCTTGTCCTTCCCTCAGCATCTGGTGCTCAGCATTCACTGCTTCAGAACACAACATCACACTTCCAGTAATTCAAATATTTTTCTAGTCTGGAACAAATCAAAGCTCATTTTCTTATTTCAGGTGAAAGATTATTTGTGTTTTAAAGGAAATTAGTAAAAATTTTAACTCGAATTTTTGAAATGGTTAAAATACATATTTCAGCACCATTTCACAGGTGAAAATTACTCATTTTTGTAGCATGAAATCTAGAGGAAGATCACAGTCCTTCACACTTCTGCTTTTTACACCTGTAGTGAAAGGCTTTTGGCAGATGCAGTGGTAAAAACTATCCAGTTAGGAAGATAAAAACTTCACTTTCATGACTGCAGCAGCAGATGCATTTATCTTGTTTTTCTTTTGTCATGACTACAGAGAAATTTAAATATCCTACCCAGCCAATAAACCTGTCAGCCAGTGTCTGAAATACTTGAGATACCTGCCAAGAAGCAAACCTTATCTGTAACTTTTAGTCATTTCAAGATTGCTGGCTGACAGAAAGCTGGGCAGTGCTCAGTGTGAGCCCAGATCAGTTCAGCTGCAGCTCTGCAAACTGCAGGATCCCTGCGAGGGTTTTTGGGCTCTTTGTGCTGGTTCAGGTCTTACTGTGGTTATTTTGTTACAGAGACAGAACTGTTATGTTTTGTTTTCAAGTGTTAGCTCTGAGTGCCTCAGTACTGGTGGAAAATGGATCTGAACATATTCTTAGCTTTCAGAAATCCTAAATGAGTCTGACAGCTTGTTTAGGATTAAAGTACAGTTTGTTTCACTGAACAGATTTAGATGAAGGCACTTACACAGCTGACTTAAGGCACTCCAAGGGAATGGTGGACTGGAGCAAACCCTGCTCAGCTGAGCATGCTAATTATGAAAGTGCTGGGAAGCAGCATGTGGGTGAGGCTAGCAGTGGGAAAGCAAGAGCAAGGAATTGGTCTCCTTTATGGAATATGCCTCGTGGTGGTGTAGAGCCATCTTTTGATGCCTTCCCTCCCCTTTTTGTTTGTTAGGTTGTTGCTGACAGCGAAGGCCTTCCTCTCAAAGCTGTTTAAATGAGAATGTCCCTGGCGCAAAGAGTGCTGCTGACATGGCTTTTTACCTTACTCTTCCTCATCATGCTGGTGCTGAAGTTGGATGAGAAAGCACCGTGGAACTGGTTCCTCATTTTTATTCCAGTGTGGATCTTTGACACAATTCTTCTCGTTATGTTAATTGTAAAAATGGCTGGGCGCTGCAAGTCTGGCTTTGACCCCCGCAACGGCTCCCAGAACATGAAGAAGAAAGTCTGGTACCTTGTTGCCATGCTGCTGAAATTGGCCTTCTGCCTGGCCCTGTGTGCCAAGCTGCAGCGCTTCACCACCATGAAACTGGCCTACGTGTTCATCCCCCTCTGGGCCCTGCTGCTGGGGGCCATGGTGGAACTGGGATACAATATCTTCTATGTACGGAGAGACTAGGCTAGGCCAGGTGCTTTCCAGGGCCAGGACTGGCACCAAATTACTAGATTATTACCATTTTGCCACAAATTTGATCTTCAAACTAGAAAGCCAAATGAGTCAAGCTGGAGACTTAAGCTAAAGCAGACTGAAGACTGAAAGTAGACATGTTTCTTTTTTTTATTTTAAAACTCACATATGCTCTTGTAAATAAAAGTATTTGTTCAACATAAGCTGTTCTAATATGATTGCTGATACATGTTACATGGAATAAGATATGGGTTCTTCATGTGCAGGTAGAAGACCTTGTCAAAAAAACCACAAATGTTCTACCCAGAGTACCCAGCACATTGAGTAACCCCAGGAAAGAGGACTAACATTTTCTGCTACTTATCCTGTAAGTAAAGAAATAACCAGTTAACAGTAATTTCCATACAGAGCTAAATTTGCTTTAAAAATCAGTAACAATTGACAGCAGTCAAATAAGAGCAAGAAAAGGAACACCTTTTTTTTTTTTTTGACAGTGAGATTCCATTACCAGTGTAAAAATAAGCAGTTTTCTAAGCTGCTGTAACAGCCCATAACCAACCAGTTTGTTAACCTTAGGGAACACAGTTGGTAGCTGAGCTATGCCAGCAGTCCTGAGATCCAGAGAAGAGGGAGACAATGGTATTTCTTTTCCAAGTGAGAGATCACCAATGCTGCAAGAGACTGAAAATACAGGGTGAGTATAAAATACTGCATTTGTACCTGCCTCAAAGTGTTACTTGAACAAGACAGTCTTTAATAGCAGAGGATATGAAATTTTTGGGGGTGAAGCTTTGGCTTCATGGAGCACTGACAAACTCAGATGTGAGGAAATGACCTTTGTCAGGTAACAATAGGACTTGAGGGAAAAACTGGAACTACAAGTGTATTTTGTGGGCTAAAATGCTCTTCCAGGAGATACAGTAACACCAAATTCAAATGTAGCAGTTATCTGGGACATTATTAACATGCATACTGAAAATACTGATCCATTCCTAGAGACAAAAGAATGTCAAGTGAATGAAAAACAGTCTAGGGTAACAGGACATACCTAGACAAGTGTTTCACTAGTAGAATTTTAAGTATGTACATTCAGCTGTACTTGTCTGTGCAAAAAAGTCTTCCTGAAGTGTTTGGATTTACTCTTGCTGTTTCATCACACAGATGTGGGTAAAAACACAGAGGAACCATATTGTGGGAGGCTGCTGAAAGAGCTTTATCTAAGAAAACATGTTCCATTCTAAGGCAGTTAATCTCAATTCAGAATATCAGGTAACAAATCCTCTATAAAATGAATTTAAGTAATATTTATTTATTTCAGAATGGTTGACTGTCCTTGCTAAAGGAGAAGCCAGGAAAAGACAGAGACAAAAGAATTCAAAACAGTAGCTGTTTTTAAAAAAAAGTAAAAATATTTATAAACCCTTTCTTTTTATAACAAATCATTGGTTTTTACTAAGCAAACCCATGTACCCAGCCCCAAGATATGCACATCAGGTCATTTATGGGGAGTGTCTAGCAGGAACAGTTGTTTGGAGGTGTAGCTATGCATTGTGTAGTTCTCAAAAATACTTCATCTTGCTCTGTGTTTGAGAGTTCTTGCCCATTCATGTGAGGGTCCCATGGAGCACTGACTTCCTTCAGTCTTGAGTGATTTTTCAAGAAAAACTGGCACTTGTGATGAGGATGTGCTGTGGGGAGGGGTACATTAATGTCAGAACAGGCTCTGAGACCTGCTGGCTACAGCAGCTGTGAGAGTGAGCACACACAGGTGCCACAGGTACCCATGTGTGGGGTGCAGAGAACAGGGTGCTGGGTGTGTGTCCAGCTTTGTGTGTGGGGTGGGAGAACAGATTTGATCTGCAAGTCCCACTTGGTTCTGTTCTGCAAATGGGAACCCAAGCCACGGAGCCCCTGTCTGGAATGGAATGCCACTCCATGGCAGGCAGTCTAGACCTTGAGCATTTGTTATGGCTGCTTTCAAAATGTATGAAGAGTATCTAAAGCCCTACCTCCAATTCAGGTAAACTTTGATGAGCCACTTAGCAAGCAGTGATACAAGTGTGTAACAAGCATTCAAGCACCTCAGACAAGATGATTTTATCTGCACACACACACACACACTTACCTGTGGTAGGTATGGGACCAAGCATAAAAGAACACCCATGGTCCTTTTCCATCTGATGATTCTGGAAAAATAAAATTCCAAACCCTCTTGTTTAGAGGATGCCAGCACAGCCCCATGCTGCTCAGGAGAGCAGAGCAGGTTTCCTCAGCCCAGCTGACAATGGTAATTGATTGTTATGACATAAAACAAAAGATGGAAGAGTAAGAACTGGCTTCACTGGAACTTGGTGTATTATTAGCAAGATAGGCCATGAATGGTGACTCTGCCCCCTTAATAAAGCCCTTCTCTTCCACAGATGTAACAATTATCGGAAAGTTTGGCATCTCTAATTAACTAGAATCACACACAGTCCTTACAAATCTCCTTGTAATTGTTGCCTCTAATTCAATAGGAAAAGATCAGCAATATCAGTTTGGGTTGTGGGTTTGGCTTTTTTTTTTTTTTTTAAAGGTTTACCAACCTTGAAATAAATTATTTGGAAAGCTGAAGCAGATGCTTCTTGCTGGTGTCATACAGAAGTCACACACAGCCAGACAGAACTGCTCAGCTTTCCAAGCTCCTTGTCCTTACAGGGGAACTTGGACAAGAGCATTTCCCTTTTGAGAATTTTGTATCATATTTAACTGACCTGAACAGTGCTGAGATCTTTGTGCACACATCTCTGCCTTATCAGAACTTCATTCAGAAGGATCTGTGACACAGAGTACACTATAGCCCACTGTGACCTCTCCAGAAACAGCTGCAGGAATTAATTAAATCTGTTCATAATTACGCTGTTCTCAAAGGTGCTGATGACAGCTTGGAAGTGGAACCAATTTCCACCAATCTCCTCACACATTTTCCTCAATTTACCAACTGATCTTCAGTAACAAGATAAAACAAGTGAAAAGCAAATTTGCTGAAGGTGGCAGGAAAAGGAGAGCTCCATGCTGAGATGGCTCACACTGATTTGTGATAAAAAAGGCACAAGGATGTCTCAGCTCCCTGCAGCTGCTGATGGGGGGCAAAGGAGAGAATCTGGCTTTCAGGAGCTTTGTTTTAAACTGCAATTCAAAAGCTTGTTGAAACCAAATGGAAGTTATTTCTGTGTACTGATGATATATATTGGACATGGAGAGATACACTCCACATAATTTCTCTCTTTCCATCATGTATACAGGTTTGAACACTTCAGTATGCATTGCAGGTGAGTATCTGCTTTTGTCTGATAACAAAAAATCATTAACACACGTGTGAAAGGTCATGAAACTGAAATTTGCAATTGCCAATTCTTACTGGTTTTCTTGATTTGTCACCATTTTAGAACAGTATCTAGTTTTGTGTTCTTTTTATACTTGAAAAATGCAGTTCTGTGACATGTGCATCCCCACCTATAACAAAGTTTACCCTGAATGCTCTGAGAACATGTGCAGACACACATAAAATGCACTGCCAGGCACAGAGGGCAATAACAAAGCCTGAACTAGCACAGGACAGGGTGCACAACCACTTGAGGGATGTATTATCAGTATTATTTCCTGATACATCTGTATCACAGTACAGAAGCAAAATGTTTGCCTAACCTCATGAAAATTTTCACATTTCCACAGTGTAGAAAGTTGGGTGACAGAAACTGGAATTGAAAGTGGAAATTATGAGACTCCCAGAAACTTAGAATTTTAACATCAGGTGTTCCCTATTTTAACATCAATAAAATTTTGGGAAAAAAACCCCAAAACATGGCTTTTCAGTCAAAAAGCTCCTGAATAATTGCATCCTCAGAAATAAGTTGTTTGAATTTACTAGCATGGAAAACATAGCACTATCATGTAACACATTATGCTTTTTAATTAGGATTGCAGTAAAAACAACTATGCTGAGTTGTGAAAAAAACATTTGCACCTTTTTACTGTCACTTTACTGGTTTTAAAGGTTTTGATGGAGTTAATCTCCCATAAAGCTCTGGAGACCTGAATGGGCCTGGCTATCAACTTGCTGCTGAAAAGCATCAGGCTTTGAGAACTTAGGGAATCTCTGCAGCTCGACCTAGAGTACTGTTCAATACAAATTCTGCATTTCCTCCTTGGATTTGTACTGAGGTGGGATAAAGAACAGGAAAATCTGCAACTCAGTGATGCCATTCCCTCTGATCTGCCTTTCCTAACAAAACCAAGATCCCAAGCAGACAAATATAAGAGAAGTCTCTCTACAGTGCAGAACAACAGCCTAAGAGCAAGAAACAGGAAAGCAATGAGAATGTGAGCTTAGTTCATCCACCTTAATTTTTATCTCAGTGTTCTTTCTGAAGTTCATTAAAAAATCACCATTTAAAGATGTTTTTAGTCTAAAAATTCAATTTCTGTGATTAATTAAAACACTCAGTTGCTTCAGCTCACATTGGCAAGTATCTGGGTGTTACTCTTGCATGCTAAGAATAAAGATTTAGCAGCCTTGACTTATGTTACATAGTCTCCCACACACAGGTCTAATTCTCAAGATTTTCATCTCCAGACACCAGGAGCAACTTTCTCTGCTAACTGCCCCACTTTGTCTCAGCCAGATGAAAAAGCTCCCATAAAAAGCACAGCCCTTAGAGCACAGGCCTGAGCTGCACCCAACATGGCACCATCATTCCAGTGGATGGCAAATTCAATGAGAAAACAGAGTATCAAAATAGCTATTGAAAAATCAAACTTGATAAAAATAGAAGTTTAAACTGCTGTTTTAATCAATGTTTGTATCAGGTAACTGTACACCAAATATTAAAGGACTATTTAGGACTAACGCCCTCATCAGTAGGCTCATCTATCAGCATGACCAGAACAAGAGAAGATCAATGTTTAGCTGGCACTCAAGTACAGCACGGCTTCAAAGCAGAGATCATATCAGCATCAAAGCACAGAGAAAAACAGTGGTTAGAATATAATACACTAAATTTGCAATGTCAGTATCCCTGATGATTCTAACAGCAACCTAAATATTGTGAAGTTAATCACTGCTTCTGAACAGAACACAAAATAGCTTGCATTTTTAAGAAAAATGAAATGAGTGACTGATGGGAATCAGTTCCCCAAATATTCCCACATATGTTGCAAATTCAGTGGGATCTGCACAAAATATCAGTAAGTTCTATACAATTTTAAAGTGCATTCCATCTGTTTAAGAAAGTAATAAAATATCAGCTGAACACAGTGACTCATAATCAAATCAAACAAACATTCTTGACAGTCATTCACAGCAAAGCACAAAGCAGTGAAAATTTGTCTTTTCCATTTCCAGCTTGGATACATACTGGTAAGGTACAGGCACTGTGCTGCCTAAACACAAGGCTCTCTACACACCTGACCACTACAAGAAAATAAATAAAATGACACTTGAGAAGCTTGAGGAGTTCTTTGATCTGTTGATCAGAATCAGTACAGCTCTGAGCCTAGCAGGGTCACGTGGCAGTGTGCTATCTCACAACAGTTCATTCTGCCAATGAACAAGGAAAAATCATGGATTTATTTTGGTCAATTCAGCATCTTATTCACATGCAGATATTAGAAAACAGTCATTTTGATAAATGAATACCAGTCTTGTGTTTCTTGGAAGACTTACTCAATTTTCCAAATCTGTGATGTTTGGATCGCTTTCACAGCATTCTACTATTTCAGATTTCCATTTCCTACATCTTTTGCAATTCCAACTTATTTACTGTGCACATGTATATCCACTTAAAAATCAACTTTATTTATCACCAAGGAATTCTTTCACAGATGAAGAATTAAATCATCACCCTCTAAAATAATACTTTATTTCTAATACTAGATAGAGTTAATATTTCAGTTAAAGTAGTATTGAAATATTCGCTATAGTAACAAGGAAGGGAAAATCTGCATGCCAGCAGTACCTGTAATGAAAATTCTTTCAAGAGTCAATTTTCAGGCATTTGGAGGGCTGGGGGTGACACAACACTGAGTAACACTTGTATGTAACACATGAAGTCAGTCGCCAGTGAAATGCAAAAGATCCGGTAATATTAAAGGAAAAAAAAAGTAGCTACCTCCCTTGAAAGCTTTTTTAGCAACTGTAACAATGCAATTCTTTGCTACCCAAAAAATATGTACCAGGATCTAGGAAAACATCTAATTTTCTGCACATCATGTTATTAACTGGAACACCACTGCACGTGCAGGGAGATAGGAACAGCACCAATGGCCTCAGGCAGCTCTTTCCAATCTGCACAAGAACAAGGGCCAAGAGAGACAACTAAAACACTGGAGATTTCAGCCAAAATAACACAGATTTATACATCACCAAAATCCAGAGAAGGGGCAAAAGCAATAAGCAAGGACTAATTTCAGTACAGCAAAACACATGAAAGATTTATTGCTGAAGCAAAAGTTTGAAGATGAAGTTGTATGCAGCAGGAATAAAGGCCATAGCACAGGACTGAAGCAAGGCCTTTGTCAGATTAATGAACAATTTGGGAGGTGACATTCTCAGAAAAAGTACTCCCCTCTCAAAGGACAACCTCATAAAAATGAACATACCACAGGGAGAAGACACTTCTTTTAAATCTTTTCTTTAAAAAGCAAGTAAAAACTAAACAATAATGCAGCCAGACAGCCCAGACTGCAGACATCTGTAAATGCAAAGGGAGGTCTGGTAGCCATTGAAAATCCCAATATGGTTCCAATTCGCTCTGTAAGGAATTCTGCCTAAAGTAAGAACCTAGTCTGTCTCAAAAAACCAAAAGAATACATACAAACTGCAAAAAGCTGCCACTTTAAAACATCTCTTAAAATTCTGAAAGTGGTAAGAACAAAATGGGTTGAATATGTGGGCACTTCAGAAGCAAAACCTCAGGATTAAGATACCTGAGCAGAAGTTCAAGACTACATCAGCCAAGACCACTGAGCAGGTCTCCAAAAAGAAACAAAGTTCTACTCTTAAGTGTAAAGTTGTATTTGCTCATAGTTTTCAAGGATTTATTCTTTCTGTCTGGACAGGGCCTATGCTGCAGAAAGTTGGCAGCTGTCCTGGGGATGTGTGTCCACACTTCACTAAAATCTGACAGGTTACCAAAAATGACTTGAATGAACCCAAACAAATGGTCAGCCTATGCATGACCAGCACACTGGTAAGATTTGTTATTCTGAGTCAACTAAATAGTTTTGGGAGTTTGTTTTGAGTGGTTTTTGTTTTAAAAAGCAGTATCTGGCAAGGCTGGTTTGGCTAAAGTTGGAGCCCTCATCTATCCCAGCTGCAGAGCTGTGTGCTTGGTGCAAGCTGCAGCTCTGCTCTGCTGCTGCTCTCCCATGGGCAGCACACAGAACAGGAATGGCCAAGTAACTGTGCACGGATGTTCATGAAGCCAGAGATTACAGGTGGAAGTATTATTTCCAGAAAATCCAGAAAACAATCAAGGGAGCTGAGACCACATTCCTGCTATAAGGGAGGGTCAAATTCTTACATGAACAAATTAATTTTTTCAGATCAGAATCTGCTAGAGGCAATAAAATACCACATCACACATGGATCATTTGCTCACAGCAAAGGGGAAAGAAAGATCCCTGAGGCTGCAAAACTGGTAGTAATCTCTTAGCCAGCATTAAAGAAAACAGTAGTAAGACTTAAGGACGTATTAGCCACATCCAAGAGACTCACATTCCTATTGCTTCTCTAATACATATTTATGGCTATGTAGGAGTAATGTTTAGCAATTCAAATATTGATTTAATTAATAATTTCTTGACATCTTTTGGATTAAACCAATCAGCGCACTCATCTAATAAAGAGCTGATTTTAGTGCCACCTGTGAGTATGCAGTAATATTTTAAATTTTAACAACCTATAAGGAAAAAAGCATTTACAACAGAAGGACCTCAGGTAGTTGAACTGGACATTGCCTGAAAATCACATTTTTCTATTGCTACTAATGAAGCCCAAGTGACCACTAATTGCATCAAAGTTTATAAACTGGGTACTTAAGGATGTACAACTTCCAAAAATGTTATACAGAAAATTCCTACCAAAAATCAGAGATACAGAGGGCTTTGGAAATAATAGGCCTTGGATGTGAAGTTTTACATATTGAGCTGAAGGACAGGCTGTAGGGCAGTTCACTGCTGTGTGCAGCTATCCAAGAGACACGTATCATTTGCCTGTGTTTGAACTACACAGGAGTACAATACACAGACAATAAACAGGTTAAATGACAGAGTTACCAGATCAGATGCTAGCTAGCCTTGAAATTCTTTTCCCTCAGAACACAACCTAAAAGAACCAAGTGTTCCATAACTGGGGAAAGAGAACAGTTAACTTGGACGCTGCTGTTATTTTCTTAATGAAACACCTCTTGCTTCCAAACTGTGACTCATGAGGAACCTTCCCAGTACACATATAAGCCACACAGCCTCTTTATTGCCTGGCACTATCACCACAGGGACAATTCAAATCCAGGTATGTCTCTGTGAATTACAGGTCACTGCCAAAGTCCAGGCCTTTTTAGCTTGGTAAGTAATTACTTAAATATTCTTTTTATTGCAGTCAGATAACAGATTTGAGGGAATGGTTGCTTTTTTGGCTTGTTTTGTGGGTTTGTTGATTTTTTTGGTTGCTTTTCTTTTTTTTTTAATGTGAAGTGGAACTGTCTGAACTTGAACTGTGCCCTGAGCTGGGCCAAGAGGCAAAGCCCAGGAGAGAGTTTGCTCCCTTGCACCAGCTCATCTAGACAGATGCAGGCAGGTACTGGCAGCACTCCTGGAGCCCACTGTGTGTCCAAGTGCCCTCCAAACAGCCAGTCTGACTCCCTGTTCCACATGAGTATCTGACAGCAGGAGTTTGGGGAGTGCCTGGAATGAGCACCCATAAGGAACTGTGTGAAGGGAGGACTGATTCTGCCTGCTGACTAATCTGCATTTACAGAGATGCCTCAGCTCTACCTCAGTTTGCTACAGCTCCTCACCCTCAAGGCGTAAGGGCATCCTATGCATTAGTGGCAGGCAGAAACATAACCACTAAGAGAGGCAGTTGGACTGAATTATTTTTTGCAGACCCAAAAATAAAACCAATCTGTTATTATGAACCTTTATTAAGCAGCTCACATTTCAGTATAAATCACACTAAAAAGATTCTTAAAAAAGATATTTACACTACAGTGCTGACACATTTAAAATGAAAAAATTGGTATAAATAAGCTCTATGGAAAAGCCTGGAATTGTCAAAAAGAATTCTGGCTCATCTTACAAAAAATATATATGTTAAATGTCAGCTCTACTCTAAAACCTACAACTCAAAATTATTTAAAGACTTCTTTATGTTAAACCTGCAGTGTTTACAGTGCATCTGGCCCTAAGTGCTTTGATACTTCACAGTTATGGACAGGCACTGAGGAATGTTACAAAGCTACATAACTATTTTCTGTAACAGATGCGAAGACAAGTCACAAACTTGCCTCACAATTTATGATCTTTACATTATTACATCATTAAGTTTAAAAAGGAATTTAAAACCATATATACAAATTTAGGACAAAAAATCATCCTCTCTTTGTCCATGCAATTTTGGATATGATGAGCTAGGCTGTCTTGTATCATCTGGATGTACGTGACCTCCAGAGCACAACTTGCCTTGTAAGTCCTTGTTGCCGGTTTCAAATTTAGAATCCACTTCCAACTTTAGTGATGTCAACTCAGCGTGACCCAGCCTAGCCTGAACATTCTGTCCCCCGACGTCATTAGGTGTCACTGTCTTTTCAGCAACATCAACATTCATGGGTTCTTCTTTTACTCTGAGAGATGCAAGAGGTTCATGTTTTATGGGCACAAACTCCTGCTGCAGGTACTTGGTCTGCAGAGCATCTGGAAATTTGGTGTCTTCGGAGGTATCTTTGCTCACGGTACAAACTCTGTCAGTCTGAAGTCCAACAACCGAAGACTTGGGGTCTGCAGAGGTCCCTGCTTCAACAGTATTTGTGTTTTGAGAGAGTTCTTCCTCTGAATGATAGAGCTTGAGCCGGATGTGCCAAGCCAAACTACACACAGCTGAAACTGTTTTGAACTGGTGCACAACATTCCTCGGGATGAAATAAATGTCATTATCGAATAACTGGATTCTGGCATAGCGAATGCCTTCCCTTCGCAGCTGATTAAGCTTTGCATCATCAACCCACTGGACACACTGTAGGGAAAAGGTGGGGAAAGGTGAAAACTCTGACTTAGTACTCAGAGGACACTGACCATCAGTTCTCAGTGTGCTTACCTGTGAGAGTGGAGGCTCATGCAAATCTAACTGCATTCGCTGAACTACCTCCAAGAAGTCCTCAGCATGAAAACAAATTACATCTTTGGTTATACGAGGCTGCTCAGACCTACAGAAGAGTAACAAGTGCACAGTCAGAGGCTGAAACTACCGTGCTGCAGAAAATAACAAAAAGTCTGCAAGCAAGGATAAAGCAAATTTTTTAACTTAAAAAAGTGCAACAACTCTACCATAATCAGCAATTAAAAAAAAAAGTTGATCAGTTAATTCTAAAACAGAAGCTCATTAAACTGGTTAAACAAATTAACTACAATTTCTTTATAAGTGGAAGTAAAGGCAGCAATAAAAGGCCAACAAAACACACTATTTTCCATTTCTATTTTTAGCTGGCCTCTTGGTTGCCTAGATGTTGAAAGACAGCTGTCCCAGATAGACTGGGCCTACTCTGTCAGCACTCCAGCACCCATCAGGTACCTGAGCACAGAGCAGTCTGACTGGGAGCACTGCTCAGCACCTCAGCCTCCAACACCTTGCCCAGAGGTAGGAGTAAAAGCTGAACCTACATTAAGCTGCCACAATGCCAGTAATCAGCCAATGGCATCCTCCACAAAACATCCCTTAAAAATACATCCCTATTTATGCTCACTAGAGAGAGCTACCCAAGAGCAAAGTCTGAATAAGGCTTTGTCTCCATATTCCAATTGTTAGGAGAAACATCTCTAGTTCCAAAGCATCTCTCCCAAAGAAATACACACCATTAATAAAGCTCCTCTTGAGACATCATCTAGAATCAGGTCACAAAAGGCAAAAGCATCTACAATCCTTATAAATTCCTGATCTAAAGGCCAAACTCTGTTCCTCACTGAAAACATGTTAAAAATAAAAGCTCTACATACTCGCTTTTGAGGGATGTTTGCATTTCAGAAAGATTTTTAAAATTTAAATGTGATTATATGAAGATTTCATTTATAAAGCATAAAGCTCACCTTGGAGTAGTTTTGCAAGGACAGTTTCTCAGCCAGAGAGAACCTGGTTAGAATTTCTGTCCTTGCCCCTCTGTAGCCCCCTGGGCTGACAGGAATGCAGCAGGGAATGCAGCAGCTCCTCAGTGGGCACAGGCTGCACATCCAGACGCTGCCCATGCGAGCAGGGAGTGGGAGCAGGGATCAGAACCCACTGCTGCCCTCCTGCCTGTGCCTCCTGCAGGCAGGGCTGGCACCTGCCACCCCTGCAGTACATCCCTCACCCTGCCTCCACCCTCCAAAACCAGGGTACAAGTCAGACATAGGGGGCCTGGGGAGCAGCCGATGCAGCAGAGCTGAAACATTTTCTTCTGAAATATTTCAGAATCCAATAGATGTTCAAGAGCCCTTTTTCAATTGCAAGATGAGCACCTATTTTTATATAAAGATATATATGTGTCCTGTTATTACTGTTCTAGGAAGCAGGCAGTGAGGTACAGTTCATTCAGGCTTTTTAAACATAGGAGACATGTTTATTTTATTTAGGTCATGGCCTCAATAAAGCAAAAAAATAATCAGTCTGAGGCTATTTTCAGGAGAAAAAAAATCCCAGATCAACTACTGAAAGTATGCTAGGGAGACTTTTCAGACCACATATTTTACTTATTAAAGATTAAAATGTGTCTCTGTATTTTGATCCATATACTCCCAATTTAAACACTGAAAGCAAAAAGCTTCAGAAACACTTCTAACCAGTGGTGTTAAAAACATTAACTACATTCATCTACCTTTTATAATGGAGGTATTTATTTTTAAAATATGAATTTGCATTTGGCGCCCCCAATATTTGTAAATGAAGTTAAGACTTAAAATCAATTGAAAGAGTATTTTGCACACTTAGAGAACTTCAATCCAAATTGATGTGTTTCCCAGCACTGTCTATTCTGGTTTATGCACTGTCATTCCTACTCTCAGTCCATATGTATCTGTCCAAGAGGATGATGGATCACCAGCTCTGTACTGCAATTTTGTCACAGAACACAACATTCCTTTTGCAAACAACTGAGAAAAAAATACTATCAGATAATTTTAAATTCTGCATTTGCAGATTTTATCTTTAACACAAATTTGAGATAATATTTTGCAAAACCTTTATTTTAGGTATCATGTATCTTCCCCCCAAGCAGAACTATAGACAGAAGTTCAGTTAATGTGCAAAAAGACATTAAATGAAAACAAAACATAAGATAACTTCAGAAAAATCCATTTAAGCCTCTCCTAGAGAACTGCTAGAACTGGTTTTGGCAGTATTTTTTCCCCTTAAACTCATTCTTCAAAAGGATTGGATTCCTTTTGCTGTGACTTTTCAAAATAGATTCAAAACTAGATGTTTCACCATTAATATTTCTGGCCTAATGCATAAAGACTGGCAATATATACGAAATTCCTATGATCACACAGAGAAGCACAACTTCAGTCTCTAGAACACAAACCTGAAAGCTGCTTGCTGAAGCACAGGTTTCATTTTGTCAACAACAATGCCAAGAAGTGCCTTTTGCTGTCCCTGTAAAAACCCACCCAAATTTCCCACATAAAAAATTTATAAATTTCCATTATTAAAATTTCACTGGCACTTGATAAGTTCTAAAGCTCACTTGGTATCACCAATGAAAATGGCATTAAATAATCAGCATGATCACACCTGCATTTATCAGATTATAGTTCAGTCCTTAAAATGTTTGCTAGCAATAGTCAGAGTTCTTCTGTAAATTGCAAATACTCAAAAACTGAGTAATTTTACAAAATACCTCAAATCAAGATCCTGTCACAATTGGGAAAGGACAAATATTTTTTTTTCTTCAAAATACAATGTTTAGTTTTAATGTCTGTCCTCTAGTACCATAATCTGCTTTTTGCTTTTCAACAGTTCTGTTCCTGTCTGTTCTTAAAGACAACATTTATCCCACCTAACATTAACATTCATCCCTATCAACTAGGAAATAAATCCTACTTTCTTTAAATCTACAGCAACTTATAAAGCTTTTTTTTGCCCACTCAATCCATTCTTATGGATTTAGTTCAGGCAGCCAAGGAATTGTTTTATTTTCTCCTCACAGAAAGCTTTATTTTTACGTACATTATCTCATCACTGAAACATGTGCATTTTTACTGCCATAGTGCCTTAATCACCCCACAATATCTTCAACTTTTCAGATTTGTTCAACTACTCAAACAGATTAAAAAAAAGAAACAAAACAAAACTGAAGAAAAATAAAAACTAGATTTTTCAAAACTTTAATTCATGTTGTTTCCTTTAAAATAAATCCACCCACATATTGCAAATTATGGCGAAACTAATACCTGAAATAATTTCAATGTGCTACATTAATCCATGGTGCTTCATTTTCATAAGCCCTGATTAGTTCTCATCATGTAAGTACAAGTGGCTTTCCAAAATTACATAAAAGTGGAAAGGGAAAGCAGGAATTATAATTTAGGCCAAATCAAGCCTGAAATACATAACTTTTATTGTGTTGCTTGTGTTGTATATTTTATTCCTCTCCATACTTCAGTCACAATTTTTTTTATTCTGAATTAAAAGATACATTCAGTCTTTACACTGAAATGAAATACTGATATTTCTTTTAATTCCTCAAACTGAAGGACTTTCAAGTATGCTATAAAGCTATAGGATGAGAATGGGAAGTTCCCAGACACTTAAATTACTACCAATTCAACTTCTTAATCTCCATAAACATCCAAGTTCAGGGAGCGGGGTTTGGTTTCTTTACTTCCTTTGCAAGTCCCTCTCTCAAATGTGCAAAGTGTAATTTAAAACATTCACATCTACACAGTTTTCTCAGCTCTTGCCCTGCTACTGCTGCTCTGTCTTAACTCACCACAGCACAGTCAGAGCAAGCAGGAAGCTGAAGGCTCCCACTGTCATCAGCCTGAAGAGGAAGGAAACTGAAAACCTCAGAGCCCAAGAGACAAACACATTATCATCTGAACAATCCAGTTCTTCCCCAATGACAATTATTCTACTTTCTATATCAATGAACTCATTCACTGTTACACAAATTCACATCCTTTTATCCACAGGGAATTCACTCTTCTAATTTCTAGACAGACACAAAGAGAAGAAGGTATTTACAGTGTTTACATATGCAAAGGTAGCCTCCAAGACTAAGGTCACTCTTCATGGTCTGAAGATGTTGAAAAATGCCTCTTCAATCTGGACCAGGAAGCCCATATGGTTATGGGCTTTTTATTTCATTAACATGTAAACAAGCTTCAAACAAGGCACATTTCACTTCCTGAATCTCACACAGGAATTCTAAGGACAGACACCAAAAAATACCACCCAACTTCCAACAGGATTTTTCCTAGGTGAGCTTCCATAAGTAAATCAAGGTTGTAACAACCATGACTTGGGAAGCAGAAGCATGAGAATTCTGCTCATCTCCAGGTAACACAAAGAACTGCCAGAAGGTCTCTCCATGTGCACCTCTGCTGCAGTAGCAGCTCAGTCTCTATGCACCACTTGAAGCAAAATGAATTGTGAGGTGTTTTTACATCTAACATGACCTCAGTAACAGCAACTCAATTATAGCAATTGAACTGTCACTGCCAGGAACCTTTCTGGTTTCAACCACACAGCGAAGCCAGATGCAATTAAAGAGAGCAGACAATCATCTAATGCTCAGCCAGCACCTACGAAGTCTTCACTGAATCTTTCATCCTAGATTAACCTATTCCACACTCCCTTCCAATTACAAATGGCAATTCAGAGAAACATTTCTCAGTCACCTAGGTGAAGCCAATCAACACCTACCACTCCCCACAGTGCACAGCCTTCAACACTCCCACAGCAGCTGTGGTCTGTCGCTCAAAGCCTTGTCCTATGTGATCCGCATGGGCTCGCGTGCGGTCCTCAAAGAGCATCTCACGGGGTTCACTGGTTCGAGGTAGGTACTGCAAGTTTTTGATTTCATTGGTAGTTCTGCACAGGAAAAACAGTAGCAGTGATATAAACATTTCTCTGAATTATCTAATTCCCATCATAGCTAATAGGGCTGCTCATCTACGCAAAAAAATAAACGCTTTTCTTTTCCTTATCTTAAATGGATTTTTTTTATAATTTAGTTTGTGTCCATTTTCTCTGTTCATGTCACTGGGCACTGTTGAAATAAGTCCTTTTTACAACTTTCTGTGAAGTGCCTAAACACATTAATATGATCCCACTGAGTATTCTTTTCTCAAGAGTAAATCCCAGTTTTCCCAGGCCACCAGACACTCCAGTATGGCCGTGTCTGTCTTAGCCTGGTGAGCCCAGAACTGGGCAGATACTGCAGATGTGTCTCACCAGTGATGAACAGAGGGGAATAACCCTGTCCCCCCATCTGCTGTGCTGCTCATGCTTGAAATGGCAATTTCCTAAGATGAAGGTGAGACTGACTGGCCTGCAGTTCCCCAGGTTTTGCTTCTTACCCTTCTAAATGATTGGAGTGGCATTTGCTTTCCCCCAGTCCTCAGGAATTACCAATTGCCATGACCTTTCAAAGACAGTGGCCTTGCAATGATATTGTCCAGCTCCCACTGCCCTTGTGGGATGTGACCCATCCCAGTAGGTCCCACAGGCTTGTGTCTGTCTAATCTGCATGTTTAGGAAGTTCCTTAATCTCATTTTCCTCCACTGAAGGCAAGCAGCCCCTGCTCCAGACAGCCTTACTGTCTCCATGACAGAGCATGCAGACACAGCATTTCCTGAAAGTAAATCTTACTAGAAAAGACAAGGGTAAAAAATGCACTCAGCCTTTTCTGTGTCCTTTGTCCCCAGGCTCTTTGCCCCATTCAGCAATACCTTCCATTTTCCTAGACTTTCTTCTACTGTCCATATGCTGTGCAAGTCCCTGCTGCCCTTCACATCCCTTGCCAAATTCAGCTCCAGGTGGTCTTTGGCTTTAACTGCATCCCTTCATGGTTGAACAATGTCTCAACTCCTTCTGAGGCACCTGCCCCTGCTCCCACTTCTTGTACACTCCCTTTTTGTGTTCTCATTTTGGAAAGAACTCCCTTGACAATTCCTTATGACGTACAATACTCAAGTTCTGCAGAGGCTGTCCCTACTCTTCAGCTGGTTCTTACACCCAATGCCACAGCAAAGCTTAAAGATTTCATTTAATGTTGGAGTTGTTACCTTTGAGGTGAGAGAAAAGCCTTTGTCCCCAGAGGTCACAACCATCTACTCATATGTGACAACAGGGGTATCAATTGCAGTCTCATGGCATATATCAGTAATTGCATGTGTGTACACATTTTCTTTAAGTTTTTACTTTAAATTTCTGCTACAGATCCAAAAAGGATCAGCACCTTACTTGGCCAGACAGTAAAAATTAAAACAAAAAATTGCAGATTCTTATATAACAAAACAACAAAATTGGGTTTGGAGATGAAGATTTACTGCAGTTTATATTAAAATATAATATCAAACAGTAAAAGGTATGGGATAAAATGAATTTGTAAAGAAAACACTACTAACCAGACATTCACAAAGTAAAATAATTCAACTTACCTCTTCCTTTTGAAAGGTGACTTTGGCATGTCAGCCACAGGGATCATCTGCTCTCCTGGCCGTACCCACATAATGGGACCATCATCACTGTCTTTACGACTCTCTAATTTTAAACTAGAAAGTGTTCCCCATGGCAGTGTACACTAATGGGAAATACAAGCCACAATTTTCCAGTGAGTTACTTTAAAAAACTTGTTAAAAGCAGCCTTATCTCTCAGGATGAAAGCATTTATTAGAACACTCAGCTATCTAAACAAGTACCACATACTCTCACTTTATTATTATAACAGCACTACAGAGCACGTTGTCCCCCTTCTCCCAGCCCATTCAGTTCTGTTCTTACTTTTAAGAAGGGTGATTCTTCCAACATATCAAGGAATTCAGGGAAGTAATCCCCCACTTCCTCATCAACTGCTCCAACCAGGCTGATCTGTCTCATTGGGCCAGCTCTATACGTACCATGAGAGTATGTTCTTTTTACCTACAAGTAGAATATGACAACACAAGTTATACGAGTCCTCTACTGTGCAAAATCCACATTCAATGAGCACCTGTGAACTCTATGCTTATGCTTTCTGAGTTAAAAAGAAAGACTTATTTTAGTCCTTCAGTCTCCAGTGTATTTAAGATTATTATGAAGTCAATTACTACAAACTCAAAGACAGATCTTATTAAACATCCACAACAATTTGTATTTTATTTTAACACCTGAAGGTAAATATTTTTTGCCTTTCAAGAAGATAACACTCCAAACCAGTAACTCTAAGAAGTTATCAATGCATGTTATGCTCAGTAACTAGTCAATAAGGATTCTTACCCGTGTTACTCAAGTCTAGCTGAATTTCTACCTTTTCTCTTGCAACAGGGAGAACTCCGAGTTAAATTACTTGTAACTCTAAACATCTCTGCTGCTACTCATCCTCTCCAGTACTGCCTCTTTGTGAGCACATTAACTTGAGCAAATTAGTGAACACAAGGCCCATAAAGAGTTTGTACAAAAAGTGAAACAATGATCATTTTTGCTGTGCTAGCACATCTTGTGCTCCCTTCAGACTTTGACAGCTGTAGCATTCACCTCTCATGAGAAATCTTCTACTGTAAAATTTGAACAGAAACACATATTGTTTTAAGTTTTTTTTTCAACAATCTGATCTGTTGTGTTAGATCACCAAAATACTCAGGCATGAGATTGATGAGGATCATGTCCACTTTAGGCTTCTGATTTCCTATTTAACAGGCTGAAAGACGCTGGCATTATGAGATAAAATATGAAGAGCTCAGAATGGAGGAAAGAGCAGATGGATTACTGCACACACCAAGTAAGGCTCCTGTATGACACCTCTGGACATTCTGCATCCAAAGCAAGAAAAGTAAAAATTTGCAAGGAAAACAGTTAAGGAAACACTGCTTAGCTATGGTCCTCACCCAAAGAGACCATTAACATTCCTAGCAGTTATGGCAGTGCAGGGAAGAATTAACAGCAGTTCCTGAAAATAAAGCATGGAACAAGACTGTGCCCTTCTGAGACACTCAACTAATGTAACCAGATCTTTCCAGAAAGAAATGCAGAACCAAACACTGTTCTGATCATCCCAGTCATCTGTTTCCTCCCAGCAAACAGATTCTAAAAGTAGGATTTTACAAAATGTCTTAGCTAATGCTACAGCAAGCCATCACAGACACACTGAAAAGAACAGTCCAGTAATATTCCCCCATTCCTCAAATCCTTAGTCATACATTTCCTGCAGGGTTTTCTTTCTTTTTTTTCTTTTTATTTCTTTTTTTTTTTTTTTTTTTTGCAGAGACAGCTGGTGATTTTGTGATAAAATATCACAAACATTCATTTCTGCTGAATTTGCATCAGCTCAGTCCTCAGCTACATCTGCACTGGCACAAAGCATCAGGAGCTGGTACAACCCCAGCAACGAGCAAGGAAGAAGCCTAAAACACTTTCTGAAGCTACAGACACCCACAAATCTGACACTTCATTAAAATGCCTAACATGCAAAAGGATGCTTCTTCCACTGACATAAGTAGCTTAGTATTCCACTACTCCAGTCCAAGATACTGGGATGCTGTTTCCATCTACATCCCTGATTAAAGAGATCCATTTTTCTGCCTTTTTCCATGCTTCTTTATGCTACCTCTCTCCCATGTAACAAGTGATAAGACAAGAGAAAGTGGCCTGAAGTTGTGTCAAGAGAGGTTTAGATTAGATATCAAAAACATTTCTTCACCAAAAAAATTCTCAAGCACTGGAACAAGCTCCCCAGGGGAAATGTTGAGTCACCATCCCTGGAGGCATCTAAAAGATGTGTAGATGTGGAATTTAGGGACATGGTTTAGTGATGGATTTGGCAAGACTGGATTAACACCTGGACTCTTAAAAAGGTCTTATAAGTCTTTTTCATCCTAAATAATTTTTTTATGATTCATATAGAATATGATAAACTGGTTGTGAAACTACTCCAAGTGAAAATTCTAAAAATTCTCCTAAAAATACTAAGTTAAAGCTTGGAAAAGCTGTGAAGCTTCCAGCTGGATCAACCCACCCATTTGGCTTATATACCACTAGGTGCTGGTAAAGAAACCTAAAGTCAGCAAGTATTTAGCTGCAGCATAATGCTTGCATTAAGAAGGATCAATTAAGAAATTTTTCATTTGTTCCCAAAAAACCCCCATGCCGCTGAAAGTTAAAACTGAAAAATGAGCACAACTTTTTCAAGCATTGTTTGTCCAAGCCCTTTCACCCCCAGCTTCCTGACCAACCACCCTCCCCTTATCACAAGGCAGTACAATTGCTTCTCAAGATCTAGCTTGGGTGAAGAAATACCAACATGAATGCTTAAATAATGTCAAAGGTACAAATGATGAGTGGTTTATTCTGGCACCATATTCAGAATCACATCATTGCAAATACAGAATGAAATGTCTGAGTGATTATGAACTCTGTAGTGGCTTAACCCCAGGCAGCAGATACTGATCTTACAGCCCCTACTCACTCACCTCCCACAGCTGTGAGACACGGGAGAGAACAGGAAAAGCAAGGAAATGCAGGGGTCCAGTTAAACAGAGTTTACTCAGTGAAGACAAAACTGAAGAAGAAAAATCACCAAGTGCTGCTCTCCACCACTCACCAACTCCCACAAGCAGACTGATGCCCAGCAGTCCCAAGCAACAGGCACCTTCCAGCCAACCCATCAGTCCTCTCAGGGTTTTTTTGATGTCCTACAGCACAGAATATCCTCACAGTCACTTGGGACCAGCTGTCCCAACCATGTCCCCTCCCAGCTTCTTGCCCACCCCAGCCCACTCACCAGGGGGGTCCTGGAAGCCTTGACACTCTGCCTGTGATGCTCAGCAATAGCCAAAACAGCAGTGTGTTACTAACAGTTTTAGTCACAAACCCAAAGCACAGTCCACAAAGAAAATTAACCCATCCAGACCCAGTATAAGCAGGAAATAAATCCATGTTGGTGATCAAAGGGGAAGATTTGCTCTCTTTTCCCTTCTTTCCTGAGAGCATTAGGTCCTCTGAAGATGAACAGGGAGCCAGCCTAGGCTGACTGATCTGAATTTAATCCTGGAATTACCTAAAAAAATTTCTGTTTTATAAAATAATAAAAAATAAATAAAGACATAGGCCATAAATACTAATGCCTGGCCAGAAAGAACAAGAGAGTTTGAAAGATGAAGCAGCTGTGGGCAAGTGAAAAGCAACTCTAATCTCATCTCTTCCATGAACTGGGTTGTAGCATCCTAAACTCCAGGCTTAGAGAAGAGGGTCATGCTTCAACTGCATTACCTCAGATTAGGCTAAAGGCTTAGAAAAGCATGAATAAAAAGGGTTATTCTTAGTGAGGAGCTAATTTTCACTCACTCCCAACTTAGACTGCTACTAAATAATAGTGTGGAAACAACAAAACCTCCTATTGATGTTTGACCGATGACAAACCTAAAATTAATCCCAAAAAAGACTCCAACCAAATAAATATAACCTATGGCATCTTAGATAACAGCAACATTTTCCCTTCCTTTTACTGTCAGTATCCTTTGGTTGGTTTGTTCACAGGAAGAGAAATAGATTGCTCTATGTATTTCTAAACTCATAAAAACAATATTGATGTACTAAAACTAGTACTTATCAAATTCTATATTAAATTATGCACAGACTGCTAATAGAGTACTACACATATGAAGTATTTTATATATACACACATAGATATATATATATATATACACACCTTCTATAAAACAATCTTCCCAGATGCAATTTCACAGCTTACAGTGTGAGTAGCTTTTTAGAATTTTACAGACTTGCTCAAAACTTGAACAATTTAAATCCATAATAAAAGGAGAAATCAAGGACATGCTGCTCTTCCAGCATGTGGTCAGGAATGAACACACACAAATCACCAAATACATGCAGTAAAATGCCATGGACAGGTAAAAGAGATAGAAACATAATAAATACAACATCCTAACTTCTTTCTTCTCATGTAGCTTACATTTGAAGTATGTCACCTAAAAGCACACACAAAAGGAGACTGTGTCATTCTCTTGCACCACAGTAATGGAAAATTGCCACAGTAAAACCACCACTGAATCCACAATTAGTGAAACTTGAGAATTATCTGCTTCTGTGACTCGCACGGCCTCAACTGATTTTTTAATGCAATAGCAAATGTTTTGACAGAAATGTCTTGGTGTCTGACAAGAATCTGGAGACTAAATGCAAAAATACATATATATATAAATACCAAACATACGTTTCAGCAATATCATCCTACAAGTGGAAACATTTTAGACACTATATGTTAAAGATTTTGTGTTTGAATAAGTCACAAAGTGGAGGGAACAATCCAGAGAAACCATGCATGTCAAGAGAGGAATTTAAAAAATGTAAACTGGGGCACATAACAACTGAATTCCTCTTTTTAATATAGTAGGGTGTGGGCTGTCGTGGGGTTTAGGCAGAGGAGGGTTTTTTTCTTATTTGAAACTTCTTCATTTTCGTGCTAGGATTTTAAGATTTAAATTTATTTCAGTTTTTCACCTTTAAAACAAAAAATTCTGCTAAGAGTCTTCAGAGAAAAAATAACCAACAACAATCAAACAAAATTATCCACCAACTGAACTCAATTTCAAGAAACCCATGAAGTCCAGCCAAAGACCAACAACAAAACCCAAAAACATTACACCACCCAAGAATATGCAAGGACATTGAGAGTTTTGCTAGAGAAGTGCACAAGCAATGCACTCACACACTGGTATCTCAGAACAGAAAAATCTCATTTCAGAGTCAAGGTTAATCTCAAACGCTGCAGCCATGAAGAGGCCATTACCACTCCTGCTAACTTGGCACATTTCAATCAAGTGCCCAAACAGTTTTCTGTTCCTTGCCAATTTCATTCAAATCCTTAAATGCCTCCTTGTAGTTCCAGTTTCAAATGGGAGCCAACACTGAACAAATACTCATCAAAATTGCTCTGATTTTACAAATACTCCTTAATCTATCTGTTTGGCTGCTTTTTACTATTAAACCACATGTACTTCATACTCCTTCCTTCACCTTTTTTTCTCTTTTTTTTAGGTCAGGGTTTTGGTATCAGAATGGCATGTCTGGACAGTTCTGGCATCACTCAATTGTCATTAAAAACCTAAATTCAAAAAACAGTTCTTTTTCCAATTGGAAGTTTCTGGAAACACAATCTCAAGATTTGATCAGCTTAAAACCAAGAAGCAAATTCTATTGAAAACAAAGTTCTGCTGAAAGCTACTGAAACACAACTGAAAAGACATAGTTCCAGTATAAAAGAATTCTCTCTAGAACTCGGGAGAATAATATATGGAAATAAATACTGCAGAAATCTTTAATGATAAGGAAATGAAGCACTAAACAATTATTTGAGATTTTCTTTTAAAAATATTTTCAGCAATTCCTCTCAAATACTAAAGGAACTAATGATTTCAAGCAGGATGTCACAAATTATTAAAGAGCTAAACAGCAAAAACCTCTCTGAAAAAGAAATGTTAAAGAGCTAAACAAGGAGAACAGCAAGGAGAAGATAATATTAGAAGAGGCTAAAAGGGAAGGGGAATGACAAGCTCTGTGTGCAGAACCTGAAAAAGTGAGGACAACCCCTCACAAAGCCACACCACAAACATGAATCACAGATCTTCCTCTAAAATACTTATTCATTAATATTTGACTACTCAGTGTCCATCACAGCTAACATGGCAACATGAATTTACTCCAAAACGCGAACAAAATCAACAAAAATTGTTTCTCTGAAGATGCAATTGCCTGTTGTTATGGAATAGGGCTGATTGTGTAGACCCACAGTCATCCTTGAGCTAACTTTGACACATTTAAACAATATAATTTGCCAACTCAGTAATAAAACCAATCCCTCAAGAGTATTTAAGTAGTTCTGCTGGATTAATGAACCAAACTGAACTCACCCGTTCAAGAAGCACCACATCTTGGCACTAGAACACTCAACTGGGAGGAAAGAAGGAATGAGGACATTTTCTTTTGGCAGAAAATCTTCTTTAGATTGGCCCTGGCCATTTGTCTAATTGCACACTGTACAGCTAGAGTGACCTTTCCTAAAGTGAACAGGCTGAATGATGTGCATCCTCTCATACCTACAGCACAAAGGCAGTAAGATAAGACAAAGCTTTAATAAATCAATGAGAACTGCAAGCTGTGTGTGCAGTTGACACGAGGAAGGAAGCGATGCCATCCAGAGCTGGGAAGATGGGCCCTGTGAACCTCATGAAGTTCAACAAGGCCAAGTGCAAGGCCCTGCATGTGGGCTGGGACAATCCCAAGCACAAATGCAGCATGGAGAGTCAACTGAGAGCAGCCCTGGGCAGAAAGACTGGGAGGTGCTGCTGGATGAGAGGCTGAACGTGACCCAGCAATGTGCACTCACAGCCCAGAAAGCCAAATGTACCTTGGGCTGCCACCCCAGCAGTGTGGGCAGCAGGGCAAGGGAGGGCATCCTGTCCCTCTGCTCTGCTGAGACCCCACCTGTGCTGCTGCAGCCAGCCTGGGGTCCCAGCACAGGAAGAGCATCAACCTGTTGGAGCAAGTCCAGAGGAAGGCCATGAAGATGATGAGAGGGCTGAAGCACCTCTCCTATGAAGACAGGCAGATTGGAGTTGTTCAGCCTGGGGAAGAGGCTCCAGGGAGATCTTAGAGCAACCTTCAAGTGCCTAAAGGGGACTGCAAGAGAACTGGGGAGGGACAGTGTACAAGGGCATGTACTGACAGAGCAGGTGGAATGGCTTCAAACTGGAAGAGGGCAAGTTTAGCTGTTACAAAGAATTTCTCTGCTGTGAGGGTGCTGATGGATGGCCCATCCTTAGAAGTGTTCAAGGCCAGGCTGGATGGAGCTCTGAGCAACCTGGTCTAGTGGAAGGTGTCCTGTCCCTGCTCATGGCAGCTGATTGGAACTAGATGGTCCCTGGGGTCCCTCCCAAAGCAAACCACTCCATGATTCTAATTCAAAACAACAAAACAAGTTCTTCACATCTGGAAGACAGTAGCACACCATCTTAAAGAAATAGGTGTCAACAGAAGACAGAGGAGCTAGAGACTATTTAGCCTAATTCCAATTCACAGAAAAAAACCACTTAGCTGGATAATTGACACAAATATCATCTACCTAGAAAATAAGATAGTAAGAATTAATAAACACGGTCATGTAAAAAAAATTGAAAACAATCAAGTCAAACTAACCTTTGTTACTGTGACTGGATAGGCTTGTTCAGAGGAGCAGTAGACATCTTAACATTTGACATTTCCACTATATTCTACAAACTGCTATAGAAACATGGTCTAATAAGAGCAAACTGTGGGCAGTTTAGTCAGTGCTCACATAACCTATCTCATTTTGAGGCAGGCAGCAAGGATCCTTCCTTTGAAGGCAGTGTATCCTCACAAAACCCACAGGCATTGCAACACTGCTAGTCACAGGAAAGGATCAAAATTAACAAAGCTTGAAACTGGAGAGGGGGTCTGAGTGCAAAGGATGTAATTCAGTTTAAACAAAAGCAAGAACTACACTCACACACGTATTTAATGAACTGTGTGAACCTGAAATGGGGAGCGACTCAATTAGAAGCTGCTGCTACAGCAGATCACAAACTGCTCTTAAAAAGGAAAAAATAGACACAAGAGCAATAATTTGCAAGACACTTGCAGCAATCTTCTCGTAGTCATCAATACACCAGGCAGACACTGTTGATTTTTAGTATCATATATTAAGAAAAAAATATGGATGACTGAATTGAACATAAGGAGAGATCACTAAGAGTAATAAGGGTATAAAACATGCAATCACAGACTAAAATAACTAAAATTACTTGATCTAGGAAGAGGGGGGAAAAGAAGCTATTAAGCAATCTTCAAATATAGAGAAAGCTGAATGAAAAGGATAAATTGTTTGCCTTCTCCACTAAAGATCAGAATAAAAGGACTAGAGGTCAAACAAGGAAAAAATGACTTTACAAAGGATTTCTTTGTAAAGAGTGGAATCACCTTGAGATCTCCCACAAACACATCAGACAAGGACTTGTCAAATACAGCTTTAAAACAATCCATCTTGTTTGGCAGCAGAGGAATTGTCTGGTACTGTGCAGCATTTTACTTCATCTGTACTAAGAAGTTGCCTCCGATGCAAGACAGTAAAATCAATGCGCTCAGCATTGTTAAACATCAGCTGTGAGCTTTGGGGTTTCAGCATAGCAATAAAAACTTATACTTGCCCAGCACAAGGAAAAAAATTAAAAGTTCAAAATATTAACATTTGTCTCAACAGCACTAAATAGCTTAAGTGAAGTGATGTAAGCTGCAAGTAGGTGGCAAAAGCTGATTATTTACGTTCTTGAAAATCCTCCTAAGAACCTGATGAGATCCATGGCTATCGGGTAACTGATGCAGCTGTTGCCATCTACACAAATACAGAACCCAGGCAAGATGGAGCTACAAGACAATTTTTCACCACCTGAAGGACTGACTTCGTGGCTACAAGGATATCCAGACTAATTTCATTTTGCCCAGTTACAGAACTGTCTGACTAAGCCTTGCAGTGAGTCAGTGAGTTCAGAAAGAGCTGTTACACTAATGCAAAAAAATTTTAAGGAGTACTCAGGCATAGGCCCAAGCTGGACGATGAAAAACTCCCCATTTCCTCTCCCTGCAAAATTTAAAAGCTAACTCTCATTAGAAAGAGCCAGTTCCAAATTCCTCTCTGCTGCAAATATTCTCACAAATCTGTGTCCCTTATCTTCTAACAAGTAAAATTACATTACTCCTATCTGACATAGGTGTATTGGGAAGCAAGCTGAAAGGAGTTAGTTTTCAACTCTGCAATTGTGAAAACTAAGTAAATTACTTGAGTGATGCAGACTTTCCAGGTAAACTTAGGAGGACCCCAATTTGACCTCAGCAACAGAATTTACTGTGCAGACTCTTGTCACAGAATTTGATGACTTAGAAATATGCATTACTTAAAACCAAAAAATCACAAACCCATATCTGTCACAAAACAGGAGGTGGAAAATTGAGTAGTAACAAAAGGATCAACTTGAAAAACAAAAATTGATAAAAGACTCTATAACACTTTCCATTTCAGGCTTGGCTCAACCTTCATTCTCCTTTTTATAACACTTTTCTTGATCTTTTTAAATACTTACATTTGTTAGATTGATTGCATGTGCTACATGTAATCTGAGAAACCACCAAAGAACCTCTTGTACCAAAGTGAGCTTCATTTCAATGTTTTAGTTAAAATTACCAAAGGAATACTCAAGTTTCTTAAAGCTGATGACGTCCAAGACACACACTCAAAGCAGATTTGATAAAATCAACTTCCTACTTAGACCTCAGAAAACAAATCCTTCCTCAACTAAGGCTGTACAACAGCTGCCCAGGACAAGGAACACCACAGCACAAAGCAGGGGAAATGTAGGAACAGAAAACCAAATATATTTAAAGTTTCATCAAAATATACTGCAACAAGATATTAGAATTCCTTTAAAAGATTCACAAAGAACTTAGGATAATGTTCTTAGTCTGCACAAAAATGTAACATGTCAAAAAGGAGAATACAAAGCTAACAAAACACTTTAACTGTAGCAGACCACATAAAAAAACCAAAATAAACAGCCAAAGTAAAAGAGAAATAAGAAAACCATAAGGAAAATGAGAATCAATAACTAGGCAACCAAGATACTGACTTAAATATTCCAGGAAACAAGAATGCTGCACAGAAGACAAAGTCTGATGTTTGCCTGTACACGTTATTTTACACCCTTTACCCCTTAGTTAGCAAAACTGCGAGGAGCCAAGCCTTTGCTGTCAAGCAACCAAACTGAGAAGTGATAAAATGCCATGAAGACTAAGGAAAAAAATGAGGGAACACAAAGGAAAAGAAGATACCAGAACTAAACCTCCAGCCAAGTAAAATACAGCTTAGACCATGGAGCTGAGCAGCTGAATGCTGTAATAACACAGTTCAGCTTCTTTCATCTACCACAGCCTCTCTCTGTTCCTCCTTCACTTACACAAAAATGGGGAATTAGGATTTCAACCCCAAAGAACACAGGACTGGTTTAACTACAGATGTTGATGTTACCATTGTAATAACAATTTAATCTATCCTTCTAGTAAAATAATTCTATGATAATTCACAACAATAAAATTTGGGCTTTTATTAACTATTTCTTTAGGGCAGGCACTAGCACAAAGCTATGCCTGTGTTAATGCAACCCAAGAGAAATAGCTGGATTTAAGGAACACACTTACAAGGACAAATCCAGCTTTTCTTATCTAAAATGGCCAAAGAGCAGCTCTGGAGAGCTGCCCATTACGTGTTCTGTGATTTTTATTATTAGTGTTTCAGTTTACATACTCAAGAAAAACAGTGACTGTAGTCCACACAATATTCATATTCCATGGCAGTAGATATTTTCTCAGCCAGCACTGCAAATGTTCTCTTGCAGCAACATTTTAGTTCTGCATATCCTTGTGCATAACACACCTGAAATTTGTCAACACATGCAGGTGTTCTATGCAAATGTCTATGCAGCCAAAGGGAAAAAATAGGCACGGTTTTCATGAAAGAGATGACAGTGTAACTTACACTTGAACTGTAATCGTCTCAAAAGTAAAGATTAAATAGTTTAAAGCTGATCCACACAACATCTAAGTTCACAAACATGAGAGTTAAAAGGGTAATTGTGAGATAAAGTTGATTATAAATAACAGGACTGAGTTTCTGCATAAATTGTTTCATAATTACTGTAGGGACTTTTTGCAATATCCTCATCACCAAGGTGAAAATTGGACAGATTTTTTTTCCTGAAAACCAGTTTTATAAATGATTTCTCTGCAACAGAAAAGTATTTTCTACAGCAAGTTAATAAACAGCAGAGGTGATGCTTAATCAGCAGCTGTTGTCAAGAGAGTATACAGTCATTTCTTTCCAAAAAAATTTGAAATAAAAGAATATTCAAAAGCTGTCAGTCATTCTACCATTTAAATGAAGAGCTTTCCAGAGAATCCAGCCAAGTGAGGAGAAATGCAAAGGGATAAGGACCAAATCCACAGCCACAATAACCCCAAGTTCTTCTTTGAGGATGGATTTAAAAAACCCAAACTAGCATATTAGCAAATGCAGCTAATATAACCTTGCTCTATGCAGGTTTTTATGTATAACACTGTATTAAAGCATTTCAGTTTTATGACAATAAAGACATACTACTGTTCAGAAACCAGAAAGCCACAGCTAAACCATTATATATATAACCCTCCTAAACTCATGGTTAATCTTCAGCTACAGAAACAAATCCAAAGAAACCTACACACACAAGCATGCAAACACTTGCCCTCCCACCAAAAATCCAATCTGATGTCTCAGTTAACAATTTTATGTCTCTTCTCATCTTCAATAATGCAGAACTGACTTATTAGAGAAATCCCTTGTTTCTAGTCTTCTGTGTCATCCACATAGCAGAGCTAATAGCAACTACTCTAAAAATAAACCCGTTCACAGTTGTTTGAAACCATTATATGACTTTAGAAAGTAAAATGCATAACCTCTTACCTGAGCATGAAAATTTGACATAGTCGTTGTCTCTATATCTTTCTTTCCCAAAATCTCCATTTTCACTGGTGAATTGGGAAAATTAAACGAAAAGTAGTCTAAAAAGTCAGGTAAATAAGTAGCTGCCCCATGAACAATACCCATTACATAGTAAGCTGCACAGTTTTCATTTTCACTAAAAACCAGACCCACAAACTCTTCTGCAAATCTCTCCATCTCCACAGGAGACAAGTGGGAGAGTTCATTACTGTAGGCATGGATAACTGATGCACCTCCGTTAGGCTGGTGCTCAATATGAATCAGCTGTTTGAACTCCAATGTGTCCAACCTTTTGAGTTTATTTTGAACCCGTGGCTCCTTTAACGAGACAAATGGAAACTCACTGTTCTCTGGTATCTTGGACTCACAGTCCTTCTTGGGATCCATATTTTTCCCATTGAAATCCTTAAGATGATCATCTATGATGCCTTTGGCTTCCTGATCCTCAATGTCAGAAACCAGTCCTGAGCAGATGGTCTGAATAGATTTGCTGTACATTTTTGGACGCTTCCTCTTCTCATTCTCTTTATGTTTCTTTTTCTTTTTCTTCTTAACTTTTTTAATCTGCAGCTCTTCTGCATTGGTTTTCGGTTTCTCCTTCCCACCTGTTGAGAGTTTAAAAAAAGATCTCTTAAGGAAATTTTTATACAAAATATATATTTAAAGATAGGGATTCAAAGTCACCAAAACCCTCACCATGGCACACAAAGACCAGAGACCAAAAGCAAGGGTCACAATGTGTATGTTACCAAAAGTGAGCAGGGTAAGAGACACCTGCCATGTGCAACTGATAAATAAGCTGAGACAAAAAGGGAAAGACATCACAATAACCCAAGTTTCCCAAGGCTGCTTTCATGATGAGTTGCAGTCCATCATTCTCTTTAGCTGGTCACAGCAGTTGCTGTCCCATGAAGTCCAGATACATCACAGGACAGCTGTCCAACACTGCCAGACAAGGGGCCTACAAACCATCCATGGGTATCAACAGCAGCAGCAAACTGCCCACGAGATGCCACGGCCAGAACTGACCTTGTCTGATGGGCTCCTTCACATGGCCACTCTTTCACAACTAGGTAAACTTTGTTGAAGAACATGAGGGTTCTTCTTCTAAAAACTCATCCCATACATATTATAACATAAATAAAATTAAAAGACACATTAAAGAAAATGCTTACAAAAAAGAAACTAGCTTCAAGTTCTCTTAATATACAAGCTGACATGAAAACAAACTATCCTAAATGTCCAAAATGTCCTAAAGGCAGAAATTAGTCATTTGGGGATAGCACATTCAAGTGATTCCCAAGGTAAATGTTCTCACTTGTTTTAAAAACTGAGGGGTTTTTTTGCAAGTAATAGAAGTGGTAGCCAAAAAACTTCTAGCACTACACTGCCCTAAGATCAAGCGGTCAAAATGATTTAGCACATCGTAAAACAAAGTTAGTGGGTATGTTTCAGCACAAAATTATATTCACACCAGCAATTCAAAACCAGCATGTTCAAACACAGAAGGTTTTAAGTTTAAAAATTGTGTATTTCACTACAAGACTAAGTAATATGAAATCTGCAAGAGTTAAGTTAGCCAGATTCTACTACAATGTTGCAGTAGATTGTTTTCAGCTTGCCATCCTGCATCCAAGTAACTGAACAAGAGTCCTTTAAGAAAAAAAGCAACTGAGACCACAACTGTTGGTGTATGGAATCACAGATTCCTGCTGATGATTAAGAGGTTGGACATGGAAGATGCAGATACTGGAAAGGAGAACAAGCAATTGAGACACTCAGGTCTGAGTCTCCTGATGTTTGTGATCGCAGCTAAATACTTCTGGGACTCTTGAAGTGGAGGCAGATTTAGTTATCTCCCTGGATTCTGTTTTGTCACAGAGAGGAGAATGAGAAGTGCCCTGAGGTCACCTCATTTCTTATTTAGTCCAAACAAGGAAATGGATTCTAGGATTTCTTAACCTAATCTACACAGTTAATAACTACAAAGACTCCCTTCACTCAGAATCAGATTGAACACTGCACACTCTCTGAACACAATTTCACTTTTAGCTAAGTTCAACTGCCAAAAGTTCAACTGCCAGTATCTTCATGGAAGTCTGTCCTTTCTTAGGCTAAATTTAATGTAAACCCAGCACCAAACCTCAGCAACAGGACTGCTTCATCTGGTAGATGCAATATTCACCACTTCTTTGTTAATACCCTCTTTCTGTCAGAGTCTTTAAGTCCAGTGGGCATGAAAAGACCAGGAAGAGCAGCAACAGGTGTTCAGCAACTAAGTACCTCAACCTTAGAGGAATCCTGAAAAGGTTCATTCAGGGTGCCAGGGTCCTTGTGTGTAATGTCATACCGATCAAAAATCACCTACTGCTACATTCTGGGTATCGTATTGAGGTCATTATGGCACCAGCTCCACGCAGTGGGAAATAAAGAAATGGTTTATGACAGTGGGAAGTTACATATTGCAGGCTTTGAAATCTCAATACAAATCTCAAAATACAGACTCAGACATTTTTTCCCCTCCTCCTGACTGCAGGAATACACAACTGCAAAAAAGCATCGGGGTATATGGGTATTGCAAACTCTTAATAATGCTTTGATGTAGCATTTTAAAATTGCTTCACTCTAAATATGAAATTTTTTTGCTATGCTGATGGATATCACAAAGAAGTCAATCATTCTGCAGATATTATATTAGTTTGAGTATACAAACTATGGAATTATAGCAGCAAATGCTGCATTAAGGTGATGCAGGAGGAAGCAGGAGTTACCTGCCAACCCACTTCACTTGCTTTTAAATGGAGATCAGTTTTTTGTTGAAACTAGTCACTCATATCTGGGACATTATGTATGGCAGAAAAGCATGGAAATTTGTATTTACTGGGGTTCAATCAGAGAAATATAAATGGCAACAAACTTCAAAGCAAGAAGCTATTTGCTGCAGTAAGAGCCAAATTGCTCTCTCCCACTTGAGCACGTTTGTTATCACCAAAGAAAATCCTAAGACAAACGAAAATCAGCATCTCTATGTTCTTGCTAAGCATCCAGCTATTAAATTATATTATATCATTACTAGCTGAAACGTAAAGTACTTATATAATAGATGGGTATGAATTTGTATCTGTGCAAAACAACAAAAACTACTGACTTCCATTCCTAAAGTACAAGAAGGAAGATTATCTGATTTCCCCTTTCAACCTGTACCATTCCTTTTGGTCTTCTGAGGAGTTTTACTAACAATTTCATTCAACTGCTCCTGTAGTATCTGGTGGCAGTTTCTTTAATCCCTCACTTAACGTATTTCAAGGATGCAGCTATGCAATAAAATTTTAAAAAACTAACCAAACAAACAATGCCACTATTAAACAATAAATCAGGCTTCCTTAGAGAGGTGGTCAATGCCCTGAGGCAGGCAGTGTTTAAGAGGCATTTGGACAATGCCCTTAACAACAGGTTAAACTCTTGGTCAGCCCTGAGGTGGTCGGGCAGTTGAACTGGATGGTCACTGTAGGCCCCTTCCAACTGAAATAATTGATTTTTTCTAATCATCAGTGAGCAGCACTCAGAAGAGCACAGCCATGGTCTTGAAAGCAGCAGAAACAACATAGATGGAATGTAAATCAGTCTCAAATTATGCAAAGTTCTTGTGAGCATAGCCAAAAAGGGTTTGTCTTCAAACCCAGTTGTAAAAGTATTTCTTATTTAGCTTGGTATACATCTATGGAAGCACTTAAAACCTTAGAAGGAATTACACTAAGACATTTTTTAATGAAGAACATTTATCATTCCCTCTGTTTCCACACCATCTCTATGAAACCTTCCAAAGAGATAAAAGTTTTTAACCAGAGGGTTAAAATTATTCCTTTTTGGACATATAGAAAAATTTTCCTCTCAGCTTTAATACATTGATTTTAATACAGACTGGTTTTACTTCTGAACACAAGATAAAAGGGTTATGCCATTTACATATATATCAATTTTTACAATTTATCATTGCACACTTTCTCAAATTACACCAAGTTGCAAAAATGATGCACACAATTTGGAACAAAATGACTATTTGCCCATAGCCCCTCATTTCTGTGTGCAACTCTTCCACGGAACTTTTTGGATCTCTCTATTTAAGGAGGATGGAACTGAGATCAGTTTTAATTCTGAAACACTTGGAAAGCAAGAGAGCAACAATCACTGAAAGAACAAAAGGCTGTGTAACAAAAAAAAACCAACCGAAGATCTATGATGGAAGGTAGCAGAGCCCCCTGAACTGCTACTTGCAACTAAAAGAGAGAAAAATGGTAAGTGTCTATCCTTGGGAGACAAAACATCAATCCAGTCTTCGATGTCTGAACTACTGATCCCACTGAAGCAGAAAAAAGCCTTAAAACACAGAAATCAGAAGATAAAGAGGATTCCAAATGGGCTTTTTTCAAAACATTACTAGAATTAAACACTTTGAAAGAAATTGCATACCATCAAGAGTAAAACTTAGATCTCTAAAACCACTTCAAGCAGGAATTAGGTAACACAACTTCAAAAACTGCTTAGTTGTTTTGAGCCTTTTTAAAATTCACACGAGCTTTTGCTACTGCATACACAAGTTCTGTCAAAAACTCCACTTCCCCACAAGCAGCAAATGACATACATACAGAAAATTACTCGTATAAATACTTCATACACCCCACATTGCAAAAAAAAAAAAAAAATTAAAATCAAATTGTATATTGGAAGACTGAAAAAATGTGGCACCCTTAATTATTCAGCTTTCAAATGGATATGACACAGCTGAGCAATGTGTAAGCTCACTGCCAGAGGATCCAACCCCCTACTCTGCTCTGCCACTGCTCCTGGCACAGGGTCCTGCAGCACTGCTGCTACTGACTGCTGCTCATCAGCTGCACAGCAACTCGATGGCTCAGCAGAACGCTGTTCTGTTCGCTCTGCTGCTGCATCAGTGAACTGGCTCCCGTCAGACAGCAACTAAAGCACTCAGGCCACTGAGAGAAGGACACAGGGGGTACCAGCAGGGTTCTCCTCCTCAGGGCAGCAAACCACCCTGTCTGCTCAGCTACACCTTCTCCATCCACCCCAGCACTGAACAAAGCTGAATTTTTACAGGTTAAAAAAGTCCCACCACCTCACCCAACAGCACATTTATGAGAAGGATCAGTTTCCTAGGAAACCTTAATAGAAATTTTTGTAACCTGAACACTTGGAACTTTTAAATTTAACAAAGAAGTTATAAAATTTACCTTTTAAAGGTAGCATTTTAGTTCATTTATCTGTAATACAGGTCAGACTACAATTTCCTCCATCCATCCTCTTACAATGAGTGTGTGTGGTGCTTGGTCTCCACACTGCTTTGACACCTGCATTACCCAGATTTAGAATACTTATGTTCAACTATTTTAGTGTACAGACAGTTCTCCTGAGGAATACAAACACAAAATGAAAAACTGATTTCTAGAAGTAAATAGTACTTCTCAGTAAAGCTTGAATAGAATGTGACAGATAGAGAAGGAAGCACATTTCTAGCCTAAGGCTTCTGCTCTGATGAATTTCAAAGATCCACTCTGAAGTAGATGTTTAAAGCTGCTCAGAAGCTGCAAATAGTTAAGAGCAAAAAGAGTTAGCTTGCTGGAATACTGGAATTGCTATCAGCAATGTTCAATAAATAATTTCTTCTTTTTTGTCTGCTGTATTAGCTGTAGAGAGGAGCAGAAACACACTCATTCAGTCACTTCTCTGCTGCATATATCAAAGTACTTTAAAGTAAAATGAGCTGCTTCTTCCAAAACCAGTAACACTGCTTTGACACTTCACTAATGGACACCAAAAAAGAAAAGCAGCTTTCCACATTTCTCTAGGGCAGTAATCAAGCTGCTCCAGACAGGAAGAACTTAATGAAAACATAAATAAGCAATCCAAAAGTTTAAATAAAGATCCCAACACAAGGGTGAGATATCCAACCTACTTTGTTTTAAGTCAGATTTGGGAACAGCAGTGCAGTACTTGATGCAAGCTAACTGGATTCACCTCTTACTGCTGAGGCACACACTGGCAACCCAAAACTTTCAAGACAGGTGTTTCAGAGAGTCTTCACCAGCACACACACTACAGGTGTGTACATAGGTACATATACATACGACTCTTGGAATCGCATTTCACACATTTTGAGATGTATGGCATGTTTGTCTCTATGTGTCCTGAGATCCATTTAGACACAACAGGCACTGAACCTATAAACACAAAGCTTTTTCCACCACATGGTTTGGAAACACAAGACAGAAGTTAACAATTTTCAGTCGTATTGAAAACATTTCATTGAATGTAACTCACTGCCCTAGGACCCCAAGAATGAGAAATAACAGGGACAGGGGGTGAAAAACTCTCAGCATTCACATTTACAGGAACTTTCCCCTCTGACCTGTTGTTAAAAAGTAGACTGAGTTCACACTTTACTGGACTATAAAAAAAGCAAAGAATAGCTTCTACTCTTATTTGGCTTAGCAGTATCTGCACAAGGATAGAGCTACAAAATTTGCACTGTATCAATTAAGAAATCAGAAGAATGTTATGTTCATTCTGTTCATTCATGCACACACTCAGCAGTATCAGAACTAATGCTAAGTAACTTTTAGCCATTTTCTAGGCACCAAACCTTATGTACCATAAATAGAAAAATAATTCTCACATGCACACATCTATAGGACTGGTAGATCTTTCAAGTTAACTCAGCACACCTTATTTTTTATGGTGCCATAATAAACCTGTCACTGTTAGTGACATGGGACTTACTACACTAAGGATTGACATTCAAAACTGTTCAAATTTTCTGCAAATAAGCCAATGCTCTGTTATTAAAAGATGACACATACTTGTAATTAAAACTGATGCTAGACAGCCTAATATCTGGTTTATCTGTCTAATTACAGACACCTTCCAAATGTAAGTTTTTGCAAGAAGTCAGACATTACCTGAAATTTATTTTATGTTGTGTTTTGTCCATTTGTTGTGCTTGATCATTTGATCTGAAATTTTAAATAAGCAGAGACCATGAAGTCAAATACTTTATTCAGTTGTTTCAACCAGAGCAGGTGTTTCTCAACTTCAAGGTCACAGCCAGAATTATTAGAGGGGGACTTAAGACATGTCAAAACAAAAGCCAAAAATTAGTAACACTTAACTCTTTATTTCCCACAGTTTTCTAGCTGACAGCTAAGTAGCAGGAAGGCATAAACATTTCTAACAGCAGCCAGTAATTTAGATCGGTTTTCACTTCCTTACTTTAGGAGAGCCTAGCCACCAAAATTTAACATTTTCATTTTGATGTACCAGAAGTCTTTGCTTCAAGCTCCAGATCCCCAGCTCCAGCAGAAAGCTTTCCAGCACAGCTCTCCCTCCAGTTGCCACTTGCTCCATCTCATTTGGCACCTGTGTTTTACCCTCTAGTCATATATTTTATTGGTAAAAGTTGGTAAGTTGGTGCATAAGGACTGTGAAGCAAACTCAGTATAAGACAAATCAGTGTGGTGGACTGTGTGCCCTTTATTCTTACCTCAGTCTTACTCATTCCCTCAACTAAAGTGCACTGCATACAAATACTGGAACATTTCCCCTAAAGATACATGAAGACTCATGTCTCATGTTCAATATACTGATTTTATAATTACTCGTGTAAAAAACCCATCTATAAAAAAATTTTAAAGGGTCATAAAAATGTACAATTAAATGTCATTTCTTCCAGAAGAATAATTTTAAAATAAGTCTTTAGAAAACAATTTGGATTTACGTATGTTCATACCAGCAAATAAAATGTTCATTTTCAGTTCTTTCCTGAATTTTGGCATTCAATAAAGCAAGGCATTTAATTTTGCAGAAACACATACTAAGAATTTCTCCTACTGCAATTTTAGCAGTTTCTGTGCTCAGATATAAATAATCAGGAAAACAAGACTGATTTTTTTCTAAAATGAAAAACAGAAATGGGACTGTTTACAAATAAGCCTATTAATCATCCTCCTTTTTGCAGAACCTCCAGTAACTTTGTCACATCACACTGGTGCAAATATTTTGCATTAAATGCTCCATATCTAGACAGTAACTATTTACAATGCAGATTCTTCTTAAAAGTAAATTTAAATCACTTAGAGTTTCTGAATTTTTAACAATATGCATGTGCCAAGCAGCTTTTGTCTGAAAACTGAGCTCTTCCTTCCACACAGCAGACAGAGACACTGAGGCAATTCTACAGCCTTATCTACAGAGAATACATCTTTTAAGTGCAAAAGGATGACAAAAAAAAACTTTTCATTCTAGGTTTATAAAAAAAGCCATCAGGCTCTCTGAAAGAGCCTCATTTCCTTTAGCAGCAGTAGAGAAAGCCTTTTTAAGAATCACCCTCCTCCAACATGGGCAAGTTTTATCACTGCTTTCAACAAAACGCCAACCCAAGTTTAGGCAGATGAACAGCTCGCAACCCAGAGCCTCCAAGTATAAATAAACTCTGCCACATTCAGCTTAGAGCACCAAAATTAGGCTTATGCACCAGCTCTCCCTCAAAAGGCATCAGTCCCTCAGTACTGACCTCTTCTAGAACTCGTCACCTCTGACCTTGCACAGCCAGTGGAGCTGTCTGAAGTCACGTAGGCTGTTACCTCCACCCCCCCCAGCCAAAGGCAGTCACAAACAGATGGTCAGAGCAGTATTTTACAACAAGATATAGATATAATACCTAGAAGAACGAAATAAGCTGTCTTTAGGCACTGTCTTGGTCTCTAAACACACACACACACTAAAAATAGAAAAAACAACCACAAAAGCAGAAGCCTGAAGAAATGGAAAGCAGAAAGAAATGGACTCATTTCAAGGCCCACACAGTAAATCCTGAGCTCAAAACAACAGGGCTTGAAGTTTAACTTTTGTTACACAGGAAGAAGACACTCTTAAATAAAGAGTTAGTAATTGAAAAGGTCACAGAGACACTGACCACTGGTATATACAAGAAGCTGCATCATAAAGCACTTCTGCCTCTGCTCTCTTGCCCAGGATGTAAAGTTAGATCAGCAGGACAGCTCAGGAAATGTCATACAAACCTCACAGCACATACAAGCACATTCAGTCAGATTTGGAGGCCCACAGAAAACACCAAGCTGCTGTTCTGAACAGGATACAAACCCTGTGGAGATGATCTGTCTGCTCTAAATAGCTGCCTGCTCTCCTGACTCACTCCCTTCTTTCCCTGAAATAGGAGTCAATTTTGCAGGATACTGGCAAACCAAACACATCCTCTACAAAACACTTAACAGCCAACACCTTAAAGAAAATATAAAATATGCTTGAGTGATAAAAAGTCAAATAAAATAGGGGTAAAGCATCTAATGCACTTGTAGCACTGTTTGCTGTGAAAATAAGCTATCCTGCTTCTCAAAAGAAGTCTTAACACAGTCCCTGAGCATATGCACTTGAACATTAAACTGAAAATAAAGCACTATTTTAGGCTCAACAGCCCCATTAGGTTATCATCTATTGATTGGTGCAAGACAGCTTGCTGTCTTTGCAGATTGCACCTCATCTGCTGAATGGCAACAGAAACAGGACCCAGTGTAAAAAAAGGCTGCTACTCAAACTAAGCCTGAAGAACCCACGGTTATGGCAGTTATGTGTTGTCCTGTATCTCAACCACCAACTTCCTTCCACATGCTCAGCAAAGACAAGTCACACCTGCCCTCTGCACAGGAAGTCACCAGCTTACACAATCCTCAAATTCAAAGCAGTACTTTGAGATCTGATCAACACAGGTTTTAAGCTGTCATTGTTGTTAATACAGTTACTTGTGTGTAGAGTATAATACATGATGTAGTTAAATTAAAGGGCTCTGTGCCTCTGACCTCTCCTGAAGGTCAATATTTAATTTGAGAGTTTCAATTTCTGGTTTGTAAATTAAATCCTACAGTATACAAAGTAACAGAAAAACATATCAGGAATTTGTTCCTAACTTCAAAAGCAGAGACTGAAAAAGAACAGATTAAAAAAGCATTTAGTCTACTCAAATAAGCAACACCCTCACAGAAAATCTGATGCAGCAAGAACTAAGTGAAGAGTAAGATGGTTCAAGTACTGGCTCAACTGCTGTGCTCAAAGGGTTGTGAGCAGCAGCACAAATTCCAACTGGAAACAGTCACTGCTGGAGTAATCCAGACCTTAATATCTTGTGTTGGTATTGTTCAGCCTCTCCATTAATGCATCATGGGACAGAGCACACCCTCAGCAAGCTGCAGCTGATCCATAACTGGGAGAAGGAGTTGATGCACCACAGAGTTGCACTGGCAGTGAGAGGGACCTTGAGAAATGTAGAAAACTTGGGGGACTCATGAAGTTAACAGAGGGGTGGGTAAAACCCTGCACCTGGAAGAAATAAACCCGTGAAGCACAGGTTGATGACTTTCTTTATTCCCTTTCATCAGGTTTTTCCACACACTGGTAAGATCCCCCTTGAGCCTCCTCTTCTCCAGGCTATCACTCCCAGCAGTCTCTGCCTTTCTTCACAGACCATACAACAGACACTTAGCTCGTGCTGGAATGGACCTTTCAAGGCCATCTAGTCTAACCTGCTGCAACAAGAAGGAACATCTTCACAATCAGATCTGGTTGCTCAGAGCCCAATTCTTGACCTGACCTTGAACACTGCCAGGGATGGAATATCTGTCACCTCCCTGGGCAACCTGTTCCAGTCTCTTATCATCATCATTATAAAAAAAAATTTCTGTATATATAATCTGAATGTAGTTGTCCAGTGAGACTGTTACCTCCACCCTTGGAGATAAGAAGTCTGATAATCCTGGGCAACCTGCTCTAGTTGATCATACTTGGAGCAGCTGGACTAGATCCCTTCCAACCTCAACTACTGTACAGTTCTAAGATTCAATGGATGTACATTGTAACCTTAACTACCTTTCATTACAGAAAACAAAGTTGAAGAAATTAGCCAAAATTAAGACTGCATGTTGCATAGAATTGCCCAGTATTTGACAAAGCTCCTGAATTATAGCCCCTTAATTACTCAGTCTTGTACAAATAATGTTAGACATAAAATGTAACATGCATTCACCTTTCCACAAGATATAAAACGATAACCTACATCTTGTCAGCAGTTATTGAAGAATCACTAATATTGTTCCTTGAAGTACTGGTCTTTCCTATTACTACTATTGTATATACAACACTGTGATGATAGTTTTATCTTTAATTTCCAGTACCTAGCACAGTTGACAAAAAAAAAATTAACATCTATATCAGGTTTTAATTCACAACTTTTGTACCAACTAAACAGGAAAAATGGCATAAGTGAAATGAAAAACATAGTATTAAAACATAGCATCCAATCACAAATACCTGTAGCACTAGAATGAAAAATCACTACATAGTTTGAACTTACCTTTCTGCAATAATTTGATCTCTCCATTTTCTTTCTTGATTTCATTCATTAGTTTGTGCTTCTTCTTTTCTTTTTGCTTCTTCTCCCTTTCTTTAACTTTGTCTTTGATTTGACCTGAAATGCAAATATTTCACAATTAAGCAAGAACAGAAAAGTAATTGTAACATACATGTTTCCTATTACTCTTATGCAAGCTCTATTAAGAGGATATAGAGGAGGAGTTACAAGGAAATCCCAGTACTTACAATATGAAAAGCTAATATTTATCTGTTGCATAATCCAACATAAGCTTCTTTACCTCAGAAAAGTTTTGTTTGTTATGTTGTGGCTGTATGCAACAACCCAGCAAGCTAACTGTACAGTAATTTTTGCTTACTCCTATACCTTCTGCTCTTATTTTGCATCTGCAGTCAGCTCATTTGTTGAAAATGGAATTGCATGCATAAGAATTGAGGAAAAAAAGAATACAGTTAGCATTTTCTTGGGTGCACATCTACACTGAAAACCTCCTAACTATCTATACATACTCTGAACTTAAATGCTTTTGCAAATACCTGGGAAAGATGGTTTAATCTGTCAAATGAAAAGTCTTATATTACATTCACAGGTTAATGCATCAATAGCAGTCAGATATAATTAATAAAAATATGAGACATGCTGTATTCACACAGCAAATTTAATTCACTGGTGCTTCCCCTGCTTACCTACAATCAGAACATCTTAACTGAGCAGTCTCATTTTTCATTTACTTTCTTGTCAAGTCACTCCAAACCCCTGACACAGAAAAGCAGAGCCTTTAGGCATGCTTTCTGTATGTAAAATACTAGACCTAGAGGAATTCAGTTTCAAGCAGTCATCTTTGCAAGCCAAGTTGAGATTCACTTACGAGGCCAAGCATTAAAGAAGTCAGATTTTACTAGGCTTATATGCAGTGCAGCCAGCACTTCACGCCTTACTGCCTGGCCTGAAGCCAGTACCTGCTCAAAGAGTTCACTGGGCTTTTTAACCTCCACAGGGAAAGAGGAAATCTGATTTCAAGCTTCTACATAATGTTATGCTTCAGTAATACAGCTGAGAGACAGCCCTGATGTTTTATTCATGGTACTTGCATTATAAACCCCAAGTGGAAGCAAAGAAATGCAATTACTCTTCCTTAAGCATTCACATAAAATAGAAGTAGCGAGTATGTCCACTACTACCAAATGAGAAATATTTCAGAACTAAGCCAAAGAAAGCCCTCAATTCTAGAAGGCAATGTAGAGTGACCCCTAACCAAACTACTCAGGAAGCATGTTGATAAAGGTGCAAAGAGCTGACAGTAATCCACCTAAATGAATGCTCTAACAGTGATTCCACAGCATTCATATCTTTCCTCTGAGCAGTGTTCTAACGAGGGTACAGAACTTAAACCCTCACAGTTCTAAGAGTGAAGCAAAGGATGTATTTTAGGGAGAGTCATAAGAAATTAGTCAAATAAAAACCCAAAATAGATGGCAATTGAGATATGCCTCTTGCCTCTCCACAGATCACAAGCAGCAGGGAGAGAACAGAAACTATACTGGCACAAATATAATAAGGTAGCTGCACTTAGAGGATGTTTTAGTTCTAAGAGATTGAAACAGCCATGTCCAAGAACAGCCTCCTCCTAGCACCTCTGTGGGAAGGGATGGATGACAAAGCAGATTTATGTGTATAGCAGACCATGGAAACCAAACAAGCTTTCCTAAGCAACACAAACCTTTCTAGGAATAGGTTAAACTGACATAAATCTTCCTCTCCAACCTGTTTCTCCCCAAAAAAGAATCTCTGATTTGTAAATCCCCTGCAACTTGAGTATGAAGTTGGGTAAATTGTACAACAGGAGTTAATGTAACACTCCAAAAGCAGACACTCAGCTAACAGGCAGTAACACCAGGCTTGATTTATAACCTTGGCTGAATGATCAACTCAGCCAGAACTACAATTATCATGGGAAGACCTAGATTTTATCTCAACATTTTTGTATGGTTAAGAGGCACACTTGACTTCTGCTATCACTTACAAATCAAAGCAAGATTGAAGAGCATATACAGATGTTGAATCTTGCTGAAAGAGGACAAAAGACTGAAAAGAACCCTTTACTGCCAGCTCATGAAAATGAGGCCAATGAATCTCCCAGTTTTGTCAGAAGCAACACATAAAGACAGAGAACCTTTTAAAGAGCCTCTAGTTTATTTTCACATCTACAAAGCAATTAGAGTCAATGGTGAAACTTTCCCAACAAAAGAAACAATGAATGTGTTCTGTAATATCCCCCAGCAACAGCCATAAGTAAATCCTACCATAAGTGATTGCAAATACAATGTAAATGCAGCTGAGGGAAATTTGGACCAAACTTTCCCTTCTAGAAATCACAGTATTGTAACCAAAGCAGCGTAGAGCCTGATGCAAGTAAAAAACAGTTGAGAAGCTCAATTTGAATGTACAGATTTTTCTGATTTCCTCCTTCAAAGCTCACAGAATAGCTTAACAATAGCCAGTAGTTCATCTTAAAAAAAAAAAGCATAAATATGAAATTAAAAAAAAAAAAACAAACTTTGTACATTAAAAAAAATTAAAAGTTATTTATTCCATGGATTAACACTTGAACTTAATTCTCAGTTGAACTGTCTTAAGTTTCTGAGTATTAGTAAGTATTTTCTAGTCTGGCTTGCAGAATTCAAACACAACTCTCAAACAAAAGTCTGCAGATTGTTCTCCTCAGGGACATCCAGAAACATGAACATTCTTCATAAAATTCCTGCTTTAAAATGAATACCCCCAATATTACACAATTTACAACCTACATATCACAGAATAAACAAGCAGTGAGTGACACTGGTAAGGGAAAACAAGAAAATCTTGTTCTGTTGGAGTTATGAAAACCTGGAATGCTCTTGTACAGCTTTTTTGAAATTTACCAGTAGAAGCTACTACTGGTCTCCATTTCACTTCCAGGGCAACAAGATCACAAAGTAGTAAAAGGTAGGAAGATGTTTATAATAAGCTTTCCATGTCCACAGAATATTCTGCAATTAGCTTCCACCAAGACTACTCCTAACAAATAAAAAAGAAAAACAAAAAAAGCTTTTTGAGCTGCTGTGGATGAAATGAACCTCCACAGAAATAACAAAGCCCAAACACACAGGAGGGAAGGCCTTCACATACCCCCAAAGACACTAAACCTAAAAGCCAATCATCTGAAGTAATTTGTGTCCCAGGGCAAAAAAGAAAGACATCTATCTTTTCATTACACTTGTCCCACCTATTTCTCCAGTGTGAGTCCTGCCAACAGGCTCAGCTCTTCACAAACTGCTGCAGTGTGGGGCTTTTGCATGTGGCACAGTCCCTCGGGCACGGCCTGCTCCAGCGCGGTGCCCCCATGGGCTCACAGGTCCTGCCAGCAGAACTGGCAACCTGCTCCAGCAAAGGGGACACAGGTCCTGCCAGGAGCCTGCTCCAGCAAAGGGCTCACAGGTCCTGCCAGGAGCCTGCTCCAGCAAAGGGGACACAGGTCCTGCCAGGAGCCTGCTCCAGCAAAGGGCTCACAGGTCCTGCCAGGAGCCTGCTCCAGCAAAGGGCTCACAGGTCCTGCCAGGAGCCTGCTCCAGCAAAGGGCTCACAGGTCCTGCCAGGAGCCTGCTCCAGCAAAGGGGACACAGGTCCTGCCAGGAGCCTGCTCCAGCAAAGGGGACACAGGTCCTGCCAGGAGCCTGCTCCAGCAAAGGGCTCACAGGTCCTGCCAGGAGCCTGCTCCAGCAAAGGGCTCACAGGTCCTGCCAGGAGCCTGCTCCAGCATGGGCTCCTCTTTCCACAGTCCTGCCAGGAGCCTGCTCCAGCAAAGGGCTCACAGGTCCTGCCAGGAGCCTGCTCCAGCAAAGGGCTCACAGGTCCTGCCAGGAGCCTGCTCCAGCATGGGCTCCTCTTTCCACAGTCCTGCCAGGAGCCTGCTCCAGCAAAGGGCTCACAGGTCCTGCCAGGAGCCTGCTCCAGCAAAGGGCTCACAGGTCCTGCCAGGAGCCTGCTCCAGCAAAGGGCTCACAGGTCCTGCCAGGAGCCTGCTCCAGCAAAGGGCTCACAGGTCCTGCCAGGAGCCTGCTCCAGCAAAGGGCTCCTCTTTCCACAGTCCTGCCAGGAGCCTGCTCCAGCAAAGGGCTCACAGGTCCTGCCAGGAGCCTGCTCCAGCAAAGGGCTCACAGGTCCTGCCAGGAGCCTGCTCCAGCAAAGGGCTCCTCTTTCCACAGTCCTGCCAGGAGCCTGCTCCAGCAAAGGGCTCACAGGTCCTGCCAGGAGCCTGCTCCAGCAAAGGGCTCACAGGTCCTGCCAGGAGCCTGCTCCAGCAAAGGCTTCCATGGGGTCACAGCCTCCCTTGGACACCCACCTGCTGCAGGCTGGAGTCTCCCAAGGGTCTCAGGTGGATCTCTGCTCTCCCAGGGACCTCTCTGGGCTGCAGGGGCACAGCTGCCTCACCAGGAGCTGCCCCAGGGGCTGCAGGGGAATCTGCTCTGGCACCTGGAGCATCTCCTGCCCCTCCTTCTGCACTGACCTCTCTCCAGCTGCAATTGGTCCTGTGTAGTAAATTTTTCCCCCTCTTAAAATACATAATCCCAGAGATGCTACCACCATCACTGGCAGCTTCTCACAGAAGCCACCCCTGTATCTCCCCTGGTACCTTGCCATGCAAACCCAATCCAACTCTACTAAATAAACCAGTGTATACTTTTTAAAATACAGGGCTTAGTAGGAATAAGTATCTCTGTTTATAAAAAATACAACACCTAAGGAATTAAGAGATTTCTACATATCTTATTAAAATTTACAGTAAGGAGTGTCACCATAAAGTCTATATTCTTTGCTTTGCATGTCACAAAATCTGTACACCCACACCCAAAAGAAATGCTGCAACAGCAGTACGTTAAAATAAAAGAAGTGCTAAAAATAGACAGGAAGACAGTTATGGTGTGTGCCATCTCACCTTTCTAAAGAGCATTTGAAAAATATCTTCACTTTACAACAATTCTACCCAATGAACTGAACTAATTAAGAATTATATGCATACTTCCTCCTCAAATTCCAAAGCTACTTTTTCTGGATGTTAGGTTAAGTACATAAATAAAATAAATAGATATACATTGTATTTATACAATAAATAGCCATTTACAACTAAAGGGTACAGTAAAAGTTCTTAGTTTCCCAACTCAAGAGATACTCATAGTAGTCATTCTTCTCATAATGATTGCCACGATTTCCTAACCAGCAAATACAGGAACATAAATTCACAGATCACACCTGATTTCAGAAATCGAATCCTATCTTTGCCTCTACTGCAAGCTTTCTACAGACAAAAAGATAAAAAGAGCACAGAGGGTGAGTACTAAGTGGGAAGTACTAAGTGGGAAGTGCTCTTGAGTGGATCTTATGTGCAAAGTGGTGGCTGTCACTTGGGAAATTTGCACCTTGAAGTCCATGCAGGAGCTCAAACAAGCAAGTCCATTTCAGCACTAAAAGAGGAGAGCTGTACAGCCCTGGCAGATGCCAAAAGCTGCAGCTGCTCTGCATCATTTTCCAGATGGTAACTCACATTAGTAGTCAGTCATAGATTATGTTCAAAGTATTCTGCCTCTCTCTCCTCTGTTTGATTTAAGGGCTGTCACTGCACATGAGGCAAAATATTTACAGACTACTGCTAAGGGACACCATCAATATGGATAACACCACCAGCAGTGTAACTGAAAGGAAGGGGAAATAAGGAGAGGCATACAAGAACATCAGCTACCATCCCTTCCATCAGCACTCTCTTCACTTTGAACAAACATCCATAAAAATAAAACCTCAAGAAGCCATGTTTAACTGGTTATGCAGGTACATGAAGTACATTTAACATCACCATGTTAACAGCTTGACACCTGCACTTATTAAATCCTACAATATACACTGCAGAGCAGGTTTCCCAGCTTAATGAACATGGAAAAACACACACAGTATGTTCAAGATAAAATACAAACCATCAAAAAAGGGACAGGTTTCACATCCCAGCAACCAGGAACATATGGCTGACGCTCCTTTCAGTAATTTAAGTTTAAAATCCAAGATATGACTAAAGAAATCCCATTATCAGGCAAGAATATTTCCTCAAGCTCTTCAATGAATGAAAAGGAGGACAGATCCCTTTCAGAATTAAAACACTTCCAAAAAACTGAAATATGACCTTTACAGTTCCCAGTTCCTTTAAGCTTCTCACTTCTAAGGAGACCTTCTACACACAGAACTGAGTTTAAGCTCCAGCACTGGGGAGTTGAAATCAGTAACAGAGAATGTGAGAGCTGCAAACAAGGTCTCTTCTAGAGGTTTCAGATCAAATGATTCAGCTTCCTGATCCTGTGTCAACTATGGAAAATTGTTTGGTATTCTAAAACCAGACTAAGTTTTTGCTGTGTAAATTACACACAAAGCTGGATTCTGGGTTACAGGAAGGGCATGGTTCTCCAGCTTAGAAAGATTTTGTTCTGCCTGGCAAGCATCAAGTTATCTTATCAAAAAGGTGGCAGGGTCCCTCAAGAAAAAGATGCACTGCTCCAAATTTATCCCAACATTGCATATTAATGTCACTACCAGCTCTGAAACCTGCATGTAAATCTCAGACAGCAACAGAAATTTGAGAAGTGCCTCTTCCTCCTGAATACCATACTTAAAACCCTAAACACTTTCTAGACATTGCTGCTTACAGTAGGGTATCTAAATAGAAATATATTAAAGAATTCAGATGAGAGAGGTCAAGAGGCCTCATAAGCATGAAGATGACTGCTGTATTTAAAAAATTCAACAGAAAGGAGGGGGAAGTGAGTCAAGCCACACAGTCCAAGGAAAAAGAAAAAAAGGGAATTAGTAGTTAACAGAAGGAGGAAATGTTTAGCAGAAGAAAAAATAAAAGACAACCTTAGAAGCAAGATGCATGGCCCCAGTTCTAAAGAAGGGAAAAAGAAGATCCAAAACTTTCTTCAACCTACTTTGGTAACAGAGACTATGAAATGAGCATCCCTTGGATGCAGACCAAAATTATTAAGACTGAAAAGTGTAACTTCTTGAAAGCTAAAATCCCAGAAGGGTCACATGATACAAGGTAACTGTTACCAGAAGAATCACTGCTAAATGTTCATCTGACATCTAATCTTATCTATCCTTCAAAGATAGCAGGAGAAACAAGGGGGGTGGGAAGGGGGGGGCAAAGGAGGGAGAGTTAAAAAAAAATAGACTAATACTAAAAACAAGAGCTACAGTGCCATATTCAGCTTTCCTGCTCATACAGGGAATCCCCATCTGCAAGTCAAAAGGCATCAATCTCATTTTGCAACTGCCTGCACACTGAGGCAATCTTACAAATGGATCACTGAAGAAAAGAAAAAAGGGAGAGAGAAATTATACACAGAAACAGCAAGAAAAGCAGAAAAGATGCATCATGCAACTGCATTACACCTTACAGCAAGTACAGGGACCAAAACCAAAGATTTGGACAGGCATTGTCTAATGAAGAGGGGAGTGGCTGAGCTGAGCTTTGCACTGTTATGAAAACAATGTCAACTATGAACTGCTAGAGCAGAGTACCAGTTAAATGACTAACTGAATCAGCAGAGTCATAGCATGAACAGCAATCACTTCTGTCAGACTGACACTGTGCTTTAAAAACAAAAACATTGCACAACTTTAGTTCCACTATCAGCATGTTCGTGACAAGTGAAATTTAAGCTTATTTTAAACAGCCTAAACCTTGTTATCTGCAGAATAAATCATGCATCCAGCAAAAGGCTCTTTCAGGCTCTCTGCATGCTAGATCATCTCTGAAGGGGTCACTGAACTCCATTCATTTAATGGAATCACAAGCTGTAAGGCCTGCTTATGAGTCTGCAACTTAAAAGCTCTTTGCAATTAATTAAAAGACCAAAGAAGTCTTTAAACAAAGACTTGAAGAAAATATAAAAATTTTTGAAAAGCTTTAAACACATCATCCACCTTGGCTACTACCAAGCTTAACATCTTCCTATCACTTAGGAAATTAGAGTGCCTCAGAACTAGGCCCCCTTACCTCACACTCACTACTGCAAGTGAAGGACACAACAGCTCCTATCATCAGCTTTTCTGAATGCAAGGTGAAAAACCTCACAATTTACTCCTCAGTGTCAATACCCCTATCATCATTACCATAATTAAACTAAAATTAGGAAAATGCAATTGCTACTATTGCAATTGCAAATGCAGTTGCTTGAGAAATCAAGGCCAGATCTCACATTCATTCACTCCACATCACTGCACACCCTCATTCCCTGTATTATTTTGTCTATACCACAGTCCAAAGAGTCTCATGAGACAAATTTTGCCATTCTCCTCCTGATTCCTCTAGCTTTGCTTCTCCTTTTCTCTATACTGAAATCTGTGCAGGCCCTCAGTCTCTCTGACAAAGGTAAAGCTTTTTCTCCTCACACACAGAAAGCTCCATGCAGCAGAGCACACAGCTCACTGACCAGAAACACAACTCCTCCTCATTTATAGGTACTGGAATGACTGGGAATTCCACTCCATCCCATGTACCCACCTGCAACACATCTCCATTTATGGCTGCAAACAGGAGAATGGACTTTTTCCATTTTCAGAGCCTCAAAACAACCAAGAACTCTCACCCAACCAAGAACTCTCATTTCACTTGCTTATCTCTTAGTATTCCTGCCTCTATACCTCTAGTCTCTCCATTGGCACAGCTTTCCTGCTGGCAGGTGCAACCCTGGCATGTGTGTCAGTTATGAATGCTAGCAGAGAAAAACAATCAATACTCCACATTGCTGCTCCTTCTCCACTGCACCAAAAGCAGAAAGGCTGCCTAACTGCAGACTCCAGGAACAAGAGACTGCACTTGCCTGCATGAGGCCGATTTTTAAAATGCACTGATGACAGCTCTACAAACTCAGCTCGCCACACCTGAAGGAGAATATTTTATTCCTATTTCTATTTTATTCCCTGCCCCTCATATATCCTGTATGTGCAAGCCTTTCAGTTTTCCATAATTACCCAAAATCATCTAAATTTACCCATGCTGTTCAATTCCACCCTGTAGGCTGCCTAAAAATTTCATTCTCCTTCTATCCTACCTTCCTGGCCTTTTGTACAGCACCTAAGTATAATCTTAAGTATAAACCCCAAAACAAGACCAGAATCACCTCCACACTGCTTCTGCCTGCTATTTTCTTTTCCTGTCAGTATTTCAAATTCATTCCACATTCACTCATTATATGCTGCAGGTACAGTCCCTCTGGTATCTTTTTCCAGTCTGTAGCTTCAGCACTCCCAATGCACAAGTCCTGACTATTCCACCCACCCACCTTAATGTCATTCTTAGCTTTTCTCTGTACTTAGGATTCTATGTGCCTGCCCCCCAGCCATTCTTTTCCCCCTGCATCATAACTGCATTCTTCCCTTTCCTCTCTGCAAAGTAAATTATTCACAGGATTAACAGCACAAACCTGTTCTTTAATCTACAGTCAAATACTGAATCACTTTTGAAAGGCTGGCAGCTCTCAGCAGAAGAGTCAGTGCATCCTTCACTTTCTCAGCCTTCTCTGAAAAAATATATAGTTTAATTAAAAGAAAGTTCTTCTTTTATAGAGGAAAATATGCCACAAAATTTTAGGTTTAGAAACTACTTCCTCTAAATGGAAATCTGCAGACTCAGATACCAAACAGGTATCATTTGCCTTTGAAAATTTATTTGTTGCATGTAGATAAGTTTTCAAGTAATAAATGTAAGGTAAAAATATCTGTTCTGAGCACTCAGCAACTAAAAAAAAAATAATTTATAAGAATTTGTGCCTGTGAATATATAAGCTTAAGCTCTGAGAAAAGTATCTTTTCCAGATACAAGGTGCAGAATCTCTTTAAAGACAAATCACATAAATTATTCAGTTACCACTATCAGTGTCAATTTCTTTAAGCAATGTGAAAGAATATTTCATCTTGTTATTGCAATATGGTTCCAAGGTTTACTAACATGACTCTTTAACACTGGTAGGACACTACAGCAATCAGAGCAAATATGGTTATTAATTACACAGCTTTGCAGCAAGGATTTGGATGAGTTTATTAGCAGCTATCCTTGAATGATTTCACCAACACCAAACAGGTAATGAGCATCATTTCTAAATGCTTTTCCCCAGGCACCTTTTGGACAGGAACAAAGGGGGGAGAAGCCCTAAAATGGAACACTTGAAAGCACTGAAATTACATACTTAAAACCCATTTGGACACCACCAATCAAGATCCAAGTAAACTAAAAAAAACCTCTCAAAGGTAAGTGAATCACAGACTAAGATACTCATGGAAATTAGTGAAAAAATGAAGTAAGGTAGCCCAGACAACCTAATCAGTAGACAAAAAGGCATATTGATATTTCTCTACAAGCTTGACTGATCCTGTAATTACAGGTAGAGGCCACAATCAAAGTAACTTAAATTTACACAACAGCTGTAATTTATCGTTCCTTTAAAATAAAAGAAACTTGATTAAACTAGGTAATGGAGTGTACATTTCAAATTCCTCATATTTCAACAAGGAATGTAAATGTAAAAGCATCAACATCTGGTTTAAGGTCACTGGAGACTGGGAAAGGCCACACTAGAAATAAAAGCAAGTATTCTTGTACTGTCATCATATACTCATGTATTGTCTTTTAGTTCCCAAGATTTACTGTGGATCACCGCAGGAATCCAAGCAAGACTCTTGCCTGACATCTCGTCCTACCTCCTATGGCCATTTTTGTCCAGCACCACTAATGAACTAACCCAGCAATCCTCCCCTTATCCTGAAGACCTCGAGCATTCCTTGGGAGATGTGATCTTCAAAAAATAAAGAAAGCCTAGAGCAGCAACTACATGAGATTTCAAAAGTCTAAGTATCTAAATTTTAACTGCATTTTAACTAGTACTCAATGATTTAGCCTGTAAAAATTAACAGCCTAAGAAATGAGATCATTTACGATTTAATTTTTAAATTGCGGCGATTCTTTGCAACACGTTCTCGGTTTTTCCCCAATTCAGTTTTGTTCGCATATTTCTAATAAATTACTCGGCATCCTCATTTCCCTAATAGGTAAGAAAACCTAAGGCCTCTGGCAGCTTCTGGCTGACGCCATCGCTAATTCCACACCCCCTTTTCTGACAGGATTGACGGCGGACTGAGCCCGCCACTGCCTTCCCCACGAGCCCACAGGGCCAGCGACGTGTGACGGGGACCGGCGCTGCCCGCAGCCCCCGGGCCGGGCCGCAGCCGCCTCCCGCTGCCACCGGGCAGCTCCAGCGAGGCCCCCGCGCCCGCTGCCCCTTCCAGCCCTCCCTTCCCGCCGCCCGCTGCCCCGCCGCTCACCTTTCGGGAACAGCAGCTTCACCTCCCCGTTCTCATCCCGGCTCAGGGCCCCGCCGCCATCTCCCGCCGCCGCCACAACGGGCAGCGCCCCGTGCTTCCTCCTCTCCTTGTCCCGCTTCTCCTTGGGTCTCTTGGGCTTGGCGCTGCCGCCGCCTCCCGCCTCGGCCGCCAGCGCCAGGCGGTGCCGGTGGTGGCGGTGCTGGTGCTGCGGGTGGGACGAGGAAGGGGAGGCGGACGGCGGCAGCAGCACCGCGGGCGGCAGCAGCTTCCGGGACAGCGGGGAAGGGAACGCAAAGCCCCCCGCGCCCGCCGAGGGGCCCGAGGGCAGCGTGGCGAAGCCCCACGGCCCGGGGCCGCTGTAGCTGGGCACGACCGCGGGCAGCGGCTGCTTGGCGCTCCCGCCACCGCCACCCCCTTCACCGTTGACGCGCTTAGCGCCCTTCAGGCTCCGCTCCTCGGCTCCCTTCACCTTCTTGGCGACCGGCTGGGATCCGCGGGAACCCTTCGCGTCCGGGGCCGTCCTGGCGCCGAGCAGCTCCTGCTCGGGGAGCGCCGCGCCACGACCCGGACTGGGCGGCTCCGCCATCTTGGGCTCCGGCGTCTATTTACTCTCGGTTCGCCCCAACCGATAGCGCCGGGGGCGGGGCAGTGCCACGGCCTCGCCCAATGGGCCGGGGTGGTGCCAGACAGACAGCGAGAGCTGCCAATCGCAGGGCGGGGAGAGGGGGCGGGCTCTCAGGGGATTGGGGGCGGTGGCTCGGCTGAGTGCGCAGGGCGCGCGGGGGCGGCGTGAGGGGAGCGCGGCGGGGACTGGGAGAGGCGGCGCGCCTGAGGAAGGCGTTTGCTTGGGAGTAAGGAAGGTTCGGACCCTGGCGCATCCCGGGGGTTTTGTTTACGCCTCAGGTTTGGGGCTTCTCTGCTCTGGGAGCGGCTGATGGGATCCTCGCGGCCCCGCAGCCCGCGGGCTGTTCCTGGGAAGGGCGCTTGTTTGGGAATAAGGAAGGTCTGGACTAGCGCCGTTCCCGGTGGATGTACATCCCGGGAGGCGATGAACCTGTTCCTCGGGATGGTCCGGGGCCGGGGGATTGTTCGTTCGGTGCTCCCTGAACCCGAGTCGTCCACGCTCTCCCGCATGCTTGGAGGGACTCAGGTGAAGCTGGGAAGCTCCGGAGGGCCTGAGGGGAGGAAGGCAGAGGCTGCCGAGCCCGGCGGCTGTGCGAGTGCCGGTGCCAGCCCGCCGGGACGGTCGGGCGTCTGTCACCAGGGGATCACTGACCGCCGCGCCTCAGGCAAGGGGTTTGAGCTCAGTGTCTCAAACAGGAGCCCCCCCACCCCCCCTCGTACCTTTGGCCACTAAAGCTGCCAGAGCCGCGGTTCAGGAGCAGACTGAAATTTCCCCAGGTTCTGGTGCCAGCAGGAAGCGTCGTGGAAGTGCATGGAATTTCTTTGGAGTGTTCGCATTGCCGGGCTCCTGCCCAGGTCAGTCACACCTCAGGTCTCCTGGTTGCCGGGGGGAGATCAGAGTCGCTGCCACATTAAACCGAACCTGGCAGATGGCAGCCAGATGAAATTGCTCTGAGAAGTCCTGTAAACGATGTATCAGCAGGCAAACAAGGTTTTAAGTTTCGATTTTTTTGCTCCACAAAGCATTTTCGTTTGAGCTGCCACTGATGAGGCTCAGAGTTAGCTCCTAGCACTTGGGCTATCTCCTTTGTTTCTTTTGAAATTGTAAACCAGGTTGAATGCAGTTCAGTGTTCATCTGAACAGCAGCAAAGAACAGATTTCCTGTATCCAGACAACTCTGCCTGTTCCTCAGATGTTTCAAGTTCCACTACTGTAAGAGTGTATCCTCAAACTATATTTCTGGGCCTGCTGGGGGAAACGGCACGTGTGGTGTCTAAGGAATTGTCAACTCACATCCAATCCCGGACTGAAATCAAGGTACAAATCTACCCATGTGTACATAGGCTGGTAAACTAGACTGGGCCTAGGAGTGTGAAGGTCCTCTTCAGCTCCCCTCAGAAATGTTTATTTCTATCAGTGGGTGAGAAAAACCTGTGCATTTTAATGAACACCTCTTTTCCAGGTTAAGGGAAGGTGACCCATCCACCTTAGTCCAAATCAGTGGTTTTGTCTCAGCTGATGTTAGAGGTGCCACAATATGCACACAAGGCCATTGGTATCCCTGCATACCAGTCCCTAATGGAAACTGGATTCTGGTGACTCCAGAGTGAGAATTTGAGGTACCTCATGGCACTGTCTCAACTTCACAGGCTTTACAACCAAGTTCATCTTACTTCTATGCCAGTATTGATCCCAAGTTAACAGTATATTAACTCACTCGAACTTCAGATAAGTCACAATCATATTTTCACCTCTTGCTTTTAGAGGCTTTGAGTAACAGAAGAGCAGTGTTTCTTTGTTCTTTAACTAGAGTTAAGTCCTTGGTTTTGGTTCAAGGAGCTTGACCAAACCTCTGTGAAAGAGTACATCGCTTCTCTCCAGGCAGCAGACTTAGCAAGACCTGTTAGGCTAATAGGGCTGGATAGCTGTATAAATAGATGAATATCTTGATATGTGCACTTACTTACATCGATGTTAATAATTAAGGCAGTTCATATTTCTGACCTTCGTACTGGACATGCTTGGATGTCTTAAAAATGCATTGAATTTAAAATTCAACCCAGCAATATGAAAAGAGATACAAAGATAAAACTGGTGAAAGAACTCATAGCCCAACACTTGATTTAGAACTGACAAATAAACTTATAAATGTGCAGCAAACTTTAACAGCTGACAATATGCTACTAAACTCAGGTCAGGCTGAAGTTGTTTCCTGTGCTTTCCGAAGTAGCATATTGAGCTTGTAAGCATAAGCCAAGTTTTTATGAGTGAATTCTTTACCAAATTCAGCTGGAGCGAGATGACAGAGTACCTATTACATGTAATTGTTGCTTGTTGGAAAGCAGTGTGACTAATGTTTGGAGGTTTGCTGCTGCTATCTCATACCCATTTGTCAGCAGAGGAAATTGCAGGGTGCATGAAATTCAGAAGCCAGCTCTGTTTCAGCTCCTGCAGTCGTGCTGCTGTATGGGCTTTAGAGGGAGGGGTGTTGTCCCTGTCACTTGTTTTGTCACCAATCACACAGATACATTAAAGGGTTCCACCATACCTATGGTGAGCACACATTCCAAAGCATTAAAACTAAATTTCAGGGTGTCTTCCTTACAACCTGTTTTTACTTTAATTAAATCTCTGGCTGCAGGTGCACATATCCCAGGCAGATGCTCCTGAATGAGACAGACAAGATGAGAAACATCAAAACTGCTTCAGAATAAAGAGTGTCTTTAAAAAAGGGGGATAAATAGAAGAAGTATAGCTTGTGTAAAATACAGAATCAGAATTTTTTTCTGATACTAATTGAAAAGAGTGAAATATATATGAAGTGATACAGTCTTGAGAAACACTGTCAAAACACTGCCCCAAACCAAACTACTGCACAGAAATACAGCAGTGTCTCATGTCACAAGTCAGTCCCCTGCAGAGAGAGAGCAGTGTGAACTGGGAGTCTGTGTGGGGATCAGTCCTTGAGGTGTTGGCAGCACCCCACACACAGAGACCAGAGAGCTCATCTCTTTCAGCAGAAGCCTTGAAACTGACTATGGAAATTATATGAATGTCCTTTTGTCTATAGTTTTATATGCACTTAGGGAAATCCATGAAGCCTTTTTAGACCATGGAGTCCAAAATGAGAACCATGTCAGTAAAAATGTCAGACACAAAGCAGTCCAGTATCCAACATGCATTAAGAATAAGCTTCCCATGTTATTAGCCTGCTTATTGCAAGTGCTTTGCCATTTAAATTAGGATAATTATGAAATGCTGATATAAATGGTTATTAATCAAAGCATTTATTTAAACAAATTAGTGTATATGCTCACCTAAACTTAGAATAACTTCAGACATCCTGTATAAAATAAAAAGCTGAATGTAAATGCTGTACACAGGTTGAGTTACAGTGTTTTGGCTTTGTACTCTGAACTGCCTACCAAAGTGATGCTTTGTAGCCTTACTCAGGTCTCCAAAGAAAAAAACAGCTTTCAGAAGTGTTATTTAATATTTTTATAATTCCAACAGTTTACTCTCCATGTGCTTACTTCCTTGGTTTGGCATGTGCTCAGCTCTTAAGTCAAGCATGTAAATAATTGTGCCAAGTGTAAATTGAAAACATTTGAAAACACTTAGATGTCTTTATGCTGGTTTTTGTCTGCAGAATTAGCTAACTGTAATTTCTAATGTTATTCATTTTTCCTTCAAACACATTGAAAGTCAGTTAATTCATCTTTGGAAATGGAGGTGAAAACTAGCTTTATGTGCACAGAACTGAACTGACAAAGGTGATCCCATCATGTAAAAGTGTGATTTATTTTAGAAGAGCTTCATTTTCCATAGTCAGGGTTTTCAGAGCAACCAGTGACATCCAAATACTTCTGCAATTACCACCCAAACAATTGAACTAAATGAGACCCTGGGGACTAACTTGGCTCATAACCGGGAGCTGCTGACAGCATGACAAGCCTTGCTGCAGGGGGATAAGAACTGCCCCCTCCTGCCTTTGTCCTTCACAAGGGACAGCGTCCCATGCCTGGGCAATGGGAATGTGCAGCCCAGCATCTTTGATCTAACCAGTTACCAAGGCAGCAGTTATCCCAAAAAGGCTTTTTTCCCCTCAGAAGCAGCAGATGTCTCTGCTGACTGCTCGGGGTGGTGGGTTAGACATTTGGCAGCATGGCAGAGCAGACAGCTGGGGACACTCATGGTTTTTGTTACACTGTTCTTCTGCCAACATTTTACAGAATCCATAAAAACCACAAAAAGGAGTTTACACTTTAGGGAGGACCTACAGTACTTGTTTCTTGTTTAATGTTTTTTCAAACAGTTACAGACTACTGCTGTAACAGCTCTTTAGTCTTTAGAACTGCTTTTCTCACTTGTGTTTAACATGTGAAACATCCCAGCTCCAATAATTCTTTTTTGAAGTGTAGTAACAATCACAACAATGGAGCAAACTGGAAGGTCTTGATATGCACAATTTTAAATGATACCTGCTTAGCTCTTGTCTTCATAGCTTCTTGACTATTTGAAAGATCTTTAGAATTTTTCAATACAAAAGATATATAATTACTAAAATCAGTGTGAAAGCAAGAGGATGCAGGCCAAGCAAAACTGTATTTCCTTACATATGGAGGAGATGTTAACCTCCATTATTATTCCTTAAGAAGCAGTTCTATGAGGTATGCACACCTCTTCTTGTTGCCAAAGAGTTCAAGTCAATGAACTGAAATCCGTATGGATTTCCTGATGGCTTTTTTGTTTTTCCTATCCCTAAAGGCTTATGGAATGATAAACAGTTCAAAGAATGGTCATGGAATGGTTGGGGTGGAAAGGACCTTAAAGATCATCTCATTCCAACCCCCTCTGCCATGGGCACTTCTCACTAGACCAGGTGGATCAGATCCCATCCAGCCTGGCCTTGATTTGGAGTACATTCAGTTCTAGAACATTAAGGTCTTGTGCCTCAGGTACAGACACTTATTTGCAAAGCAGCAGTTTATATTTGTAAGTGTATATATAAAAAGCAAACAACCAGTTAGTTATATGTAGCAGCTAATCTTTCACTGCTCACTTCAGCTTCTTGCTCACGTAAACATCTTAATGGAAAAATCCACAATAAAGAGCTTTCTGTCTATTCACAAATTTCACTCCACAGTGAAAGCAGCAGCTCTTCAGATCAGTGTCCACAGTGATTCTGGGAAACAGTTTAAGACAAACTGTTGAAAGTAAAAATGCATTTGCCTTAATCTCCTTGGATTTTCTCTGATGTACCAATATAACTGGAAGATAATTGCAACTGAAATTTCCAGACCATGGCATTAGGAAAGCATCTCACAGTATAGTCACCCAAAAATGTTTAAATATATGTACTGGATGGCAGTTAGTGGCTTTGGGATTCACTCAGGATAGATGGAATAACTTCACTGTAAATCTAACACATCACTATCAGCCTCAGATCACAGTCTTGAAATGTGAGATGAGCAGGCTCCTCCCAGGCTGTTCATGTGAAATCACAGTTGTACCTTGTTACTTGTACAGTCTTGCCCTGGCTTAGAGGCAGGAATGCTGAGCCTACGTGATGGATAGCCCCACTTCCAGCAAGTGTGCAGGACAGATTTGTCATCTGACCACAGACTCTGGCCCAGAGGTGCTCCAAGTCAGCTCCCTCATGCTGGTTCCTTCTGATGCTCAGAGTTAGTGGGAAGGGAGAGGAAGAAGCAGATGGAAAAAGTCTTCACACATTCTTAATCACTGAAAGAAGAGATACTGAAAAGTGCTTGCTTGATATATCTACAAAACATCATTAAGATAAAAATTCTAATAACTCCAGCCAGCCTTCTGAGTTGTGTAACTGAAGTGTGCAGCCAATTTCCAAGCAGTGACCTACCCCGGTGCCCTCTTTCTGGACCTCACTGTCACACATATTGTGGTCTCTAGCAAAGTGAGGATGTGTCTCATGGTTTAAAATATAAATTAGATAGGTGTGTGATATGTCTGTGAGAGCACCTATCCATTTTCTGAGTTATGGGGAGTCCCTAGAGCACATGACATGTTCCAGAAGTGGTGAGGAGGGGAGCCCTGACAGCTGAAACACAGCATTTGCTTTAGTGACAAAGGCTGCCCCCTCCCAGAACACCTCCCTGCGATCGGGGACTGCAGACAGACCCGAGAGCAGAGCTGTGTCTCTTGGAGCCAGAGCCCTCCTTCAGACAGGGCTGAACTCACTCTTGGGGACTGTCATGGAGATCTCGAAGAGAGCCCTTTTGGCTCATGTAGCCATTCCAACTTAGCACCCAGAGGAGGCTGGCAGCTGCCTGAGGTCCAAAAGAGCCCTGATGTATTTCATTTTTTTTAATTGTAAGACTGGACACCCCCTTTCCTGTGAATCAGGGAGTCTGAGACCACCCTTCCTGTTGAGGAATAGCTGCCCAAATGAGCGTTCCCTTCTTCTAAACAAAACATGTGAAAGGCAGTAGAGGCAGAGAAGAAAATTCAGGACAACTTTGACCACCACCCAGTATCCAAACTGTGAAGAACTAATTTATCTGTAGAAATATTTTGTAGGGTCTGAAAATTTATTTCCAAAAAGGGTAGACTTAAGGGAAAAAAATACACTTGAGTGTTCTTTCCAGCCTCAATGAACTGGTATGAATTTGCTGTCTGATGACACAGAAGAGGAAAGAGCTGCTCAGCAACGCTTTTCAGAGCTGTTAGGTGTCTCACTAGTCCTAATGTATAATACAAGTTGATTTATATTATAAAAAGCATTACTTGCATTGCTTCTTTCTTACCAGCGATTTACATGTCAAGAGGCAGACAAAGACGTATTCATTGCATGGCAATGGTATCACAAAGTGCCCTTGTTCAGGTAGCACCTTGAGGTCTCAAAATCCCTGACAAGAGATTGCTTTCTGAATTAAACATTCTTCACATCTCCACCTTTCCCACCCACTCCAGGATGTTTCAAGGGTCAGTTTATCCTTAGTAGGTTATTATCCTTCTTTTTCTCCCACCTTGGAGTGATCTTTGTCTAGGCCTGATCAGTCAAAATGCAAGAGGCTCATACTCAATTGCAGATTTGAGTAGAAACTCAAACACAACAATTTATGTAAAGAAGCGTCTTCCTCGTGCTGCATTCCTGTTACCCAACCACACCTCTGCCCTTCTGAGGAGCTTACAAAACCAGGAACCTGCTTAACAAGTTCACATCAGCCTTTTATTACCCACAAGCAAAGACAGTTTCCCCCTTGTACTTGCTACAATTCAGCTCTTCCCACCTCCTGTCCTCTGGCATTACGTGCTCCTTTTTCTTCCCACCTCTGCCAGATTCACTTTTTACCACACACCAAGCAGAGATGATTCTTTGGATCACTTTGTCCAGGCAACTTGCTTCACTTCTGAAGTGCTCACACATTACTCTCCATGAATCTCATGACCTGAGTTATGAGTAATTTTTAAAGTAACTTTTATAAAATCCAGTATACAAGTGCTTTTTCAGAAAAGCCTGATGGTACAGGCCATTCACATCAATGGGAAAGGTAATCCTAGATTCCCTACAGAAGTTCACAGGGATGGCTGTTGTAGCTTTTGATTGTCTCTAATGAAACAGATCAGAAGCAACATTACTATTTTTTAACAAAACTATCAGCCTTTCACTGGTGGGTTCAGTTGTGTCCAGATACCATAGTAACATGTGGAATTAGAATTAGAAATGAGGCCCAACCTTCCTTCACTTACAGCAAAATAGTGTTCAGTGCAGACAAGACTGAAACCATAAGATGAGAAGTGCACTGGGCAGGGCTGATAAAATGTGTAATTGACATTACCAAGTTAAATATTCACCATAAAGCATATACATTTTGGAGATGCAGCAAATAAAAGAACAGCTACAGCAAATGGACACCAGAGCTGGCATGTTTCCTCACAAGGTTTGTGTCTTCTTCCTGCCAGCTTCTCCAGGCTCACTTGAACAATGAATATACCATTTAACACGAAAACAGCAAGAAAGCAAATAAAAATTTGAACAAATGTAGCAAAAGACTTGAAAACATTTTGATTATGAACCTGATGGGGTTTCTTGGTCCGTTTAACATTAGGCCAGAGATGTAGCAGGTGGAATATATACTGGGATGGAACCACGCACCAGGTGTCTTCTGGTGAAGAGGTTGAGTTGAGTAAGCAGAAAAGCTCAGCAGTCTTTGATACTCCATGTTTGAAAAATGGGATCATCTTTGATCCAAGTCTGGCTCTTCTTTTGACTTGACAGTCAAGCTCTCTGCGAGGTTGTGGCACTACCTACCCAAGAGATCAATTTTTTTACCTGCCTGTGATCTTTTATATTAAGGACTGTAACTGTAGATGAAAGCAGGAATTAGAGATGTGAAAGACAACTTCACCTCACCAGCTGAAATCTGTGGAGCTCAGTCACAGTGAGGCAGAGCTAACCCCTGTCCTTAGGAGTGCCCCAGAGCTACAAACACAAACACGCAACGCCCATGGATGAATACCTGCATTGAGCTCACCACAGCTGTTTACATGCACAGGGATGTAACTTTGCAGGATTTGAGCCAAAATGCAAAACTGATTTCTTACTTGGCTTCACCACAGTGCTTGATGCAGACAAAATACAATTTCAGAAGCAAGAGTCAAGTTTTTAAAGAAATCGACTGTTACAGCAACTACAACTCAATAGATCAAAACAGCAAACAACATTTTATTTACTCACTGCTTTAAGGCTGCAAATTCTAAGCTTTTGCCATGTGGTCTTAGAAGTGATGAAGTGAAGCATTTGGTACAGATCTTGAGGATATGACAGCACTGCAGCCAAGAAAACAGTTATTTATTTTCTAGTTCTGTTTGACCCAACACTTGACAAACCTGTGTTTTGATTAAGTACATGCATGGAAATGGTTGGGAAAAGTCACATCAGAGAGCCTGGGCTATTACTGGATGTTACTAAGCCTGTTACTAAGCACAGCCTTGCTGTTTTAAAGGCTTCAGACACTCCGAGGGCTCCAGAGCAGTCGCTGTGCTGTGCTGGCAGGCCCCAGCCATGCTCAGTCCTAGCTTCATTTGTTCCATGCATTTAGCCTTGCTCTTCAGCCACACAGGACAACCTCCTTTAGAAGCTGTTTCAGCTTCTCAAGAGCTGAAGAGCATTTTGAGATTGTGAGAAAGGTCCTTCTGTGGCAATGGGCTGTAGGAATTGTGACTTGTTTGTTTATACTGCAGAGATGTTACTACTCCCTCCAGCCTTGAGAAAATTCTCAAAGCCTTAGTTGTGTGCAATTTTATCTGGTTGTTCAGTTCCATTGTCTTGTTCCTCCTCAAAATTCCCTTTTCAAGGCAATATTCATTGCTACTCTTTCCCCAGTCCAACCCTGTCTTCCCTTTCTCTGGTGTCAGGGTTATGCTGCAGACAAGAGCTTTGTGTTTGGGTGCTTCCCAACAGTCTGACCTGCAGCTACAAGCAACTGCTCCAGCAGCACAGGGTTATCACACTGCCCAGTCACTGCCTTGCACTTGATCTCACTCATTTAGAGATTTATCTCCAAAGAAACCCAATCCAAGATTCCAATATACAAAAACCCAGAGGTAATTCCTTGAGATTTTAATTGTTCTTCCCAGTTCCCAAGTTAGAAACTTCTTTTAAGGAAAATTATGTGCAAATGCAGCAGGTTTTCCTAGCAGACAAGAAACAAAAATGCTGGTGTAATGCTCTAGTTACTACCAAAATAGAATGTTACCTGTCAAATCAATGCACAACCTTAAATATGCTGAGTAACAGAGATAAGCAATGGTATTAGTAGAGGTCAGCTTTCTTCTGAGCCTTGAGAATTCACATTTCTAAAACACAGAGAACTCATTATTTTCAAGTGATAATTCACTGCATGATTTAATTAAATATGAGTATCTTTAGAAAAAATTAATAAATGGTATATTAGAAAAATTCTGAAAGACAAACAAGCCAATGCAGCAATTAATAAAAATAGCTGGGTTGAGTAGCATTACTGCTTTTTTGCTACAGTGATCAAGTCCATGCCTGAAAAGCTGCACTTCAGAGATGAAAGTTGCAGATTGCTTTCAGAAAAAGTAACGTGTAAGACTGGAACTAAACAGGATTGATTTCAATATACGCACAAAATGGTTTTAGTGATAATTTGCAAGCCAATGTAATGCTTAAACTCTTTTAGACTCCATTTCAAATAAACCACAAGTGAAGATGTAGGTTTTTTTGATGAAGCTGTGAAGATGATAACAATCCAAGTTATGATGTGAAACTCCTGAGCATGAAGCATCCAGAGCTGCAGTTATCTCTGCACCACCCCCAACTGTGGATACACAAAGTAATGACATTGGGCAGGTTCCACCTTGCTCTTAAAACTGCCAGCTTATCTGAAATACAATAGGTGAAAATGTAAAACTCAAAGCAGGGAACAGCAAGCTGTGAATCAGCTCTGTCAAAAGAAACAGAAATCCATACTGGACAATTGCAGTTTTTTATCACTAAAGCAAAGAAACGCTGCAACCTTTCTTTGAGGTTTTTTTCTGTGACAAACAGCCTGGAATATGATCCACATCTGTGCAAAACAAAGAGGGGAAAAAAAAGATGAACCTAGATGTCCTTTAAATAAACATAACAAGATGGCCTGTATGTAGTGCACAGATTTGGGACAACCCTTGCTGTTAAGTGAAATTCAGCTGTGAAAACCAGAAAATCTACTACCTGCACAGATTTGTGTTTTATTGGTGGACAAATATGGAAGGGATCCTTGCAAAGTACATCCAAAATATATTTGGAAATTTTCTTATTTAACTTTTTTTCCCAAATGTTCCAATGATTTGGACTGCCCTTGGGTGCTGACAGCCCATCTTGCCTTACAAATCCACAGGAGCTCTGTAAGAGTGAAAGTCTGAGCTAATCATCTGCAACATGAGGGAAGGAAGACAAAGGTCAGGCCAGCCTTATTCTGCCAACTGCAGAACATTCCAGCTGTCTGAACCGTTCACAAGTCAGGAATATAGTTGATATAGATTATCCCAGGTGGCACATATCATTGAGTTATTTATTTTTAAATGAGTAACTGCAAAACTACATCCATGAAAAGTATTTATAGTGCACACAGTTCTTTGAAAGAGCTCCCCAGCTTGGCAGTCTGTCACATGTACAAAGCACATGGTGATTAAATCCAGAGTCAGAGACAGTAATTGCCAGTTACATCCCTTCAGGAGGTTACAACAGAGCTGCTATCGGGGCATTGGCTCTCTTTTAGCAGAGACACTGAAGGTACAAGTAGCACATCAGACAATGTTCCCAGCTCAAGTTCAGATTAATATAGTTTCACTACCCAAAATGAACATTTTCTTCTAAACATTCTTCTTTGCTTCTCTGGCATTCTTGCTAGCCAGAACTTTTAAAGTAGTTACTAAAAATAAGGGTCTGAGTGTCAGTGTTCTGTTCAAGTATGAGATCTGTAAGCTAAGCCAGACTGCCATCCTTCACTGTGTTACACTTGGCTTTTGGACACAGTTTTCTTTCCTTAGAGTAAAAACACCCAGAGTGAGATTTTTACTTTCTTTAATTTAAAGATTGTATTACAGAAAAGTTTAGGTAAGGAATCCTTATAAGGATTAACTCTTGACATAATATATTGCCAAGATACAGTGTAGCTGCAAGGGCTCCAGGTGAACCTTCATATAAGTTGCTTTCTTACATACACAGTCGCTGAACAACATAAATTGTATTCCCCATCTGTAAGAGAAGACAGTGGTATTGAACAGTCCTTTTAGCAGTGTGTTCTGGTTTTCCCAAGTTAGAAACATGCCCTATTAAAACCGTAAAATCCTACTACACAGAAAGGTGACAGAGATGAACTTTCTAAAGATTGCAACTGATGAAACACTAAAATGAAAACTAAGGAGTGTTGATTATGTAAAATGGTTTCTCTTTTACTGGCAGGTCAAATATACTAAGAAACATACAAATCTTTTTGATAATCTAATTCCAGATGAACTCAAAACACTGAAGAAACATACACAGGCTAAGAGAATTCAATACTGTTCCAAGGCACTTACTGAATCTCCATGACCAGATGAAAACCAGAACAAATCAGGTCTGACAATTAAACAGTATATAATATAAAAATAACCTTTTGCTTACAATTTACAAAATGCATTACAATCTTTATCTCTGCTAACCTGCAATTCTGGCTGTGTGTGTCCAGCAATTTTTGTAAAAAACCCCAGAAACTATTTTCTAAAACTTCAGGGCAAATAACTTACAAATAAGGTACACAAAAATTTAGATCATGCAGAGACTTCTTACATCTTCTGTTAATATTTTATGATTGCAACTTTATCAAATTATATACTTACTTGCCCTGTACATATACAAAATAATGCATACATGGTAATCAAATGTTAGCAAAAAGTAGTCCATAAACACAATCTGTCAAAAGTATTACTATATTAACATATGTCTACAAGCAGCGTGTAACAGGGTTAAAAGACATTAAGGCAATAATACTTGAAGTTACAAAATAAATCATATGTAATACTTTCTCCTAAGTGTAGTAAGGCAGGTAGATGGCCCCAGCAAAAGGTTGTTGTGATACTGGAATCCACTGTTGTGAACCACGTGTCAGGCTTTGCGTGGGCTGCGCTGCAAGAATGTACCATGGATAGTTAGATCTACACTGCTCTGTATTAGTCGCCCCCCAGGAAAGTGGAACTCTATTTCTCTAGTTCTCAGTGGCACTTGAGTTTTCCAGTATAATTTATTGATAGTATGTCCATTGGTTCTTGGATCATGTCCATTCTGAGGGTGGCTCTCTTGGTCCCCTGGGCTTTGCACAGCGGTTACCAAAACCTAAGGAAAGAAATGTATTTAATGCTTCTGTCTGCTGGGACAACACAGGCTCACAAAGGCTGGCAGCAGTCAGAAGATCACTAAGACATGGCTTCAGCTCCTACAGAATAGATTTACTCTCAGGGCCAGAAAATAACTTGGTAATACAAGGAATTCTGAAGGCACTCTGGCCATAGGAAATACAGATATGAAGAATTTGTATACCATTGTAGTTCAGTACTTAAACCTCACTGGAAAGTACTTTTCATTAAATACAGTGTTTGTTATATTTTTTCCCCTCCTTTTCCGCATACCTAAGCTGTTATCAGGTATTATTTCTGGAAGTTTTGAAAAATTTACAAAACTTTACAAAAATTATAACCCATTTGACAAATTCTATATTTTATACACTTCAACTTTTTTTCAAAGTGAAACATGATTTAATCATTTACTCTGGGGAAAAGTTCTTCAGCACTGCTGAAGAGACTAGGCAGGTTTATTTGTCTGGGTTCTGCACCTCAGTGAGTTGGAGGGTGGCAGTAGTAGCAGCTATCCAAACCAGTACCGAGAGCAAATCCCCTGTTTAAGTCATCTAGTGACTATATTCTGAAAGAATTGTAATTACCAATATCTGTTACTTCTGCAGGAAATTCTGAAATTTGACCTCTTGTGTCAGTGGAACCAGAGAAAGAAATCTGAGGTAAAATGTCAGTTGGTGTTTTGTTGCTTCGTTCAGGACGATCTAGAAAACACACAGACCCCTCACTGTAACATCCACTTAGTCACCACTGTGGCAATGACACTTGTCATTAGAGCCCAGAAAACAACTGGCAGCAAATATTATTTACAAAAATAAAGCTTTGAAAGACAATTTCTCATTTCCTAAAAGCAAAACTTGAAAATTGTTTATGAAGTAAATGTTCAGTGACAGCAACATATTCCTGCTTTCCATATCTGGATTATTATTTGTATGGATTATTTGTATTAGTTTGTATGGATAGCTGAAATCCCACATAGCATCTATTTATAGCAAAAGCTCACAGTGCCATTTGATACATCTACATAAAGGCTTCAGTTCATGTTCTTTCTAAACTAAAGGTGCTTGGACATCATAGGTAACAATATATTTAGTATAATACAAGTATATTTGACAATATATTTAGATACTTTCAGAACAAACACCAAGTTCAGGCAAATTTTTGTTCAGTAGGAAAAATGTATTTTGAAAACAAAAATTAGAAAAGTTTCCACTACTTACCAGGTAGTATAGGTGAAGTTGTTTTCAAACCCTGTAAATGAGAGAGATATAAAATAATTACACAAACCACTTCCAGAAAACTAAAAGAAAGACAAAAATTTAAGATTATGAAAACTTCACCGAAATCATTCATGGAAATACTAATTTACCCCTACATTTTTGACTTGTCTCAACATTGACAAAAAATGCTATAGTAGTTAGTATGAGAATTTACTATTAGAACCATAGCATTTAATAAAATTTGAAAACATGACACTGCAACTTATTTGCAAATTTAGGTAGGTTAGTTCTCACACTACATTTACAGTCTAAAAAATTCACATCTGTCTTTTTTGCCATACTTTTAAGTGAGACATTGGGGGCACATGAAAAAAAGGGACCAATGTAAAAAGGACTTTTGTGCTTTGAAAGTTTTGCCAACTGTTCATGCAGGATGACTGTGAGCTGGATGAGAGAAAAGTGAAATCTGATGGGCAAAAATGGTTTGTTTAAAATAAATATGGACATAAGGGAAAACCATTTTCAGGCAGCAAAACAGGTTGCTCATAAGAAGTGTCCATCCCTGGAGGTTCTCAAGACCCAGCTGGAAAAATCTCTGGTTAGCCTGGAGTGAGGCCCTGCAGAAGTTTAGATGAGAGTCTGCTGTTCTCTTCCAGTTTGAATTGGCCTAAGATCTATTAAGGGCAGACAGCAAGCTCCCTAAAAGCACCATATTTACACTCTTAAGGCCATAGTTTAACATATATTTAGGAGTGCTCCTTTTAAAAACACTGCTGACCTTAGAAAAACAGATCATTTTCTTGGAAAGAAAACATACTCTTCACATCAACTCAGCAGCTCAGACAGAGGAAAACCTGGCCAGTTGTAGATGACCAACAGCTGCAACTTCTCACAAGTATGGATTTTACTTTTAGCTGCAGCTCCCAACCAAAGCAGAGCCGAGTGCTGAGTACAGACTTGCCAGCTGCACTTACTGGGGAGGCTGTTTGCTCAGGCAGGTGCTGGTCCCGCAGCGCGCTCCACTCCGACTGCGCAAGCACTGCTGGCTTCAGCAAGGGCATGCCTGGGGAGAATTAACTCAGCTCAACATACTTCACATCTCCTCAGGATGAGGCATTAGTACACACCATTAGAAATGTGTTCTAAACCTCTAAACCATTTTTTTTTTTTTAACGATTAAATGCCTGTAAAAACATGAAAATCTCTTTACATGAAAAGTGCTCCAGAAAAGGCAAAATGCCACAATATAACTCAAAGCACAAGAGTACAGTGGTTGAATTGTGGATGTTCATTTTGTTCCTTTGGGGGCTCCGAATCAACAGGGGAATTGGCTTCCTTTTCAAGGGCAATTTAGAACTTCTGTTACATCAGCTGGGCAGTAATAGTATGTGTTTTACAGATCTCCTAAGTAAACATCCAAGTCAGGACAGCCACACCTGTCCTTTACTGACATCGTGCAAAAAGACAAACAAAATAGAAGTGGTTTTAGTGATTCCAGTCCTGGAGATATTTTTGAAGAAAATATCTCCAGGATATTTTCCTTGTGTGGTCACAGAAAAGCAACAGGTCCATAATAGGCAGAGAGAGGATCACTTTGACTCTGAACTACCTATGCTTATGATACTCAAAGAACACATTTACAAAACTTCAGCATTTTCATGCTGAAAATATTTAGATTAACTACTTGGGCCCAAATTTTTTAAATTTCAAAATGACACTAAACAAAAGTCTCAGTAAACAACTATATCATTTTAGGTTTTCTGGAAGGTACCAAGCATCAACCTAATTTATCACTTCATTTCAATTCATCTGTTTTGTATTCTGCCATTACTAGCTTGATGAATGAACTATGACAATAGGAGCACATCATCTGCAAGTGCCAGCTTTCTCTTGCAGTTACCCTTTTGACAGAGTCAAAGAGTGAACTACAGAAAACTTGACTAACTGGGCTTGTTCACTACATGCAGTGCAGAATGAAGTGTCATCATCTTTCCTTTGCCCAAGAAAGGGGGATCAGATAAACAGTGTTCATGTGCCTACCCACTCCCTACCTGGGAGCAGTAGGAACTAGAATAGCTGGGAAATTCCCTAACAATACTGCATTTCTCCACTGTATCATCTCATTTCCATACCCTTCAGACTGAAAACCAGCTCTACTAATATTGAAGTCCCCAATTACTTAAATACCATATAACACCATAGTTAGTCAGAAAATGAAAAATAATTTCTCTGTGTTCAAAGGTGTGCAAAAGTTAAATCCCAAAATAAGCACTGCATATGCTAGAATTCGTTCCATTTTACAAATTGCTCCAACAGACTAACCAAAAATCAGGGGTACTCAAATACAATACTGACATGCTCTTCACATTTTATCTCCAATTATCACCAAACATCAAAAACTCACTCTGTTCACTTGCTAACACAAATGATTCTGGTGTTCTTTCTGGGAGCGGGGGAGAGGAATCTTCACTAGCATCAGCATCTAAATCAAATATGATATTTAGATAAGTTAAAATACATAGATTTTACTCCTAGACTTTTAGCAGTTGATCTTTTTATATATGCAATAATCTTAAACTTGGTATAGTATCTAAAGCAAAAGAAAAATTTGCTCCAAGTATCATAAAACATTTTGGTTTACCACACTAACACTGTGGAGCAACTTCATCTACCAAGATTAACTTCACATTAAGGGCATAGGATCAGTTTGTGTGTTATGCAAGCAAGAAAACAAAAACACTTCCAGTCTAAATAATTTGGAGGGGGAAAAAAGCCCTCAGTAATTCAAATGAATACTTTTTGTTCATTCTTTCAGGTCTCAGTTTTGCTTACCAAGTCCATGTTGAGGCCCATTGGCTCCCACACCACAGTTAAACAGCCCAGTGCAAGGTTCACTAGGCCTAAGGGTAAACAGGAGCCAGAGGAGATGGCTACTGCTGGTGCCAGTACCACATCCTGTCCCCAGCCTGTTCCCTCTCACCTCCCAGGAGTGTACTAACAAAAGCCATTCTGGCAGCAAAAGCCCCTCTCTGACCTGCTAAGAAATTTGAAGTAGTAATTAAAGGTTTAAAACAATTTAAAGTAGCTGCTGCCATAAGAAATGTCATCTGACAACTGTACTGTGCACAGGATTCAAAAATACAAAGACACATGTTAACTAATAAAGCCATGAAGCTTGAGCTGCCAGCATCCCCAGCCGCTGCAGGGACAGAATTCCATCAAGTTCTACAAGCCATCGTCTTCCAAGTGACTTCTGAGACCTGCTCCATCTCAAGGTTACATACAGCACAAGAAAACCTTCATTAACAGAAAGGGCCTCTATAAAACTATCAAATAAAGTCACCCTAGATATGCAATAACTGAAAGTGAGTTTTTAGGGTTTTGTTTCTGTGTTGTTTCTGTTTTATTGTTCTCTTTGTTTTTTTCCTTTTACCTCAGGGTACAACTACTTTTCACTTCATTTGAATGAAAAAGAGGATTTAACTGTGTGGTAAGATCGTGCACGAAGCAGTTATGGTTAGGCAATCAGGGTGCTGCTAATTTCACAGACAAGTTTCACTGCTGATTGCAGCCACATTCCCAGCTTCAGACAGAGGAGTCCTGAGCCAGTGTGAAAATGAGAAAGCCACTGTAAACAGGGTTTAGGTCACTGGTGCAAAGCAATCTAACCCTATATTCTTGAGTCCCTGAGGAATTACAAGACCTGCAACCAGGATATAAAATGGGAAGTGTTCACTATTAAACAAATGGGGAAGAGATACACCCTTATTAACAAGAGATAAATGATAAGAAAAATTAATGTTAGAATTTTAATCAGTTCCTGTGAAATCATCAACATACCAGCAGCACAAGGGCTGTACTGTTATTTCAAGACGTTTCTGATACACAGTTACATGAAACAAATTCTAGAGTGACATTTCTCCAATTCTTTATCATATTTATGACATATCACTTATTTTATTTGCATGTTCTTACAGCATCTACATAATGAGATGCACAGAGAAATGATAATTTCCAAACAGTGACAAACAATGATTGCTCTGGGAAAGAAGAAAAAAATTCTGGCTAAAAAGAAAAATACAATAGCTTGCAAATCTATGAAACAAATCCAAGGAGAACTGCTTGTAAGGTTGAAGTAACTATGACAAAAGGACTTTGTCAGCTTTGCAGAGCATCTTTTAAGCCACACTGTTTAACATATACAGGTATGTGCGAGTATTGTCCTGTGTTTACACAATCTAAACCCAAATCTATAGATCTATAGGCACAGATCACAATATCTATAGATCTATATCAAGATCTACAGAAACAGATTGTTTTTAAGGCTGCAAAACAGTTCACATCTCTGGATATATGACTTTTGGTGAACATTCAGTTCACAAAGCCAATACTTTGAATTCAGCTGGTTCTGCATCTTGCATAACACACTGAGCCCTATTTCACTTCAGAAAATCATGAAGTCTGCACAGACTCCTGAGATGAGGCCATCACTGTCAGCAGCTCCAAGCACAGCAGTCTGAGCTGGATCCAGAGGTTCATGTTCTTCCTTCAGCTCCACAGCTTTACTTCTTGTTTTGTTGGGCTTTGCACAAGCAGTTGCCAAGGCCTAATCTCTTCTTCCCTGCTCTGTCCTCCATCTGCACTAAGTGTGCCAGCCTGACTGAAATCTGCACCTGCATGTTTTGGGACACTTTTGCCTTCAATAAATGATGTTCTAACTTGCAAACTTTCGCAAAAAAAAACCCTCAAAAAAGTAGTAAAAGATAAAAAGCCACTAAATAATTTTCAATGTGCTAATAAAGCATAACTTGGATTTTTAGATGAACAGCTGTATTAGCTTGTCACCCCCAGCCATGTACAGAAAAAGAGGAAAGCACAGCTAAATATTTACAACACTCTTAAAATGCAGGAGCCAAATCATGAGCAACTTTAAAGACCAATGCAGTGAATAAGGTTACATCTACATTTTTAGGAATGTACAGCACATCAACCAATAAGCATGAAATTGTTATGTATTTGCACAAGGCTGTTGAAAATGCTTTGACTAGTCAACCCTCAATTATTATAGACACTTCCATGAAATTGGGCATAGAGAAAAAATATGCACCAAATAATAACATAGAAACCTACAATTACATACAAACCTACAGGAATGCATTATAAATAAAGCATTAAACAAATGCTCACAATAAAGCTCACAGTACAGCTTTTGAAGCAGCTAATCATGGTCTGTAGTACTTTATACCAAAAATAGCTCACATGCAAACTGAAAGCTGTCAGGAAAAGAGCTGTGCCCTCTCTGAAGCCGCCATACTACACTGGATTAAATTTACATTTAGAAAATTGCATTGCAAAGAAATTTATGTTGTCCAACACTACAGATGCAGCTAGATAAAGAGCAGCACTTCTGAACCTCAGTGAAACCTACCTTTGCCATCTTCAGAACATGTTACAGCTGTTAAGTCTTGCCTAGCAATAGACATTGGCAATACTTTTCTGGCAGAAATGTTTTCAGTGTTAGTGGCAGCAGAGACCGTGGCACTTGCGGTTGACACGCTGGACGCGCTTTCGCTCGTGGCCCTGTCGAAGTCCAGCTCATCCGTGTCAGAATCATCTGCATGGAGAGGGTTAGTGAAACAGAGGGGTGCTCGAACACAAAGAGGAGTATGATCAATAGGATCACTGCAAGGATGCTCAGCTGGGCTGTTCGATACTAGAGAGAGAGTTTGAACACCGTGACACAAAGTATCTGAAGACAACTCTTCAGACACGGAGGTTCGCAGCGCATTTTCAGGCCCCTGTAGTGCCCACGTGGCGTGTCCCTTTTCTGTCAGAGGCAGACGGTCTGGTCTGGGTGGGGCATCAGACACCTGCTGACTCTGCAGACCTTCTGGTGAAGGTATTAAGGCTGTGTTAGACTGTGGCACGCTGTACTCCATACATGAGTTTTGAGAAGCATCTACAAATGAATCCCCTGAAATCTGTTCCTGTGGCTTAAAGCTCTTATCAATTACACAGGATGACACAGGCTTAATTTTAATTGCATGTCCCCTGTTCAACAGGGAGTTGCCATCAAAGCTTCGTGGTCCCTCCTGCAGAGGGACCTTCTTGATCTCAAAACTTAGGTTGCGCTCCAGCCTCTTCTCTGTGTGTTCGCTGGGTTCGTTCTTCCCTGAATGTTCTGTGGACTTATTGTAATTCTCGTTGAGGTCTGTTGAATGCTCTGATGAAACCATGTGCAAAACTGGCTTTGGGTGGTATCTGTCATTGTCCTGCCACACCGTAGTGACTGTTTGATAAGCTGATGGGGGAGATGGTGTTAGGATTGGTGGTACTGGCTGAGGCTCTGGAGGCTGCAAGATTTCTTCTTTAGCATCTCCTTCTACAAGGCAACTGCAAAACAACCAAGACACAATTCTCTAAACTTTCTGCATTTTGACAAGATTTCAGCTATCCATCCATCTGCCACTGCAGTAGTTAATGCTGTAACACCAATATCAAACTCCACACGGAGTTTCCATTGCACACAGAAAACGGTTATAGAATATGACTAGTGAGGTAGGCAGGAATTAAGTCAACATCCTCAAAATGTCTTTCAGAATATCACAAGGACATTCATTCAGGCCACAACTAATCCTCACTAATAGTTCAAAGATTGCTCACATCCTTTCCCAGAAGCATTCTGCAAAGACATTGTAAGACAGGCCCTCTTGTGGCAGCATTTCACTACATTTTTCCTTAAGTGGCTCTGAGAAACTTGACATATGGAATTCAAATTTCAGTAAAGCTAAGGAAGATTTCTTTAAAAAAAGAAAATCCTTACAGCCCACTTAACATTGAATATCTTCCTTCAATTTTATTTTTCTGTATATGCTCAAGAGGATTTTATTTTATGTTTGTGTATTTGATAGTCTTGGCTTAGTTGCAAACCAAATTTAGTCGACATGAGGTATATACAACATAAAAAATAATTTCAGTAGAATTTATGATCCAAATTATAGTGCATATTAGTGAAACCACAGCACTTATAACTGCAGTTCATCTCAAGCTACTTAGAAGGAGAAGTTCTTCAAGCATATTGGTCTGATTAGATGCAGAGTTGTTGACTACAAACATTTAGCACACCTGATGAAGGCATTTTTATAATTTCCATTCCTTTAAACATCCAGGATGAACTGGACAAGCTTAAGAGCTGGGCCCATGAGAACATCATCAGGTTCAACAAAGCCAACTGCAAGGTGCTGCACCTGGGTTGGAGCAACCCCCAGCATCCATCCAGACTGGGGGTTAAACAGCCTGGAGCAGCCTGTGGAGAAGGACAGGGGGGGCTGGTGGACAGAGGCTGGACATGACCCAGCAGCGTGCAGAAACCAACCCACAGTCCAAAAACCAACCATGTCCTGGGCTGCATCCAAAGCAGCATGGCCAGCACATGGAAGGAGGGAATTCTGCTCTGCCCCTGCTCTGCTCTCATGAGACCCTCCAGCATAAGGAGGACAAGGTTGCACAAGAACTCTGTCTACAAGACAAAGGACAGGCTCTCATTATTTGTCTGCATGCCACATAATGAGACAATCAAAGTACTACTTTGGCTCCTCTACTTCCAAATCATGCCTAAGAAGGACCCAGCAAGTGCAAACACTTGAGACTATCATGACATATAGGGAAAAACCCAAAACAAAAAAAGCCCAAAGACTGTTTCATAACTGAGTTTACTAGAGCACTAAAAGCACCTGACTTGGGACAGGCTACAGCATGTGTTTCATCATTGTGACTTTATTAACACCAAACTATAGCAGAATGGGTTGCAGAACTAAAATCTTTATACAAGGGATTCCATACTAAAGAGAACCATTTGGATTCTCAGTTTGTGAAAATCCAAACCCCTCAAGTACAGCAAGCTTCCCAGCTTCCAAATGATCTTCTACAAGTTCCTGTATCTTTGTATCTGGAAAACCCCAGGTCCTCTTGCAGTCCTGGGTGATTTTTTCCATTCTCTGCCTGACTCCTGTCACAAAGAGTTGGGCCTCAAATTCCTCCTCCCAGCACTTGTATATTGCTGCTTTTCTTACATTAAAACAGAAGAAATACAAAGCATGTCTAAGCAATTTAATTGAAGTAATTTGGGAATTCTTGCCTATAGTTGTTGAAAAATTAATAAGGTTGAGAATAAGGTGTTTGCCTGAATTAGTAAAGAAAAGACAGTAAGGTAAAAAAAAAAAGACAGTAAAGAAAGTAAAGATAAAACGGAGGGGCATTAATCTTGCTCCAATTTAATACACACTAAGGACAAGAGAATTCCCTCCTCTTGCATTTCTCTCCTCTCTTCCAAATAGGGAGGGAGACAGTGGGTACACTTGCACAAATATTTACACGCCCCCTTTTACCAGCAGTGGTGCTCATCTGTAATCTCCACTAAATCCTCCTACTGAAAATCACAGTTTTCCCTTATTGACCTGATTTTCCTGACCCAGAGTTATTAACAATCAGCAAAACTAATTCCTTCTCTGGCACAGACCTAATCTTATGCATTACAATAAGCTAAAGGAGCAAATTAGCATTCAACTAGATATAACAAGGATATAGGTCCACAATACCAGTCAAAATTCTTCACCAATTCAAAGGTTCTTCACCAATTACTGGTCAATACAATCACTCTACCCTTTGATCACTGGTAAACAGAGCCTCACAGCTATGCAAACAGTTCCCTTAGATGTATCTGTAGAACTGATGATAAAGGAAATGCTGCACAAATCAGCAGCCCAGAAGTTGATTAAACACCTTCCTCCTACACATCTCAACAGAACTACTACAATGTTCATCATTACATTTGAAGTTAAATGTCACTTCTTCATTTTTAGATGAGAGCTTACAGTGAAGACATGAGAAATTATTTGTCAAAATCATTCTTTGCCTTATTAATATTGAAGGGTATCTGTCCTCAGCAATTGAGATGCCCAAATAGCACCCTAATGTATTTTTTTCTCTTTAAATTCAGAAATAAATCCCAATAGGCAAGATTTTTTTCCATTTTACTGATATTTTTAATACTACTATTTCACACGTTCTGCATTGCAAATAATGATTCTGTTCATTTCCACGCAGCAGAAATATTAGGACATGAAGACATTCAGAAGATCTCTGTTTGGCACTAGTTTTTTCTAGAAGTCTTGTGAATCTTGGGCATTCTGGGCTGCAGCATAATGCTGTCTTTGGGCATGTCCTTCACCAGCTGTGCTCCACAGACATTTCTGCCCCCAGAGGCAGAAAATTATCTGCTACTAATACTCAAAAACAACAGGAGAAGTAAGACCAGATTGGTTTAAAGTACCAGGAAACTCACAGAAAGCTCATGAAGGAGCTATTGAGACAGAAAAGAGTCAGTGAAGCAAAGAAAGCCAGGCCATTCAAGTAAGAGAAGTAAGCTTCCCTGTACTATACCTTTAAATAAACACATAGGGTTGAAAACCTCATGGTGTGATAAAAAAATAGAAAGCTTTGTCATGACTCAGCCTTCAAGTGCCTCTTCAGATCCAAAAGCTCCTGATAATCTTGGAATGCCACTACCTTGGCACTGCCTCATTTACAGCTGGAAATGGAATTCCCCTGGGTGATTATGGCAGCTTTTTCATACACTCCCATTGCCACACAGCTGATGCAGCGCCCCAGTGCCTTCTCAGGTGTCAGGTAAACCATGAATTAGGCAAGAACACCTTTTTGCAATTATTTCTCATAGTAACAATTACACAAAATTTGTCAAAAGTACTATAACTTGTCCGGAAAAAAAACCTTCCCACAGCTTTCAACCAAAAATGTGTACAAGAAAAACAAGCCATTTATTGCTTTCTGCAATTCATTATAAATTTTTAGAATGTTTTAAAATCTAATCCATTCTACTCCTGATGGAAAAGAGCTACATTACTGCAACTGCACACAATAGGTTCAGATTTAAGTGAAACTTGGCCAGTGTTGAAAAGAAAAAAAGCCTTAAGTAATCCATGATTATTCTATGCAGCATACTGTAGGGTATTTCAAATAAAAGAGAGTGATGCCAAGGTCATGGAATGCAGCTGATATGAACAACCAAAAATAGATACCAAGCTCTACATCCTCCCTCATAATTAAAATAGGAAAATTAAACTCAACGTAAGCAGGCTGAAGCTAGACAACCACATTATTCTACTTTAGCATTAAATCACTGCCATCCACATGAAAGAAAAGCAACAGTCCAGGTAAGTGAAGCTGCTGCAAAAGTACTACAAAAATTAAAATAAAAGTACAATGAATTAATAAAAACAACCAGCTGGTGAATTTATTTCTTAAAATTTACTTTCTGAGGCTTTTTGGTTTTTTAATTGTGGCATACGTGTTAGAGACAGTTAACTAAGAATATCCATCAATGAGTTTTATCTTAGCTTTGTAGGAGATAGAGATGGTTTTCAGGGCTTGAAATGAAATAGAGTAATACATAACCCTGGAAATGTATTTACTATCATTGGACTGAAGTCTGAACAGAATCTGATGAGAAGTTAAAATGCTACAGTATTTTACCCTTCCACCTTCAGACAGCAGCACATTGCTCTTCATTGCACTGCATACAAAAAAGCTGTTAAATCATCTTTGCTTTTTATGAGTTTATGTCTAAGTCTATGCTTTGATTTCAAACTGCATTTGAACTTGAAAATAAAGAAATTTTTGTAACCAAGTCTGGCTAAAATAAATCACCTCTTTTCCCCAGTACTTTAGAATCAACTACTAAGCACACAAATATTTCACAGACTAATACTGAAAGGCATTAAGGTGCTCCCTCTGAATTCTGACACATCAATCACCTAAAATCAAGTACTGTCTAAACTTAAACGTAAACTTAAAACTTAAGTTTTTTGCAGTCTCTTATATAACAAAGTTAAACCTTCCTTATGCCCTCTTCCTACCTTAACCTGAAAATAATTAAAACACGGCTAACAAAGACTTTCCATCCCCCAGGTCCTCTAAAGAGAGGTGACTTCCACAAGAAGTGATCATCAACTGCCAAGCAATTTCTAGGATAAGGTGCTGGTGTATGCACTAATGAGTTGTTCTTGTTTACCTCTGTAATAATCAAGGAGTAATATTAGAATATTTTTTATGTTGACATCAAACAGAGAGAGACATTAGGCTAAATGATAACACTCACATAATGTACAGCAAGTGGAATTACACTAAAGCACTACAAGGGGATAAAAGCTTGGAAGGCAATACAATTCCAAACCTCTGCAAAACAAGCCCAGCTAGATGCTTCATGGTGACCTAATAAAATACCAATTTAATACCAAAATAATTACAATATCCTAAAGATACTCCAAACTTCCAAGAAGACAGAAAAGCAGCCTAGAAAGTATCACTCCTTCCCCAATACATGCCCAGGCCAAAGCAAGTACTAAAAGGATTAATTACAACTCTGAGTAAGCTTCCTCCCACTCATGGTAAAAGTCTGTAGTGACATCTCATCCTCAGCACAGACAAGAGCTACAGGATACAAGCTGCACTTTCAGAAGAAGAGATCCTGAAGTCTAAAGAAGATCCTGAGATGTTTTCATTAGACCACTACAAAGAGAACAAGAGAGAGTGAGAAAGCCACCTTCACAGACAAATCCTGCCATGACCTGCATGGTTAGCCAGTGCAAAGGGCTGCAGAGGAGATGCCACCATCTCATCCAGCAGATTTGGGGCTGTCAGAAAACAACTAACAGGTATCACAGACTTTACTGTCTAAGCAAACATGGCTTAGTCAGTAACAATATGGAAAACAAGCATCCTGAGGCCTAGAATAAAATCCCATTTTTTTCCTGCTCACTCAGGATCACCTCAGGCAAGTTCACCTGAAACCAAGCTTACCCAAAGTACTCTGCACTATCAGTCCCTAGAGCCCTTCTTGCTTTAGAAAAAGCACATGTTCAACCTTCCATTTAAAAAATGCAGCTTGGTTTACTAAATATACATTATAAAGGCATTTACAACATAGGTTATAAAGAATGTAAAAGCCTTATTTCTTTTCAAAAATAGTAGCTTTAGCAACTCACTTGTAACTTCTTCAGAGACAGTGCATGTAAAACTCAAGTACACATTTGGCTGGCAACCTAAAAATGTTTTCCTGTACATATGGGGATTAAATTAAAATGTTTCACTGACTCTGCTCTCCCATCCTCCCCAGGAAAAGGATGTTAATATATGCCAAAACATCCACAATACACAAAACCTGGCTCTATGTCCTGAGTCAGGCTGTAGATTTGTAAAATTACCCCCCACATCCAGAATAAAACATGCTCATTAGGGGGTATTTTGAGCAGATGTGACTAATAGCAAATGAAGTCTTTCCTCAGAAGCATCTTCCAGGAGGAGTTTAATTAATTGTTTTTCAAAAATAGTCTCCATTTTAGAAAGACAACAGCTTTGCTAAAAGCTTCCATTTATTCACCTCTAAGAAATCAATCTGCCTGCCACTGCTGGCAGATGGGAAAGTATGATTTCATGGAAACAGGCCCAAAAAACCCCAGGCCTTGAGGAGAGATTAAAAGATTTTAACTTAATGCAGCAAGTAAAGAACAATGCAGTGCAGATAAGACAGATGTGTGCTTAAACATGAATTACATGAATTTTACATATGGTAATATTATATTAATATATAAAAATGATAAAAACTAAGGTTCACCTAAGATTATTTCAAGGAACACTAGTAAGGAAATCATCTATTGGACCAAAATCATATTTCTAAGCTCAGTGATGAAGTTTCAAGAGCTTGGAACTCATCATGAACACAGGTTAACACTCCTCTGTCATCATCTTAATCTACATCATTGAATACAGTCCCATTACCATCAATCCAAATAAGGTAAAAAATATATTGCCTACATAGCACCAACCTATCACTTGTTTGTAAAAGGCCCTAACCTACTTCCATCTCTTTCTTTATTTTAAAGGAATTATACTTTACTTCTGCCTAAATATTATCCAAGAATATCACCTGGCTGGTGGTTTCTTATGTCATTCAACAACTTTAGGAAACCCAAGTGCTGCCCTTGTATCTGTTTTAACACAGGCCAGATCACCTGCCAAAGGCCAAAGGCCACTGTAAGCTGCTACAAACCAGCTGGGGGACTTGGGCACCCTGTTCAGGAGATCTGCTTCTTTAGCTGTCTTAACACTTGGGTTGAGCACCTGTTTTAGGGTGATGAATCTGTTGGTTCAGATTTCATTTTGGCTTCTGCAAAGCTATGCCTAAGCATTTTAAAAGCTAGAGAAGATTTTCCTCTGCTGAATGAAAGGATTCGTGAGACCAACTCTTCTCAATAATAACAGCATTTGGTTGTCATACTCTAGTCAAAAGCAGTATTTGTCTGAGATTTTTCTAGAATAAATGGGTATGTGTCATTATGGTTTTGTCTCCAAAAAGGAGGATTCAGTCATTATTTGAGGTTATTTGAAGTTTGTTTTGCTACTATCACCTAGCAGAATTAAAACATAAGTAGATGTAACATATCTGACTAGTAAACATGTCTGTTTACAGATAATCATTGCAAGGTTGGTATATTTAAACACAGACTTCACAAAAATATTGTAGCTTATATTTAGAGTCAATTATAAGACTTCTATTTGCATTATGTATATTTCTATTTATAAACACAACATATTAATCTTTAGTTTTTATGCTATCAGTAGCTTTATTCTATTTTTTATTTATCTTTCAGCCTAAAATAGTAGAGGATCACAGTTAAGTACCTGCGGGTCCGTGGAGGCTTTGGTGGAGGAGAATCCTGTTTCTCAGCATCTGAAGAACTGACAGCATTTTCTGTATTATTTTCATCCTGATTAAAAGAAAAAAGGATATTTTTACTCATGGCTGTAAAGCTGATACATAGAATATTTGAACTGTGAGGTCCAAAGATCTGTAATGACACTTGGCAGTAATATATAACATTATGATCTATTTTTGGCTGCCATATGGAGATCACTTCGAAAACTCTCTTCTAAATGTACAAAATTATTTTTCACCTTGTGTATCCAACTTCAAATTTTTCTGACTGAAGATTTTGGTCTGTTTGCCATTGAACAATCCACTAGAGAAAATACTCAAAAGCTGATCTTTCTTTAGTAGTGAGCAAGCTCTCAGACACCCTCCCAATTATTCACTTGAATAATTAAATGAATAATTGGAAAATAAAGCATTTATTTTCCAGTCAGTCTAGTTATTTTCACTTGTACAATCACTCCAATGAAGATAAGAATAATCTACAGTGTTGTGAGAAAATGAGAAAGATCTTAACCCCTTGTTTCCTAATGCATTGATCTAGAACACTTCCAAATAACCTCCCATTTGTGTACAAGAAAGTTTAATTTACTCAGCAAAGAATGAAGATTTTAATTTCCATTTAGGACCATTAATATAAAATATTTTTTATATGTGCAGGTATTTAGACTTACATGTATATACATGTAAAATACTGCTGTGTGTTAACCCTGGCAGGCAGCTAAACCCCACGAGAGTCACTCTCTCTCTCTCATTGCTCCACTCCACCCCTGGAGGGGAAAGAGGAACAGCAGGAAAACTTGGGGGTCAAGACAAAATTGTTCAGCAGGCAAAGGAGAAGTGGGAGAAGATAAAAAGAAATCACAGAAGCAATGCCAAAGCAATCACTCATAACCTTCCACAGGTGGGCCTTTGCCAGTTCCTGACTGTGCAAACACTGCTCAGCAAGAGCTGCAGCAAACAACCAGCACTGTTTAGCTGCAAACAACCAGCACTGGTTTCACCACAGATCTAAAACACACCACCCCAAGAGTGGCCATGAACTTTATTTAACTACAGCCCAGCCCCTAGGCAAAAATAAGGAAAAAACCATATATGATTAAAAATCAAAGCAGAACATGCAACAGTCTAAAGCTGACATCCTATTTCCAAAGATGTGCCACAGCCAAAGACCCAACAAAACCAAGGAGGACCTTAGTGTTATCTTAACTTTAATGCTCATTTTACCTAAAGGCTGTTCTTGCAGAGGTTCCCTTTTAAAAAGCAATCTTTAAAAAGAACAATATCCCAAATGGGTGTAATACATTTCAAAGGCCAATACCACGTTCAGGCAATAGGGTCTGCTCTGCCAGCCTGCTGCTGAGACTGGTGATAGGGATTGACCTCCCTCAGTCTTACAGAACAAAAGGCAATTCCCTGTTAATTTTCTGCTTCAGATGTGATAGTTGCATTTGAATTCAGTGAGCAATTTTTGCTTTGGAAGATAAACTACAAGTTGCCTCAACAGTTAACTACCTTCACTTAAATTCAGATTAATTAGTTAAATGTTTTTAGCTTCCATTACTTGTCTTAAAAGTTACCATACTGCTGCTGGCTACTGTGAAGAGTCTATTATCAAATTCTATTCCTCAGTGTACTAAGTGGAGCTTTACCTGTGCAGAAAAAAATGAACTATTTTGATCTTTCTTACTGTTTTTCCCTAAATGCCCCCATTAAGTTGCTGTCAAATATAATATTGCACAAGTACTCCAGCAGAAACACCCTATTGTTCCTTAATGAATGGATGGTGTTAGCCCTTTCAGGGAAATTGCACAGGGAGTTCATTGTCCTGCTGACCACTAGCTCAAGCTATCAGGGTTTTTTGGAGTAAGATTCAATTAGCAGATAAAAGCCACTCACATTTAAATGAACACCACTGAAGCTCCCACTGCAGTCAATCAAGGTTGTTTGGTTTCATACAATCATAGAACAGTTTCTGTAGGAAGGGACCTTCAAAGGCCATTTAATCCACACCTTCCTGCAATGATCAGGGACATCTTTAAAAAGATCAAGTTACTCAGAGCCCTGTCCAAGCTGGCCTTGGCTGCTGGCAGGAATGCCAGGATGGGGCATCTGCAGCCTCTCTGGGCAACCTGTTCCAGTGTTTCATCATCCTCATCACAAAACATTTCTTCTTTCCATCTAGTCTGAATGTACTGTCTGAATTGAAAACCATGATGCTTTGTCCTCCTGCAACAGGCCCTGCTAAAAACCCTGTCCCCATCTCTCTCATGAGCTCCTGGAAGTACTGCAAGGCCACAGTGAGGTCACCCTGGAGCCTTCTTTTCTCCAGGCTGAGCCACCACAACTCCCTCAATCTTCTAAGGAGACCTGCTCATCCCTGTGCTCCTCTCTGTGTCCCTCCTGGGGACTCACTCCAACGGGTCCCTCCTGTGCTGGGGACCCCAGTGCTGGCAGCACAACCCAAGGTGGGGTCTCAGGCATGGAGCAGAGGGGCAGATTCACCTCCTCTCACCTGCTTTGGAAGCAACTAATGACTGAGGAAAAATATGAATGCGAGTTGTTTTGGGGTTTTTAAATTAGTATGTCTACAGTGGTTTGCATCCAGATTTGGGGTCCCCAGCACTGGAAACATTACCATGGGCCATGAACATCCAACCCCTCCATCAGCTTCTCTCAAAAATTTTGGTGCCAAAGATGCTGAGGCTCCCAGTATTCCACAATAAACTCTGTTTCCTGCTCAATGGTTGTGCCATGTTCCTCCCTGCTTCCCCCAGTGGTGCAATGCAAACTCTGAATCTCTCCCTTATGTATTTGTTACTATGGATAGCACTGAGTGCATTGGTATTGTACTAAAAAGGCTCCCCTTACTCAGAAGTATTAACAACCAAAGCTAGAAATGAATGCATCCTAAACAACTGCATCCCGAGCACAGAGTGGGCTGCTGGCCTTGCTTCAGCACTGCAGCCCATCCCAGTTTCACAAGGCAGAAAGATGCTAGAAAGAGAGAGACTCCACAAGAGTTCCTCCCCCTCACCACCAACCTCTCCATCCTACAACAGAGCAGAAAAGTCTCCCAGTTCAGCTCCACTAGCACAGAAGTTTTCAGGAACACATTTCTTATTTATGCACTCATTTTTCTAAAGGGTATTGGCAAGGGAAAGGGTGTGCCTGTTGGCTCTAGACTAACTTGTCCAGAAAACAAACCAGCAGCTGCATCCCTGTCCTTCTATGTTTGTAAAGTAAAGTGTTTGTGAACAGAATGTTTCCTGAGATATGCTTTTCTCACAGGCAGAAGAAAAAGCTTATTAGAGAAGCTAACATATGTCAAAGCTTTTTTAAACTCCACATATACACTAACAAGCTGTTTCTAGTTGAGACAGGCAGAAGTAGCTGAAAGGGCGCTGCTATTTTTGTTACTGGTAACAAAATATATGTATAAGCCCTAAAAAAATGTATATAAACTCAAATGTCCAAGGCACATGCACAACCACAGAGTTTACAAAAGCAATTCCTTGAAAAAGAACCATTTAAACTCCCAAACAAAACCCAACAAGAAAATCTGCACACACAAAATGATACTTTTAAATTTAACACCAGAAAAGCCAGTGGTTACCCAATTTTGTACACAGGGAAGGCTTCAGACAGAGAGGTGTTGAAAGTTTCACTTGTGCATCAGGTTCAGCTCCAGATCCATTCACTGTTTTAGTTACATTGAATGAAGAACAAGAATGATTACAGGATTTACTGTCACCAAAAAAAAAGAGGCACTTTGCTACTTTCCTTAATTAGCTCCATGGATTGATGTTTCTGTGAAGGCTTTGTTTACTTTTAGAGAAGTCATTCCCTGTCACTTGTTCTCAATTCTGTGTTACAAGAATAGGGAATAACCAGTATTTTGAGTATTTCTCACCCTTGAGTGACACCAACTCACAGATTTCCCTGTCATATACATCAAACTAAGTGAATAGGCAAACATGCAGAAAAACCAGCACGGAGCAGAAAGGAGGGAGCTCGGCTCTGAAAGCGAATACAGGGTATCTCACTGGGATGACTGCATCTGTGGAGAGGAGCAGATGGTGGTATTAAGAAAAAGCCTTCCACAGCCTTCCTAAGCACAGCTTATCAACATCAGTCAGCACTCCCTTGCTTCTCCAGACAGATGTTGCATTCTCAGGCAGAGCACAATTTTTAAAAGTATCAGCTTAGACAAATCAGGACAACACACGTAGCTCACAGGGGTTATCATACAGAATCATGTTTTAAAAATGGATTTACAAATGTGCAGTTCACTAAGTGTTCAGTGTAGCACCCTGCTTTCTCACAGAGGACAACTACCCTACTGTCTCACTGCACTGTCTTCTCAGTGTAACATGGGTAAAGAAAAAAACAGGATCTTTCCCCAACCTTTGTGTCTATTTGCATCAAATGCTCAACAGTTCATGAGCTCCCTTGGAGTTGCTCCCCTGAGGAAGCAGCTACTGAGATCAAGTGCAACTGCTCATAGTTAGCAATTTCTAGGTATTCTGTTAAACTGCAGATATACAGACGAGTGCATACCTACCTATGAAAGACTACATTAATAATTGACAAGGCCATAAACTCAAATACTTTGTGTAGATTGCCCCTGGCCTACTAAAATGCAGAGTAACTCGTGTTCCTGCAGTAATGCAGAGAAACAAGGATTTCCCACTGTCTAAGGTAACCCAAACTGTGCTATCACCTCCCTAGGGGGGTCTTTCCTCCACCTGCTTCCACCACTGGCTCAGTCACCAAACTGCTGGCACTAACTTCAGGCAAATAGAGGAACTCAGTCTTAGACTGAGATTTCACACACACTGACTACAATTCAAAACCTTTTTCCCAGGAATTGCAATGTATCACTTTCTTTTGGAAACTCACTGTGGAAATATTTAATGTCATTCAGAACCTTTCTGTACTAGTAAAATACTGGCAAATTTACTGCAAAGATTCCTCCAGAAGTAATCTCATGTTTTCCCTTAAAAGGAATTGAGGCATTCCTTTTGCCCTTTTTATAAAGCAGCATGGGAATCACTGAGCATCAGTAGATAAAAAGAGAAATACTTCAGATTGAAATGATACACTCAAGTGACTCAGATTAAATAAAACATTCCAACAGAGACAACGAGATCAATGTCTCTGAAGAAATACATGATTTTTTAGAAGGCTGCAATGACAAAAAATATCCTTCCAAGCTGCCAAACACCAAAGAGAATATGAACAGCACAGACTTTTCACTTACAGTTTCTAAACCATTAATGTTTCAAATAACAACATTCTTCTTAGAGCATCCAATTCCTCCGTGACTTCTACAAGTGCAGTCAACCACCACAACAGAACTCTGTTACTTTTACAGCACAAAATGCAAGAGACACTGAGAGCACCAGCACTGCCAGATTTTGGAGAAAGTGATTACTAACACAAGCTTCTACTCATGGATAAGGGCAAAGCAAGGACTTGCAGTACCCTAACATGCTTGGTACTGTCAAGAGAAAAAATTCAAAGAAACATTTCTGAATTGAGAGTGAGCTTGGTTGTCTTTTAACCAACTTTCTTTTTCTGCCTTCCAAACACAACATCCAACTTGATGAAATTCCATATGATTCAGACTTTCCAAGACAGCTACAATTCACAGATCCAGTTCACTTCAGCTCATGAGGAACCTTCTCAAATAACTCATAAAATATTTAACTGATACAAATCTGACTGATACCTTATCAGATGACCAAGACTAATGATTTCACATATCTTTCAAAGCTTCCAAACACAACATCAAGTGTAATATTTTCACAGCAGTACTAACAAAGCCAGTGATGGTGAGAAGCACAGCTATTGACTTGAAATACATGACAATATGACCAAGAATTTCAGTGAGAAGGGCTTCAGTCCAGGACTCTGTTCCAATTTAATTGTTTGGTAACTGGAAAGTACTACTAAGTAGGGGAAGGTAATAGTTCTGATTATCAAATTTAGCATCTGAATTCTTTCCTTGTCACAAAAAAATGGCTCCTGAGCAGCAATTCTTCACCCTGAAATTTGGCTGCTTGGGGTACTGTTGAAATTACTGGTGTCTGAGCAGAGCTTTCCTTATTTCAATTCATTTAAATACTTAGTGCTCTGTCAAACATTTGCAGCTCTACACATTCACAACAGGTATAACTACATGGTATACATTTCCTACATTAAAGCACATCATGTATTTTTGACATGGTTTGGGATCTATCAAATTCTGATGGAAATTCTAACCCTATCCTAAGTCTCTGTTCAAGCCCTGCATGCCTTGCTGCTGACTTTTTACAGTATTGTTTCCAGCAGGGCAAAGCTGGCAAGTTCCCAGGAACACACGTTTGGGATTGTGTCTGAGCTACTTCCCCATGAATGCTGCCCCTCAGTGCCAATCAGATTAACCTTTTACTGGGATTTTACTGGGATGTTGCTGGCAAGCCCTGCTCACAGAGCCTCTGGAACTCAACCCATTTCAACACTGCTGGAAATGAGAACAGCAAGAGGGAAACAAACCATGAAATGGACCCTACGGAGCACTCCAGCTCTTCACAGCATTATCAAAACAGAATAGCTGACATTTCCTCTTCAGCCCAGGAGCATCTCCTACTTAACTAATAGTATTATAGCCAAAGTAGGCACATGTATTTTTTGGAATTTTTTGGAATTATTTTTCACTGGGCATAATAAAAACCGTTCACATATTGAAGATTTCATAGCTGCTGTAGCATCTGCAGGCAGAGTAACATACATGAAGGAGCCTTAGAATACTACATTGTATTTAATAAAGTTACTTGAAAAATTCCTGCCTCAGATTTAGTTTTTTAACCAGAATATATCCCAGAATGGTTGTTTGTTTTTTTAAAAGAAAGCAAAATAGAAAACTTCTGGGGAAAATCAGACATTATATACAACAGATGCCACATTCCTGAACGAAAAAAAGGAGCTTTGTCAGAATATCAAAGTGATGTCTCAAGTGAGCTTCAAAGTTTTGAGAAAATATTTAACTGGATATGTGAAGTTTCCCTTATAAATCCTGAACAGAAGCTAAGCCTACATCAGTTAATTCATTCAAAGCAATTTTTGTAATAAATGGACAGTAGCAAATTTAAGTACCAAACTTTTAGATACAGAAATTCTCCACCTATGAGACTTGGTTCCCCTCAAGCTTTCTGCAGAATTATTCAAGTAACAAAAGGCAGAAGCATCATTTCCAACACAAAGCAGGCTATGCCTAGTCAGACAAAGATTGACTTGGCCCTGCTTCCAGCAGTGACTGAAGGGAACTTCAGGGAAGAATAAGATCAGAGCAGGCATACTGGGATCCTTCCCTAGAATGTTTTCCAACAGATTGCAGCTCTGGAATTTGACAGGTCAGAGGTCAGTGAAACTCATGGAAGATTCCAAGATGGTGAGATATTCACCCCAAAGATACAGGCTTTCAGCTGCAAGGAGCTCTGCAGCTTCATGTTGCATTTTTTAGACAAATGTCACTTTTTTATTAAGTCTTTCAGGTCTCACTGGTATTCCTTAGAAAAAGTTAAGAGTAATCAGCTTTCTGTGGTTAGTCAGCCTCTGCTGTATTTAACCTCAGCCATTTTTTTCTCCATCTCAGTCTGGCTGTTCTTTAGATTGAGCCTTCCAACACCTTTGATCCTTGTCCAGTTGTTTAATGTTCAAATTCTGCAACATATTTTTGAGATAAGCAGACTTGACATGCAGTCAGTAGTCCAACTGCAAGTACCCACACAAGGACATTACATTCTCTGCTCTTACCAGTTTCCAAGTAACTGCTAAAATTCAATTTCCTTTACAACTTGTTGATCATAAACCAAGATCATATCCAAGCAAAACTCAAAACTCAAACTCCATCACTGCCTTTTCAGAGCTGGGATTCATCCCTCTCTCACCCCCATATACATTACCTATCCATTTCCTACTTGGTCTTGTTTTATTAGTCAGCAGATCTCTCAAGCTGTGCTAAAGACAGCACTTGCCTTTGTTACAGAGTACCACCATAATCTGCCACAGCTTTACTCATCTTCTGGAATATGCAAGTCATTTAATGTATATATAGCAATAGGAGTAAGTTAATAAGAGACATTTTTCATCCTATATAAGAGCACAGACACAGGTCAGATTTAAGGCAAATAACCAGAAGATACAGTAGACTGATCTACCTATTATTTTATAATCAAAACTCAAGTACTTAGAAATCACTTCTGTACAAAGCTAATCAATCTGCATATTCCAAACCCTGCCATGCTCATTTCTCAGGAAAAAAAAATAAAAATCACACATCAGCTTAATCAAACCTGTAACAAATAAAAATAGCCAGCCCTATCCATACTTCCATACTGCATTTAGTCAACAAGCTCCTTGTCATGACTGAAGACCTCATAAGTACTGCATGAACCATATAAATGCTCAGGGGTTAGCAGAAGGGTGGATACATTTAATCCAAGAACTGAAAACATTCTATACTTCCTAGAAAGCACATATAGGATAGCTAGATCCCTAAAATAAATAGGATGCTTATTAATAAAAGCATTTTTAAAATTGCTTCCAGATATTTCAGAGTCCTGGAGATACCACTCATACTCCCTCTAGAGAGCTATGGAATCTACACCAATTAGGGACAGAAAATCACTGAATAAACAAAACACAATCCAGGGACAAAGGGTGGTACAGAGTTCTGGACTGTGGGAGAGAAAGAATATATTAATCCAAAAGCCATTTTTCACACAGTGCCCAGCAGCAGCCGAGAAAACATATCTAAACAAAAAAAAAAGAGAACAAACATATAGGGCATATGAAATTTAAAGGGGAAGGATAGAAAGACAGAAAAATCCTCAAATACTGTAAATACCAATGAAGAATATTTTTTCCACTTCCTTCTCCTTTGTTAAAAGGATAGAGCATGCAGCTCTCTGACAAAAGCATTTTAAACTTTTATTTCTCTCCCCTAACCTATTTCAATGCAAGCAGTACTTTAAAAAACCATGAGAGCTTAATAAGATCACACCATTGAACACTAAAAACAACTTCACAGGAGAATTATCATCAGAAGCTAACAGCTACATATGGGAAAGACACCTACCACTCCATCTGCAATCTTCCAGTCTGCACAACTTTCGTATTTTTGCAGTTGCTTTTCAAACAGTTGTGCTATGGCTCGATGGACAAGCTCATACTGCTCCTGTAAGGTACCAGATAAAAATTAATGCACAAGATCTTCTCAAAGAATAGCAATATATTATCACATTTATTTAAAAAAACCTATACCTTTGTTTGCACTGCAGAATGCCTCTGTGTCCTCATTTCCTGGATTAAATTAAATACATTGAATTCTTCAGGTATTTTCTGAAATACAGAAGCAAGTTGATTACAATAACATAACTGTCAAAACAACAATATAAAAGCTGTTAAACACAAAAAAGTCTAACTTTTATAGGTAAAGTTAATCTGTTCTCTCCACACTGCAACTATTAAATTTTTTTTCAAAGCAACTTCAAATTTACCTTTGATTTAGATCAGATGAGAGCATTTCAAGCATTTTTGAAATGAAATAACCAATGCCATGAATATGGCACTGCAATATTAACAATGCTTCATAATCTAAAAATCCCAGAATGAAGATACCCCTTTATATTTTAGCTGCATGATAAATCAGAGAGACTGAGAAAGTTAAATTTAAAAATCAATTTATACTGAAATCTATTTTTTTTAATTAGAATTTTATAGAGACCTATTTAGATAAAAACTTCCTGTCAAAGACAGTAAGTTCATACTAAAGCATGAGTGCAATGAAACTAAACATCCAACCTGTAAAGAGTTCCAGAATGTCCTAAACATTTCCCTATTTTTGAACACTTTGAAGCTCAATCAATCCCTGTTATGAAATTACAGAATGTCATAAAACTTCTTTTAGGATTCCTTACCCCAGCTTTAAGCAAATTCCATGTATAATCTATGGCACAGATGGCTCCTGTTCTTCCACACCCTGCACTATAACATAAAAAGATAAGTGTTAGATATTATTTAAATTTGAGAAAAAAACCACTATAAGCCTCAAGTCCAAAATTTAAAAAAAAAAATCCAAATCCTTCAACTATCATTTTAATTTCACTCAGCCTGACACTATAGTGTCTTAAAAATGAAATTAGCAGTGCAAAATGCAGCATTGAATTTTTTAATGCAGGTTTTCATTGCCATTTGGAACTGCAGTCACGAAAGATGATTCAGAGCTGACAATTTTATTGTCTCTTCCTTTTGTCACACTATTCCCAGCTACTACTGCATCATCAGGTGTGGTCTTCTCCAAGTTTAATGATAAGTGATGTAAAATGGCAGAACAGAAGACATTGAAAGACTTGCCACATTATTCTGATTTAGTATCACATCCATATTTTTTCCTCTTTAGCTGAAAACATAAATCTGAAAGTTTAAGAATGACAGCAAACTATCTTATTTATTTTTCCTAATTGTATGAATTCCTCTGTTTTACACATGCAGAGTTATAATTCATGCATATTTATTACATTATAATTACACTGCTGTAAAGAATCAACATTCAGAATTATATTGACATTCAAAAAGAACAGGACAAAGTGAATAGATTCCAGTGCTAAGTCAGTTTATGTTTTTAGACTTCACTGAAGAGCGACAACTCAAAAAAAGGATACAGCCCTAAGAGAATAACGAAGCTCTAAGGACTTAATAACTCCCATGAATTTAACATGTCCTGGCTTATCAATCTGAATTCCATTTTTCCTGACATAACACATGAACCTTTGTTCATTTAAAAAGCATTAAAAACAATAGGCAAGATTTTCAGATAAATTGTCAGAAAGTGTCAATGTAGCAAAACATTTTCATAGCAATTCAGTCTCAACAGTTCTGGTAGCCAAATTTTAGGTCAAGGATCAAACTCTTGTTTAGAAGCAAAGACTTCCCAACTGGAAACTACAACCTGCTCATTCAAGATCTTTTCTGTCATATTAGAGCACAGACAGAGTTCTTAGTGGTGCTATGTAGTCTCTCCTATTGAGAATGGAGCCTTTACTCTCAAGCTGATTTGCAGTGATCTTCAAAGTCTGTTTTGTCCTCACAAGGATTTATGTCTTAAGAACCTCAAAACAGGTCCCCTTTCAAAGGCTCATTCTTTTCTGATTGATATTCTGTCTTAAACTGAAGTAAAAGCAAAATTTCACTATGACATCAGTTTTAAGAAAATGAAGCCTGGATGATTTGGAATTAAATTTTGTCATGAGAATTTTTCAATGAAAATAAATAACTCAATTTGGACTCAAAACTAAAACTAGTGCATCCTATAAAAAAAGTCTAGACTTCAAAAAATGAAAATGCTTAAAATGAAAAGATAAATCCATTTGATACCTGCAGTGTATGCAAATAGGAACATCTTCATGTTCCTGGTATTCCCTCATCAAGCTGATCATGTCCAGAATAGAATCAAAAGACGAAGGGACATCGTGGTCAGGCCAGTTAACATAATGAAACTGATAGACACTACGAGTCTCCTAAGGGGGAGCAGGGAGAAAGAGAACACACATTTCAGTTTGTACCAGAGTAGCTCTATGAACCTTTGCTTTGACAAGTAATTGACTGGATTAAAAACCACAACCACTACAAAAAAGAAAAGAGAAATTCTGAAACCATATTTGAAGTGCTGCTAATGCATAAGATGCCCTATGGGACAGTTCAGAAGCCCCTCTCTATTATATGGGTAAAGGACCAACAATGCTGCACCATATGAAAAGGCTCTATGTCCTTACAGCTAGAACTTGGAAATGGAGAAAGAATCTTTCATCTTTCTATTTGTACTTCAGTAACTTTCATTGAGGGAAAAAAATGGAGGCAAAGGTGTTGTTTTGTCACACTACAAAATAAAGAGTGTGCACATGTGCACAGGCTATCAGAGGGAAATTAAGAAAACAACAGAAATAATCGAGACCATACCTAAATATGGATCACACTTGCACTTTATTCTAGCAGCAGGAGCTACAATAGTACTAAGACAAGGTAAGAAGCAGGCTTTAGAACAGCTCAGTTACTCAGCTCCCTGAATCCCTGAAAATCCTCCCTTTCATCACTATCCAAAGCATCTGCAGCAAGCAGCAGAACCAGCAGCTAGTTCTACTGCACCTTCCCATGCTGGGGTTCACCTCTGGGTTCCAGTATCCTCCTCAAAGTAATGTACTGGAGAGCATGAAGGTTTTGAACCACATTATAGTCTAGAGGTTTCAAGACCTACACTACCTTCTGTTTCATTTTGTGAGAAGCAACATAGCAGGCCTTTTGAGCATGGAAATTTATCTATTTTTGATGCTTGACTTTTCCCAGCTCTCTGAAAACACCACAGCTAGCTAAAAAAAGAGAAAACACAGCCTAAGAAAGCACAAATTTAAAAATCGACATGATTATGTAAAATCAAGGTCATCAGTAAAAAGGAAGAGTTACACCTATCTATTAAATTTCACTTAATTACTTTTAAAAACACTATTGATTTTTCACATAAGCAGAGTAGTCAGGGGAAAAAAAAGATTTGTTTTATATAGGAAAATCAAACATTTAAAAGAACCTTTATAGCCCTTTTTCTCTACTGCCACTTACATACTAAACAACCAAAGTTCTTGAAAATAATCAAGTTTCAGTCAAACTGATTTTCCTTCTAGAAACTAAAGTAACTCTGTAGATTTATGGGAATTTTAAATCCTTTTGCATAGCTTCCTTTTGTATGATAATCCACTGCAAATGCTACAGAAGTGACAAAATACATAATTATTCTGGAAAACCTGTAAGTAAACTTAAAAGGATATTACTTTATACCACAAACACACTTTTCCTCCCCAGTGCAAGGCTATGCTTAGAATACTTCAAAGAAAGATGAAAAGTCTGCAGTTAATTTTACAGGAATCCTCAAGCAAATTGGCTACATAAATCTGAAGAAAAACCACTTTATCAGATGCACAGATCAAATATCAACACATCTTGTTAACCCTTTCAGTTAAATTGCTCCTCACAGGAACAAGCTTGTTTCCTTGCTAAGATCAAAAGCTCAGCACAAGCTGTAACTTTTTGTTGCTGCTCAGTTTTTAAGCAGTACACAGGCTTCTAACTGGGACAGAACTCCCCAGAGACAACAGCCAAACATCATTTGCATGTGTAGTACAGGCAAGCAAAATCTACATCAGCCACAGTCTCTGGTCTAACTGGTTCATACAATATTTGGGTATTAAAAGGAAGGCAGGTTCTGCTTTGGGGTTTTTGGTATCCAGTTCTGTTTTGAAATGCACCACTTCAAACAATGCCACAAACCCCCATTATTACACAGAATTTCTGTTATCTAAACTGTCTCACAGCCCAGTCAGTTATGAGCACTAACAGAAACTGATTAAGTTCATGCATTCCCAGCAAATACTGCAGACAAAAATTATTCCCCAAAATCACTCCCCTCATGATTAAGCAGCTCTCATAACTGCTGTGGTATCTGTTGTTGAAATGGAACAAAACTTTGATAAAGAAAACATAACCACAAATGAGACTAACCTGTAATAAATCATTTATTAATGCTGATTGCCAATTAAAATGACAGGTATTCTGTAAAATAGACTATCATACTTTGTGTTTTTACAGGAGGGCTCTACAGTTTTTATTTACTGGTAGCTGTTTTTCAGTCAAATGAAGTCTAACACTTGACATTTGACATCTGACATTTCAGTGTAAGTTTACAAGAAAAGCTTAATCCATTTGGGTAAACAAGAACATAGAAAAGGCAAAGAGTTTCACTATTTCTCCTTTATATACTAAGATTTTAACATCTCTTCCAAACTTTATCATTTACATCCATAATCAGCACCTAAAAAAGTGAAGATACTTTCACGAGTTTCTGACATTGTATCATTTTGGAGACTTTTGAACAATCATTGAAGGTGAGACCAGAAGTGACTGTGTACTTACATTTTGAAATTCAAGTAATAATGTTCTAATGAAATAATCTGTTCTTGCTTGCTCAGCTTCCTAAACATGAGAAAACAATAATGCATTGGAAAAAAAAAATTAAAAATCAATATGCAACACACAGGGCATAACTAAAATATCAAACTTGAAACTCAGGGTTTTTTTTTTTTAAATTTATTGGTTTTGTATTTATGATTTCCTCAAGAGAGGGGCAATCAAAACACAGATTAATATACCAGCAAGTCAGCTTGCTGCACAGGATGTGCAAAATGGGTTACTTTTACTTAAAAGTGTGAGTTTTGAAACTGTCTGTTCCAAAGTCATCAATGAGCCACATAAGAATATTTCTAAGTACCTCTTTTGCTTTACTTCTCCATACTTTTAATTTACAGATTGCCTTTCACAGCCATCCCTCTATAACACTTTTGCTGTATCAACTTCAGCCTCTTACCACTCTATCCTGTGAGGTCTCCTTTTATTTTTTTCCTTTTCCATTGTTTTCAATTAAGGGTGCATCTAAAAGAATCACTAATTATCTTGGTTGTGGCCAAAAAAATCTAGCTTCTAGCTCACAGAATTTTCAAATCTTCCTTTGGAATACCAAGCAAAGTTTATACTGCAGAAATCAAACAATATTATTGTAGTTTAAATATCAGTAACATCAGAATTTGAAGCCTTTAAAAACTTTGCACTGCAGCTTCCCACAGAGAATTTAGGAGACTGAATATATGCTTTAATGTGTTTCTATCTCCTCCTGGGAATTTACCATTTCCCATCAACAACTGCAACACTGCAGGTTTTAAAGCTATGCAGCCCACATACACCAGAGTACCCAAAGGTAATAGATTCTGCTGTAGCTAAGGCAATTACAGCAAACACACAAACCCCTTTCCCCAGTATCCCAAGGAACAGGGCAAAAAGCAGCCAAATTTGAATCAATTTACCCTAGGAAAAGGTTACTCAGAATCTTAATAGACTAAAATCTGCAAGTATGTATTTTCCTGACAAGATGAATCAAAGTGTACTTAATTCTTGTTAGACTATTTCAAAGTAGTATTAATAGCTGAATAAGCAAGCATGAAAACTCTTTCTGAACACCTAAAAACATGTCATGATAATTAACTTAATAAAAATAACCTGTTCCAGTGGTACTTCAGCTCACTCAGAACACACAAGTCGTATCACACAAAACAACTGCACAAGATTTTGATTTTTTGTCTGGTGCAGACATTCAAGCAGCATATAAAGCTCAAGAAATAATACATAAAAACATACAAGAGCAAGGGACACAGGTTCCCTTCTTTGAAAGAAAAAAACAATCATGGAGGATTCAAAAAACCACACAGCTTAGATGTGCATGTTCCTTTGAGAGTCCTTGTGTAAAACTTAGTTGTGAACAACTAAAAAGCCCACCACATACATTTCATTGAATATTTAAGTGACAAACCCACTAAATACTTGAAAATTAACTTATAAAGCTTTATACTTACACAAGAAACACGAAATGGTCCAAAAGTTACAGCTGCTTCTCCATACAGAGGCCAGTAACGCTCACATTTTTTCTGTTAAAGTAAAGAAGCCCAATTTAATTCATGCATGGTACTGGAAGATGATTAACAGAAGCAGAGCAGACAAAATCACAGCCCTGAATGCCTTATTCTGGACTTCTTTTAAGATAATAAAAATAACTTTTCTTTTGGATAAGAGAAAAACAAAACCAAGACCTCAAACAACCCACAGAAATACAGGCAAAAGACACTTTGTAAATTAGGATGCAAACTTCATGTCTGCCTGTACCATATGCCTAAGCATCATGCAGAGGGGAGCAATGAAAGCTTAGTTTTCATGGAAGCTGAGAATTCACAATTCTGGATTTCCTTCTAAGGTCGTAAGAATAAAGAAGAGAGATTTAAAAAAAAAATTGTTTTTGCAGCTGTATGAATTGACAGGAAATTCTGAAGGACTTGGGATTTTCATAGTTGGCCTACATCCCACAAAGAGCAAGACACTTTTTCCACAGTGACACAGCCAGAAACAAACCCTTGGTACAGTTCTGTACACAAACACATATTCCACTGAGATGACACCTAAATAATCATGTAACCCCACAAATGGGGCAGAGAAATGCAGTCTCATGAACCATTTCCTATGTACAGAAATGTAAGGATAAGCATTCTCACTTCATCTGGTATTATTATCACAGCTACAGATTTGGCAGATGAAGTTTCACAGCTATTGCCCCATATGGGCAAAGCTCATTTATTTTTGTATTTAGGACACATACCCTTCCCATTTCAAATTCTCGACAGGCCATTACAATTATCTGAAAAGACAAAAAAAAAAAAAGGTGCTCCAAGTTAGAGGTTTTTGGATCATGTAACTTAAACCCACACTTCACCCCTTGCTTCTGTCAGACAGATACTGATACCCTTGTAGTGGTTACTAAGGAAGAGACTAATTATAAATAATATTTTCTTTCCTGCATACACATGCTCCTCTAATTCTAAAACACTAACCAAGTTTCATCCTTCACAAAATCTACATCACTAATACAACACTTCAAGGCTACTTAATTCAAATTCACTGTAATCCTGCACAAATACCTAATTTATTCAGTCTGACTATAAAGTCTAAATTTATAAAAATAGAGAACTATTTACCAGCTGGAAGAAACATAGCTATATTTGCTTAAAATGACATAGAATGCATAAAATATGAACAAACCCCCCCCCAAAAAAAAACCCCTTGACCATCAATCAAATTTCTTAGGTGAAGCTATATCAGAAAGCATGAGTAGCACAATAAAAATGCACCAACAGGTAAGTGTTAAAAAACTACTCCCCCCCCAAAAAAATTTTCAGAAAAAAATTGTCAAACCTATCCAATTTCCACAAGTATTTAAAAGTTAATTCCTGACAAAAGCTGTTTAAACACACATAGAATATATAAAGCAATACATAGAATATATAAAGCAATAACTAACCCAAAATTAGCATAAAAAGAAAGGTAACTGGTTTGGGGTTTTGCTTGTTGTTTCACATGCTGGTTCTGTATTTGATTTTGTCAGTCTACATTAAGTCAGAATTGTAAGATCTCCTACCTTACAGATAAAACAAGCAAGAACCTGTTCATAAATATGAAGGACTTAACGTTCATTCAACAAAATTATTACTTTAAATTTACATTATTAAACTGAATAAACAACATTAATTGCATTTAACTACAAAAGGCAACATTTGGGAAGCAAATAATCTAAATCACTGTCAATATTTTGATAATAATAGCCAGCTCAAGCAAAAAACTACACAATCACAGTGCCATGAAATAAGGTAACACTGAATTTTTCTACAGGTACTTACAGCAACGTTGTATTCCCATATCATCCTCCAGAAGTCTATGACTGTGTTGGCTAAAGGACCCTGGGTAGCAACATATGCTTTTGGCCCATGTACTCCCTGGGATTGCAGAAAGGAACCATTAATGTTTATAAAGAACATTTATCTGCACTGAATTAAAAAAGGTTTTGGGTTACAATGGTGTAAAATTAGAATATCCTTTTTTTTTATTATATATATCACAGGAAGGGCGAATACGAAACGTGACTCCTAATTACATTAGTGGGAATTGAGCTGGTAATCTCAAGGGAGGCCAAGATCACAACAGCTACAGCACTGCCAGAGACTGTTGCAGGAAATAAGTATTCCCTTTAAGTCTGCAGTTTCTTTGTTACTCAAACATTCAGTGAAGAAAAATTGAAAATCTTTCTGTACAAAAGCATCCTCTTGAACAAATTTAAGTTCCTCCCTCCCTGTAATACATTTCAAAAATACAAAATTTTAGAATTTATATTAATAAATACATTTTAATATTAATTTTATTCATTATATTAATTTTCAGTACATTAATATTCAGCTTTTCAAGCTAAATGGAAGATTTACTGCAGGAAGATTTAGATTTTACCTGTTTCTGAAAAATAAATATTGTGTAGAAGCAGCATCAGAATAAAGCTACAAAGACAGCTAAAGATATTAAGTCTTTGAAACAAAACTGTAACAGGCTTTTAGTCAAATTCTGGCTTCTCTTTAAGAATGCTGGATTAATTCCATTGCCATTATTAGATTAAGAATGTTAGAATATTAATTCCTTTGCCACACTTCTTCCATGAACAGAGTGAAAGGTACATTAACATACACAAATTGTCAAGCACTTCATTTATGGTCCCTAAAAACATCACCTGTTAAAACAACTGAATTTTCCTATGGTATAAATCTCCAATGCACTTGCCTGCCACTAAAATTAAGTATTTTACATTATATTTCCACTTAGGAGTAAAATCAAAGCTTTAAAGATTGTGTTATAAATGGCATCATGTTTGCAATTTTATTCAAGTCATAGTAAAATAATATCTTCCCTTACAGCTTTAAAGTCTTATGTTAGACTATAATATTAAAACTGCACTGACAAGAACAAAAAGCTTAAAAAGAATAGAAGAACTGTTAAACTAGTAGCACATACCTTAATAAAGTTTGCATTGATGTAATCTGAATCTTGTGGAGGAGTTTTTAAGGTCAGTTTAACTCTGCTGTGATCAACTAAAAAAACCAGACCAAAATATTTTTTGAACAAGGATTACAACACAAGGAAATCAATATAGAACAGCAAATATAATATATATATATAGTACAAAATATAATATATATAGTTCATTAAAGAACATTTTCCAAAGGTGAGTCACACATGCAAGTCAATACATTTGATTTATGGGTAAACCAGCTCAGGTAGTGAGTGACAAGCAGAGCAGCTCCTACTGCTCTGTGCTTCTGATACTCAAGTTGACAGGGTATCACCCCCTGGAATTCCAAGAGCAATTCATTACAAAGAGGCAAAATACAATTAATCAGAAGCCATCAAAACTGCAGTTACACAGCTTTAACATAGAGCATGGTGGTCAGAATTAAGCCACACTTAGGGAAGGCAGAAAACACAAAACACCAGAGCACAGGTAAAGCAGCTGGCAGCTCTCACAGTCTCTGCCAAGGAGGATTCCATCAGGTACCACAACAGGACACAGGACCAGGGTTTACTGCTCAGGCACACACTGACCCCTGTCCCCCAGATGCTGGGCTAGGCTCTTGCTGGGGCACTTCTGAACTAGAAAGCAGCAGATTCCTTCATTTAGGGGGTTTTGGACATGTCAAATTTCTGCCTCAAACATTACCAGCTGTCTCAGAGAAAGCTTCTGACAAAACCAGCAGCTCTTGGGAGACCAAAATCCTCAGCAATATAAAAATAGCCTTATTATTTGTTGACAGAATAAACTAAACAGTTTGTTATTCTTTTTGGCCTTAAAAAATGCATATTTAATACAACAACTTGATTGTTACTGAAATGGTGTAGGTGGTTGGCAGGTTTGTCAGTCCTCCCAGCTCTTGTTGATAACAACACTTATTAGCTACAATATAAAAATTGTTCAGACTATCTTTACACTAGAGGTTCTTTCAGTTGAAAATCCATATCAAAAAGGAAATTATATTTAAATGGGGCAACAGAAGTATAGGTAGAAACAGCAGCTGCTCAAGCAATTTGTTACTTTTTGCTCCCAGGGTCAATTCCTCAACCACAGAACAGCTGCTAAACCTTTGATTAGACCTAAATTCAAGAAAAAGACAAAGAACAAATATATTTCAAAAGAGAAAACACAATTAGTTGGGTTTTTTGTTTTGTCAAAACATCACTGATAATAAAACAAGGAACTGTGCCTAGAAGAAGTAAATGCTAAGAGTTATTTCTATACAGAAAGCTCTCCCAAAAAGCTTGCAAAATTGTGAAATTTTTCTGCCAGAGTACCCATAACATGCAAAAAAATCTGTTACCATGTAATGCTTCTTAAAAAAGCACAAGTGTAAATTAGGAGACTTTTAGATCACAAATCTAAAGACAACACACTCATATAAATGCCTAGAAAAACCCTTAAAACACATTGCACTGTTCCATGCTGATACATAGACATGGTGTTCCATGCTGAACACCAAAAGCAAGAACATTCTCTAACCATGAAATGGTGTCATGGACTTTAGACTAAAAACTGCTTTGAAGTGGCAGAACAGACTAATTAAAGTAGCAGGCTAATGAGGGATCCTATTTTCCCAGCACAGTAGATCCAAAATTCTAGAGCAGTTTCCAAATGCCAACATTGCCATCCTGCTTCTGTGTGACACAGCTCAGCTGTTACAGAGCTTAAGGTCTGGAATAGTATTCACCCCCAAAAATCCACTGCAGTTCTCAGCTTCTGTAGATTAAGTGCTTGGATATTGTTTTATATTGTTATAAAGGTTCAGTTCACAATAACTAATTGGTTCTTCAGGTGAGCAGTGAACCACATGTTGCATTTAACTACCTTTTAGGATGGCTTAGTAAACTCTAAGGGGAACATGCACCCTACTCCAAAGCCAGTGCTGAGTTAGTGCTGAGGTTCTTAACTTTCTGGTAACAATTTTGATAAATACTAATCTCTGATTAAGTTATAAATGTACATCATTTCCTGGATTTACAAGAGACAGACATGGATACTTGGCCTTTCTCCTGCTTCTCATTTCAAGCTGATTTCCCATCACTTCATTGCTGGAGACTTTGGATGTTTGAGATATTCACTTAAACTGAAAATACATCTTCAGTTTTCCTCAATGTCAGCTTTGAAGTTCACTCATTTCCCCACTCTGAGCTTTATTCCCTCTCAGATCCCAGTCGCTCAGTTTTTATTTCCACAGAAGTAAAACCACTGTCTCTCACCAGTTCAGCCTGGCTGCTACCAAGATTTCACTATATTGTTCACAATCCACCAAAATGCCAGGACACTGTTAATAAGATGACAATAACAACTTCCTCTCTCTTTTTCACTCTACTGACTAAACATTTCCTCCCAGCTAATAAGCAGAGTAAATTTGTAAATATGTAAATATGTGTTCTGGGACAAGAGAAGTGGCATTTGTCACAACACTACCCCTGAACCTCACTGTCAGCTGTTCAGATCCAGAGGCACAGTGAGCTGTACCCCAGGAGCTCCACAAAGTTAGCATGTAACAAACAGTCTTGTAATTGCACGTGTATCTGTAATATCCGCACGGTGGTGGGTTTAAAATCTAAATTGTGCTCTGACTCTTGCTTTCTGTGTCCACACAGTAAAAAGAATTTCATTTGGACTCTAGCAAAATAGAAACCAAAGCTAATCCGGCATTGAAAGTCCTTCAACACCATTTTCAGGATGCAAACAGGCAAAAAAAGATCTATTTTACATCTAAACAGGTTCCTTAAGCTTCCTTAGAATTTCACCTAGACTATACACTGACATTTGTTTGTTTTCTGCCATGAAAACATGCTCCTAAGGAAAACATACATTTAAGCATCTAGTAAAGTTATCAGCTACTCTGAGCTAAAATGAAAGTGTCAGCTCAATACAGCTTCAGAACCAGAACATCTCTATCTTTTATTTTATCAGGAGATACCTCTCCTGATAAAATATAAGAACCCTCAGTCCCTTTGCCTTCTCAGTTAAAAATAAAAACATCTTTCAGCAAATTATCTCTAATTTTGCCTTTCAGTAATAACTAAAAAGTAAAATTCAAAATACATGGAGAATAACAAGTCCATTCCTTTGTCCTCTATCAACATGTAAATCAGACTTACATGGTAATATATCCTTGTATCTATTCTTTTTAACATTTTCTTCTTTTTCTCCAGTGGCTGTTGGGTAGATCTTCTCTGTTCTGTATTTTGTTGATAATCTTCTTAACCTCTGGAATAAAAGATTTAACATAAATTTCCAAGCCTTAAGATAAACATCACAAGGGATTAGTTTCATTGACGAAGATGATCACTTGGAAAAAAAAAATCTCTTCTCTCCTTTTATGATATTCACTACAATGAAGTTTAAACACCTTTAGTTTAGTACTTTATTTCAGTACTTTTAGCACATCAACAGGTTATGCCTAAGTTGATGCCAGCTCTATGCATTATGAGACATGGAATAATTTTGGAAAAGCCACTACAGCCCCAGCATGAACTATGGCCATATTTTACTTGGACAATACCTTGCCCTGTTGAGTAACAACTGAATTAAGAATACCTGTGAGAAACAGAAATATCTCAGGGTACCTGGAGGAAGAGCACAGCATGGGCTGGCTCAGGAACAGCTGCTACTTGGCTCTGAGGCACCAAGCTTCCAGCACTGACAACTGAACAGAAAGCAAAATCTTACATTTAACCAGTGCCAACTCCTAACACCCAGCTCCTGTGGAGTTTCAAGCTGGAAGAAAGAAGGTCCCTGTCTCTCAGGCACAATTAAGATGAGTGACAGGAAGTCTGCTGTACTCACAACAGTATGTCATTTTTCCCCCTCCATCTATTTCAAACCCTAGAAACATAAGAGAGTCAAAACCTCTAATAATAAAATCCAGCCCCTGCCTTGCAGTAACCTAGAAAATAAAAAGAGCAGTACAGCTTTTATCATTCCAAACAAGTTAGGCCTTTGCAACCTTAAAAGTGAGGAGTAAAAGTTCTCATTGAAAAAAATAAATCCAAGAGGAGCCAGCAGTCCTTGTTATTTTAAACTGTGTAGACATACAGATTTAAAAAGAACACCAAAGAACTAAGAAATGTAACTCTGGTGGTTGCAAACCCAGCCATTCTATCGACACTGATGTGGTGGTGCTGCACAAGACTGCCAAGAGGAAGACTGAAAGTAGCTCCAAACAAACTTAGCATCCCCAGTGGAGGGTGCTCTGCCCAGGCAGAAGGACAGACACCCTTCATATTTCCCTCCCTCTATATTCAATTCATCACTGTACACTTGAAGACTCAAAATATTCATGATTTGCGTTCTTTTGGGGAAGGGGGACAAAGGGAGAGGCTTTTTGCCAGTTAAAAATGTAAATCTTGTTTGTCACTGACTATGCAACAACCTACAGGCAGAAAGGTATCATAACAAAGATGATCTGTCTGTAAGCCAGTTTTAGTAGCTTTAGAAGAATTCAAGAAGAAAACACTTGGGACACTCACTGCACACTTTAATTAAAAAAATGTTTTGGCAACTCAAGCCCTTCAATAATTCCTCCTAATTTATTCTGCAATTGAGGTGACTAATTATGCATATTAGGTCCAAAATTGTCCTAGCCCCACCCTCAACCTGAAGAATAAAATCACATAAAACTTAGCATCTCTCTTACATAGAGAAAACATTTTAATGAAATTTATATGGATATAGAAAAAAAAAAACCTATGCAAATGTGGATAAAACCTGTCATTAATTTAATTGAATACACATCTAATAAACCAGAAAGTGACATTTGCAGAGCAAAACCAAATGATAAAGTAAAAAAAAAAAAGGCAAATCAAGAAGCACCAGTTTTCAATTTTTTTTCTCTTCTGCAAGAATTTCATCACAGATTCAATCAATGAACACTAAAAAATGCACCAGAATTAGCCTACAACTCTTTTTTTTATATAAATGAAATGAATTTTCTTCAGAAATCTGTAATATTAACCAATGAAGCAAAACAATAAATATCTGGAGATGTGCTAGTGTCTGACCACACAGTGACCAAGCTGCTAAATATTTAACCTCAAAGTATTGTAAGAGTGAGGTACAGGAAGATTCAATTCTTAAAAAAACACACACAGTTCCTGAAGCCCTCATGGTAGACTATGCTCATCTTTGCAACACTAAAAATAAATTCACAGCATAACCTGAACACACAGCAGGCAAGGAAACCTGGTTTGTCACACAGCACACACAAAGAATAGCACTGCATGCAGGAGAATGTCCTACATAACATTGACCTTTCCTAAGTCAAAAAATATCACTTGTGCTAAGACTGAACACACCCAGGAGTCTAGAAAAAGCCAAATGAATGCACATAATTTGGTTAAACCAGCTATGAACTGCAAGGCTGAGAAATACTTTGAAATAGGCTATGCATCTCCAATGAAGAGGGGGGGGAAAAAAAGGCAAAGACCAACAATGATACTTTCCAAGAACAGTCATTAATATGATTTTGTGCATTGTTCCAACATGGCTGTGAGTCTTAAAGGGTTTTCTCATCCATCTTACTGATTATTATAGGGCAAATGTCGTGATTCTGCTTAAAAGAAGTTTAGAGAAAAACTACTTTTAAAACTCGTGACTAAAAGCAGAAGTTATTTTACCTGAGAAAGAACATACTCTAGGAAGTCAGGTTAGGTATCAAAAAGTAGGAAGATGATCCTTTTTGGCTAAGCCCATTTTAAAAGCACACAAGTAAAAAAGGCATGCACTTTCACCCACCCAATTTGGACAAATTGTAAGCCAAAAAGGCTTGAGTGCCTACTACCAACTTTCATTTTCTAGAAAACAATGCTAAGAGAATCCAGCAGAGTCTTCTTCCCTACATGATTCAATCTCCCCTGCTCTACAGTTTGCTAAACAGATCAGAAAGTAGGATTAGCTTAGCTCAGCTCCAAGGCAAAGCCTGGAAATGAAACACAGGTTGATTTTAGCACACATCTGTTCCTAAAATACTTCAGGATCCATGCTTTTAATGCATGTTTGCCACTTGCTCTGTGACATGGGTAATAGAAGATACCTAAGTACAGTCCTAAGAGCAATCAAAATGAGCAAGGAGCACTCTTTACAATTTATAGTAGTATCTGCTACATAGAATAATATCTATTTCATGCTTTGGAAGAGGAAGTATCGACTAAAGAGTAAGGAAAGAATTTTTAAAACTGAGCTTTGGACAGAGTACCAGAGGAATGGAAAAGTGCCAGAGTCAGCAGAGGATTCTGCCCTACATGCAATAGAAAATTCCTGCAGAAGACTATTGCAGTGTGTGCTGACAGCCTGCTGTGGGATGCAAAGGATCCAGTGCTTCCTAGGTTACAGCCCAGAGTGACCAGGAGGAGGAGAATGTACTCAATAGCAGAATGGGGGTAATGACAGGGCAGAAGAGAAAAGAATTCTGTTCAGACCACACTAAGCTGACAGGACAGGCAGCAAGATTTGTCTCAGCCTGGTTTCAAGCAGCTAATTGTTAATAAACAACTGTCTAGAGCACAAGGCAGCACTCATTTGGGTTAAGTCAGTCAACTGCCAAAATGCTTCCCTGAAGACACTTGGGCACCAAAATGCTTCCCTGAAGATCCAAGAGCAGGGACATGGCAGGCCCAGCCTGGTGTCTCTGCAGATAACCCTGCCCAGTGGGGCTGCTGTCCTGGTACCACGGAAATCCTCACTGGCATGTTGTTCAGCAACAAACCAAAAGGTCAAAGACAAGCATGATGAGTCAGAAATATACACTTTAAGAGCTGCATTCACAAGGCCTTTAGTTCCAGTTATTAGAAAAGCTCAATTTTAATTCTGCTTATTCATTGCATGACAGAAGTGGTTTGTGGGGTGGTGACAAACACCACATGTGACAGTAAGGAGATGAGTCTTTGAAACAATTTAAGTTTCAGAAACATACTTCCAACTTCCACAGTGGTTTTACAATCTGTACTACAAATCTATTTCAGTTTTTACAAAAAGACAAACCAGCTTTTGAAGATCAACTTGTGGAATCCTACCATATTAAGAAGAACTTTGTCCAATCAGTTCAGGAAATACAGAGCTTTGACTTTCATTGTCAGTTTATTTATTTATTTAGCACTTTAGAAAGCCTTTAAAGACACAATGCCTAATATCATAGAAGTGCTGTTTGTGGATTAAAGAAAGCATTTATATAGCCTACTGAAATTTAAAGAACTCACTTCAAAAGCATAAACTTTATTTAAGATATAAAAGTTCCTTTGACTCCCTTCTGGGCTTCTTTTCAAGGAGAACAAGACAAATATTGCGCCAGAGTTTCTGTTATCTCAAGTCTTCAAACTGCCTCCCAAGCCTTGTCTGACATTTCTAATTGGCAAAACAAGAGATAATACAACAGAGATGTTCTCTTGACTCTGCTTTCTGACCATTCCTGAGGAGCAGGACATATCAGAGTGCCACAAGTAAGGTGCTACAGTATTCCACAACACCCACTTGCCATACTCAACCAGGCTCAGGAAGCTCTACACAGTCAGCTCTGCCAGTGGTCTCCTGACATTGTGCCAATGACAAGGAACATATTTTGTTCTGCAAAATTTGCCAAAGTGCATGAAGAAATACTCAAAGAAACAAGAAATTAAAGAAAAGGTTCCATAAAAGTTTCCTTAAAAATCAGAGCATAAAGAAGATGCTAGGAAACACTTCAAAAATGTTGTATTAGTGCACTCATTTCATTAAATAAGAGAGCTGTTTCTATCATAAGGTGGGCATTGCATTTTTCTTACTAACAGGAAGGGAAGAAAAAAACCAAGAATTATGTGCAACTCTGGTTTCATTCAAATAATTTAGATAAAGCTCAGCAGGGCAGAATACCTTCCCTAATACCTAGAGAGTGAAAAAATGTACCTGTATGGAGCAATGTGAACTAAATTCCCACAAAAATTTCAAAATTACTATCTTCTGGTTATCTCTAGTCAGATAACCCAGGTTTCAGGTTCTGTACCTATGAATGAAAAAATGCCAGAGATGCCTTTGGCAACAGAGAGTTCACTGCAGACTTTGGTATCAGTGCTCAAATGGGGCTCTGACTTCCTAAAACTGCTTTGGTTCCAGAAATATTTCAAGTTCAATGCCTTGCAAATCCAGCTGGAGTTTTCCTATCCCACCTTCTCACCAGTGAGGTGTCTGGGAAACACCAAGACTAGCTGGTGGTAGTAAACTCAGGTGGAGAATGGACTATTCAGGAGAGCAGCTCCAGGTTGCAATGGCAAGGAATAAATGAACACAGTGAACAGCACTTTGTCTCAGGAGTACTTGTAAAATAGCATACACTTGTGACCCATGCCAGTATCTCCCCCTTGATTCCTGTCAGCTTTCAAACAGCAAGTGTTTGCCAGAATTCCTAGCCCTTGTGATGGAGGGATAAAGCCTTCCCAAACACTAGTCAAACATAAACAGTGGAAGGAGAATGATTTGCTTTGGTAAAACTTCACTGTAACTCAACATTCACCGATGGCTTTGGCTGCAAAAATCCAGGTTAGCAGTCTGCACTGGATCTATCTCTGAAACAAAGCCCTGAAGGGAGATTGCAGGCTGAACTGACAGAAGGAAGAGTTTTCATTGCCTTGGCACTCTCTTCTGGCAGCACCAACTCACCCTGGGTGCTCCAAGGGAATCTCTGCTGAAGTGATCAATACACAGGCCTACAGGTAACTACACTCCTTTGGGAGCTCTGTCTTCTGCATTTCAGAGCAGGACTCTGATGAGTCCAACAAACCCCACTGCATTCCAGGAAGCTTGTGGGAACCACATAGAAGAAAAATTCTTCCAAAATGACCCAGACAGCTGAAAACAGCATTATTGCAGTATTAGATTGTATGGTGTGTTCTGTGCAGGTGTTGGACTTCAGTGATCCATGTGGATCCCTTCCAACTCAGGACATTTAATGATTTTACATTATCTTAACTCTCTGCTATTTTCTCAGGAAAGAGGTGAATTCATGTCACTATACTAATTGGAGATTTCTACCCCATAAAGAAGTGTCAGCCAATGCAGACAATGCTGGTAGATAATGCAGAGAAGGCAAAATGATAATCCTGCAAGCAGCCTGTAAAGGTGCACATCTCACATTCTCTGGTATCACATTAAAACCAGAATCAGGTAAAAAACTCCAACGGAATTACTCTCCAGAATTAGGTACTGTCAGAGTAAGATCAACATTTCCCATCTTTCTAAACTTATATTTTCCCCAAGAAAAATGTTAGAATCGGATACATCTCCCACACTACTAATAAATAAAAGACAGCTTTACACAGACACTATCAAAATGTGGGCTGACTGCTTCAAGTCTCCTTTCCTTTCCCTCATTTCTAAAACTATTTTTATATTATTTGCATGTTAATCCTAGTCTAAACTAGCAGTACTATCAATTACAATTAATTTATGTTCAGCATTATAGTTAAGCCACAGACCTACTGCCCATTTTACAAGGTTGGAGAGGACTAAGTAGATCTGTGGTTTGGCAACAAGCAAGGAGATAATTGAGCAAAACAGAACATTAAATTACTAAAGCATATTCTGGTTTTAGCTAGTAGGTTGCTAATGTATGTCCTGAGCACACTCATTAAGAATTAGGATTATAACTTCCCATCTCTGAACCATACTGTTTCCTCAGCACACTCACATTATTGAGGTGATTACTGTGAACACATTAGAAGAAGTGAAAATGTGCTGGACAGTGAAACAGTAACAGTTCTTTATAGATGATGAGTGAAGAGCATGAAAATTTCTATTATTATGAAAGCACACAATTAGAAGGCTGACTGCTTTGGACTCAAGTCTAGGAAGTACCTTGATGCAAAACCAGAAAAGATTAACATTAGCACACTACAACTAGCAGCTTCTTGAGTGTTAGAGCAATTCCAGAACAATTGTTGATAATTCAAAACAGAAATAAGCCTCACATTTTTTTGCAACAAGATGACTTTTTGTCTTCACAATATAAACCCAAACAGTCTATGGAAGCAAAGCAGTTAAGAAACAAAGAAATAAAACTCATAACCCAGGGAACTCCCTTGTTTAAAATCATAATTTCCAAATTACTGGATTATTTTCCTCTTATTTGTTCAGTATTAGGCTTTATGCATGTTGACAGCACAGGTATATCAAAAGCATCACATTTAATCTTTACTTAAAACAAAAAATGGTTATAGGTTTAAGTAAACTTCTTTTCAAGAGCCACTCTGAGTTATCCAGGAGAGGCTACCACACTACAAGTCTACTCCATCTTTACAGTCTATCCCAGACTCTGCCTCTGAAGTAAATTAAATTGACATCCTGGATGTGACACTACACTGTGAGTGCAACATTTGAGTGAAAACTTGCACAGACCATGTCCTTCACCCAAAATAGAGATGAAGTAGATACTGGTCCTCCTCTCTGTTACACACACCAGATTTACTTCAAAACCCAACAGCTCTGATGTAACAGGAACAGATACCAAAGTAACAATGTCCCAGGATCAACCCTTGGAAACCTAGAAGAAAGTATCTAAAGGTGAGTTGAGACTCTTTCCACAAAGAAACACCCCATAGGCAAGAGGTTTTATTCCAGGTCAATCAGGTAGCTAAACAGAACAAAAGCCATTATTTCATGGTCACAGGAGGGGCTGGACCAGTCACTATTTGTGACAGCTTTGTGGCTCTTCAGCTTCAGTGCTTGTGTCTCAACCAACACAGCATCCTGAAACACTCCAAAGCACCCTGTGAGAAGCATTCACAGGAAAACCTGCACAGCAAATACACATGAGGTACAATTAATATCAACAAACAGCATGAGGATCTAAATGAGTACTAGCTTCTATCCTTGAAGAATATTGAGGGGTTTTAGCCATATAAATTCTCCCTGAATTATTTCATTATCTATCACTTCCTATTACTCCCACAGTCTTTACCATTCCCTTGCCTGTGACTTCATAGTATATGGCATGAACATTAAGACCCATGGAGAATGTATCTTGCATTTATTTCTGCTCAGCACCAAAGAAAAGGGGGGGAACCAACCCAAATTCTCCTCCCTCTTCCTTCACAAGATGCAAAACCCTTCCTCTTTTCCCACGCCTTGGAACACATTTCCTTGAGGTCAGTGTTTGTTTTCCAAGCAATTCATACAAGGTGGAAAAAAAAAAGCACTATGACTGAAACAGGAAACACTGAGCTTTCACTCCAACAGAAGTAAACTAGAATTTCCTACCTGCTAGTCCCCCACTACCAAAGCTGCCATAAATAAGGGCACAGGAGAATAGTCTTAGAGCCTTATAAAAACCTTATTTAAGCCTTTTAATAAATCTGCACACACTCCCTCAAAAAAGGTCTGCCATAGCAGTTACGTCCTGCCTTCCCCAAAGGGTTTTAACAGCCATGTCTTGCAAATTTATCTGAAACACAGATCCTGCCCTGTAAGACTTGCACTGAGAATGATTTTAAGCTGAAAAGCTGGAGCCTAACAACTGCTCTGGGTAAAAAGCAGAACTGTTTGTGCACTCAAGAAACACTGTAACTGCAATCTAGTTTTGAGTCCAAATTACCTTACTGAAACATCTCTAGAGCTCAGAGGTGCTGTTCCTTTCAGTGACATCCTTTGGCATACAGTTGAATTGCTACTCAATGACACAAATTTAGTGTTTAATATACAATTCATATAAAAATATGTCAATTCTGTCTTTCACCAAAAGTTTTAACTACTTTTTTTTTGAAGCAAGCTTGAACCTTGTATAGAAACACAGTATTTTTAGAGACTTTCAGCAGTTTAGAATCCCCACTATTCAGCAGATAAGACTAGGATACTGATAATACTGATAGTTATGCCAGTTCATGATTGGCAAATAAAACCCCCACTATTTAATAAACAAAAATAAGAAAATTTTTGACAAACACTGAATCAGTACTTCCCATGCAGCAACTCATACACAGGGAATATATAAAAGATTGTAAAAAAAAGGTAAGACATCAAATAGAAAATATATTTTTACTATCTGGAGAAAACACGTTCACAACTATTTTCACCCTTTCTTTGAGGCTGTGTTTGGAAGCCAAGGAATGTGCTGGTCATAAAGAGGCCATTTATGATAGAGTTCAAGAGCATTTTAAGAGCTAGAAAAAAGTAGCCTCATTAAAGTCACAAACTTGTACTAAGATTCCAACAGTAATAACCCTAGCTAATAACCAGCACAATATTTACAGAGAGACAAAGTAATTTTGTGTTGTAATCACTGCAAATTTATATTTGTTGTATCTGTCAATTTTTGCCTAACAAATTTGTCCCCAACAATTCAGAAGCACACACCTTCCAAGAATAATTCTGGTTTCAAAAAGAGACAGGAGAGGGAATCCAATGGCCAACAAAATTCTCATAATTCTGGCAGAAAGAGCTACAAAGCAAGTATTGAAATGATACCAAGGCAGTAATTGCTAGTACAGAAACAATAAATTCAGACAACCAGTTATTTCCATGCATGACTTTAGATTATTTCTCTCCTTTAAAGTTCTTGCTTTAATGGCTGAACACTCAAGTAGAACTGCTAAATGTTCAAATGCTTGAACAATATGAACTTTGTAATTTAATTTCTTTCTGCTGAATTCAAGACAAGCTCCTTAAAGCTCCTTAAATCTTCTTCATTCATGCTATATTGTATGCAACTGTCTCCTACAAAAAACCCACAGTCATCTGCACAGTATTACCATTAAGAGTACATATTGTAGTATTAATATAGTGTCACAACTCAAGGAGAATGTGTCTTACTTGCCTCATATTTTGTTCAATAAGCACTTCAAGAAAAGGAAAAGGCTGTGCTTCTCCAAGACAACCATTTATTGTTTGCCATACCATTAACACTTGGAGTTCCATGGTAACCTTAACCCAGGTATTCCCAGGCCATGCCCATCCAAAAGTGGCTACAAAGGAAACAGTTGTCCCTGTGGCAGGCCTGTATCTTGACAAGATACAAAGACAAGAATACTACAGTGAAGTTACCAGAAAGCAAATCAAAGTATTCTTCTAATCAAACAGTTTGAAGTTAACCTTTTTAAAATCATGAACATTTTTGAGGAAATTTTTAATTCTGAAGACTCACAAAAGCTTATACCTAAAGGATCAAGTAAAAGACATTCATTGTGCATCCTCTTAAAACCAATGTTGAAAACTTATACCACTATACTCCTCATACTTCTACAATAAAGCCTTTATATAAATATTTTATTCTGTACATCGAAACTGGAGTTCAAATTTTAAATTATTTTCCAAATTGTTGTAAGATTACTTTTTTACATTTATAATGCAATCATTTCTGTAATTTTTATATTTTGAAGAGCAAAGAAAAAAATTACCTCATATGAAGTATATGCTCAATCACCTAAAGATTTTTAAGTACTCCACAACTTAAATTTGCTACACAGTTAATGTGCTAAATACAGTCCTTCCTGCCAAATTTCAACAAATACAAAGTTCCTCAAGTCAACTGGTAGAAGGAATCTGGTTCAGACAAGGGCCTTGTCAATCAAGCTGCTGATAAATTTAAAATAAACCTCAGCTGCCATTGCTTTAAAAAGATTAATATTTACAATCCAAAATGTACAAGTCGATAGTTTGTTTGGTAAACAATAGCACGGGGTTTTTATCTGATCCACAAACAACTTTATTCAACACCTCCAGGTTCTGGATGACAGATTTACTTCCAGGTATTTCAGAAACACACAGGAACACCTTCAGATCCCACCTCAAGATCTTTATCTATAATTCTCATCTATGTGGAATATGTGACTCCACTTCCTTTCTTGGAAAAGGAAACTGTTCCAATCTGAGCTTCAAATAAATATTTGATATGGTGCCAATTCAAAAGAAGAGTATGTGAATTTCTACAGGAATTCAGTCCAGACTAGTCTCTTTAGCTTGTTTTCACAAGGAAAAATTAAAAAAAAAAATCATCTGACTGAAGGGATTTCACAAGCAGAGTTTCTCAAAAGAACTTCCCAGACCAAGCAGGCATTTTCCTTCATGACCTCTCCAGCAAAGCAGTGCACACTAACAAACATTTGATGACAAACCAGAAGAGAGTAAGAGTTGAAGATGGGAATATAGCATTAATCAAATGAACTAACTTTCAGGGTAAAAGAAAAAAGAAAAAACCTCAAAAGTGCCAAATAAAGTTGTAGGCTAGAAATGCATAAAATAAATAACTAAGTAGCAACTCAAGAGTTACAGAAGTAACCAAGGAAAAAAGGCACAGAACAGGGATAACCTGTATTCAGTAGTTAGTCCAGCATGTAGGCAAGGTATAGATGGAACAATATAAATTCTCAAAAGACAACAGGCCACAGGAAAAAAAAAAAAAGTTTTTCTTCTTAATTACCACAACAGGTTAGTTAAAGGTGTGGTTTTTCTGTTTTAATGGACTATGCTTTTGATTTTCTTTGTGGTCTGAAATTAGTAAAACTATTTCAACTTGAAATTAATGAAATTTTCCTTTTAGGACAGAAGCATTCATATTCTACTATTGCTTGCATTGCCTAAATGCACACAAAAAGTGTTAATAGCTCTTACACTTGTTTCCTGGTAACTCATATAAAACATGAATTCTTTTTTATGGCAAGGGTTTGGGTTGTAATAGTCTGGTTTAATTTGGAGATACTTTCAAAATAACCAAAGAATGCTAGCAAATATCAGCATCTTTCAGGAAAAAAAAATCTGGATACTGTTTACTCTGGATAAGGAAGCAATATTTTCCTTTTAAAAACATTCCCTGACCATTTAAGCCTAACACCCTCATCCTAAGCAAGGTCAGTCTATACTTTCTATGACCCTTGTACCATTAATGGGGCCTGAAAGACTTTTCTTTGATTTTAAGTCCTAATTTAAGTTCCTTAAAATTGTCTCATTCTAACCACATGTACAAAGTTACCAGATGGTAAACAAATCCAAGCCCAGTACATTACTGTTTAATGAGTACTAATGTGCAGAATAGTTTAAACACTTGAGAGATCAAACAATAATCTGCAGCAATACTTAAGCATGACATCTCCTGCTGTCAAGCTTTAAGCAGTGTTTATTTTCTCTGATAAAGAAATGTGGATTTTATTACTTCAGAAACAAAATGTCTATTTTTGTCTTTAAAGAAATACAAACATTTTGATGAATATTTTCAATAAGTTTGATTTCTAAGCACTGTTCTCTGCTTAGGAACATTCCTGGAAAATCTGTGGTTTTGTTAAATGTTCTGCTACTTGGTTCCCAGTTAAGCTAACATGTCCAGGACAAGCTGCAAGGCAGCTATTAGGCAATTATTAGGCTTCAAGTTTCCTAGAAAGAACAGGCACAGAACTGGAGGCAACTCAGAGGCACTGTCTGTGTCAGAGGTGAGAAGCTGGAACACCTGCTGAGAGTTGGGGTTGTTCAGCCTGGAGAAGAGAAGGCTGCAAGAAGACCTTAGAGCAGCCAGCAACAGAGATGGAGAGGGACTTGTTCCAAGGACATGCAGCCACAGGACACAGGCAATGGCTTCAGACTCAAAGAGGGCAGGTGTAGATATAAGGTAATACATTTCTTCTTCCTTATATATTTCTATAAGGAAGATCTATTTCTTCCTAAGATATTAGGAAGAAATGCTTTACTGTGAGGGTGGTGAGACACTGGAACAGGTTGCCCATAAAAGCTGTGGCTGCCCCATCCTTGGAAGTGTTCAGGGCCAGGCTGGGTAGGGTTTTGAGCAGGATGTCCCTGCCCATGGCAGGGCCATTGAATTAGATGATCTTTATGGTCCCATCCAATCCAAACCACTCAATGACTTTATGATCTACCTTTTGCTGTGCTCCACGAGAATCTTATGTTCTTCACAGGCTGGGAGGACAACTGCCAATGCCCTAACTTGAATCATTTTATTACAAACAGCCAAGGCTCATATGCTGGTGACTTGAAGGAACAAAAAACCCCAAAACCCAACAACAAAACACAACTAACTACTTTGACTGCACAGACTTCCCTCCTTAAACTCCAGAAGTTAGATAAAAATTGACTGGGCTTTTCCTTTTTCTCCTCTTTCCTAACAACCCCAAGGATCTAAATGAAAGAAAAATTAAGTTTAGAAGAAAGACAGCCACTAAGCAGCAGCTCTCCTGCCCTGTGTCAGTGGAACCCATCCACTAGATGTCAGTGTCCTCTTGGGCAGAGGAAAACCTTGGATCCCAATGGAAAGAGGGCAGCTGGCAGTCCCTGGTTATCAGGCCAACTGCACAGGAGGAAATCCTTATAAAGCATCCCTGGGCCACAGCAGAAGCAGCCAGTAACAGCAGCATTTGTGGGTAAGAGACACAGACAAATACAGCACCAGACACACAGCTCAGCCAATAGAGTTGAGAACCTCACGACTGAGAACTCTTTCATTAAACATTACTGACATTTTTCAGGATGCTGAACATGGGTGTTAAAAAAACCTGAGAGATAAAGTTATTTCTGTTTCCTGCTTCTTGAAATACTCCAAAACACCAACCAGTGGTTTTGGACAAAAAAAAAACCCAAACCACAAGAATGGGTTCCACCTCTACTAAAATATAAGTCAGGCTTAAAGAAGCTTAGACTTGGAAGCAATACTGTAAATTATTACAGCACAGTGTGAAATCCTCTGAGATAGGCATGAAACACCACACCCTAAATAAAAGGCAAAGCCAAAGTCAAAGTTCAGGCACATTAAGTGACTGCTGTCAGAAGAAAAGGGTAGAACTTTCTGTTCACCTGCACTACATCTAGATATCACAACAAACTAAGTTTTGAATAGAATATTTCAGTTGGAAGAGACCTAAAATTATCATCCAGTCCAGCTGCCTGACCTCTTCTACAGTGTCTAAATTTAAGTCTAAAAGGAGAATACTGATATAAAAGGAATTTTGAACTTGACTGTAGGACCATACTTGTAAACCAATGACACCTCTACAAATTATGTTGGGCTGATGGGCAGGGGTATGCCAGAGGGGAAGCAGCATCATGCATTACAAAAGGAGACAGACAAAGAAGGTGAGAAAAAACAAGCCATGTTTTTATGTTATATTTTAATGATTTTAAGAAACCTATACAACGAAATTATCACTGTAGTGGTAGCACACGCAAGAAACCTCTTGGTTCTTGTGGAGGAGACTGGGAAGGCTATGAAGTTGAAAAAAAAAAAGAAATTAAGTATTTCAGAGGGTTATGAAGTACAGATTTCTTTCTTTTTGAAGATACTGGATCAGTTTGCCAGACAATCTTTCAATCCCCCAGCAAGACAAACACCTTGAAGCCAATCTGAACGAGCACAGGACCTGGCTAAAGACACATCCTGAAGAACCACTTATAGTTACTGCATGCTTACATCTGTTATTCTTGCCAGACAGGAAAAGGCTAAAAAAAAATTCACCACAACTTTTTCTCTTAGAGAAAAAAAAAAAAAAAGAAAATGGGGGAAGTTGAATGAAAGGAAATTATACAGAACCAAAAAAGTGAAACACTTGCAAGCAGTCCAGGGCCTGTTGAAACCTGCCAGGTAGCAGTACCTGGCACTGTCCTACCAGGGATGGGCTCTGGTGTCCTGTGCTCATCAACCTGCTGCTACTATGGACACAGTCTGAGCTTCTACTCACAATCTGCCATTGAGAATGACTGGGAGGATGGCTCCATTTCATTCCTGACATTCCCATAGTATCCTACAGTCACAATAAAGTATTAGACTAGTGCATATTTGATTTGACACATTACATCATTTTAATACGATGAAGAACCTGAAAAGTATCATATGATCCTAAAATTTATCTCATCTTCCTTCCTCATTACTAATATACCTATTGCACTATGTACACCAGACTGCATTGCACTGCCTGGAAAGGATTAAAAAAAAAAAAAAATCCAATTCATGTTATTATTTTCTCCCAACCACCACAACTGCAGTTATGATCACTTGAACTGTTCATTTTTTTCTAACCAAGTTATTTTTAAGGGACTGTCTGTCTTCTACTCAGATTCTATTTGCCCAAGCAAGTCTAAGACAGTTTTACCCTTTTGCTCTTATGCTGCAAATCCAAAGAAATCTCAAGAAAATTGCCCTCAATACAGAAATAACTCCAGCTTTTATTTCCCATGTGCATGTATGCCTTACAATAACACTGTGCTCGCTAGTCCATCTCTTTCCAAGATAATTGTTTTGATAATCTTAATGAACAAGTAGTACTTGAGAACAGCAAAAAAAGGCAACCAGGGGAACATCTTGGCCAAATTCCAACTCTTCAGCACTTCCTGTAAGCCTTATTTAGATCATGTCTTCATCCACCTTGCTAACACTATTGGTTGGTCACACACAGTGATCTGTGGATTTATCTACTCATCTTCTTTCCTAATTATGAATATACCTATTGTACCATGTGTAGCAGATCCTAATTCCAACAGCACTTAAAAAAACCCAGACACCTCACACCTCTCCCCCAAAAAACTCAAAATGTTTAGAACATTTTGAGATCCTTGCCAGGCAGCATAAGACAATCCCATTCATATTATTCAATTGTACCAAACACAACAACTATTAATATTCAATATATTCAACGAATTTACTTGTTCAAGTAACAAGCCCAACACCTCAGCACAAGTAGCTTTTACAAAGCAATACTTCTTTCATGGTTTATTGATTCTGATTTCATTATTATTAATTATGTACCTAAATGTTTAGCTACCACCCAAACCCTGTAAATTACAAATGCTAAAGGGTTAGTGAGACTGAATGGAAACCACAGGTTTCTTATTTTAAGAAAACCTCAAAAATAAAGAAAAAGCACCTAAAGTAGATTCTAAGCTTTTCTACCTTGAAGAAAATGACAAGTTACCACCTTGGATCCAATTCTAAGGCATACTTCTGATTTTAAAGAAGTTTCCCTCTAGCTAAAACCACAAATGCATAAACCGCTATTTATCTGCTTCCTTCCATCATATATTGCAGGAGCTAACAAATGGAATACAGGAAAGACAGGTTTTGATGATCTACATGATTATAAGATAAGGAGAGAGTGGTTTTTTTCTTTATAACTTTGGGATTCTTGAAGTTTGGTATGAGCTATGCTTCATTAATGCAAGTCTGTTCAGCTTCTGGTACAATCAACTAACCCAAGGACAGGGTTTCACTCCCACCCTAAAGACAAGGGTCAGCTGCTTTGTCTTTCCTCTACCAGAGGCAATAGTTAGTATCAATGATAACAGCTAATACATATTGAGATTTCCTCTAACTGTTGCATCAAGTTTTACAATATTTTACCTCTTAGCTTTTTACTCCAATTCTGTCACTTTAATCTTATTTCCTAAACCACTAATCTCCTTTATTTTCATTCCTTCCTCAGCTCAGAGCAAATGTTGTCTGTACAGGAACTTGCTAGGGACACTGACTGCAGCCCACACTTGCCCATCTAGGAACAGGAAAGCTGCTCTTTTCTTGGCTTACATCTACGTTAAAAAAAAAAATTCTGAGCTGTGGTCAAATTCACATTCTAATTCTGGAAAACCAGAACCTATTTCAGCAAAGCCACAGAATTAGCAATGTGACTGTCAGAGGACACTCTGGAAGAGCAGCAGCCACTGGATTGGCATCACAAAGCCCCACTGCCTGCAGAGACCAGAGTCAGGCCTTGTTTGAATGCAAAATGCTGGTGACAGCTCCTGGCACAAGCAGAACTTCTTCCACATTTTTACTGTCTCCTTCACCTCAGTACATTGCTCAACATACATTAGTCATGGAGAGAGCAACAGGCTGCCAACCTGCACACAAATAAGCCATGAACACTTTTCCTGCTTCAGGTCACTAAAATGCAATGCAATCTCCACAAACTTCTCATTTTGAACAGCTTCCTCCTAACCTTTACTCTTCTCTGCTGTCTTCTCCATCAAAATGTTGTTTTACCTCCCTCAAGAAACATACACATTATAGCATTTTACTACTCAACTTACATTTCCATTATTTGTAATGTAGGTGTCATTTCTCCAATCTCCAAATTTGCTAGTCACAGCTCTTCAGAAAGATAAAATAAGTAGATAAAATACAGGAAAGGAAGAAAGTTGAATTAACAAAGTTATTTCCTCCAATCTATCAAAGCCACTCTTGGGAAAAGTTAAATAAGGAAGAAAGGAATTTGAAATTTCACAAAGATAGCAAATATTAAACCAAAGTGGGACATAAAAAAAAAAAGGCAACTGGGAAAAATGAGGCTATGTAGCACTAAACAGCTTAAAAGGAACAAGTAGCATTGCTGCTTACAGCCATAAAAACTATGTGACTTGCTCTTCAGTGTAGACACACATGTGCCTTTAGTCAGAAAAAACCCAAACTTGTAAATTCCTGCAGATGTTGAGGATTGCCTGTAGCAGTGTTTCTACCTAGAAAACAGGCTATGGATATTGCATGAAATTTGGACTGGGGAGAAACAATGACCCTTTCCAAATATCAGAATTCCCTACAATTACTACTAGGAGAATTATTTAAGCACAGTTAAATAGGACTCAAAATTTCTCAATCTTATTTTCCCTTAATGGAAGTGGCAGCATTCCAAACCAAATCCATACCTTTAAAAGACCTCAATTAATTTTCAGCACGTCAGTTAAATCCAATCTCAACTTCTGAATTTGCTGCTGCAGTTTGACTTTAAAGAAGAGTAGCATTTTTCTAAAGCAATGCCCTCTTTAATCCTTCCATTGTGACTTCCCTTACAGGCTACCTTCTTCTCATTCCCAGTTTCTAGCATTGTGCATCAGTATTCCACTGGGCACCCAGAACAGCTATTAATGCTAATAAGCCCAGACAGGAATACACGTTTGTTCTAAAGAGACAGTAACTGCATGACAAGTAATAGGATGAGACATACAGGATTGCTAAGTCCTGGCTTTAAAATGCAAAATACAGAAACACATACTCCACAGCCAAAGCAAATTAATTCACAGGAGCACTGAAGTATCACAATGTCTTATCAGGATGCAAGTGCTTCTTATAGCTGCATTATGGTGAATAGCAGAGGATGTGAGCGTGCTCAAGTACACCACTTATAGAACATTGCATCCTGGCCCCAGTGCAAGCCTCACTGCTGCTCCCTCTGAATACTGACTGCATTCCTTGTAGCTGTCAGGACTCAATAATGATTTCTGAATACTCAAATTAGGTTTTGGTCTCCATGAATCTCTGTAATAAGCAAGCTTAGACAACAGCTCAACACTACAGTGGCTCTTTTGAGGAAAGGGATCCATAAGCAATATTACCTGGTTCAATACAAACCCTGAAATATTATTCCTGGTGAAATGAACAAACCACAACAAGAAAATTCATAAGGGACACTGCATGAACATTCTTACAAAGACCATTTAAACCAGTCTGGTTAAATCTCATTGTCCATAGTCCTTAAAAAAACAGTGACTATCAGAGGCAGGTAACATTTATAAATGTAAATGTAATCCTTGCTCTTTAAGAGGATAACAAGGTCAATAAAACGTGTGGCTAAGCTACTCTGCTCTGAATTTAAAACCAAGATCCAAATAGACCAGCCAGTTCTACTTTGACCATTAAGAAAAAAAACCAAAGCCCCCGTACATATACTTTCTTATATTCCAACATTCCCCCCATACTTTCTTATATCCCAACAACTAATCATGCAATACTCACAAGCTTAAAAGGGTACCAAACTATACTATAGATAATCATTTACCTTCAGTTCATCAAACCTGCATGAAGCTAAAGCTTGTTCTGAAGAGCTTCTAGTCTAAATGTGAGGTGAAGTTGAAGAAGTGTATGAAACTTATTCAGAGTTTTCCACTCATCATGCAATGGCTTCTGTCATCCAAAACCAGTAAAAACCAAAGGTTTTAAAAAAATAAGGAAATCACAAACAGAAATGAAAAAAAAACAATTAGTAAAATCCAATCACAACATAAAGAGAGGAGCATAATTAAAACATTCAAGACAGATCAAAGTTGATATGGCTCAAAAACACATGTTGGAATTTGCATAACATCTGACAGAAGTACTGTGCCCAGTGGAAAACTACACACTTCATAGGATGATTCAACAACTAGTTGACATAAATACAGAATTCCTGAAGGATATCTTGTTTATACAATGTCCACAAGCTAGATCCAATAAGCTAAAGACAAGTCAAAGACAAGAGTATGAATAATACAAGAGGAAGCTCACATGAGCAAGCATTTCTGTCTTGTCTTTCACAAAAATCCTTCCCCCATGGCCTTTGAGATAACGTCCAGAAGCAAGTTGGATAACTTCAGTTTTGCAAAATGTGTTGTGAATTTTAAGAGTTTTTCAAGCCCAGCTGGTAAATTAAAAGATTTTATGTACTTAACTCTTCACACAATATGACAATCCTATACCCACTAAACTACCAACCACAGGAAGGAGAGAAGGTTGGGATCTCCATCCAAACAGATCTGCAGCTCAGGCATATGAAGTTGGTAAGCTGCTGTGGTGGGTTAACCCTGGCCGGTGCCAAGTGCCCACCAAAGCCACTCTACCCCAGTCCTCTGCAACTGGACAGGGGAGAGAAAAATATAATGAAAGGCTCATGAGTTGAGATAAGGACAGGGAGAGATCACTCACTGACAGCCAACATGGGCAAAACAGATTCGACTTTGAATTAACTGAATTTATTACCAACAAATAATGAGAAGTTAAACAAATATTAAAAACAAACCAAAACACCCTTCCTCCAAAACAAATCAAAACTGCCTCCTTCCCAGGCTCTACATTCTCCTCCCAAGCAGAGCAGGGAGATGGAGAATGGGAGCGATGGCCAGTTCATTGCTGTCACCAATAAACACCAGATTCCAGTACCACACTAAAAAGAACCTGTTAGCAGAGGAAAAAGGGGCCAAAAAACCCCATAATAATAGGTAAATATTGTCTGCTTTGTTATCATTTTTCTTATTCAGGTGTTCCATGCAAACTATTTCATCTACACCATCAGTATGCAACCTGGGAAACTGCTGACTTCAGCATCAAGTTGTGGGGGTGTTAAAGTGGTAGGTAATACAACAGCCCCATAAAAAATAAACCACATGGCACTCAAAGAACAGAAGAAACTAATTTTTCCATTTATTGACAAAAGCCAATTCCAGTGCCTCCCTGACATGCCCTACAAGATCCTCTACCTAGCAAAAATTCACGGTCAGTTTTAGCTCAAAACATACTTAGAAAGAGAAATAAATAAGTCTCTAGAAATAAATAAGTTCTTTACCTACTTATATCCCTTCACTGCATTCCCTTGTTACTTCACTGCTGCTTTTCTCACTTCTAAACACATCCTGACCTCAGATACTCTTAATATATCTGGAAGTTGCCTTTCTCCATAAGAGCTAAAGACTCTTTCAATTTCATTGAAATTTTTTATACCCACATACTTTCATTGGATGATTAGATCATCTTACTGTACCAGACAGAGAATATTTTTTCTATGAATACAGGAAAGGAAGCCCATTATGTATGCTGTAAGGCTGGAGAAACAGGATGCTGGCTTCATTTTCACAGGATCACCAATTTAAACAGTGCTAATGCTTTCTAAATTGCCATGCCAGAAAGACATGTTGCTAAAGCTTTGCACCAAAAGTGCTGTAGTGTTTGATCATGTATAAGGTACCAAATGCAAACTCACGTTCAGGATAATCCATATCAGAATTAGTTATGGAATTAGCTAGCATTTTAGAAAGAAATATTCTTTCCCTTTAGGAAATCACACTGATTTATGGCAACAGCTTGCTGACTTTGGGATACACACATTTTTTTTCAGTGTTATTGGTCTCTCATTTTAAATAATTTATCAACAGGCTATAGATTTCTGTAATTTGTTAAAAAAAACCAACTAGGCTTCTCTGCCATGGTTTTACCTGCTCTTTTCAGAACAACAAAAATAGGAAGTTGACAATTTGCAAGCTGCATTGGTTGCATTTGCAACCACAAAAGGGAAAAGAAATGAAAGCTCCCATTTCATCATCTTAGTCAAAACATTAAGAAAATAGATGGTACCAGTTGAAGAAGCAACTGTAGCAGGGTTATTACAGAATGCCAGGGCAATTTCCACAGTAGTTCTGTAGAACAGCCTCTGGAAAAGTTCTTCTGTTTATAAGGAAAATATAAAAGGTTGTGATAGGGCTTAACCCACAGCTTAATAACAACTTATTTCAGAACACTCAGTTTGAAAAGCAGACTCATGTCCAAAGCTTTAAGTGCCTGTGTAGCACTTAATGCAATTCTGTAGCAAAGAGCTATTAAAGGAAAGAACATATATTTCTTCCTTCTGGGCCTAGTCTTCATCAAGTAGAAATAACAGAAAAATAAAGCATCTATAAAACACCATATTTCTTTACTAAAGTAAATTCCAGTGTGTGCCTATAGTACTTTCCAAGTCCTTTCTACCTGCCTAAAACCAGTCATTTTTCTCTATTAACATTTTCATATAGTTCCCTATACGTCCATTAACATCACAGTTCTGTTCATGCAATCTCAAAGAAAATGAGTTAAAATTGATTTTACAGTCTAATTTGGTCATAATAAAAATCCACACAGTTTTGTGTAACCACCTAAACTACTAAACTTGAAATCTTAGAAGTAACTGTTGAATACTTAGAGCTATCTGGGGACATTCACAGTATCTAAGAGATTATTTCCTTCCTTTAGCAGTTTGTGCAATAGGGGTGCTGCCCTATAGACAATTTATAATTAATTCAACTCTGCAGGAATTCTCAGTTTCTTGAAGCAGTTCAACTAACCTACATATACCCTTCCCTCCAGAACAGTGTTTCCTTTTCCAGCTTTATTTTGAGCTAAACGTTTCCCCTGAGTATTCCTACTGGACAACTGTATTCTTTTCAATTAACAATTACCTATTGGCTAAAATAATCAGAATATACAAGAGGGAGTAAGTAATAATGAAAGCATTATCCTACTTCCCATGCATGAAGGTAAAGATTCAAGTAGAAAATATAGGAAGAATTAAAACTTATTTTCTACATGTGTAAAAACAGTAAAAAAAAAAGAGCTGTGCACTGCAAACATGCAGAACATGATACATTTACCACTGAGACATCTCCATGATTAATTTTACTCAGTCACAGAGCAGCCAGTCATCAGTTTCCAACCCAGCCTACCCACAGTCTGAGAGCAGTGCACTATTCCTATCACTTGTTCTTCTGTCTGTTCTGCTTTCTTATATTAATTGATCTCGCAGTTTTGTGCAGTGAAACAAGTAGACAACTAATCCAATATGAACATTTGTCTAAGGAGGAAGCTATACCCAAGTACCACACGTGCTACCCACACACCTGAGGAAAAAAAAGACACTGTTCCATCACAGGGTCATGCATTACAGAGTCAAACATAATCAAATAAGAAGTGAAACATTTAGGACAGAGTAGAACACTCTTCAGGCTTCTCAAGAGCAGTGCAGTTCCCACAGCCATCAGTCATTTAAACAGGATGCATAATCTACACTGACAAGTCCTCTGAACACTTGGACAGGAAACCCATGAAACATCCTTTCAGTTTGGAACCAAGTTGTTCAAAGATAGCTGTGTCCTCCAAAAACTACCAGGAGAATAAAAAAATGCCATACTCTCATAATGGAAGACAAAATGTATTTTAAAATGTTATCAACAATGGAAAACAATATGAAAATTCTGGAACAGGCCCCTGAGACTCTCAAATGTGACAAATAGCTGGAACTCATGCCAGTAAGTCCAGGAAAAATGTGCATGAACCAGAACCTAGAACTAGTCTAGCTCAGCACAAGAAATTAATTTCTCATCCATGATATTGACCCTAAAGCAAATAAGACAGATAGCAAGGATAGCAACAACAGCAGAGGTGCTGACTGCTCAATGGCAATAAAAGCAGGAGCATCAGACATCACTCATGACCTTTCAGCCTCTCTCTGGCTGTATTAGCTGCCCAGAGGGACAAGCCTTGCCAGCTGAAAGATGGTCATTTACCTCTCCAGCCCCCCAAAAACCCCACTCTTCCACTGATCCACATAAAAGCTGTTCTTCTAGTGATCACAGAGTCCAAAACATCTGTGTGTTTGCAGAGGAAAACAAAAAGCAGATGTCATCCACATGAGGCAGCAAGAATGACAAGACAGCAGCACAAATGCAGCAAGATGTAAAATTGTTTAAGAGGACACCACTGTACTCTGAGCTTAGAAAAACAAACTCAGCTACACCTTACGAGACTACACAAAAAGGAAATTAATGTAAAATGTTTGTTTTAAAATGACAAGTTCAGTGTCATAACTAAATGTAAGAGATTAAAGTAGTACATACATTCTTTAAAGCAATATGATTTTAACTAAGCTAACTTCCCCTTAGAGGCTGGTGCTTTCCAGACCATGACTTTAGACACCAAAAATCATAGCAAAGATCAGGCAATTAAAACAAATAAATTTCAATAATGTTTAGGAATCAAGGCCTGCTCTCCAACATGTAAAACATGAAGCAGATAGACTTTCTGCCAAAAAGGAAGGAACACAAGTCATATGGATACCCTTAATAACTGTGTTAAAATTGCTCCAAATCACAGCAAATTAAAAATAGCACAATCCAACCAATCCATACAGCACTTAAAACTTTCAGTTAACTCATGCAGTTGCCCTTGGCCCATTCCTAACACTAGGCAACTCAATTCTTTCTGCAGAACTAAGGGAGCTAAGAAATAAAATTAATTTAGAAAATTAACTATCCAAAGCATTATGGCAGGATTTCCTTCAAAATTATTGATGCTTCCTTACAGAAATCTGAATGAATGAATGAAACATATTTCTTTATTTGCTTTGTTCCTAATGACATATGTAACCCATGAGGCAACATCATTCATAGCTTCAGTCATCTTGTAATAGCCAGATATTTTCCCCCATTGAAGTAACTGCCTTGCTACATTTTAGAGCTGATAATTCAAGTCTTCTAGGTTTTACTTTCACAAGACACTTCCATTAGGACAATACTGTCTTTAAGTCTTCCCATAAATTAACACCAATAAAATTGCCTTTTAAAGAAATTAAAAGTATTGGCTTGTAGGAGGACAGATAGGAGCAAAAATTAGGTCAACTAAACTAGGTCATCCATTTATACCTCTATTTATCTGGTACCTTTTGGGAAACATTTTTCTCTACTTGATCTTTTTAGCTGTGTAAGATTTTTTTCATTCTAAAGCTGATGACAAAACAGCAGCTAGAACAAGGCCCTCAGGGACACAAGCAGTAACCTTCCTATGCAAACCTCAGTGACTGAAACATCCTGACATTCAGAGATACTTTAAACAAGTTTCCAACCCAGAATGACAGTCCTAAAGCCTTCCAGTCCTGACTCTGCTCTTCTGCTCTTACAACTTTTCCCTTACCTTGCTGCACTCTCAGCTTCCCTAGTAAAGCTACTGGTTTTGCACTCATATTGTCTCACCAATATTGGGTCTGAACACAATCTGGTTTCTTGAAGGTGCAGAGGGACTCCAGACACAGTTCCAAAATACAGCTGCTCTCTGTGCTCCAGGTTCCAGATCCAAAACTCCACAGCCATACCAGAGTGCTCTCTTTTCATAAACACATTCTGATTGCTCAGATTTGAACAAATAATTCACAAGTTAAGTTTATATTAGCAAGTTTTTTTTTTGTCAGATGAAGTAGGAAACCAAAGAGCTTAATCTCTCTGCAACATTCACATGCTAGTTAAAAGAAACAGAAATGCAGGTCCATGGTTCATTAAGGGCAAACACACACAGCTGAGTTATCCAGGCTTGTGCTGGCATAACCACAGCAATTGTGGAGTACAACAGCTTGAGGAAAACACCAGGATACAAACAATGCACTTCCTAATGGCACAAAGAGCTCCTGCTCTACCTAACTCACTTGTGCTTTACTCAGTTCCTTATCTGACCTTTAACACTGATACCTCTCCCTAACTGAAGGGTTGTTATATAAGACCAAGAAAAAAACCATCATCTACCATCTGATTTCAGTTCTAGAAATGCATACCCAAAGTACTCCTACAGTTTCACGTTTTCCCAACACTAAGAAGAAATGCATTACTATTTTCCCTGTGCCAAAAAGTCCTTTGTACTAAGCATACTACAGTCAAACTGTAGCAGTACACAATGGAAAATCCACAAATCTTAAATAGTAACAGCGAAGAAGATAGAATATAATTTCTGTTCATTACAAACTAATGGCTTTAAGAGATTAATATAGAAGCCTCAGACTTCTGTTGCATTCATGATCAACAAATGCATACACCTTAGATAATCTGAATATCTGCTTACCCTTTCCCTGCTTGCAGAGCTGATAACTTATACTTGGCTATAACAGCATCAAGGAAAAACAGTTCATTTTAACTGAACCTACTGCAATTCTAAAGTAAATTACATGCAATCCAAACCAAGAAATTCATGCTATAGATCAGTGACACACATGCAGAGTACTACACAGACTTTACTACCATGCTTATACAAATACATAAGCACGTACATGGAGCTACAGAACGATAGATTAGGGTCTAAGGTTGATGAATTATGGTCACATGAGACATATCCATATATAGATATCTACTGAGATGTATATCTATCTATATATATATATAACTAAATACAGCAAAAGGTGCTGCAAAATTGAGGTAAGAATAAAAACAAAGTATGTATTTGACATGCTATTTAAATTATTTGGATTGCGTGTAGTATGCCATGAGGTGCAAGGTCAACATTACCATTTGCTCCTCCTGAACAATTCTTTAATATTCTACAAAATCCATACACAACCCTTTATTCCATGAGAACAGTAGACTTACACACTGCTGTCTTTTGAAAATGAGCAAACAGAACTTATTACCACACAAGCTATTTGACACAACCCAGAGCATTGCCTAACTGACTTGGTTTAGTTTCATGTGCTGAAAAAACAGCAATTTTAGGCAGAGTTTGCAAGTTCTTACACCCCAGGGTCACTACAGCAGCTTTGTGGCTGTGTTCAACCACCTCTGTGAAAATTCAGAATGGCATCTTTGAAGCAACAAAAACAGCACTCATTTCCTCAGAAGGGCACAAAGAAGCTGAATATTAAAATTGAATGATTGTTCATGCAAAACTGTATTTTCATATAACATTGAATGACCAGTATTTCACAAATTTTCAGAAGCCTCTAAAGTCTGGGCTTACTGAAATGACTATTCAGTGACATTGCTCCAACCAGATTTGGTCCATGTAAATGAAGCTTTATGAATGGCCTGGATGACTACAACCACACACAATGGAGTCATGTGCTGGGGTGTGCCCCCCACAGACGAATTAACAGCATCTAGCTGAAATATGTAAATGGAAACAAAACTTTACAAATACATTTACAAGAAAAATGTAAGCATAATATGAAAGGTGACTACTAACAGATCCATTATTTAACCCTGAAATGATAAAAATGCACAAGGCATATCTGAAGTGACAGTTGCCTATGACCTATTAACTGATTGCCAAGAGCAGAGTTCCTTATGACTGATCAGCTGTACAACACGTTTAGGGGTCATTTTCTCCAAGGCAATTACCCCTTCTGCCACACTCTATGGAAAACAAGTGCTCCAAATAGATTTTTCAAAAGAACCCAATTTACAAGAATTCCATGTAAACCTCTGCTTATACCAATTAAATCTTGGATTTGAAGTTTCAAGAAACAGTTTACCATGTAGTTGATTCTACCAAACCATTTTTCCCAGTTTAACCTTTACAGATACAAATATCTCTTGAAAAGACAGCATGTATTTTGTAACACATATGACAAAGCATTAGTGTTTCTACCAATATATTACAAGCACCAAACTCATTAAATAGATACTAGAAAACATCACTTCCAAAAATGTCTATACGGTGGGATCTTAAAAAAAACTGCAGAGACAGTAAAAAAAATAAATGTTTTCTAAGTTTCCAGATTATATGCCTGTCTTATAAATTTGAAAAGTATCTTCACAGATACTCAAGAGGTGCACTAATAGCATTTGAATCAGAAAGGCTTATGCAAATGCACATTAATACACAGAGAAGCTTCAAGAAGGGCATTTCTGAAGTGCTACAGTTGAATAGGTATTTCTGGTATCCCTAATGCTGCTCCAGGACCAGAACAAAATCTATGTCATGACTGGCATCAGTATGTGGAGTTTCACTATGTATCTTAGTAGTTTTAATCAGTGATTTAGTATAGTGTAGACTGTTCATTCATTTTAAACAGCCTTTAGGCATTTTAGAAATTGTGCCTTTTCCTGAGAAAACTGACCAAAAAACAAAACAAAGACAAAAGCCTTAAAAAATGCACAAAGTAAGTTTTATAGCATCTGGCGTAGCACTTCCTATGAGCAGCCACATTTTCTCCTTACAAGTCAAGCACATTCCATCTCCCATTTTTTAAAATAGCATTTTCACAAAACAATCAGTTGGAAGTCCTTAAATATAAAAATGTCAAAACCAAAACTAACTAGATGTAAAAGACATAGAAACTAGTTTTTTACCTGTTTCAAACCATTCAAATTCCCTTTCATACTTCAGAAAACAGCAACTCGAGTACTTTACTGTTTCCAAACCTAAAAGTTTCATCTTAGACTGAACAGAACACAGACACACAATATTCAGTTGAGTTAGTTACCTGTGCCTTCTTGAATGAAAGATACAGAGATCTGTGACTAGGTGCAATGAAGTTGTTAAAAAAATTTATTATTATTTAGACCAACGATCTAAAACAAGACCATTTTGACACCACTTCCTCCAAACAGCAACTGAGAGTCTCCTACACAGTAGCCATCACAAAAAACCCATTCTCAGCCACACACAGTATTCCATGACAAGAGATTAGCCAGATATATAACTCAGAAGATGAAGCAAGACTGTCATATACTACAAAACAATAGAAACATCTGATTTTTGAAGGTAAAACTTCACACTACTCATATTTCACTTCTCCTATAACAATGGCAGTCTACATCAAACAAGAGAAATGAGTGTCAGGATGCTTTTCTCATGACTATAACGTAAGAAAACAAAAATGTGTTAATCGTAGGTAGATTAAAATTTAAAAATAAATCAGCAAGTAATATTTATCAAGGTCTTTCTAAATTCTAGAGTAGCTGTTTTCTGTTCTTCCATATGGAACTTTGACTTCCAACCTTTGTTTGATGTAATACACATGTTCATTACAAAAAAATCAGAACCTGGACCATTGGTTGTATTCATACAGCATGAAACACCAAGAGGAAGCAATCTATACTTATTTCCTTCCACCCAAATAGCAATGTCAGCAAAAACCCAGGAAAAAATATACTCCTGGATGTACTACAACCATGGTAGCAATGTCCTAACCTACATTATTTTAGGAAAAAGCCCACTTGTCCCATATCCACATCCACATGATTACTGGCAAGGCTTACCGACATGTCTGTCCTGTTTTCAAACTATCCACTTCATTTAATCCTAACTGTGCACACCCAGAGTACTGAAGTGATCTAAAGTCCTGCTCACTTCCTAGTGCAAATTAATTAACTGCATTTGATTTCCAGTAACAAACTTGCCACTGGTGCCCAGATCATAGAGTTTATCTTGCTGTTGAGGGGAGATGGGGAGGCACTGGTGGAGTGGGTAATAATCAACTTTCCACCTTCCAGGAGGAAGTTGTTTCCAGGTATGTCAATGGCATCATTAAATTGCAGTCTTAGTCATCTACACTCTGGACTTTCAATAGCAATCAGCCAAGCTTATCAGCCTACCTGTGCACACCTCGAGCTTCTCTACCCTGTCCTCCAGCACTCCTGGGCACCCAGCATGTACTTTCAGTTCACTCTCTCAGGCCTATGTACAACTCTCCAAGCCTATTACTCAACTATTGCCGATTATTCCAAGGCAATAAAGACCTAAAAGTAAAGAATTGTTTTCATTTGCATTCACCCACTATTCCATTCACATTTTAGATTCCATTTTGACTTGGAAATGAAGCGATGAGTAACAGCAATTCCTATTCCACAAACTTGCCACTATTTAGCAGCCACAGAACATCCTGCACTTAAATGAGATAACACAACTTCCTCCCTTCTCACCCCTCAAAAAACATCTACTCATTCTTTAACTGAACAGAATACTGAAACTTAAATCCCCTTTACCTCTCTTTCCTTCTTCCTTTTCCATCATTTCAAAGAGGACCTAGGCATAGCTCTGTTAAGACAGCCAAATACACCGAAAACTCATACCCCAAAAATCCCTAAATACCCCAGAACATTCATAGTGAAAAAAAAAAAACCCTTAAAAATCAGCAATTATAATTCTTGTCATCACACTAATCTATGTCTGCTTTATTACATAAAGGTGAATATTAGAACTGAAGATCCTAATTTCCTGGTTTTCCTTTAATTTCCAATACAAAAATCAAATATGAAAGTTTGAAATACAAAGTGTTAAAGGGCAAAAGAAATTTTCAACACAATTCTCCCCAAAACATTCAACACTCTTTCAGGTAATACATCTTTCTCCTGAAATGTCTTGCCCATTAGTTCCTATAAATCCTATTTTCCCATTTTTACCCATATTCTCTTTTCTTCCTGCTACAGGAAAGCAATGGGAAAATTCACTGTCTATGCTGTTGAAAGCCACAAAAACAACATGCTGTCAAATAGAGAAATTGAAACAAAAGCTATTTTCCATACAGGGGTGCACCACTGCTTCAAAGAAAGGATGATAAAAATATCTATTATATATCTTTAGACTACAACAAAACTAAAACATCAGGATAATTATCAGATATGAAATGGTAGAGGTGGATTAGGAGATCTTAACATAGAGATTATTAAAAATGTCCCTCATTTTGCAGTAGCCTAGGCCAGCCTTTCTGTAAAGTATATATAATTTACATGAACAAGACAGGCTCATCAGTACAAGGCAAGATGTCAATTCGTGTTAAATAGCAATTCTATTACTAAAACTATGACTTAATGAAAAGCTTCTGTCAAATTCTGTAACCTTTAAGCTCTCATGTGAAGATTTAAAAGGGTCCTATCTCTCCAATGGCGTTCTTCACACTTTTCTCTCTTCCTTTCCCACATGCTCAGATGTTTCAGCAGCATACTTTTAGCATTTGCAAAATCCTGCCCAAAGAGCGTGGCCGATTTCCCACGGGCTCCCTCCCCACCCTGGATGAACTCGTTACTTCCCAAAGTCCACTTCCTCTTCCAGCCCTGGACCTGCCAGCGCTCCCAACGCCCCTCGCCTTGCGCAACATCCGCGGCCTCCTCCCCACATTTCGGACAATCTCCGATGCGACGCTTACATTGAGATTTTTTATTTTTTTTTTTGTTCCCAGAGCACGAGCACAGACTGACAGCTTAAAGGGCTAACGATGTGCTTTTAATCCCAAAGAGCCACACATAATAAAACGAGCTACAAAGACAGATACGGAGGGCACTAACCCGCTCTCCTTCAGCTCTTCTGCATATGAAAACTGCATTTTGATATTAAGTATTTAAATGATATTGAAAAGTGCCAGCAACATCTGCCCAATCAAAATTATTGTTCACAGCTCAGACGACCAATTCAAAGATAAAACTCCCGATATATTGTAACAGCCCTATTAAACAGCTAAAATAAACCAGGAAAAGCACAAATTCTCCGAGAGAATTTTTCCCCGACCGCACACGTTAACCAAAGGCTGACGGTGAACTGATCTGGAAGGAAGAAAGGACGAGGGATACAGGCAGGGCTGCGATGGGGGATGGGAGACGTTAGCGAAGGGAAGATGAATATTCCTCCAATGACTAGCAATACGTTTAACACATCTATCTCCTCAGAAAGAAGAGAAATCTCAAGCAGGCAGCTACAGAGGCAAATCAAAGGGGAAGGAGTGCCCGATTATCCCCAGCTGCCATCACAGACGGCGACCCTGCGGAAAAGGGGCTGCCGGGGCGAGGAAGCGCTCGCAGCCCCCCCGCCTCGCCTCCGTCCCCTTTATGCGCTCAGGGAAGCAGCGGGGCGGGCGGACGAGGAGCCTCCCGGTGAATTTTGCAAGAGCCGATGACCACCAGCTGCCCAGGAGCGGGGAAGAGCCGGGGCCGCGGTGACAAACCTCCCGGGGCTGGAGGGCAGGAAGGAGCTGAATCCAGGCGGACACTCTCCCTCCCCCCGCCGAGCTCCGAAGCGGCGGTGGCACAGGGAGCCGGCCGAGCCCCGGGGCACACAATAGCCGGTCACCCCCGGGGATGCGAGCCCACCCGCCCCGGCACCCCCCCGCTGGCGGGGGATGGGGAAGGGGCTGCGGGTCACCCCCCTCCGCCCCGGGGGCGGCAGGAGCCCCGCCCGCCCCACCCGCGCCGCCGCCCCTCACCATGAAGTCGCTGGCGAAGTTGTCCTCCCCATTGTGGTCCGTGTCCTTCATGGCCTGGACTCGCTTAATGAATTTCCTCAGGATCTCCTCCTGGCTCATCCTGCCCCGTCGGACGCCCTGCGGAGCGGGAGCCCCGGCCGCCCGCTCGCTCTCCGCCCGGAGCCCACTCCGCCGCACGACCCGTCACCCGGCTGCCTTCCTTCCCCTCCCTGCCTCGCCTCTCCCCCGCCCGGGCCTGCCCGCGGCCTGATGGCCCCGCTCTGGCTCCGCTCCCGCCCCGCTCACGGCCGCCCGGCCGCCCGCTCCATCCTCCCCTCCCTCCGCCCGACCCTCCCTGGAGCAGCCGACACGGACACGACACGGCCCCTCCTCCTCCCGCCCCGCGCACGCGCGACGCCCGCCCCGCCCCGCCCCCTCCCCTGTGTCCCGCCCCGACCCGGCAGCGCTCCGCCGCGCCCATTGGCTCTCCCGATCGTCGCCTCGCCCTATTGGCGGCCGTGCCTGCCAATCACCGGCCGCCGGGGTTTCGAGGGAGCGCTCGCTGGGCTCCACGCCTTGCCCTCTCCCCCCCGGCTCCCCCCCCCCTCCCACCCCCCGTTTCCCATGGATGGGACCGCCCGAAGGGCGCCTCATGGAGCGCTGGAAGGGACCACTTGGTGCGCGAGGGGGAGGCGGAGCGGAGCGCCGTTTCCCCTGGCTGGAGCACAATGGGCGGCGGTGGGTGCCCGCGGCGCCGCGCCGGGAGGCAGCGGCATGTCGGGACATGTAGTCGCCACAGCGCCGCGTCCCGGGGCTGGGGGCTCACGCAGAATCCTACTGAAACGCCCGGATCAGACGGGTCCCGCCGCGGGTGGGAAGCCCGCAGCCGTGGGACGTGCCGGGGGTCGCTGCCGCGGCGGTGCCGAGGCGCGGCAGCGTGGACGCCGGGCAGCGGGAAGATGGCGGGGCGGGACAGGGGACGGGCGCGGACACCTGGCCAGGGACTGCTCCTCGCGTATTTGTATGTATATTAATATGTATATTAAGCGTATATATATGTGTGTGCTTATATCAATTTTTCATATATATATATATATGTAAGTGCATACTCTTTATGAAGTGTGTATCTATATGTGAGCGTGTATATATATGTACGTGTGTGCGGATAGATAGATAGATAGACAGACAGACAGATAGATCTACTTAATAAAAATGTCCGCAGGCGAAGCTGGTTCGTGGAAGTGCCGCCGGCAGGTGTCTGCGGGCTCCGGCCCGGTGCCGGGCGGGGAGGGTCCCGCACTCCTCGGCACCGCAACGAGAGGGCTCAGGCACCCCGCGCCCTCCTATTTTAAACATAGCCTAAAATCTCTGCCTTACGTGGCGTCAGAGGATTTGACAATGTGCTATTTCATTCCTAATGTTATATGGAAAAGTTAAACTCTTTCATGTTTGGTGTCCTGATGACATTTATAACTTCTGCTTAAGCAAAGTAAAGCAGTTGTGGAGATGTGCATATGTATAGCCTTATAGCTTAATAAATATTCCAAGTGAAGTAATTTAAAATGTAGTTTCATTGATGAAGATCTCCACAGTCTTGAGTGATGCTGTTGATCCAGTAGAAGTTTGTCACACCGGCAGATGATAAAGGTCCAAGCTGAGAAGCATAACCCGGCTGAGTCACTCCTGCTCGTTCCCTGTCCCGGGAGCGTGTGGCGCTTGCAGTGCTACCAACACAAGCCCTGTCGGACAGGACATCGAACCTGCTCAGGGAACTCACTCAGCTGCAATTTAAGTCCATAGAAAATCGGTGTGTTTTCTTCTCTGATCATTCCATTAATCTGGCTTTGTTACCAAAAGAAACCTACAGAAAGCTTGATCCTCCAGTGTTGGTTGTAAGATATTAGTGTTTTAGAAGGCTGCCAAAGAATACCACTTCTACACAGAATGAGTAAAATGGCACATTACTACCCTCAGCCCAATTCATTGCCCACTAACTCACTATTTTCCTAGTGGAGGCAAGTTTTGAGATATGGCGTAGGAGCCTGAACTACAGCTGCTGATGCATGGACACATTTCCTTCTGCATCTGCTGCAGACGGCCATCTCTGGCAGAGGGGTAGGCTGGAAAATTGAGAGGCTTAGCATTTTCACGTGACTTGCTGCAGACTTCAGCATCTTATTAAGGGGTTGGGGGTTTTAGCTGTTGATGTTCATCAGCTAATATAGAGGAGAGAGACATAAGGACACATGAAGGAGCTGGGAAAGGGCATCAGCTCTGTGGTGAGGTTTAGTGAAAGCTTTTAGTGAGCACTCCACACAAACACATCAGCTGTCAGTGCTCAGTCTCCTCTCCACGTCCTTTGCACCAGCTTCCATAATAAGCTAATCAATTGGCCCTGAAGAGCCACAAGGATATCTGCTTTTCTTGTTTTAATTCTTCTCTTCCTTCTCCTTTTCCAAACCTCCTTTTCTACAATACAAAAAAGCAGCTTTAAAGGGAAAGACAGAAATTAGAGAGAGACCTGAGACCACAAGGATAGCTGGGGCTCGGATCATCAGATAATTTTTCTATGCCACCTTGCTGGATTTCCATCTGCTTAGGAAGGTTGCTGTTTGCACAGCAGTTGTCCTGGTAAACCTGCTCCCAGTGCCAGATGGCAGGTAACTTCAGAAAAGTGATACTTGAGACTACACAACCAATTAAGGAAGTCTGGAATGTTATATGGTTTTCTTCATTTATTCACACAACTGAGTTATAGAGGAGGAAAAGAAATATCATGATGAACCTGATGTCGTTATTGCCTGACATGGAAAGGACCCAGCTGTTAGTCTGGCCTCATTCACAATCTGCAACTCAACTGTAACAAACTGTTGTGAACCAGCAAGTGTAACCGTGGCCTTTCATTTGGTTTAACTGATAAGAAGGTTATCAGTCTCAGAAGACAAAAAAAGCCCCCAAAGTAGGCATGTGTCACTAGCCAGAACAAAGGTAAATATGAAAGAAAGAAATTAGGAATAGCGTGGAGAACTGTGCCTGGCATTGTCTGCCTGTGCATGTGTGCCTGTACCTGGGAGAGCTGCAAACCAAATAGCACCAGTTTTATCTCCCACAGCCCTGCAAATGGTGCATGAAGTTGTCTCATGTCTGTGCTATGAACAGACACCTCAAGCCTCAGCAGCAAAAATAGCATTTCAACCCAGGCTTTTGATCTGAGGCTCACAATATCTGGGTTAACCCCAGACATCTGACCAATGCAGCATGTGTGCATGAGTGCCTATTTGTGTAGCTGTAGGAGAGAGGTGGAAAAACAGACACACAGCGTGAATTACTCACCCTAGACATAGAACAGGAAGTTTCAACCCAGATCTGTAGAAGAAAATTCTAGTTTTGTCTTAATAATCCATATAAGTATGGTCCTTGAAGGAAAGCAAGTAAATCACCTACAGCTTCTCTGCTAAAATCTCATTTTGCCGTGCACTACTCCAGCTGCAGCAGGGAAGGCAGACAGCTGCTTTTTTTCTGTTCCAAGGTGGCTTCTCATATTCCCACAAGGTAAACATGGTGTAAATTGGTAAATGTGCTTCCTGGCCTGCATACCATGGTGCTGCCCAGTCAATGGGTGGGACATGGGTTGGTAAATCCCATTTACCAACCTTCAGAGTCTTCCCTCCAGCTGAGATGGAGCACAGGCTCACATCAAAGCTGTTTGGCTTTAGTGCCTCTGTGGCTTGGAGCTGTGTTCAAAACCCAGCACATATCTACCCAAAAGTATGTTTCAGAAAGAAATCAAAGAACTGGGGTGGGAGGGAAGGGTGAAAGGACCCTACAGCTCTGAGTAAGGGCATCACCTCTGACAGTTTTAATACCTCCTTTGTCCAGCAAAACAAGATGTTGTGTATTCCTTATAATTTCGTGTTACTACATTACAATGATTGCTCACTTTGTCACCGGTTTTTTTCTCCCCTTTGCAATAATCTGCAGACCCATGGACTTTCACTATTTGGATGCAAAAGAACCGTAATGCACCATAACACTTTATGTTGTTGTATAATTAGTAATGTAATACTGAAATTACAATTAAATGATGATAAATATATCCTATACATGAAAGCCCAATTAATTTTATGTATACTGGGTGTCTGAAAAGTTTTTGTAATCAAAATTATTTAGAATAAAAATAGATGTTAGCATTTATAGATTTCATAATAACACTCCTGAAATATACTTTACGTGCAGTTAGTTGGAAGTTTTCTAAAAATGTTGTGTTTCAATGGAAAATGCCGTTTCTGTAAAAGTTACATTTTCCACAGGAAACAATTTTGCCAATGTTTTTCTGCTTTCCGACAAAAACAATGCACTGTTATACTTACAGATGCAGAAATGTCTTTACCATTGAAGTCAGCACAGCTTGGGTTAGGGACTCAGCACATGAAAGAACTGGAGCATGGAGTACAAATGCCAGGAAGCTGTTGAACAGCTCAAGGGTACACATAAAAACTAAGTCCAAGCGAAACATTTGTCTTTGATCTGACAAACTGAAATGCAATGTGTCTTTCCACAAATGTCAAAATGTTTCATGCTGGTTGAAAATAGTTAAATGAAACATTCAGGAATATCAGGATCACATACTTTTTGTATACTCATATGCTCAAAACATTTCAGTATTTAGTCACTTTTGTTTCTGAAGAGGATAAAAATACTGTATCGAGTTTTCTGGCTGATCTTCAGCTACAATTTAACCACTTAGATTATAAGTAACAAACTAAAAGACAGCAACCCCCATGGAGTCTCAAAATTCTAGTTTTGGAAACAAAAGGAATTGTGGACAATAGATCTGAATAAGATGCATAGTATCCTTTGTATACTACAAATGAATTTAATTTCTGATTTAAACCTGAAACAAATCTTATTTTAAATGAGTCATAAAGACCTGATCAGTGTCTGTATAATATGTTCCATTCATATTCATCAAGTACCATGTGACTGCTGAATTTCTTGACATTTGCCTCTATTACTCTAAGTTCAGCAATGACAGACTCCTGTAATTACCACTGAAAATACTCCTACTACAGTTTAATTTTACCTGGCTTGCTTAGTTTTTATGTATTTATTTCCATCTTCTGGGCTTCATTGTGTGATATTGCTGAAACCCTCTATATGTTACATTTCTTATGCAGGTAATAAATATTTTAGACCAGAATTACTGAGTTCCATGATCAGGGCATATTTTGGAATCCTATCTAAGAGTAACATACACCTCCCAACCCCATACAAACAGAGTTTCAGTACACAGAAGAAACTTTGTTCTTGCTGCAGCACTTACTGAAGCAGCATTGAGGTTTAAAGTGGTTTTCAGGTATTGCTAGTATGCAACTGAAACAAAAATAAGAGTGTGCATTATGATTATCAGCATAATATTCTACCATGACCACCTTTAAAAAGAAAATAGCTGTGAAATATTGTCCAGACTTAAAATGTTTCTGCTTTTTTTTTATTATTTTTTAAAATTTCATTTAATTAAAGATTGTTGACTGAGGTACTTCTTTGATTTTTTGTGAGTGGAAAAACAAAAGTTTCAGAATACAATCAAGATTTTCTGCAAGTTTTTAACAGTATTAAAATAAATAGCATATGGGTTTCAAATGAATTGCTGTGTCCCCTTTTGATAGTTGCTGTTTGATAGCCTCACTGTAAACCCATCCCTGAGAGACCCGATGGCTGTTATTTATACATGTCACTATCAGTGCATTAGGAGACCTGCTCTGTGCTATTGGATCAGGACAATCAGGAGCCATTTTCCATCTGCATCTTTTGACCTTGTTAAAACTGGACACAGAATTTCTGAGCCCTGTCTTGTGCCTCGGCAGCGCCCCTGGGCCAGGTGCCGGGGCGTGGGCTGCTGCGGGCCAGCTGCAGCACTGCAGGGTGGGCTGCCCCGGGGAGCCTCATTTGCCTCCCTGTGACAAAGCTTTCCTCGAGGGTATTCCCCAGGCACAGCCACAGCACATCTGAAATGGAAATGGCAGCAGCAGAAGGTAAGCCTGTGCACAGGCCATGCTAGGTAGCTGTGCTCTCCAGCCTTCGCCTGCAAGTATCAGAAAGAGCATCGTTAACAAACTGGCGTGTTGAAAAGATACCGGGAAAGAGTCTGGATGTTCTAATGGGAGGAAATTCATTCAAAATGTGATTTTAAAGTGGGTAATTGAATAAAAATGAAGTTTTCAGTATTCCCTTGTAAAAAACTAATTTTGGTATGAAATTTTGCATCGATGAATACAAAAGGTTACTATAAACTGAATGAGCTTTGCTCAATTTATCTTGTTCAGTTATTGTGAATCAGTCTTGAGAACAAAAGAATTAACCAGTTCTATTTCAGGGTTCTTATCCATTAGCATAGCAGTATTTGTATCATCCTTAAACAAATCTTAGACTTGTTTATCTCTAGTTTTACACTCATCAGCACACATTAAAGTATTCCCACATCTCTAAAATGCATCTTTACTGAAAATAAAACAAAAAATTGCTAGATAAATCTAAGCCAAAATTATAAAACACTGCTCTTTTACCAGAGCATTCTCTGGATGCACATACTATTCCATTTTATTCTGAAAATCCTATTAAAATAATAACAAGGACAGGGACTGCTAATGCATTAGATGGACTGGTGAAACTGAGCTCCCTGAGTCCCTCCTGTGAAAGGCCTGCTGTTATGACCATTAGTAGTCATAATGGCCAGTTCAGATTCTCAACTATTTTGTAGACTTAAAAAAAATATTTTTAATAGTCTCTTAAGGGAAATAGTAAGCTTTATAGTTTGGGAAACAAAACCAGATGGGAAGGGGGAAAAAAATTAAAACTAAAGACACTCCTCCCCCTCAAGTCCACAAAAATTATACTCTAGGGAGCCACCCTATATGTGACCAGATCTGTTTATATATTAATTTCAAAAAATATGGATACAGTTATGATTTTATTCTCTAACGTGAGTTTTCTCCCCACATTTCAGTGAAAGGTTTGCTGTTATATCTGTGCGCTATAGCAAAGTGACATAAGCACAGCATATAGTGTGTCCAACAATATTCATATTTCATTATCAGAGAGCACAACAATAGCTCCATTGTGTAGGGCAGCTCTCCTTGGAGGTGGAAGGAAGGCTGCACACAAGCTTCCAGAGTGGTCCAGAAATATGATGGTGACACCAGACTGGCTCATGTAAACAGGAAATCAAACCAGGATGTAAACTGGACTGCTTCCATATTCAGTAATATTTAGCTAAAAATAAACAGTTTAAATAGGGGTAGGAAAGCCAATCCTCTCTGTAAACTCATTTTTCAACTTGAATTTTTCAGGACCTAGTAGAAAAATGCAAATAAAATGAGTGTCAGTGTTGCTCTATCGATATGTTTTAATGAGATTGCAGTAACTTTCAGAGGGACTATTAGTGTGAAAAGGGCAATGGAAAGTCTCTTTCCAGAGAATAATAAGGACTTGAAGACTGAAAAGGGATACAACTGATCTATAAGTGTACCAACAGATTAAAAAAATCAAGGAGAAAGAAGTTCTACTTCAGCTGAAAGACAATGTAATCATAAGAATAAATAAACACAGACTGTGAAATCTAGAACATTCTGAGAAGGCAGCTCACACAGAGTGAGGAGAAGCTGGTTTTTGTTTTCTTTTTTTTTTTGTAAGAGAATTATCTAATGTTACTGCCTCTTCAAAACCATCACGTGGAGTTCACCTGGGAGCTCCTCTGCAGTCCTGAATTTCCTTATGAATTCTCTGACTGTTGAAATTAGGCCAAACTGCTCTCCTATTTTAGGAACAGGTGAATATAAGGTAAGAATTGGAAAAGACCAGCAAAAGTCACCAAGTCCAAGCTCCTGCCATTACATATAAATCTGAATATAATCCAATTAATAACACTGTCAAGCTTCATCTCCAAATAAATCACATTATTTGCCTCCACTGGCCACACAAGAAGAGTATTCCAAAACCTCAGTGCTATAACTCTGGGAGGTTTTTCTTATTTTCAACCTCAGTTTTTCAAGGATATTCTTTCCAGCACAAAATATCTCTTTATCACAGTCATCTTCTTTTTACTATATTAGAAAAGTTAGGCATTTGCTCTAGTCTTATGCCATAAACCGTTCATCATTTCTAACAGGGTCTTCTTCATAGCTGGAGAGTCAAATTAATTCTTTAAGATGAATCAGTCTTTCTTGGATGGGGAAGATTAGGTATGTGCCAAGTTCCAGATTGTTGAAAAACTTCCCTAACCTCTGCATCTGCTTGCTGAGGATGAAGGCTAAAAGGCACAAGGAGTAGATGTAATTCTGAAGGAAAATGAGGAAACACAGGAGGAAGCTTTTTGGTTAGAGTTTCACCGCTGCTAAGCATGGGCAGTATGTCATTTCCCAGAGTGATGCCTGCTGCCTGAGAACAGCAAGGAATGGCCAAAGGTTCTCTAATGCCTGGCTGTCATTATTTCCACCTGGCGTACTGCACCCAGCTCTGGGGTCCTCAGCACAACAAAGACATGGACCTGTGGGAGTGAGTCCAGAAGAGGGTCACCAAGATGGCTAGAGGGATGGAGGATGTCATACAAGAAAAGGCTGAGAGAATTTGGTTTATTCACCCTGGAGAAGAGAAGGCTTTGGGGTGATCTAATTGTGGTCTTTCAGTACCTGAAGGGAGCCTACAAGAAAAATGGAGAAAGACTTTTTACAAGTCCAGGTTGTCATGGGATATGGGGGAATGGATTCAAACTGAAAGACAGTATGTTTAAATTAGATATTAGAAGGAAGTTCTTTGCTATGAGGATGGTGAGACACTGGACCATGTTGCCCAAAGAAACATCCCTGGGGCAGACCAAGATGGATGGAGCTCTGAGCAACCTCATCTACTGAAAAGTCTTCCTGTCCATGGCAGGGGAGTTGGAACAGGATGATCTTTAAGTTCCCTTCCAACCCAAACCATTCATAGCACATTCCATTAACAGCTAACCAAGGCCTTGGCATTGTCACAGATTATATGACACTGGAATAGGACCCAGAAAGCACGTAAGCCAACAGACCTAGCCTTCAAGGAGGGCTCTTTCTCAAGAAAACAGTCCACATCATCCAATCTTGTCACCTCAGGCCCACTGGAAATGTTGGATAAGTAAATAAATAAGATGCTCAGTTTTTTCTCCCCCTGAATATGGAACTTCCCCAGAAACTTGTGGAAGAAGAAGAGCCCAGAGAAACTTGGCCCTGAGACAAACATCTTGGTTCAGGAGTCATAGTTCTGACCTGGAGACACAAAAAGGATATCCTGGATGGCAGAGGTAGAATTTAAGTGATGGCCATTAGAAAGAGGAATCACATTTAGTAGAGGTGGTGCCTGTTCTCATTCATGTGCAAGCTCTGAGGGGAAAGGATTTTTACACCATCTAGATGTTGATGAGAAGGTGTAAATGCAAACTCTGTGACAAGGCTTGTAATGGAACTGCCCTCCAGTGGAATAGATTTTGCTCTAACTTCCACCCTGTTCCTAGTCCTCAGGTCCCCAAGGATTGCCTTTCTTCCTTCTTTAGCCTTTTGCCACCAAAAAGTTCATCAGCATATTCTTATTTTGATCATTAATGAAGGTGATGAATAGTACCATTGAATGATCCTGTGCTCATGACTGAATTCTGAGAAATTCCACTTGCAAAACAAACAAATCCAGAAAACCAAAAACACTAGCATGCAAATTTCAGTAGTTAAAACTGTTCCATTTTCATAGTAGAGACCTCAGGCTTCTTACCTACACAGTAAACTAAAGTGGATTATAAAATCTGTAAATATGAACTAAAATAGAAAGAGGAAGACAAGAAGGATTCAGTTGTGATAAAAGGAAATCTGCACAAAGAATGAGAGTAAAGTACAATGCAGCTGTTACATTTCAGCATCACTTATTGAAGAAAATTAATATCAAGCTCTTTTACAATTATCTTTTTTCTTCTTTTTATTTAGCTTGTATGTACAAAAATGCAGTAATTGCTTGAATAAATGCACTCTTGAAAGTTCTATGACCTCAGCATTAACAGAACTTGCTTGCAGTATTGATTGCATGTATGTTTGCTGGTTAATTATTTAACTGTGAAACTGTTTTATTGGTCCTGGTTGTTCTACCAACTTATACTTCTGGCAAGCATTAATTTCTACTCATCAGAGAAGAAACTCTACTTGATTAGAGTCAGCAACCATTCTATTTGGTTCTATTTTCTAAGTGCAACATGTTCTCTGTACATGGAATAAATTATATACCTGCTACATTGCCAGATGCATAGTCAGTAGGCAATCTTCTGCAAACATGGGGGGTTTGTTGTTTTCACATCAATATGGACCATCTGAATCAAAATGCAAAATTCACACTCATTGCCATCTGGATGGTTGTAAACACAAAGTCCCCAGACAGTATTGTCAAAAACTTTGTGTTTACAAATGGAGAATGGCCTTCCCTCCTTTACTGATGCAACTTCAGAAACAAAACTAGCAAGATAAAAATCACTATGAGGTATTATAGCATATACTAAGCATTTTCAAAGCATTTGTGTCAAAGAATTTCACAGGATGTAAATTATTAATATCAAGGAAACAATGGCATAAGCATGTGGGCAGAGCAACAAAGATCAGAGTTGTGCCTTTCATTACAGAGAGCATCAAGCATCGAAGGTATGCATGATGGAGAACACACCTGAGTATTTCTAATTTATGACAGCAATAATCATAGGCAATGTACAAAAATGATAAGAGGCAAATTTCTTCCACTAATGTTTTTTGAAGTTGCAGCCCTGTGAAAGACACACTGCCTGGACCATTAGTATTTTTTACAAATTAGTATGGTGTCAGTTGGAAGGATATATCTGCTAAGCAGCCAGGAAGTCTCCCAGAACAAGACAAATAATTGGCAAACATTTAATAGATCAAATCTGCTATATATACATACAGGCTGTCTTATTGAAAATACCTACAGAATCCATTAGCAACTCTTTGGATTACATTACTTTTCTCCCAAACAACCAAGAACCAAGGAGCCTTTAACATAGTAAAGCACACCATTTTCCCCATAATCTATCTGGCAGTCAGTGAGTTGGTAATAGTGTGTCTGAATGCCTTGAATACTACAAATAAAAACAGAGAAAGCCAAAATATTCTCAGGTCCACACACAACTGCTAAAGTGGAATGCTCACAAAGTTATCTGTACTCATGTTTTAAATCTGCTCTTAATTTTAGCCTTTACTTGCATTATACAAATCCAGTCAAGTCGACAGTCACATTCTGTAAAACTGGTATAACCAAATAAACAGCCTTTTAATATGCTCAGCAAAATTCACTATTCCTGAAAAGCCTGATCTCTGGTTAAGTGCAAATCTACATGTTGCCTGAGTTGCTTTTTTGGTTTTGCTTTGTTTCATTTTAAGTGAAATATGAATGGTTGTCTTCTATACTGCTCACAGAAATGGAGATCCACAGGAGAGCAAGCACTCATCAGGATTTTTATTTAGAAGCTTCTCAAATGCAGTGATCCTGGCAGCACTGCTCAGCCCATGCCAGAGCATGGGCACAGAATCTTGGGGTTGTCCCCTGCATGTACTTCAAAGGCAAGGATCCAGGTGCCTAATTGTGTATCCATTTAATTCATTTCCCTTAGAGACAGCCCAGAGAAGCCATTGCTAAACTTATTGCTCACTGCCCTGACACCAGTTTTTAAGCAGGACTGCAGGGCAGACCTTCAATATTCTGAACTAATACCCTGATTCAAACAGAAGAAACAATAATAAACAACAGAATTGGTAGACACCAGGATAAATATGGTACAATGAGGTAGTCAGCACAATTTTTCTAAAGAGAAGCTGTGCTTCACCTCTCTACCAAAATCCTCTGACACTTCAATAAAACACTGGCACCACAGATCTGTTTGATACCATCTGTCTGGATTTCCAGAAGGCACTTAAAAAGTTGCCTCCCTTGAGGCTCTTGAGGAAGCTAATCAGACATGAAGAAATGTTCAGAAGATGGGAAGAAAGGAGGTTAAGTATTAGTTGCCTCTCAGAGTAGAAAGAGATCACACATGGAGTCCCACATGGCTTTGTGTTGAAGTTTGCATTGTTCAACACAGATCACAAGGGATCAGAAAACAGTGTCAAAAAGGGATGAAAATATTTGCTGATGGCACTGAATTAGTCAGTGAGAGGCTGATTGCAGACTCACATAAGAACTTCCTACCATGTAATGACTAGGCAACAAAAATTCACTGTAGAGGAATATTAAATGAGGACAAACATTGCTGGAAAATCACTACAAAATGATCAAGAATATAAAATTTTCTTTTTCTGTTGTATAAATGCATTACATATCCACATCTTCAGCAGTGTTTATAGTTATGTGTCCATCTGAAGACAGATATAGAAGTCCTGTAAACGATGCAGATAAGTGCAACAAGTATGATTAAAGATACGGAGTGATTACAGGAGTGATTATTGTTCTTCTTTTATTGAAGAACAATAAAATAGATTAAGGGTTTTGTTTGCAAAAAGAAATAATATACTAGAGAACAGTAAAATCAGGAGTGGCCTGAATAAGGTGAGTAGGAAATAACCATTTCTTTCAGCCCAAAATCTGGAAGATATCAAATGAAGCCAGAAGCTGCCAGTCTCCAGGCAAACAAAAGGACCTGTGTCTTCACTCGTCACATTATTAACCAATAGAACTTGTGCCAGGACATTGTGGATGCTAAAAATGTACCTGAATTCAAAATAAGATTTTGACAAATTCATGGAACAAAAGGACACCTAGGACTATTCAATACAAACCCACATCAAATAGTTTAGGAAGTCACAGAATTACTGATCAGCAGACACTCAAAACCTATTTTGGGGAGGGCTTCTAGAGGACCCTTATAGCCTTCTCAGGAAATTTACTTGGTAGTAACTAATGGAAACAAGGCACAGAGCTAAAGGAAACTGCTCTTACCCATATGCAATTATTCAAGTTGGAATTGGAGTTAAGCACTGTCAGTGTTGAGTCACAGTACACAGAAGTAACCTGTGCTTCACCTGCAGAATGAAACTGGAATTTCTGGGCTGTGCCATCAAACTGCACATACAGCTGTGCTTCTTGGAGAAACACCAAGCCTGCTCTGCACATGGAGCCACAATCTCCAATGTGTTGTGAATGTCCAAGGTTTCTAATGTATGCCACGCCTCTCCTCCCAACTGTGCATGCTCACTGTCATTGCACAATTGTCAGATTTCCCAGGAAAAGGTTGCTGCATACCTCCAAATCCTAGACAAATACACAGTTTCTCTATACTGTGCCAGACATTTTCTCAGTGAGAGATAATTTGTGCTCATGAGAAAACCGAAGGATGGTAATCCTACTTGGAATATCTTATTTTATCTGGAGTGAATGTGGCTTCTCTGACTTGAACCACGGGTTTTACATAATTTGGTGGTCCTTTTTTTTATTGTCTGCAAATGAGGCCTCTTTGTCTCTGCTTCATGGTGGCACCTAAAGGTTTTCTAGACAGCTACATTTCTTTACCCTCACCGTTTTTGTTGTCACAGTTCACAGTCCTATAATGAGAGGTGGTTGAGTTCATGAGAACACCCTCAAATTTCTTTTTGCCAAAGTGATCTTCCTGGTCCATTTGCACATGTGACTGAGGCTCTTGGGTGCAGAGGTGTGGTTTTATAGTGAAGTAAACCAAGATAGGGTCTTAATCATGTTCATTTGCCTTAGTGTTTGCTTTGCTGTTTCAACATAGTTTTCTAGGTCCATTGACCTCCAAATAATACAGGCTGCAAGTGCATTTATGAGACCTCCATAGCTTTCAAATATCTGAAATTCCTGGGATATTTCATGTGTTCTGTTATATGAAACAACTTTATCATAAATGTTGCTGATTAATGTTATCCTGTTGTTATTGATTGCCTTGCTGACTAATTATTTAGCTGAATTTCATTAATAAAACTGGTGCAATAGTTGCTGCAAGCATGTCCTGGTTACCTCTGTGTTAGAATAATTCCATTACCAAATGCTTTCAGGCTCTGCCTCAGAAATTAGCACAAGCTTATTGTAAGTTTATCCTTAATATTCTCTGTACAATTAAATTATTTTTTTCTTCTGTTTCTGCCTTGTGTTGAATTTTTTTTTAATTATTCTTGCATGTTTTTTGGTCAGCACAAGACCAGCAGGAGTTCTGTGGGATTTTTCTCAAATCTCCAAATTTTCCTCAAAAGAACTGTTTCCTTTTCTTGTAGGACTAGTTCACTTCCTGCAGACAATTCCATTTTTATTTTAGATGTCTGTAAGAATTGATTAAGTTTTCTACCAGCTATCCAAATGATTTTTTTGTTTTCTTAAAATATTATATTACTTCCCTTTGTATCAGAAGAATTATTTGTAGATTATGCTAAGTGTATTGTGCTGTGCCCTGGTCCTACATCTCATATTCTGAAACAAAGTGAGACCTGTTTGACAAAAAGTAATGTAAGCCTCCAGTTTGACATTCACTTACAAGCTATATTTTCCCATATTTTTTCACAGAGAAAGGTTTTCTCACAGAAGATTTGGCAGCAGGGACGCCAAACCTTCCTTAAGAATATTTTCCAGGAATTGTTGATACAATTTACCTCTCCAGAGCTTGTCCAGATGTTTTTCCTTGCTGTCCTATCATTGTGTCTCACTTCAAAGCTCTTGTAGACACATTATGATTTTCATGTGTCTCATAAATAAATATAGAAAGTTTTCTTACTGTTCTTACTTTTCTTACTAATGTGACTCTCACCTGGGGGGTAGGAGGGCTGGTGCTTTTGGCTCTTTCTGAAAGAACACTGATAAACTTTCTGACTTTTCTAAACTTAATGACAACATGAAATAATTCTTTCTCTGCTTGAGCATAAATTTGAGCTCTCCCAGTAAAGTGTTCTCCATTTGCTCCATTCCTGCCACAAGGCTGCTCCAAGGGCTGCTGGTGAAGGAGCTCAGAAACCTGTTTCACACATGTTAGTGAATTATCAGACTTTCCAGCTCACACTCTGCTTTCAGTAGCCAGCTCAGCAGAAGCAGTCAATCACCAAAAAGCTGGAGCCTTCATTGATTTCAGCTGCTTGGCTTTTCTAAAGGGAAATATACATGGATATAGATATTTATTATCAATTCCTCTCACTCTATCTCCTAAGAGCTTAAGCAATTAATCAGTAATGAATAACCTCCTTTATATTTTACAGTCACATTTTAAGCTGAAAAACAGCCTGAATGACAACATGGGTTGATTGCAGACACCCCAGTAGCAGCTGCAATCCAGCTTCTGTGGGAGATCCTTCTGCAGCCACCACCAGGACAGGGGACAGTGTGGGAGCGGGTGCTTGTGGCTCTGTGTCCTGTACAGGAGATCAGCCCTTGCTGTCCCACCAGCCCTGTGAGGAGGAATGGGGGTTGCCAGCATGAACACTCATTTGGACCCACCACCAGAAAAGGGGTACAGGATGGTGCTGCTGGAGTTTAGCTGGCCCTTGCTTCAGGTGTTTTTTATTTAGAGCATACTGAGAGCTGCTGAATTTGGAATCTCCTCTTTGTGGCACAGCCACAAGAAGTGTAGGCTTAGGACTTAAGCTTAAGAACATTAATGTTAGGGGATTCTGATATGCACTTTTATTCTGTCATTACCAATAATTTGCAAAGGCAGGAACAAAATCAATCTCATAAATAACATAATCCGTCTTGGCAGAAAATGCACATAAAGGCATTAACATTTTAAAATACTTCCAGCTTCCACAAGGAAATCTGTGAAGCATCTGTTTAAAAAAAAAAAAACCAAAACAAAGGGTTTTTAAATAGTTTTCTGGAGGTCAGGTAATTTTTTTACACATTATTACCTCATAATTTAGTTAGAGGCAGATTATGGCCTATGAATATCAAATACTTGATCTTCTCAGTCCTTTTGTTGATATTTTTGTGCACGTTGCTCATCATACACTTCTCTAATGCAATCTTCTTCCTTTTGACCTAACAGTGATCTCAACTGTTTTTCTCAGAAGAGCCTACCTTTCAGCAATGTTTATAACAAAATATTTTCAACTATTATTTTGTTGTCACCTTTTGATTTTATCATTCACAATAGGTTATGGTTGGTGATTGCTAAATGAGTATTTTTACTCACTAAGGCTTTAACTTCTAAAATTGAATAAAAAGTTTCTTGACTCAAGTCTTAAAAAGCCAGATGTCTTAAAAAAATCTTTCTACATTTTAAAACAACTGTTTATTAGACAGATGAAGAGAACATTTAAAAGTTAATTTTGCTATCAGGACAAAGAGTTCAACAAAACTGGAATTTTTCCAACAATACCAGTTGAAATAGGATAAAATAATAAGGGTTAGAAATTGAGTGCAAAAAGTACAGGTCTGATGCATGAACCTGAGATATTAATGTGCATCCAACTGCAAGCAACATACATTAAAACCCTTCCCCATTTCCTTTTCCCCTCAAATGCAACGTGGGCAGTTTATAGGTAATGGTCTCTCACCATAATGGTAGGTTAAAGATTGCTCAGTAATAGTAACTAAAAGGCTTAACATTAAAAATATGACTGGTTTTACACCTTTTTTTTTTGTGCTGGTAATTTTTGTTCATAGAGGTCAAAGAGTGAATTTCAATGGACTTTTTTTGTTTCTTTCCAAAATTTCAACGAAAAAAGCATTACAACATTTTTGATCACAGCAGGTCAGGTCACAGTCCAGCTGGGTCAGTGCCCCCTTTAACCTATCTCTAAAGTGGCTGGTAGTGGATGTTCGGTGAATGAATGCAAGAGATGAGACAGATGCACAGCCAGGTCATCCACAGGCACTGGCACTTTGCAGCTAAGGACATCCTGGAATAAATCCTGGAGTTTATACACTGACATCCTGTGCTACAGTTATAAACAGTATCTGTGAGTGTTGCAGCTCCTTGACATGATACATTTGAAGTCCAAAACATTCTATGGTATCTAGTAGTTCTGTAGCATAACTATATGTTAGCTGGAAAAGTACATCCCTTTGCTCAGTTTAAATCTGTTGCCCAACAGGATTTCATTTGATTCCTCCTAAGTCCTTGTATCAGGATATGTACCAGAAAATGATGGCTAACACCCATTGTATTAACAAGTTCAGAGTTCTCTCTCAAATCCTTCCTTAAATTTTCTTCTGCAAGCCAGTCAGTCCAAAACTATTCTGAGTTTCTTCATGCAGAAGCTATTACATCTGCTCAATGTTTGAAATTTTCAGCTGTCATCTTTAAACTAGACTATCCTGAATAATTCATTGCCATTCCCAAACTAATCTCTACATATCCAAGATTGTTTATGGCCAGTTAATTGAGTAGTGTCCATCTCAGTAGAAATACTTCCAGAGTCTCCTTTTTAACATCCTTGATTGTGAAGACAAGAACTCCAAAGAGAACTTTTTCTTTCATTAGATGATACCTCCATGTATTTCAAATACATTGGTGAGGGAATTAAGCTTTAAAACAATCTAAAAACATCAGTACACTTACAGTAAACACTGGGTGACCCTTGCCCATTGACCTCTAGCATCTCCAGTAGCTTTGTGAAACACCACATCAGATATAGAGATTTTGTTGATTTTTCTCCAGCATATCAATCTGAATGCAGTGTTTCCTTTTTTGTATTCTTTTGTATAGTTTCCACCAACATATTCACATGTACTTTCTTCTCATATGCCCTTTCTGTTTTAGAACAGCATCTATAAGGGAGACATCTTTTCATTTTTTGTATTCTATGTACAACAAGCCAAGGGAACTTTATTAAAAAATTAATACAACACATTTGCAGAGCTTCAAGGGCAAGTTTAACTGTAGAGAGAGGCCTTTTGGAAGTAGTTCAAAGCCCACTGAATCTTTTTGCAGCTCCAAAGATTTCCAATGCATTTAGATGTCTTGGTCACTGTGTGTTTGATGCAAGGAAAAATCTGCTGTAGAAAAGGCTTCTGACTGGTTATAAAGATCCCCATGAGGCTGATGCTTTCTGTAGACTTCCAAAACTTCCTACTGACTTCAGTGAGCACAGAATAAAGCTACACCATCCCACTGCTGCTTTGGGAAGCAAAGCCCATTTCAAGCAGAAGGAATTTTTTCATGGAGAAGAATCCTACGCCATGTTTTGGGAGAACAAAATCTCAAAGTCTTTCCTCTGGAAAACTTTCATCTGAAGTAACAGCTTAAATCAATTCTGCACTAGATAGTAAGTATCTAATTATTGAAAATGATGCATCAAGGTAAGGAAAGAAAAAGCTGGTCTGGCATTTTATTGAACTTTTTTTCATTTGTAAAATGTGTAAATGAGCAGTGACAAAAATGTCAGTACTGACATTTTATCTACCCTTCCTCCTTTTCTTACATATTTTACATTTTCCAAATAACTCCTTATCAGCTCATTTTTGAAAAAATGCACTTTATGTCTATTTTCCCAATGTTTTGATGCAAAACTTCCATGCATGCACCAAAATTTGCACATCGAAAGCCAATTTACAATGCAAAATTTCATGTTAATTTTTTATATGCAATTCAAATTCCCAGAACAATGGCACATACATTAGAAATACTGCATTTTGAAAATATAATCTTAGGTAGGCAATAGATTGCTATTGCACCTACAAAAGAATATCATAAAACAGTGAAACATGTCTCACAAGTCACAGCAAAAACCCATTAGCACTCTAAGCAGTAGTTTGTTTACATTAAAATTAGCTCTGAGAAGCTTTACTGGGAAACCAAGTGCTTATATTTTCCATTAGAGTACTGAGTGCAAGATGTAGAGTTGCTTCCATTTTTGTGTGGCTTCTGTTCTTCTAAGCCACATGGAAATACCCATTTACTTTGAATTTTCTGTAAATTTCCAAATGAATTTCAACTGAAGACTTAAGGTTGCATGAAACCAATAAATAAGACTGTGTTGGCTGCATGCCTTTAGGGAAGCAATCATTAGTTCACACTCAGGAATATGGTGGTGGATCTCACCAGGGATGTTGGGAGCTACAGAAAGGCTAAGGGAAAGCAGAATTTCCAGGCCTGTACTTCACACTGGCCCCATCACTTCTCATTTAATACCAGAGGATGATTTGTACAATGACCAAGTGTAGACTCTAGCCAGCATTTAAAGAGCTGGATGAATAGGAAGTGCTATAAAGGTGTTATCATCATCTAAAAATGACCTAAAGAAAAGTAAAAATATTCACACTTTGGAAGCCTCTGGTATCTCTGCAATTTAGATAAGATAGTGCAGCATCAGTTCTGCAGTCCAGATGTCACATTAGAGATTTTTCTGTAACCATGAGCTAAGAAAAATCCCTTTTTGTTAATGATTCCTGAAATTTTGGACAGTTGGTAGCCCAGATTCTGAATTTGTTGGTAGGCCCCATAAATTCTTCTTAAAATGTCACAGATCCACTGTACAGTCTGTTTATGTGATAATCTTGTTTCAAAGCATGAGGTGGGGGACAGAAGAAAAGTGACCTGATGAAATGTACTTGTTACTTCTTGGGGTTAATTTTGATTTGTTGAGCTGCTCTTGACCTTTTATTATCCCAGACTTTTTACTACTCCCATTTCCCATATTTCCACTAAGATCCCTCTATACAGCCATGACTAAGAGCTGGATGACCACAACCAATAACTTAAACTGTGATCAAATGTTGGTTACTGGGGCAAAAGCTTTTTTTCATTTTCAGCTAGGGAAACTAATATTTATCATTTATAAAGCATTCCACATATCTGAAATACTGAAAACATTTTAAATTGATTAATCCTGTCTGTCATACACATTGAGGTCAAACTTGATTTTATGGGCTGCAGTATTACTCAGGATTAACTCAGCAGAATTCAGCTTCTTCAGCATTACATGATAATATAATTTGGCTTTTAGTAATTACAAATATTTTAAAGAGGTTAAAACATTGAATGAAATGTTGTCCTGATCTGCAAAGCTATTGCTGTGGTCTACAGGATTCCACAGTTTTAGGCAATGGCAGGATTTGCTCATTTTGAGGTTATGTTTGTGTAAGGGATAAAATTTATGCCTGAGACAAATTCACTGAACAGAGGTTTTTGCCAACACCACAGGCCCTTGCCACATCTGCACTACAAGTGCAAAAATTCAGAGCAGGGCAAGAGGTTACTGAATCTCCACCTGGCTGCACCAGTGCAAATACAGGGAAAAGGGAGAGTTTCTCTTACGGCTGAGGAAGAGTTGAGCACACACCACTAACTAGGTCCAATACAGCAAATCCTCCCCCTTCCAGTATTAATGCACTTTAGCATATTGGATATATCTTTAAATAACTGTACATTAAAAAAAAATGAAACAGTCTCTCCTTAGACAAAGAGCAGATCATTAATTCCTACTCATGGCCACAAGAGGAAAACCAAGAAATAACTAGGTTATTTTATAGCTTGGGAGATTTAGCATACACATTAGGAATATGCTTTCCAACCTAAAGGATTGTTAAATACCAAAACAGGTTAGCTTGGAAGGCCATGGACTAGAAAGGCTTTAGAAAATGGGAAGTGTTAAGAGCACTTAAGCATACTTGCATTTAGGATGGTCTAGGATACAGCTGATCAGCTCAGTGGGGGATGAAGCACCAATCTCCTGAATTCCCAGACAGCTTCTCAGTACCACGATTCCATAGGGGTACAGCTGCCCTTAGCCTGGCACAATACAAACAATCCTGAAAGCAAATGACCAACCTGAAACAATGGTACCACTGACTAAATTAAAGAGAAAGGAAATGTCCTCACAATTTTCTTACTACTCTTTATCTCAAAGTTAGGTATTAAATTGGGTCAGACAAGAAAACAAACATCATATTCTGATGCAATCCAGTCCTGTCTGTTTTGCCCACATCACTGTTTCTTTTTCCCTATCTTGATTACAGATCAGAGTAGTCCAGGCTTAAAATTGTAGTTGTCAGAACAAGAGGTCACTTGAGTCATTGCAATTTCCAGAAATGTGGCTTATGCCCTCAGAATTTTCTCTGGCAAGGTTTTATTGAAAATGAAACATATTCCATATCACCCTGTTTTTGCAAAACTTTAAAAGAGCTGACAAAGTGGGACAGAATGGCTGAAGGGTTTCTGCTTGGGTTTTTTTGAGTTCATAAACATTAGAACAATACATTCCTGGTTTGGCCACTTTTATGGCTGACTGCCTGCACTTCTGGTAAAGAAATTGTTTAAATGAACCAAACTGTAAACTCATGCCCTATTGCAGTCCTGGTGGGCAAAACATTTTGATTTGCCTGGGAACCAAACTCTTCACTGCTGTAATTCCTTTGATCTGTGCAAACCTGACTTTTGCTTTCTTTAGTTTTTCAAACTGCAGCTTGAGTTTTCACATGTATTTTTTTATGGTAAAAATTACATTTGTCTGTAAAAATACAAACCATGATCTGAATGCAGTCTTGGTCATCTAATACTGTAAAATTAGAAACTGAAAGCTGAAATGACACATTCAAGAATATATAGTCATTCTAATTCATATTAGAGGAAACAAAACGAAAAAATCATGAGATAGAATTCACTAATTTTTTCCTTTAAATACCAATCTTATTCCCACAGTAAGATTACTAGCTAGTAAGTCTAGCTAGTGTCTAGAAAGCTGATTTTCAAATGTGCACCAATACTTTGCCCATAAGTATAATCTGTAAAGATGCATGTGGAATACAGATGTTAAAAATATTACATCAAATTCTGGTCCAAACCAAATTATGTTCCTATTTTGTACCAGTAAATCCCCAGCACAGGTCAAAAGGCACAACTAGCACCCAACAGAATAAAAGGTGAGCACTGAGAAAAAGCTTTACTGTATCAACCACACTGAAGCAGGAATAAAAAATACTAGCATAAAAAAACAGTAGAAAGTAAGCTACATTTATTCTCTAAATAGCAGGGGAAAAAAGTCCATAGTATTTGTGGTTCTCAAATGCTTCAGAAGATTGCAGAGTATTAGTGGAAATCTTTCAAAATTGCCAACTAAACTGATGGACATCTTGTTTGTACATGTTACATTACCAAAATTGGGCATTGCTATATTTAAATGAGATTTTGTGGAAGCTTTTCAGGTCTTACCAGTTTCAGACTAAACCAAACAGTGGTTCATTGAAATTGAAACATTTTCCAGTCAGTCTGGCCTAAAGACAAGCCTTAAGTGACTTTAATTCTGGAATTGTTTCAATTAAAAAAAAAAAGTTTAAAGATGCAATGCTACTTATGTTAATTTGGTTTTGCTACACAGAATTTTTTCCCAGCTTTTATATTTATTAGTTATATTTCCAAGATTTTAATACCTGTCTCTAATTCTTTTTTCATTTATTTTGTCTTCTATATGGGTTGTGAGAGGTGTAGTCCAGGTGGGAAAGGCTGCATTACAGTGTTCAGAAAGTATGCTAAAAAGTGTAATTCTTAGTAGCATCAGCTATATCTTCATGGGCTAACAGCAGCTAATATATGAATCTAGGATCTGGGACAGTCTGACACCAATAAGCCAGTTAATTTATAACAAGATTCTCTTTTCTGTTTATATATATATATATTTGTATGTATGTATAAAACCAACCTACCAACAAAAACTTACTGTGCTCCTCACACACCCTAACATATCTACTTTTACTGTTCAAAGACAGCCTATTTTAAGAAAAATGATATGTGCCTTACATGAACACAGTTGTCCTAAAATCTGCAGTTTTATCTTTCAGGTCCAGCAGTAATTCCTGTGTTTTCCTGCTTCTGCAACCTTTATACATCCATGTAGGCCAATCCCAACAAACCTGTAAGAAAAAACCACACGTTTCCCCACTTTATGAACACAATTCTCCCTCACAGACTATTAAGCCTGATCTAGTTCACTAGGAGGCCCAGCTCGTGGCTCTAATAACTCTGCTCTTTGAGTTAATTATTTTTACACATTCCTTGCTTTGTACTACTTTGTATTTGTAGTTACAAAGCACCTTGAGGTGGTGGGGTGAGGGGCAGACAGACCACTCTTACCCATCTTCCTCCACTCACTAAACAGTTGCACAAGTTTGGGTTCTTAGGCAGCTCTATAAAAGACTTGGATGTGTTTATTATTAGTCTTGCTTTGAAACTCTGTATCCCCCCCTGGAGAAGACCAAGCCTTCCACCTCACACTCATCCTCTTCAGTCATGGGGATGACTCTTACTTCATTGTTTGAAGGAATCACATACTTTCTTCAAATTTTGTGTATCCAAAAGTGAATTCCTAAGTGAATTAATGACCTTTCACCTGAAAAGGACCAGTCTGCCCTGATCAAATTGCTCTTCCAGGAACAGCAGCATGTTTCAAAACACTCAGCTTCTCCTGGTAGTGACAGATCCTATGGAAAGGATGGTGAGAGGGCAGTCATTACAGCAGGATTGCAGGCCTGAGCAAATTGAAAGCTGGTCTTAGGATGTTTGCAGTCCCCTAAAACAAATGTTCTTGCACTGGCCATTTGAAAGTGAAAATTGTACTGTGCATGCCTGGTGAGCCCATCAGATGTGCTGGAGAAGTGGTGGTTTTACAGACTAGCACAGCTGAAAATGAAGCCCTGAGAGGAGGTTACAAATTACTGCTCTGTGCTTTCCACAGTTTAGGGGAGGTGACGTCTTGGGGATCCCATCTTTAGATAAAAAGACATAGGATAAAAGGCTGAAATAAATTACTCATGATCATTAGCTTCTTAGTCATGGGAGAACTACAAAAAGCACCTACAACTGGTTAGATTTGCATGCTGTGCATTCATCCTGTGGCCTCAGTGAGTTTCTCAGTGGAAGGAACAGAGCCTGATCAGTGAGCTGGAAATGCAGCTCTGCAGGATGCTGCCTGCCCTCCTCAGTGACTCTGATGATTACTTCATTAGGTTGTTTAATGGAGCAAATGTTCTACCTCCACCTAGATTTTAAGCCAGATTGCTCTTTTTCTAACTTTCCATATATTCACCTACTTCAAACTTTCCAGAAATGACAAAAAGCAGAGCAGCAGCAAGCTATACTACTTTCAACTGACTTCACTGCCTTTAGTTCAGGCAATCTGAGATGTCCTGATATTTAAAGTGACCTATGAAGCTGATCTTTTCATTCAGAACCAAAAATATTATTTCAGGATTTTGATAAAAAAATATATTTACAAGTAATTAAAATGTAGAAAACAGAAGTGAGGGTGTTTACAGTAAAATATCGAGGTGTTCTTAAGGTACCTAAATAATTGTAACCTCACTTCAGAGAGAAGTCACACAACAATCAGAAAATTAGAATTAAGGTATTTGGTTCACTTAGCTTTTAAGTAATTAAAACCAGTTTTTAAAGATGTATTTACATTTTTATGTAATTTTTCCCAGCCTGAGAATACCACTCAAGGCTATTATTCATGGAGTTCTTAAAACAAAACTTTGTAGAAACATTCATTCTGCACAATAAGGGACATACAACTCATTAGCTAACCTCATTAGGCTCCCAGTCCACAAAGCAGTACAGAGCATCTAATCTGAGGTTCTTAAGTAATTTAGAGCATGAAAACTAAGCAAGCTTCTTGTTCCCATAACCAAGAGCCACAGTCCCACTGTTTCAGTGCCCAGCACCACCCTGCACATTTCCCTACCCACAGTCCCCACTAGGAATGTGTGAACATGTAAAACCCCCTGCAACTGCAAAGCACTGCTGTTTTCCATGGCCACTCTCTTCCTACTGGGCAAGGAGTAGGTAAGAAAATGGGTTTGGCAAGTAGTGAACACAGACTCAATCTGCATCAGGAGAGATCATCTAGTCCAACCCTCTGCCACAGTCGGGGACTTCTTTTCTGCCATGGGCAGGGAGGTTGCACTAAGTCCTATCTAAACCTGAACATCTCCAGGGGTATCCACAGCTTCACCTGGACAACCTGTTCCTCACCCACCCCTCATCATAAAACATTCCTTCCTTACAAGCAATCTCCCTTACAGTTTAAAACCATTGGCCTTCCTCCTATCACCACAGGCCTCAGTAAAAAGTCATTCTCCAACTTTCATACAAGCCTTATAAGCCTTATCTTTTAAATGAAGAAAGGCCAGAATAACAACTTCCTGTAGTCCTCTCTTCTCCAGGCTGGGCAAATCCAACTCTCTCAGCCTGTCCTCAACAAGAGAGGTGCTCCAGCCCTCTGATCATTTCTGTGACCCTCTTCTGCCACCGCTCCAACAGGTCTGTTTCTTTCCTGTGCAGAAGATGCCAGACCTGGATGCAGAACTCCAGGTGGGGTCTCATGAGAACAAAGAAAGAGGGGCAGAACCCCCTCCCTCTCCCTGCTGCCCACGCTGCTTTGGATGCAGCCCAGGACACAACTGGCTGTCTGGGCAGAGAGTGCACATCGCCAGGTCATGTCCAGCTCTCATCCACCACCATCCCCAGGTCCTTCTCACTAGGGCTGTTCTCAATCCCTTCATCCACCAGCCTGTACTGATACCGGGGATTGTCCCAGTCCAGGTGGAAGACCTTGCTCTTGGCCTTGGTGAACCTTGTGGGTTCATCTGGGTCTCCTGAGTCTTCTGAAGGACATTGCCAAGTGCAGACTGTTTCTGCAGCAATTGAACTGTCCCCACCAGTCTGCTGTCCTGGACAGCTGCTTCCTGCCCTGGGGCCAAAGCTAAAAGCAATGTGTGAGCTACAGCTGATAATTAACATTAGATGGCTTTTGTGCCTGTGAAAAGCAAACCACTCATTTACATGCCTTCAAAAAGATACTTATGGAAAATAAAGTATAAAATGGAAATTAGAAGGTCTAGGTGAGAATTTGACAAGCAAATAGTCATTGACGTAAGAAAAATTAAAGGGAACTTTGTTACAATATTAAAAATGCAAATTATGGATCAATGGCACTCCCAAGAAAATAAAAACAACAATTACAAAGAATAAAGCCTCTGTATGCCTATTCAAATACAAGTCTCAGAAAAACACAAAGAAGTTTAATAAGGATTATAAGAAGTAGGGCATATATTTTACATGAAAGGATATTAAATACACTCCTCACCTTGGAACAAGGAAAATGTGATAAATGTATATAAAATCCTGAGTGGAGAATGATAATGCACTTTTTTCTTAACTTAAAAACTACAGTGCACCACATAAAATTATCAGGTAGGAGAATTAAATAAATAGATGTACTCTATTCCATTTATTAAATCATTAAACAAATTATCATAGGATTTTTTGGATACCAAAAAAAAAAATTAGTATATTCCAGATTGTCTTGATTCCTTAATTTTATAATGTGGAAGAGTTGCAAGAGCAGAAAAAAAAACTTTTATGTTTTTATATATGCTTTCTCTCAGTATCTATTACTGGCTACTGTCAGAGGCAAGATGTTATTTAGATGGTCCTTTGATCTGACTGGCTTAGTCAGTCTGAAGTTTTACACAAAACAAATAATCACCCCTGTTTAGCTTTTTTTTTCCCCAGCAGAGAACATTGATTACAATAATATTTTTTTTGTAATAAAAATACAAAAACAGCAGAAGGATTACAGAGGAAATAACACAGATGTTATAAAGTGATAAATTTAAAATAAAACGTGGGCAGGGTACATCCAACATTGTAAGAATGAGAATGTTCATGGGCTAGCATACAAACCTTCTCATTAAAATCATCTAACTATCTAATAGTACTTTAAGTCAGTAACATGTGTATACATCCACAAAAACATGGCTAAAAAAGATTTCTAGGAATTATAAAATAAGGATCTTTATTACTAGGTGAAGTGGTTGCCACAGTCTCTAATGACAGACTTATGAAAGGCCTAACCATGATCATGATAGGCCAAACACCTCTGCCCATGCAAAGGAAAACCACACTCCTGAGTGTCCTGACAAAATGGAAAAACCAGTGCATATACCTTGCTTCTGGGTTTTAAAGTTGGTTTTTCAAAGGCCTCTTCAGAAGATGTTCAGGAAAAGCTACAAGCATGATCTAGAGCATGGAAAGCAGCTTCTCTGAAGAAAAATTTTAAAAATTATGATTGACTTAGGAAAGAGCACAGAAGACTAAATGTGCTATAGGAAAGATGGAGCAGGAGTTTGGAATTAATTCAAGGCAATTAAATGATGGAAGTTTCTTAAATAGTTCTCTTACTTTTCTCTTACTTCTCATGTACTCTGTAATTAGACTGCGATAAAAAAGGTCATTGAGCCTAAAACTAAAAAAGGAATTAAACATTTCTATGGATTTTGAGAATATGTATAGTTCTAATTAATCTGAATACCCTGGAATATTAAATGTTACACTTTGAGGATAAATCAGTCTCTGACTATCAGAGATCAGAATGAAATCAAACATTGAAGACAGGTGCACAGTATCGTTATTTGACAGCCACAGGGCTACTTGCACCTTTCTCAGAAGCATTTGGAACTGACCACTTTTGAAGGTACAACAATGCAGCCATATGGAATTTTAAGTAAAATTCTGGTTCCTGTACTCCTGTTGTGATAAGAACAATTAATAGTGCTATGGGAAGAGGTGGAATCAAGCCCAGTTGCAGCATTCCTCAGTTTTGGACTGATGTCATTTATAGTGGAATGAGCAGTCAATGGCCCAAAATGGGAGAAAGAGGAAGAGGAAGGTAAAAGGTGCCTTTTTGATTAGAACCCAGGGCAGACTGGGGTATTAAAAAAAATCAACACTAGTTAGAAGGGTTTTTAGAAAAAGACAAAAAAAAAAAACCAGAAAAAAGATTGCCATTGTCATACTGTGCTAGCGTAATCACCTAACACTGCAATAATATTCTACTTAAAAACAGTTGTATCTTCCTGAGAAAAAAATCAAGTACTTTCAGTAATAATTCTTATGATTGAGAAATTTAGTGACTGCTTTCTTCTAAAAATACATGTACTGTCTTCCAAAATGAGAATTTAATGCTTTCATTTGTAGCTGTACACACCTAATGTAATAACACTCAGTTTATTGTTGCAGTACTGAATGCAGAACTTAGCTGCATATTTCCCCTTTATTTTTGTACTTATAACATTGTAGAAATAACACATGCATAGCAGGAATTGATTCTGTGGCATTTGACCATGTCCCACTGAGCTGGGAAGCAAGCCTGCAAAATCATACTCATGAGAATATTCCCCCCAAGTCAGGTCAGCGAATAAAAGCTCCTCACATGAGTAAGGCTACAAGAATAGACTACAGGAGGTCAAGGTCAGTGGTGAGTTTTGGCTGAGTCAGGGTTGGAGGATAAGGCCCTTATGAATCCTATAAATAGCTCATTGTTAAAAGAGGTCAGACCTAATTCTGGAAGTATTTTGGAAGAAGAAACCACTGCGTGACTGATGACGTACACCTACCCAAGCCTCTCTGCTTATTAATGTGACATTTGTTTGGAACCAACATATAATAAATAAAAGATGTTTTTAGGATGTGCTAGGGAAATGTATTCAGATTTTTAGAGAATAATTTGAGTATATTTTAAGTGCTGCACAGTATCAAAGAAATGGTTGTTAGAGTACACAAATAAGGTATTAAAAAGCAGTGGATTGATCCTGATGGAAACAGAAAAGCAGGCCAAGCAAGCTAAAAGTAGGTTTTACTCACCTGACTTCAATCAGCTAAAAGCTCATACCTAGACTCCTTTTACAGTAAGTCAGGGGAAGCAGGTGCCTCTAGTACCATTAACCCCATGCTAAGGCTGCAGTTTGGCAGAAACTGACACTGACCTACGTGAGTACCAGCATCAGGAAAAGCAGTATCCCCAAGGTCTTTTGCCCAGAATGAGTGGTTTATTACCAGTTCTGTAGAGCAACTTCATTTTTGTTGACATAAGGGTTCAGTAACCTTGATAGACAGCTGGCATTACTGAAACCATCCTCTTCCACCTCCTTCTTTCTTCCCTCAAGGTTACTTTTCAGTTGGATCAGTTCTCTGGTCTGGAAACTATGCCAGCAGTGGCTGGGCAATGGACCAGAGCAATGCTGGGCAAAAATGACTGATTCTTTCAAGTTGAATGTCAGAGAAAGGCATTTTGCAAAGGGTCTGAATGAGCCATGTGAGTGTAACACTTCACTGCCACCAGTACAGGGAGATCTTCTATTCCCTTCCTCTCCCTGCTGCCAGGGCCACACAACCACTGCTTCCCTTTGCAATGGATGTGGACTTGTAAAGGCCTTCTGTGACTGGAGACACCTTCATAAACTGGTAGAAAATTAAACCATTAAAAAAATAAATAGATTTTAGTGTGTTAGCCAGTACGCTGGATTACAGAGGTTTTAGATGGAAACGAGAGCTGGCAAATGAAGAAAGAGGCTGAGGGACCTGGGGATGAGGAAGGGAGAAGAAAACAAGGGAATGAAGTCTGGGTCCATCCTTTCAACAGTCATGAGCTGTTAGATCAGCTGCCCATCAAACTGCACCCTCAGGGCCCCCTTCCATATTACACTGGATATGATCTAATTGGAGGCAGACATGGGAAGGGACTTTCCTCCAGGCCTTCAGCTGCACATTCCCAATAGGCAGGGGAGCAGAACTGAGGGGACAGGAGAACCAGCATCCACAATCAGATAAAATGCACCTCAAATTAACTGCTAAAACCAGATGGTATCAGCTACCCTCTGGAGTTCTTATATTTCCTCATTAACCAGAAGGACCCTAAACAAAAAACCTCACACTAGAACACTATATTCAAAGTGCCTGAAGCTCAGTGAGACAAAAGTCAGACTGATGTGCTCATCCTGTGCTGTTCCTGTCTACAGCACTGCAACTTTACATTTTGAAGGAATGCATTTGTGTTAAATATTTCTTTCATTTTACAATAAAAATGATAATGGAAAGACGTCTAAAAAGTGTAAGAAATTGGAACTGATTTGCTGATATATGCATTATTATACTAATTCCCAGGAGAATTGCAACTCTGTTGCAAAGTATTGACACTGTCCTCTTGCAAAGTGAAATCAAAACTGAAACATCACAAAGGAAAAAAACACCAACTTTCTAAACTCTGATGAATGCCAATCAGGCTGGAGCTGAAGAATAAGCATAGAGCCAAGAGCTCCTCCAACAGCTGTTGAGACAGTGTGTGCTCACAGGGCTTTCATCAGCACTAGCAGGGGTTAGTCTCTGGAAAGAACAAAGGAGCCTCAGAGCCTGGGCCATGGAGGGAGAAGCAGCGGAAACAAAAATGCCACTTGGATGACAGTCAGAGAATTCCCTAAGTCCCACTTGGATGACAGTCAGAGACATCCCTAAGTCCCATTCTCTTCCCCTCCCTCACTTTGAGCAATACCTTAACTGTTTCAGGAGCCTCTTTCACTCATGTTCTTGGCTTGAGCATGTTACTGACTTCAGTAAAGCCATTTAAAAGAAGGTGCTGTTTAACATGAGCATGAATAGCCAAATTATTTTTTCATTAGCAGTTGAAAGACTATTTCCTATGATGAATTATTAAACAAAGCATACAAAAGCACTTCCATGAAGCACTGGATTCCATTACAGATGCTGACTGATTTCAGTGAAATAACTCAGATCTATGTTGATATTCAGTGATTAAAGAGACTCAAAAAAGGTAATCTCACACACTGAAATAAAGGTACTTTATTCTACTAACTTTGAATTGCACATTTTACTACTAAAATATTGATTTCAATTTGCATCTTATTTGTGTTGCCAAGAGGATTTAGTAAACATATTAAGCACCAACTTCAGGAAGAAAATTTGTGTATATTTTTTGTGTTTGAGTGGATGAAAACACTCAAGGAAACAACTGTCTAGACATGATGACAATAAACCCTCTATTACTGGAACGGTGGGAGAAGAGGCTGCCCTCAGTAAGCAGTACTCCCCAAAAAAGTCATGAACTGTTTGCCAGGCTGTCATGTGCTCAAATAATTATTTCAGATATTCATTCTTCATAAGAAGTCCTATGTATAATTTCCCAAAGTGGAACACATCAATGGTTTATGGATCTGTGTTTTTGTCCATGAACAAAGCTTTGTTCTGTTGAGAGCTGAAAGGTGCCTTCAACCCATCCCTGCCATGTCAGGCTGCAATGCTTCATCAGACCCACACTTGTGTCATGGCATAATTTTGTAATTCTTGCAGTATGAACTGTGTGAAAAGGGATTATAGGGACACAGGAAGTTAGCACAAAAATTGTTATTAGCAGTAAAATAATGCTGATGATGGTTTTCAGTAGGGCCATTACTGCTCTCTAATGATTTCCCTGTGGTCAAGACTCAATCCAGATAAAAATTCAAGGGAGATCCTCCAGTTACTAAGGCAGAAACAGATTTCTAAATTAAAAAGAAAATAGAGAAATTTAATTTGGCTCTTTTTTTATGGGAGCTTTAGTTTCACATCCCACTCCTGGAAGTTGCTCCATTGGGATCAGCTCTTGTGCCTGCACAGCTTCAGACTGGAACTAAAAACCAAAATTAAGTGAGTCAGATAATCAGAAAAGGAAACTGAGTATAAATTGAGAGCAAAATTCACAATTTAGTTTCATGATGCAGGCAAAAGTGACAAATGGGTTATAACATTAATTTCACCTGACAGAGATAAGAAAATGGGTTGTTTCTTTAAACCATGAGCTCCTTTCTCTATCTAGCAAAGTCGGGAGATGTTATCAGAAATATATCAGGCTCTGTCTTAATTCAAAGACTGCTGAAGGGTTTTTTTAGATGCTTATGGCTTTTTCATCAACTGTTTAATTTCATGTATCAGGTTTAAGGTGGCCTGATACTCTATACTGAGTTATTACTTGAACTCTGAGTCAGCTTTGTGGTTCCTGAGGAATGTGTTGTGCTTCTAGGAAGTCAACTTGGAGCTCTGGGCCTGTAGATATGGCCTCTGATGTGCATAGCCAGACTGATGGCTCAAGGAATACAGAGTTTTACATAATAAACATGAACTATAGATCTGGGTACAAGAGACTTTCTCCACATAAAAATCTCCCCTTTTGCACATACTTACAGAATCAGTCATTTCATTGGCTTTGTTTCCCTCCTTTGCTTGCCTCTCCAGTTGTGTAATTTCCAGTTGTGTCATTCTCAAACGCATGAAATAGCCCCATCTTTTATCTTAAAAAACGCTCCCATTCAGGACCTCTTGTCTGTTTTCTACTTTCATGTCTGAAATAAATACTCCAGTCACATTTTCAAGCTTTATTTCACAACAGTGAAAATTTAAGCTGAAATTCTTGCACAACCACTTATCTAGGGAGCTTTAAGAAAAATGCTGAATACAAAATTTGTGGTAAAATTGTAAAAGTTTGCAATATGAAGATTGAGAAGAAGAGCATGTTTGCTTTGCATTTTGATTATCAACCTGCCTTTCATCCACATTTTGCAGACATACCTGATTCTGATCTGGTCTTTTTATAGCTCCAGATCTCAGCAGTGATGGAGGAAAACTTGGTACAGGGATTAGCTCTTAGAACAAGCTCAAGCTGTTCTGTATTTGGGTATGTTGAGCTTGGTGCGTGTCCTCACAGCCCCTCCCCACTTTTATACCACCTTTAACTGGCTGATATCAGCCAGCACATTTCAGAAGGGTAATGGTAATTAGGCAGGCTATAGATAGCCATGGAGTAGCACCTTATCAGTGCTACAAATATTTTCAACAGCTAAAATAACCCCAAGCAAACAAACCACAACCTCCCCTAAGATAACATGAAGTTTTACCTCCTTTGCAGATGAAAAGCACAAACAGGCCAGGCCTAGTCTGAGAGGACATCCCAAGCTTTGCAAGCAGTTTACAGACAGACACTCCATCTATTCAACAAGCAATTTCAGAGTGAACAGCCTCAGAAAACAGGGATGCTACTTGAAGTTCTGGAAAACATCAAATGCTTCCTGGGGGATCACAAGCAGGGCAACTCATCACGGGGCCTCCTGGTTTGTGAACACCAAGAGACTGAAGCTCAACTCCAGGCCTCACTGACAGGCTGCTGCCCGAGGCCCCTGGAGTCACTCTGTGGTGAAGCTTCCTAAAGGATTGCCCCTTCTTCCCTCTGGTGACCAGTGACAGGATGGAATGGCCTGGAGCTGTGTCAGGGGAAGTGTAGGTTGGATTTTAGAAAAAGGTTCTTCACCCAGAGGATGGAGGGACACTGGAACAGGCTCTCCAGGGAAGCGGTCACAGCACCAAGAAGCGTTTGGACAACGCTCTCAGGCACATGGTGTGATTCTTGAGGCTGACCTGCTCAGGGCCAGGAGCGGGACTTGGATGATGTTTGTCAGTCCCTTCCAACTCAGAATAGTCTGTGATTCTGTGATTCTTCCAGCCGGCCTGAGGAGGAGCCTGTGCGCCCGCTCCATGGGGAAAACGAGAGCCTTTGAGTCGGCGGGCCAGCAGCACGGAGGCGGCCGGCCGCGGGAGGCTCGGAGGCGCTGTGCCGCCGCGCTAGGAAGCGGAAGGGCCGGCGGCGCCGGGAGCGGGCCGGGAGCCGCCGGAACCCCCGAGGGCCGCCCCCCACGCAGGGGGCGGGCTGAGGGCAGCCGAGCCGGAGCGGCGGCGGGCCGGGCCGGGGCTATGCTGCTGCGCCTGGTGCCCGAGTTCGAGCTGCAGAGGGACGTGCTGCCCTGGCTGGCGGAGCGGGGCTGCGCCGCGGCTCTAGGTAACGCTCCGGGAGGCCGAGGAGAGCCCCATCCCTCCGGCCGGCCGTCTCTCCCTCTCTCCGGCCACCCTCCCGGCCCGCGGAGGAGCCGGGCTGCGGGGAGGCCCCGGGTGCGGGTCCCCGAGAGAACCCCGGGCAGGCCCGCAGAGGGAGCTCCGGCCGCGGGGGCCGGGGGATGGCGGCGGGGGAGCGGTCCCTGGGCCCCCCTCGGCCCCTGGGCCCCCCTCGGTCCCCTCGGCCCCTTGGCTCCCCTCAGGTGCCGGGGCTCGAGGGGAGCGACCCTCGGGTGCCGGGGTTACTTGAGGTGGGCAAGTTCGCTGTACTCAAGGAATTTCTGACATGCCGAAAACACTTCTACACATCTGCTACACTCGTTTTTTCTTCCTGCTTCTTAACACGTTTGGGGCTTTCTCTTTTTCTTCTCCCTTCCTCCCTTCCCCCCCACCCCGGCCAAAAAAAACCAAGAGAAAGTGTTAGCATTACTCTCTCTCCCACGCTACTCCCCTTTCTAGGGGGAAAAGCCCCACAGCCTGAACGCTTTGGTGTGCCTGGTAAACGAGTGCTGGTTTAAAATTAGATGCAGCGTCAGCTGTCACAGCACCGTGCGATCGCCGGCATAGCGAGCGCTCGGGGTCGTGGTTGGAAAAAAATGACCTCCCGTGTTCTTGGCACTGTGGCTTTTTGCTTGTTATTCGTCTGCAGAGCTACTGGCTCAGTTCTGCTTTTCAGAAACTGATGAAAAACTTATTCTAATAAAATAATAATACAGTAAAAGTTATTGCTTCAGTAGCAAGACCATCGATACGCAAGTGTGATGAACTTGAACGCCTTCAGTTGCTTTTACTTAAAATACTTAAATTGCTTCCCGCATTGAGGGGCTGTTTGGTGACAAACCAGAAAGTATCAGCTTGGAGAATAAGGGAGTTATTTAGCAAGCTATCATTTAAAAAATCTGTTAAAAATACTTCACATTTTCTACATATACTGAACAATTGTTGAAAGGTATACTGAAGGGATCTGGGGTAAAATTCTGAAATTCTCCATGCATAATTGATTAATGGATGAATTTATCAGTTCATCAGTGATGAATTCAAAGATAAGTCAATCTATATGTTAATGAAATAAGGGTCTCAAAATGGCACTGACTTGTGTTTGGGAAGGAGAAAATTGTGTTGAGTCTTTTAAAATGTAATGGAGTCTTCCTTCAATAATGTCCCTGTTAATACAGAAGCATAAGACTCTAGTTTGGAGGGTGCATCTGATCAAATACCAGTACTGCTGTATTGCATTTAAACTTATCTGTGTATAGTGACTTCCTCTTCATGCAGTGCTGTCTTATTAGGAATGTGAAGGTGGGAGGTAGGGATTTGAAAAGATTAATTTAAACATCAAAGAAATATCTAATCACAGAAAGCAAGTAATTTTTAGGAGTCATGATACTTTCTGTCAGTGTTTTCAGATGTTACCTATTCATATTTATTATTTTCTTTCCTAAGGACTTGAAAGCACTCGATAGCATGTGAGAACTGCTAATTGCGTGAGAGCTGGGAGTAGCTGTGATGAGAGGAAGGGAGCGGCAGGCAAAGTGAACCAGCCTTGTTCTCTTTATTCCACTTAATTTGGTATGAGCTGCATATAATGGTCTTCAGGAAATCAAACTCTGCTTCCTCCTGATTATGTTGCTAAAAGCTGTGTGCTGGGCAGGCAGGCTGGGTTGGCTCATTTGCAGCCCTTCTTATGCTGGTCTCAGCTGTGGGCATGAGGAAAGAGTTGTAATTCTATGTGCAGGGTTTTACTGTAGGAGTTTCCAGGGGCAGAGACCATTGCCACTTCTTTGCCTCCATATTCCCACTGACTGTTTTCTAGAAAAGAGCAACTCTTTTCTGACACAGAACTTTTTCAGCTCCTTTAAGATGTCTGTGTCCGCTGATAGGTAAATTCATTGACATGGACCTTCTTCTCTACCAATATTCTGTGCCAAGGAAATATTGCATGAGAAAATGTGGAGACTGTAGTACTCATCTTGAAAGTTTGAGGTGGTTGTTAAGTTCCAGGAAGCTTCAGATAAAAAAGAGAGCATGTTACCTTAGACTCTCCCAGCTGTCACCATCTAGCCCTAATATAGTGGTGTTATAGTGTACTTTGAGTGATCTGAAACCAATAGAAAGTGATGTGTTGCTCAGTGTACAGGAAGGGTTTTCATTATCCTCCCACAATCAAATGGAAAATTTACTTTCTGCTGATAATACTTGAAAACAGTTTTTTTTTTCTTATCACTGCAAGCTGTACAAGCCAGTTTATAGTATCAGGCTTGTTAAACTAAGTTTCACTAAGTGTCTTCCTTCTATCAAAACTTTGTGATAACTGCAAAGTAAATAGTGTCAGACTTGACTAATGCTTGCAGAAGGTTGAGGAGAGTTCTTTATGATGATGCTTACTGAACTACAGGCCACCTTTATTATATAATTGAGACCAATCATACAGCTTCAACCTTAATAAGGGCAAAGCTTCCACTTCTAGTAAAAATTCCATCACAGATAAACACATTTTTGATGGCTGCAGTGATGAGAAAACATAAAAGCAGCATCAGGAAAGCATGCATTTTTCTCACCTTGAGTACCATATTTGATCTTTTTTTTTTTTTTTGGTAGTTTTCATTTTAATTTGTACTGCTTTGTCCAGATATGCTCTTCTCTTTCTGTGTCCATCTTAGCTTCCTGCTTATCTGTTTCTATTTTAACAGTACTCTTTCATTCACATCCCAAATAATTTTGTGTCCTGCATTGTTTAGTTCCCTGTACTTGTAGGTAGGTTGTATGTCTCTCTATATGGTATTTGACCTTATGGTTCTTTGGATTTTGGGGGTTTTTTTTCTTAATTTCTTTTTGGAGGAGGAGGAGCTAAGAATGACACAGGAGAGGTGCTGTTGGTGTTGTAGAACTAATGTCTAAAGATGTAGTTTATTTTCAGGCTTTCCTTTGAGCTGCTGAAGGGGCAGGTGTGAGCAAATGATATTTTCCTCGGGCTGGTTCTCTCTTCCTGTAGTGGCCAGGGGACTGGAGTATGGCTTAACTGTCTGAACTCTATGTTGGGTATAGTAAATGAATGCAAGGGGGTCATTTTGGTTTGGTTTGGTTTTCTTATTCTTTGAAAAAGCACATTCCATTTTCATAACAAAAGGTAGAGGTAATTAGAATCATAATTCTAATGAAGAGGTAGGTGTTTACAAAAATATTTTTTTCTTGCATGTTTTGAAGTCCCTTAACTATCTGTGTTGAAGTTTATCAGATTTAAATCATGGTGTAAGAAGTACTCCCTCTTTTTCCAGAAAGGAGTAATTTTGGCATATGCAAATAAGTATTTACAAGTAAAAATGTATTTAGCATATTTGCTTAAAGTGTGCATAAATTATAGGATGAACTAGCTAAAACAAAAATCCTGTGTCTTTTTCTACTTCTTATTTCAGACACTTCTGAGAATTCATCAGCACTCTACGTTGTAAATGTTGAAAGAAATGGAAAAATTATTTATACCTGGAAGGTAAGTCCACCTTGGAATTAAAAAAAAAAATAGTTGAGAATAATACTCTATGTGAATCTAAATGAGTTCTTGTAGTTTAATTTTTTTTGAAGTAAGCATTAGAACGTGGAAACACAACTGATTACAACCTGGGGGGGTTGGGCAGTGGGAAAATACCCGTCTCCACTTCAGTCAAAGGTTAAGAATGATGAAATGGAGACTAAAGTACTCACCTGATTAAGTCCATAGGGTTTTTGTCCTTGATTTTTTGCTGGCCCAGAATCTCCCCATGAATGAAATGCAATTTCTTTAAAACACTTCATAAACACATAATTTCACACTCAATTTCTTAGTGAAGCCTATTAAATTCATGTGCATTGCTTTAGTTAAATGTTTTCTCCTACTAAAATGTTTTAAGATACCATTTATCTAGCACTGTTTCTGCATATACCTGTCTTTAAGATTCATCTATAACATTTTATTGCAAGTAGTCTGAAGTAACCCCTGTTTATTTGATGCCTTGAAGTATCTAGAGCTGGCTTCTTAACATTGGATTCTGCTCTCCATGGTACATGTTTTATTTTTACTTCCAAGTGGGTTTTCTAATGGTTTTAGAAAGTGAGACTTTGTCTTCTTCTCATTGTTCCTCTGATGAGACAAGCTGTGCTTCTTGACTGTGCAGCTCAGTCCAGAAGATTCTGTAGATCCAGCTGGATCCTGGAGGATCTTGGTTCTTGAGGAGCAACTCCAGTAGAGTAGGGGTGCCTTTCATTCCTCTCTGGCTCAACAATGCTAAAACTCTCCAGCTTCCCTAGGGTTAAGGGAAGAGGTGAGGCTTCACCAAGGCTTTAACTTTAATATGCTTTCACTGTGGGTGGATGTTTCCTTTAGTACAAGCATAGGGAGGGGAGCGTGTACAAGGCAACAATAACCATAAAAACAATTCTAGAGTGTCTCAAAGTTTGGGGTTTTTTCATTGCTTAAGACCCTAGAAGACTTAATACAAATACACATGTAACTCAGCAGGAGAGCTGGTACTCTGTGTGTGTGGTGTTGCTGATTTGTAGCACCTGTGGAATCTCACACTAAGCTTTTTTGGGCCTCTGACAGTGTAACTGCCTTGTGTGCTCTTAGGCTCTTGCAGCTGGCACAAGGGATGAGCTGTAGCTCAAGGTTCACATGTCTAAATGTAGGTGTGTGCCTGCATGCTGGGTGTTGAAGCTGCCACTGTAGTCTGTAGGGATCTGGCCAAGGCAGTTGGTGGAGCTTAGGGTAACTGGCCACTGTAGCCTGTTCTTTGGGAGGATGTAAACTAGACTGAGCTGGCCTGCCTTGTTTCCTCATGGATACAAATAGAAAACAACCTTTGTCTTTTAAGTGAGAGACAGTCAAGTGTATTCTGTGTGAAACCAGGGGAAAGTGGACACTGAGTTTTATTTTCAAGCTTATTTTAGAGTATTGTGTTGTACTGTGGTTTTGACAGTGTCTATATTTTGTGACATTAATAGTTAATGTAAAGGAAGATGTTTTTAACAGAAGTGAATTCCATTTGCAAGGTAATGCAAGTATCTTCAGAGTGCACTTGAAAACAAGTGTCCTAGTTTATGCCTAGTCATGGGCATTGATGTAGCTCTGTTACCAGTCCTGTAAAATGTATTTTTCAGTTTCTGAGTAAGATGGTGTTAACATTTCAAACACACTTGAAAAAAAATAGTTATTTGTGAAACCACTTGCTTAATCTTAAATTAGGAGGCCTGGAGCCTGTGTCTTAATATAAAGACATTTTGTTTTCCTTGTTTAAATCAGAAGTCAAAGACTTTTGTCATTGCTACAACAATAATGACACACTCAGAAATAGACCCCTTAGGAAGCAAATACTCAGGCTTTTGTTTCAACTTCACAAAGCACGATGCCATAAATTTGTAAATAACCACAGATCTCTGCCCTCTCCCCCTAAGCAATTGTTAAAAACAATGAAGCTCACTGTGGAAGTAGAAGCCTGTGTGGCTGGATTTAATGTCAGTAGTTTAGCAATTTAGTGCCCATACCCAGAGTACATTAATACACATCAGTTTGATTTGCTATCTAGTATATGCTGAAAAGGAGAATTTTCTTTTTTAATATAATTGGAAAATTTAAGGTATGGTAAAAATTAAGAGGTAGTAAAGTTTTGATTTGTAGTCCCAAACATTTCTAAGTGCCTCAAACAAAATCATCATATATTATTTATCAGTAAGCTGGAAAGGATATATATTATGTTACTCTTCAAAGGCAGAAAGCTAATGGTGAGCTTATAAAATACTTAGCCTTCAAAAACTAACTTCCTAAAGCAGACCTGAAATCCTTTTTCCAGGCTACAGCCAGATCACTGGGAGCTGATTTTTGGTGATGTTTGATGCTTCTGTGCTCCCTTTTGACCACCAGTTTGGTGAAGTTCAGAATTCCAGCCTTAAATCTCCAGGGGCCAGAGCATCCCTATTGATTCTTGTACAGACATCTCTCTTCCTGGCCCTATTGCCTGTGACTAAAACCAGTTTAGAAGCAAAGTGAGAGAGAGGCATTAGGTTTATGCAATGGTTTGTGGGCTGTGGATTGGCCACATTTCAGGTTTATCCCATGTGTTAGTTCTAAAAGGAAAAAAATAAATCTTTGTTCTCTTGGAATTAGAATTTGCTTTCTTGGAATTAGATAATTAACTGCCTGTTTATATATAGGACAAGGAAGTGTGTGAGGGTGTGTGTCAAGGGGCAGGGAGAACAGGGAGGTAGGAAAAAAACCCCCAGTGCTTAACTTTGTGTATATTTATATTGCTAGTGCTAATTTGTTTTCATCTATAGGGAAACCACAGAAACACTCACATTGGATTGTATGATCTTCAAACGAAACAAAACGAGGTGAGAGCAATACCAGGTTTCTCTCTGGTGACAACAGTGCTGCAGTGTTTCAGATTTTATGCTTTGCAACACAGTATGTTAGGTGCTTAAGGGGTGTGTCCTTGTTGGAAACAGAAAAGATGAGGTATTGGAATGATTCTCAATAGTGTTAAAATGCACCACGTTGCAGAACATCTGAAAGGTTGAGAGTAGTAAAGCATCATGTCTGCAATCTTCATTTCTAAACAACCTTTTAAACAAGTCCTTTCCACTTCTCTTCATATTGCACACATGTGCCAAGAAGTAAATGTTTGGAGTTTTCTTTATATGTGTTTATTCTTGGTCTGTTTGGTGATACATTTTAAGAGATTATTTTATTCTAAAACTGAACACACTGCAATTCAGTAAGTAAAATCATGACAACAAGTTTTTGAAGGTGTCCCCATAATAGTCAGAAATTAGGGAAATTTTGTATTTATATAATGGTCTGCTATGCTGCTCTAGTGGCAACATAGAGCTCGAAAGAACCATTAAAAAAAAAAACATGAGAAAAAGGACAACTATTACAATTGAAACCTGAAATGTGGTTCTTCTGGGCTTAAAGTTAAAATCTGTGGGACAGCAGTGTTTTCCTAAGAAGCAATTAGATGGTTTCCTTTATGGAGTTCGAAAAAGCACAGTTTTTAACATTACTGTGTTTTTCTCTGCAGCACCTCTATATGTTTGAGAAGAATCTGCACATAATCAGCTGTTCAGTCAACAATGAAAGGACCTTATTGGGTAAATATGTGCTTTATCATTAGATTTTTTTGGTCAAGATTTAGTTTAGTAGGATGATACATTTGGGTTTAGAATTACTTAAATGTAATTAAATGTTAATTAAACCTATGTGTTGCCCACAGCAGTTTATTAATTTCTGTGGATCCAAAATCAGATAATGTAGGTAACAACATAAAGGCACAGCTGTGACAATATTGCAGTTTTATTAAAACATCTAAGACACACTGCCCCTCTGTTCACTTTCTGCTCCTGCATTTGTGCATACCTGCTACATCTAGAAGAGCTTCTGATGTTCCTTTAACATACATGTTTTGGTAAAAGAATTGTGATGCTCATTCTTCAAGGATGTTTGATAAGATTAATGTCCAATATGCACACTCACTGTGGTTGTGTTGATGCTTTCTCCTCCCACAGCAGTCAGCTTCTGTCAATACTCAGAGGAAGAAAGAGCAACTCAGCTCTTACAGTCAGGTACTGCAAGTGGATTTCTTAATACTGTTTGAAGTATTGGGCCTTTTTGCTTTCTTTCTCAGGTATTTCTGTTTAAAAAACAAACTTGCTTACATCAAAGAATATTATCTAAAACATGTTCTTTTTGCAGTGTCCAAGTATTTAACCTTGCTAATCGAAATTCATCCCATTAATAATGTGAGAGTGCTAAAGGCTGTGGATAGCTGTGTTCGAGTACAGGTAAAGTATCCAACTAATCTGAAGATAAGCCTTTTTAATCTGCTATGCTAGAGAGAAGCCATGGTTTAGTGCAGAAATATCTCATGTTATCTTGCAGCTGTTACAGAGATAATGTCCCCTGTTTCTTCAGAGAAATAAAAAAATGTCATAAAATGAAACTTCATAAAATGTTTGGTATAGAATATTTCTCCAACACGAAGGTTACTTTTTTATTTCTCTTCAGTCTTCCAAAGTTTGCAATTATAGTGACTGGTGACTATTAGTATGTAATAACAGCTATTTCTATTAATTAAATATCATTAGTGTGTCTGATTAAATTGAAAAATACATAAATACCCAGCTAAAAAACCCCAAAACATTTTAGATAAATGTTCTAAACTACTTTGGTTTTTACTTACTTCTTTACTACTTCTTTACTTTACTACTTACTGTGACATTTTCTGTATAGTTTCTTTATCCAGTTGAAGGCAGAAATGCTTCTAGAGAAAGTCGTCTCTTGCTAGTTTCAGAAGATAAATGTGAGTTAATATTTTCAAAGTACATTGTCATTCTTTTACTTCAAGATGATTGTCATAGTTTGTATTTTTGGTAGACTTTTACTGGGGGAAAAAACACAGGAAAAAGAAGGGTGTGAGTTATTCTAGGTATTCCAAAGGTCTTTCAAAAACTGTATCATTTACCAGATTTTTTTCCAATGTTAACAGAATGACCATCTTTATCTACGATTAGTTGCTTAGCTCTTGCATTCATCAGTTATCTTTATTTCTAAAAAAGCTAAAATAGACTCCTTATAGCTGCCTACATAAATCCAGAGCAAATCAATTGACCGAAAGATGTCATTTAACATGGGAAGTGGGACAAGAATAGAGCAATAGTTCCTTGGATTCAGATAACATTGTATGTTCAGCCTAATCTAATGGCAAGGAATGGATAAAATGGACATTTGGAAAAGACTGGGTTTTCCCAACTTATTATAGAGTGAGATCTCTTATTCCATCCCCTTGGAGAGACCCATCTTCCCTGAGCTAGACACCAACCTTTGGAAGGTGGCCTTAGGTGGACAGAGCTAAATCAGAAACACAACATCTGCTGGGTGGGTGTTGCACTTCTCATGCAGGCCAGCTGTGGATAACTTCCAGGAGTTTTGTGTGGGAAGGGCTGTTCATGGCAAGAGGTGAAACAGGTCAGGGATGGTCTTGGGCATGGGCAGGCAGCTCTGCAGACTCTTTCTTTCCATGGGTGCTCCTTGGCTTGGTTGGGCACATTCAGTGCAGTGACAAGAGTCACTGCTCTTCAAGCCTGGGCTGTGCTGAGGTGGGCAGGGAACTCTTTCCATGAGGGGTTATGACTGAGGCCACTCTCAGCTCAGGAAAGGAAGAGACTCCAGGTCTCTGTGTAGGCACCTGTGCTCATGTGTCACAGATTTCCTCTTGCACTGGAGTTGAACTTTCCTGGCCCTGAAGTGTTCTTACAGAATTCTAAGAGGTGAGCTTGTTTAATAAGCTGTGTAAAACCATTTAATTTTTTTTTTTGTAATGATTTTTTAAAATTTTATTTTAAAGATATTGAACAATTTGACATCCATGTTGTTGCAGAAGAAGAACACAAAGTGGTAAGATTCAAAAATCTTTGATTTTGAGGGTTTTTTTACTTTAATTAATTTAGCTGAAAGTTTTGAAATTTTTTGTCTTATGCTTGGGCAACACAAAGTTTATTAAAGAAAGCATTGATTACTATGGCAGCTTATGCAGATGACCACAAAGCTGATTGAAAAACTTTACACCTTGTAATCTCTGAGGAAATTTTTTTATTTTACTGCGTTTGTTATGTGTTGCTGAATGTTTCTGTGTGTTAGAAGTTAGGAGTAAATATAGTGTTTATTAATTTTAAAACTATTTTAAATATTTGCAACCATTTAAAATATTTTTAGAGTTGCCTTCCTAATCTTGTCTGTTGTGACTCTGTGTGAACCCATTAGAGGATTTTCTTAAAAAAACAAATGAACAGAAGATGTAAAACTTAGATACAGCCCAAGTACAGTGAATGTTCCAATCTTTGTTTCCCCTCATCTCTTTTTCTAACATGAATTTGTCAAAAAATTGTGAATGTTCTTCTTGAAAGACTTATTGTTAATGAGCACTTGTCTAATAATATAACAAAATAATGTCCAATATTGTAAATGATTGTGTCATGAAAGCCAGTGTTTTGTGTTATGGAGGTGAATGTAGGCTTTGAAGGAAAAGTTAAGGGCCTGATTTTTGTCCCTTTGCAATCTTTGGTGGTTTTCTCAGTTTGTCATGACCCTTCAAGCAGATGTATTTTATATGCTAGACTACAGTAGTGGAGTAAAGACTTAAGTACAATCAGAAAACAGATCTGATGTCCTTCTGACAAACAGATTTCTTTTGGTTGACATGAAATCTCCCTGTATCATGCAAGTGCATGTATACAGTGTCAGGAGTTTTCCACAGTACTAGCCTTTTCTCTGCTCCAGCCCTCTCTCTCACACGGCTGAGACTTCAGACAGAAATCTCTTTTGGAGCTGACACATTCCCTTCAGCAGTTAATGTAGCTGGTTCTGAACTGACTGTGGTATTTCCCTCCTCTCTGAGGAAGGGTGCCTCTGCTATTCTTTGTTCACTTTGAGCAGTTTAAGTGGTGAATTTCTTGCAAGCAAGGAGGACTGGAAGAAGAGATTTGTTAGTAGGTGTTCTCTGAAAACTGTGCTTCTGATCTCTTTAAACTGAGCACCTTGCACACAACAAAAGTGGACTTCATGCTGCTGACAAGGAGCCTGTTCCTTCCAACCTCCTTGCTCTCTGTGTGTGTTCTTGCACTGCTTTTCTCTTTAAAGCACAGACTGTGCATAATTGTTGCAAAACTTTATTTGATGGCTTCTAATATTTTTATTCTTTCCCTATAGGTGATTCAAAAGTCAGGTCAGCTTCCAAGAGCCAAAGTTGTAGATGACCTCGTTTGGGCACAGTGGGATATGATGGAGCAAAGACTCTTCTACATTGTTCCAAAGGTGAGCTGAAAGTCATTCTTGCAGTTTTCTTCCTGCCTGTCTAGTGACAGTGAAGTTTTAAGTGTGGAGTAGCAAGTAGGGGTTTGTTTTCATTAGGATGGTCTTTCTTGTTCTTGCCTCAAATAACCTAAAGCAAAAGCCAAATTTGCTGTAGCTGCTGTTGTGCTTGGTACATTACAAGAAGACTGGTCTTAGTGCTTTCTATAAAAAAGGTGGGCTTGCTAAATTTTTTTTTCTTGCTTTAGAAAGGTCTTTTATTCAAAAGTATCTAAATCTATCCAAAACTGCTGTGAGTATAATGCCTGTCTTCTAGAGGATTCACATCTAGAAAGTATTTTGTGTGCAAACTTACTGAGAGACCAAATGACGACAGGTTCTTGGCAAGAAGCTTTGAAACTCTCAAAAAAACCCAGGGTTTGGGTTTTTTATTTTGTCTGAGGGACTAATTGCACTTGATGCATTCTCTGTAAATAAAATAAAAAAAATTTTTTTACTCTTCTTAGCCACGAGAAGAGTGAATGTTAGGAAATAACAGGAAGTGAACTGTGATGGAGAAATATATTTATGTTTTTGTTTCTGAGATACCCATTTTGAACTGACTAAAGCAAGATGCAATTCTTTTTGCCATATAGGTAGATATGGAAAAACATTTTTTTAACTTTCTAAAATGTGTGAGACGCCTATTGCTGTGCTTAAATGAGAGCCCACAAGAGCAATTATCTATGATTGGCAGATAATGATCTGGGACAGGAAGGAAACATGTCACAGTGCTGTTGTGAGGGGTTATATGTGGTTTTTAAATTCTTTTGTCCCCTAACTTCTGCATATCTGTTAGCAAAGCAGATTGAGTGTGAAGAATGGTGCTGAGTATCCAGTCACTTCCCAGTCTGTATAATATCCTTTCTTACTTACAAAACACATTCTTTTTAATTCCAGGAATCAAAGAGTACTTTAAGGTGTGTCCAGTTTTATCCTGAGGAAAATTTTAATTCAATAGTAAGTTCTGAGTATTTTATTATAAATAATAATTTATTATTTACAGTGGGATGTAATTATGTTTTCCAGGTACTGGTACGGAGATCTTTTGTCTTTTTCATTGTTGAAACTTTTTCAAAGGAAAAACTGGAGTTTTTTGGGATTTTTTTGCATTATTTTCTTGTCAAGAATATATTCAGTGAGACTCAGATTTTTCCCCACAGTAAGGTAACTTTATTGGAATTACACTTGTTTTGACCTAGAAGGCAGTAAGTGACATTCATGACTGTACTGAACTTATACTCACTTATTGAAAAAGCAGGCTTAGCAAGTGCACTAGACAAAGAAACCATGTGATTTTCTGTCAGTTTTAAGTGAGACAAGAACATTTGTTGCAGCCAAAATACAAAAAACAGAACATAAAAATTATAACATGTGATTATTACTAGACCTTTGTTCCAGTGGCTTTTATTTTCTTTTTTTTTTTAAGAGTCTGTTTTATGGAGGTTTTTGAATGACTGTAAGGATTAGAGGAGGATAAATAAACTTGTTAAAATATTGAATCTGGTGAAATGTGACTATGACACATTTTATTGGTCTGAAATACTAAACATAGTATATTGACCTCTGTAAAGAACAGGTTTGTTTTCCTTTTTGTTTAACAGTTGGAATCACACCTGGATATTGCTGTAAATGACACACAATTAAAGTAAGTTGTTTGTTTTTTTAATGTTTTGGTTTGCTTTCCTTTCAATATACATGGTAATTTATTATACATGCTCCATTTTACAAACCTTAGTAAAATCTGTCCAAACCACAATATCTTTGTTTGCAGTTGCCTACATGGCACTGGAACATGAGAATAACATGAAAACTGTGTCCAGGCCTCCAGTTCTTATTCTCATCGGGGTCAACTGTAAAAAGTAATTTAATCCTTGACTGCTTCTTAGTGCCATTTAAAAAAATTATTTGTCTGAAGAGCTAGCTATAGGTTAAACCTTCTGAGTATGCTGAACCTATTTAAATTAATTTGCTTTAACCTTGGGCAGATTTTAATGGTGATGTTAAAATATCTGTCAAAGGAAGCTCTGCATTTTAATTGCTGTTGCAAGTTTTATTGGGCAGTTAAGCAAACCAGTAGCACCTTTTTATGGCCTGTGAAGACACTGCCTGTACTCTGTTCTCCTCCAGCATGCTCCTTCCAGCAGCCTGCACTTCCAAAGATGAAGATTTGTCTGATTCTGTGTCTGCCATGCACATGACTGCATCTGAGCTTGTCTCCTGAGGGCTCCCTTTTAACTGGATGAAAAAACTAGTCAGGATGGTTTAACTCTGTCACAATCCTCATCTGTCTTTACATTCCAAAAGGGCCCATTTATTTTTGTGAATAAAAAGTGGGGGCAGAGCTGTCAGGCCAGGTATCAGTAACTGGAGGTGTTTTAGTTCCACCCTGCTCCAACTGCGGTCTCAGAATGTCTCAGTGCTGTGCATAAGGCTCAGTGTGATGCTCCTGCATGTGCAGGTTGTGTCCTCTTACAGTTGGTGCTGAAAGAACACAGCTCTTGTAAGAGCTTCAATGCTGTATTTTACTTTATTTTATTGGTTTTCAAAATTACTGCAGAAGACCAAGGGGAAAATCCCTACAGGATCAAAATACTTCCTGGAAAAAAATACAACCAAATAAAAAAAACACCCTGCAACAAAAAAAAACCGAAGCAGACTGACTACAGTCTTCTGCTGCATGTTTTGCAGGGGGAAAATAGGCCTTGTAGATTTAAAAATATGTAAAACAATTGAAACACAGGCAGCATGAGACTGAAAATATCATGGTATAACAAGGTCCATGTGAGTGTGATTTTGAGCTTTTCCTTTGCACTATTTCCACTGAAAGTAGTGTCCCTTTTACAGATTAAAATGTAGCTTTACAGCCATGGGCTGTACAGTTAGTCTGCAAAACCTTTGAGTTATTAGGTGTCAGAAGTATTTGGATTTCCAGCATGTCATGACAACTTGCTTTCACTTCAAAGTATAGGAATGGTTGGGCAGTGCAGTAAGTGAATATGAAGTTGTCAGGCATGTTCAAAATTGGTGGATAACAGTGTGCAGTCTTGGGATTCTTGTTTCTAACAGCATTGAGCAAATTGGTTAAAGCCCAATTTAACTTGTATTACAGAACATTTGATTATAATTTAATTAGTATATTTTGGTTACGTAGTGACTGTTCTGGTGATCTTTTTGTTGTGATAAATCTCTTTGGATGAAGTGATTTACTTAGTGATCTTTATTTGCTCATAGACTTGTGAATTTTGGATATGATTACTGTCAAGATCAAGATGTTGCATCTAAATCTTTGAAAAACCTTCAGGTTTTCACAAGTAAAGCAGGTAATGAATAAATACAAGTATGGTCAAAATTACCTCCACTAGTAATTATCATGCAGTGTAATCCTAATTGATTACTGGATTTATTCATAAAATATTGGAAAACATACAAAAATAGAAAAATTTATAATGTGAGTGTGAGATTTGTATTCCTTTAGAGCATACTTTGCAGGTAACTGTGAGGAGAGGGAAAAGGCAACTGTGCTTTATTACTATTAATAAATTTCTTACCTTCTGAAAGCTGCAGTGAAGTTGAGCTGAAGTACCCAGGATTTTATATATCAACCTACCAACAATAAAACAGTCACCCAGAAACCTTTTGGTAGCCCAACTGCAAAGAACTGGTACCAGTGAAATATCTCAGTGTAAGAACACCTTAGCATTTTCCTGGCAGTTTCAGAACCCAGCAGGTACCAAAGCATGGCTGTGTGTTACATTAAAGCAATCTAATGTTTAAAGCTGACCACAATTATGTTAGAAAGTAAATTCAAGGAAGGTTTTGTCTGGGTTTCTGATCTAATATATAGTTGTGTTACAGAGGGGACATATGTACACAGAGCATGTGCAATGCAGGCTTTAAGAGCTTTGGATTGCTGATAGTGTGTGGTGTTTAGAAGGTCCAAGTATGTGATACTAAACATGGCATGTGCTACTCAGGGATTTGGTATACATATGATTCCTTAAACTTAAACCTAAAATGTTTCTGAAACCTTTAGGAGTTTGGAGTGTTCCTCCATCCTAAGGTATGCCATGAGCTTTTTGGGATTAAAAACTGGTCTCAAGAGGTATCTGTTCATCACAGTCATTTTCTGTGTTAGACCATCCAGGCAGGCAGAGATGGTGTCTGTTTGACCTGTGACTGGTCAGCAGAGTTGTACAGGGAAGTGTTGCAGGAGAGGCCGTACTTGTCCCTCCCCAAAGCCTGCTGTGCACACAGTGAACTGCTGAGCTGTCTGCCACTTGCACTGAAATGACCATTAGTGCAAATCAAGTGAAGTACAGCTTCCTTACATGGACTTTTTTTCTTACCAAGGCAAACTGCATGCTTCTAAAGATCAGAGGGAAGCAATTAGAAGTAAGAGAAAGCCAAGGCTCTATCTTTCAAATGTAGATTAGGGTTTTTCTCTGTTAGCAAGACAATTTGTTATATAAACAGCTAGTACAATAATAGAAAATATTATTTATTTATATATATGTTTCCTTTTAAAACCTATACTCCTCTGGGGCTGAAGTACTTCCTTGAGTTCAGGATGAAATTCAGTCATCCTCCAACAAGACTCTTGTTTAGTTACTGTGAAGTAAAATGGTTTTTTTCTGTCTGGTGACACAGTATTTAAAGTCTGTGTGGAACCTTTCTAAAGCAAAAGCAAAAGTGCTTTTCATTGCACTTATTGCAAAACAGATAATTTGACAATTGCACTTAAATGAGATTACTGTATGTGGCTTGGCCTTGAATATTGCTTAAAACTGAGGATTACCTTGCATAACCCATTTCTGGTAGCTAACAGTTTGGACCAAGCTATTTTGGTGCTAAAACCATATCTAGTTGTTGAAGACCACTATGGGTAATCACACTAAAGGTTCCCTTTTGTGCCTCAGGGGTGATTTGCAAAAGTGGACTGCAAGTTCTTTGTGGAGCAGACTGTGCCTGCTGTGGGCCTGCTAGCACAGCTCTGATATTAATGCCAGTATCCCTGCTTGTGCCATTCAGACATCCCTGGCAAAGTGTAACTGGCAAAACTTCAAACTGGAATATTCCATACAATTTCCCATTTAATAAAACTCTTATTGGCTCCTGCCAGTCTGAACTCTGAATGAAATCACTTCTCCTTTCTCAAACTTCTGCAGCAGAAAAAAGTAGCTCTGTTCCTTACACTCAGCAGAGACAAAATCTCTCCAGATAAAAACCCCCACGTAATTCTTGAATAGCTGAGATCAAGCAGTTCCAGTCTCAGAATTAACTTGGCATGCCCAGAATTCAGTGGTTATTAGATAAACACTGTACTGTTATGTTTTCTCTTAGTACTTTAGAAATATTTTTCAATTAAATTTGCTCAATATTAAAAAAATGCAGTAGTAGGAGGTCACAGACACTGGATTCCCATCAGCTAACCATCCCCTGAAATTTAGGCATCTGGACTATGTTTCAAGAAATAGGCATCTCCAGAGGATGACTCAATCCATATTTCTTTGTTTGCTGAACAGGAGTCTAAATGAGAGATGTTTGGATGGCTGAGGTTAAATGAGGCAAGTCCCTCCTAAGTCAGTACAACAAGACAAAAATGCCCTGGTGCAATGTTGTATTTGAGTTGTGACATTTGGATGCTTTGTTGAGATGCTGTTACAGCCTCATGTCTTGAGTTTTTGCTTGAACAGAAATGAGGAATTTAGTTAAAGTTTTGTAGAGAAAATTTAATTTCTGTATATCATAGGTGATTCTTACACTCTTACAGTCTCAATGGGCTGACTTTGTCAAGTGCCAGAGTTGTAACTGCTCTTTCCTGAATAGGAGTAGAATTTTATTTTTAAATTCTTCCTTTTTTTTTTTTTTTTTAACCTTTGTGGTCAAGATCTTTTTTCCCTTTTATTTCTGGAAAGATAAGTGTCCATCCAAGTATATCCTCACATGAGTCTTCTCACCTTGCAGCATTCAGCTACAGCTTTTACTGTTTGCAAATGATTTTGAAATGGGTAGTATGGTAGACCTGGCTCTGCATACAGTTGCAATTGGCTAATAAGCTTTCCCTGCAGCAGCACAACCCAGCTCTAATTTGCAGAGAGCTCTGCTAAGGGTAGGAAAGGAGTCTGTGATGTATTCTTAGTGTCTGGCTGCTCTTCTGGGATTGCCAGGACTGTGGCAGATATAACTTTGCTCGGACACCTGTTGTTCTGAGGCTGCCATGTTTCTGTCTGCATTAACAAAGCACCATTTGTTATTTCCGGTTGTTTGTAGCTCAGTTTGTTGACACATGGAGCAATATTGTTGAGTTGAAAGATGCACATCCTATTTATAGTCTGCCAGAGCTGCAGTTTCTGTGGTCAGCTTGCACATTGCCCACTGACACTTCAGTCTGAGCACGCTCACTTGCCTGTTGTGCAATTTACAGAGCAGTGTACGCAGAAGACTCCAGCATACAAGAAGGAAATTTGCAGTTCTGGAAGGGAGCTGTTTGATAATAAAACAGCAATCCAGTGGGTTGCTGGAACTTCTCCAGTCTTCCTCATGAGTCCTGATGCTGCTACTTTAAAAATTATGCATGTTCTGATAGAAGCCAAGGGCTCTGGCAAAATGCCCTGTCTGTTGTCTGGATGACTCAAATATCCAAGCAAAACTGTATCAAACCATGTTCAGTCAGCTAAGAATAAGCAGAAAGAAAAATTGCACCTTAAGAAAGCAGTTACCTTCACCAGAAGGCAGAAACAAGAACTGTCTCAGCCATATCTGTATCACAGCTATGGTACAGCCTTGTGGTGTGAAATACCAAGGCATTTAATCAAATAAAGTAACTGGGTACCTGTGCTTTTTTTGTACTTGTGCTTTTTCCATACTGTGCCATTTTCTGCATAACTTGTATACACAGCCTTTTATTTTTTACAGAACAGTACCTGTATTAGTATTACTTTCTTTTCTTCTTTTAAATGATAAATTTCCAATAAAGGTAAAAGGTGAATGGTTGTATTTGTGGATGACCTATCCCAGCTGTATTGGGATAATGTGGTTTGGAAGCTCTTTTTAACATGAATGCCAAGGCATCAGAGTAAGGGGATTAAAGTTTTTATGAGATGAAAGTAGGGTTACCATCCAGTGGGTCATAACAGGAGCAATCTGATCTAGAATTATTCTGAGAGTGGGAAACCTTCCTGTATGCAGTACCCTGGCTGAAATAAACTTGCCTCAAGGACTGACTTCTCTCCTAAAAAAGGTAATAGCAGTTCTTTGGGCTGGAAAGGGGAGAAGTGGCTATCACTTCTAGTGTGAGAAAGCTTTGGTAGTGTATTCATGCTGCTGCCAATATGAGATTACTTGAAAAGAAAAGAAATGGTGTTTTATTATATTGTTGAGCATATCTGACAGCTCCTGAACACAAAATATCTGTATTGAGGCAGTCTGTGGAGAGAAAGGGTTGATCAGTGTTCTGGCTGCAAGCATGATTTCTCCTGGAAAGGGCTAAAATGTACTTCCTGTAAAAGAAGGAGCTGGCCATGACAGGACCCAGCTTTCCATTGTGCCAGATTGCCTCCTCTGTTCTTTCTTGGTTTTGTTTCATTAGGTAGATGATGAATTGAGTCCATAATAGATATTCCTGTAATCTTTACCTTTTTTTGAGAGATTATTTTTAGTTCCTAATTTGAAACAATCTTGATTTGGTTTTGTGCGGTATAAAGATGTCTGGATATTCAGCTGGACAAGTTAATTTTCTTTCCCTATTTTGTCTTTCTAGGAGGCTTGTGTGTGTGTTGTAGTCTAGTCTCTGATATTCCTCATGAGATCATATACTCCATATATTTTCTACATAAAGGTAAGACTAACTTGTTAACTTACTGTGCTTTATTTTGGAGAATGACAGTGTGCTGAAAGAGTCAGAGAATGCCTTTCAAAACAAAAACCCACCAAAGTCTGCAGACAATAAGCTACTGTGGCTGGTGTTTCAAGACAACAGCTGCCTTTAGCTGCCTTTAGCTTTGGCTTTCCTGCTGTAGGCTTCCTGCCTGATGCTGAGTGAGTAGCTTCAAACCAGTGGCCTTGTAAATGGTTATTAATTTGGTCCCTTATTTCTAGCCAGACTTTCCGGCATGCTGAGCCCAGACATCAATGAAATCTGTGGGAGCTTGCAGGTGTGTTGTACTTATGCCATAAGGCATTTGTATGGGAAATAGAGCCAACAGCTCTTAGCTTGAATGTCTGTTTAGAATTCCAGTTCAATGTGTCATTTTCACAGCAAGAGGTGCAACACCCACTGACTCTAAGAATAGTTGCTGTGTAAGTGGTGCTCAAGCTCTTAAAGTTAAGACCTTCTGTTTTAAAATAATAAAGGACATTGTTTTATTCCAATCAGAATAAAAGTTCTCGTTATCAAGATTTTCTTACTTGATACATGAACAGAGAGGCAAATTATTTCTCAACTGAGAAGCTGCAGAAGCTGCATACTATGGAGTAACTGTGTTCAAGTGCACACTGTGTCTCTGTTCTACCTAACTGTTTGCTTTCTTGTGTCAGGATGCTTCTCATAGGTCATAGCTGCACATACAAGCTGCTTTGCTTGCTGCTGGAATACTGTGGGATTGAGTGAACTACCTTTTTGTGTTCTTGAGGCATTAACAAATTGGGAAAAGTCCTTTTTGGGTGTGACACACTGCACTGCACTGCTGTGAGGGGCTGATTTCCCCAGACACACCTGACATGTAGCCAAAGAGTTGTTGGATTGCTTGGAGCCAACCATGGCCTGATCTGTACTAGGAAGAAACTGGGGATAAATATGGTGACATTGACTAGCTAAGTCTGAAATGACCTCTGTGGAATGGAGTTGTTTGGTGCAGAGCTGTTTGTGGGTTCATGTAAGATTCATCAGTTGTACAAGAGAATTTTAGTAATGGTCCTGCAGTGACCCACAGAATCAGTGGTATATTGGGTCCATTACTCACATTTTGCAGTCCATAAACCATATTTTGAAGACATTTAAGAAGTTCAGTTTATTCTGCAGCCTCTGTAATCTTGGCTGGAAGCTTCCCACCCCTGTTAAAACAGTCACTGCAGCATAAACAGAGAAGTCACGATGTTGCAGTGGAATTCTGCAGTGCTGGTTTTAGCTTGCATGTGCTCATGCTGGCAAGTGACAAAGTGGTGATGGGGAGTGTACTGATGCATTGCAAGCTAACTTCAGTCAGTATTTTGTATGAAAAACTGTATCTTTTGACACCTCTGCCTCTGTAGTGTTGCTGTTGGTGATTTTTTTCTTGGTGATTCTGTAAACTGTGGATCTTATATTGAATTTCCATGCATTATTAAGTAGCATCCTGATCATGATCATGACACCATTAGTTACTAGAATCTTCAGCTTTTCTCAGAGCAAATTTGAGGGCATTGTGTCATTCTTACTGGGTGCCAGAAGTGTGGTAGAAGTCTAGATTAAAACAACAGCTGTGCTGATGCAAAGCCCATGCAAACACAGCAGGTCTGAAATTGGCCTTTGTATAAACTGAGCTGAACTAAATTAGAGCAATAGGGCATGCAGATAAACAAAGTGGAAATTCTTTAAAGCAATTGAAAGATCACCAAAATGTGAAACACAGCTATATAAAGGATTTGTGTTTGGGTTTTTCTGGGAGAAAGGTATTTATTATCCCAGAGCACAAGCTTGCTCTGGGATGGAGTGCTTCTCTAAACACAAATGTAGGCTGGGCAGTGCATGGCTAGTTTTTGCACACTAAAGAACTGCATTGTGTAGGTGCCAATCTACTAAGTGTGCAGGAACTCTGTTCAGGATGGATTAAATCTGTCTGTGCAGACAACCCCATAAAGCAGTCTAAAAGATCCCTGTTTGCATCTGTGGGAACTGCAGAAGTTTCTAGCTATAAAGTCGTAGGTGGATTGTAACAAATGGTGTTTATTGTTTGAGATTTTTAAAGGTTTTTTTTTTCCCTCAGGTTACAACAAAACTTTTACAGTTTCTCTAGAAAGAACAGAATCTCATCAATTGAAGGAAGTGGCTTTTATGAATCTTGGTAGGTTACTTGTGTTACTTTCCTGTGTGACTGCCATTCTCTGTGTAGTGTGGAGACAAATGGCTAACTCTTCTCTGGGAGGAAAGGATTTTTTTTTCCTTGGCTTTAGGGAGCAGTGTTATTTTGCTGCTTTTCTTCTGCTTGCCTTTTGTATTTGGCATTTGATATTGCAATACCTCACTATTAGTAAGCAGCTTCCTCTGAAATTGCCTCAAAATCCGTGCTGGACACCAGCTGCTGAGTTCTTGAGTATCTCAAGTTTCTTGAATCCTACCCTGGAAACCCAAATGTACTGCTAGTGTTTCCTGTGTTAATACAACAGCAGCTTTTAATTAACTCCTTTTGTATTTCCTAGATATAATCAATTCCTCACAGAGAAGTGAGCCAATCATGTGAAAGAGCCTCTTAAAGCAAATAAGTGATCAAGTGCTAAATTGACCACTGTTGTTTCTTTAAATAGACTATTATGTGGCTGCTTATTTGCCTGGCCAGTTCCTGCACCTCCTGAACATTCAACATCCTGACATGCTGTGCTATAGTTTGTTTCTGACAGGTATAGTAAAACTGCTTTAAGTAATTTAACTGTTGTTGTGGAAACTTGTTCATATCTCTTTACATGAAAGTTGTGTTTCTCAATGTTTCCTTATTGCATAGTGTTCTGACAAAGGAAGGATACTCAAAAAATGACATTTTTGCTACTTTCCATTTTAGAAAGAGAAGCTGAACTGGCATTTCATACTTTATGTATTTCATACTTCTTGCTTGTTATGAAATGGAAGAAGACCTTTCACTGAATTTGAAATTCTCTGCCTTGGTTTCGCAGTTTCCCTTCCCCTAGCTTTGCCCATGTTCTTGGTCCTCCACTGTTTTCAAATTTCACATGAGATGTAAATTTGATTTTACATTTCCTTCCTCCAATTGAGTTGCTCTAAATGTGTGTGTTTGGAGGGTGTGGGGAAAGGAAATCTGTGTTTCCTTCACCTGATCAGGCTGATGCAATTTAATTTAGAGTCTCATCTGAGATCCGTGTTACTTCATTTCCAATGCATTTCCAACAAACACGTCTTTGTGGGAAGTGGTTTATTTTTGGAAGTGGGGTGCCTTTGTTTGAAAACAGAAATCTGTTGTTCTGATTGGGTGAAGGGGACATAAATTGTGGAAACTGGTGCAGGGGCAGCATCATAGGAAGCTAATACCTGTTTTGGATGTGTAATGAAATACTGTCCTGCTAAAAATGAGTGGAAAGCATCACTGCTGGATGGTGGGCCTGATTTCTCTGATGCAAGGGCTCTGAACTACAGTACCTGTATGGTACCATGGTGGTGAACACCGGTACATAAATAAAATGGTTTTGGTCTGAGGCTTCAGTGAATAATTGTAGAGCAGAACCTGCCTGTTCTGGCCATTTGGATTGATGGCAAGAGATGCACCAATAGAAGTTTGTATCATGCTTCTGCATGTGAGCAGTTCTGACCTGCACAAGCTGTAGCAATAGGTGCTAATTCTAGTGTTCAACTTGTGCTATTGTTGTTGTGCTCTGCTCTGTTCCATCAAAGGTACTCTGATTTGCCTTGGAGCAGCACTGTGAGCCTGAGATCTCTACACCTTCTCTGTGTCAGCAATAGGGAAGGAGAGAATTGAGTATGGACTGTACTCCTTATCTGCTTTCTTTATGGAGCCAGCACCATTCCTACTCCTCTTCAGTATACTACCAGGGCAGGTAGTGCAAGAGGGAGACTCTTTCTTACTGCTGGGGGCCTAGGAATCTTAGGAGAAATACTGGTAGCTGGCAAATTTTATGTTCTTACTCCTTTTTATTCTCAAACCAATGTTCTTCAGGTGAGGATGCAAGAATTGACACGCTACAAAACTGTTCCATCCGGTGCCCATGGGTGTCAGCAGTCCTGGATTGCAATGCAGGAAGCCTGTACCATGTGAGCATCAGTGACAGTGCCTTGCTGCAGCTCCTACAGAAGAGCAAACGAGACTGTGAGAGACTGGCAGCTCTGCATTGTGCCCTGCTCTACTTCCAACACACAGAAGACTTGGAAATGCAGGTGGGAAAAGAACTTCCTCTAAATTTTTTTCCAGTGACTGGTGTCTTATACAAGGCAGGAGCAGGGCATGAATGGCATCAGCCAAAGAGAGGTCCTGATTCACCTGGCAGTGCCAAGAGGCTCATCAGCTGGGCTGCCCTAAACCCCGTTATCAGTCCAGGCTGTCCTGAAAACATCTGTGTCACTATCACTGCTCCATGCAAAGTGTCAGCTACCAGAACCAAATTTTCTATACTCTCTTACAACACTTGATTAACCAGAGAGATGTGACAAGCTCCCTGTTCTCATTCTGACAGATTATTCGGTGGATTTCTGAGAACCTGTCAACATGTCACTCTTTTGACCCCATTCAAGAATTTATCATTGGTAGGTATTTCTTTTCTTGCATTCTGAGTTTTCCTGCATACTCCAGTTGACACTAAGGAGAGGCCATGGCAGTACAAACTGACTCTTATTTCTGAACTTTTTGGTTATGATTTGCATTAACTAACCTGCATTTTGTGCATTAAGAGACAGTATCAGTAGTTTAGAAGATGCATAGACATCTCAAACTCAGATTGGCAGTAAAGCTTTTCAAATGCATTCTTCTGTCTAATGGAACAAATGGATTTATCATTATTTTAGGTCTCTGGAGATTGTCTCCTCAGCTCCATTCTCCTCTAGCTCTAGCCCAAACCATTTTTTTCAGAAGGATTTGGCTTATCATGATACTCTGTTGTAATAGGTAGTTTCTCAGTCTAGCCAGTGCAGAGTCTTTGTACAAAGGACCCCTGCAGTGCTGAGCTGTAGCCAAGCAGCTGACCCAGCCCTGCAGCCATCTGGACTTCTCTTCCTCCTTTTGTGCACAGAATGGGACCAGTTCCACAATGGAGGAAGCTGTTTCAGAGACAGCAGCAGGATTTGTCCCTAAAGAAGTGTCAGATAAGGAACAGTGAAGGCTACTCTTGTTAACTGATAGTTCATACAATCTTGCCCTTATAAATCTTTTCACATTACATTCAGCCTCCCTGTACTGCAGAATGTGTCCAGAAACTCAGAACCTGGATAAACTCCTGCCCTACACATCACTGCATGACTGGATTGGGGTGAGATAACAGCTGGTACTTTAATTAATAGGTAGAGGGTCTGGTTTTTTATCCCTTAGTACAGCCTATAGCTTGTGTGTCTTACCTTTTCATAGATATGCTACAAATTGATACCTTTATGCCTGTGCTTTATGCCTGTTTTAGTTTGCCAAGTCTTACCCTTTTTGGTGTTTTCCATAAGGCAAATTTTTTGTCAACAAATAAAAGCATTTGCAAAACAAAGAACAGTTATTTTAATTGAATGGACAGTTAAATATCTCAGTTTTCATAATGAAGTATTAATTTAGTCCTTATCACATGAGGTTTATAATGAATACAGAATAAATTTAACCAGCAAAATCATGCATTTATTTCCAGGACAAACAGAATCAGTGGAGTTAAGATTTACAAGTAGGCTTGAAGAAGTAAAATAACTTCAAGCTAGACTTTACAGTTAGAGCAAATAGTGTCTTAATTTCTCTGCTGTGACACTGTTCTAATATATTGTTTTTCTTAAAAATAAGGGCACAGTTTTGGCTAGCTAGCTAGTTTCCTGGAGGAAATGGGTGATGGAGATTAGCTGCCCCATGTTCTATGCTAAATTGTAAGACTATAAATAATTTTTCTGTATTTATAGTCTGTCCCTGGAGTAATATGTGCCACAGACATCATTTCTCTACCTGTGTTAGAGGTAAGTTCCAGTATAAAACCACATTTGTACTTGCAGATTAGTAGCTGCTTTTTTTGTGGATTGGGGGTGTGCTAAATATTAATGCAGCAGTATCCCCACAGACCTATCCAAAAATAGATGTGAACAGAAAATTGCCCTGTTGGAAAGGATTTATGGATTTACTAAAATATCAGTTAATCAGACTCAAAGATGGTGGGGTTTTTTTCCCTTTCTGAAGACACCTTTATTCAGCAGGGAGGATTATCCCCAAATTAATTCTTGTTAATCATATTGATACTGCTTCACTTTATGATTTTGGTAGCTGAAGGCAGAGGTGGCATAACAGACAAGTAGGATTTTTCCACATGTCTACATATGCCCACTTTGATGGCAATTGCATTGTGCTCCCATTGGTGTGGATGGCTTATGACCCTCTAATTTTGTTTTGTCCAGAGCATCGTGTGATTGCACTGATGTCAGGGCTTTGGCTACTCAATCTAGACAAATAAAGTCTATTTTCCCAGCCTGGAAAGGGCAGTGGGCTGGATGGGGAGAGCAGGGTAGGTTGTTTGGGTAGGAAATTGTCCTTTCCGTTGAAAACAGCGTGAATGATTCTTCCTGTCTTCCCATTCCACTCCCTCAGCTCCAGTTTAGAGAAATTCTTGAAATTTTCCTAAGCACTCCCCTACAAAATCTGAAAGAGAATTTTAATAAGCAGTTTGTTGTGGAGAGCTAAGGGGAAGAGTGAGGAGTTTAGACACACCAGCAACACATAGGATGAGACTCTGGATACATGACAATATTGTTCCTTGTAGCTCTTTAAAGATGTGCTTATAATTAGTCATAAAACATCACTGTTCACAAAACCTTTTAAAAATCAGTGAAATTGCCACTGCTCTCTCACTCTGCAGCAGTGCATCACAGCTGTGCTGCACACATTCATAGGGTTGCTGTCAGGGAATAGGGCTTTGCATGGCTTTGCTTGGAAAGGCTGCCCTGAGAACTGGGACACCTGGGGAAATCAGATCTTGAGAAAATTTGTGTGCAGATAATCCCTGTAATTCACTGAGGTCAAAGTTAGCAGGACTTTAATTTGTCTGAGATTGAACCTCAAGCCCCTGGGGGCACATGCCTTTAGCAGCTATACTTCCTGATTGTGGAACTCATTTCCTATTTCTGTCTGAAACCTAAACAGATTGAAAAGGTCAGAGTTGAGCTAAAGACAAATATTTCCTGCTACTTTTGATGGCAAATTGCTGTGACTCTTGCATGAGGACAAAGATGCTAATGCACAGGGTAAAGTTTAATGCTCTGGCTGTTTTGTAGCACACCAGTGTCACAAACCCACCACAGCTCGAGTTTAAGTGGTCAGTTGGTGTTTCAGTTGGTGCATGTTGTTGGCATCAGGAGTCAGACCCTGGTGACAGACCTGGCTCTACAAGTAGTATTTTTGTTGCAGAGATTTTATGGCGTTTCAGAAAAAAAAATGCCTAATTGTTACTCTGAGAACTCTTTGGAGTTCTCAAGTCCATGAGTTGTTGAGAGCTTTTGGGAGGGCTATGTCCATATTCACATGAAAAGAATTGTTCTGTTTGGGTATCAGGAGTTTTTATGACTAAATTCTTGTTCATTAAGATATACTTAGAAAGGGGGAACAGTTAGTCCAGTTGTCCAAAAGCTCTACATAAGGATTGCAATTAATAAGTCTAATTTTCCCCCCCTTTTTAAGCACAAACTAAACTTGCAGGGTAGAAATAAGTTCAATTGGAAAGGGAGAAGGCAGGGGGAAGAAGGGAAATAAAGAAAATAGGAGGAGGTCCAGGGGAAGAGTGAAAATATATAGTGCAAGAAATTGTCAGAGCAGCAGGAAAGAGTTTCTCCCTTGTGCTGTGCTGAGCCCCTGGGGTGCAGAATGATGCTTTACAACACCCCCTGAATGCCATCCCTGCTGGGGAGACACTGCACTGCAGTCCAGAGAGACATGGCCTCTTGAAGGCAGTTGTCACCCCACATCTTTTCCAAGGGGTGTAGCAGAGAGCTCTCTATCTTCAGTTAAAAACCCACTACCTTTGAAAGGCTTCATGGGAGCTTTTTGAGTATTGCAAACTGATGAGGCCTTGCTTTGACTTCTGGTAATACAATGTCTTTTAAGTGTCATGCTTAGGTGTTATTTCTTGACTCTCTAGAAGTGTCTCCCAAGTAAGCACCTAAGATGAAGAAGCCTTCTCTTTTTAGTCCTTACCCTGGTGATCCTCAAGAAATAATAGATTTAATTGAAAAATTCCTTTACTTCAAACTTTTGACTTTTTACTGAGGTCTAATACAGTGCATTTTTTTGGGATTAAAAGCAGACAACACTCAAGCCTACCACTTCCTGTTAGAGATTTCTTATATGAAAGAAAATTGCTGTCTTGCTTCCCCCTGCCACATATCCAAGTCCAGTGTGGCCTGAACACAGAATTGCAGTGGTGGTGCTGTTGCATGGATTGGTCACTAGATGATACCCTTATGCTGTATTTAACATTTCTCTGATTTCCTACGGGTAACATTTAGGCAACATTCTGCAGTAGTAGGTTGTAGATCTCATGACTTAGGTCCAACAGAGTGAACATATGGTGCCATATGTGACCCTAGTTTGCAGTTGCTAAGTATAACTAATATGAAGCAAAACCCAAGATTTATTGTCTCTGCTGCAGCTACAATAATAAAATGACAATAGGCACTGGCAGCAAGAGGAAAGTGGCTGGCAGGATTGAATCTTTGAAATTTATTTTCCTTGACAAATTATAGTTTATAGTAGGAAGTGGTTTCTTCCTTTTGAGGTTTTCTTTTAAGGTTATTGTTATTGCAGGATAGTTGAGAGGAGAAGCAAAATCCAGTATGTTAGTACAAGTGGAGGAATACTGTGAATTCAAAGCTCTCTTTATTCAAATGTTGTTACTGTAGTGTCTGTGTTGGGAGATAATGTTTATTAAGAGGGGCAAGAAAAGCTTGTACCATCTCTTGTTTTTTAAAACTGTCAAAAAGAACTGCCTTAATCTCATCTCTTCCTCAGCAATGCCCCCCATTGCATCTTGCCTCCCTTATAAACAGCAGCTTCAAATTTTTATACCCAGTCCGAGAACTAGCTTAGGAAACTGGTGTAGTTTTGTTTAGATTTTCATCCTCCTCTCTGTTCACAGCTGAGTTTAGGTTACTTTTAGCACTAGAGTAAAAAGCTTTAGAACTGCTATGGAAATTTTTGGATTTTGTTTCTTTTCTGGGATGAAGCACTGTTACTTGAGGATGGTAAATGGATGTTTGCAATCTAAGTCTTAATGCAGCTTGAAACTAGTGGCATCCTGCAGCTGTTGTGGCCATGGTGTTATTCCTCTATTTAGAACTGCTAGAAACCTCAAATGGGATTTATTTGACCAAATGTAAACATTTACATCTAAGTTAGTAGCCTAAGGCCCTTTTTTACAGCCAGAGGAAGTCTAGACAATATGGCCAGTGTAGTCTGGGGTGCAGCTCTTCCCATCTCAAACATGTAAATAGGTCAGATGAATTGTGACCCAGAAATACTTGTTCCTTCCCAGGCACCAAATCTTGACCTCAAGTCAAGTGAGTGCTACCACTGCCATTCCATCAAAAGAAATTAGTTTTGATGCTTTGTTTTAACTTTTTTCACTTAGATTGTTTTTACACTAATCACATGTCTTTGCAGTCACTTAGTGGGAGGGTGATGAGGTATTTCTCTAAGAGGGCAGCCTATATTCATGCTTCCTCTGCAACACTTTGCAGTTCCAAAACTCCAAAGGCTTCTGGGAGAAACTCAACTCAAACTTGGAGAGTGTGAAGTATGCAGAGCCACACTTGCACTACCACAGTAAGGTGCTCAGGAGGGAATGGCGCAACCTTTCAGAAGAGGTGAGTGAGAGCCACTGGAGCTGAGGCACTGGAACTCCCCAGAGCTACCTCTGAAATGGGGGTTTTAAAGTCAAGCATGGACAAGTTACTTTTTTATTTTGAAGATAAGTAAATGGGAATCTGATTATCAGGACTGCAAAGACTTGCAGTCATTTCACCTAAGGTGATTTCCTGTAAGTTTTTTTCTCTTAAAATAATGCATGAAATTAAAGAAAAGCAGATCTTACTCTGTATTGTTGTGAGGTTTACATGTGTGTGAGTGTGTGAGAGCATGGGCACTTGGAAGATGGTGTGAGGCTCCACTATGTTTTATCTCCATTCAAAGAGAAAACCAAATTAATTTCTGATCTTCATTCCGTCAGGGAGTATTTCATTTGGTCTTCTGTTTTGTTAATTTTGGGAATTTTGTTTGTTTTACAAACCAGAGAGAGGAGAGAAGAACCTCAGCATATTTGAGGAATATTTTTGAAAATGCCAAAAAGTACGTACTGGTTTATATTAAATTTACCCCTTCTCCTTTTGCACAAATATGTTGGAGGAATCAATGTGCCATTTAATTCGTTGTTTAGGTATCTGATTAGATATCTTTAAAGAAGATTATCCTGATGAAAATCAGTTATTGAAATCCTTGTAATCTCTACAGCATGATCTGAAATACAGACCTCTAGAGCTAGGGAATTTATGGTAGATGTGAAGTCATGCTCGTGCAACCTAGACAGATAGAATTTTTTTAATGCTATCTAGTATTTTTACTACATTTAGTCACATGTACTGTTCTCAGATGTCTTTAGCTGTCTTTGAAAGATCAAAGGCTCATTTGAGTTTTTAGTGGTGTTATGAAAGCCTTTAGAGTATTGCATATGAAACACACTGATTTTGGTTTCAAACCCCAGGGTGCTTTCTCATCTGGACACTTGGGACTCTGGTAAGTGAAACCTTTCTTGATGTAAAACTTAGGTTTATTAGAATATTTCCATCCAGCTGTTGTTTGCTAAAAATCAGTTGCTATGTGTGTTTTCAGCACAGAAGAGTTTGAGATTTAAGATGAGAAGAAAACGTTCATGTACTGACTAGGAAATGCTTGAAAATAAAGTCCCTAGTTCATGTTAGATCTAACAACATAAGCAGTAAAATGTGGTCTGCTAAAGGACATCTTCAGGATTTTTCTTGTGGAGCAGAGTATCAATGACACAGTGTTACTGTTGAGTCTTCTCCGCTTCTTCAGACTGTTACTGAGTCTTCTCCACTTGTAGCTGCCTTTGCAGTATCAGAACTGGTGCAGGAGATTAGGTCTGGTTAAAAAACATGTAGAGAGACCAGGTGTAATGAATTTCTTTGGGCCAGAAACACTTGAGATTTTTAGATGCTCAGTTCCTCTGTCACAAATAAGTAAAACTGAATTTAGTGGTGTATTATGTTCACACATCAGTGCCTTCTATGTGCCCTGCCATGTGTGCTGTGACATGATGCTCATGTGAGTGCTGCTTGGTCCTTTTATTACCAAGAATTCTCAGTGTACACATTCCCAGCCCCTGACAGCAGTCATCTGTGTCACTGCTACTTATTGCAATGGGCTCTGACTCTGAGAGACTTTGTATCAACTTTGTGAACCTCAGTTTTGTGTTTTCAAAGGTGCTTATTGATAAAGAGGTCAGATGTTTAACTGTGACTAGATAATTTCTAAATAGCTTCCATCCAGTAACAAACATCTATGTAGTATTTCCCTGTAGATTTGTCCTTGAGTCCTTTAAAATCAAGCAGCACAAGTCTTTGTGCTGCTAAGTGGTGATGTAAATATATTTGAAGGTGAGCAAAAATAGGTGAAAATTTTGGAAGAGTTCAGCACTTGGTTCCATAAAATCTTGAGCTGGTTTTATCTGTGTCATGAAATAGAAGATTGGTTTTCTTCCTTTGTTTTAGTAGACAGGAAGCACTGATTAGGAAATATAGGTTATTTATTTCAGCAGACACTGTGATCTCCTTCCATTTAGTTAGAGAAGTTGTATTCTTTTCATAGTGGTCTACAAATCTGAGTACCAGAAGCAGCCAGAGTATGGGAGAGAATCAGTGGGAGGTGATTCCCTAAACTATTTACTTTCTGTTTAGCCATTTTCTTGGAAAACCCACGCAGCTGCTAGAGTTTGTTTGTTTGTAAATGACAAGATCTAAGTAGCACATCAGTGCTGGTGTTACCAGAACATTCTCTCTGCCTCTTTGCTCTCAGGAGTCACCACTCTGTGATAACTCTTACTTAAATATCAAAGAGAAGAAGAAGAAGTGGATGGCAGATAAAGGGTTATTTTCCATTTTTCTATCCTCCTATCCAGTCCATGGTTCTTCAGTGTCTTAGTTCTGCAGCAGAGTAGGTCACACCACAGCTTCTGTTTGCTCGTCTGCTCCTAAGTCCTTTTGCAGCTGGCTGAATGCTTGTGATATTTCCCTAGTGCCATGTCCTTGACTGACTGTTGCTCTGTTTGTTCCAGAGGCGAGGCTGGTACCTCTCTTTGAAGAGGAGGATTATCAGCAGCAGTTGCTCATGGGACTGGTATGTTGTGCTTCTGTCAGTGTGCACTAGAGGACGCACAGGCTCCACAGATGTGTCAGGAGTGACCTTCCAAGTCCTAGTGCTGAGTGGAAGCTCACTCAGGGCAGCTATGTGGCAAACATGGCATTTCCTAAGTTTTAGAGTTCATCTAAAATATCATGATAATATCATCATAATGATATTATCTTAGCAGGTTATTGTAAGGCATAGGGGAAAAACAGCAATAGAAAGTTGATTTGTCAAAATGCTTTTTCCCAATATAACTTTGGCTGGAAACTGGGAGATCATTTAATCTGTCAGCTATTTTTTGACTTCTTTATGCCTTTAAAACATATATAAGTGAATTCCTCCCCCTCCATTCTCTCAATGTGATGAGCAGAGATCTTCTTGCTCCTCAATTTAACAGCCTTTTTACTGTTTCTTTTTCCTTCTATGTCACTTCTGAGACTCCTCTGGCCATTCTGAGGTCCTTTCTTCTTTTCCATTGTTTTTGCCAGTGATCTCCCTAAAGCATCTACCATCTATATGCTTCTGGGCAATAAATCCTGTCTCAAATCCCTACCTGATCTCTGTCTAAATACATGTCTTGGCTTATCCCTTGTTCTTCTACTTTTAAAATCAACTGACTCTTCAGCATGCACTGGAAGGTCTCAGCAGTGAAGAGCAGATCAACACTGTCCTGTCTGTCCACATCTGAGGCAAGTTTTCCTTCTTTGCAGTGGTCTCCCTGTTTCCAAGTTTTGCCTCTCATTCTCTGCAGCTTCTCTACATTCCTTCCCCTCTGTTTATTCAGACAGATCCAAAAAGCAGGTCAGTTTGTCTGTGCCTTCCTCATACCTGTATTGCTGTATTGACACAGTGGGATTAGTCTGTATACAAGTTCCTTGAGACAGGGATTTTTATTTGCTCCAGTTTCACTCTGAGCTTCTTAGTAACTCTCAGAAAAGAGCCAGCATGGACTTGAGCTGCAATCTGAAGCTACATGAGGTCAGCAAATGTTTCAGAAAGGAGAGAGTAGGGAGTGGCATGGGCTGTATGTTAACAAACACTCAACTGTAATGACTTCACAATTAATGTTTAACCTGAAATTGCTGTTAATCACTCTGGTTCTCAGGTTCTTGGCAACTACCACAAATTGTACTTGTGCTAGTTTTGTCTGTCATAAAATCTCTCAGGTTTATTTGTTTGTAATAAGTACTTCTTAGAATTCAGTGTTATATTTAAATCCTTCTTTCATCCTGTTCCCTTGGCTTTGCACAGAGAGGCGTGAGAACTGTAAGCTTTTTCTTTTCAGTATCATGGAAAGTTCAACTTAGTATTCATTTTGCTGAATTTGCACCAAGTAACCATTTTGAATATTCACATCTGCTGATGCATTTAGCAAGATTGTACAGCAGCTTGGGATCTCACTCTGAACTGGAGTTTTGTAATGGGGAAATGTTTTGTTGCACCAGTGCCTATTGATCAGGCCCTGCACCTGCTGCAGCTTTTGTGTTTCTTTGAAGATGCCCAACAACAACAAATTGTTGGCTTTTTTTCTAGATGGTTGCTCAGCTGAAGGATCACCTTATGAGACATCTACAATATGTTGGAAAAAAGAAGATCGACCAAATCGTTTTGGATTATGTTGCAAACCTGGTTAGTTTGATTTCATAGTCACTATTGTGAGCAAGTGTGTATTTGTTGGATTGTAGGTCCTTGGGTGTATACCAGTTGTATATAGCATATATTTGGTGGGAAGATTTTTTTAAAAGATATTTAAATATATTTTTCAGCATAATATTGTATAAATGGATAAAGAAAATTAATAATATTTAAATATTATTTTAAAAGTATTACCAGTCACTCAGAATACAGAAGAAAGAGTTCCATTTACAGCTTGTCTACTCCCAGAAATAAAATGAGAACTCATCCTGAAAGTTTAAAGCTGTTAGATCAATTTGGTTTCCTGTAGAACACATTTCTGCAAGTCTTGAATAATGAAAGTGCCACCAGGGGAAATAAAAAATGAACAAAAAAAGCTGTCACTACAATCTGACATGTGGGTAAATCACCACCACTCCTACACAGTGCCTTCAGTAGTGTGTGTGTGACAGGAGACAGTTTTGCATGAAGAAATCTTTGTAAACTACTGTGAAAATTTGCTTTCCAAATTCTTATTTTTCTGTCTTTCATCCTCTTAAGAGACCTTTTAAAAACAAAAAGCCACAAAAACCATAACTTGTGCACAGAAGTTACCTACTTGGTTTTGTCTGTCTCAAGATCATGTCCTTTAAGTGCAGAACGCAGGGTTCTCAAAAGCTTGCATGGCTACTGTAAATCCTGTTCTTTGTGCCAGTGTTCAGTAGAAACTCCCCACAGTGCTGTGTTCTAGGGATGAAAACCTTGGGAAACTTCCTTGAGGCTCCAGATGCCTGCATGTCCTCCAAAGTCCTGTGTGAGTCAGCTACTCTGTCAATGTCACAGCGTACTCTGAACCCCTGCAGCCCCACTGCCCTTCCTGACTTTTCAGGCCTCACTTTGACAACTTCACAAGTTGTTTCACTGGTAATTGGCAGACTTTTATGTATCTGTGTAGGAAAGAAACTGAAACTAGTGGTTGATTAAAACAGGAACAGTACAACATGAACCAAAGCTCTGTACCTGAAAATGGTGCTGAAAAAAGCCCAAGTGGAACATTTATTCTCCTTTTATTCAATTTCTAATAACAATTTGTTCACTTTTAGTAAAAACTAAGATAAAAAATGTGAAAACATCTATTCAACCTTGATCTGCAAGGCTAAATTATTGTAGACTAAATCTTGCAAAACAAATCTCAGCCCTCCCCACGAGCAAACTCTCAGGACTAATTCTCTCAATTGACAGGCTTATTCTTAGAAAAGCTACTATAAATGAAGATAACGTGCCTCTAAAAGTTGCTTCTGCTTTCTGCTGGTGCATCTTAGGCACTGTTTGGAAATCTTTAAAAATGATTTCATTTTTAACCTTACATTTCCCCTCATCCTAATTAGAAACTCTTACATCTCTCAAACCTTTCCATATACTAAATGTTTCAGAGTTCTTCAGGGGAATGAACTGGTTTGAGTCTTCCTGCAGTTCTTCTGTAGCATCAGCAGTGAGTAGCAGAGCTATTGAAACTAATGAAACAGGAAGAGACTTGAAGTTTGTCTGTTTGCTTTCATAAGATATTTTGCATTACATTCAGGAGCCCAGGAGTGGCTGAGATTAGGCTCCATGGTGTGTAGTCACTGTGTAAATCAATTGCAGAAGAAGTCAGAGAATCCAAAACTTGGGAGCACTGAGAGTTTCTTGTAAAACAACAGGCAAAGGCTGGTTGCTGTCAGAGAACTGTGTGTTCTTGTATACAGAGAAGTAAAGTGGGGAAGTGTAGATAACACACCTCAGTGGGAATTCCTTGTTTGCTGAGCAGCTCTGCAGAGCTGGGTTGTGCCTGGTCCCAGTCCATGTGCCACCTTTCCTGCAGTGGCTGTTGTATGTCCATAGGCTCTCTCTCCTCTGCAATCACTTTACCTTACTTTGCTCCATATCTGTTTTTCTCACTCTTTTCATTTCAGTGAGGCAGGAAATGAGAGAAATATCTTACAGAAGCAGTGTGACATTTGCTGCCCTGACAGCAAGCGGAAGGGGAGGCAGGGTGAGCAGGCAGCCTGTGGCACAGGAAACAGGCAGACCTGAATAAACTGCTGAAATTTCTCTGCAAGTCCTTGCAGTAGCCGCACATTTCCCCTGATGTCTGTAGGCTCAGCTGCAGAGGAACAGAAGACAGACAGACACCATTTGGATTTGAGTTTCCTTGGGAGGAGGAAGACTGTGTCATACTACTGCACAGGAGGGGATCTGAAAGACAGCAAGACCTTGTCTCACTTCCTTTTCTCCTTTGCTCCTGGTTCTTTTCTTTGACTTTTCTTTGGCTTTGAAGTCTTTCTTGTTGAAACAGCCAAGGGAGCTGAGCACTTGTGGTTCCCAATTACTTTAGGGGAGCTTCAGTTTCCTTGGCACTGTTGCTTGGAACTGTAGATGTTTCAAGACAAGGTGACAGCACTGTCAGCCAAGGCCCTCCTGCATGTGCTGTCTTGCTGATGGTCATGTGTTCTCTTGTTATTTTAGAGCACTCCAAGGGAAATGGCTTCATGGATGTGCCCCAAAAAACTTCTTATTGTGTGTCTGTTATTCAGGGAAAAATGGCCTCCCCTGCTGTGAGTGTAGCTCTTAACTTGGCTGCCCCAGACACCCACTGCTAACCTTGGACAGGAAGCAGCCTGTGCTCCTTCCATCAGACAGATAATGCTGCCTTCCTCTCATGCACATTATTTTGTGTGTATTGTTCTGAAAAAAAGATTGAGACGTGGATTATCTTTCTGTATGTATTTCCTACAATGCCAAGGGTAGATGTTAATCTCCAAAGAGAGTTGTGCTCTTAGTGTGGGTGTCACATCACAAACATTCACGTGTTTAAGATGCAAGTATGTTGTGATAGCTTGGATGATTGTAACTTAAGAAGTTGTTAAGCTTTCTGTGCCCTGTGAAAGCTGTACAGTTTGCTGTGTTGTTAAGCAAAAAATGCTTATTCTGGAGTAGCATACTCTTGAAAACCATCCGTGTTGCACAAATAATTATTGGTGATTTTGGAGCTTGTAAGAGCCTTCACTTCAACTGATCCTTCAGATCCAGCTGCAGCTCCTGGTGCAGAGGCCTTAGCTGCACTCTCTGTGCTGGCCAGAGATGAAATTCATTCCAGCAGCAGGCGTGGTTCTTGTGACCCTTCTGTGGAAACTGGAAATCACTCATTTCCTAGAAAACTTGCTATAATCCAGAAAGATCAAATTGGATCTTTCCATTGCATTTAGAAAGTGTGGAGATGGCAAGTATTAGGTAGTTATTTTGCATCAGACAGCTGTGCAAGCCTGGCTCAAGTTGTGGTGGATGGGAAAGGTGCTACCTTGTAGAGCTTTCTGGCCAAGGCACAGAGGAACACTCAGGAACATTACTGAAGATGAATATTCCAATTCTGGCCTTTGCATGCAGATCTCTCCTGTGTGCCCTGTTTCTCTCTTGCTCAGAGCCTGTGATGAGTCAGACAATGGAGAGGGCAAGGCCTATGAGGAGAAAAGAGAGTAGGGAAAATGCATTCCTGGATTCTGCCCATCTGGAGGGAGGAAAAGTGTTCCTAACTTCTTGTGACATCTCTTTGCAGAACAGGGCTCAGACTAGTTTCCTGAGTTTCCTGGGATTGATTGATTGCTGTGCTTTGAGGGCCAGAGATAAAAGGCACAGAGGAAGTGTCTCAGTTGTGTTACTGAGATGTGGAACTGGGTACACATGACAACCAGGAGGAAGTTGTTTCAGCTCTTCCGTGTGTGGTTTCTCTGAGCTGCAGAAGCTGAGAAGGCCCAAGTGAGAACAGGGCTTGTGGCTTTGGTATATGCTGACTGTGTGGTGGATGTCAATGTGAGAGCACAAAAAACAACAACATGGGCCAAGGGATTGTTTCACTTCACTGGGGACAAAAAGGAAACTAAATAGATGAGGAGAGGCATTTGTTTGTCTCATTTTTTCTCCTTTCCAGGACTAGATCTGTCATTGCTCCTGCATACTTTTCCTGGCAAACTGAACATTCCACTGTCTTCAACGTTATCTGCTTTTGCTGAGCCCTTGAGAGTGTTCCTTGCCAAATGCTCACCCACTTGGACATGCTGTTTTTGCTTTCATGGCAAACAGATCTTTGAGAATTTGCTGCAAGAGCCTGAGATCAGTTATCTCCAAGAAGCACAGTGTGTTGCTTTATGTCTTGCATGATGCTTTGATAAGCTAGAAGCACTTTAAACAGCTGGAATAGGGCAATTCTGTTACAATTCTAATTTTAATAACTCTACATTTTAAGGCCCTAGAGAAAAAAATGAAGACTTAGTAGGAGTCCCATGAGAAGCTTTTAACATAAACTGGTGTGTGGAATGAATGAAGGCCAAAAGGCTGCTGTATACAGGCTCCTGGAAACATCCAGTCTTCTCTTTTTTGTTTTAGCTGAATCTGGTGCATCGAATAATGAAAGAAGTTTGGAGGAGATACCAGCTTCATTCCTGTATCTTCTGCTTGTGAGCAAGTGATTTGTTAAAGTTTTCAGCCTGCCTTTTAAAATATGGGCATAATGATTTTGGTCTTCATCAGCAGTACTCCTCTGAACAGTCAGTGCTTGTGCTGCTGTCAGTGTCAATGTCAGTGTTACTAACTCTTCAGTGCTTGTGCTGCTGTCAATGTTACTGTCACTAACTCTTGAGTGCTTGTGCTGCTGTCAGTGTCAATGTTACTGTCACTAACTCTTCCTAAGGATCCTGCTGGCCCTCTCTAGGCCAGTGAATATTAACCACACAGGCAGTGTTATGGCTGGAGCTCAAACTTGCTGAGTTTGCAGTGGTCCTAAGCTGGGTGGTGGGTATTAAACACCTATAAAAGCCAGGTCACTCACACCAGCACCGTTTTACCTGTTGCTGCTGATTCCAGGTATTGCTGAGAGCCTTGTAAATGTGCATCAGTGGGGGAGGACATGGGGACACCACAGAGACTTTGTGTGTCTGCAGCACTGGCTGCTGGTGCTGGCTGAGACACCTCAGTAAACAAGGCAGCATCCCATGGCCCTGCATCCCAAAGGCAGGCATCCAGTGCACTCCCAGTATGGCAATTAATGTGTTGCTACTTTGTAATCTCAGTGATGAGAGAGGAAGTGCAGCAGAGTTTGCGGTGTTCCATATCATGAGTCGGATTCTGGAAGCAGCAAATGGCATGTGCATGCCTTTACCTCCTGGTAAGTTCTGTGTTTTGCTGTTTTTATCATGGGTGAGGAAAGCAGTGCTATCAATTCCTCCCAGCACAGCACTGGTTGCAGCTTGTGTGTCAAGTTAGCTTTGGCAGTATTGACAGCTATTCAAGTCAGTTAGAGAGGGGAAGGCTCTTGATAGACCTGTACAAGTGAAATGAAGCAAAACTAAATAGTTACTAGAAACAGAGTAAGCTAAACAGAGGTTTCCAATGGAATGTGTGGGTGCAGTCTTATCTCAGAACTAAGATTGAGACAACTGGACTTCAGTTGTCTAAAGGCACAAAGGAAGTTGTCAAGAGGCACAAGGGAAACTCCTATCCTGTAGCAGATAGAGTGATTTTTCTCATGCTCTTGCCCTGCTAATAATTTTCAGTTTTTTCCTGAAGGGATTACTTCCAGCCTTGATGGAAAAGCTGGTCTTGATAGTAGACTCTCATTTCCTAGAGCTCCTCATAATTCTTTACAGCATTTTCAAAGCACTTGCTTATTTTCATTGGGGAAAGACATCTTGACATCTTAATATCTTAACACTTTCCAATTCTGTTTGAATCTTTCTGGGTTTTATTTCCTGATCTGTCTTTGGTCATTGCAACTGCTTTTGGTATGAGTTTGTCCCTCAGTCTGTGTGGGCACAAATGCTGACACACAGTAGTGTTACATGATAACAAGACCATCATCAGGCTGATGTCAAAGGAAAGTATTAATGCTGCCCATGGGAGTGTCTTCGTGGCAACAACATCCTGAGGGTAGTGAGGCCTCAGATTTTGATTAATTAGGAGGAGAGAGGGAGATAAAAGACAAATTAATAGAGCAATTCAGATATAAGGCAACAGCTTGGAGACATTCAGGGACAGTGTATGACTTTAATGACTGTTTTCAGTCCCCTTAGCTTTCTTCTTTCTGACAAGATTGTACTTGAGAGGACTTAACAGATGTCTAAATAAGATAACCTGACTTGATAAATTGATTTCCTTACCAATTATAAACAATCAGAAGTCAAGGGAAGTGATGGTTTTAGCTAGAGTAATTCCAGTCTTAAATAGAGAATTAGGAAAAACTACATATTGTACCAAACAAGTTTGTCTCTTGCATAGGTTTTCACACTCTGCACCTGGGTCTTGGTGTTCGATGTCTGCCTCTGCACACCCTCCTGCACTATATTGACAATGGCATCTTGCAATTGACAGAAACGTGTGTCAGGAAATTGCTGAAAGGTAGAGTGAACATGGTGTTTCATTTGTTACCAGCCAGCTAACTGGCAGTGCTGTCCTTTGAACCACTCCCCTTGGACACAGGTTTTACTGCCCAGGACACTCAGCTCTCCTTAGAGTGTTGTTTCAGTGAGGGCTGTAGCTGAGGGTGTTGCCTACCTGAAAAGAGAAAGTTTGGGCTCAAGCTATGTGATTGGCCTTACCACAGCAATCAAAGAAATATCTGTGCGGAGAGAATCTGAGTTTGTTGTTTTTACAGTTAAGACTTCTTAGAAAAACAAATACTAAAGATCATAGTAGGGTTTATTGGGGAATTTCTGTGACTCTGTGAAAGTGCACACCTGTGTGTGAGGAAGTTGGTCTGCTACTCAGCCCTCAGCTTTTGCCTTATGTTTGGAAAGAGAAGAACAGGCCTGCCAAGCTGACCTCGTGGCTGGGGAAGCTTATGGAGCAGATCATCTTGAGTGCCATCACATGGTGTGTGCAGGACAACCAGGGCATCAGACCCTGCATGGGTTTGTGAAAGGCAGGTCCTGCCTGAGCTCTTTCTGTCACTGAGTGACCCACACAGGGGGTGAGGAAAAGGCTCTGGGTGTTGTCTGCCTGGACTTTAGTGAAGCCTTTGACACCATTTCCCACAGCATTGTCCTGGAGAAACCAGCTGATCGTGGCCTGGATGGGAGCCAGGGATAAAACTGTTCACTGGGATAAAACTGGCTGGAGAGCTGGGCCCAGAGAGTGGAGGGGAATGGAGCTACATCCAGCTGGTGGCTGGTCCCCAGTGGGGTTCCAGAACTCAGTATTGGGCCCAGTCCTGTTTAATGTCTTTATCAATGATCTGGACAAGGGGATCAAGCACTTCCTCAGCCATTTTGTAGATGACACCAAGTTGGGTAGGAGAGTGAGAGGGCTCTGCAGACAGATATGAACAGGCTGGATTGATGGGCTGAGGTCAGTTGTGTGAGGTTCAACAAGGCCAAGTGCTGGGTCCTGCCCTTTGGTCACAACAACCCCAGACAGGATCATAGGCTGGGGCAGAGTGGCTGCAAAGCTGCCCAGGGGGTGCTGGTCCGTGGTACCTGAATGTGAGCCAGCTGTGCCAGGTGCTGTGCTATTTCTCCAGTGTCCAAGAGAAGGGACAGCAAAATGTGCTGTATCTGTATCAATCTGTGCTTGATCTTGATAAATTAAATATTATAAACTTGAAGAGTTGTGCTTAATCAAAGTGCATTTGAATTACAGTATAAATTGTTACATAAAACAGTGAAGTTATGGACAAATATACACAAATGTATTTGTACACATGATAAACTTATAAATAAGTCTTTAAACTGAAATTTTCATTTCACTAAGGAGGTGATGTTTATTCAGAATGTCTTCAGTGAAAGTTGAAAGTTTGTTATGTGATTACTGTTTGTTTGACTTGCTTTTTTCCCTGTTGCTTATAGATCTGGATGACACTGAACAGAATGAAAAGCTGAAGTTTAGTATTGTCATGAGACTTCCAGAGGTAACTAATGGCTTTAGCTGTAATTTCTTGGATTTTGAAATTGATAGGAAATTACTCCTTGTGCATAGGGTCAAACCAATGAAAGACTTGGCTGTGATGCAAATAGAGCCTGATTCAAATATAACCAGAACAGCCACAGTTTCACCATCTGCTGCTCCTTTAGGTTACCTTGATAACCTAAATTACAGATTTTTCCATAGTGTTTAACAGAGTTTTCAGTATCCTACAGAATTTAACAAGACTGACACTATTCTGCTGACTACCACTTGCATAAGTCAATGAGGGTTATTTAAAGGGGGTTTATGGGGGTTTTGTGTGTGCTTCTTAGTATCCATGGAGTCTTTCTCACTTGTGACCTCTGTTTGGTTCTATACATTTGAAAAAATATGCTCAAAAGCTGGTACAGTAAAAGCTGGTAAGTTGTGTTGTACCACAGCTTTGTGGTAGGGATGGATTACAAGATCTCCCCTCAGTTAAACCTCACAGTCTCACCCACTGACAAGCTGACTTGTGTAGCCACAAGAGCTGGTTACTGGTCCTCCATAAATCACTCCAGCAGGATGGGAGATGTATTTCTCCCTCTCCCCTTTTGCTGTTAGTGCACAGCACAGGACTGCAGGGGAAGCACAAGAAGTCAAGAGGCAGAGGAACACCAGGGATCCCCCTTGGGGAATGCCTCACTGCAGAGCAGGCTTTTTTCCACATGAGTTGCCCATTGTTTGCTCTTTATGTGCTGTCACTTATAGTTCAAATGGCCAGAAGTGCTGCTTGGGTTTTCCTCCAACAAAGGCTTCTTTATTTGGCAGCAGTTTTGAGAAGGGGTAGAGGAGGAGAACTCCACAGGATGTTCTTTGTCCTCTGTGTCTTGTTTTGGGCCAGGGCTGGTGAGCTGGGGTCAGCACGGGGCCCTGAGTTGCCAGCCCCGGGCCTGGTGCGTGGGGAACTCCATTCCAAGCACGCTCTGACGTGAAGGGCTGAGCTGGGAGAGGGTTAGGGAACAACTGCTGCTAGCTATGCACAGTAGACTCAGTGCTTTATTGTATCTATTTACAGCTTTGGGAAAAAATGCTGGGAATAGTCTGTTTGACAGAAAGGTCACTTTGGGGTGACTTGGACTATTTTGAGCAGGTTACATGCAGTGGATGACTTCAGTTTAATCAGAAGCAAGGATTTAAGCTCCAATAAACTGTACAGCATTTTTTAAAATGAACAGCTGTCTGCATTGCAGTACAGCTGAAGGGGAGGGGCAAGGGAAGATCTACACAGGGAAATTAGCAGAAGGTGGAGCTAATTTCACAGTGTGTTCCTATTCTTTTGCTTATTGGTTGGGATTGGAAGCTTTGGGAAACCTGGTTTTGAATCTCTTGGCTCTGGGAATGTGAGTCAATGTTATCAGTTTCCAGGATGATGATTACCTGAATAATGGGATCCAAAATTACATTCCCAGTATCTTTCCTTGCCAGTGTTCTACTTGTCTAAGGTTCCTTAAGACTGAGTCTGAGAAGCCCTGTCCTGAAAGAGCTTTGAGGAATGGGGCATCTACTTTATTCTTTGGGGGAAGAATAGATTGAAATCAAACACAGTAAAAGATAAAGGTTCAATTAGTACTTAAGTACCCATGTCAAGTGGGACAGTGGCACTGGGACAGACCAGCTGAGGTGAGGACTGAGTGAGGAGATTTTGATTTCCCACATTTTGAGAGCACAGTGTGATCTCTTAGTTACTGACTACAAAAGGAAGGCTCCATGGCTAAACATGATGACCTCTTAGCCTTGTCATTGGGGTCTGAAAGCAAAGCACATCTGCATTGCAGCCTGGATTTTGTGTCAGCTTTTCCTGCCTTTTCCTCTTTCTAAGTTTCCACTGTCCCATTCTATGTTCTCATGTGTTGGGGTTTGTTTTTTGCTTACTAGGCTCTTGGTCAAAAGGTCCGCCAGTACTGGAATCATCCGATAAATGCAAATTTAATAGCACAGAAATATGTGAAACTTTTGCTTGAGAAGCTGGGAAACAGGCAGGTAAGAGCACAGAGGCTGTTTTAAAATCTTATGCTTGGACAGTATTGAGATTCCTGAGCTTCCTGTGGACTGTAACACACTAAAGAAACATTGAAACCTTGGTGCATCTGTGACTTTGTGAAGTAACACGGAATGTTCTCCCTTACAGTGCAGCAGGCCTGTCCCTGAGAGACTCTCCTTCCCCGTGGAGTTTTTGCCACTGAACTACCTGACTAATATGCTGGCAGAGATAGAGAATCAAGGTAGTGTTCATTCTGTACTTTGGAAGACCAGTGATTGTTACCCTTTGATGCTCACGCAGATGTATCCTGCCTATACTCACATTACTGAGTGATTAAAACTCCAGTGATGTCTGAACACATAGGTTTGGTCATATTTCTGCTGAAGGAAGGTGTCAGGGACCAAGAGCCTCCATGTATGGGTATCATCCTGTTTGGGGAGGAAAAAGAGTTGAACCATGTAGCAGCAGTATGTGAGCACGTGCCCTGGGCCAGTTCATGGGCTAGCACCAACACAGCCACTCTGCTTCAAGCTGGGTTTGGACCTCCAGTTTGGAAGTCCAGCCTCCAGAGAGGCTTCCCTCTGTGTGGGTTATAATTTACTTACATCCCACTAATAAGATAGTTTTTGCCATGGATAAGCATCCAAAGGGCACTACTGAAATCTGTAAGTATTTTGGGTGCATGAAAACACATTTCTATTACCCCTTATCTTTTGGTATTGGTGATGAAGATGTTTAATAGACAGCAGGACTAGAAGTGTACAGGAGCGTGTACAATTTTGTAAATACTTCTTCACCATGTTTTTCTAGGTGTGCATCCATATGAAAAACAAGGCCATGTAAATGCAAGATTTGTAGAGGAAACAGCACTCAAGCACACTATGACACTTCTGGGCCTCAAATACTCCTGAAATAACATGCTGTAGAAGAAGGCTGTCAAACTGTGGTGCCTCTGTAAAAGTATTTATTTAAATGCAATGTTGTTTCCCAAATAACCTGCATTTTGGGTAGTAACTGGTACTGACATGAGCTACTAAAACAGTGTTGGTCCAACAAACTGAGGTTGAAATTACTGACTTCTAGATAATCCTAGAGAAATGCTTTTGACATAACCCTAGGTTTGAAATATATCTGTGGGTTCATTTTGAAGTAGAACAACAGTATCAAAACATGCTGTGAAAATTGGTATAAATGTCACTTCTTTTAACAAGACAATGCTGGAAAAGGCAGTCCAGTTGCAGGGTTACAAGAACTAGTAACTGTTTACTTGGATTAATAAAAGGATTTCTTGGTGTGATTGTGTAAAGCAGGTAAGAATGACAGGTGACTTTTTATGTCAGGCATGAGTGAAGAGATAGTCATTCCTTGTGGTGCTATCAATTACCTTATGGTACTTCTGCTTCTAGAGCTGCATTCTAATATTTTCAGTTTTGTAGTTAGCACAAAATATAATCCCCTTAAAGTGCACGTGACAGATTTTGTTGAGGGTTTGTTTGTTTATTTGAGAGGTTTTTTGTTGTTTTTTAAAGATATGTATAATATATTGTAAGTAAACAGGATAAGAAAAAAGCTTTAGAAATTGATCTTAACAGTGGCTTGGACAGAGTTTTACATATTCCTTTCTTACAACTTTTAGTGTTACAGTTCAAGTTTCAGCTTCAGAAAGAAATTAGGCAGGCTGTTTTCCTTTGTTTTCAACTTCTGTTTGTATGTAACTGAGCCAATATTGTTTGCTCTTTTAAGTTCTGAACTGTGACATTAATTTCAAATAGGAATAGCAATGTGTTACACAGAGAAAATTGCCAAGTTGTGCCATGCAGGATTTCTGCAGCCTTTTTTGGATTTTAAAAAACCTCTACAAAATTCCAGACTAGTAAACTAGAGAAACTCATTAATATTTTATATATCTGGGAGGTTTTCAAAACAACCTCTGATATTCTCTTTGAGTAGTCTCCATTGATGCTCCCTGTTCCTTACCAGTGAAATAAAAAGATCCAGTTCCTGGGAGTGACTTGGCAAGTTCATTGTCACTGCCTTGTCACTGCCACCAGTGAAGCTTTAGCTTTCTTAGTAACTGCATAGTGAGAAGGAATATTTTTCTAAATATAATTAGAATTTCTCTGGCAAGTGTAAACTCCAGTCCCAGACTGCAGAAAGCCATGTTGGTGTATGGCTATAAGTGATGGCCTCTTTGTATTATATTAGTAACAGGAGAAGATTTCCTAGCCTTTTCTTTTTAATGAATGTATTTTAACATACCTTCTGCTGGAATAAAACTTCACCTGGAAAAAAAAGTAAGTATAGCATGAGGACTTTTCTTGACACTTGGAAATACTGCATTGCATTTGAGGTACCAGGAGAAAGGATTCTGGATCACTGACCAGTAAGCTGTGCTTTTGGCATGAACAAATACTTCATTTTCAGCATGGAATTTGGCTGAACACCAACAGATCTTTGTTCAGTGCAGTGTAAATGCTGCTGACTCTTGTGATCCAGCAGCTGGTAATGGTCTCTCCTGCTTCAGGTGCTGTCTGTTCAGATTTCAGATGGCTCAGCAGGAGGCTTTTTTAAATGTCTTGGCCGGGGCTCACTGGATCTGAAGGGAGTCCCTCTTCCTCCTCCTCCTCCTCCTCCTCCTGGGGGGTAGTGGGGTGGTGGCTGGGCAGTGCACCTCCTGTCTCCTCTGCAGGCTCCTGTCAGAGAAGCACAGCTTGGTCACACAGGGCTCATGTGTTTTAAAACTCCAGTGCTGCCCCGAGCCAGTGCACAGAACCCGTGACAAAGGTGACACCCTTGTCTAATCCCTGGCAAGCCAGCAAAGCTGAAGGGCTATTGAAAGGAAAGCATGAGGTTTCACCATGTAGATATGAGTTTGTCCTTTTATAGTAGACAATTTGATCCTGCCATGCTTTTGTTATTTGTCAAGAAAACAGATTAGATGAACTTTTAAAAGATGTAGTAATTATGCACCGAACATCTGTGCAATAATTCTGTTCCTGAATAGTTACTAGAGTGGGCATTTAGCCCCAGCACTGAAAGGAAACTTGAGTCACAGCATGAGGAGAAGTTTCATGACAGAAGTTTCTTATTCTAAACTATTACTATGTAGGAGCTTTCTGCTCTGGGATCACTGACCACCTCAAGGACAGAGGGAGTGTCCAGCAGGGTAAGGTTTCAAGTGCTGTTTGCCATGCTGCCCTGCCTACCCTCAGTATCTTGCTCAGCAATCTGATTTCTTGCTGCTTCTGATCTGATGCTCATTGTATCTTGTATGCAGGAGACATTAAACTTACTTCTCCTGAACCCCACACTCCACCTTTTGCAGCTTTACCTTGAAATCCAGTGAAAAGCAGTATTCCACTGATGGCTGTCCTGCCCTTCAGCCACAGCATGGTCACACAAACTACTTTAATAACCAAAGGTGAGGTTTTTAATATATGATCTCCTTAAGATTCAATGACCAGCTCCAAGAGGTGGTGCCAAACTCGAGTTAAGACTCCACTAACCCACTGTAGTGGGTTGTCAGTTGTCTTTTTCTGTACCATCATCTGCACTGGCTCCTGGAGCTCTTGCAATGTATGACAAAAACTTACTTCAGCTCTGGCTTCAGCTGCTGCTTTTTGTATCTTCTCACTGTCTAGGATCTTCCACCCGTCCTTTTCTGCTTTAGGAGGGGAAAGGTCTTGACTTATCATCAGTGAAGCAGTCATCACAGATTGTTCTTTGTCTCTGATTTCCTGCTGGAGTTTAAGGGCAAGTGCTTGCTTCATGGATAACTCTGCAAAAAGAGCCCTTATCTCCTGGGTTTTGCGATTTATCTCCCTCTGCAGTTCGTTGCTCTGGAATGCAAAACAGCTGCATTGTAGTTAGGGCTTCCCTTTAGGCACTCACTGGGCATGACAGTTGGCTCAGCATTAGGCACTGAAAATAAGTCCCCCTTGAGAAGGTTTTAAATAGTAGTTCAATTCTTGAAAATTACTTAATTTTTGTGAACACTTAAAAAAACCCCAAAAGGCTGCTCAAGGAGTCACATTTACTCCAGTACAAGAAAAGAAAAGCACATTTGTCTTTGCTTCTTGACCTTTTCAGCTGGACAACAAAACTCCCCCAGCCCTCAAAGTCCTGGGATCCCAATTCTTTTTGAGTTTATACACAATTAGCTTCATAATAAAGCTGGAATAAGCCCAATTCCTATGAGATAATTGAGTGACAATGCTGATGCAGGGGCTGTGGGTTGTGACATTATCCTTGGAAGGGGGACGAACAGAAAAGGAATGTGACAGAAATCCCTGAGTCTCACTGCAGATGAATAAAAAAAAACCAAAAAGCTTTAATACTCTTTAAGTGACTAATTGGAACTGGGACAGCCAGAGCACTTGCAAATGCAACTTTTGGCACACTGCCATTTTTACAGTAGTTTATTAGCCCACGGCCATCATTTCACAAACACAGTTAACAACTATGATATTTCTGTATGTGTTTAAAATAAATTATAAAAAACTGTCTTAAGCCATCATTTGTGCCAAACCTAACATCTAAGACAAATTTCTACCCTGGCCTTATTTTACATTAATTATTTACCTTTTTTTTTTTTCTGTCTTTCCCTCAGCTTTGCTCAATTTGCAGCTTTTTCATTAGGAATATGGGGGATAGGAGCATTTTTGGTCTTTCCCAAACAATATTACTTGCAGTTAATAGCAAATTGCTATAATTATATTTTTAAAACTGTATTGGAAAAAATGTTTCCTGTGTGATTCTCCCTACCTAAACAATAAAAGAACTTTGAGCCAGATACCAAGTTCACTTTTTTGCATGTTGGAATAGAATTTGTGTGGCCTTCCTTTATTTCTTTTTTTTCCCTTATTTCTTTTTAGCCTTTGACCTGTTTTTTGTGGAAAGGCCGCCAAGTACATTGCAAAAGGAGGATCCTACGAAGTTTCTAAGCATCTACTTCAGAAAGAACGAATTCTATATTTTAGTGGAAGGTACCATTTATGGTGCAACTTTGTTTCTAAAAGAGAGGACATTCGCCTTATAGTTTTGGTTTATCTGTATTACTGTTGCTATTCCTGTCTGTAATTTCTGAAGACTGACTTATGACTTGCCTCTCAACATTTCCAGCCACTTTTGTAATTTGCAAGTGAATCACCTCTTGCCCAGACAGTGTTTCATTTTGTGCAGGCTGGCAGGCAGTGCCTTTCTTACCCTCCTAGCGAACAGCAGCATGTCCTGCTTGCCGCTCTCCACCACAGCGCGCATTCTGTCCGTCAGATCAGAAATGTTCTCACAGAGAAAATCTATCTTCAGCAGCCTCTGCTCCTTCTGCACCAGCTCTGCCTCTATCTGCAGCAAGGAGGAGAACACAGTGTAAGGAAAGGACAGGGGAAGGTGCAGCACAAAGTGTTCTGTGAATGCCTTGAGCTGCTGAAATAATACCTGTGAACAGTCATAAACAAATACCTTCACTGTCAGATTTCTCAAAACTTACACCTTCTCTGCCAAGCCCAAATTGCTTCAGTTGGTTGCTGTCAGTTGTACAATTCTTCCATATCAGGCCAGGCCCTTTTGGGGGCAGGGGTTACACCACTGTTACTGCCTTGCTGTGCTTTTCTTGAAAGCAATGGGGCTTTTTTCTAGTAATAATTTTTTTTTAATTTTCCAGTTCCTTGAGTCACACCACAATGGAAGCTTTCAGCTCTTGCTTTAAATACTTTTCCCCTCCTCATGCTAAAAAAGTATGGGCTGCATAAACAAATTATAACTACAATGACTTTAAATTCCATGGAGATTGAAGCAGACATTTAAACTTATCACAACTCCAAGAAAACCTTCTTCTTAATGTGTAGGCTGGTGGTAGCAGGCTACCATGCTAAAAAAGTATGGGTTCCATAAACAAATTATAACTACAATGACTTTAAATCCCATGGAGATTGAAGTAGACATTTAAACTTATCACAACTCCAAGAAAACCTTAATGTGTAGGCTGGTGGTAGCAGGCTCTGTTGTGGCCTGCTCAGCTATGCAGAGCTTCCTCCTATCAAGGAATATGGGACAGTAAAGCAAACAGCTCAGGTAATTCAAGCAGCTCTGTTCAGGGTCTGTCTTTACAAACTGGATTTCAAAAGAAGGACTCTGGGGTGTGCTCAGAGCTTGCTGCTACTGCCCTCACACCTTCAGAGACCTTTGCAAATCCCCTCCAAATACTGAACACTGTGGGAAGAGTTTTGTGCTTCTATAAATGGGACAGACAAAACTGTATAAGAAAATGTTCTTTTACCTTCCTCCCCCAGCCAGAGGGCTCTGAAAGTGGCTTTCCATTGGACCTAATGCTTCCCCCTGGAGTTTCTTGGGGCAGTCACCAGCTGTGCTGCAGTCAGGTGTAGCTGCTGGGCTGGCCTGGCTGCTGCTTCCACCAAGCTCTCTTTGGTGGCTCCTTTTTCATCAGGGAAGGAAAGCAGTAGGGCCCAGCCCTGCCAAGGGGCAGTGTTTGCTTCTGTGTCACACATGCAGTCTTTGTGACAAGGCTGGCAGGTCTGCCTCCTGCTCACAGCCCATGGATAGTGGTGAACAGCTCCTGGCCAGTTAGCAAAGACTGACAATCCTATTTGTTAGCAGTTTATTATTCTGCATTTCGCTCCCTCTGCTGCTTTTCTGTGCCTTCCCCTAGTGAGGTGGGCCTGCAATGAAGTGCCAATGATGTGAAGGGAGTGAGCAGAGGATGCTGCAGAGCCAGGGGTACCTCACAGAGCTCCCCCTCCCCAGCCTGTCCTTGTCACAGACACATTTTATGAAAAAGCCTTTCCTTAGGATTTTTTCTCCTGAGAAGCTGAGAGGCCTCAGGAACAAAATGTAAACAATGGTTATCTGCTGCTGTGGAATGCAACCAATCCAAGACTGTGATTGGTCTCGTGTGGTTGTTTCTAATTAATGGCCAATCACAGTCAGCTGGCTCAGACTCTCTCTCCGAGCCACAAGCCTTTATTATCATTCTTTCTTTTTCTATTGTTAGCTAGCTTTCTGATGAAATCCTTTCTTCTATTCTTTTAGTATAGTTTTAATATAATATATATAATAAAATAATAAATCAAGCCTTCTGAAACATGGAGTCAACATTCTTGTCTCTTCCCTCATCCTCAGACCCCTGTGAACACCATCATATGTCCTGGAAGAAGTCAAATGTCCCATGTTCAGTTGACCTGGAAAGCAGATGCTAGGCTGGAGTTCACAATGGCCAATCATAATTATTTTGATTCCTCTTACAGAAGGTTCATTTTAAAAATAAAAGACACTATTTGCAATTTCTAAAAGAGGTCAAGCACAGGAGGATGGCTTATGATATGAGAAGTGACATTACCTTGTCAATCCTTTTTAGCAGCTCAGGTGGAGATGGGTCCTTCCCTCCCATTTCTTGTTTTCTACTCTCGTTTGTGGCATCATCGTAGTTTTCCTCCAGCTTTTTAATCTTGTCCCTGCACTGGGAATACTAGCAAACAAAGAGCCTCAACAGTTGTTTATTCCCACCAAACTCATCCCCAGACCTTGGTCTGGAGACTTCAAAAGAGAAGGATTCCTTTTACTGGGACGAAGGGCGGGTAACATAAAATTATGAGCTATTTAAAAGTTTTCTTTTAAAAGAGGACTACAGTGTGAGTTGCAGGACAGAGGAAACCCTCCTGTTTGACAGAAATTGAGTTCTACCTGTTTCTTGGTGCTCAGGCTACTTTTTGGTTTTTACCCTCAGGAATACAATAGAAAGCCCTGCATCCCTGCTGGTCAGTACTGAGGGTCTCATCCCTACAGACATCCATGTTTTGTACACTAACATTCCCAGGCATGTGTCCTGAAGTGACTCAGTGGTGACACTGAGCAATGAGGTACTCTTGTGACTCACAGAGGCAGGTGTTCCCTGACCTTTCCCATGAGAGACCTTCCCATGGAATAATGCTTCCCAGAATATGCTACAGGTTCCTCCAGGCTCAGCCTAAATACTCACTGAACGAGTGAAGGGGGCTGTTTTTTCATGTTTGGACTTGCAAAACTGACAGTGGTGGGGCTGTGTGCTCTGATGTGCACCTGGCTGGCTGTCAGTGAGCTGTTAGCACTGACACAGCTACCCAAGTGCAAATGTTAACCATCCACTGCAGGTGATGAGTGACTAAGGAAATAAGTGGTCCCAGGCTCTCAAAGTTATGAACAGTCACCAAAATATAAAGTAAATGTTTAGATGTTGCCAGGATGAGGTTTTTCACTGGAAGTTAACAAGTCATATTTAACTAGAAAAGAGAAAAGTGACAGATATTCTCAGGTGGCAGTGGAACATTACCAGAACACTTATATACTTCTTTTCCTAGTAAAAAAAGCACCACACAACTCACTCCTGTACACTTTATCTAAAAGCAGCTAAAGTAAAAACCTTAGATGAGTGTAATGAACAATTTCCTCAGCAAACCGTGATTCTGAACTTAGCTAGGTACTGAAAGTTACATTTTGCTAACAAATAGCTAAAACTCAAGCCCAAAAATATACAGAATGGAAGAATGTAAAAGCAGGGCCAGCACAAACAGCAGGATGCAGCTATGCTTCTAGTGATCTTTTCTATCTGGGGCCAAATTTCTCAACACTAACTCAGGGGAAAATGCCTTGTTGGAGGCAGTGGTATCTTAATGAGATTAGGGGCAGTTCACCAAAGAAAATTTTGCAGGACTGAATAGTTAATTTAGAGAAGGACTATTGCAGCAAAACCACAGAGTCCAAAAGCCATTAAAAAGTTTCATGTTAAATGTAAACACTAGCCTCACTTTTAAATGCAATATGAATTGGAAGTGATCAGATGCAAGCCAATCCAAAAGCCTCAAAGTGCATTTAGAGATAACCTTGCTATTCTGTGTCTGCTTAAGTAACACGACTACAGGCATCTTTATTTTCTTACTAATTTGTAGTGTTTTCCTTGGAAAAGACCATCTGAGTCATAAGATATTATAAGTCTTAAAATTTTAAAAAATCCTTTTTCCCTTTCTTAGAGTGGGTTTGATACAGGGGACAGGAAAAAACTGTACAAGAAAGGCTTTTCTACGTTGAACTGTAATCAGTTAGGAGGAATTGTTGAAGGAGGCAACACACGTCTAGATAAAGCAACTGGTCTGAAAAAGTGGACATCAGGTTCTTTTTTTGAAATCTCAGAGAAGGTAGGTGAGGTATGTACAGCACTAAAAAAGGGCAAATACAAGACCTACTTTAAAAAATGGAGGGGGTGCAGATGGAGCTTTGGAACCATGATAACTTCTCTTTCTGAAGAATAAATCTGGAACACATAATTAAGTTTTCTTTGTAGGCATCAAGAAGATAAAAATGACAGGGATAACAGCCACCACAGATGTGTTGAGTCATGCCAGATCAACGTCTATTATGATAATTCCACAGGTCTATGGGTGACAAATAGTAGGTGTAATACATTTTGATCTTCATATAGCTTCAACATTTCATATGATATTCTCATAAACAACCAACATAAATGGGTTCTTGATTAAAATATACAGTAAATACCTCATCAGTAGAATGAGGTTAAGCTCAGAGAGACTGCAAGTATATTTTGGAAAAGATTCAAATGCAAAATTACCTTTCTCTGATAAAAAGGTCTGAACCAAAAAGGTGACAGTAAATAAAAAAAATGTAAGTAGTTACATGTAGGCAGGAAAAATTGCCTGTACAAGCACAGAATCAAATCAACTGGTTGGATGCCCTTTCTTTAAAAAATGGTCTGGTTGTTACACACATGAACATGAAGATGAATCACCATGTCATGTGCCAAGAAAGGTGCCACCATAGCTGGATGCATAAGCAGGAAGGTAACCTGCAAGATGCCTGAATGAATCCTTTCACTATCAGCCACAGGTACCAGGCACTGCCCCTCAAGAAAAATAAAGACTGTATTGCCAAAAATAGAAGAAATGCAGAGGAAGAATGATCTAAGAAAAATCTGATTGAAAGAGACAAGCTGATTGACAAGAAAGAGCTGATTGAAAGAAACAAGGTTGTGTAGCCTAGCAAAAGGATGGGAGAGGAACACGATTAACATCCTTCCAGTAACATGAAATGTTACAGAAAGGAAAAGAATGGTTCATTTGTAATGTCCCTGGAGGACAGAATACAAACCAATATTCTTACACCACAGCAAGAGAGATCCAGGCTAAAGCTCAAGAAAATTTTTCCACTGTTAAGGAAAGACAGGGATAGCTTACTTGGGAAAACCTGTTTCTCAGTGGTGGCTTGAAACCACAGCTTAGCCCTCTCAGGCAATCCAATGCTGCTGTGGGAGCAGATTGCTTAGATAAATTCTTTATCTCTCTACTAGTCCCATTATTCTATGATGTGCTGATATAGTCTGAAGATTTTCATATATTAAAACCTGGAGAAATGTTGTTGCCAAATGCCTCAAATAAACTGACAATCCTTGTATATTGCCCGAGCTCCAAGGCATGAAAGTCCCACCTACAGCACCATGACAGCTCAGCAGGTCTGCATGTTGGACTAATTAATGATTAATGCTAAGTATTTCTCATTGATGCATGAAGGTAGATTAGTTTTTATGGGTCACTTCAGTCAGCAGGAGCAGTTCCTTAATGTGCAGTCCCAATTAAAAGCTACATAGTTTTATGCCCAGAGAAAACCACCTTACAGTCTCACCAGGTACTTTTTGTATAAAGAAGTGCCTGTAAATATTTCTATTTTTAAATCTTTACCTTGATGTTAACAAGCCTACCTAGTCCACGTTACTTGCACTTGCTTAGAAGAGGTCTTGCTTCAGATGATGGTATTTTTTTGGCTTAACTATTCACCAATGTTTTGTGGAAATAGGAAGCTTCTGATGAAAAGCATGCAAGTGGAACATGCATCACTTTGATGGTTAAGCAGCTCATGTGGAATGTAGGGGACCCAGGTAAAGTGTTTGTTCTTGCTGAACTGGCACACAGCCCTGATATGGGCTTTTCCCCTTCCCAATGGGCACTACAGCTGCTGAGATTATGGGTCAGTTTTTGCAGTCTGTAAGTATTTCTGATTTAATCTTTTTCATTGATAATAATGAAAATACCTAGTCCATGTTACTAGCACTTGCTGCAAAGAGGTCTGGTATTGCTGAAGACAGAAGGAGGCAGGAAGGTAGGAAAAGGGGAGAAGAGGCACAGGTACAGGATTCAGCCTGCCCAACCCAGACAGTCTGTGACCGTGGTAACTGAACAGCAGCTGAGTCAGATTTCAACATGGGGTCAAATCTGTAATCAGTGCAAGAACCAGCAGTGTGAATTTGGCAATCAACACCAAAATTCAGATTTGGGCTCACGGATTTTGTTTACATCATGCAGATAAAGCCAAACAATTTGAAACTGCTTCTCATTGGACTTAATTCCTATTGGCAGTGGGAGTAAGAGCATTAATGATGAATGGTGGAGCATAAGGAGATGAACGAGTTAACAGCCAGTTTGAGCCGTGTAATATTCAGTAATCACAGTATCTAGTTAAATTTTAAAGGTTGATAACTGATTATTTGCCATTCTTCACTGGAAAACTCCTCACTTGGGAACATTTATTAAGACTACTGCATGCATAATATCACAACACTCTGTATTTTCCTACTTCTTAATTTTATGTCAACATTGCAAAAAGATTTAAAACAGCTCCAACAATAGTCTCCCTTTAACAGTGATTTTAGGTTTCACATGAACTATCATCATAAAGGAGAAAGTTGCAGGAATGCAGAACAGAAAAAGCAAAGTTTCATGATTGATTCTGTCAGTTCACAAAAATCATTGGCATTTTGCTACTACTGTATTTGACTCAGTGACTCTCAGTCTCATTTTAAATCTTACCTGAAAACTTTGGAGTCTTTCTAGATTTTTTCATTTTGCCGCCTTCTTCTTTTTTTTTTTTAATACTGCCTGGATTGATCATTTAAATCTGTGATGGCCCTGCAAAGGTCTTTGGGGTATGATTTGCATGAGGTATTAAAACATGTACTATGTTTTGTTCTTGTAGCAGAGCATACAATTTCTTCAAAAGGCCAGAAGTAAGAGAATAGTGCAAGCACTATTATACAGTGAGCCACAGCTCCCACTGATGCAAGTTTGAAAGGCAATGGAACAGCCAATTTGTGATTTTGTGCAGGCATTAACAGAGTATGTATGGGAAAAATTACCATCTGGAGATAAGGTCAAAAGTAAATGAGCCATTTCAGAAAGCCAGGAAAGAATGTCCCAAGCACTGCAGTTTGTTAGCTGCTTAATGCTATTTTGTAACTAGGACTAAAACTTACACTGTTTTTGTGCAAAAGAAAATATATGTGGATTATATCATTGTAGGCAGCAGAGTTTCCAGAGTAGGCTCAGGGTCAAGTGTGAATTGAGTTATTATTTTAGAATTTGATGGTCTAAGTGTATCTCCCACCCCTCCACCTACTCCATCAATACAGTTTTAACAAATTTTATCTACAGTCTCATTTTTCCCCCATGACTCCTATTCTCCAGCTTAGTCATACTGACATTTCAGGCTGTGGGGTGGGTTAGCTGGAATTCCATACCCAGGAAACATTTGGCATGTGTGAAACAAAGACCATGAGCCTGTTACACATGAGCATAAAAACTCACAGATGTGAAGTTAAAAACATCTAAAACATGTCAAAACATCAGTGCTTTGCTAGACAGGTGTATTACTAAACTTGCTGTTTTAATTAACCTTGTACATCCAGATATTTTTTTCCTATGAAATCACCTTAAATTTTAAAATACAGAGCAATAGTCAAAAAGGTTTCCTTTAACACCAACCTGTATCCGAAGTTTCACCAGTTGTGCATCCAGGGCATTCTTCACTGAGAGCTCTTTAAAACACAATTTAACCTCTCTTTTTTTCTCAACTAACTTCAGCTTCAGAAAACTGATCTTTTCATCCATAACTTGCATCTTAGTTTCTCCATTCCTACGCAACACCTCTTGCCTGTTTATTTTTTCATACAAAATGCCCAGTTCTTCTTCTCGTTCTCTGAGCAAAAGACCACTGAAATAAAGCCAAAATTTAAAGATAATTTTTTATTAGAAAAATTAGTCACATTCAGTATATTCCATTCAAAAACATTAAAAAGTTATCTTAAAAGATAGTAATAATTGGTGACAATGTATGAAGCTTTCTCAATTATCATTTTAATCTATTGACAGCATTTTAAATAAGTAACAAAATAATTGCAATGTGAAAATCAGAAAACAAACACTTGGAAAGGTGACTCTTGTCTCTCACATAATTTTTAAGGTCTTCTGGCCTTTCACAGCATTTAAAACTAGATTAAGATCACAGAGATCTAGATAATCTGCATTTTTGCAGATGCCATAACTGTGCACAATGCACAAACTGAGCAGGTGGCTACAAGTTCTCAAGGCATTCAGTAGCCAAGATACCATATTTTTTGAATATAAGTTCTGAAGCATGGCCATACGCACAGCAGCACTAGCAGTGCAGTGAGGGGGACTGCTCAGCACAACACTGCAGTGCCACAGACCTTTAGCAATCCTAATGAGGAGTGCTCATAAGCTAAAAAGTATTGTTGCTTCATGAATGTCAGAATTAATCTTAGATCAAATTTACAACCGTACCTCTCATCTCGTTGCTCAATAACCCTTTCATAATTTTTGCGTAGCTGTGAAATTTCCTTTTCCATGCGTGTGGCTGCAGCACTAAGTCTGTCAACATGCAAATACTTTTCCTTTTCTTTATTCTCTAGCATCTCTTGTTCAACTTTGACATAATCATTTTTGATGAACTCTTTCATTCTCTCGTTCTTTTTAATCTTCAAATAGTTCTCCTGCAATTTTCTTTAATGTAACAGAAATGTGGGAATATTTTTAGTTCTTTCAATTTGAAACCAATTTCAGCAATTAAAAGCAGAGCTTAAATGTATTTCTCAAGCCCACAAGGGCTCCTCTATGTCTCTGCTTCACAGAAGCTTTATGAGAAGAAGAAAGACATTCTGAGAGCAGGTTTTTTTGCAAGTTCTTTCCAGCTTGAAAAGAACTGGATTCTGGCACAAGAAAAATGCTATGCAGGGAGATTGCACTTAGGAATGCTTTTACATTTGCACTTACAGCTTTTTTATTCTCTACTAGGTAGCCCAAGTAGCCATAAATAATAAAGTTAAAGAGCATATACAAAAACTGTGATGAAAAGTCTAAATGTGTCGAAATCCTGCCATTCTATTTAAAAAACAATATTTAAATTATTTGTGGTTGCAACTCAAAGTTCTTCAAAGCTATTGTTTATAAAACAGTGTGTCACAACATTAACATAAGAAAGAAAATTATTAGATTGCCCATTATTATTTCATCTGCCCATTTGACAGATGAAAAAAGAAACAAAAACATAGTGGGAGGTTAGTGACCAGATCACATAAAAATAAAGAACAGATATTATTTCCAGCATCCTTTTTGATCACTGGATGATGGCCCCTCATTTACAAAACAGATTCTTGTCACCAAATGGAGTATTTACTATCTCACAGCACTATTTAGAGTTATTGCATTTGATCTGTGGTATCACTTCTGGATCAAGACACAAATTTATCTACACCAAGGAGATAGATATTCATGTCAACATACAAAAGAGGTAGTGAAAGGAGAAGCAAAGTCTCCTGTTAAAGTACAGACCTGCAGATGAAATATCCTTCCCTCATGGGCTCCATCATTAAATTGCTGATTTGCTCTATACAAGGCAGGGAGCTGCTTTCTTTCATTTCCCCCACATGTATAACACTTTGAGTACCACAGGGTATTACTGAATTTAATTAAACATCTGTAAGTCAAGTTTCAGACTGAAAGTATAACAGAATTGCAGAAATGCAATGTGTTTTAAATATTTTCTGAAAATTTCTTCCCTTACTTGGACTGATACTCTGTCCTACAAATAGCATAGGTTGCAGTGAAGTCAGTGGTACTGATACTGAAGTCTATTACTGGGATTTAAAATATTTTTCATAGGCAAGAGAGTTACTGAAAATTCAATACCTCTGACTAGTTTTAAATCTAGTTTTGCAGAGCCCAAAATATCTGTTGGATCTGTACCAAGTAGGGACATCAATTATAATATTTATATACTTCTGATATCTATACAAAATTTATGTCTTATTAGCCTTTTCCCCCTCTTCTTTCATCAACTGAGAAGGCCTCAAAATTTTTACAACAAAATGTCAGCTTGTACATCTTGACAAAATTGCTTCAATAACTGAAGTTCTACCTCTTTTTTAGCTATCTCTAGCATGACTTTGAAACCAAACTACTAGGAGATTCACAAAAATATCTAGTGTGTTGTTTTCCTGATTTAACAATTTCTTGGCACCAAATAATGAAGTTTTTGGAAAATTATGTTATTTTTAACTGAAAATTATGTTATTTTTAACTCAGTTTTTGTTTTCCTGTTTTGCCTACCAGGTTGGCTATTCACTGTCTCCCTACTTGCCCAAGGACAGAATTCCAAGACATTGTAATTCTGTCTATATAGCAGAATTTCATCACTAGGATGACAAAAATATGGCAAAAAGATATCCTCACTAAATAATGGTCTAGGAAAAAAGAGAGTCACAAGTATCAGCTGTTCTGCCTCATTATCTTTGCTGTGAATGTAACCTTTCATTTTGTCTAAGCTTGTTTGGAAATTGAAACCACACTATATCTGAAATAAATGTTATGCAATAAACTTCAGTGTGAGTTTGAACCAAAATCCCCAATTTGATCTGATTTCATAGTTAGACAGCCATATTCCTAGCTAGTGACTCATTTAATAGTCCCATGCACCCTTTCATCAGGGAATCATCTGTGTCAGACCTCCTTTTCTCTAAGGACAGCAGATATGAGTGCAAGGGTGATGCTTGCATTGAACAAAACAGCATGATAATGCAAAACCTGAGATCCAAAACCTCTGATATAAAGGATGAGAAATGAGAGAGTAGCCAGACAAACTTCCAAATTACTTTCTGACAAGCACTGATGCCCAAGCTAGTTGTGGAGTGTTAGTGGGATAAGAAATTGGAACAGATTACAGAGGGGTGTCTCTAAATGCCTTTGTTTTAATCAGATTTAAAAAGTCAGGATAGTAACTATCAGGGATGATATGGTCACAATTGAAGATGGAATAGATTCCCTCCTAAGATTTTTTCCAGTCTTAAATTTCTATAATTGTGAACTCCAGCATACTTTAAACTCACCTTTCTCTGGTCATAACAGCATGTCTTAAATTTTCTATATTATTTTCTAGCAATTTTACCCGGTGTTCACCTTCTTTTGCTTTCCACTGAGCAATACGCATCAAATCTATAGATTTGTCCTTTTCAATTTGCATAAGATCACACATCTTAGTAAATCCTTGGAGTCTGAAGAAATGAGATATGTGAAAGAAATAATTATTAGCATTTTATGCCTGCATTACTTGGATAAAATTTGCTTTAGAAGACTTTTTTGAAATAATGTATTGTTATTATTTTCTTACTCTTTTTCGTTTTCTTTTTTCATCTTTTTGCAGATGATTAGTTCACTATCCATTCTTTTCAGTTCTTTAACAAGATTTTGGAGTTGAATCTGAAATTCAAATAAAATTTAGTAAGCGCTTTAGAGATACTAAAGAAATGTCTTCAGTGAAATTACCCAGAACAACTCTTAGATGAGAAAAAGACAGTGAGAGGACATTATTATAAGAACTTTTTCTTATTATAATGGAACATTTTTATTACAACAACATAAAAAAGCACAGTTTTTCCATTTATATTAAGCTTACAATTACTATTAGTAATTGTAATTATTATTGCATAATTTGATGCTGTATCTTAAATGCTTGATTCACTCTATCTGGAGTTCCACTCTTTCTACTGATCAGCCTATCAAGTCCATCATTATATAATTATATAGCATATGAAACATTGAAATTGTATCTTTACAAATAAAATTTCTTTCTTACTCAATTCTGACTTTTAAGCAGTCATTGATGTTTGAGCAGAATTGCATTCTGTTAAGTTTCTGGATCTTTTGATTCCAGCTGTGTTCAGTCCTCAATAGCCTGGACCATCAATCTTAAATTGAGAGGCTTTTTCTCCCCTCCCACTGGTATTGAGAGGGTTTTTTTGAGAGTTTTTTATTGAGAGTATTGAGAGTTTCCAGTGTTCTGGTGGAACTCCCCTCACTAGTAATTTAATTTCTCCCTATACCAGCTGGTACTTTGAACAATCTTCCAAATATATATTTTTTTACCTTGGCTTTCTGAACATCCCTGCATTTCAGTTGCTTCTCATCAGCTCTGAGCAAAGTCAGATGTGTAAGTGTGGATAACTCATTCCTGCATTTTTCCTGCTCTTTGAAAAGCAAGTGTTCTGCAGCAATGCATTCTTCTAACACACGGGCATCTATTTCTGATATCATTTCCTAGAGAAGATTAAATTTAAATCCCAATGCAACAATGTATCAGCGTTGGCAAACCCAAAGCTGGAAATACTTCGGGTTTGTCTGCAATGTAAACAAATATACAGACTACATAGATTTAAAACCATAACTAATTATTGCTTTAAAACACCATCCACAATCCCTATAATAACATTTCCGAATATATTATCACCTAGGAGCATTTCTGTTCCTCAGTCTGACATCTCCCAGCTATTGTCCATTGGACAGAATGGATATTTGTAGCTGTATAATCTGTAAGTAAGTTCAGTGCCATGTGCTCAGGAGGAGGTGATGGAAGCTCCCCAGGCTCCACTGACTGCATGCCTGTCTGTGGCACACAAGGTACACATCCCAGAGAATGTCAGGTAAGTACTGGAAGGCACATGTATCCAAATAAAAGCAGATCCCCACTTGATAATGTTAATAATTCAAACAAAACACATAAAGAAAATGGATATAAGGGTAAGAAGACAAGGAGGTTTGACCTTGGAGGTACCAAGGAGGTATGTCTGAAATAGATGGCTTCTTATAAGGTCATTTATGTAGTGGCAAGTACTAATTCTCTTGTAACCCAGGTATCTGCATTGCCACACTCTGTATGGCTGTGCTGCATACAGACAGACATCTACAAATGACAGAACTGTGAAGATGAAAAATCTTAATGCACAAATGCTGAATTTTTATTGTTGCAACAAGACACGGTTTCATATCCAAAGGAAATGTGTAACAATATATTTCTAACTGCAGTGTCATCAACAACATTTAGAAAGAAGATTTGCTTTCTGCCTTCTATTAAATGGCCAGTAACACAAAAAATGTTTTTAAAAATGAAAGACAAGTGGTCTTTAAAACTGAAGAAATACTATTACATTTTCTCACCAGAAAGCTGCAGCTAGAAACTCCATTATTTTTTTTCTTCAAACAGTCCCTTTATTCTCATGATAGAAAACCAACTGTCAAAATGAAAAAATATGAGAAAGCAGAATTCAGCACCTGTTCAGCTAAATCTCTCTTGATCGTTTCAATCTCGTCCTGCAGTTCTTGTCGTCTTTCTAATAATGCTGCATTGTTCTTTGAGTTGATTTCTGCCTACAAAAATAAACCAAGCACATTGTGATACAAACAAAAAATGATGAAAATTTAAACTGCTGATGCTGTGTTAGAAGTAGCGACACAAATTAAGAAATTAAATTTCTCCCTTCTTATAATTGCTAGTACAAGAATACTTAATTGAGTAGAGTTCCTTAGCAACTTACTGAAGTTTCTCAAATTTTTCATTCAAGAACTATGAACACTAAAGTTCATGTAAATTTAGAAGGTTTATGTTTTTCAGCAACTAAATTGTCATTAAAAAAATAAACACAGAGAAAACATATAAAAATATAACCTAAATTAACAGAGGATTTTCAGAGTGAAATTCTGAGCTTACTAAAGAGAATAAAGAGTTCACATCTACATAAAATGGATATCACATTTTTTATTTTTATCACTACATTAGGATTTTCATTAGACCCTAGAAAGTCAAATCTAATAACACAAACATTGATGTATTATTTTTTTATGTATGTTATGGTAAAATTCTATTCTAATCTATTCAATCAGTTTTTAACACTATTCTAACACAATTCTATTCTATTCTAATCCATTCAATCAGATTTTAACACTAAGTATGTGAAGGAATACATTAAAAACACTACCTCTGATTAAAATATATCTGATCAATCTCACTACAACTACTTACATGAATAACTTGTAAGACAAAAAGCTGTACTAGCCTCACTGTAATAAACTTCACTTAAAAATTCTTTATGGTCATAAGAAAGCAAGAAAAAAATGCATCAGTCTAACTATGATGGAATATATTCCCTCAGTGTAATTGATGGGGACAAACAATTTAGCAGGAACTGCTCTGATAGGAAAAGGGATATTAATTTTTAAATAAAAGAGAGATTATTAGATATGAGGATGAATTTTGTTCAACAAGGGTGGTGGAACACTGGCCCAGGTTTCCCAGAGAGGTGGTTGATGCCCTATCTCTGGAAACATTCAAAGCCAGGCTGGACTGAGGTCTGACTAATCTGATCTAGATGAAGGTGTCCCTGCCTACTGCAGGGGTTTGGACCAAATAACCTTTAAAGATCCATTCCAACCCAAATGATTTTAATTTCAAATCTGTAATTCATATGGATGGGAAAAAAATTACATTTAACAACACACCTGGAAGATATTCAAAGATAATACTCACAACCCTGTGATATCTTGCTCAGATATCAACCAGATGTTAGAGTTCACTATAAATCAATACTGATAGGTAGATGTTTTACACTTGTTATTTTCACTTCTGTGATAGTATTGTAAATTTAAATTCATTTCTGTTCATTTCCATTATGGCAAAGGGAAACAGAGACACAGTACAGGTCAAAGTGTGGAGTTACTTTAGTTTCAGCTCTGAGATTTGATTTGACTTAGATTTACTAAAATGTTAGAAAAGCCTGTCCTAAGAAAGTGACTTTTGGTCTTGTGTAGGGATCAAAAATAACTTTTCTGTTAAGTATATATTAATTACCACTTCTCATAGTGGTAATTAATATATGCTTCAAAATAAAATAATATTAATATATATTAATACTATTTAATATTAATATATGCTTCTCAAAATAAAAAGCTCATATAAACATCTTTAATCTGTTAAGGTTCACATAGGACAGGGCTAAACTTAGGCACTTTAGGCTGTGTCTGTGCTGGCCTGAGCAAAGAGAAGGCCCACATGGAGAGGAGCAGCAGCTCTGCCCCGGGCTGGAGGCAGCAGGACCAGCAGTTCTCTTTCACACACAATTCTGGTGTTTAGCAATAGCTGACCTTTCACAACGTACTAACGAGAAAAACACATTTGAAGGAAGTGTTCCTGTAATTTCCTTATTCTACAAACCAGTCATTCTGCACTCAGCATATGATTCAAAAGAACAAATTTGGGGAACCACACTGATGTATTGTTGCTTCTGCAATCACATATTTATACAAACAATTCATTCTTGTGATTTTTTTTCACTTTGAGTAACAATGACTAAATGTAAATCTGGGGATTTAGGTAGTTAAAGAAATTTTATCTACTTAAAATACTGTTTTTTAATTTTTGCTTGGTGTGCTCCCAAGTCTTACAAATTAAAATTGTCCCAATATAGCAAAAGCCAAGCAGAATCAAGGTGGCCACTTGACTCTTCCTTCCTGCAGTACTGTATTTCAATGCAGAGAAGCAGTGATTTCAAATTTGCTCTTCTAACAGAGCAATCAAAAGGAATCAAAGAAAATATGGAGCACGGGAGGATGGGCTAAAACAACTCTATTGCTGTGGCTATTTGCATTAGTGTCCTGCAGCTGCTGGTGTAAAATACTGGTCAGAATTCCATTTCTGCCTCTCATGACATTCCTCTTCCTTTACTCCTCATGATGATGCTTTTTGTAACACACGTACAAGGTCTTGCCCTTCACAGGGTAAAGGAATTGGGCTAGGATGGGTTTGGATCTCACCCCAGACTGTGAACTCTAACCACAGCTGCTGATGAGTTATGGCACTTGATTTTAGCATTACATGTTTTTAAACAATTGTTCAAACAAATGTTCCATCCAGGAACATTTCCTCAATGGGAACACATGCAAAAATACCAACTCCCAGATTCTCTTAGCTGATACTGAACAGAAACTCTTTAGGCATTAAGATCAAAGTCTGGAATATGAGTCAGCCCTTTAATCATTATTCAAGGAAATTCAATACAAAACTTTGTTGTGTAGTTCCAGAGCTTTCCTCCCTTCCTCCAGGTGAGCTTATATTACTAGGTAATACACAAGTGAATTCTGGAGGAATTTCAAGGGAGACAAAAAATATTGTTCAACAATATTAAATATTATCAAATAATAATTGGAGTTGTTTAAATAGCAAAGCTAAGTATATATGAGATTTGATATGTATAGCTATTTTTTAAAACTTTACAGTTATGTAAGACTCTTTTCTGCCCTGAATTGCTTAGAAGGACCAAGAAAAATTTGAAGGACAGTGTCAAGGTAGGAAACATCAAGTGCTGTGAAAAAACATTCACCTGACTAAACAAGATTAATTTTTTATGACTCAGAATTTAGACCGAGCAAGGAGCAAGTATAGGAGAAAATATATATAGGAAAGAGAGAATGGAAGAACCAGTGATGAGAGAAAGAAAATATTAAAAAAGTGAATTTTTAAGAAATAATTGGAAGCTGAAAAGAAAGAAAATGCTTTGAATACACAAGCAGAATAGCACTCCCCTTTATCATTGTCAAAAGACTGAGTAAAACTGAAAAGAGTAATGCATTATTGAAAGAGGAATGGGTGAAATACTAAAGCAAGGAGGAAATGAGGAAGATGAAATAATGGTCTTCCCCCCTTTCCCTTGTAGGACTGTCAAGAGATTTCATAGAAATATTTCTTACAAGAAAATTTACAATCTTTATGATCAATACATTCATACAAACCTCTGATTTGAGTCTTTTATGTGTTGCCTTATCTGCTTCCAAGGAATCCCAAATGCTTTTCAGTTGTAACTCTATCTTTTTTAAACTTTTCAGTTCTTTATCTTTCTTTGTTTGATGGTGACTGAGAATATCTTGTTGATTTTTGTTCTCTGAGACACATTTATCTAAATTATTTTCCAGAATTTGTCTATACAGATAGACACAGAATTTTAGAAACAGGTAACTTAATCAAGACATATGTGTAAACAGGCACAACTATTTTAATGGTTTTGAGTACCTCATTACTATGGCTCAGCAAGACAAACTTGCAAACTATGTACAAAATTACCTAAAAAGGTAGCATTTTTATAACTATAATCAATTATGTCAGTGAGGTCCCACAGCCTGTTCTAAATATGCTAAAAATATCAGTGAATCTAATACATATAGGAAGAAGAAAACATTTTTTAATTTAAGTGAGCATTTCAAAAAAAGATGCCATGGGCCTTCAATACAAAGCTTGAAAAGCAAAAGCATTGTTGCTGAGCACATGGCCAGAATTACAACTATACATCTCCCTCTGCAAAGGAGGAATCATTGGAAGCTTGCCTTCAACCTAACAGTTTATTTACTTTACCAAGTAAATATAAAATTATAATTGAAGGGAAGATGATTGACCAATCCCCTTGAAATTCAGGACTACATGAGAGAAGACATCTATGAGCCTCACTTGAAAATGAAAATACTGAAATACTTTATTCTTCTTCAAATTACTTTCAGTGGGTTACACAGGAAAGAAAATGTGTGCACTAAAGAGAGAATCTCTCTAAAATATTTCACTTTTAAGAACAAAATCTCATAGGATTTTATCAAATGCTTATGCTTTTTGATGTTCTTCTTCAAGCCAGATCCTAAATTCCATATTCCAAATTTTTATATAAATATTTCGAAGTGAAAACCAAGCCTGATCATTTATAATTTGCACAGATTGCAGCATAAAACCTTGAAAATAGAAGCAACAACAGAAAAAAAGAAATAAACTTTTGAGAATAGAGAATCATTCAGTCTTTCCAAATGGCTCATGTCTCTTACTCTAACCTGTCTGACAGGATGGCAAATTCCTTCTCTGCGTTAATTTCTAGTAATTTTGTCAAATTATTGCATTGTCGTTCATTCTTTTGTATCAAAGATTGTCTCTCATCCATTTCCTTCATTACATCTTTTTTTTCTTGCAAAATCTCTTCAGTCCTTTTTTCAGTGGCTTTCAGGGTGCTATTCAATTCTTCTATTTGGTCATTAAAGGCTTCATTCTGCTTCTCTGCATCACTGTGGATATATTTTAACAAAGCAGTAAGGGTTAAATTTTCCACATGCATATTTAAAAGACAAAATGTAAGTTGCCAGTTTTTGTGGACATACAAAATAGTTTCACCATAATCTATGTCAAATGTTTTAAATCAGACAGTGAGAACCTTCAAATTCCAATATAGTCCAACAATAAAACTGCAGATAGCCATGGGGTTCTGGGACAGCTTAGCACCATGACAGTATTAAAAGAGTTCAAGGAAATTGATCTCTGCCAACATTGCTACATACATGGGTGTGACATTTCTAAACATTCTTCCTAAGAACTGGGAACTCTGGTTAGTTTATTCTCTGATGTGACACAAATATAAAGACCCATGTAAAAAATTCATTAATAGCAATCTGCACAATGTAGGTTGTAGAAATTGCTTTAGAATTGCTCTAACACTATAGGGCAAACTTCTTAGATTTATGATGGCAGAGTTGCATTAAGCAGAGTAGTGAGGAAAATGTAGAAGAAAACCATCATACAAGTTTTAAACCTGAGAAATTTAACAGTCAAACAGTTGATGTGTCATTACAGATAGGGGCTGGAAGCAGGAGACAAACTTCAGTGTAACCCTGTGCATAAACAGGATACAAAACCTTCATTCATCTGGATGGCAATGGGACTGTGGGTGACCTGGCTGAAACTGCACAGAGCTAATTTGATTTTACACGTAGAGAAACAGCACATGCCATGCTTCAGAGGAGAAGAACCCCAGCTTCATGAGAGAGAGGAAGAAAAGGCTGCTGGCTTGCATTTCCCCTGATGAAGCATTAGAGACTGCAGCTCATGTCAGGACCTTACAGCAAAGCAGCTGTGACTCCACAGCTGGCACAGAAGGACTAAGGGAGAATGGGTTTGCAGCTCAGGCCACACTGCCAGCTGTGGAATTGTTAGTTTAAATGCTGATCCTAATTTTATTCAACAACCATCCTCAATCATTTCTATAACCAAGGGATGAGAAGAAGTCATACATATATATATATATATTAATGTATATAGAATTATTTATTGAAAACATACATTTTTTTCTGTTTCAACTTCTCAGTTTCTTTTGCAAGTTGCTTTGGAACACCAAGGATCCTAACTAGCTCAGCCTAGTAACAAAACAGAAAGGTTTGATTAATAGCTTCAAAAGATAATGAGTTTTCATAGCAGTAATATGAATTTAGAACTGCTGTGAAAATCAGTAGGAAACATTTTTTAATTGTTTGAGTTTTTCCCAGAGAATTGTAGCTCCTACTTTTAAAACTAAACGTTGATGTTTACAATTTAAGTGTATCTTCAAGATAAAAATTATGCTTGAATATTATGAATACATCTTATTATGCTATTTATACCATGGAAGGAAGTAGACCCAGATATGTTTTTAATTCTCAGTGTAAATCTGTAGTAACTGTAATCTGAGCAACCTAAAACAACACAACATAACCAAGATGTCTTTATAGAAACCACTTTTTAATCAAAATCATGACTCAGTATTTCCTACAGGAGCAATAAGGATATGGCACAGCAGCATGTTTCATGCCTATTGGGAAAAGGTCTAATATTTAATATAATGGCACAGTGAATTTGGAATGACAACACCCAGAAGATTCAGTGCTCCTCTGGGCAAAGCATGGACCCATACACACACGTGCACACACACTCACAGATACATGGGCACAATTAGTTCTGTGTTACTTTTAAATAAGTATGCATCTCCTGAAGCTTTTTCATTTCTTCCTCATCTGTTAATATCATCTTTTCTTTGGATGAAACAGCTTCTTTTATTGAATCAATTTCTGCTTTCCTCTGGATAACTTCTTTGCTGAGCTCATCACAACTTTCTTTCAACTGTTGAACTTTATCATTTCTCTTTAAAAATGAAGTAAAAGACCAGATTAATTGTATTTTCCCTTTTACATTTTGCAGGTTTCTGATAACACAGACTCACTAACATTGAATGATGATAACATTTTTATTGACAAGATATGAAATGTATTTTTTTTACCAGATGAGTGTTTCTTCTATCAATACTAACAGAATTTATTTCCAACAAAGCCACATATAGTATTCCTCAGGACTTATGACTACAAATGCATTTTTCATGTTCACATCCTAGAACCAAAAACCTGCAGCTACCTTTACATGCAGTACCTATTTACTGAATATAGTAAACATTTCCTTGGGTAAACAAAATTCCAGATATTTTTTGAATCAGTTATTTACTAGTTATCAAAATTGAATGGTCTAATATAGCCTATAGAATCTATTTCTTTTAAAATATATTTTCTATATAGTCTATGTAAAATAAACTCTAGAAATGCACACTGAGAAAACATTTTCTGTGATTTTTTATATGTTAGTTGTCAGAACATAAAACATTGCTTTTCTCATGTTTCATACTTACCTTTTCTTTTGCCATTCTTTCATATTCATCTTCCAGAAGCTTTTTTTCTTCTCTCAAACTACAGTAAAAATCAAAGCAGAACTAAATATATTAGTAATAGAATAATCATTACTGTAATACAGTAATTGGTAAAAAAGTATGAAAGCCTATTCTGTGTTAGACAAAAACACACAGTGAATTAGCATGAAAGGTGCTCAGATTCAAAGCAAGTTTGCTGACTGGTGACTGGGGCTCCTGAAGGACTGGGTATATCTATATGGAGGTGCACAATCTTTTTCTACAGTGCACACATCTAAAAATTTGAGCCTGATTTTTCTTAGACTGACTGCCTCCTGCAGGGGTGCATTCATGCCTCACTCACCCTTGCCTTTTACCAGTGGCACCCTACACCCACAACCTTCCTCTCAACCTCAGAAAACAAAATGTTAACACAGAAATGTGGCAAAAGGAAAGAGGAGATGGGTAATAAATAGCCACAAAGACATCAAGTATCAAAGAAAGTGCAGCTGCTAGTGAGAAATCTTCTTCCTATGAATGTTTTCACATACACATTTATTCTTGAGACAAGTGTAACTGAAGCTCCTCAAATCTGGACTGGATCCTGTGGAAAAAAAGTCCTGAAAAGTGGCAGGGGTTATAGGCTAAGCCAAAGGAGTATGGTAGAAAAGTAAATTGAATAGTCACAGTGATCTTAACCTATATCCAAAATTAAATTGCAATTTAATTTCAAGCAACAATCGGGACAGATGCTAAGTGAAGAAGGAAGAAAGGAAAAAACAGGAAAGCTCTTAGATCTTGTGGGTGTTTAGTAACACTGCCCTGAGAAAGGTGAAGGAATGATTATAAAAAGGGAGCTCAGCCAACAAGCTTATTGGATTTACAATAGGGAGCTTCTTGGTAGCAGGTAGTAAATACTGCCAAATACAAAAAATGATTCCTTCTGAAGGTGCGTTCCCAGGGCATGCACAGAACAGCTGTGCTCCTGTGTAGGTAAATGGGCTACAGCAGTCTCTATGCCATCACAGCCAAACAACTTCACTGAGTCCTCTGTCCCAGGTATAGCAAAGGATCAACTTCAGTGCTTAAATTTATAACTCCAGTAGGAGCATGTGCTGGTCAATGTTTGTTGAGACTCATGGCAGTCTGGTAAAATAAATAACTCTTTAAATTAGGGAAGAATTAAGAGAAAGGGACAAACTTCCATAAAACAGTTGTGTCACTTGGAGCTATAACAATGGCAAGGGACTCCTGGGCATCCCCACCCACCCAAAGCAGCTATTACAGTTACCTCATAATGTGGCTGATACAGAAAAGAGGCAGCTGACTGCTATTTCTTTTTTTTTTCTTCTGAAACCTTCCAGCAGCAGTGCAAGACTTTGCATGGTGGTGGTGGTTCAGGTTTTAGAAAGTGTGTGGGCATGGGAACAGAGATCAGTCTCCCAGCAGCCAACCTCATGGAGGATCATCCCTAGGACCTTATGCTCAACCCTTTAGCAGGCCTGATTTAAGATTCCCTCCTCCATGCCACCACTCCCACTCTCTCAATCAACTCTTTTTTAAATTTGAGTCTTCCAACAAAAGGAGTGAAGCTTATACCTGGAAGTCTCAGTAAACATAAGTCTAGTTAAGGAAAGGAAATAGTGAAAAAAAGAGAACTGGGTTGGTAGTGTTGCAATATAAACAGAACAAAACAAAACAACATCTTTCCCATGAATAAGAAGCTCCGGCTCAGATGAAGAGCAAAGAGAAAATAGACACAGGGTAGGTGTTGTTGATATACAGCATGTATGATATTTGTATGGGCAGACTACAAGTATGTCTCAACAGGGACTGGTAAAGACTAAAAACTAATTTGAATACCAGCATTTGAACACACAGAGTGAACAAGTTTGCAAACAAAAGCTTTTAAAGAAAAAGGTTGAATTTAAGTCAATCTTCCTCCAAAATGGATAAAATTAATTTTAAAAATTCAAAAATTCCAAAATCATATTACAAACCCATTTTGGCAGTACTTCTAATTGAACTCCTTGGGACTGGCATAATCACACTAAGGATAATAATGTCCACTTTGCACAAATATCCATAACTTTTGACTGCCACAAAATATTATTAAATAAGTCCTGTGCAAAATGATTAAAGAGGCTGCAGGGCTTGTGGTTAGTCTGTGCTGTGCCCTCTTTCACACTGGATGATCAAAAGAGCAATACCAAAGATCAGGAGGGAGAGCAAAGCTGACACTGTTTTCTTTTGTCACATTCCTCACTCATGAGGACAGATTCCTGTGGAACCATTCCAGTTTCACAACAAAGACTTTTCCATCCAGCAAAAGTAAAATGATTTGAACACTTGATTTTCTGTGACATAAACAAAGGCAACGGAGAATGACAAGGGCCAAGTTACCTAAACAGCTGGCAGACCAACTACTTCCACACAAAAAACAGTGGAAGTGTGAAAAGAAAAAATGAGTAAAAAGAAGTAAGTTAAATCTCTCTCTTTTGAGCAATGAGTTGGATGCAGCTGCCCAAAGCCAGAAGCCAGGCAGCCCTATGCTAGCATCCTTACTCCAGGGCTTCCTTACTGTCAGGGATAAAAACTGGGACCTCCAAAGGGCAGGATCTCACTTTCCAGGTGACTGTTTTAGGGTGACATAAATTACCAGTTGAAGATAATACATATCTCTCTGTGGACTCTAAAGGGGAGGCAGGGTGATTAACACACATTTAGAAATCAAATAAGATTCTTCAAATAATTGAAGTTTAGTCTTTGATTTAACAGATGAACATAGAAGCTCAATGTAAGATAAGCATAGAAACTCTGGTTCTTCCAGTTAGCATTTGAATCTTCTAATCTTTGTTATATGGATATCAACCTCATGACTGTTTTACTTAGACAGCAATTACAACAAACAAAACAGCTACAATTGGCATTAGGCATTTAAATTTCCCATTATTTTCTAATCCTTCCCTGGTGGATGTATTTTTCAACATCATGTGGATTTTATTATTACCATTGTTATACCTCTAACAATACACACAATGGAAAGAAGATAAAACACTTAAGTCTAGGCATTAATGTGTGCAAATGTTTCTAACATTGCTCTTCTTATTTTCATGAAGCCTGATAACAGTACTGTACGTGAAAAGCTGTCAGAGGTGCAGTTGTAATGAATTAAGAAAAGGCAGTTGGAAAACTGGGTCATTAATAGAAATACATTCCAGATTTTTCCCTGAGAGACATTTACAGCTGCAAGCTGACACAGAAATAAAAAAATGAAGATGAAGAGATTAAGAAATGTAGGGGTAGTTGTCAACAGAAGTCCATTTCACTTCCTCAGCTCACAAAATAACCACATCACTGTTAGCATTAGAAGTCCCATCATGGCAGAAAGAGAACTCCTTCAGCTGCTGTCTCTCAGAGCTGGGATTACCTGGAAATCTCCAGAAGGAGTTTGGCACCTCACAACTCTAATCCAGTGACCACAGGTAGAAGTTATGCCAGCTGACAAGCTGCCAGCATGAGCTTCCTGTAAGGCTATGAGCTGTAATTAATTTGTAGGTACCAGAAAATGCAGTCACAAGACCAGCTGATAACTTCAGCTGTGGTGCTATTTATTTTACTTATGGCATGTTATTCTTCACAAGAGAAGCTATCGATAATAGCTTAACTTTTCACTTTCTAATTATTGAGTGACTAATGCAGAAATAATTACAAGTGTTGAAATAGTTTTCCTTATTTGCAATGCTTCTACAAGGACAAAATCAGTTTTGCAATCCTGACTTGCATGCAGTTGCAGAGTGCTTCAGTGAGGAGCTGTTTTGTTACCTGAACAAATCACTGTAAGAGCTGGAGATTGGACCTAGGCTTTCAAATAAAACTGTTTTTAAGCATTAGGCACCTTTAATCTAAAACCTCTTGTTATAGATAAATTTAGTACAAATTAATTGCTTACTTTTAAATTAACTGTTTAGATGATATATTTAGATTTAATATTTATTATTTCTCAACAATAAACAACGGTTGATACCATTGTGTAACAAAGAAAACCAGCTCTTCTTTATTTTGTCTCATAAATCAGAACTCCAAGACTCACACAAACATTAAAGTGAAATGTCTCCTTAAGCCAGAACAAATCCTTGCTGATCACACTGATTCTTTCCTTCTTGTTCCACTAATTTGATTTTTTTGATCTATATTCTTACTTACTGAGGCTTCTTATCGATTATATGAAGAAATTTCATGGCTCTGAATGCAATTTTAGCAGAACTGAGTGGAGATGACTCTTTTTCCCTTTACTTTATTACCCTTGCCAAGCACTTTTTAAGAGGAAGACTACTCCCAGAGTCAGCTCTGACTTTGGGATGGTGGCCCAAGCTTTACAAGCTCAGTAAAATCTTTCCAACCCTTGTTCTCCCCCTGAACTCTCAGGCAGACACACCAGCAATGAGCCCAGTACATCCATATGGCAGACCAGGCCACAAACTGGGAGAGGAGGCACATACCTACAGTGGGAACACACCCCAAACATGCAGTCACCCTCAGGGTGACTTCCCTGACAGCCTAAGTGTGTCAAGAAATACACAGAATACCTCATGCACCTATTGAAATGATGAAAAAGTCACCAAATTCCTGAAAACCTGATGATACTTCAATGCTGAAAGCAATTGAATTTATTCTGGAAATGCTGACTATTCATCGGAACAATAAAGAACTAAAACACAAAATGAAACATCATCTTCAGCTGTTCAGAAAGGTCTGGAAAAATTGTTTACAGAGGCAAGCAAAGAAGAAATTAAATAGGGATAAAAGAGTATGGAATATTAAGAGACCTTGAGACTTTTGCTAATGGTATGGCATATCTGTATGACTCCTCAAGTGAGAAATGTTGTCATTGTCAGATTTGAATCAGAGTTCAAAAAAGGTGCTAAGTAGTCTTAGATACCAGAGAAAGTGAATTAAGGCAGGAAATAAAGTCATCAGAGATAAGAGGGATGCTTCAGGGAAATAAAGGTTTACAGAAACAGGGGAACAGAGATCTGCAGAACCAGGGAAACAAGATCAGATTTCTCACTTCCAGCTCAGCACTGGGTCTGAGTATACATTCTAAAAAAAGGATAAAGCAGTAGATAAGAGACACAGATAAACCCTTCAAAACCTTTCCCCCTCCATGTTCCCTGCCTGCTATACATACAAAAGTAAATAAACAACATGTTTGTTTTCAGATTGAACAGCCATTAGTCATAATTCCCAAAGAGAAATTTACTTGTAAGTGCCAAGCACAGCTGGGACTGTATTAACACAGTTGGACAGCAAGGGAAACTGTGTTCCAGAGAGATCAAGGGCCAAGAGAGGTTGGGCCATGACTTTTTATCCTGAGAAATTAAGAAAACCAAGCAGCAACCTAACAGCAAACTTCTAATACTTTTGATGGAGCCTCCCTCCCCTCTGTGACACTGTCCATGCACCAAATATTTCAGAAAACATTGCTTTACTCTTTGGATAAAACAAACAAGCATATGGATCTTCATTTTACACCAGTGTTACTATTAGATCACCTGCTACTCACAACTCTATTCTGGACATTCACTCTTTCACAGGCACCAAACTCATCCCTTCATCACAAACATGTATTCACACAAATAATCTGGTTTTCTTCATAGTCCACTTCTCATTTCTTCACTACATTCACTCACCCATTCTTCACACACGTTGTGCTAGTCCTGTTCATTCTAGACTAGTCCAACTCAAAATCAGTATAATTTCTTGAATATTTCTGGAAATTCTCTCCCAGTAAGCAAATCCACATATAACCAAGGCACATCCACAACACACATAAGACCCAATGCTACCATCAGGCATGAAACAGATTCCAAACAGGGAACAATTAAATAATCTGTAGTACCCGAGTTTGAAAAATTGATAAATTAAAAGGGCAAAGGGTTGTACAAAAGAGATCTATCAAACCATTCTGCAGCAGTGAAACAGATGCTCATTGTCTCATCCAATACAAGAACTGCAGGGCACTAAATGAAGCTGTAGGGGTCAGGTTAAAAAAGTAAGGAGGTGGCAGCTCTTACGTAGTTAATCTGTGGAACGCTTTGCCCAGCGTGTTGCAGTGTCAGAAGTTTGTTCTGGAGGAGACAGGAGAAGTTCAAAGGAATAGGGGTCAGCTGAGGACTCCCAAACACAGAAGACTCATGAATTTGGCTCATGAAATCCCCACACCACAAGAGGCTGGAGCTGCACTTTTGGTTTCCATTAGATAATGCACCTCACAGACCTCTGGTCAGACTGTACAGCTGGGTTTGACAATAATAAGACATAAGTTTCTTACTACAGTGAAGGAACATTTTTTACAGCATGACTGACACAAAAGGTGGATTTTTAATCTGCAAGATATTCAATTCATATATAAAATTAATCCAGTAAATGGGCAAGGATAATTGGAATAATGCCTACACTGTATTTTGTATAGAGTTCTCATTTTCACTGGAGGTGGAAAATATTACCTAAACATATAAATCCTCATAATTTTTTTGGAAATTGATGCAAAAGGAGAGAAAAATGGTCAAAAGATATATGAGGAAAAATGGTTAAAAAGCATGAGGACAAATGGTTAAAAAGCTGTTCTGAAGAACTCATTTCTGGACTGCTTGGAAATTGCAATAAATTCTGCATTTAATAATTATTTCAGGAAATTTCATGTTTCTTAGTTATCTCATAGCAAATAATTTTTTCCAGATGCTTTCCATGTTTCTTTCCCACTCCCAGTTTGTTTCATTCTCAAGTTTCTTTTTCTCTTAGAGCAAACACTTGGCTCTAAAAAACCAAAAAAAATGAAGAAAGAATTGCCAGCAAAACCTGCTCCATGCAGTGTGTACAGTGTTACTGATTTCCTTGCAGAATAATAATCTTAACTGCTGACATGCTGACACTGTGTGCTTCTGTTTATATACACACCAATGACACTACAGCTGGATTGAAGATGGGTAAAAATAGCAAGTCCCCCACAAAATAAAAATCTGATTTCATCTGCCTAGGTACACTATTTTTACAAATGCAATACTTCTGCTTGTAATTTTACTATAAAGTATGCAGATAATTGAAATGTATACAATACCAAGCTAATTCTGGACTGTTGTCTTTATATAGAAATGTTAAGATTTCACTCCTTCCATAGCAAATTTATCATTTTTCTAAGATTAAAATATACAAGTACTTCCCTTTGAATACCTGAATAGAAAAACTTGAACACACCGTGCTAGTGATGTTAAAAATAGTATTGGGACTATTTATGACATTGTCCCATAAAATCCAAGCCAACAGGTCTCTGAGACACTTTAAACATTTCTATTGAAGGTGTTCTAGGCTAGATTTGCTCATGTTAATTTTCCCCACCTAAATATTATTCATCCAATGCAGTAAATTTTAAACAGCATTTTAAAGAACCCCATCCATGTTCTAAATTTAAAACTATCTACAAATCTGACCATGGTAAATTTATTCATCACTGACATGTTGCTGTGACTGGGGAAAGTTTGTGGCAATTCGTTAACAACAGCCATCAAGAAATGTGTCCATGTAAAATGTACAGGAGATTGATTTTTATTCTATTGCTCATCTTTTTACATTATCGATGATCAAATGAGCAGCATTTGACCAATTTCACCTACCATTCTATCTTCAACCGATTTTCATGCACTCTTCCTTTAATAGCATTGTATTCACTTCGGCAGCTGAAAAGTTGTTGCCTTATTTGGGAACCTTCACTGGGAGCTTCTTCAGAGAGCTCTTCTGCTTTTTCCAGTTCACTTTGTTGTTCCAGTTCTGCACTCAGGCGTTCAGCTTCCTGCAACAGCTGGCTCTCAGATTCCTGTAAACTGCATTAAATAGACTAGTTTAGAACTGGTCAATGTGAAGTGCAAGCTTTGTATTTATACTTCTTTACATACCTATAATATTTAATAGAAGGTTTTCAAGATGAGATGGAATTAAGATCTGTATAATCTTGCCTGATCTCCTAGTCGACCCTGCCTTGGGCAGGAGGTTGGACCTCCTGAATTCTGTTCAAATCCAAATCATCTTATGATGCCATGAGAGCAGTGGAATCTGGCCTCAGAGGGGTTTTTCTGCATACCTACAGTTGGAGTGAGATTTATCTAATTTTAACCAGATGACAGACTGTTACTTAGCCAATTTATTTGTCTAACACTTTCTGGACAAAAATGAAGAGAGAGGGAATCCATTTTATCCTAAGAAGTGCCAAAGGCTAGATCTGATTAAGTGTGGGGACCTATAATAGTGAAGTATCCACCAGGACAAGGCCCAGTCTGGACTATATGGCAACTTTAAGTTCTTAATAAACACTGGTACATCTACCCAGTGATGAATTACATCTTGCTACTGCTGTAGTGCCACTAAGACCTGAAATAACTCAGGTAATGATACAAAAGCTGAAAATACATTTGTGGACATCTGTGGAAGCTTATAATAAGGCCTGTAGATCAATGATCTGCTTTGTATCACCAGACTAGCTCCACAGAAACAACAAACTAAGTCCTGTCAGTGTCTGGAGACTGGTGATTCATAATATACTTAAAAACTTGTGTGGTGATTGCTGGAAAACATCCTAAAGGCTGTTAGTAAAATACATTGATTATTATGGAAAACTCTTAAAGGGAACAACAGTATGAAAATTCATATACAATGCATTACACATAAACCTATGCTTTATGCTACAGAAATATTGTGTATGCCTCCTCAATATTACTATTGAGGAATAATAACATAATGGTCTACTAAAATTAGTCACAAATTATGTAGAAGAATGAATGAAGAACTCTATCACTTGTGTTTTGCTAATTAAAAATATAGTGCAATATTTTTTTTAAACATATTAACTTAGTATTTCCCATATTGAGAAACTCTAGACATAAATTTTGGCTCAAATTTGACATTTATGGCTTAAACAGAAAGAGAAATTACATATCACACCAAAGAATAGGGGTGAGATGGTAAAATGATGATAAAAATATAAAATATAAAACTGACGATACTGCACAAATATAGTTGAAATAATATAGCAGAAAAAGTTTTGATTCATGCAACATTACTCCCTAGATAAGAACTTCCTGTTTCTAAACTAGAAAATAATAAAACCACAGAATTCAAGAGAAACCAGTGTGCCTTCATCGTGAACAAATAATTTCATGTGTTTACACATATATGTTAAGCAAAAAATAAGCAGACTTATTGACACTGGATTCTATATGATATTTAAATATTCTTTAAATCTAACAGAATGTATGCAGTGGTGGGAGAAAATATAATTGGTTGTAGTACTATGCAATTTAAAACACAATTATTTCAAACATATACACTTTACATACAGTTACATAAACATGTAAGTGAATTCATAAAAACAAAGTTTTGAGTATTAATTCTTTCAAGATAATAAAAAAAAAGGAAAACAGAAACAAGAATTAAGTGTTGAATCTAGATTTTGCTCTCTACAGATGCCAACAGTATTTTTTCATGTGTTGATTTGAATTTAATTAAAGACAATGAAGAATTAACTGCACATCTACACAATATACACATACAGAATCCCATGACTGCAAAAGTAAGGTTGTGCAGTCTGATGCGGCAGCTTTTGAATTTGTGAAATAATTAGTAATTTAGCAGAGGCTTAAGAAAACAAGATTCCCAATCTGCTGATGAATCCTCTTTATTATCTATCTTCCAGTTTGGTTAACAGAATATTCATACTAGGTCCCTAAATTGAGATAATATAAATAAAATCTACAATTAGGCCACATATTTGAGTGACTAAAAAGGTTTTCAAGGGCCAAATACAAGATCAGATACTTCAACTTTAGATGCAGCCTTACTACAAAGTAGATGGGTGAGACAGCACCACAATGGGATGACAGCCTCTTCTCAGCAAACATAAATTCAAAACCACTTAAGACTTTAAAGAAAAGTATCATAGATGTTATCTGCCAGGTGACATCTTTCAGCTTTTAGAAATGCCAAATTGTGCCAAACTGAAAGCAAGAAAAAAATTTGCCACTAAACAGAGGACTGCACTTATCACTTATAGCTCTTTGTGCATTGGCAACAGCCTTGGAAATTACCTGCACACAGAATAATTGCATTCATGATATTAGACAAATTTGTATTGTGTGTCAGAGAGATCAGCTGCAATAGTTTGGCACAGCTGTCAAAGGGAACTGTGCTGCTCAAGATATATAAGGCTTTCTCCTTGAGATTTTTATATGGTAATAAAGGAAAGAAAAAACCACATAGAGCTTGAAAACCTCATCCTGTGTCATTTGTCTTAACATGGCATTGCAACAACACTAGGACAGGTGGGCATTAATTAAGAAAGGGATTGAATTTAACTGTAATATGTGAAAAAATAAGTTATTGATCCACAGAACTGTACAGCACATGTTAGGATGAAGAACTAACAATTTAAAAGCAGTATTGATCCTGTGAAGGGTTCTTTGCAGGAAGAGAATATACACACATACTGCACTTACCACCAGGACAATCCTTACAGCTGATGGAGAAAACCAGACCCTTGCAGGTGTCTGAATAAGGAGGAAGTGTGTGGTCCCTATTTCTTTCTATAGTGTTAAGGGACCCTTGGAACCTTGTTCAGATAAGCATGTCTACTGATGTTAACATATGGACAACTGAATCCTAGTTTTGATGCCTGAATCCCACTTTTGATATCCTTAAAATATACTGGAGATCATAATCTATTTTTGGTAATCGATTTCCCTTGCTTTCTTTTAGCACTAGGAGAAATCTATCTGTGAGAATTAGTGCTTGCTCACACATTGGTGCTCTGCTGTGACACACAACTACATCCAATACAGAATGGGGCATCATGATCTCTGATCCACTTTCTTACAGAAGCATGGCCATTTCATACTCCTGTAAGAATGATGGAAAGAATGAGAGATGTAATCTGCCATCTAACATTTTCATGCTTTTGATACCTTCTGTTAAGGGTAAGTTTTAAGTGTGACAGAAAGGACAGCTGAGTGCTGTTTACACTCAGGCCCTATTCCACTTTTTATACTCACAAAGGGATTGCCTTCACATAATGTCCCATAAAAAAGAATACTGTATAAATACATAAAAGCACATAGGAATATGTTTGCATTTTTCCAATGAAAGACTGGTTTTAAACTAACCCTGGCTGAAAATCAACTAATTAGCAGCTACTGGTTTCTGCTTGAGCTCAGTGAACACCAGTGTGGTAGAAACTCTATCGATTAATCCAAACACCACAAAATATGTTCAGATCTGAGCAGTTAGGAAAGTCTTCTTGTATTTTCTAGGAACCTGAACAACACTGAAGTGCTGTTTTTAACTCTGCTTCTCAGAAAGATTTGCTATCTATTTCAGTAATCTGAAATAAATTCACGTGATGCTTCACAGAGTCAGAACCATATGCAAACTCTCCATTTTATTAAGACAAAACCAGAAGACTCAGCTATCCTCAAGAAAAACTTTTACTTAAGTATTTTGAGAACCCTTTTTCAAATTACTTTACTTTACTTTGCACTTGTTGCTATTGAGACTGCCAGGAGGCACAGCAAATCCCAGCATCATCCAAATAAGGGGCTATAACCTGAATTAGTTGTAGGATACTTAAATTAGGCTTTAGCTTTAATGACAGAATTGCCATAAAGTTTTTAATTTGGACTGTCAGTGAAAGTGGGATAAAATATTGTCAATACAGTGGATATTATGGTATGCATTACAAGAATGTAACAGGAATATCATGATGCTGATTTTACTGATAATTACAGGTATGCTGTCTGTTACAGTCTGTACATCCATTCCCAATATTATTATGTTTGTATTAGAAACAAAGATGTGTTTCAAACAAGTATTTAAGTATCCCAAATTAACTTGAAAGTTCCTATTAAATAATAGGGGTTTTCAACTTTGTGTTCTGGCTTCCTGTTTATGAACTATAACTCTAAGAAAGCCCTAAATGATTATTAGGCTTCAGCACGAGCAGAAAGTACTTTAAAAACAAATTCTTTGGCTACTGAAAGTCTAAAAAGGAATATTATACCTTATCACAGCCTCATGCAGCAGAGTGTACTGTTCCTTCAGCTCAGCTACTCTGATGTCTGTGATTTTTCCAGCAGAAAATAGCTATGGAAGGCAAACAGACAGTTATGAAATTTCCTAAGCACTAATACTTTCATTTTGCTGCAACTTTTTATAACTGTAATTGGCAGCCTTTCAGTTTATACAGACTTTGGTAACATAACAAAAATTAATACACCACCAAATCAAATAAACAGACAAAAAATGATTATTTTCATAAAAATTCAAGACATAAACATAAGAACATAAAGAATGTTTCTATCACAACTGCAGGGCTACCTGGACTGTACCATTTCTTCTCTGACTTTCTGTCTGTATTAATATTTCATGGTAATTCTGTCTTGACTTTGAACTCAGGCTCTAAGTAACTTTTCATTGCTTAACTGGTTCAGTTTTGGTATAAACCCACTGGCCCACACAGGCAAAACTGAGGTTTAAAGTGTCTCTGCTGGCAATAGGGTTGTAAAAAAATATAGGAGCTAGGCTAAAGCTGGATTATCCCCAGGCAATAGAACACATTGACTTACATGCCTGTGCAGATCTTTAGCAAACACCAAGATCAAACAGGTCTTAAATACCTCCAGAGATAGTGAATCAAACTCTTCTTTGAGCAGTCTGTACCAACACTTGACCACACTTTCAGTGAAAAAATGTTTCCTAATATCCAATTTAAACTCCCCTGGTGCAACTTGAGGCCATTTCCTTCTGCTCTATCATTTGTTACCTAGGAGAAGACACTGATCTCATGGCTACACCTCCTTTCAGGTAATGTAGAGAACAGTAAGGGGCTCTGAGGCCCCTTTCCTCCAGGCTGAACACCCCCAGCTCCCTCAGCCACTCCTCATCAGACTTGTGCTCCAGACCCTTCCCCAGCTCTGCTGCCCTTCTCTGGACTCCCTCCAGCACCTCAATGCCCTTCTTGTAGTGAGGGGCTCAAAATTGAGCATGGGATTTGAGCTGTGGCCTCACCAGTGCTGAGTGCAGCAGGACAATCATTGCCCTGGTCCTGCTGGCCACACTATTCCTGGGTGATATTGCTTTAGAAAACCTTTCTCCCCCTCCTTTGGTCACAAGTAAGGAGAACCAGTTTAAATCCAATTAAAAAATGTAAGCTGATCCACCTCTATAAAAGTCCATGGCTACCCTGGTGGGGCAGCAAGTCAAACCTGCAGCTTCTATGGGACCCTGCCAAGAAATGTGATTATGCAGATCTCCTGAAATAAGAAGTGAAATTACTGCAGCACCAAGAAAATACTACCAGTTATAATTCAACCTTCAGAATATTCAGAGGAAACCATTTAGAACTAATCCTCTGGCCAAGAAGCAGAATATATGTCAATATGTCAAAGGAAGTATATATGTTCTTGATAATTGTTCAAGTTTTTTTGAAGATTTGTTTCAAAATATTTCATTGTAGCAAAGACAATCTTTGCTCCCTGAGACCCCAAGAATAGAAGGTCTGCCTTTCATTTGTTTGCATGAAATTAAAGATAAGCAGCTCTCAAATATTTATTTTGGCATTCTGTAGGATCAAAGATACTGTTCACTTAAGTTCAAAATACTATCTAGGTCTTCTGTGAGAAAGAAAATATTTCCGTTTCTCAACCCATTCATTTCTTAGCCTCACACATAGATATAGTTGCCCTGTTTGTGTGGGATGTTACCAATGTGCTTTCTCCACACTCCTCTGATCTGCACCTGTGAATTACAGGTTGTTTTACTGCTTAGGTTCTCACTGCAGATCTACACCATGTTTGACAATGCTTCCACAGAAATAAACCTGCTTGTCCTGGAGGCTGTGTCTTCTTCTTTATGTCCATAGACTTCTTACAGATTTCACACCTCATTTCTCAGTTCAGTTCAGAGCTAAGAGTTCTATATCAAGAAGGTTGGTCCTATGCAGTGTGTAGCATGGAGGGCTACACAGGACAGGCTGCATGGATGGCATACCAGCATGTCAAAGGCAGTGGTCTCACTTTCCTGGAAAGTTTCATTACCAGATAGTTCCCATTACCACAGTGTTTTTGGGAGAGCCATCAAAGAGACAGGACTGGACTACCCTGGTCCCAGGATTTGTTATTAAAGTTGGTATACCATTTTCTCCAAGATTCTTGGGAGGGCAGAAGGGAAAGAGGCAACTGTTTGAGGGGAAGAAATAGTTTGTGGAAGAAGAGAGCAAACGTGATCCTACTCTAGAAAAATTGAATTCATTGTGATGATAAAACCAGACAAGAGATGATGCCCCTGATGTAAAGATATATAATTCTTTCAAGGTGGCATGTCTCACATTAATGCTAAAATAACCAAGAGTATTTATGCACTCACAGTTCATTTTATTGCTTGGAAGCTCTCACATTGTTGGGGTAGGTGAAATGCAGGTCTCCTCAGTGTAACTATTTACATTGCTACACTGAAAGGTAAAAGAGTGAGTGAGAAGATGGAGAAGTGAGAAAAAAAAGGGCTTCTAAATGGCAATTGAGGATCACTTTTTTTTTCAGTCCTGTGTTAACCATAATGCCCTTGTAAGAACTGAGGTAGTTTTATTATACTGGTGATCTCAGATCTGGAGTCTGGAATATAGTTGGATAAATATTCTTGACTTGTTGAGTCTTCCAGTCCCATTCCATGTCAGCTGTACTTAACTGTATATTGCTTTTCTCAGATTTTCTTTCTCATTTTATAACGTACTGAGACACCATACGTTTTCAAACACACTCAACACTGATAAATCATCTGGATAAACCAGAATAAATTTTCCTTATCTAAATGCAGAATTACTGGAAAGCTGGATGAAGATTTGTCTTTTAACAAATGGTTGCCTGGCAACTTTCTGCTTTCCATTTCCCCATGCTCCCATAAATGCAATTACATGGAATTATGTGTCTTATTACTGGATTTACTTGAATCTTTTTCTTTTAATGCAAAATTCCTGTTATGTTTATTTTACCATATTAAGTTACCCTTAAACTGCTCTTGTGATTTTCTAACTGTTACAATTTTTTATATTGCTATGTGATTTGAAGTCTGGCTTTTCTACCAGAAAAACAAAACAAAACAAAATCTAACAAATCAAAACCAAACCCAAATCCAAGTTCCAAAGCAATTTTTTTTTCCCTTCAATCAGTGAAAAGTCCCAAAGTGCTGGACAATTCTATCCTATTACAAAAAAATGTGGAGGAAAATTTTGCAGAAAAGGTGAAAAGCAAGGACATCTCCCTAATATTTTTCTAGCAGAAAAAGGTAGATATTCTGTCTCTGAGCAGTACTCATTTAAATATAGGAGTCCATAAGAAAAACAGAACATACTTATGCTCAAATAGCTGTTATGTACAAATGAAAAACTTTTCTCTCTACAAGTTCATACTCACTTGCTACCAACAGTTCCCCACCAGACCTGTCTTCAAAATCTCTTGATGAAAATTCCAAGAAAAAGTGAGCACTATGTGAGGTTATGCACTATCTGAGGTACCTCTTTTATATCCTTCCAGCTTGACTTCAGGCACACGAGCCCCTGGATCTAAGACCACAGTAGTTTCTCTAAGCTTGGAAGGTGGATAGAAAAATTTGTAAGAAAGAGAATATATCAGAATAGGAATGGGAATTAAAACCACAGAAGGGAGAGGACCCACCTGATAAATGAGGTACTCATCCATGAGAGCAAACCTAGTGAAATCTGGCCCTAACTTGATCAACATCTCCTCACTCTGCATTAAGTGCAGTGGGCATTCTCCATTTTATCAGATTATATTCAATTCTTTCTGACAGTCAGCTCAAAACAATGCAGCAAGGAACTCATCTGAAATTCCAAAACAAGTTTTCTCTAACTCAAATAAGAACTCTAGGCACATTTTCCATTTCAAATTTCAAGGCTCTTAAAGTTCTTTTGGGACTCTCCAGAAATGAACAAAATTCAGCCAAATATTAAACATAAATAGATGCTGGAATCTGAATATTGGTCTAACTCTTCACAGTTTTTTGATAAATAAAGCACACAAAAAAAGCACAGAAGATAAACAGTCACCACGAAGAAATTACCACTTAACATCAATTACCCACAATCATTATTAAAGTGAAGCACTTGAGGCTTCTTAGGAAATACTCAATTTCAGCCTAGGATCCCTGCATTTTGGAGAAATGATGTAGCTAACACGTGTTTCAAATTAAGCTTGCAGTTACTGCCAAACAACTAAAATGTATCCTAAGTTCAAATGGAATAATAACACTTTTCCTTCCTTCATGCTAAATTGTAGGTTTTGTAACTGTAACAAGACATTGTGACTACACTTAGTGTAATTTTAACACAGAATTTCCAACAGTTAAAATTTTGAAATAGCAAATTTCACTTGCTATTTCAAAAATCTGAAATATTTCATCAAGCAACTCTTTTGCCTCCTAATAGAACACTAGAGAAAAATATGAAGGGATTAATATATTTTATAGTTTGTGTACACTCATGATTTCAGTGTAGTATTAGCCCCTTGGCATATGGCTCTTCTGTCCAGTCTGTTCTGTCAGGTTTGGAATTTTCCTTCTGTGCTGTTTATTTGAAGATCTTTTCTTACCTCTTTCATATACTATTTAAAGGTTAAACATTAAGCAAAGAGAAAGGGTAAGTTCTCCTCTTTAAACAGAGAGCTCTGCCTGCTCTGTCAAAATCCTCATGAAGCCACACAGTTTGGACACAGCACATGGCTCAGGTGTGCCCTATTTGGGGGAGGAGGCAACACCACCTTCACAGGGATTGTTTCAACATTGTAGCAGGGCAACAGGTACAAGCACACTGAACCCATGCTATGACTCCTGCATTTCTGTCCATATTGCTGGATACCAGTCTCCACAGAATCACAGGGCTAGGGATATCTGCAGGTGTTGGGCTTGCCTGTGCCTGGTACACCCAAATTATCTGGGCAAAATCTTGGACCCATGACAACGCACTAAGGGAACTGAAGATTCCTCCTTAAGTTTAGCCCACTGCTCAGAGCAAGTTCAAAACTTCTCACTAATTCTAAAGATCATGTCCTGGCTACTTCAAGATGAAGCACCCAAAAATGAAGGAAAAACAATTAAAAGGTTGTGTTTGGAACCTCTCTGGCAATCTTTAAAAATGCCAAACAACACAAGGAAATATAACCTGTACACTTTTTATTCAGTCATTGTGCATTTTTCAATTAATCTCAAATATTCATACACATATGGAAGATTAACACTTACAAAATTATAATTTCTCTACTCAACAACATTTCAGGCTTCAGCACATATTTCAAAGTATTTTAAAACAAGAAGATAATAGTCACTAATTTAAGACTTTAAATAGTTTGCAATAAATTGTAGTTATTGGTATGCAATTCTGCATTCCATTTTGGAGATTGGGAAATATTGAAAGCACACACAGAAATAGCTATACTGCAGATATAGACAATAGAAAGTAAAGGAAAGTGCACTGATGGTTTTAAATAGATACTGTAAGTGGAGTTTAAAAATAAGATGTCATCCCTCTCACCTGGAACTTCATACATTCAGAATAATTACATACTTCAGAATAATTATGGGAAGTCCATATAAAAAGCCTATTTATTAGCTTTTCAAGTAGAAAAATATTTGTCACTGAATTTCCTAAACATTTAATTTAGGTGACAAACAACAACACTTGAAGCCATGAGGTTATTGGTTGCAAAAATGTAGTCAGGTGGGAGTAATGGCATACACACAAATCATAAATACACTTATGTACAGTAGATACACTGTACTGCCTTACACTGAACTTCTACAATTTTACTTTTTTAATTACAGATGGATGAACCAGGCATCTTTTAATGAAAAATAAACTGCTGAAGAGCCTCCTAAAACTAACAAATAATGACTAGGAAAAATAATATCCCAAATTCTTTCCCAAGGCATAGTTCATAACCGTAGTTTTGTTGCCCAGTTCATGGGAAAAAACAATCCCTAATGGAAGATATAAACATCAGCCACAATCAAGATGGTACAGTGGCTGAGACTATGCTGCTGGCCAAGTGAGGCTTGCAGGGCTCAGAAAAGAGGGCATAGGAGACTGGTAAGACAGGCATTTCAGGAAAGGACACAGCTTTCCTGCTGTCATCAAATTTCCTTTGGCTACAAATCAGGATAGCAAGTAACCAGCACAGTCTTACACTTGCTGCTTTTCTTGGAGCAGGTTTGCTGGAATCAGAAAGGAATTTTTCTGAAAACACAAAGGAGGGAGAGGCTTTTGTATTTGGTACAATATCACTCTGAAAGTGCATTTGAGTTTATTCTCTTTGTATATTGAACTAACTACAGCATCTTCCATGGCTACAGATAAAGGAAATAGTCAGCAGTAAAACTAGAGATTTTGAGCTGGCAAATCAGATGTCATGGGAGAAATAGAATTAATAAGAACACAGTTTTGTAGACCTCCTTCTTTACAAATATGGTCCTCACCTTAACAGAAGGAGTGATTTTCTTTGACCATATGAATTTTATGATGTGCATTATATTTACAGTTCTGATATAAATATCATATCCACGGCTTACATGGTCTGTCAGTGTGCCTTTCTGCCTGCTGCCAGAATTTATAAATAAAGCAATGAACAATTTAAGCAGGTAGGAAAGCCATGCAGCCACTACTTCTATGTAATCTGTATCTGAACAAGAATATTTAATATATCAAATGGAATAGGACTGCCTTTTCTTTTGTGTTCTGGTGTGTTCTTACAGACACATGAGGAAGTTGAATAGGTAGTCCCACAATCCAGTGGACAGCATAAGGATTGCTTGCATGAAGAATGACTACTGAGTTAAAAAAAAACAACTTAGCTAATCAGAAAGAATCCTAAATCAGAATTTGTTTCTAGTATGGAATTTTGGTATGCATTCCACATTGTGGAAAAACCTGAAAATTAATCTAATTACTTGTCATTCTGTTTCTCAGTCAAAATATATCACAGAATCGCTGAAGTCTACAAAAACATCAGAAATATTACTGCAGCAGTTGAATCTCAGCACATTCCATCTCTGCCACCAAAATGGTTTGTATGAATGAGTCCCAATGTACTTCAGGTTTGTACATACTAATCATTTAAGCTGCTTAAAAAAAACCTGGATATTTTGCAGCAATTCTCCTGCAGGAGATGTTGACTCCCAGAACAAAGCAAGAAATCAAACAGATGCCAAGCTGTTGTGTTTTAAATTGCCATAGTCAGTAGTTAAATTAACATCTGCCTACAGTCATACCTTTGTTGTTTTCTGCTTGACCTACATTCCATTATCTGCCAGAAAAAGAAAAAAACCTTATTCTAAAAATTCATGGGAAATGGTTCATGCTGGTTTTGATAAACTTTGGATAAACAATCTCAGACAAGTCTAATAAAATGAAATATATCACTTCTTTAACCTTGCAATCACTGGGAAGTTCTGTGAACAGCATTAAAAACTTCAGTAGAATTTCAGAGTATCTTGAGCTGTCAGTTATTTTCTTTGTCTTGAGGAAGATGTCTGTACGATAAAGATATCTCTTCAGTCCACAGGAAAAAAATAGATTCCTAAAACGTAGACTAAAAGAGATTAAAAGTGAAAAGAAAATTAGCTTTAAGTAAAAAGCAAAAACCTTAGCAGAAAAGACTCAGTTACAGTCATCAGCTGTTATTCAGTTAGATCTTTTCACAGTTGAAATAGATTGACTTTTGGGGTTTGCGATTGCTTAACTTATTTAAAGTTTTTTGTATTATGCAGAACACTCTAGATCTAGAGAGACCCCATCTGGGAAGAAACTTTTTAATAAACAAACAGCAAGTCTTAGTTTAAATCTGGTCCAATATTTCTGCCATTAGTTACACTGCATCAGTTTAAGACTACTCAGTGTCCTTCTTCCTCTTTGCTGAAAAACTCAGATTTGAAACTTTGCTTCATTTATTCCAAGAAGGATAGGAGACATGAAACATGAAAAAGGCTATGTCATACTATTTTGGGTTCCTGAAGAAAGAAAAGAGATGTGACAGATTGGTGGGAATGGACACTCCCTGACAGAACAGGAAGTCACTACTCAATTACAAGGGTGCTCCAGGTAGGAGAAGCAGAGAGACTGGAGGAGAAATGGATCTTCTGGACTCCAGGCAGACTGGTGACAGCTTAGGAGGAGAACATCACACCAAGAATGAAATCAGGAGGATAATAGAGCAACTCAAGATTACTGAAGTATCATCCAAAGGAGGAAGTAAATATCCCAAAAGGAAGATGTATATGGGACTAAGGAATAGATGTCTCAGGACAGAGATATCTGAAAAGCTCAGATTCTTCACCTTACTGTCTGAACTTTCATTTTACATTCAGTATGGGCAAAAAATTCTGCCCTTCTAGATGTTACAAAGTTCTAAAGATAGTTTAGGCTTTCAATGTAGTACAGCAATCACAAATTACAACAATATTTGTTATACATTTAAATATTTCAAGGCAAATAATAGAATGTGGTCTATCAAGGATAATTATTATTCATTTTACAGATACAGAATAGTTTTTCCAGTACAAAGTCACAAGGCAGATAGCAGACTTAACTGTAAACTGAACAAACAAGAGTGTGGGGGGGAATGTGGCTTCCCAAATAACAAGGATTTAAGAATTCTATTCTATTTCTAAAGCCCCTCCAAAGAGGCTGGTACAGCTTTTCTCCATTTGACAGTAGCAACCATACACAAGAACAAGGCTTCAGAAACACCTGATTTTCGACTGATACAATGAAAAATTAGCATCAAATCAAAAATTTAAAAATTTTAATTGCAAATTAAAATCATACATTTTATCTTATACAAACATTTCAGTTTTGATAAAACCAAAGTGATGTCAGTATCTTACACCTGAATGGCAGCGAGTGGCTTTTACCTCATTGCTGGGGAACTATTAAGATCTGACAGGGGTAGATACAGTTTTGTCACATAACTAAAAGCATCATGGCAGGTTCTGGGATGCTCATTTAGAATACAAGAAAGATACATTCAAAACCCATCTCATAGGAAAGTGCCTCAACTTTTGTGCTATGCAGGAATCTGAAGGAATTGTTGCAGGGGTTAAACAAGTAGGGTTTTTTACCAAGCCTCCCTCCTGTACTATCAATATAAGCATGTGGTGTGAATAATAGCTAGTAACGTTACAGAGATCATGAACTTGTGGATTATAAGTGTGACTAATGTCTGCTTAATGTTTAATCTGTGTTATGAGTAATTTCAAATAGTGTTTAGGGAAAGAAAGGGTTCAGGTTGCACTAATTAAACAAGAACTGGTGTAAACACCCTATACTTATGCAAGTTATTTGACTCTTGACTGAGCTGTGAATGCATAAAGGCATATCCATGTAGCCTTGTTTTGAGGTACAAGGAAAATTACACAGATCATTAAAACTGTACAGGTATCACATGAGAATGGCAAAGGTGGCTGTAGAATGCAAACAGCAATTGTCACCTGGAGAAATATTTCATTTGGAGCAATCAGTCACGTAAAGTATATGATTAACTCTGAAAGTTGATATGAGGCACAATAAAAAGAAGAGCAATACCTCAAATAGAAGAGAGTTCCTCCCTAGGTCTCTGCCTCACTGTAGATTTAAAATTTGGGACATTAAACAGAACATCAGGATTTTCTTTGGGTTTCCTGTACAATTAGTGTAACAAGTAGTTTCCCCTTTGATGCATCAGATCCTATCTTAAGTTCACTTCCCTTCATTTAAAAGGCTCAATAAGAAGTACCCCAAATTAGATAATAGTGAATTTTAACTGTGATGTGCCATAGAGATTATGAATATTCCAGATAACTATTTTAAGGTGGGCTAGGTGAAATAGTAAGAAGAAAGTGGTGTTCATCCTCCTGAAATTGTGACTCTATTCTGAAAAATGTTTGGAACCAAAACTACACCTGTGTTTCAACATGTTTGGGGTTTTAAATAATTTATATGAATATATCTATTAAGTTTAAAAAATAAGGAAAAGGGGACTAACTGTCAGTAAAGCTATTGCTGTGATAAACTTCAAACTGGGAAAAAGGCTGGTTTTCACTTTCCCTACCTGCTTTTTTTCCAAAAAAAGAAAATCCATGTACAACAAGGAATTAAATTAAACTGCATAATTTACCAGCACACATGCATTTCATCATCTGGCTTACATACACTAGCTCTGAGTCAGAAATATTCACTGAAATGTGCTACTCTTGCAAGCACTACCTAACTTTGCTCTGCTATTAATCACTCGTGATGCAAGCACTCCCACCCATTTCTGAGAACAGTGTAGGCTGTCTGATAACTCACAGGCTTCGAGCTGCCCTTATAAAGTTGTTCCACTTCTGCTACTTCCTCATACTGCTAGTTTCTCGATGAAGATGAAGCTCCTCATTTACATAGTCGTGCTGAAGTCAACTCTCCTTGCTTTGACAAATGTTTTTGCAGTTATTTTAGAAGAAGAAGAGAATGCTAAAGAAGCAAAACTTACTGAGACTTGTCCCATAAAGCTCAAAACTAATCGGAAATGTGATGAAGGAGAGGATTGTCCTTATCAGATAACTTTGCCTCCGATGACCATCCAGATACCCAAAGAATTCAAACTGCTTGAGAAGACTCTCAAAGAAGTACAGACCCTTAAAGAATCAGTAAACAAGCTGAAAAAATGCTGCCAAGATTGCAAGCTGCAAGCAGATGACAACCAGGAAAGAGACAGAAGTAATGAATTCCTGCTACCCAACACTGCAGAAAACAGCGAAAGCCAAGATAACAGAGTACAGGAACTGCAAAGCAAAGTTAACAGAATGGCAACCAGCTTAAAAAATGCAAAAAGCCAGATTCAGACACTGCAGGGTCGTTTAGAGAAGCTGAGCCTCATAAACATGAACAATGTGGAACATTATGTTGACAGCAAAGTTGCAAATTTGACATTTGCTGTGAACAACCTGGATAACAAATGTTCTTCTAAGTGCCCAGCAATGCAAGCAAAACCTGGTATGTAATTTGTTAATTCTTACTGCTGTATAAGCTTTCAGTGCATTTCCCTAGTGTTAGGGAAACAATTTAAAATATATTTTACCCAAATAGCTGTGTTATTAAGTTGACAAGTATCGGCTGTTTAAGTGTTTATTTATACTCCTGTAAAACATTTCAGCGGCCACTAGAGGGTTACTGAGAGCTGCAGGTGTTCAGTCCCTCCCAGGATTGGACTTCATTTAGGGATTAGTAACATTAAATTTTAAAGGACAATTTTTTGCAATTTAATAAATAAACATGAAAAATTAACTTTATTTTACACCATAATACCCTTCATTAGAGATATAAAACATCAGTGGCCTACAAACATTTTCTCCTTGGATGAAAAGGGTTAAATTTTCTCTAGGTGTTTCTTAGAAAACTGCCTTTTATTTTTTCTCACTGCAAAACTGCAGATACTCTGAAAAGGGGTGCCAGGCATCATCAATCATCAAGTGAATCTAGCAAAATGCTTCATTTTTAATGGATAATAATTTTCTTATCACAGCAAACATCTGAAAGGCTCAGCTAAAAAAAAGCTTACTAACAGCAATTCTCGACTGGGTAACATATGTATCATCATTTTAACACTAAACCCTTTGCTTAAATTTAATATATAACCAGCATAAAAGAGAAAACAGCTGTTATCACTGAAAAAATCCACTTTTTTCTTTTACCATTTAATTCTCATAATAAAGGCATAGAACCAGTGCTCTCTTCCTAATATTTGTTGTTATTTAAGTCAAGATTGAGGGGTTTTCTTAAAGTTATAAAGTTTTTATATTACATATAGGAATCCTTGAAAATAAGAAATGCTCCCTAGATTGTCAGTGTATTCTACCACTTAGATATCAAACATAAGAAGATAAAGCTCTTGAGAGACAAAACAGAGAAAGAGCAGGCTGCATTCTAATCTTTAGGTCTCTTGCTTAGCATCCAAGCTTAAAAAATAATTGTCCTTCTATCTACACACATTGGAAATGGATCTGCAAGTGTACCGTGTATGTACAGCTGAAATTCTTGAAAGTGTTCTTCTTTGAAAAGAGGAAATAAGTAATAATAAAGGTAATGCTCTTACTATATTAGTAATCAAATCAGATAAAAATCACTACAAATAAATTATGTTCATTCAGATACCAAACATTCACAAAAATAATGAGTAATTTTTGTTATATTAATAATGAGTAATAAATCACTTTCAAGTACAGTACTTCAAAACAGACTAAATAACAGACTAAATTAGTTTTTCATATTCCTCACATTTACTGAATTGCTGGATAGTGTTCAGGACACATGATCATGGAGATATTCCTTATATTTTACAATAACATGCTAAAAGCATTCGTAGCAGCAATATATTCATTATGAAAGCTAGCAAGGAAAACAACTTTTTCCTATTCAGGAGCCATTCCTGCATCCACTGAAAGTAATAGTAAACCTTTATTTAAATAGGAGTTGAATTGGATTATAGAAGCATTTTATCTGAAATGTATATTCTCTGTTAATAACTGCTCTGAACTTTAGTCCAGCAAAGATTTTGCACAAAGCTCAGTGAAATAAATGAGAATTTATTGTGGATTTAGATTTGCTTTAAAGCTTTTGACGCCTATACTTTGTGGTTTCATAAATGTCCAGTTTTCTGGCAAACAAGAAGTCCTGAGTCTTGCTCCCTGCTGCAGCCTGAGATCACTCCTCCCTTTCAAGAAGCAGTTTGTTTAAATTTTCTAGGAAAAAATTACAACAGAATCTGAACATGAAAACACCCATACATTCAAATCTGCAATAGGAATGAACATTATAGTTTTGACTCTTAACTGAGAACTTCTGAGAGCTCTCCATATCTCTTAAGAATATGGAATTCTAATACCATGCTGTTGAACAGAATGAAATAAATGGATGACATTGTGGATCAAAAATGGATTTTCACTCTGGGGAAAAAACCTGGGGGTATTTTTCTTCTGAATAAAACACATCACCTATTGGTGAGAAAAAGGCACTGTTAACAGTAGATGCTAACATTCTTCCTTTCTGTAAACCCAGCAATGCCACATACACAGGAAAGCACCATCACCTTCATCTTCCTAGGACTCACACAATTACAACAGATGCAACAATTTTATTACTTTTTTCCTGCTTCCTAAAGTACAGTCAACATTAACACACAAAGCATTCCTAGTGATGTTATGTTCTCTATCAAATGATGTTTATTTAACAATGGCCATGTTAACATCATTCCCATATGGACAAAGCTCTTTCTCTGACATATTGCCAGATGGAGCTGCAAATTTTAGGCAGGTTGTGAAGCTATACATTTAAATACAAAAGGCAGCATGTGTGTAAATACAAAGCATTAGAAATACGGACTGAAGAAATCAGGTTGAATTTACATGAGAAAATAAAAGGATAGAGTAGAGAAAGGGACAAAAGGAAAGCAAATAATCAAAACACCCTTGTATTAGGCTTTTTGCTTAAAAAATGTAGTTTAGCTGGGTTTTCTAGTCAGCTATCTGATGCAGAGATCCTAGGTGACATCAGTTATAAAGTAAACCTGATGGAAAAGGTGATTTTCCCTAAAACTGAAATTGTTGCAACACTATTTGTGATGTAAAAGCCTCTCCAATGCAAGTTCTGCACGTCATATCAGTCTGAGTAAAAATCTGTTATATTTTTAAATTGAAATTATGTTCATTCTAACACTACTTGTTCTTTCACCAGTTATACAAATAATGCAGAGAGACTGTGCTGACCATTACACAGCAGGGAGAAGAAGTAATGGAATCTACAGGATTAGCCCTGATCCCAGAAACGAGAGCTTTGAAGTTTACTGTGACATGCAAACACAGGGAGGCGGCTGGACAGTGCTGCAGCGGCGTCAGGATGGCAGCACTAACTTCAACAGAACCTGGAATGACTACAAACATGGCTTTGGAAACCTCAGCAGGGAGTTCTGGCTAGGCAACGACAAAATTCACCTCCTGACAAGGAGCCAGGAAATGCAACTGAGAATCGATCTGGAAGATTTCAATGGGATCAGAGAATATGCCAAATATGAGCACTTCTACGTGGCCAACGAGTACCTCAAGTACCGCCTGAGCGTGCACGGCTACAGCGGCACTGCCGGAGATGCCCTCCACTACAGCAGGCACTACAACCACGACCAAAAGTTCTTTACAACCCCAGACAAGGACAATGACAGGTATCCCTCAGGAAACTGTGGTGCCTACTACAGCTCTGGCTGGTGGTTTGACGCCTGCTTGTCAGCCAATCTCAACGGCAAGTACTACCACAAGAAGTACAAAGGTGTTCGCAATGGCATTTTCTGGGGTACGTGGCATGGTATTTCTGATGATACTCCCACTGGATACAGGCAACCCTTTAAGTCAGTAAAGATCATGATCAGACCCAAAAGTTTTGTGCAGTAATTCTACACATTTCTCTTAACTAGTTTGCATTGGATTGCACTCAAAATCGTACTTATTCAGTGTTATACTCAGAAATCAAGTATTCAGTTATGTTTGGCAAAAGATTGTTCTAGACAAAACAACATACTTCCACATAATCTTTTTAGAGATGGTTTGACCCATAAAATGTATTAAAACCAGCATTAAAATATCTGAGTAGTTATTGCTAAAACTTAACACCAGTTAGGTCTTGGTTTTGTTATGTAAATATTCTAAACATTGCTTTTGGTGCTTTTACTGACTGTGATATATCACATTTTATGATTTAAAACTTTTCTATTGTCTTCCACAAGTTGTGTCTGAATGAAGACCTACATTTTAACCTGAAAATAATTCAGAGGTAACTAATAGAAATTTGTCAATGCTTCAAAAAAAACCCCTAGTTTCTCTAAAACAGTCTTTTTCCATCATATGTCCCTCATAACTTCAAAAGTATACCACAGCAACATCAATATAATTTAGGAAAACTACTAAAAATTATTATTTTTAAGGAATTAGAAAACAGAGGGCCACATGGTTTGCCCAAAGACACACAAAAAAGGCTTTGAAGAAAACAGAAAATTAATATGATTCCTCAAATTTCATCCCTTTATCAAAGGTTTTTCAAAGTTGGTAGAAGAATTGAATAAAAGCAGAGGAAATTACTATAAAATCATAGAATCATTTAGTTTGGAAAAGACCTTTAAGATCATTGAGTCCAACTGTTAACACAGAATCGCCAAGTCCACACTAAGCCGTCTACGCATGGAGAGAGTATGTACCGAACAACAACATTCTTGCTCTTTTTGGTTCCTCCTTTCAAGCTCAAGGTCCTATTTGTCATTTGTAGGAGAAAGGAGCCATTATGTAGCTTATGGCACATTTATGCATGCAGGTAGTCAGGTAGGAGGAAGACACATCAATAAGAATCCATATTCTTTGCATTAATGCCTCTAAATACATACAAAGAGTTTCCAGTGCCATTTTGCTTTCTCCTGAGTCCTTTAGGTAAGTCAAATGTTACAAGATGCTGTTGTAGAGACTCAAGCTCTCATTCAAATAATTCTCATTCTACATATCATTAGATTCTAATGAAACTAAAAATTATAAATGTTTTGTAACATAAGAAAAGACTGTTCTCCCCTTTTTTAGACTACACATTTCGTAGCCACAGAAACATAAAAACATACTGTCAGTTCTAAGCAAAAAAGAGAATATATGATCAAAGATTTTTTCAAAAATATAAAAAATAAAAAAATGAACTTGTCAAATAGTGCAGGAATTTCATTTTAGAGATACTGCTATTAAATCCCACGTTGTAGATAGCGAGCACAAGTTTGACTGCACATATTTAGACCATGTCTCTATAAAGATAGGGACCAACATTGAGTGGAGGTGCCACTTATCTTAGCAAGAGGCTATCCTACTATCTTGCTTACACCAATCCTGAGATGCAGAAAAACTACACTAAAAATCTATGTGTTTATCAAATAAGTGCGGTCATTGTTGGCACAGCTTTTTAGATTAAGAGACATGAAAAAAAAGAATACAAGCATACATCTGACCTAATACTTTATAAATATTATCTCTACTTTTTTTAAGATTACAACAAAAGTATTATGGCTATAAGTAATGCAAATGAAGAACACTGGCAATAGCTAAATTGTAAAATATTAATATATTTTAAAGAAGTAAATACTTTGAAGGAGAGTTCAAATGTAATTTGGTTTATTATATTTCAATTTTAAAGAGCGATGAAAAGTTTTAACTGCAAGATGTATCATCTTTGCTTGAGAATATGTTTTGAAGCTATAGAATATTTATTTTGGGATAAAAAATAGTTGTCTAAACAAAACAAAAAAAAAGCAACTGGTGAAGTGTTGGTTAGAAGAGTAAATATCTAATTGCATATGATTACATTCAATCATTTTGCATGAAATGCACAATTTGTTCCTATTCATTATATGATAACTAGCTAAGTGTGACTTATGGTATCTACAGGATTCCATTTGTAAGTTGTAAGAAGAGAAACCGTCCTTTTTCAAATCTTGTTTAAAGGAAACTTTGTAAAACACAGAAATGTTAACAGAATAAGCAAATGTGACTAAAATCACCTGCAAAAGCTTTGTCTCATGACTTTAAAAACAAAAAAAAAAAAAAAAGAAAAAGAAAGTGTAATGCTGTTACAGAAATCTGATTATTATCTGCCTGGAACTGTTGTAGCTGAATCTCTGTCAATATGCACTAGTTTTTTTTACAAAGTGTAACTCTATCTCCTTGTTGCAAACATTATATGTTTTTGCTTGGTGTAATAAAATAAGAACATCCCACTGTTAAAGCTGTACTACTGTCATAGATGTACATAAGGACTATTAAAAGTTTCTCATAAACAATTTTATTGATATTCTGTAAAAATTAAAGCAGTAAGAAAACACCAATAACCAACACAGATGACTATGTCATGCCAAGAGAGTACTTGCTAGTAATGACAGTTCCTTAGAGATCTGTTTTATGACCCTTCAGCTGCCAGACAATACCAAGGGCTGAAATCTCAGGTATTTTTTGTAACTATACATATTTTGGAAGAGAGAAAAGTAATTGCCCAATGAAGAGTTTACACAACCTCTATCTTTAACATGAAACAGGAGAAGCAAAGCAATGTTTTGACCTTTCAGATCACATACAAGAATCATCAAAGCATGTGAACACAAATACAAATGCATACCCCAAATTAAATCATGCGGTTTTTTGTACAAAGTAAAAGCCCTTGATCTCTGCCTAAGGCTTAATAATTCAAAACATGTCTTTCAGTCTATGGAAAACATCTATATAACACTGGTTAGCATATGAAGACACTTGTGGTTTTAATCCTGATAACATTTAAATAGTGAATTTTAGTGGAAAAATATTACTAACAGTGGGTTTGCTAGCTAAATTCCTATGGCTTGTTTCCAAAACATAAAGGCACAAGCCCATCCATTCAGTGTGATTAGCCAAGCAGACTGTAATGTCTTGGCTTTCTACACATTGCTTAAACAAAACCAAACCAAAACTAAAAAAAAAAAAAAAAGCCCCAAACAAACCAGAGAAGAAACTCAAAGAAGGTTTGAAAGCACTGGTGCTTTTTCCTTCCCTTTTAAATGCAAATACCTGTTTCCTTAACTGTGATAATTGGGAAAGACTGCAGTCAAACTTGGAGTGAGTTGAGAACAATATGTAGTTTGACAAATTGGTGGGGAAAAAAAATTACTTTTATGTGTTTATTTGGAAAAGAACTTAAGATGGTTGCCAGTCCCTACCCAGACCCCTGTTGAAAAATTAAATCAAAATCAAACAAAAGTGCCAAATTTACCTAGCTTCTATGACTTACATGTCATGAAAAAACCAAAGCAGGAAGAATGCAACTTGAATTTTCACAGAGAAAAAAAAAAAAGAAGAGAATATAATTAAATACTGGCCTAAAAAGAAAGGGGATTTAAATATATTAAAATATTTTTAGATTTTTTGTGCTATTTTTCTTTCAGGAAAAAAGGTAAAAATGGTACACATAGGCCTGAAGACATTGACATAAGTTTTAAGGAAAAATGGCTGAGCAATACCATCTATATGTGCTGCTAGATACAAACATTTCCCATAATAAATGTATCTCTTTCATTCACTGCTTTAATTAAACTTTTATGGCATTATAGTTATTCTGCCAGAAGTTAATTTGGCTGTCGTACTCAATGGTAACCAGAAACAGAACAAAATTTTAAGATGGTATGTCAAGTCCAACCTTCACACAAGCCATGAGTACATGGAAATTATGAAAGCAGTATTATTTTTTAAGTCCTCATTCATAAGCTTTTTCTTATCTTAATTAAAGGAGTAATCCATTTGGAAAATAATAACAGGAAAAAAGAACATAAATTACCTGATTATGTTTATATAATCAAGACAAACTGGAAGTTTAATTAAGACTACATTTCAGCAGGAATAGTATGCCATCATTTAAAATTACACTGTACAAAATAATAGTTGGCTTTACACACTTTTAAGCAATTACATGGAGTGAATGATTTTTATGGAAAAGCAGGATGCACTTTGAGAAACAAAACTTCTCATACCTTTCTTCAGACAGAATACAAAAGCATCTCCACCTCACTCTCCAGTTTAACCTCCATATGCTAAATCCAAATACAAGGATTCTTTCTCATGCAGTTTTAAGGCTCTGTTCATTCAGGAGTATTTGGACACAGGTGCTTTGAATAAGTAAATCAGGAACCCCCTTTTTAATGTAACCTCATGTGTGTAACAGATGATTCTCCACCAATGAAGTTTTTACTGAATGTTTGATTGGTTCACATTGCTCTGGCTTCCTCATCACATGGTTGTGCTGACATACAATCCCAGGTAGACCCAGTTTTTAGTACAAATTTGCCTTGTCTCAAATACACATTTGAAGTGAGAAATGAGGGAGAGATAGCTTTGGAAAACAACATAGTAATATACTTGTCAAGTTTCATGAGTATCAGAAACAGCTGAGACAAGGCCAAAATGCAAGAAGATGTTACAGTTAAAGGTTATTCCTTCCCCTAGCCTCACTAGAGCTCTAGTTCCTCTGTATGGTATGAAATCTGCACACTTCACTTCATAACAACATAAAAAAACCAAGACATCATAAAAATTTTCAAACAGGCTTTTCAGAAATGAACAGAAATACCATCTGCTTTGTGATAGTTCAAACACACCCAACCACTTCCTGGCCTAGTCTCCTCTCAGTATCACCTGCAAATGGTAAAAAGAACCTCTCTGTAGAATGAGCATGTTATACCAGCTCTGTTCCCATTCCTGCTGTTTGAAAGCACCTGTAAATTCACCCAATTCCTCTACAGCTTCTTTAGGAACAGTCAACTTTCCTGTTGCAACAACGATTTGCTTTAACATTCACAATACAAACTATTTCCTACTTGCTGGAAGCTGTTGCAAAAAACCATACTCTAGCTTACAGAAACATTATCATCCCTAGCTGACTTCCCAAAAGGTTTATTTCATTAGCAGTCAGATTCCTGTGCATGGAGGTGGAGACAATATCTGTCTCAGCTGTCTGTGCCAACATATTTATATGCTTTTTTGTTGGGCCAGGAGCCTTTGTCATGTGGAGTGTGCCAGGATCAGCTTAAGTTAAAATGTTGTTTGCTTTAAACATACTAAGCTGTGTCAAGATTTTTATATCTTTGATAGACCACATACATATGTGGTGAGTACTAAAACAAATTATGCACTGCTATAGTTACCATGCAAAAATATAGTGATGATCACACTTTATAACAGCAGAAAGCACATTACAGAATATGTACAGGGACAGAAATTAAAATGGTGATTATGTAAAAAAAAAAAAGTTTATCTTAATCTTTTAGGTAGCTTTTCTAAGGAAATTTTCATTTAAACATAAAGAAACTTTTTATTTAAAGGAAACTTGTTTACACTCACCATTTAACCTAAGTTAGGAGAGAATTAAAAACTAGTTTGTTACCAAAAGAAATTGAAAACAACTCTAATTTCTAGAAGGGCATTGTTAGATGTGTCTATGTCACTGAAGAATTATATGAAATATTGATTCTTGGTATTTATATTTGAAAGTTGTAGCCAACCTTTATGTGACTTTCTCTTCTTTCCTGCAGCACAGATGAGAAAAAGGGGAAAAATGAGAAGCACCTTTCTCCCCTCAAACAACATTCAAACATATGCATCATTCTTTGACATTAAAGCTCTTACAGATAGCAGATAGGCATGAATCAGCATCAGATAATCAGAAACAAAATTTGCTTGAGAATTCTTTGTCATACAGTTGATTTCTTGAGATTTTGCTCTGTTTCCACTAGAGCTGAGATTTTGGCTAGCATCTTTTTTAGCAGTTCAACTGCTTTTGGCAGTCAGGAGTATAAAGTCACTAATCTCAGAAAGACTTTGAGCTTCAAAGTAGTAATGAAAAATATCCATGAAATCATCTTTCTGCTTCTTGGTGGCAATAGGACACTTGGACATCAGAGATGAAGAAATGTAGCATAATAGTGACAATTTCCACCAAAAAAAGCAGCACAAATGAAAAATTTGGTGCTGGTATCAGAAAGGGGACACTGATCATTTTGTAGGATATAGAGTGCAGCAGTTTACAATAGACCAGTCAGGAAAATCTCCCAAAGGAGTTTATTCTTCTGCATGTTTACATTCAGCAAATAAATGGATGATGTCTGTTAGCAGGAAGGGATTATTTTGGTACCTTCCGAACAAGGTACCACTCACTGGATCTGGAGAGCAGCAAAGCACTTTTCATTCACAGCCGCACTATTCTGCAGAACAGATAGCTGCTTGGTAATAAATAAAAACACTTGGTGAAAAGAAGTCATGATTAATTGGGTGCCTTTTGTTTGAACTCCAAGTTCTTAATATTTCTACCTAACCTACAAAGCTAAACAATGTTACTATTAAGGTTTTATTAAAAATAAAGGAGAGATAGTGTACATGTTTTAATTCTTGCTCTTTGTATTTTTGAGTATCTGCTGCTTACATGAGAAAAACAAGACTGGCTTGATGGCAAGAGGGCATATATCTGATTTTAAAGAAATCTTATAATAACAAAAGGTGTCCCTTCTGGTAAGTACATGCTGTGCAGGCATAAAGGACCAGTCAGTGAAACTGAGATACTATGATACAACTCTTCTTCTGTGGAAAAATCCTGAAAGCTATACCAAGCCAGCATCAATGCAAGAAACCTCTGTGGTGACCAAAGCCATATATTTATCCCTGAATTATGTATAAAGTTCAGCAAAAGAAAACAAATACGTCAGTGGAAGAGAAGAAATGTGAATAAGGGATGAAAAGCCAAACTCACAAGTAAAGTACAAGTGCAAACTGTTAAAAATTGTGGTAAAATAAATGAGTCATAGTTCTCTTCTAGAAATTGACAAAATGACCAGAAGACCTCATTTATGAAATATCATGCAAATTTCTTACTTTATTTTTCCACAGCATGTTTTTTCCTGAGTTGGGAACAACTCTAAATACTAAGTTTTTCCTGTATTTGCCATTAATGGCTTACAGTGTTATCAGCGTTAAACAAGTTAGCTTTACATTTGATATGCAGAATAACCTCTTTGGAAAGATTTTTTGAGAAAAAAAATCAGGCAAATAATCTAATAATTTTCTAGATTAAGTCTAGAAAAATTAGTTTCACCTTGATTAAAAATAAGGAAAACAAAAAAATGCAGAATACAGTTTAGAAGGGGCATGGGGGCACTTTTGCTGCTGCCTTGGACTGAGAATAAAGGGGGTTTGTGTTGCAACAATACTGGAAGCTATGGGCTCCCCATACACTGGCACTGGACTGAAAACAGCAGCTTCAAACTATGTTCAGTATGATCTAATAGCAGGATACGAAAGGTCCAGTCCTATTTTCCCCTTCACTACAAATTCTTGCCATGTCCTTTCTCCTGACCTTAGATTGTAGGCAGAGAGTGAGAGCCAGGGTAGCAAACTGATCTGACAGATCCAAGATGGAAAGAGTCCAAGGTAAAGCAACTTTAGGTAAGAACTTCAAGAAAACCATGAAGTATGAACAAAGCCTGATAAGGATACAAGATAGAGATATACATTTTTATTATAAAAAGGGCAGAAATTGGCAGGTCTCCCTTTTTAATGTGGGAAGACAAGAAGAAAGCTACATTATTCACTACAAAGGAAACTTAAACTGGGATATAGGGAAAACTTTTTACAAAATCCTGGCAATGATGACATACTGGAAAAGGATATACAAAGAGCTATCTCCACCAATTAAAGATTTAAGAATAAATAAGACAAATATCTGCAGAGAATCTACTTCAGTGGCAAATTTGGATTAGATTATCTCTTAATAACTCTTCTGGCCTTACATATATAAGGATTCCATTTGATATATATTTTATATTTAAAATTTTTAAATACTTCTAGTATTTCAAAAGACTCCTTAACACGAAAAAATCACAAAAGAAACTGAGCTCCAAAAGGCTTCTTCTATCACCATCATCAATTAATAGTGCCTCAGGAACCACTTACCTGCGATTTCTCCTGAAGCTACCAAGCCTTTTAAAAAATCACGATGCAATTACCTCTACAGATAGAATACTACAAAAGCAAAACCAAGATCTCTGTATTCTCATTTCCCTTAAGGCCATGATCACTGTAAACAATAACATTCTCTATGAAGCACAGCATCCCCAGCAAGAATATGACACTACTTCACAAAATTTTCTTACCACTTAGAAAAAAGTCAAAGAAATAGGGATGATATAGATAGTCTGCAGTAACAACCTTCAATTATTAACAGAAAAGATACACCTCAAAATAATTTACTTTGTACTGCTACAGACAGAGAAATCTGGGGCACATGGTACCTCATCTAAACACTGAAATGCAGGACTTGCTGTTAGGCTAGTGGGTCCCTGCTCCTCCTCTGCTGTCAGGCCAGTGGGTCCCTCCTCCTCCTCCTCCTTTAGGCCGGTGGGTCCCTCCTCCTCCTCCTCTGCTGTCAGGCCGGTGGGTCCCTCCTCCTCCTCCTCTGCTGTCAGGCCGGTGGGTCCCTCCTCCTCCTGGCTAGGAGCTGCTGCAGTCACCTCACAGGTAGGTGACTCATTCTCAGTTGCCAGCTCTGTGTCAGCAGCACTTCCTTCATCAGCCTGACTCATTGTTTAAAGGTCTAGAAAGTAACAAAAACACCAATACAGTTCATTAGATCCAGGGATGCATCTGATTGTGAAAGATAAATGTGTAGTGTAAAAACCACTACATAAACATGTCAGACCCACATTCAAACCATGTGAACAGATTAGATAACTCTACACTTACAACTTCATGAAAGACTTCATGCAAGAGGCTGCACTATCATTCTGTCATACTCTTGAGTATTTTTAAAATATCCTGAAGAAAGCTCTTATTCCAGTTAGGTAACACAGTCTTTTAATAAATGCACAGACAGAGAAATTAAAGAAGGTTGAAGCAAGCAGGGTTGTTGGAAAACATAATTTTGCTATATTTACATTATAGAAAAATCCCATATTAATATCTGTCATATAGGAATAGAAATCTCTAAGATACTTCCATTAGAAACAGTTAGATAAGGACATTGAGTACTTACTTCTTAGCAAGATTGGACTTAATGCCATAAAGTTCCTATAATTTCACTTTGTGTTTACTATCTTGGTCCAGCACTTGAGAATTATGTTCCCAAGCTTCAATCATCAGAACACTTTGGGATGTGTGAAAATGCCAGGGTGGGCGAGGGAAATAGGAGGTGGAATACAATGCTCCTGGTACCCTGATAAATCAGCAATGTCCATCAATTAGGTCCTCATCATTACATCAAATGTGAGTTAATATCTGCAAAACCCATCTTCTGGCATAACAGCATGTTTTGTATATCCAAAGAGTTTTAAAATACCAACTTTTTACATGAAGAAACATGAAAGGTGACAAAAACATCACAAGAGAAAGATAAAGGAGACATGGGATGATCCACCAGAGGCAATAAGCATCTCACAGAGGGAGGAGAGGGGAAGAGGGACTTGTGAGGCACACAGAAATCTTGCCATGACATAGTGAGATAGGGGAGGTATGGAGCACTTGTAGAGCAAGGAACAGTTTGAAGTGGAAATGGAGGAGTTCAAGAATTCCTTCACAAGTTCACTGAAGTTGTTTTAGACGACAGAAAGGGACAGATTAGTATCACAGTATTTTAGTGCAAAATTTTGGGAGAAAGATAATTGACTTTTGCAAATGTTCACCTGACACCAGCAGGTCTTTCTACATTACCTATTATGAAGAGGATATTGTATTCTGCTATGGAACCACATCACAATAAAACCCATATCAGCTGCCAAAGCTGCAGAATCCTCTTCAAATTAGGCAGCCTTGACATTACTTAGCATTTCACATAATATGTGGGAGATCTTACTCTTTTTTTAAAGGAGTGCTCTCTTTTAATCTCACTATAAATCAAAGACAACCAAAATTAAAACTGTAATAAAATTAAGAAGAAATTTTGAGACTACTTCTATAACATATACCAGATCTTTTCAATGAAACAGACAATGCAATTTGGCATTGCACAGCCAGAAAGCTGACAGTTAAGAAAAGTATAATTGCTTTTTCTAATTGTGGAAAATGGATACAAAAGTGTTGTGTCGTTTGTATGCACCTTTTGAAAAGTTATTTGTCTATAATGGTAGTGAAAGTTAAACTGGCAAGTTTATTACTTTCTTCAGTACTGTTTGGAATTCCTTCAGGAATATTTTGACTTCTAGAGAGTTTTCAGTGTCTGTATTTGCTTATGGAAAAAAAAGCAATTTCATGATCCCTCCTGGAGGAGTCAAAACATTGTGAAATAACTGTAAACATCAGAGAGGCCAAGAAATAAACTCCAAGTTACTATACATAAACATGTACACACATTTATAAATAGCAAGTGATTTTTTATCTGTAAAGAACTGCTGAATATTTTAGCATGTGCATTTTGTGTTTATGGCTACTGTTGCTTTATTTGTTCCTCTCAACTTAAAATTTAGACAGAGGGAAACTCTTCGTAGAACAATGCCAAAATATGAGAGTTTCATGGGTGTAGGCATATTCATCAGTGCTTGTACGTGAAACATACAGTTGACATCAGTCAAAAATATACCTCCTCCCAGTACAAAAGAGTCCTTACCAAGACTCCAGTCTGCTGGGCAGGGAGGCAATAAAAAAAAAAAAAACCCTCTGAATCTGAAAAATTTAGTTTTATAACTAAACTTTTTATAGTTTTAATTTAAGACACAACTATAGAAACCTGAGACAGACAAAAAGCATTAGAAAAGCCTCAGCTTTTTTTTTTTTTCAAGAGGAGGCAGACATAAACAAAACATATGTAGCTTTATGGGACATTAAAATAAGTTTAGCAGTCTTCCATTACCTGCTACATTACTAAATATATTATTCAGCTTATATAAAATTAGATCTATAAACTTCGAACAGCAAGGCAGAACATTTGTGTCTTTGCAGTATCTGGTAAATAAACTGCCTAACTGAAATAGGAGTGAAAGCTGTCATGATTTCTAACTTCACAGAATAGCCCAACAAGTAAGGATGTTTTCAAACTGCAGAACTGCAAACAATATCACAGCCTTGATCCAAGACAGAGAATTGCAGAGAACGGGAATTACAAGGCTGTTTTGGAACCTGGGTCAAATCAGGCTGAGAACTGTCTTGTGAAACAGCTTCAGGGCAGCAATAATAATAATAATAATAGAAGTCTGAACTCAGATTCCCTAAACTAATTTCAGCTTCTTCTGTCTCTCTCTAGCAAACAGCAATGTTCATACACAAATCAGTGAAGAATTCAAGTAGTTGACACTTAGCTGCATTTGTCCTTTTCAGAGGAACAGATGCAAAAAGTGGTAAAATTTTATTCCAAGCATAAAGAGATGCAGGTCCAGGTATGAAGGTGAATCACCTATCTCTGTGTTGTCATCTTATTGCAGGGGTTCCATACTGCTGTCCCCTAGCACAAAAGTTCCATACCTTCTTGGTGGTTCTCATGGGCAGCTCCTCAGAGCACTGCCTCTTTCTTCTCCACAAAGCAGCCACTGACTCCAGTTCCCTTCTCACCCAACCACCCCGCTCTTTTACAGCATCTTCTTCTCATTGGCTACAGCTGTGGCCTGTTAAAGTCAGGCCTGTTCCTAATCTTTGATAATTGGCCCAGCTGCAACTCCTTAGGGGTAAGATTACTTTCTACACTATCTTTATTTTTCTTATATTCTATCCTCCTACATCTCTGCACAATTCCAGCCTACAACTGGATGCCTGGGGAGGAAGAGAAGTACCCACCAGTCATGGTGTGGTGATGCTTCTATGAACCCATCCCCTTTCTCCTTGAACTTCACTCAAAACTTTCAGTATTGCTAAAATCCAGGGGAATAGAGATTTTCATTTTATCTTGGCATGACATGGTACTTCTTGTTGAATCTGGCTCCTTGATGTCACCTAGTCCTTTTACTGGATGAGTCACTGAATAATCACAACTTTTCTATGCCAGTAGGTTTATTTCTAATGTTGAATCATCATTTGACAATCCTTTTTCTAGGCTGAAGCAGACAATCCACCTGCTGTCACTGGCATGAAAGCCCTTCTCTGCCTTTCACTGTCCTTATCCTTCTCCAAATTTTTTTCAGTTCTACCGTATCCTCTTGAAAGAGAAGGGATGAGAGCTACAGGTAATATTAATAAGAGGAGCACCATAGATTTATTCTATCACACAGTGATCCTCTTTCCACATCCTAAAATTATTTTTAATGCTTTTTCCCTAATGTTAAAGTAGAAGACCTTTTGTTTTAACTGGACAGTCTGTGCTTCAGCATGAATGGGCGTGAGTTGAAACAACAACAAAGCCATGCCAACAATGCTAAACAATATTAAACAATGATTGAATCTAAAACTACTTCATGTACAATAGGACATTATCAAAGGCATGTGAATCAGAATGGATTGTTTGATTAGACTGTACAACCTCACCACTTTGGGGAAATGAGAGCACACCATAAACTGATAACAATTTCTACCTAAACTGCTCAACAATTTCTGTCATAAGTTCTGCTGTTTTCCCTTGTTTTCAAGTCTCTGCTATTTGGGAAAGAACCACCCTGAGCCACACACAGACTTTATCTGCTGGAGTTCTAATTAGATATGGCTATGATGAGGAGAATTTGAATGGTAAGATTTGTCATTTCCCATTTCACATAGTTTCCATGAGGAACTAACTTTCCTCAGAAAACTTCTGGTAGTAGTGACAAACAAGAAAATCCCTGAAATCCAAACCATTGTGTGCTTTGCAATGCCAAAGTACAGAGGAGGAAACAAACAAAACATAATTTGCCTACTTACTGAACTCTAGACCTTAAGAACTAAGAAGATTCAAGGAAGCAGTTCAGAAATGCACCACTAAAAAAACCTCAAAATACAAATACAGGTAGCCCTATTTTCCTGAGAAGTCAAGTCACATTATTTCTTCATTACAATTATAGCAAATGGGTAAAATTAATCCTGCCCAGGCAGGCTAAGTTTATACCCTCTGGGTACCTGCAGCAGTTTGTGATTATTCTGTGATAAACACAAAAGTTAGAAAAATGTATTCCTTCTACAGCCTCCCCTGTAAATAATTCCTCTTTCCTTGAAATCTCTCTTTCACCTTAGCCTAAAAGTGCATCTGATAATACTTTGGCTTAAAATCTATTTTAAATCACTTTATAGAACTTCCATGAGTTTTAGGGTTTTTTGGTCTTTTGCATGAAATACTGAATATTCTTCGGCATACAACACCAATAAAATGGCAAATAAGGATTGTAATTCACTAAGAAATCATGTAGCTATCAAAGGCGGAGTTCTAATTATATCTTCACGTATAAATTTGATATAGCTTTCTTTTCCTGCAAATGACAAGTCAAAAAATGAAAAAGGGAAACAAGTAAGTAAATGAATAAATGAATAAATAAATATTCTTTCACTGTTGGAGTCTGCTACATGCTATACAGCTGATCCAAATAAAAGCATGAAAGTTAAACAGAATCAGTATAGGAAAAAAATATAGATGACATAAATAAAACATTAAACACATGAGGTTTCAGATGTATGGAGAAAGAACTTCTTCCTGGCAATTACTTTTAATCTGTTTTGTTCAGTATTTTTAATCATGCATGCTTAGACTGTATCTAATGAGAAAACCCAGCAGCAACAATGAAATATAAACATAATTGAGGCTTAAACATCTTGGAATGGTTTCTTGAACTAACTTCTCAACTATGCAAAGCTTGACAGCATTAAAGGTGATGCAGAGCCCAGTTTAGTGCAGATTGTGGGTACGGATAAAGCTCTGCCTGTGTGAGGAGCACCAAATACCAAGCTCCTGGAGGAAAAGGAGCTTAGGGAAGCAGCACTGCCGCTTCAGAGGCGGTGGGAGTCCAGGGTCAGGAGCAGCAGCACTGACCCAGGGAGAGAGGGGGGCAGCAGTGAGCCCACGGTACCCGGGGCCGGATTCCCCCGGAGCAATCGGAGCACGGAGTTCTGTGAGTTATTGGCTGAACTGGCTGTCATCTAGCGGGGTCATAGCACATTGCAACGCACTTGTTACACATCTGTAACAACCTCCCCCCTGACAAACAATCTGACATCCAAATTTGGTATTGGTCTCAAAGGTGAGAATTTTGTAGATTTTTTTCCCCAAATCCACTATTTCTGAAGACTTGGAAAAAAAAAAAACAACAGCCTTCCAGCCTCCATCATGTCCCGAGATATTTTTGATACTTTTTTGACTTTCTAGAATTCAATTTTTGTATATTAGACTGTCATAAAACAGGCTAGCCCTTTTTGTGTTTAGCCTAATGATTTTTTGAGACTGAGTAATATAAACCAATGCAATAATTTAACTGATGAATGTGAATCTTCATTAAACTTTCCACAGTGAAAATTACTGATGGACCAAAAATATAGGGCAATTTTTCTGCCTCTTGGACACTGAGATGTCAGTTCATATTCATAAATAATCAAAGCCAGACGGTGACAGAAATAGAAATAGGGCTAATGAAATGAAAAGTATTTGATGACTAAGTATCATGCTTGCATGGTTATTTATGAAAAAGAAACACATGGAATGCAAAAGGGAGACAGGAATTAAGTAACAGGCCCAGATTTCATTATTACTTGTGTTGCAATCTTGCTAAGACAATGCAGCTTACTGTACATTTTTTTCTCTCATTAATTGGCAGTAAACAACAACTATTACTAGAATTCAGCCCCTGACTGTACATCATCCATTGCCCACATGCCCCACCTCATTTTTTAAAATTGTTATATGATGATAATGTGGGGTATGAAGTCCAGAAGAGTCTTTTAAACTCAATTAAGTGCTTCCCTGTTGGTTTATAAACCCTGTGAGGACAATTGTCTTATGGCTTATTTGTGGAGATCTCAGGAAAATATTTAATTGCTTCGCTTCAGAACTGCTAAAAAGCAGTACAACACCTAACATATTGACCAAAAGTTACTGACAGAGAGCGATTCTGGTGCTTTGTGATATCACTTCAAAAAAACAACAACAAATAACTGGTTTTCCAACACATCTGTCAATCTGCTTCTAGACCGGGCTGGCTGGGGACATGTCAGCACAGGCAGGCTGGCTGTGGCTGAGGTGCCCTGAGGGGCGGGCTGCCGCGGGACCCCATCTCCTCACGATACGGGCCCGCCTGGGGGTCGCACCCCCGGCCCTCAGGGACTCCTCAAAAAAGGCTGTGGCGGCACCGCTTGACTTACTTCCCCCCTCGACGTCGGAGCCGCGGCTTTGCCTCTCTTGGCCCCAGTCCCGGCTCCCTCGGCTCCCTCCCGGCCCGGCCCGGCCCGGCCGAGTGGCGTCCCTGTCACTATAGCGACCCGCGCACCGCCTCCCGCCCGCCTCAGCCACCCCAGCTTCTGATTGGCTGCGGCGTCCGCCCCGCCGCCCAATAGCAGCAGGTCTTCGGCAATGCCCCGCCCTCCCCGCTCTCCGATAGGCTCGTGGGCACGGCTGTAGTTCCTTCCGCGCGCTGTAGAACTACGACTCCCAGGAGGCTCCGCGGCGGAAACACCGCCTGTTTACCGGCCGTGCCGGTGCCGCTCCCCGCGTGCAGCCCCGCCACGTGACCGGCCGGGGGTCACGGCCGCCCGCCGGGAGCGGCCTCGTCCCGTCAGGTCCGGTCCCGTCGGTCCCGGGCGCTCCTGACGCGGCTCCCGGGCGCTCTCGCCCTGCCGGCGGCAATGAGGGCGCTGCCCCCGCGCTGGGCGGCCCTGGCTGTGCGAGCGGCGGGCGGGCAGTGGGCGCCGCCCGTGCCCCGCCGCGGTCGCAGCGGCCCCGGCCCGCCCCCGCAGCGGGAGTGGGCGCTGTCGGTGAGCCCGCGGGGGCGGCTGCGGGTGCGGCTGCCGTGCCAGGTGAGCGTCCGCCCGCTGGACCCGCAGCGCTGCCCGGGCGCGGACCGGGTGCTGGTGTCCGTGAGCGGCGGCAGCCCCGGGCGGGAGCGGGAGCGGGACCCGGTGCGGGTGGAACACGATGAGGCGCTGGGGCAGGTGGCGATCGTGGCGGACGGCGTGGACAGCAAGACCGCCGTGGACGTCCGGACGCCGGTGAAGTTCGGTGAGGGCGGGGGAGGTGCACGGATCGCGGCGGTCCCACCGGGAGCTGGCCTGGCCTGGGCTGGCTGGAAGGCGGTGTTGGGAATCGGCATCGCGCCCTGGCTGGTTCAGAACGCCCCGCTGTGGTTCCTGAGCTCTCTGGAGTGTTCCTGGGTGTTGGGATACGCCATTTGTTGGTGACCTTTTTGCCAGTAGTGGTTTGTGCTGGAACCTGAGCTGGTGAGGGGTACTCGGAGCGCTCGCTGACACCTGTGCTTGGCAGCCGCTGTTCCAGAGAGACCCGGCCCCGGGGCAGCATCCTGGGCACCCCTGCCCTCCTGGGGCTGCTCCAGAGAGACCCGGCCCCGGGGCAGCATCCTGGGCACCCCTGCCCTCCTGGGGCTGCTCCACGGAGCAGGGCTGCAGCATCCAGCAGCTCCGGCAGGGTTTGTGTGCGGAGGGCTCTCCGCAGGATCGAAAGAGCCTGGGAGGTAACGGTGCAGATGAAATAAAGGAGGGCTCCCTTGCCCGGTACAAACGTTGCATTATCTTTTTGGGCATAGGGTTATAATCTGTGCAGGGTTTCTTGTGTGGAACACAGTTTGGGAGAGCAGCTATAGTGGCTGAAGCCAATAAATATCTCTGCTGAACTGATGGTAAAGTTCTGACACTTTCCCCGAGTTTAGGAAGTACAGACTCAGGGATTTGTGTTCAGTCACTAATGTGGTTTTGGTTTTTCCTGTGCATTTGGGCAATTTTCCTATACAGGGCAGAATGTTTCATCATGCTGGAAGAACTTTGATGCATCTGGTGTGTTGTTTTCTTAAAGTTATAGAAGACTGCTGCTTTATTTTATTTAATGCCCTGCTGCAGTTGTGATGAATATGATGAATAATCCCACCCTACTTACACTTCATTCATGTAATCTATGACTTTTGTAGAATAGGATGTTACATACAGCAAAGACGTTCTGCACCTTTTATGTTACTTTACTTTTTTTCCCACCCTCTGTCTTAGGGAAAATTCTGCAATGTGCTTTTTTTTTGTTGTTGTTTTCTTTTACAAGGACCTGAACTGTACATAATTCAAAATGGAGAAATTCTATGGGTTTGACATAGCATCATTCTCACGTTTTCCAGTCTTACTCATCCCTATAATTTAATTTTTTTAAACACTGCTTATAACTGAAGGGGTGTTTCTTACATATGTTTATCACAACTTAGGGTCTGTTTTGTTTCCTAGCAACTAATACATGCACAAATATTCTGTAACTAAATACAGAATATTTGTGCATATAATCTCAGCCTTCCTGCCCTCAGTGTGCTTTGCTCTGTCAGAATGGCTGTGCTGATTGCTACCATGACTCCAGCAACCACTGCCCTGCCTCTGGTCATAAACAGATGCTCAGGGAAGGGTAAGAACAGAACAAATGTAAATGATATTTCATCTAAGCATTCTCTTAGCTCTCAACTGTTTTCATCACAGGATTTTCAGAGCCTGATACAGCTGAACACCTCAGTGGATCTCTGCTGAGTGTATAGAAACAGTTTCAGGGTGAGAGCTTCCTGGTAAACTCTTGTCAGAGTCCCACAGTTTAATTTCCTGCTACTTTATCATTTGAGTATGTGGTATTCCAAGGTCCTCCTGCAATTTGTCAGTGAGCTTTTAACTAGTCTGAATAATTGGATGCCATTGATACAAGTTTTCAGCCTTGCTATTTGTGCTAATTTCCAGCTTCTTGTACTGTTGAAGGTGGTGCACAGCTTATAGCTGAAAGACAATAGGGAACTAAGGAATTGTTAAAGACATTTGAAAACCCGAGTTGGTTCTCTTAAACAGATCAGCTGTTACCTCTTTATTCATTGACTCTGTCATTGAACTCTAGCTGGACTGTCTTCTCCAAAAGTCTTGTAGCCTTGACTCTTACCTGAGAATTTTCAGTTGCTATCTTAGAGCTCTTCTTTTTATTTTTTCCCCTCCCTTGCTTGGCAAGCACAAAGATTACCTTGGCTTGTCTGTAGCACATTCACAGAGTCCATCCCATAATTACTGAGAATGAAGCAAACCCAGTGTCTCATTTATTACCCTTCAGTTCTCAGGTGTGTCTGGTTACTGCAGTCCTTTACTATTTTGGTCTCTCCAGGATCTCTGAGTGACTGTTACAAGTCACTCCTGAGCTGGTTATTCTCAAGGTGCAGAATTCATTGTGTTAACATGTGAAGAATTTCAACCTTCATAAAGGGTTGCAATGTGAGGAATCTTCCTGAAAGTCTTGATAATAAATCCTGATTGATGAAAAACAATAATTTCACTTTTTTCCTGTCTTTGAGATTCTTACTATATTCTGAATGCTGAATTTCAGCCTACACTGCAGACAGTATTAGGGGCTTTCTTCTTGAAAGAGGTTTTCTTTTTTTTGTAGGTTTCTAAGCTGTTCCGCTTGGGTTTGTGGTAAGCTCATGCAATTCAGGTTCCCTGGACAATCTGTGGGCTGTAATGTCCTTCCACAAGTGGCTCTTTGTCACCCCATGGTTAGCATGATGTATTATTGTTGTCATCTGGGTGCATCTAGAGATATATTTACAGAAATGTAAGTGTGTGGGGTTTGGGTGTTTTAAGTTTCTACTCAGTGAAGTAGAATTTTTGCTTGCACTGAGATTCTACTTTTAAGTGTCCTTTCAGCTCTAGTTTGGGGTTTTTTTATCTTCTGAGCATTAGTTTGTGCTTGAGTAGCTCAGTTTATTCATTTAGAAAATAATTATCCATTAAATTTCATTGCATAAACAAAAGATCTTATCTCTTGTAAAAACACATCTCAAACCAGAAAGGAACTGTTGTTGCTGTGCAAACACTTTGGCTTTTCTCTGCCTTTCCTTGGGTGCATGAGGAAGATGTTAGCTCTGTTCTGCTCAGGTGGTTTTGCCTGAGCTCTCTCAGTCACTTAGTTGCAAGAAGTTGAGGGGTTGATGTGAATCTCTTTTCAGCTTTTGCTTGTTTTCTTCACTTTGGAAGTTAAGGCATTTCATAACAGCTTTCACAATTTAGCTTGGAGCTTATCCAGGAAGCTGCAAGTTATCTAAAGCTCCTTAGAGCCTGAATAAAGAGCATGTGTGGAAGATGCTGAGCTTGAATATGCATTTTAAACCAAAGGCAACCTCTAAGCAGCTTAGTGGGGCAAGTACCAAAAGATCCTCTGTTTGTCTTAGTGTCTGTTTTTGAGCTCTATAGGATTTCAATACCACACATGATCTCATAATCTTCTCTGATACATCTAACCTTCACTGATGGCAGATGTCAAGGAATTTCTGTTTAATCAGGCTTATTTATTTTGGCATGTGTTAATTAAACCTGAAACCAGCCCTTTGATTTCTGGTTACTATACATTGACTGCATGAGTATGCAGAAGTAAACTGTACTGAGGGCTTGCATAACCATAATTTGAGATAATTCTAGGGCTGCTGTGTCATCAGAAAAGAAATAATTATCCAGTCTATTTCAAGTGTTATAGCTTAAGGCAGCTTAATAACTGGGCTGCTTAAATACCCTGGGGTACCCCTGCTTACATTCTGATACCAAAGTGTTTCTGTTTTCCTAAATACCTTCATTTCTGATACAAGTCTTTTACACCACAAAGATCTTCATGCATTCTTTGTGGTTTATGTGGCTAAAGTTGGCTTCAGCCCTTGTCTTTGCTAGGGAGGAATCAAACTGGCTATTTTTGGAGTTTTGGCACTGAAACAGATTGTATCTTGTTCCTCCTTGTTAAAATTTCATTGGCAATATTATCCAGCTTTCAGTCTGCTTCTTTATGGAGTTGTTTATCCTTGGTTTGGGAACTCAGAAGGAAAGAGACAGAGGGGCTCAATTCCTTGTCCACTAATTTTTGTTACATAGAGGCTACCAAAGTGGTGTGACTGCAGAGGGTCAAGGCACAAAGTATGTTCCAGAAGTCCCTGGTGTTTCTTAATGACTTGTTTATGAATTTCCAGACTTCCAGGTCCTCTTTTAGCACCCATCTTTGACAGCTAGGATTACACTACTAACCCACCTTTTCAAATGATGGCAATAGTATGCTCTGCAGGATCAGAAGGTTTTTTTATTAACCTTATTCTTGTAAAAGTCTCAGTGTGTTTGTATCATGACTAAACTGAGCACTCTCAAGCCTTTGCCTTGTCCCTTGTAAGAGCAGGAGGGTTTCAAGCTGATTGAATTTGAAGATTTGCACAAGCAAAGTGGCTTTTGGGACTCTCTTCTCAGAAAGCAAAGCAGTAGAAGTCTTGGTTGTAGACCTTCCCAAGCACCATGCAGTTGTCCAGTGGATGAACTGAGAGTCTGGGCAAGACAGCTTGTTCAAAAACAGCATTGCTTCCCAGTCTACCTCTTGTAGCCTTCTTTCTTAAGGAATCATTAACCTTTGAATGTGGTCTGCATCTTCACTAAATTTAACCTCTGGGCTTACTGCAGCCATAAGGAGGATGCTTGCTGCAAAGATGTTGTGCTTCAAGTCTGTCTCTTGGATTCTCCTAGTCAGGTTTTGTCAGGTGAGAACACTTCCACTTGTTGTTAATTGGAGCTCTCAGTCTCTCATCTTCGTGGTCTGCAAGCTCACTGTTGTCGTGGTTCCAGGAGGCAGGGCAGGAGGACACTTCACAGGTTTGACTTGGGAATCTCCTCGGGGCAGAGCTTGTTTTGCACAGTCTGATTATTCTTTTTGTCTTTCTGATAACCTTAGCAGGCAGTGGCAGTGAACGAAACACTTTTCACATTTGGTTAAATGAAGATTTTTTTTTACTAAATAATCTCCTTTCCTTTAGGAAGTGATGGGACTCACTATCTGATCCTGTCAGTTCTTCACTTGTGTCTTGCAGCAAACTCTTCTGATTGCTGTTCAATTCTTCTTTTTCTTCTTTTTACCTTTTACCTTAGAAGAACAAAATCACATTTTTCCTCTCCTGCCTTTACCTTTTGCCAGCCACTATAGTGGTCATTTATACAAATTATTAATAGAAATTATTAATATAGACAGAATCCCCAGACTGTACATTGTCAAAACTTCTTCCCATTCCTTAAACCCAAGGGCAAGACAAATAGCAGAAAATTGCTTTTCCTGCCCCTGCATCCTATCCACAAGACCTGGTGATTTTTCTTTGTGGGAGTCTATGAACAGTAGCAAGGTGAGGTGACTCAGGCTAGAGGCAAACGTGCTTCTTCATGCCAGGGGAATGTCAGGCTTTGCAAAGGCTGGGGAGAATGACACACACCAACACTTCTCTGCCTGGTTTTGGATAGTGGAGCAGCAAGGCCTGGGTATTTGTGCTGTTGAACCTCATTATTCTACTTGTGGCCTCAGACACCTGCCAGCCTTCTACCCCAAAGAGGGTGTCAGGGTGCCCAAGTGTTTAAGTACAATTTCTAATGGAATTGGTGGCTAGGGGAGATAGGAGATTGAGGTGGAGTTAAAAAGAAAAAAGATGAGACTTCACTAAAGGTTCACGCCCTGCTGATTCCTTGCCACAGGTTACAGTAATTCTTCTTCTTAATGTTCTCTCTTGGAGTTGGATGGCTCAAACTTTCTGACTTAGTAAACTTTCAGTGTTCATAGCTGATAGTGACTACTCAGGCTGTTCAAAGTGCATGGCCAGACACCGCAAGCAGGTTTTTAGTAACAAAGAAGCTGCTTTTTTTTCCTTACTATGTTTGGTTACTCTGTTGTTGGGAAGGATGGAAGTTTGATAAGAAAGTCTCACAGATATGTATGCTTAGGAGAAAGATTTTTAAATGTTGAGTCTGATGAAGAATAGAAATGAAAGCAAGTTTTGATATAGAAGAAAAGAATTGCTGAGCCAGTCTTACTGGATGACCAAGGAGGCAAAGGGTGTGTTAGTTAGAAGGGGTTTTTATGGCTTAGAGCAGAGGATGAACCTGCCTCAAACAAGATGTTTTTACCAAGCAGAAAGATAGCACAGGCAAACAAGTCAGCAAATGCTGCAGGTAGAAAAAAGGTCCCAGAATTTTCCCCTGCAAGAAAACTGAAAAACAACTTCTAGCTTAGACTGTAATGTACTAACTTGTAGTGATTGGAGACTAGTAACATGAATATGGTAATTATAGTCATTATGATAGGGCTATAGATAAAGGTTAAGGTATAGATTGGTTCTACTGTATGAAGATGCTCAGCAAAGAAAAGTCTATAATGCATTGTAACCAAAACCAAAGGGTCTCCAGGCCTGCCTGCAGCTGGAGCTGACAGCTGTGGGCACAGGCTCTGTCACCCACCACCCTGGACTGCTGTAACTCTTGGATGGAATAAACTGCATTGTGGAGAGCTGCATGGAGTCCCATATCCCTCATTCAGGCTCTTACACTGTGTAACATGATCAAATACTATGTTAAAGATATCTGACTTTTTCTTTCTGTTGCTGATAAAACTCTTTTAATTCTAGATTTGGATATCAAAACATCAGGGACTGGCTGTGTGAAGATTCAGAAAATAGAATGTGATAACTGCAAAATAGAAACAGAGAAGGGGACGAGTGTCTTGCAGTCAATAAAGGTACAAAGAACCCTCCCCCACTGTTTGAGAAGGGATTGTGTGGTGGGATATAGTGTTAAATACCAGCTCTGGAGATGAGAAGTACTCTGGAATTCTCATTGCAGCACTCATATTGCTCTGTGTACAGCACCTCACCTTGAATTACTGCATACAATTGCAGCACAAAGTCAAAACCAGTGAATGAGGAGGAGTCAGAAGTCCATGTACCTGTGATAGCCAAAGGCAGCAGGAACAGTGACAGCAGTGAGCCTGATCCCTGTCTCCCCTACCCCTCAAAGCAAAATAATAGACTGGGATTTCCTGTCTAGTAGGTTAATAGTTGTGCCTGCTCAATCAAGACTTTGCAGCTTGCTGCTGATTTCTTTTTTTGTATGTGTGTGGGGTTTTTTTTTTATTTTTTAATAATTGGTATATCAGAGCTATTGACAATCCCTTTAAGTTAATTTTCAATCAGAAGTTACACATTACATGTCCAAAATACCTGACTGAAATATATCTGATATATACTGCCTATGATATATCATAGGCATGAGGTTGTTTTTTCAGTCTTGAGGTTTCAAGTATGCTGACTTAAGCTGTTGTAAAATTAATCACACTTTATCTGACTTAGGTGCTATTTGGAATCAAATTCACTTGATTGTTTGGGATTGAACCTGCAGGAATTGGTATAAATTCAACAGAAGGGTCAATTTTTTTTGAGATATGAAAAATTTTTTAACATTTTTCGTTATTGTGGTAAGAGATGATTTTATAACAGATGTAGGGAAAACTGAGCTTAGGGAGGGGTGTAATATACAATAGAGCTAGGTGTGCTCTGCAGCTGGGGAACTATAGAGAACTTGAACCTTCCAGATTCTGTGTAATTGAACATTTTACTGTAATAAAGATACCTAAAATCTTACAGAAGTTAATAGCACTATGTGATGCCCACCTAAACTTTTCATTAAAAATTATTTTATTGTGTAATAATGGCAACAACAGTGCATGAGAAACTGCACAGTATGAGAAAACAAAGTGGTTTTAGCCAGTAATAATGACAGTAATCATGGTATGCCATCACATCAAGAATTTTTTGGTGTCATGGAAAAAGATGATTTTGAAGAAAGACCACTAACTTATCTTCTGGGAATCTTCTCTCAAATGCAATCCAAGATGTGAAATATCTTGAATTTTAAAAATTAAGAGCTGGATTTTAGTCTAATCTTGTTTTTAAGTACTGTAGTTCTAGTAAGGTGACTGAACTAATTTTTTTCTAATAAAGCTTCAGGAATTATATTCTGTGTTATCAGAGAAGCAGAATTATTTGGGAGAAATAGAATTATTAGCCTTCAGGTTTTTTCCAAAACTACTAAAAATGTTATGGGCCAGATGCTGTAGAGAAGCATAAGAGCTGATTCCCTTTCTGGGAATTTGCTTTATGGAGCAAACTGAAGTGATAGTGCCCTCCCCTGGATGGATTAAAGCTGATTTAATGGTGGTTTGCTGTTACTAACAAACCTCATTAACTAACAAAGCAGGAGAGCCTTTCTTTACAGGAGAGAGAAAAGATTATTGATAAATGACTTTAAATGAAAAAATCTGGTCATGTAGGTATTATTCAAGAGCACCAGCAAACACCTTCACAACTGCTCATTTTCTTAACTTGCAAGAAGTTGTTAGTATAAACTGTAATTTAAAAAAACTTTTTTTATACAATATACAAAGCTTCTTTTATATACAGTCTATAGAGTCTTTACAAAAGACTTAATGATTTGACCTCTACTTTGCTTAACCATGTATACTAGTAATTGAACAGAAAGGAGGAGTCTCTATGAGGCTTATTAATGGATTTTAAATTAAAACTACACACAGTTTTGCTGTGGTAGACATTACCCAGCCAGTGAGATTTATTGAGGGTGATTTTATTAAATTGTTTTGTTTTGTTTGGGTGGTGGTTGTTTTTTAATTGGCTGAAGTCCAGTTTACCCTATTCCTTCCAAGTGTCTAGATCAACTGATAGCAATAGTAATTCCAAAACACAGTTATGGCATTTTGGTCTTCTTCAGAGTATGAATTATTCACAAATTCTTGATTGAGAAGGCAGTACTTCTTTTTAATTTTTTTTGTTGTGCCTCTTATGATGACAATGCCACCAGGGAGACCCTTTAATTGTGCTTCCATGTTCCTCAGTTACTCCTGACTCCTTGGCTGGGCTGGTGATAACAAGAATTTCCAGGCATCTCACTCACACTGGCAGAAAACCTGCTATGCTTCCTCACCACACACCTTGTCTGAGCCTGGTTCATCCAGCACCAGTGTCCTTCTCTTCTTCTGAACAAATTTTTCTGCTTTTCCTCTGCCATCTGTTAAGGTCTTGACATCCTTTTGCCTCTTCCTTATTCCAACCTTTCTCCCTTGCTTACAGAAGCCCTATGAAAAATTAGTGCTTTTTTCTTTCAGCTGGTGGAATATTTCCTCTTAGTGAAAAAGCTGCTTCACCACTGTAACTGGTTTCTTCTCTCAGCAAATCCTTCTGTCTGTTAGGGGTCTCCAGAGATACCTACTTCTGAAAGCCTGGTTGGTTTTTTTTTAAGGAAGATATTCTAATAATTTGGGATGGGGAGAATTAGTGTCTGTGTTGTGGTTTTATTTTACTGATCTATCAGTGGCCACACTGGTGAGCCCTTGCTATACACTAGTTTTTCCAATCTTGCAAGTCCCCATATTCTCCTCAAGTTACACATTTGGAGGATTTGCTGTTTAACCATTATTCTGATAACAAGCATGGTGTACCTGCCTCAAAGGGACTGTGATGGCAGATTGAAACATTTCATTCATCATCTTACTGTATAAGGAGAGAACAATCTAGTTAAATGTATTTTTTAAAGATTTTTTTCTCTTTTACAGATGGCTGTATTTTATTCTCAATACCTGGTGGGGTTTTTTGGCTTTTTGAGATTGGTTTATGTGTATTTCAGTACTTTTTTTTTTCCTCTTGTTGGTTGTATGCAGCAACAGCTGGAAGGTATAAGGGCTATAGAACAGTTGTTACTTGAAACTTGGCTAATTTGTTAAAAACTGGAGATTTGCCTTAAGCAAAACAATTTGAATTAGAATTTGTGTGCAGTGAAACACTGTAGAATCTGGTTCTGCTTGCCAGGACTAAGGAGGCTTCCAGTGGTTAGTGTGGTACAACTTGAAAAACAAGATAACCATAACTAGAGAACCAGTTATCCTAACTGTATGATTTTTAAACTTTTTTCAGAGCCATAAAATTGATATAAGGACAAATGGTGGCAAAGTAATTGGACTTGGGACACTTTATGGAAATACAGATATTTGTGCAACAGAAAAGGGGGTAAGTAGGAAGTAAAACTTTCTCTTTAGTGGCTTATCCTCCTCATTTGTTGTAAAAGGACTAAATTAAAAAATGTGCTGAAGAATATGTAAAAAACTCTCATTGCAACTGCACTGTTTCTTAGGTTTGTCTGTTAAATTATATTATCCTGTGCTAAATTTGGATAGATAAACAGGCTGCACAGAAAGCAGGAATAAGTGTGTGATCATTCCATCAGTACAGAGATTGTTCTACTGATACAACCCATCAGCTTTAATTATATAGACCCCTCAGGACATTCTTAAACTTTCTCCTTGGCTAATATGTAGGCATTTGGACTCTGCAGAAGGCTCAGGAGTTTTAATGTCTCATGGATAGTGGCTTGATCTTTGTAAATGCTGCACACATAAATTCTAGTGTTATGTAAGAATGGAAGAGTAGAAGGTTTTGCAGACTTCATGTGGCTGAGGAAATGTAATCACAGGTAATCTTGCTGTGAGATGCAGTGGGAAGAATCACAAAGAGAACATTTTTGTTGAGAACTAGCTTGGTTTTTTTCAGTAGATGGCAGTATGAGACTAACCACAAACTCCTGTACTCTGCTTTTGTTTCTTGACATAAGTAGGCAAGTCTCCTTTGTTTAAAGGAATGTAGAGCTCAACTCCCTGCAGTTCTCACAGCCAGTCTTGGTTTTAGGCAGTGTAATGTCCATTGCAATACCTACATGGGTTCCTTAGGATTCACTGGGTGAGAGGTGTTGCTGTGTGAGCATGGGGAGCCAAGCCAAGGCTGGGGGTGGCTTTGGCTGTGTGCTCTGTCAGAATCCATGGACACCCTTTAACCAGCAGCACTGGGAAGAACCAGAGTGGGGGTAACCCTGCCTTGCCAGGATAGATTTGAGCCCAAACTAGTGAGTTCCAGGCACCCAAAGTCACCTCTGTGAAGGGCTGTTTGGCGCTGCTGTGCCCCTTGTGGGGTCCCAGGTCAGCTCACTCACCTAGAGCCAGCTGTGAGCTGTTCTTGATGTCCTGCTGTAAACTAAGCAGCTTGCCATTGGATTTTCCAAAAACTCTCAGCATTGATTCATCTGTGTTTCTTTGGAAGTGGGTGTTAGACTACCTTTTATGTAATAAATGTAATAATGTATCTGTATGGGAAAATATAGTTCAGAAAATAGTTTTACTTTGAGGCTTTAAATGCTTTTTAAAAAATTAGCTCTCTTCAGAAACATCATCCTTCTGAAACAATAAAACAAATGCCATACAGATTAAGTTGAAGTCCTTCTTTGTGATCATAAATATTTGTATGTAGTATGTAATATTACAAGAAGTCAATCTTAGAGTTGTAAAGCTGTAGTAACTTGAGTGAAGTGAGTCATTTTAGCACGAATTCACAGCTACAGAACAATATTTTGGCTTATGTTACTGAACTTCTCACTAACAAACTTTGTAGTGTGGTTAGGAAGGACAGATTTCTTTTCTCAGCTGGCCACTTCTGTTAATAATCAGTCAGCCTTATGTCTCCTCTGTGTGTTTGTATGAGATGTTTCTTCCATCAGTTACAGTCATCATTATGTAATTATGGCTCTGTCAGCATTTCCAGCCCCCTCCTGGAGGTGGGGAGGGAGAGGATGTGGTAAAAGGCACTAAGCACTTGGAAAATTACTATTTTTTAGTGGGGGGAAGTGGGAGAAGACTTCCCCCACTAGTAAAGCTTTTGAGCAATGATAGCAGAAAAAGGAAGGCCAAGAGCAGAAATATGTGGAGAAGGAGCCATATATGTCTTATTTAGACATAGCAAGATGTCAGTTTTTATCTTGAAAATGTGTTCAGGTGTAAAACCTTCCCAGTCTGACTCGTGCAGATGAGACCAATGAAACCTGAGCATGTGGTCAGTTTCAGGAACTGCAACCCCCAAGGCTCTATGCCCAAGGGAAGGAATTTTTTCCCGAAAATCTGGTGGTTCAATGGACAAAAATAAAGAAATTTATTTGCCTGGGGAGTTATTAGCTAATCTGTGCCATGGAGACTTTTCTATAACACTTGGCTTTGTTGAGCCAGACATCTATGTTCTGCCAAAACTCCACAAGAGTTAAAGAATTTGGGATTGAAAGCATATTTATTTTCATTGAAAAGCAATCCTATTTTTCCATGCTTTCCCCATCTAAAATACTTTTTTATTCTTATACTTGAGCAATCTGACTTCCCCTTCCTCCATGCCCCTACCCTGATTTGGGTTATTCTGAAACAAACATTCTTTGTATTGGTAGTTTTTGTTTTACTGTTTATAGTAACTTCTTTTGATCTGGAGCTGAGACAATTCTTTTTGTTACTGTGCAATTTTAAGAAAGGCAGTTGAGGCTGGTAAAAGAGTTGGTATGTGAGATTATTTAAAAATTAAGTGTTTTATTGTAAACAAAGTAATATATCTAAACAGAGTTAAAACTTGCATTCTATAGGAAGAGAGGCAACCTTTGCCTAGTTAGGAATGCCACAAGGCAGCCAGTTTGTATCCAAACTATGCAGATATTTTTATTTTATTTCTCTCCCTGAAAGTGTGCTTTGCACTATTTTCATTGTGCTGGTATCAGTGATGGCCCTCAAATGGGAATTGTTCTTTGCAAGTCATGTAACTCTTAGAACAGGTGAGATCATAGAGCCTAAAACAAGAGTGCCTTTCCCTTTCCTTGCTGTGTGGCCACGTGTCAGAGCAGGTTTGCACTTTGCCATGCAGGGCTGGGGCCTGGGGCAGCACTTTGGGAAGCATCCCTGGGACAGATGCAATGGAATTTAATGTTTGAAATCTCTGGTTATTATCTTGTTGCAAGCAATATTAGATGAAGGTTATTATTATTTTGTTGCAAGCAGTATGAGATGAAAAGCTTCTGTTCAGTAGTGACAAGTTGTGCCTTTGTTACTGGATTTTATTTCTGTCTGTAGCACAGTTCTAAGCAGCAGCACCTGCAGTGATTGTAGGCATTGAATGTCACATATTTCTAATTCTACCATAGGTTATGCATAGCATTTTGATTTTCTTAAAGTTTAATGTATCTTGCTAAATTATTGGGGATCTAATCAGTATTGTAGCATCATGGGAAAAGTCTCAAGCCAGTAGTCCATTCTGTAATCTTATAATTTAGTAGTTCAGTATGAATGGATGGCAAAGGCCACAGTATAATTTGGCTGTCATATAGTCCATAGTAAACCAGCCTCTTCAGCTCAGTTTTTGGGATACAATGCAGCACTGAGTTTGTGCAACACTATTTGTCAGATTATCTCTTGCTTCATCCATAACTTGTTCTTTATCATAATATTTGACTGGAAGGGTTGACAGACTTATTTTCTTATATCAACTTTATTTGCAAAAGATGGCAATGCTAAAATGACAAAGAGGATTTCAAAATAATTTGATTGAGGCACAGTTTGATCTGGAAAGCCATGTATTGTTACATGTAATGAATAAGGATTTTGTGCAATTCACTGAAAGTCTGCATAAGCAAAATAAAAGCAAATTTAGTGGGGGTTCAGGTATGAACTATTGCATTCTTCCATCATAAATCAAATTTAACTGAACAGAACAGAATTCAGTTTCATATGGTTGTTGCACAAGCATGAGAATTGTTCTGTTTTGTTCAAATACATTGATGTTTTATCATGTGGCTCACCACTTTTACATAGATAATCTCATCTGTCACCTTTTATTTCCCAAATCCATAGTGCAACTTTTTGTATTCTATCCTTTCTGTTTCTATTGCAAAGAAGTAGAAATGGAGATCTTATCCCTGGTTTTTCAAGGCTTGGTATGTCTTGAGGCTTAAGTCCAAGAATAGAAGCCTGAGTAACCAAGGTAATAGGAAAACTATGGTGAGAAAAAGGGCAGCTGGGTGGAGCTTTTTTGCAAACCTTCACCAAAGATATATCTACAAAGTAAACCAGTTAAAAATCTTCCTAAATAGCTGTGTGTAACAAAGACAGAGGGTGTTTCAATTTGTGGTGGCAGAAAATCGATCATCAATGCTCCAAGCATCATAATATGCTGTATGAAGATTCAGTCTTCAAAATTAAAGTTAATAATTCATTTTACTTTTCAGAATGAAGTGTTTAATTTTGAAAATTAAATTAAGCTTTTCTTTCATCTGTTTGTGACTACTTGGGTTCTTCACTTAAACTATGGATGTAATAATTCCTAGGAATGTTGTGAAGAATCTTTAGTTCTTAAGTCAGAGCTCTTGGATGGAAAGTTTTTTGTTTTGTCTTGTGTAGCTTTTAGCTAAGAACCTGATTCCATTTTTTCTGCACCAACAACTGCTTTCTATTTGTTTTGTGTCTTAACAGTGTTACTTCCACTGCTTTTTCAAACTGTGATGACAAATTGTTGATTGTGTTTATTTCTCCTAGAGTGTAAATATAGAGAAGCTGCAGGGGACAACCATCAATATATCTACTGAAGATGGGCTGCTGAAAACTAAATATCTCTATGCAGAATCAGCATCTCTCTCTTCAGAATCTGGTGATATTATGCTGGGAAGTGTTCATGGTAAGAAGGAAGTCTGTCACAAATTAAGCTGCTTTGAAGGTGTTCAGTAATGTTCACAGTAACAAATGCACCATTGCAGTGGACTAGCACTAAATCAGCTGTGCACAGCATGCAAGCAAAACAGGTCTATCTCTTAGAGACAATTGATTTTTTGCCACCTAGCAGACTGTATTTTTGAAAATGGTTTCATAAGCACATTTATTAATAGCAAAAAGCATATATTATTTGAAAAAATGTCTTTTATATAAAGATAATATATGTGTATTATGTGTTAATATCATGTGTTATTATAAATATAATAACACATACTAAGAACATAAAAATATTCTAAAATTCAGCCCTGAAAATGATACTAAAAGTTGTCAGCAGGCTTCTCCTCTCTCCATCTTTTATTTGCTTCACAGGAAAAGCAACTCTTAGACAGATCATCTACTAAGAGCTATTGTAGGAGAGAGTCATAATTAGAAGTTTTTATTAGAAATACCCTGTGTGTTTGCTGGCATCTTATGTTAAGAGTGGTGACAGTTTCTGTTTTTAGAAGAAGTTCTTAGAACTTCTTAGCAGTCTCTAAACCATTCACCCTTTGGTGTTCTTCCCCTAGATCTAAAACTAATAAACTACAGAGTATTTTATTCAAGCAGCAGCTGAGGTTCAAATCTGGTGTGGTTTTCTAATTTAACAAAACTCCCACTGAATTCAGACTATGCTATAATGCATTTGTGGTGGTTTAACATTGAGTAAAACAAACTGGAAGATGCACAAAGAAAATTACTCAGCTCTGTCAGAGTTCCAGATTTTCAGCTATATCCCTTAAAAAGAATTTACTACAATTGCTAAGAAATTATGTTGTCATCTTGCTTGAGAAATTACTTCTTTCTTCCTTGAAGGGAGCAACTCCTCTGTCCCTTTATATTAAATGTGAGAATGGTTTCTAAACCTGTTAGGTAAAGTTAATTTTAGCACGCACTGACAAAAATAAGCTGTTTTTTCTCCTGTTATTGTATTTTTCTAACATGTAGGCTTGTATTATTTCTGGAACTTCTGTCTGATAAGCTGTGCTGGTTTGGCTTTTTCTAACTTTATATGGTGTGGAGTGATCAGTTTGTGAGCAAGCCCAGTCTTTGTGCACATTCAAGAGTTAATTTTTATTTTCCTGTTGCAAAAATGAAATCATAACTGCTGTAGCTAATAAATTACTTTCTTCAGTAATGCCTGTTGCCATTAAGCTGAAGAACAATGTGAAAACAAATAGAATTGTATCCAAATTATGCAGCCATTTCTTATGTTACTTCAGGATTATTTTTATGACCTCTCTACTAAATGGGCCTGGAACACCTAATGTTATTTTAGCTTTTTTTTTTTTTTTTTAATTGCACACTAACATTTGCTTGGTAATTTTACCCTATTTTTTGAGGAGAAAAATATTTTCTGTACAATATCATGTTCCCCAATCATGTTTTAATAGCCAAGGCTTTTGAAGTACACAAACATGTATGAGCAGACAAGATAACTCCTACTATAAATTTCTGCTAGGAAAAAATGGTGACTTCTGAGTTTTGCTCGTGAGGTAGCTCAAATGCAGTGGTTGTCTGTAAACACCTGGACAGATTATTTGTTTCTTGGGCAATTGAAGTCACCATTTCCCTACAGCTGACACCATAGGTGGCATCAAATCAGCACATCCTGCACAAAACTAAGCTGGATTTAACTGCTTTTGCACTGGGAAAATTGAAGTTAGGGCAGCACAGACTTTACAAACCTGTCTGAGGCACATTTTGTGGTTGAAACTCGGGCTGTATTATCAGGACACTGGGAGAGCTTTCACATCTGCTCATTTGCATGCTTCATGCTCCTCTGGCAAATGGGAATGCATTGTTTTGAAAGAAGCTTGTTTTGGGTAATTTTCATCAGCTTCTGTACAGGCATTAGAGATGTCAGGTGCTATTAAGCTTTTGAGTTGACACCTGAAGAAGAAATTGATCTTGAGGAATTTCTTCTTTATGAGAGCCAATACCATTACAGTGAACCCTCTCTACCAAGGGGCACATGGGAGGAACAGGAAACCCGTCTTGGCAGCAGTCCCAAAGTCTTGGGTTGAGTTGCATTAACTATTAATTTGTTTTATAAAACTAGTTTAAATATGAATTAGATCTCAAATTCCTTCCCAACTAATGTTTAAAGTAGGCTCTGTTAGACCAAGCTTGCTCAAGGCCTTGTCTAGTTGAGCTTTGAGTATTTTCAAGTCCAGAGTTTGTATGAACTTACTGGACATCTTGGTCCACTCCTGAATTATTTTTCTGATGGGGAAAAAACCTTTTTTAATCATAATTTCCATTACTACTGGTACCTATTATTGCTACTGCTTCCTTCTTGCTGCATCACCATGAGAAGAATGTCTTTTTTTCTCTATACCCTCCCATTAGGTAGTTGAAGGCCACAAGAAGACTCCTTCTAAGCCTTCTCCTTTTAAAGCAAAACAAACATGCTCTCAGGGCATCTCTAGCTTGGTCTGGGTCCCTGATCTTCTCAATAGCCTTCTCTGGCCTTAGTTAAGGACACCAGTGTCATTCTTGACTTGAAAGCACAAAATGGACACAATACTCTAAGTGCAGCCTCACAGAATGTGTTGACATTGTGCAGCACTGGTGATTCTGCCATATGAGTATGTATCTAAATGGAATTTGATTTCCATATGTTGAATATTTTTCAAGGATCTACTTATGAAAACAGGTAAGAAAACCCCCAGAAAAACAAAGAACAGACCCAGGGGCTGTGTGCTGACAGAATATGATCTACCTTCAGCTGCTCCATGGGAGCTGCTGGCTGACAAAACCCTGGGTCTTTTTGTAGGTTGTACCAAACTAAGGGCCAGTCGTGATAAAATGAGGAAAAGGATGGGATGATTATAGGATGGCTTTTAAAACCAGCAAAGAGTGAAGCCAAACATCTTTCAAGGTCATTGAAAAATGCTTTTGTTTCTGCTCTGATTATTAGAACTCCAAAGTATTTTGTACAGTATGTGCTGAAAAGATGAATTTAAGACTGTTGATGATAGGCTGCTTTTCTAGCTTTCAGCCCATGAACCACTAAGAAAAATACAGGTCATATCCAGTGGAATGCACTCTGCCCTAATGGTTATTTACTGTAGTGTAATTACACAAGATAGGGTAGAGCTTTATCCATCTGCAATTTTTAAAACCTCTTCTGAAAGATCTGAAAATTATGGTTACTGTGTATTGCTAAACTGCACTCAGTTTCTGTGATCAGCCTTAGTCTTCATTCTGCCTTTCTCTTGGGAGGATGAGAGAATGGCAGGGATGACATGGTGTGCTTTAGTTTTTAATTTAGAGCATTTTCTGTGACACATTCATGCATGGAAATGGAGAAGTTTGTACAATTTAGTTAGACTGTTAATAGGATAGATGTCTCTTCTGTTAGGAGGTACATCTGTTGTCCTTCCAGATTCTCTTGATGTTGTAGGCAAAAGGGCAGAATAAGTATTTTGAAATTTTAAGGCTGGAACACTTGTGCCTGTTGAGAGTGATGCAAGTTCAGTGGAAGACCATTCTACATTTTGTGCCTTACACACTTTGTTTGATGTTCTCCACTTTGTCCAACATACTCCAACTGAAGTCAATGGAAATGTTGACAAGGGGTTGTCATGCACAAAACTCTTACAAAATGTAAGAGTTTTGTGTACTCTTACAAAAGAATAGGTTTGGAGGGAGTAGGAAATGTTCAGTGGGTCCAGGAAGTTGCCTTTGCAGATGACACACAAGATTCCCTCCAGCAGAGATGGAGTATAGGTATATAAAAGAGGAAAATAGAAACTGTTTATTATTCATGCAATTGAACTGAAATCATCTGTAGTGCTGTTGCAGGCATCAGAGCAATCAACAAACAATTGCCCAAAGTAAACTAAGGCAATATTGTGCATTAGCCTTCCACATGCCTCTCTACATTTTTTTCTCCCTCAAATCCAGCTGGTATCTTTGAATTCACTCAATGTTTTTCTTGTCTGGAATCACTTAATTATAACCCATATATATTGAGACTTTTGTAAAGCAACAATATTAATAATAAATAAATAATATGTTTCAATAATAATGTTTTTAACATTTTTCCCCTTTTCATTATAGGTAATACCAACCTTCAGACCAAAAGAGGGAGTATCACAGTAGGTAAGTTCTGCCTTCTCTCTGTGTCTTTTGCTCTTCCCTTCTCCTTGCTAAAGGCTAAATATTCACATATTTAAGTAAGGTAAAAAGGAGGTGATTTCACACAGATGTTTTTGCCTCCTTTTCAGGAGTAGCACTGGTAAGTGTGGCTGAATAAGACCCTTTCCAAAGTCAGCCTTTTGTGCTGGGCAAGGCACAAGATCTCAGTGGAGTTTGCACAAGTGAGACTGAGTCTAGCTGTCATCTTTTAGCTATAGATGGGATAAAAGGACACAAGAAAATGCTTAAGTCTACATCAAATGCAGTTGTGCTCTTACTGTAGTTCTCTCTCTTACACTTATTGCTATCAGTGATTAACTATGTTTAATTTGCATATCAGGAAGCTAATCATTGATGTATTACTTATTTGGGGAGGTGATGGGAAGGCTTGTGATAATTTCAGTGTTTTGAAACTCTAATGCCAATAGTTTTCCCTTCAGAAATGAAAACAGCTCATAAACCTTTTGTTGGGAGCCTGGCCATTTATATGATAGGATAAGTCAGAGTTTTCTGTTATGGTGTACCTTACAGCAGTGCATTTGATAGCACACAAAGTGAGAAACTCAGATTCTAATTATTGATATGGCAGGAAATTGAAGTAACAGGATCTTAGACAAGGCTCAGTGTATCTTTTGAATGTAGAAGGATTTCCTCAGGCCCTGATCTTGAAGATTTTAAGTGTAGTCACTCACTCAGCATGTTTCAGGGACCATCTCTAAGATGTGTTCAGGGACTGTTAACAACTCTTTTTATGTTTCTAAGAGCTCTGTATTAACATTCCTGGAAAATGAATGCAAGACACATTCTTATGAGTTAGTCATTAAACCACAAAATTAAATTCAACTTGCTAGGCTGTTTTTCCTTCTCTTAAATAAACTCATAGTGTATGAAGAGTGTTTAAAGAAAGGTTTCTTAATATAGGAGGTAGCTTTTTCCATCAACAGATGATGATTATTTTCCTTAACTAACCAGGTTCAGCTTAAGCATTGAGACACTCTTATGTTGAAGAAACTTTATTTTTCAGATTTCAATTCTGACAGCACTGGATAGACTTCATCTTTTCCTAAAGAACACTAAACATCCCTGGTATTTGTATGGATTTTTCTAAAGGTAGAAGTCTTTGAAGATCCAGACTTTCAACTCTCAAAATGTGAGAGCACTTCCTACTCAACCAGTTTGCTGAAGGCCTTATCCCTTATTTCAGTTGGAAGGGACCCACAGTGACCATCCAGTCCAACAAGAGTTGGAGTGTCTTGTTCAGGGCCTCTTAAACTCTGACAGGCTTGGGGCACCAGCTCTGCTCCAGTGTTTGACCACTCTCTCTGTACAAAAATCCTTCCTAAAAAAGAGCCATTCCCATGCAAGGTTTCACTGGACACCAGGGAGAAAAGCTCAGCACCTCCTTGTGCCCTTCCCTTGCCCAGGAAGCTGCAGAGAGCAATGAGCTCACCCCAGGTTCCTTTCTCCAAACCAGGCAAGCCAGGTGGATTGGTTGGTTGGGCTTTTTTGGAGCAGAGTAATTTATCAAAAAGAGCCTTTACAACCAATGGGTATAATTTAAAATTGGGATAGAAAATAGCTCATTAATAGGTAAAAGGATAGCCTGGATAATTTAGTTAGGAAAAGAATTGTTTTCTTGAGAGATTTCTTTGCTTTGTGTGTTGCATCATTTGTTCTGCCAGGTCCCCATGGTAAGTATGGTCAGGACCACTAAGGATTTTTTAGTTGTGTGTGCAATTTAGTGAATTCTAAATAATAAATAATAAAGTCTATTTAGTAAATACATTTCAGTTTCTTATAATACTTTTCATATCATAGTTTAGAACAAAAAACTAAACCAAGAATTTTTGCCAGTTTACTATCAATAAGAAATACTAGATAGCTAGCTGAGCAGGAATTCCATCTTCATCACACTTCAGATACCTTGGAATTTCATGCTTCCTCCAGTCTATAATCAAATAATAATAGATATTTTGTGTTCCTATAGAGATTGACCTTGTTCATGGTAAAATCAGTGACAAAAATCAGTCTTTAGGTGTTCTTAGGAAAAGCATGGTTTTGCTTAATTTAAGTAAAGATCACTTGTGTTTAATCCTTTCTTTAGTTCTAGGCTGATAAAGGGATGCTAAGTATTACCTTTGTAGGCCTTTCACTGATCCTTTTGTGCAGTCAAGTTATGTGACTTATTTTATTCTTTATTCTTCAAGCTCTATTTATTTCCATGAAACTTAACAGAGACTTTTGTCTTCCAAGGGCATCTTGCTTCACTGTGCCCTTTTTTTAAATCTTTTTTTCTCTAGTACCAATAAATTCTTAAACAGCTAAAGCTGCACAAGACTGACTATCTGTTCTATTTCCAGTAAAAGGCTTTGTCCTTGTTCTCCCCCTTGAAAAACCTGGAGAAAACCTTTTCCCCATTGGTCCTTAGCAAACTCAAATTCAACTATACATTTTTTCCTTATTTTTACCTTCAGTTATTCACATTCATATCAGCTAGCACTGGGTATATATTTGAAAATAAATTGCCTTAGGTTTGATCTGTCATAAACATAAAATACGTATTGTCTCCATTGCTATTTGTTATGTATTTTATGCTATCAGCCTATGCTTCTTAGTATAGGGTAATTTTTCATTGTTGCAATATTAATTGATATTTGTGCACTCTATTGGGACTTATTTTTGGGTTTTTTTTTAATCCATTTTCCTTTTATTCCCCTTCATTTGTTAAGAGTTAGAGACAAACTTAAAACAGGATCTTTATGGACTTTGCAGAACTGATGAACAATCCTGTGTTTCTTGGTATTCTTAATTTATCTAAATTTGGTATCTACACACTTGTATTTAATATCAAATCTGTAACATTCATTACATAAATCATATTCATTTGTTTCCATAAAATATATTTCATGTTACTTCCATAGGTCAAAGCTTAACAGTTGTTTACTGTGCAGTATTGTAGTGTCAGGTTTAGTGTTTGGATAGTGCTGCCAAGCTTTTGGTGGTTTTGAAACCCTGCTGAAGTTTCTTCAGCCACAGGAAACTTTGGATTAGTGAGGTACTCTGGGAGTCAAAATCTGGCAAGTCATCCTCCCAAAACAGTGTTCCTCAATGGAAAAGTGTTCCATTTCCCTCCAGGCTGTTTTTGGCTTTCCTGGTAAATCTGTGCCTTGGTGAGCCTGTCCCTCCTGCCCTCCTCCTGCATCCTTTATTTGTGCTGATGCCTTCTGCAAACACAGTCCAGTCTCTCACATTTATTTATATTATATTTATAATTATATTTATTAATTTATTTTTATTTCTATTTATTCATTGAAGATCTTGGGAAAAAACACTTTGTTCAGTCTTGCAGATTCACAAAAGTTATCTTCCCACTGGGCAGAATCACACAGGAGCTGCTTTTGCATTTGGGAAGTGGAAAGAGAAAGGCTTCAGTGGATAAATGTCCCTCTGAAGCACCCTCAGCTGGTGGGATGTGGACTGTTTGTAGCTGCTCTCCCTGGAGAGAGCTGCTCTTCTGTCACAGGAGACTCTTCTTCCTTCCTAGAATAGATAAAGGCACTTATTATGGGTTCTGTTTAAAGCAGAGGAGTCAAAGGCTGGATGTTTCCTGGATCTGTTGCCAGCAAAATTTCTGTCAAGGTTATGTGGAGTTGGTAATTGGCTCTTACTAAATTTGATGGGGAATACCTGCAAAAACAGCCTTTGCATGAAAGCTTCTAGTGATCACTGCTTAAAAAGTGCATTAAAAAGGTTGATGCATGTCAAATTTTCCAGTTCTAATGACTTTAACTTTTCAACTATTATGAATAACCTTTTAAAAAATCACCAGTTAAAAATCAATATTTCATTTTTACTTAGACAAGAGAAAGTCTTCATTATTAATGAAGAGTTAATTTTCTTTTTTCAGATTTTGAACAGACTTTCTTCAGTACAGTCTTGAAATGGCAGAAGCATTCACTTCCAGTTCTAGTTATTAATGTTTTCTTTTTAGCCAAAGCCCTTCTCAGTTTCTCAGCTGACTAAGTAAGGATTAGCTGGGTTTTTTTGATCACTTTCCCCTCCAAAGAAATCAGCTTTAGCTGTGGGATAAAGATTCTTTTCTGTGTTTTTGCTGTTGTAAGCAATGCACTGATCTTTGGCATCTGTGCTTGAAACCCGGGATCAGAAAAGCTCCAGATGAGTTCACTTAGAGCTAAAACTGTATGGCAAGCACAAAATGGTAATAGGAGACATCCTTGTTAATTAATCAAGTTCATTCTCTAATTAATGCTTTTACTTTTTAAAATGGGAAGTTTCATTCAGTTTTTCTTTGGCTACTTCTAACAATTTGATTGTTGGGTTTTTTCCTATGCATATTCAGAAACCAGTCTCTGTCAGTGTCTCAGGATTGCTTGCCAATACTTTAATTTCTAGCATTGTCTCTAAAAATACCTCTCAGGAACTGCCTTTTCCTCATGTACCAAGGTAATTTTTTTATGCTCCTCTAGATTTTTTTTTTTTATAATTTCTTTGCAATTCTTATTAGGTATAAGCTTGGTCAGTAGTTTGAACTCAGTAGTTTGAAAGTAGTTGAACTCTTTGGGACTTCACTTAATATTGTGGAAGTCTATGTGTTTAAAATTGGAATACATTGCAAATAAAGACTACTCAAGTGTACACTTAAAGCTTCTTAAAGGCTTTCTATTTGTAAAAATGCTTCTTTGCAAAGTTGTATGATCATAAATTTCTGCTAATAAGGTATAAAAGAAAATTTAGGCCTCTCCATTCCAGGGCACAGAACAAGTGCTGCTTTCCTGCACATACTAAACATTTGTTGATAGTTCAGATGCAGTGAATCAGATTTCACAAAGCCTGTGTTCAGTTTTTCTGTGTAACAAGATACTGCAGTGCACAGCTGCTTGGTTTCTGCATGGGGTAGCTTTCCTGGGTAAAGTTCTCCCTGCACAGGGTCTGAGCAAATGAACTCTTTTGGAAGCTAAAAGAGATCTTAGTATTCAAGTTTCATGCTTGATTTTCACACAAAGATCAAGACATTCCTGTAGAAAGATGTGCACTGCAGTTGGGCCCTTGTAATGTAGAATAACTGCAGAGCCTGAGGACCAGAGTGTGCCCCAGTTCTGGAGTGGGGAGATAGAATAAGAGGTTTCTGAAAAATCCTAAGCAAAGGCTGACAGTGTGTAAATTATTATCTTTATGTATATGATGTATAATCTGTAAATGATTATGAATATTAATAAATATAATTATTCTCAAACACAAAAGAATTGATAAAAATCAGTTGAGGTATAAAGAAATATTCTGGCAAATGTTTACTTTAAAAGAGTGAATGATACACAAGTTCTTTTGTTTTTTAGATTCATCAGATGGAAGTCTAAAAGCTTCTACATATCATGGGACAATAGATGTTTATGTCAGTCAATTAAGAAAAGTGGATCTGAAATCCCAGAAAGGTTAGCAAAATAAATCAATTTTTTTTTCTGGCAGATTTTGATGTAAAAGAAAAGGAGATAAGGGTTTGGTTTTTATCTGTCTGTAAAGAATAGTTTGTGATTGTTGGTTATTTACTTTTTTTTTTTTGCATCATTATTGGAAGATGTCTATAAATACTTAAAACACAATAATCTGTGTCAGGGACAAGAATACTTAAGATGGATTAAATGTGTTTGTGTTTTTCAATGTTTTTCTTTTTTTTTGTCTGGCAATGTGCCCAGCAGAATTCTGCAAGGTTGACTAAGGTTACAAGGTTTTGCCTTGAGCACAGTTTTCTCCATGATGCTGTATGTGCAGTGATCACTGACACACATACATTTATTTTTCTTGCCCTCTGACTGAAATGTCCTACTATGAAAATTTGAAGGCAGAAAAGCAAAGATGGGAGAGTTTTACATTACCATTTTCCTTCATTTTCTCTCCTGCTTACTCACTTAAATTCCTCTTCTCAGTTAAAAGCTCACATCTAAAGTTGAATTCATAGTTTTGCCATTCTGAAGATTTGATACTGTAAATTACAGAGCCCTGAATACATCTTGTTAATCCTAGTTTGGAAAAAAAAAACAAAAACCAAAATGAAGACAGACAAAAAAAAATTCAAAACAAGCCGAAACACAAGACAGCATTTCTAAACTTGACTGTAATGTCATGTCAGACACTTCAGGTGGTTTGGTCCACTTCTGTCTCCTGTAAAACAAAGCCTGTGCCCTGTTAAATCCTAACAGTTACTCAAAATGGGACTCATGGTGTCAATGAATTGAAATCATTTGTGCATCTTTCTGCGCAATCTCTTTTGGCTTCATTAGTGCAAAGAAGTTTATTTTTATATTATTTCTTGGTTACTTTTAGTATCACTTATTTTGCTAAGTTAATGTCTCTTTGAGCTAGAAGAAAAGAGGAATGTATTTAATAAAAGCTAATTAATGTTATTTTCAAAATATTTTCTAACATCTCTTCTGGCAGCCCAGTTTAGTAAAGGCAAAGTTGAAGCTCTGGTTCTGTTTACCCTGTAAATTCAGAATAACTGCCGACAGCTGCAGTGTAGAAAATGTCCCACTTGTGCTAAATGAGCTGCATGTGTGCTGGTTTTTGTGAGTCATCACTGAGCAACTCTCCAAAGAGGACCCAAAGATGAAGACCTTTTCCCTTTCTTATTCTAAGGCTTTTGTGTATCCAGCAAAATGCAGGCCTAAATTATACTGGAAGTTATTTGTTCATCAGAGCTGTCACAGGCAAGTGATTCTGCTGTGTGTAAATTGCTCAACCAGGGTTGCTTTCTGGTGCTTCTTTGCTGTTATTCTTACCATGTTCTGCTGAAGCTTCTGGGATGGATGTCAAGAAACTGTTTTATGTTTTCCTCAGTAAATGTTGAAATTAAGCAAAAACTTAAACAACACATAAAAAGGAAGTGTATTCTGAATTTCTCATGTTTTTGATCTAATGTGTAGGAGAGAGCTTTCAGACTTTGTGACTGAGTTATTCCAAAATGACTAATGTGGCCAGGTTGGGGGCCCAGTGTCTGCCTTTGGTCTGATGCATAGATGCACATATCTAGGGGAAGCAGAAGTCAGAATTTCTGGTTTTAATCTCAAAGTAGAATTATTCAGGCCACCAAAGCTGTAGTTTTGCTACTAGTTTACATTTTGGTGATGCACAGTCTAAACTGGTAAGTCAGTTTTGAGACTGCATCTGTTGGAGGATGTGAACAGCTGGCCCTAAGCAGTAAAGCCAAGACAATTGCCAGTGTTCACAGAAAGTGAGCAGCACCTCATCCTTCCAGAGGAGCAGTTCTTTCATTGTGTGCCATGCAGTGACTGGGTGATTTGTCAAGTCTGATGCCCTGTCCTTGCTCTGGAATATCAGTATGCAACTAGAAGATGAACTTAAAGTCATAAAACCTGTGAGATCTATCATATTTGCTTCCCTTGATCATTCCTGTAATAAGATCCTCTACCAAAAGATATTGTTTGAAGTGTATGTCACTATTTATTTTCATGTCTGTGAAGGAAATTCTGTGATACCATTTTCTAAATGTGACATATTCTGTTTATGATAAATGAAGATACCTTCATTTATTCTTTCAATGAACAAAAAAAAAGAGGTTACTGTTTCTGAAGACTTTAAAAAAAAAACCCAACCAAGCACAGCCAAATGATGATTTGATTCAAGTTAGTGAAATAATGGACTATTTCAGGGTTAAACTAACTAGCTTGCACTTAATTTTATACCAGGTTCAATTACAGTCAAGGTACCTGCATCTCTCAAAGCCTATTTAGAGCTGTCTGGAAGAAAAGTGGATGTGAGTTCAGAGATCCAGTTAAAAGAAACACAGAGTGCCTCCAAAGATGATCATGTAACACTAAGTGGTAAGGCTTACTAATCTTGGCTTCCAATAAATGTCTGTCTGGCCTAAGTCAAAGGCATCTACATTTCTTTATTAGTTTATTGCCCTTGGCAGCTGCTTGTTTAATCTGCTTCACTTTCAGATGTTTGCTTGTGCTCTTCTACTCCCCATGTTACTGGATAACTTGAAAATTTTATTTGGTAAATGACTTGTGAATGTAATCAACTTCTTCTAACAAAAGCCTTAGAGCCAAATTCCTCCTTAGTGTTAGTCCAGTGAGCTTGTGGGAGATAATCCAGGGCTGAATTTGACCCATTGCTTTGTTGGCTTAGAAACTCACATAGACTTTCCTAGGCAATCTATGATATTAAAAATATAATAATTTTAAAAAATCTGTCTGTTTCTGAGTCAAAGGGGGGAAATAAAAGGGGTCTATGGCATATTTATAAATGTCCAGTAGTGCAGGATAGGCTGAGAAATGATGGGTGGGAGATGAGAAGAGCAGAAGAAGCTGGAGCTGGAGGAATAGAGACAGAGAGTGCATGGAGAGGTACCTGCAATTACTGGAACTATTCTTGTAAGGCATTTAAAACTGAACTTAGAATCCTGGGTCTTGCTGTTTCCTGCTTTAGAAAAGAGTTTTACAATTCACTGGCAGGGTGTGTACTTCTCTCCCCCACTCCAGATGTTGCTATCCAAAAGTTAAGGCTGTTGCTTTTACCAGTTACACAGTTTGCCCTAGAGAAAACATCAACTGAGTGTGTCTGAGGGCTCCAGCTCAATGTTTGAACATGTTATGTCAGTGTGACCTGCTGTGGCAGCAGATGGGGTAAGGCTTGGCGTTTTAATCCTAAGAAAATATGCACAAAAACTCTCTTTCTCCCCCATGTAAGATGGGGATCTCAGAGTCAGGAAAACATTGGAAGTGTAATTATATAATTTTAGTATGTAGCCTGCTTATATATCTCTTCCTGCCTAGGAACAGTAACTAGCACTTAAATTTAGTAGTGGTTATTAAATACAGTTTCTACAAAAACCATAATTAGAGGTTGTCAGGCTAGAAATCTGTGGAAGAGCCCCAGATTCTAGCAAGACTTGGTGTAATGAACCACCTCAGCAGTAAAACAAGACTTCTCAGTGAATGAGGACCACCAGCCAATCAATCATCTGCTACTTTGGCAACATTAAAGATAAGAATGGTGTTTCAAATATCCACAGCTGAATGACTTCTCTGGTTTCACAACCCAGTCAGTGTTTGTGTGGGACAGTCATCACTGAAGCAGATGCAATTTTTCAACCACTGTTCTGTATGGAAATGATCTTGGCACTTGAGGCCAAAAGCAGAAACTCTGATTAGTTAACTCTCAAATATACAAGTCCCAAAGGCACAGAAATCATCAAGAATTATGCAGAGGCAACAGCATTAGGCCTTGATTATGAGTTGTTTAAAGAAATTACAGCGTTACATAAAAAGGGAGATACTTCCTCCTTCTATTTCTCTTTACCTTACAGTGTATTCTTTCTGCACTTGATCCCTCACTATCAACAATTGCTTCTTCCTAAAGGTGATATTTGGTGATTTTCTTGTACAAGTAGATTTTCAAATAATTGAAAATCATTTAATACAATTTCTGTATCCTGGGACCATTATTCATTGTTGAAGTTTCAGGTACAAGGTCCATAGCTGTCCTGCTGTTGTGACTGAAGAAAGGCAAAATAGAGAATGAAGAGGAGCTTTGCCAAGTGGTTAAAAACTGTATCACAAGAGCATGGTAGTTTAGGAGTTTTATGCTTTTGAGTTCAAAGATTAGTTTAAAACCAAAAGATTTTTCAGAAAATCCAGTTTTCATGTGAATACCACAGGCACTGTGACCTTTTAGGAAGTTTTACTTGCCTCTGGGAATATGTGAATGTGTTAGAAGGCTGTCCAGTGGGAAGACAGGGCAGAGTTCTTGGGTAAGCAGTCACTTCTTCCTGCACTTTGCTGCTCTAGGAAATCCTTCCCTGCTGCTTTAGAGCAGTTTCCATGTGCACCATCACCCTCCAGTTGCACCCTGAGGGCAGTCAGTGCACCACAGCCCCACAAGCACCCCCATCCAGGGTTTGCCAGCCAGGGAAGAGAGTGGGATTTAGTGAAAGCAAGATGATGGAAGTCTGGAGTGGGTGCTCCAGAGACAGAGGGATGACAGTGGGAAATGGGTTTGCTCTTTTAGGAAAAGAAGGGACTTTCCTGCAAAAGGGAGGGAACTGGAGAGCAGTGACAGGGAGTTTTTATTCTTTGAAGTAATTTTCAAGGGCAAGGCATCTGTTTCCATTGGCAGTCTTGAAAGCAGTATGTATGCTATAATGAAATGCTACATAAGCAGAGTTCATGCTAAGCACTGGTCCAGCTTCCATCAGTGGAAGTGTTTGGCTGCCTTTACAGTGCTTGAGTAATTCCAGTAATTTCTGATTGTAATCATGTCAAGGTGTTCTTTCTTTGCCCTGGCAAGAAGAGAAGCCCTTCCTGCTCAATGTCTGCCTCCTCCCTGTCTCACAGGTGTGCCTGTGTTCTTAAATTTTATGCCTGTGGAGGTAATTAGCTATAGATACTACATGTGGTAAGAGAAAGAATAGGAGGCTAAAAGGTATCAAATATTTAAGCAGAAAAGAAACTTAGAATATGTCAAACGGGTTGCAAACATGTTGAAGGTCAAGGTTAAAGTTCATATAATTTTGATTTAGATGCTTTTTAGGCCATTTTCCAATAAGTTAAGTTCTTAGTACAAAGGTAGGAGCAATTACCTGTGTAGTCCTGAGAGGAGTAATATTTAAATAATGTCAGGAAACAATAGTGTTACACCATTGAAAACAAACAGCATGTTAACATGATTGTTCTGTAAAACTCAAAATATTCCTTTGGCTTTACATGGCATTAGTAATACTTTGCTGGAATGTGTCCAGTTTTGAGTATCTGTGTTTTGAAACTGTAGAGTCTCTAAAGGAGAACATGTGAGCAGAGTCCTAAAATCATGATTAACAAGAGAAGACTGAAAAGTTCTGGTTTTGTTTCAGAAGATAAAGGGAAGAGAAGATGCATTTTTCTAGTACATAAGAAGTTGCCACAGAGAAATAAGGAAATAAATTGTTCTGTTGACTGGCAATAGGACTAAACATTATAACTTGACCTTATGGTAAAGGAAACTTATCTAAATAGCAAGGTAAACTTGATTGTAGCACTTGTCTGGGGGGCAGTAGGACTGTCAGTACTGCAGGTTGTGAAGACCAGGTGATGTGAGCATCTCAGACTAAATTCAGTGCTTCCTCAGGGGAGGCTTCAGCCCTGTTTTTTCTTGTCTCAGGTTGATGTGACCATCTGCTCCCACCCACTCCACAGCAGCAAAGGAAGGTTATCAGGCATGTGGGTGGATGGGGTCTAAATGAAATGCAGACACTGGAATCACTTCAGCCACTTTGGTTGCTAACTTGTGTGTTAACCACTGTGAACTTGGTGGAAAAACTCTTGCAGTCATTCAGAGACTTTATTTGAATCCTTGTAGCAAATGGTGTCAATTTCCAAACCTAATTGTCTGGAAAATAAACCATGTAAAATCTCATCTCTGCGTGATGCCAGGGACTCACCTGATTTTGGATGTTTCTCCATCCCTGCCCCACTCCTAGTGCCAAGTTCATATCCAGTGGCAACCTTTCACCTGATGCCATCTGCTTGGTGCTGAGGAATCTTGTAACTTTGCAGGCAATTCATCTGGTTTGCAGCAGCTGTGTGTTTCCATGGTAAATGTCCCACCATGTCCCAGGTGCTCCTCAGAGGCTGTGGATGTTTGTTGTTATTACTGTGTCTCCCTGTTTTTACCTTCTCAACTGGCAAACCTCTGTGGTTTTCTGTCCTTACACAAGGAGCATATGCTTTGGGAGTTTTGGTTTCCTCCCAAGTTGAGGCATACTTGCTCCCAGTTCTTGTCAGAATGACAGCAATTGCAGCAGTTAACAGGACTTTTAGGTTTTGGTACTAATCCCATCCTGGCTACAGCACAAGAGCTTTGCTAAGCCACCTGAGAGCAGTGTTCCCCTGAGCCATGCCTCTGGTGGCCCTGCAGGTAACAGAAATCTCCCATGTTAATTCATGCCTTTCCTCAGATGTGTAAACAGGACATGCAGAGGAAATCCCCCATTGACTCCTCTAACTCCTTTTCCCCTGTGAACATTTTCACATTGCCTCTACCTTATGAGTTAAGTATCCAGTTATTCCTTTAGTACTGCAGAACTTCTTAGCTGGCCTGCCTCTTGCTGTGCCTCTGGAGAGTCAGCCTGTCTGTAATTACCAGATTCCTTTGAAAAGATGGGCATTGACACTTCTGTCCTATCTCTGACTTCTCAGGTTTCTCTTACTAACATGCTTCAGGTCTTCTCATCCTGCCTGGTTCTCCCCATAGGTGGTGGTGAGAAGCACCTTTCTTCTTACAACAGTCATTCACTCAGGTATGCACTGAAATATTACAACTTTCACATCTGCCTGATGTTCCTGCTGGAGCAAAGGGGATCTAGGCAGATGTTTCCTGCCATCAGGAGTAATCACTTCTCACTGTTCCCTCAGTGGTCCCTCACACAGTAGTACTGGGAGAGCAGCCTATGGAATGCTGTGGCCTTCCCTTTAAGATTGCTTTAAGGCCAATGTGCCAGAGGGTGCTGACTGCATCAGTCTCTTGTACCCTGCACAAAGCACATGGATGGATGTGGTTAAGAGTCTTCATTATGAGAAATTCTGTATTGCTTACTCCAAGGATATGTCTGTGTTTTTTAGCTGCCTGGAGTTCAAGGGTTGAATACAAACACAGCTGAAGGGGCAGTGAATACCATGAGACAAGCAACTTGCCTTTAAAAGGGAAATAAGTGAAAGAGCTTGTATTATGTCAGTCTGCTGAAACTCCAGGTTTTATCTGAAGCTTACCAGCTGCACAAGTGCTCCCACTGTGCAGCTGTCTTGGGTTTGCTGCAGTCAGCATTGCAGTTCAATCCCAGGAGTAACACTCTCTGCTGTCATGCCCCCCCTGTTTAGTCTGTTCTCAAGGCACTTCAGAACTCTCCTTCTTTCTTAGAAGCAGTTTTTATTGACTCTTGGCCACTAGAATTGAGTGGGAAGAGCTTTGTTTTATAATGTCCCTCTACACACTGCCCTCTGTGAAGCCTTGATCCTTAAGCAATATCTTAAAAAAAATAAACAAAGACCCAGGTTGTATCTGGAAAAGATTACATTCCTTCAAGTCAAATAGAAAGTTCATCCAACTTTTATTAAACACATTAGATGAGATGCTATCCTACAAATTTTTATTGTTTTCAGCTTGCATTCAACTCAAGCTGTTCACAACCTTTTGATATATACCACAGTCCTAACACTACCAAGGAACAACACTTAAAATATGACCCTCTTCTTAAGTTTTGTGGTATGAAAATAGAGCTCTCAACTCCTCCATTCTCCAGGAAGACAAGTAGATAAACAGTCAGTACTTGACTCTAAAGTTTTGCAAAGGTGTTACCTTCCTTTAAACACCACACACTGGGGTGGGGAAAAACCACCCCCTTTTTCCTGGGCTTTAAATTGAAAGGTATACACAGCATAATAGTTTGTGGCTTCTCCTGAACTCCTGCTGCTGTCTTGACTGGTAGGTTTTGAAATTAATTCCCTCACCCCCCCCCCCTCATTCTCAGTCCAGGAGGCTGTGTGCTTTTGTGATTTAATCAAGCTAATAAAGTCTTCCTCAAAATCCACTCATGCTCTCATGGTATTCAGAGTACAAGCAGTGAGTACAGTTAAGACCCAAGCAGTCATCAAAAGGTCTCCAACTAAACCTTGTTGCTTGATTGGTGCTTCATACACAAATTAATTCAAATATAGGAAATAACTGAACCTCCTACTAGTGATGGGCTTAATAACCTTAATATTTGCCTCACAGACAAATTTCCAGAAGTATAAGGAACATTTTTTTTTTCTACATTCACATAGCAAAACCAAAATGAGAAACAGAGCTCAGACAGAAACTCAGCTTTAAAATGGCTCTTGTAAATTTGTTCCTGTGTTCCCTAAACTCTGCTTTAACTTTTTTGCCAAGGTGTAAGCAGTGCATGAAACTATTTACAGCACTGATTCTGTGCTTCAGTGTTTGTTTCTTGTACAGAAGTACAAGCCATAGTCACAAAAACATGAGAGAGAGGAACTGGGACCAAGCACTCCAATATTCTGGAAATAGATCTCTGCCCTGCATTTCCCTTGGAGAAAAAAGATGTATTTTTAGTGTTCTACAGCTCTGTTAAAGGATCAGCTGAAATTTTCATTTATACTTCTTTGTTGGTTCAATTTCTTGTCACCTGGAGGCTGTTTTCTGTTTGAAAACCAGACTCATGAAATGTTTTAAGTGCTATGTATGCTTAAAAGACAGATTCTGTTTTAGTTTTTGTTCTATACTCTCTGATACAATACTATTGAAAATCAGTGTTTCAGGAAAGCTTTGAGGAACTGAACTTTCAAATTTTAATGGATTCCATATACAACACATTTGTCCAACTTGGTGATTCATCACAGATTTAAGTCTGCAATTAGATGATGAGTAGAGGTCTGTGGATTCTGCTTTACTGTAGGCATGACACTGGCACTGAGTGTGGTTGAGACTGCTGCTGTCTGGAGCAATGAGGAGTGCAGAAATTGTATTAAGACATCCCCATGGAGACACCTGAAGGCATGTTGTAGTCTGATAACAAGGGACACTGAAGTGACTCTGGCATTGTTGGACCTCTCTGAGAACTCTGTGCTTCCAAACCATACCTCAGCCTGTTGTGAATTGCTGTGGGTTTGGCCCATAAACTTAAACGAATCTCACTTAGAGCTGCTAAAGCACTGAAATGCTATTGAAAAGTTCTGGCACACAGGCCTGAGTTGTGGAAACCAGTGCAGTGATGTCAGTTGGAGTTTTGCCACTGTTCTTGCTGTGGCCAGAATTTAATTTCAGCTGTGTTACAGGTTAGAGCAGAGCATGTTTGCAAAATTGGCTCAGAATCTGCTTCCCTGCCATCCCTCTTGCTATTCCAAGCTCAAATTATTCTAAACTTAGAATTAACACAATTAAATGAGCACTGAAGTAATAATAAATGATATTTTGTAAAGATAAACCGAAGGGAAGGTTGATCTTGTGATAAAGGCACTGATTTGGCACTTTAAAGATCCCAGTTTAATTCCCAATATGGACACAAATCTTTAATATAAATTTGGAAGATTACTTTTCTCTCTGGGTCTCCGGTTTTTGATTATAAAATGAGACTGAGTTGAACTCTTCTTTGTTAGTGAGCTTTTTAGAGCATGACTGTGAATACAGCCTGAAGTTTATGTGAAACCTGTAAGAAGACAGATACCTCAGGCTTGTGGGGGTTTTTTTAGGCCATTATCATAAGGAAACAGTAATACTTGCAAAATGTCCAGGCATCTGGACAATCAGGTCTTACCATGGCTCTTAACATCTTTGAAATTACTTAGCCAGATCAGTATCTCATGTAGAGTCATGGTTTAGCCAGAGCTGGCTCTTGAGCACCAGGTCACCACTCACTCCCCACCAGTGGGGTGGGGGAGACAAGCAGAAAAGTATAAGTGAGAAAAGTCATGGTTGGGATAAAGAGACTTTGAGATTAAGACAGTTTGATGGATAAAGCAAAAGCTGTGCACAAAAGCCAAGCAAAAGGAGGGATTCTTGCACTACTTCCCAGGGCAGACAGGTGTTCAGCCATTCCCAGGAAAGCAGGAGTGTATCTCATGTACTGGGTCAGACAAATGCCATCACTGTGAGTGTCCCCTGCTCCTCCTCCTGCCAGCTCTGATACAGAACATGACTCCATACAGTTCAGAATGTCCCTTTGGTCATTTGGGGTCAGCTGTCCTGGCTCTGTCCCCTCCCAGCTTTTTGTGCACCCCCAGCCTCCTCTCTGGCAGGGCAATATTAGAAGAAAAGGCCTTGATGCTGTGAAAGGGCCACTCAGAAATAACAAATTTTATATATTGTCAACACTGTTTTCAGCAGAAATCCAAAACATGGTTCATCCTAGCTACTATTAAGAAAAAATAACCCTATCCCAGAGAAAACCAGTACCTGTAGGGTTTGTGTGGCAAGGTTACTGGGAGGGGCTCTAGGGGTGGCTTCTGTGAGAAGCTGCCAGAAGCTTCCCCTGTGTCCTACAGAGCCAGCACCAGCCTGCTCCAGGATGGACCCACCACTGGCCAGGGCTGAGCCCATCAGTGATGATGAATAACACAGTTAAAGAGGAAAAATCCCACAGCAGCTGGAGAAAGGAGTGAAAACATGTGAGAGAAACAGCCCTGCTGATGTGGAGGCCAGTGCAGAAGCAGGGGCAGGAGATTCCCCTGGGGCAGCCCCTGGAGTGTGCAGGGCTGCAGAGATCCACCTGCAGCTTGTGGAGGGCTCCATGGCAGAGCAGGGGAAGAGCATCAGGAGCTCTCCTTCTGCAGAGGAAGGAGTGGCAGAGATGATGTGTGAACTGACCAAAACCCCCATTCTCTGTCCCCCTGTGCCTCTGGTGGGGAGGAAGTAGAGAAATCAGCAGTGAAATTAAGCCTGGAGCAAAGGGAGGGGTGAGTGGGATATGTTTTTAAGATTTGGCTTTATTTTTTATTACCCTTCTTGCAGCTGATTTGGAATAAATAAAATTAATTTTTCCCCAAGTCAAGTCTGTTTTCCCTGTGACAGTAACTGCTGGTTGAACTCTCCCTGTCCTTATCTTGATCCATGAGCTTCTTGTTATACTTTCTCTGGCCTGGTCATTTGAGGAGGAGAGTGGTAGAGTGGCTTTGGTAGGTACCTGACATCCAACCAGGGTCAACCCACCATAACATATTTCTTTGCTTAGAATGAAAAGTGCAGTACTATGTAATAAAAAACACTGTTCTATTGTAAAGATATATTGTGGGAAATCAGATTAATGTAAAAAAAAAAACTGTATCAAGAAGGAAATGTCTCTGCTAAAAGTACACAAATTCTACCAAATCAAAGTGCTTAAAGTGCTTCCAGGGAGCTTGTAAAAAAATGACAATGTGAAGATGATATGTTTACTGTGTGTCAAATTAAACTAAGACAACTCTCTTTTCCAGGTCACATGAATCAAAGGGATGAAACAGACAAATGGATTAAGGCTGACACACAAAATGGCAAAGTGTGTCTTAAAAGCCAAAGCTGGATCCAGTCTGTCAAGCTGAAGAGTTCTTAAAGGTGAAATAGGCCAAAGAGATTAAATCAGGAAACTACAAAGGAACATTTCTGTAAAATTATTAAAACTTTTGGATGAATATTCTTAATATAAAAGAGAAACTATTAAAAATGAGAGAATTTTAACCCAAGATTTGCCTGTGACAGTGCTGGTACTAAACAGTCTGGTTTACTTTTAGTGCCTTTTAGGAACGAGATGATCTTACATATTCAGAATTCATGTAACTTGACCCACTTACCATATCAGTTTAAAAGCTGGTAGCTTTCAAGCAAAAGTTTGGAATTGTCATTTAAAAATTTTAAAAAGCATTTTCAACACTTCCAAGATGCCATGCTTTGCAAGCTCTGTTTACTTCTAAATTAAATGTCTCAATACTGTGGGAATTCTGCTGGTTTTGCAAAATGCAGAGAATGTTCTTCAACCAAATTGTATCATGGATAGGAAAAAATCACTTTCAGTGTGGTTCTTATGTGGTTTTCTCATTTGGTGTTTGAACCCTGAGCAGTTTCTGCCTGAGTGATGAGTACTTACAGTGTACAAATACTTCTGTGAAATGGCAGAACTTGCTCTGTGTCATCCTGAACCTCTGGTTTGTGGATAGAAAGAAGAACTCCAGCTCTGTCTACCACTGCTCATCTGCAAAGAAAAAACTTTTAAAATAAATAAAAGTACCATGGATCTGGCTGATTTCAAGGAGGAGCACTCCTCCAACTGGACTTAGGGGAGAGTCCACCTGACCATTCCCCTGAAGGAGAAGCTGCCCTAGCAGGGAAGTGTTCCCTTGTGGCTGAGAGCTGGAATCTCTTGGTTTGCTCTGTCTGCAGTGACTGAGCCCTGTCCTGCAAAGCTCCTGGGAGGCAGAGAGGGAGGTGAGGGAAGCAGGTAAAGCTGCACAAGGGCAGGTCTGATTTTTGTGGAGGGTTCTGTGTTACTGTAAAACAAGCACACAGCAAAGTAAATGCAGCTTTTAAAAGCCTTTCCATGCATCTCTATGGCACCTTATAGAAGCAGTAGTGAAATTTGGGGTTGGAGCTGAAATTTCAGAATCCCTGCCAGCTGAGGGGATGGTGAGGAGCAGGAGAGAATTCAGACTTTATGTTTTGTATATATGTGTATGTTCTTTAAGGCATAATGGTACATTATGAAATTAACTTCTTTTGCCACAGGATTCCCCAGGAGATATAATTGCCCCTGGCTAATGGACTTCAAGAGTCAAGGGCAGCAAATCTGCTATAATTCAGGGAGGTTAAAAACTCCCCTTCCTGTTTATTGTTCTGTGTACTGCTTGTTGGGATGAGGTGGGCAGGATGCATATGACAAATTATATGTATTTTTAACATAAACAGTAATATATAAAACGTTTCTAATAGTTTTACTAAAGGCATTACAATATTACTAGGTATGAGTTATTATTAAACTTTTAAAATTTATAAAATTAATAAATTATAATGGTTTTGGATACCCAGAAAAATATTTGAAACTAATGTTTTCTATGCCCTGCTGCAGCCAAAGTGAAAAAAGTACCTCAAAATTCACACCACATGAAAATAGTCTAGTAGGTACTTCACAAGATTGGATCCATTTAATGGTCCCATTATTTACCTGAAATACAAAGACTGTCAGCCTCTGACATTAAGGTTGTGTTTTTTGAGACTGCTGCATCAGCAATTTAAGGGAGAACATAGTAAGAAAACATGTTCTTTGTTCCATATTCAAAAGAAAGCAAACTCAGACTTTGAATTCATTAATTTTCCAAATCTAGCAGGAATTAAACATCAGACTTGTTAGTTACTTGCTTAAAGAAGTTTAAATCAGCCAGCAGAAAAATTGTGCTTCCACTAAAGCTACTGATGATATTAATTCCAAGCTAAAACATGTTGAGACCAGCTAGAATGTTAATATAAAGGTCAAGAATGAGTTGAAGGAGGACAAACCCTTCCTTATGAGTTTCCCCAAAGGCATTGAACAATGTCTTGTTCTGCTCTAATGAGGTGAAACTGTATTTATCTCTAGACAAGGGAAGATGAGTAGGTTATCAGCAATTAGAATTTGAATGGCAAACCCCTTGTGTGCCCATATATCTTTTTTTGTGCATTTGATGAGAAGACATTCTTGTAACTGGAGCAAATTTATACTCAAACACTTTTTTCATCTGGCCACCCTTTAATTTGGTTCTCCTGCTCTCTCAGCTGCCAGCCAGCCCACAGTTCAGACCTGCAGACACAAACATGAGATTGTTCAGAGAGCTGGACTCAGCCCAAGAGGCTTTTATGAGAATGAGGGCTCTGGGTGCACAAGTGGCTGTCGAGAAGTGGAGAACTGTGCTTAAATGCTTGGGTGAATTAAAGGACCTGCAGTCACTGCCTACTCACTGCCCTCCACTCCTCAGGAAGGCTGTACTTGATGGGTACCTGCCACATCAAGTGTGAAGTGCTCTGGGGGGTCAGAGTGTTGATGTCCTGGAGAGGACCTTCATGGCAAACAAATCCTCCAACACATGCAGATTTATTCATTGCTTACTCTGCATGGGACTACAAAAACTTTCATTATTGAAAGATGAAGACGGCTTGAGTCAACATCTGAGAGTTAGCAGTGCTGAGTGCAGCTGTCTTGCTTGAAGGCATTCATACTCCTGTGAGAAGATTTGCTATGCTTCCTTACTAATGCAACAAATGGCCTTTTATTAAAGTGTGATTAGTTTTAAGAAAAAATAACACAGTGGTCTTTTCATGCTCTAGAGAAAACCCCTTGAACTGTAGAGATGCTGCACAATTTCTTCATTTTTCATTTTGAAGAATTTGTTTTTTCAGGCTCTGATCTGGTTTTTTTTGGTGAAAGTGATTATGTTACCATCCCAGTCATATCCAAGCCAGGAAGGATGGTCAGCATCATTATGTTCCTGTTTCTCCAGTTCAGCTGTGTATTCCAAGACATCTTGTCTGCAACAAGAGTTTAAAAATAAAAATGAAAAAATAAAAATAATAATGACAAGAGCATATATTTAAAAATAATAATGACAAAACTTTTCAGAGGCTGTTTTTACAAAGAGCACTAAAAGCAGTTTAATGAGGAAAAGTTCCTTGCTTTAACTAAAGCTATCAATATTATAAGGGTGTTGAGGAAAGGAAACCGGAAGATAATTGGTTAGGTCATAGAGTCACAGAATGAATTAGGTTGGAAGAGGTCTCTGGAGAGTGTTTTAACCTGATACTGCTTTAAATGTATCCAACTATTCCAGGTGAGTCATGGCTTTGCCAGATGAGTTCTGAATATCTTTAGAGATGAAGCTTGCACAGTCTCTGGGATCCTCTTCAAGAGTTTGGCCAGCTTCCTGGTTAAAAAATTAAAGTTTCCTTGTAATCAGAAAGTGATCAGAATTTTCCATATGCCATTTGTCCTATCAGTGCACCTTTGACACTGGTCTGGCTCTGTCTTCTCTTCTGTATGCTCTGATGAGAGTAAGAGGCAGCAATAAGGTCTCCTCCATCTCAAATCTTCTTCTGGGACTTAGCAAAGCAATTCTCTGAAGGTTCTTCACACATCACATGCTCCAGCACTTGAATGGTCTTGGTGGGCTTCATCCACACTTGCTCTAGTGTGTCAGCATCTGCCTGAACACAGATCTGAGAGGGTGATGCCACTGCAATAATAACATTGTCTTTGGAAGAAAATATAAAACCAAACAAGATAAATAAACCAGCTACACCTGAAGGTATTACAGCATCTCCGGGGTGTTTTTTCATGGCTCTGTAGGAAGGCTGTAGTAACTGTGCAGGTCCCTCTGTTTCTCTATTTGAACCAGTGTCTGTGGCACCTCCAAGTACTTTTACCCTTTCCTCATTCACCTTCTGCTTGTTTTTTGGCCAGCCTCTCTACTGTAGGTATCTTCTGTCACCCACGTCTTTTAACGTGTATTGTTTCAGAAATGGAATTGGGTACACAATGGGCAGTGCTACAGGAGCCTTGTGGTTACCTGCATTTACTGGCTTTGGCTCTGGACCTGCCTCAAGGCTGTTTTGTTTTGCAGCTTCTGTGAGAGCTGAACCAGAAGAGAGTTGTCTGTGATGCCCAAACCTACCCATGACCCCTCAGATCCTCCTCAACATTTTGTGGCCACTGCCCTTTTGCAGAATTAGAGCACAAAACTACAAACTAGATAAAAATTTGAGAAAATCAGGCCTCCTGAGTGAGACACTCTAAAAAGAAGAAAAGCAACTCTCCCTTCTTTTTTGGCAGTGTCAACCCAGCAATTTTCAGTACCTTCCCAAGCTGAAGAAATGGAACCCACCACTTGCAGTGCTGTGAATGTCTCTTTCTTTCCATGCCTTGTGTGAGCTGGCTGCCAGCCTGGTCCTGCTGAGCAGAGCACCCTCCTGCCCAGCCTTCCCCTGTGCTGGGTACTCCAGGGCTCCTGGGGAAGAGCCAACTCTGCTGCAGCTCCCATCCTCTCCAGGAGATTCAGCCTGATCTGGTGTGTCACAGCCACATCAAGACAGTCTTTCTCCCTGCTGGCCAACTCCTGAGCTCTGGAAAAATATAATATACAGCATCCAGACAATACTGGAAAAAAATCCAAATTAAAGGGCTCTGTTATCTGTCAGTAATGCTGCTACAGTGTTCTTGTGTCCCAAAGTGGAAATGCTGGAGATGGTTCCAAGGGGCAGATGTGCCCAGCTGTGATGCTTGCACCACTACAGCAGGAAAGGGAAGTGGGCAGGAGTGGAAAAGGGACAGAATTAGTGAAGCAAGAAGGGCTTGTTTTCAACCACTGCAGGATATTTTTTTTATAAAATGTCCAACACTGACACACTCTATGAACCACATGAACACAAGGCTGTATCTGTTTTTATATTAGGGAGGCCTGTGCCATTGAGGAATGTGTGCACAATTTATATGAGCTATAAGCTCTGACCTATAAAAAATCAACTCATCCAAGTCCAAATTCCTGTTTTTCATGGAAACTGCAATGTATAGTGGCTGTCTGAAGCATGTATAAGGGGAGCTGTTACTACTTTTTTGGAAACTTATGATGTCCCATGCCTGGAGCTACAGTTGAGTGGTTTGCCAGAAACAGCCATTCATTAATCATCAACACATGGTAAAAAGATTGTTTATTTAAGATATACTGTACTATGAGAGAGCCTGATTATTTTATTTATTTATTTATTTATTTACTTAATAAATAAATGAGCCAATTGATGAATAAAAGTATTTCAGCCAATAATGACAGTTATCTTTGGCAAAACAACTATCTCTTGGTATAAGTCAGACAAAAGTACTGGCCCAAACACAGGTCTTGAGCAGCACTGGAATACCTCTAATTGAATCCTTACCCAAAGTTTGACTCCATTTTACTGAGAGGGGGTAACTGGGAAATACAGTTCTGCAACATGTCTGAATCCTGAGCCATTCCAAAACTCAGCAATTTTTCAGAATCACGGAATGGGCTGAGTTAGAAGGAACCCACCAGGATCATAAAGTCCAACTCCCAGCCCTGCAGAGCACCATTCCCAAGAGTCACTCCATGTGCCTGAGAGCGCTGCCCAAACACTTGAGCTCTGTCAGCCTGGGGCTGTGACCACTGCCCTGGGGAGCCTGTTCCTGTTTGACTGGGTCCATCATAATAAAAAGCAGAGTTTTTTTTAAAAAAAAGAACAAACTTAGTGAGCTGAGGTTACAGAAACCAATCAATAGTAAAAAGTAATGGAAAATAAAATCTCAAACATGGGAGAAATGTTTATAGTGCAAGTACAGGAGAAATAAGGCAAATGGAGGCAGGGAGCTAATGGGAAAAGCAGGAAGCATTCTGCAGGCATGCTCCAGGTTACAAAATGTGGTAAGTCTACATAGGATCTGAAGTATTCTGAGGTGCATGTCAGCTGCAGTAGTTTTATCATTGTATGGCATCCAGTTCATGTGCATTCAGTGGCTGAAACATGGGACTCCAGGAGCCTCTGTGTCACTTCCAAAAAGAGAATTGCAGTCAGTGAGAGGACAGCACTGTATTTCTGTTGCTTGTTAAACAGAAGACAGGAGTAATTGTTGTTGGTCTTTTACCAAATCGTGTGTAGGAGGTCTTAATTTCCAGTTCCATGTTTGTTGGATCTTTCCTGCACTGAGACCTGAATATTTGGATAACATGTAAGAAATTCTGTGAGTTCTTGCAGAATCTCCTTTCTAACCAACAGCACCCATTACAAAACACAACAACAAAACCAAACAAAATTTAAAGTCTTCTCCAAATGTCAAATGTATTGTAACTATTAAGACCTAATGTAATTTTTGTTTAAAAGGCAAACATTGTAAGAGGAATTGTTGATAGCACAGTTTTCGGGGAAGATCTTTTCGGGGAACCAAACTGTTACAGATGAGATGTAGTTTGGGGAATTACCAGACTAGCTGGCTTCTCTGTCAATGACATGTTTCCTTTCTCATTTTGCATCTAGAAATGTTAACACAGAATGTTTTACAGGGAACAGAAATGTTTCTCTAAAGATGTCAGTATGATTTCCTGTACTCTTAAAGAGTAGTCTTAAGCAAATCAAACTGACACCACCTTTTCCTACATTTTAGAAAGCAGAGAGTTAGGTTGTTTTTCCTCTAGCAGAAGAAATAAATTGCACCAGCACTATGTACTTCCACATTAGATTATCCATGATTCTTTCTGCCATTTAGAAACTGGATTAACTGAAAAGGTCATTAGCCTCTGGATACAGAAATATGCAGCAGGATACCAGGCCACAGACCTTTTTTTCCTTCTAACATTTATTAAACCTGGAAGGAGGGCAGTATGTTGGCAAATATAATCTCAAAGTCTACCTGATACTGGAAAGAATGAACAATTGAAAGCCCATAAGTGTTTCCTATGAAGTTGCATTGGACTGAAACTTGAAGAACTTTGTGGCTCCACATGTTTTCTATTTTAATCTATCAAAACAGTAAAAATAAAAAAAAGAAAAATAATGTGCACAATACAAGAGATATGACTCAATACTTGCAAGGTTTAGTCTATTAAGAAATGCCTGCTAGGACTGGTTAGTGTTTAAAAATAAATAATGGGGAATTCCTTTGGAACAATGAAGTAGTATTTTATGCCACAGATATTTTAAGGCAACTTTAAACTAAAAACATATTTCTTCTATTGCTTATTTAGAACCTAAGCCACTAGCATGTTTAATTCTCCAGATGAATGTGATTTTTACATAGATGACTTCTTCCATCTCCTTAAACAGAGAATGAAATTTCTCTACGATGTCGGTTTCACATCCTCCGAACATAAATTACACCTGAAAGCAGCCTTTACCTTCTGTGAAAATCTAAGAAGCTGAATATGGTTTTAAAAGTTAGCTGAAAACAGAGAATTAAGGCTTGATTTAGTTTTTTTGACAATCTGTTGCTTGTCATTCATTACTAAAAACATACAGGTTGTGAAAGAAACACATCGTTTTATAGAAATATGTGACAGCGGCAGTACTGTCATTGCTGTTGATGTTGCTGAAAAGCTACTGCAAGATAACTAACTCTAGAATCATGCCATATTTTACTGTGCTTTTGATGTAGTTATTGGCAGAAGATAAAATTTTTATCATCGTTGCCATATTGGCCTTGAACTGCAATTTAAAAAAAAAAGAGATTTTCCCAAACTGGAAAACATGAAGGATGTGGAACATATCAGAATCTTGCTGTGAACTCACTTTTATCTTCTGAATATCATTCCCAGTATATTCTGTGGCCTGGCAAGGTCTAGGGCGGGATTTCTTTGGACTTGTTGGAAAGAACAAGGAAAAAATGTTTGGGACTGCATTATTCTGCATATCAATCCAGCTTGTAGGTGTTGTCCCAGACTCAGATGGTGCAGGATAGGAGTTTCCTATCACTGAATAAGTGGTGTGAAGGGTTAGAGACTGAGGCTGGCAAGGAAAAAAACCATCCACTGTCCAGAAAATGAAACTCAAGAAAATAAAGCTGGCAAAGTTTACCTAGTTCTAAACATCACAAAAAGGGCAAAGATAACACTGGGTGGAGACATGTGTCTCATGGTTGCCTTTTTGTTTTGCAAAGATGTGTAACTCTCCAGGGTTATCTTTAGAGTAAAAATAACTGGTTGGGAAATTCCTTGGCTGGGTCAGAAGAGTTTAATCAAGACCTTTGTAGAACCCATTGCACATGGGACTCTTAGGCAGAGGCAAAATCCTGGGTCATCCCAGGCCAGAATAATGCAAATGGGTTTCTGAGAAGTCATGTCAGCTCCTTGGTGATGGCTCACCCAGCACAAATTGGAATTTGCACAAGTTTCTGTTCCCTTTTCATCTCAGTTCTACAGGAAGATGGATAAGCAAGCAGAATCAGAAAGGGCTGACACACTGTTGCTGCTCTAAACAGAAATATGAAGTCACAGAATGAACAAGTCAACAACAGTAATCTGAGGATAAAAGAAAAACCCTTGAGGTTTAAGATGATTGTCCTCCTCTGCTCTGCACTAGGGGCCTCACCTTGAGTGCTGTGGGGCAGTGTTGGGCATCACAATGCAAGAAAGACATTAAACTATTAGAGACCATCCAGAGAAAGGTGACCAAGATGGTGAAATATCTTGAGCACAAGAATTACAAGGAGCGGTTTATGTCAATTGGCTTGTTCATCCTGGAGAAGGGAAGGCTGAGGGGGAAGTGCTGACCAGTGACAAGGCACAAGCTGTGTCAGGGGAAGATCAGATTGAACTTTAAGAGAAGGTTCTTAGAGGTTGGTCAGTAAAAAACAAACTGAGAAAGTGGTCACAGCACCATAGCTTGACTCTTTTGCTGTAACTGTGCTCTGTTTTGAGCACAGGCACAAATCTACTGCCATATACTGACATGCAGTTGGTGGGAAACAGGCTCCCACAGACCCTTGGAGTGAGCTCAAGGACAGTGAGATGGCTGAGAGCATTAATCCCAGCCTGGTTTTCTCATTCATGTTCCCATAGTGTCCTTTGCCAGCAGAAACGTCCCTAAGAGGACATTGTCTGCCATAGAGAGACAGAGTCTGTGTCTCTGCTCACTTCTGGCTGACACTGGAACATGCAGAGAACCCTGCCACACCACAGGAGTCCTAAGGCACCAATAGGGACACCCCCTAGATAAACTAGATGGGTGAAGCCACATCCCTAGCATGGCACCGTGATGCCAGTGAAGAAAAGAACCTCAGGTTTTGGGGTTTACAACCTCCTCTGAAGAGAGATTAGAAAATATTTTCTTGGTAATTTTTCTACAGCACAGTGTTGTGAGAATCTGGAGTTGCTCAAAGCCTTTCCAAAGATATCTCAGGTATTGTCAGTAAGATGAATGCAACCTGAGATGTCCAAGAAGGGGAGATAATGGCAGGCTGCAGCCAAGTGTTGGATACATGTGTCAATCATTTGTGAATGAACCAACAAGACATACAGAATTTAGAAGATTATTGAATAGATGAAAAAAAAAATGCCCAGAGCACAACTTTAGTGTCTGATTGGTAGGAAAAGCATGTTTTAAAATTGAAGTAAGGTTTCTGGCACAGCAGAATTCTGACTCTCTGCAAGAGGCTCCACAGAAACTGTCATTTTCTAATATTAGATATTGGTTAACTGTGATTGCAGTCTAGTTTTAAATATTGTGGGTTTTTTTTCACCTACTGAGAATGGTCTAACTTTCCCACCCATATATGTGCATGCAGCACATAGAAGCATTTAATATTTGTGCTATTGCATTGCTCTCTCTAAATTATGAGGATGCACTTTATGACTTTTTAAAGTCAGTTCTCTGTTACAAATGAGTGTCTCACACCAAGATTTTTGAATGTGTGGTTGGTTTTTTTAGCTCGGAAGCACAGGTCCTTAGTTTCACCTCACAAGTCCATTTTTCAGGAACTGATACTCATTGCCATTAATGCTGGAAGATGCATTTGAGAAAAACATGACACACAGTCTTCAAGGTACATAAGCAGCCATGGAAGCTAATAATTACTCCACTGACCTCAGTGGGAACAGTCAAGAATACATTATGCACATGCTTTAATTACCTTGCTCATTCAGGACCAAAAATCAAGAGGGAACATAGTAAAAACCTGTTTAAGACATTTCATTAAAATCACTGGAGTGGGGTGGTAGAAAGAGAGATGAGGATTTCACTTGTACTAAACAGCCAATCTCATGAGAATCTATAAGGGACAAGGCAGCAAGATAAAGCTGGGGCCTGGGGTTGTGGAACAAGAAGTTAGCACACTGTGACAGTCCTCCTGGTATATGGAGCAATGTACATGTGCTTTGCTTATTCCAGATCTATTTATATGCTTAGGATTAAGATCTGCAATAGATTAATAAATAGATCAAAATATTTTAAAGTAGATTCGTATTCTTATTTTTAAAAAAGTTGCTGACTCTGAAGTCAGTAACTGGTATCAGATGCATTTAGAAAAATCTACATTTGTCATACCCTGAATCCTATTCCCTTTAGAGGACTGAATGACAGAATTCATTGTTCATTCTATTGTATCTTCAGAACTTAGCTATTTAAAAGGCCAATTTATTTAACCAGAGATTTATTTTCAGTTCTTGCTGTATTTTTTCATGTGTAGAATATTTCCCACAGCAACTTCATTTTTTCCCTACAAAATAAGAGTTACCCTTGAATCAGGCTCATTCCCTGAATAAGGCTCAGAACAGAACTGCTGAATATTTTATACAATCAGCATTTGCAAAAAGACTTGTAGCTGCCCTAGGCATGGAGAACCATGACATGGAGACTCACAGCACCTCCACTGAAGTCACTGGAGTTTGTTGAAAGACAATTGATTTGCCTCAGAATATAGGATTAAAGTGATATACTCTTCTAATTTTAGAGTAACCTACATAGCATATTCAAAATAGTCTTAATGTACATATATGTCTATGTTAATTTAATATTTTTCTATTATATATTAATATTTCTATATTAATTTTTAACTATTTTTCTTAAAAATAAGATGTTGCAGGACACATTAACATATATCCTTTGGAACAGGTTCATTCTGAGTTTCGTCTCCTGACCATTTTTAAACAGTTTCTGAGTGGAAAATATTTCTTTACTTAGCAGCTGGATACACTCAATTTACTCTACAGTTTGCCAAAGGATTTGTAAGACCCATTAGCTTTAACATGCACAGGTGTACCCATCTCATTTTATGGAGCTGCAAGCTGGATTCAAGTCAAACAAAGACTTGTAAACTTATGGGTAGGTTTATATGGAAGAGTCTCAATGTTCTCTTCTGAAAATAGTAGGGTATTAGCATTTAACAGATTGGCTTTATAAGTGTTTAAAGAAAAGATATCATCTAGGAACAAAGTGTTGGAAGGGGATTACTGGGTCACTGAGTTGACTCATTTTTCCCATTTGCAGGAACTGCAAAATGTGACCAGTCCATTCCCTTACCAAGAGCCATACTAACATTCCTTAACAGTTTGCCCCATCTCAGAAAGCTCTTTCATGATTCACTGCTGAGATAACCAAAAAATCTCCCTTTTGCCAGCCTAAATGTATTTACTGACATTTTATGGTGTTTGTTTTGTTTTGTTTTCCTGTGTTGGTGTGTCATGTGCTGGGCAGACAGGACTGATGGCAGCACTACATACTTCAACTGCTTTGGGAAGACCTCTGTGCACAACTTCTATTACCACTGTCATTGTGGAAAAATAGCTGAATATCTATCTAAACCCAAAGGACACAGGAGATTAGGACTCCTGTAAATAATAATTAATGGTGTACAGTAATATCTGTAAGATATAAGCCAAGGGCTAGTATAAGATAGAGAGTGGCCTCCCAGATCTGAAACACAGCCAGTGAGCTTTGGCCTAGAGGCTGAGAAACTTCTGCACATTTGGAAGGCAAACAACTTGATCAGAGAATATCTAAATTTAGGGCTGGCTAATTAGTCAGTCAAATAATCTCAAATTTGTTGTGCAGGAGCTGTGTTCAGCCACTGCAGGGAATGAGGGGATGTGTGGAGGACTGGAAGAATACTCAGGGGTTATGGAGATGGGTGTTGGTGAGGAAGAAGGCAGGAACCAGTGATGGCTGCAGACTTATTGTGGAAGGAAATGGGACATGGGCATTTCAATGGGGGAAAAATGAGGAAAACTGGTTCACTGAGTGGCAACATTTTAAAGGATAGTTCAAGATGAACATTTCCAAAAATAGTAATAAATTTGTTCATTGCCATGTGATAATGACAGAAGCAACATTATAACTTTTCCCATGAAATTTAAACAAAAAATGAAATCAGCATTTTAAAAATTGTGTTTGTATGCTTATTTTCATAATGAGGCAAGTATTTTGTTTTTCTGTTAAAAAAAAAAAAACAACATAAGTAATTAAATACACAAAAGCCAGAGCTATTAAGTCAGAAAGTACAAGGAAGGGATATAGGCTTTCATAACAGCAGAATTTCAAAAGGGAGCACATATTTCAGATACAGCAAAAAGATAATTGAGATGCCAGGCTTTAGTCAAAAAGAAATTATACAGAAAATACAAGAAGCAAAAGTGCTGTAATAGAAGTTCATGGTAAAGAAGAACTAAGTTTTACTGCAGATGAATCTTAATCTAAATAATTTAATTTCAACCCTGAGTGCTTCAGTTTTAGGCACTATTATTTCAAAGTAGCCACTGCCTTTCCGTGCATACTTAACAGGTGTTAAGTTCTAATGCCCCAGTTTAGGCTTTACCTGGGTTCAGAAAAAGAACTGGGAAAAAAAAAAGCATGAAAATATCAAGATTAATTAAAACAAAGCCAGAATCCTTTCAAAGCACCCAAAACACCAGAACCTGGGAGAGTATTTGCAGGAAGTGATATATAATGTGAAAGCTCTTCTCTCTTCACCCTTATTTAGACATCAAGTCCTGGAGAGAAAAACTTTTAGCTGATACAGTGTGGACACCTTTATACTGTACCTGCAACCATTAGAAAAATGCCAAATACTCCCAAGAGGCAAGTCTCAAATCTTAAAACTCCCAGAAAAGCAGTTGAATGATGCCAGCAGGTCAAATTTCTGGATGAAATAGTAAGCAATTCTTTGCAATAGCAATCCCAGAACTGTCACCCTATTTCTTGTCCATACCTTTGGGCAACCTCCTATGTTGAGAGATGTCAGTCTGTGGCAGTGAAATGCCATTGTTTTCACAGCTTCATCTGTCAGCTGAGGGCAGTAAGAGACATGGCAGTGTTCCAGGTATTCTGTGCCCTTGCAGAACTCAATTACAGTGCTTGTGCATCAATCCTTTGATCCACTTCCCACACTTCAGTTCTCTAGGTACCCTTCATTAGTAATGAAGTCATTCTGCCTGGGAATGTCACTAGAAAAAGAAGAAATGCATTAAGGGGCTATTTTCAGTTTTTTATATGTTATACTGTGGGTTCATTAGACTAACATTTATGTAAGTTCCTCTGTATGTATTAAACCATGTTGAATTTGGGTTCTTTAAATTGAGCACAACCCAGAACGTAAAATGTTGATCTTAGAGAACCAGGCCCAGATAAATTCATTCTACTGCTCTCTGCAAATTCCCATTTTTGTGCATAACAACTTCTTCTTCTTCTCTTTTAAATGAACAGAAAACTGTATCTGTATAAATCACTTTTTTTTTTTTTTGGAAGGGAATGGGTAAGAACCTCAGGACTGTCACTCAAGAGTTCTGGGCTCTGATTTGCTCTGTGAAGTTCAGGCCAGTTAACTGTGATACTGGTTGACTACAATTTCTATCCTTGTTTTTAGAGTGAATAAATATGCGCAGGCACTACTGACTCCAATTCCAGAACCTTTATAACTCAAATACTAGCTTTTTCATCTATTCTGTAAAGCAGACAGTCTTGGAAAATAACAATGGAACTCTTGTGAAAGGTCACTTGGATTCTTAAAGTACACTTTTCTCCTTTGCACTCCAAAACTTCTTTACCTTTCAGCCTGAATGTTTTCCAAGCCTGAAAACCATCATTTCTAGGCTTACAAAGAGAAGTTAGACCTTCTACTGAAACCTTCCCTGGAAACCTCTTGAAAAGAGTTGCTTAAAATCACATTTAGGATCACAGGACAGCCTGCAGCTCTACCAGAGGTTTATCTTCAGTCAGAATCTCTCCTCTTCTGTCATGTCCAGCCTCAAACCCTGGTGAGAAGCCTTCAATGTGTCACTGAGCTAGGTTCCAGCCTGCTAATCTTGGCCTTGGGCCAGGGTAATTTGTCATTTGCTGGAATAGCAATTCTACCTCTACAGGGAGAACAAAGAAGTACATATAGTATACTGAATAAAAACCACTGGTTGCATGAATCTTTACAAAGCTTTCAAGAATTAGTCCTGAGGTAAAAAGAGTAAGCACCACATGGATAAATAAAATGTGTGCACATACGCAAAAATGCATGTATTTATTATGCACAAATATTATATATTTATATTTATATTATATATATTCTGACAAAATTACCTCTGCAGTAATCAGCCACTAACACACAGCTAATTTTTCCTTATGTTACGTAGGAACTCACACCATAACACAGGGCTGATCACTAGAAAAGACTATTTTTATTATGAAAAAAGATTATGTATTTCTGTGTGATTTTCATAAATCTTACCTAAATAGATGCAAAGAAACTTATCAGATCTGAAATTTGTTTCATAGACTGTACTTTTAAGATTTTTGTCTATATCTTCACTCTGGTTTCGTTTTATTTCTGTCTATTGGTACACCTATATCAAGGCAGTTTTTCTCAGCTTTGGGTCCTTGTTTTGTTTTACAAAATATTGGAAGTGTCAGTGTTTGAATCTAGGATTGGTTAAAGTGGAAAATTCAGAATCTCTATTAATTGTCTTCTCTACCCCTCCTATTTCAATTTTGGATTTATGGGCTGCTTTTCACCTGTAATACAGAAACATTCTACACCCAGCAACTAAATGTTTTTCATCCATGTGCAAGAGAAACTGCAATCATTTCAGAATTAGGCCTCAGATGTGATGACTTAATCACTACATTCTCAGCTAGGGTATGTAACACAAGGTGAAGCCAAGATTTCAATGCCTGTTAGATATGTTTATCTTGTTTTTACTAGCATAGCTTTTCTACATACTTATTTAAAATATCCTTCAAAGTTAGGTTCTGAATTTACTCTTAACTTTTGGTCTACCCCTACATGCTTTTGCAAATAACATTCAAATTATATTTGCAATCAAAAGAGATGGAGCTTTGTTTGCTCACTTCATCTCTGTGTCACTGGTTATATATCTATAGAGAAAAAAAACAGACAAGGATGTGAGGGTAAATTATGTTTACAAGACATTTAGTCACTATAAAAAGTCAAATGTCATATGAAGAAAACATAATTTTCCAACTTAATTGCACAATTTTAATTGTGCATAAATAAGGCCTAAGGACACACACAAACATCAATGAAAAGGTCAAATACTAAATTGCTGTTCATTAAGTGAGCGTCATCTGATTTATGAATGAACAAGGATCCTGTTTTCAAAATATGGGATCTCATAAGTGTTTACATTCTGTTATAGTACCTAGGAACAGGCAGTGGGATTACAATGGAATTACCCTCAGCAAATTTTCCATAAAATCATATCCTTTGATTCAATTTCCAAAAATGAGTTTTTATTTTGTTTTGAGTTACTCTGTATCTCCTCTTCTCTCTCCTGCCTTCCCTAGATCCATGAAAACGGGGCTTCTGCAACTCCCACATGTGCTCCCTGCTGCTGCTTTTTCCTCAAAAAAGTTCAAATTCATTTGGCACCCAGGGAAAGCAGAAACCCTTCGTTTTAACAGTCTTTTTTTTTTATTTCCTCTGTGTAATGAGACACCTGAAATAGCTTCTTGGCCATGAGCATAGCACAACACAGAAGTGAATATTCTCCTCTGAGAGCAGCAGCACTGGCACCACACGACTTTCCATGAGGTACACAAGATGCACATACTTGGTCATTAGTGAAAACATGGAACTTTACACAGAACATTCATGAAAGATGAGTCAGAATTATTCCTAGAGAAGCAAATGGCCTGACGTGTACATTGAGCAGCAAGATCCAATCCAGATGTAGCTCTTGTGGTACAACAACTGACTCATTTTTACAATATATGGCTATAAAATGGTGGATGTTGAAGATTTGTAATGGAAAAACTGTAGAAGTTGAGGACTGGGATTATGTGATGGCATTGGCTGTACCTGCAGCCTTATGATCTGCAACTGTTTATGGCCATGAAATTGATACCATTAAAATATATTATTTAAGCATTTCTGTTATATATAGTTAGGAACAATTCTCAGTTACAAAAACAAGTGCTCTTATTTGGATGTCAGTTCCTAACAAGATAGATGTTCTTTCTACTACTGTAAAGTTACCTGCTAGTGTTTATTTCTCATACTGTTTGGAAATACAAAGTAAAATACAAATACAAAGTAAATCTATGCAATCATATTGAGTTTGTCAAATCTCCAAACAGATTTTGGTAAACTGCAAGCAACCTGTGATAAGGATGAGAAATTTCACAGTTTAACCATACATTTTGGAAACAGTAATTTCCTCTTCATACTGAATTTTCAAACCAAGCTGATTTCCTGCCCACTAGGTTCTGCATGGAAGTTAACAGCAAAAAACTGTCCCCTCTTCACCCTTTTCCAGGCAAAATTGAACAGATCTCAGGCATATGGCATTGTAGGAATGAAAGGGGGGATTTTGGTGTAGAATGGTGTTATGAAGAATGAAGGATGACATGCAGAACAAAAGATCAGTTTTGGATATGGTGAATTTAATGAACTAGGGGTGCTTCCAGGGAACACCAAGAAAAAGGCAAAGTGTTTACCTGAATCCCATTGTCACTGAAGTTTTTGCATTGTGATATAGAAAGTTCCAATATTTTTCCATGGCAACCAAGAGCTCTCAAACCCTAAAAAAATCTGGAAAAATTAATAGAGAAAGGGGAAAAAAATCGGTTTTCCTACCTCTTGAGAAACAAAGAAACTGAAAAAAGGTAATGTGATGTGAAATACCTCCACCAAAACACATTTACTTATCTCCACAATTTGGGGTGGAAGAACTTTTCACAATTTTTTTTGGGAGGAGGTGTGCTGTTTGTTTGGTTTGGTTTATTTGGGTTTTTTTGTTGGAAGAACAAAATACTACTTGCTAAGACCAAATGTCTTAAAATTGCTGCCTTACCATTAAGGGCTTCATGGCTACAAGGCAACATTTGAAATGGTGCTGTCACACTCAAAAGTGTATGAACAGCCCCCTTATTCAAGACAATAAGGACTTTCATTAGGACTGCAAAAGGATCTAAAAATGCTTTGTGAAGTTTACTGCTTCTACACCAGGAAACAGGGCAATGTTCTGATCCTAAATGCTCTAATGTAAAGGAAAATTAAGTGTTGATTTTGTAAAACTAATTTTTATAATCACAACAGAATATCTCTGTACTTCATATCAATAAAGTAAGCTTTACTGGAAAAAAAAAGTTGTCCCTTTATTCCATATGGTTAATAAGTTATCTACAATTAGGCTGTGAACAGCACTGCCTAATTGTAGGCAGAGAGGAAGTATCATCCTGAAAAAACAGGCACATGTAGATAGTGTCTGGAACCCAGATGTGGACACTGTAATGATAATGCTGGAAGAGTGCGGCTGGAGTTCAAATTTTGCAGATTCCTGAAATCTCACAAGCTGAATAGATACAAAAAATGAAACAATAAAAGAAGTTTCAAATCCTGGCTACTTATGAAAACACAAAACTTTGCATTTTTCTCAGCAGACGCAGTTGTCTGGTGAAATCTACTTTCAACAGCTTCGTGCAAATCCACAGATTTCAAATTTTTGTTGACCAGAGTACTCCTATTCAAGACAATAAAATAGTTATGTGCTTAAACCTAAAATGGCTTTATGCCAGAACTTGAATTTCTTACAGCAAAGACTCATGGTCTGATAGGTGTGATCTCAAGGATATAATTCTTGCACTTTTCTTTTTTCTTAAAAGTGACACCACTTTAATGCACTTGCTAATGAAAAGCTAAAGAATATAATAAAGATTTTTTTGCTACATGACAATTAATGCTGCTATCACTTCAAAGTTAATTTATAATCATTTTATATTACTAAAGTGACATTAAATCACAGAAAAACTATTTTTATAAATGAAAATCAATACATTGAGGCATTTTGTTAACAATTACAGATTTAAGAAAAAGAGTGAAGACTTGAAAGACAAGGAATGTCATTAAGATATTACATAAAATTTATGAAACTTTCATCTTTCCAAAAAGAAACCTCTTCAAACAATCTTTATGCAGAAAGATTAATCTATATGAATTTTTAAACTATTATTTTTGTATCTAACATACATACACAGGCATCAATTAGCACTAGTTTTATTAGACTTCCTGATTTATTCCCTGATAAATGTCAGTGACCACCATCCAGGATATTCACCTATTTCTGGAAAATTTCATTTTCTATACTAAATCTCCTCACATTTAAGGAAGATATGGTTGGAGTTATCATATTGGAACTCCTGGAAACAGATTCTGGCAAAACAAATACTGTGCAGACTAGGACCACCCACTCTAGAATCACCTACTCTCCAAAAACCTATTTCTCCTTTAGTCAATAACTTACTCCTGTATCTTGGATGCATATTCCATTGCTATGGAGAAAGGGAAGACTTTGTCCAGCATCTCTTCTATAGCATATTGTCATTTCCATTTGAAAACAATTTAAAAATAAACTTCTTGATCCTCTGTAACAGCTATTTTTTTCAAGTAATTTTTGCATTTTTGTTCTTTTTCAGTTACTTTATATCATATATCATATGATATAAATCATGATATATATATGATCATATTTATATCATAAGGTCTACAAACATTTGCAAAACATCATTTATTATTTTTCCACCATGGTTTCTGTGGGTAAGAAAATGACTATTGACTGTACCAGTTGGTGAGGATCTTCACTTGCTAGAGACAAAAGCCACCTGAGGCTATGACATACCAAGGAATAACTCCTCATTATTTATATTCCCATGCTGAAAGTCTCTGCCTTTCTACTGCGGACTACAATGAATGTCTTGTCTTTCTCTAACAATAACCATGTGCTAGGATATTTCCAACTTCTTCTGAGACCTCTGTCCACTTATCTCTTTGCAACCTTCAAGGTCAGCATCTGTAATGTATCTTTGTTCCACAGATATACAGATGTTGCTTCCTGCTCATACTCCAAACCAAACAGATTGACTCCAATGTGACTCCAGGACATGGACAGCTCTTAAGAGGTGTCTCCCACCATCTATGCCTGAGCCATTTACTATTCAAGTACTTAAATTATCCTTTAAAATGCTCAGATTTCTGCACAGTTTAGCCACAGTCAGGCACCAGTGTCATGGATTGAACACTAGAAGAGAAAAAAGCAATTCCTACCATGCAGATTCATTTTGCTATTAAAAATTCATATGTGTCAGGACAAAGTTCAGATTCACATAGTAAAAACCTCTGGGAAATGGGTAAGCAAATGTAGCTGTATTGTTTCTAATACCTGAGCTAATATGTTGGTGGGCCAGACCTGTTTTCAGGAACTGCAGGGACATTTTTCTCCTGCAGTGTAGAAATCCCACTGTATAACACATGCCATAAAATTCAATTTCCATACCTAACACCACTTGTGGTTAGACCAGGTCATAGTTTACAAACTATGATTGCCAGTGTTTCTTGAGACAGTCCAGATGACAGGGATTCCATTGTGACAAAATATCCTGTAACAACATCAAGTCTGATTTTCCACATTGCTGAGTACTTTTAATTGCAGCTGATTTGCATTGGGACTCCAGGTGCTGGCATATCTGGCATTGATCACAATGACTCTGTTTCAGTATTTCCTATTTTTTGTAGCATTAAGTTTCTAAGTCTCCAGATTAAATGCTCTCTTTCTCCAGTCTCCTAAACAAGTTGGAATTTGGAGCCCACTTAAATGTACTCTAACTTTTTCTTTTCCCTGCCTTGGGAATGTGTGGGATTTGTCACATCCTTTCCTTTGGAAATCAAATGCAACTAATTCATTTGCAGTCTGTAGCTGGTTATATCCATTTGACCCAATGATATCTTTTTCTTAACTGTTACAAGGCTAACTGTTCCTCAGTCCTAATAGCCTAATTTTCTAACAGACTAAAAAGCAAAGCCAGACTATGGGCTCGAGTCACTGCAGATTCAGAATCCCACTGAGTGCTAAAAGAGTGCTAAAAAATTCCTCTAGATTATTGTGGAAAGTCAAAATGCCATTTTTGTATTGGGCAGGGTTTTCTTCCCCTATTTAGAAACTTATTATTAAAATACAAGTAAATATTTGAGTTGCAGCCTGGCCTTCAGGACCAGTCAGGATTTGAAGATCATTAACACATAAGAAGTGAAAATGGAGCTAAGTGCTTACTCATTCATATAACCTCTATTCTGGAGTACCCAGTGATTGCAAAGCATGCCCAACTTAAAAAGCACACACTAGCAACTCATCCAGAAGAGAGAATGGGGCCTTAAATAATTACAGCAGAAAATTTCATGCATGAGAGTGTCACAGCACATGCTGCACTTGAGGCAGCCACAACACACAGAGCATCACCATACAATATCAGAAAGCTTCAAGCATCAGCCCATACAGAGCAACACCATTTCAGAAGGCTTCAAGCATCTGCTTTTCTTATTCTTTAGCTCAACCTTTTTCTATTCTTCATCTTACATGCTTTACACCTGTGTGCCCTCTGCTCCCCTTGGTGTTGGTCAGTGCCCCTGGGCACCCCCTGGCTCGTTGCTGTCAGTGCTGCTCACCTGCTGCTCACAGCTGTGCCCACTGGGCATGAGGCTCAGCCACAGCCACAGCCCCATCCCAATTGCCACAAACTGTCTTTCCATAACAGCCACCACAGAAGTGGAGAAGCAGAGAATATTTCTCTGTGTACTTTGTACATCCTTCTATCCTTGATTTCAGAAGCGATTCACAGTTGTTCCTATTTTTAAAGTATTGTACCTATTTTTTATGTTTCAGCTATTTTTTTCTTTCTTATTATTACACTGCATATAACTCACCCCTGATATTAAGCTTCTCCATTAAGCTTGCCTCAGCCTATGTCAGGGCTGTTTTTGTTCCTGGATGCTTTATGTAACTCAGGAGTCAACTAAGCTTATTATTCTTTGTTATGTTTTTTCTGTCTAAATCCTGCTTGATTAAAGACATTTTCTTCAAATGTCCTAATACTTTTATACCAAATTGCTTTTCTAATATCCCAGGAATATGGGTGGTCCAGGCCATATGCATCAGCAGCTTGTGTTGGAAGGAGGGAAGTGGGGCAGCTGCAGGCTCTCAAAATCACCCTTGGAGCAAAGCTGCCAGAACCTTGTCATGTAGGCATTGGGGAGAAATCAAGACATTTTAACAAACATATGGAGAGTGTAAGAATAAAATTTGTGACTAGAGCTGCTTCTCTATCTCATGGAAGCAGTTCCAGTGAGTCTGCTTTCCTGAGACAGACAGATTTTGGTCCTAAGTGCTGATGTTACCATCTCTGTAATAGAAGCTCATATCCCTTGCATATATTGTAAATAATTTTAGAGTGTTATCTAAAATTTTTGTAATGTTATCTCTGCATTCATGGACACATTCACCATACTCACAATTTAAAATGCTATAGTCCCTATTGCAAGGAGTTTAGAGGAGCAAAACATGAGGCAAAACAATGAGGGATGGAAGGATAGCTAGAAAAAAAAGAATCTTCACAAGGATTTTAAACTATCTGTCTTTCAAAGAACTCAAGATCTTTGCCCTGTCATTGCATTCTTGCTTTATTTTTTTAAAGAATTGTCTCAAATATTTTAATTTCTAAAATTCTTTTAAGTTTCCTATAATTTTAAGAAACTAATCTCAAGTACTTCAAGAATGACAAAATCAGATGTCCTACTATCAAAAAATATTATTGAGACTTAAAATTGTGTGTTGTTTTAAAAAAAATTTGAATAAAGGAAATATTTTCTGAAATGTAAAAGGATGAATTCTAAAATTAAAGAGTGAAAAAATTAACATTTAAAATGTAATTGTGTGGGGTTTTAATTTAATGTTATGTATTTTCTGAGAGTAAGAGCAATATAGTCAAAACCCTAATGAGAAAAGTATAGAAACTTCATTATGCCACCAGTTCCTCATATGCTTGAAGTTCAGTTCCTTTTCATTGCATATTTGGTTTTGTTAATGAATGGTCTTACTTATCAAGACACTTAAGCAACATGCAACTTAAACATGATATGAATTAATTCCCTTTTTCTAGCTAGGGTTCACAAGTTTCCCTAGGCACATTTTTTCATGCAAAATGTACAACTTTCTATGCAATATCAAAATCTGAACATGTGCAGTGATTACTTTTATTCGGTTTCCAATTTTCAGTTGAGAAGTAGGCTCAGGATAAGTATAATAAACTCCTCCAAACATTAGACTTTTAATATATGTGTTTGAAGTAGCAACAGAAGAAAAAGGCACCAACACTGAGGGAAAAACTTCCATTTTGATTAAGTTATACCTGAGACACAAATATATCAGAAACTATGCTCTATTGTATCTTTTCTGCCCTATGTTCCCATAAGTATATGTCAATCCTTATTGCAAGAAGTTCTGCTCTGCTTTGGAGGGCAGAAGGATTCTGCTGTCATTTGGAAAAATAGAAAGGAAAATCCTCTTATGTAGTACAAATCTAAATTGCACCTTCTAAGTTTTAAACACTAAAGAGCATGACAGGAAAAGCAAGAGAGATCCACAGCACAGACTGCTGGAAAGCACATGAGCTTTACAATTTTTCTTTATTTAACACAGCATATGGGTGTTGATTACTGTACATGAAACACTGTGCTCTCTGTTGCATTTTCCAACCAATACTTAGCCTAAGCTGACAGAGATCTCTATATGCTAATAAAAAGTATAATATAAAGCCAAAGCATACAAATAGTAGCCTGTTACAGAGCAGACTGATGGGTTTCCCTTTATCAAGTAAAGTTTTAAGACTAGGAAATGTATTTAATATTTAATGTATTTATTTTATATGTGCATGAATTTTACATCTTAAATACAGCAAACAGATATAACCACAGGTTTTTTCCTACCATAGCTCTCAGAAATTACAAAAATTAAAATGCTCAATTTATCTGTCTTGTGGGAGAGAGAAAACTGCAAGCCTTAGCAACACAGTGTAAGCAGAAAAGCTTGGTTTGTTGCCAAGGTCATGGGTTGTGCTATGTGGAAACTAGAGTAAGAAGAAACACAGCATTTTAAAAGGCTAGCTGTGGCAAGCAAAGAGAAACAAAACATTTTTTTTGTAACATGTGGGACTAAATTCAAGGCAGCATAAATTTCATTCAGATATAATTGTGTGATATTTTAAATGAGCACATTAAGTGAAGTCTTCTTGGATTCCCTAACCCTCTTTATTTAGCTTAAGTTTTTTTCACTTTCTGGCCTCCATAAAAGATACAGACATTATAATATTTTTTTTCACATTCCAATTTTTTTTGCACAAACTTTGTGTTACAGCCAAATAATGAAGTTCTTAGTCAGAATTGTGTCTGGACAGTGACTGAGTGAGTAGTCTCTATGGAAAGTTATCTTGACAAGGACTCTATTAGATTTCTGTGTTCGGTGCAAAGAGTTTGTCCCAAAAGTAAAAGTAACAGCTTTCACAAGGCAGGACCTGCCAATGTTTAACCTGACTCCCCTCTGTGCTCTTTTTTGCTTTCCAGTTTTAGCAGCTTGACATATTGAAGATACTTTGTTAGTAATTCTTTCATTGGCAATTGTTTTCTAGACCACAATGGAGAGCAGTGCCTCTGTTGGAGCTAACCCTCAGCTCTCTTAGCTTAACTTCTGAAGAACCTTGTAGAAATGGCCTTACACTTACACTCCATCACTGACCCCAAAAGATAAATGCAGGCAATACTTATAATCAATACTTTTCCTAATCTGTACAAGTCAATATGCAATTTGGATTCAGCCGCCAACAGTGAAGATAAGCAAAAATTAATGATGGCATTTTTAAACTAGACCTTTAAACCCCCCAAAGAGTCAGAATAACTAATTTCTTAATTAGAAAGATGCTGCTCTTTGGAATGGCTGAAAAACTGAGCTTTCTGAAAAAAAGTCTGTTGCAGATAATGAGAATTTCTATTAGTTCCAGCACTCAGAAATGATCACCACTCCCAGATGACAGAGCTTGGGAAACAAATCTAAAAAGACTCGGAACCTGTTTAAACATTTCATTTGCACTAATATACTTTTTTTTAATTTAAGGAACTGAAATAACTTTAAGGAAAAATGATCTCCTAGCACAGCAGCAGCCAAAGGCACCAGCAGCATTTGTGTGCAATAGCAGTTCTGTACCCTGCATGAAGAGTTAACCTGAGTCCTTCCTCAGAGTGTTTCACTTAATCAGTTGCATATCTTGCACATAGCTAACTTGTAACACACACAGAGGTTATAAAAATGAAGTAGATAGAAAAGCTTTCAGCCAAATTGAGAGATTTGTAGACCTGACTACAGGTCTTTCAAAACTACAGATGTTTCAATACAGTTCAGATCTCTGGTATGTTTAACATTACTGTACAATTAGCTTTTCAATGCATTCCCAGAATTTCTTTTGTGCTCCCTGATGAATAAAAACTTAATCCCAGAATTCTGTAGGATAGAATCATATTTTGGCTTGTACAGTTTGTTGCAGCACAAAGAATCACTGCAAATCCCAAAATCCCAGCGCTACTAATGAACTGATAACCTGAACAGGGCCTCATTGTGTGACCACAAAATACAGTAGAAGCTAGAATTCATAAAGTCACCCTGCAATAATTCAACCACTGTGACAGTTTGGGTATTATTTCACAGTGCACTTGGTTTTCATTCAAGAGGATAGATAAATTTAAGAAATGCAACTTCAGTATAGCCAACTTTATTATAAAGTCCATAAAGAATGCTGAGTCTGGCAACAAAGTCAACTGAATTTGAAAGGTTAATATTCTGTAACCACACTGAGATTGAGAGCTGAAATGGCCACATTATAACTTTTTAATTAATCAAGGCATGAATACACAACTGATCAACTATGTGACAACACATGCCATACACTGCTTTATCATACATGAGGACAAGAATGCTATCATTCCTAAACTGGAATTATGTGCCAGGGAGATGAGCCACTACATTGCCTGGGTCCATTTTTAGACATGTTTTTACTCACATCTCTTAATTCTAAAAATCATGATCTATTAATTTTCTTTCTTCAGTTTTCACATGTGGTGGTTTCCTATAATTTAGGAATTCTGATTTGGTAGATTCGAAATTCCCATTCCCCATCCCCCTGGGCCACTTAGGGGAGGGGACAGAGACTTCAAGGGTGAAGCTCAGCCCAGGAAGTAGGAAGGGGTGGGGTGAAAGTGTTTTAAGATTGGTTTTATTTCTCATTACCCTACTCTGATTTGATTGGCAATAAATTAATTTCTTCCTCTGGGTCAAGTCTGGTTTGCCTGTGACAGTAACAGGTGACTGATGTCTCCCTGTCCTTACCTTGACCCACAAACTCTTTGCTGTATTTTCTTTGTCCTGTCCACTGAAGTGGTAAAGCAGCTTTGGTGGGTACCTGGAGCCCAGGGTCAACACACCAATGAGTTTAGATGTAAAATCTGTTACTTTGCTAATGCTGACACATTTGAAAGTGCCTGGAAAAGCAATAAAATGAGTGGATTTCTACAATACCCTTACTAGTGCTTAAAAATTTTTTTAGGATAATCCAGCCATTCTTTAGCAGTAGAAGCAATAGACACGTGCAAGCACACTCACAGCCCATGATTTGGCTGACAGACTGGAAAACCCAGCCTGCTAAATGTTAAACCAGAAAATGCAGGCAGCTGTCCCACCTGCCAGCTAAACTACCAACAGGATAACGTGGTATTGCTCCAGCACTTTTCACTTGCTCCTCCAGGCAATATTATCAGATTTTTATATGCCAACAGGCACAAAAAAGCGTCCATTACACTTTAAAGGAGAATCTCTAGAAGTTCTCATGGTGTCAGAAACTTTAGCATCAACAGTAATTCCAACTTCTTTGTATTATTTTACAGGTCTTTTAATTTTGAAATGTTTGTAAGCTTTGTCTTCCCTGTTCTCTCTCACCCTTGACTCTATCACTATATCACAAAACAGGGATCAAATGTGCAGCTTTGGAACTCCTTCCATTTGTCTTTGTTTCTAGAAAATATATTCTTTCTCTGTATGCATTACCATGTTTTCTTGATAATGGTAAAAATTTGTCAATTTTATTTATTTCTTAGTATTAGATAGTAATAAAGCATTACTTCCATATTCACAAAATTAAATAATATCCAAGTTTCAAGAGAATTGTGACAATGGAATTGTGACAATTGTCTCTGGTTATCATGTTCTTTTTCATAGCCACATTCCAGTACTATAATATGCCATGGTTATTAAGTGACACTACACCAACGGTTAATTGTTTTTTGCTTGAACTGGAGTAATAATGAATAAATTTTTGAAAACATGATACAGGAACAAAGCTATATGTATAAAATATTTTTCAAAACTTTAAGATATCTATACTTAGATTCTAAGAATTTATTTTTAAAACAGAAAGGTGTGTTAACAGGACTTATTAAAAGTAAAATTAACTTTAGTACAATCCCTTTGCAATGGTTACAGAAATCTGATGTGATCCAGTGCCTTCTGCAGTCTGCCATATTCAGTACAAGAATATACTTCAATGGTGAAATCATCTTAACACCAGACTCTGTAATCCACTGGCAATCAGCCACATGAATGTGCCTCATGTAGGGGCAGCATTTACTCATCAGCTTGAAACTTAAATCAGCATTTGGTTATTCCCTGTCGAAATATTTAAGATGCAAGTTACACATCTGACATACATTAAAAGCATGATCCAAATACCCACTGAAATCAGCTGAAAGATTTATTTCAAATTATCTGAATGAATTGCAAAAATACATAATCCTAATAATTTTTTTATCATTATACTAATCTTCAATGCTGACCTTCAAAAGTTTACATTCTGCAAGGGCTTTAAAAGTTGTGTCAGAAAGTTTTGGAGAGTCAAGAAAGACAACAGACATTACCTGTTGACATTTTTCAGCCAGAGCCTTTGAAGAAAAAAGGTGAAATTAAACATCCATATGTTCATGATATCATGTAGGGGAAAAAGATCAGCAAATATTCTCCATATAATATCAAAAAGTTAAAATTTCAAACAAATAGTTAAAATCCATGTAACAGTAGCTTCCAGAGAGTGAGTGGTGCATAAACCACTGAAATTCTCCATATGGTTATTATGTTTGGGAACACAAGGAAAAGAAGCAAGTACCTGGAGACATGAAGTATGGCAGACACCAGAGACAGTGATATGGTTAACAATCACTTTTGCAGAAGCCTGGCAGTTCTTTTTTGATGGGCAAAATCAAAATCAGTAGCAGAATGCTGTTCCCACATATTATAGTTGCTTAACCACTGAAAGAAATGAAATGCTCTTGTTTATAAACTGGAAGACCATAATTCAAACATACCAATGAAAAAAGAAGACAAGACAATTGAAGTTTTCTGACAGTGAATGCAAGTGAGCAAGATTTATAAGCAAATTCAACGATAGTAAAAAATTCTTTTGCTTAGAACTTCTCCTCTTGAATTGATTCTTACTTTGAAGTCATTTGAGAGGATAGCTGAGTTCCAACATCATAAAGGTTCTCAAAAAGTACAGTTTCTTTTCAGTTTCTAACAAATACATCTCTCTGTAAGAGTTAACATTTTGCTGATTAGCAGATCTTGAATCTAATTGCAGCCATTGGCAGTATTTTTGAAGACATCAGCTCAAATTTACACAAGAAATTAAATGTTTATATCTTAGCAAGCCTAACAAAAACAGTACAGGAAAAGCTTGAGATCTTCTCAACGCTTTAACATCTTACCTAGGCACATAGATGCTCACTAAAACAAGAAATGCATTTATCTCACTAAAAGAAAAACAGATACAAATTGCTCTAAAATTTAAACATAATCTAAGGGATCTGTTAAAAAAAATGTGTCCTCTAACCAAGCAAAAGTCAGGTTCAACATTTTCTACAGCTGAACCATTTATGGAAGTGGCAATGAATGTTACTGTCTCATTATTCTGCCTTTGTTTGCCCAACCTTACAATTTACATACCTATGGTAGATGTTGAAATTCAGTTTGAAGCAAGTTCTGCATGTAATAAAATATCTTAATTATTTCTTTCCAGATCCACAGTAAAATGTGTGTTAGATTCAGAATGGGTACAAGGAAAGTTCCTCTGCAGTCACAATAATATTGAGCTCTTCTACAGAATCCTTCATGCAGAACCACAACAGCTCTGCCTACTCTAACAGTGCAATATTCAGTGAAATCACAAATGGACTGATGCATCTGTCAATTCAGTTTATTCCTTTTATCACTCCAGGGAGACAATTCTTTAGCTGCTTAAATTCAATAGATGTCCATTCACTCTTGGGCATACAGAGTGTTTCTTTTCACATATAAATGCTGTGCAAATGACAGTTTCTTTTCAGCTTCTACACAAAGCATAGATGTGAACAATTCCTCCCCATGAAGTCCCCCTGATATTTGCATGTAGAGATATCACTTTTTTTCAGGCTTTTGAAGGTGTGCAATATAACAGTTGATGGTTGAACTTGGGGATCTTAGAGATCTTTTCCAACCTTAATGATTATATGATTTTTTAGTAACCCTGTGCAGCTCAGACTACAGCCCCAGGAATTCATTTGCAAAACATCCACAGGAAAAAAAGTAGTCTGGCATGTCCTCCTGGGTACCAAATAAGGCCTGTGGAGAGAAGAATCCAAAGAAGGAATCTTGTAATATAAATAGACTGAGAGAGATTTTTGCTGTGCCCCACCTCTCCAGCTGCTTCAGAAGCCTGAGGTGCTTGGCTACCTTGCCTGAGGGGAGCAGCAGTGTAAGGCACAGGCTTTGCTCAGGGTATGAATGTTGTCCGACACCACTAGCAGACAGGAGATGGTCACAGAAAAGCAAGCCAGAAACTGAGCAGCAGCTGATCACCCATCACACCTCAGTATGGTAACAATCCACCAGGACATTGGTGGATTGTTGTGTCATATGGATAAACTTTAATTTAAACTGTGCCATATGGATAAAACTTTAATTACCATGACTTTATGAGGACATCCTCCCAGTTGTTGCACTTCTAGTCTCTAGCATTTGTAGCACGTGACTGGTCCCCACTACTACTTATCAGTGGAAACTAGAATGAAGCCTGCTTTACTTCTATCTTACACTGAGTGAGGAGATTCACACCTTGGGTTTCTGGCTCCTCTTTCTGAAAATTTAGCATTTGGGTTCCTTTTGCATGTGAGATGTTTTTAATGGAGTAAATGACTTTAAGTTATAATCAAGGCAGACTGTCTTTTCTTTTCTGGCATAATGCCTCATCTTTTAACTTATGCCCAGGTTGGCTTGCTCTTTATTTTCAGGCTGAAGTGGCCTTTAAAACAGATTCTTTGTCAATTGTTTTAAATGCTTTGATGTTAAAATCTTTTCTTCAATGACTGTGGCACTCTTCACACATTTTCCTTTGTGCAAAGGGGTGCCAGCCCAGAGAGAAACTGGCTTCATGTCTGTCAAACATATTCTTAGACTTAAAGTGTTTGCGCAGATCTCACATACAGACAGACAGACAGACATACAGACAATATGGTGTGGCTCATAACACACACTGGCACTTCTAGCACTGTGGATGCAAATAATCTGTTGTGTTTTGAGTTCAGGACAAGTGTAACATATTTGTTTTTCTACAGTGGGTCTGTAACAGCCTGCAAAATGACAGAATGAAAACCCTACTATCAAAATAAATGGAGGAAACATTTTACTGGTCATGCATGATGATATAAATCCCATCAAGTCCCATGCCTCTGACAGCTGGCTGTGTTCAAGGTGGGGTCTGATGTGGTGCAGCTGTGTTATCCTGGATCAGGCTTCTCCAGGAACAGATGTACTCTAAGAAGCAGATGAAGAAGGAAAAAGAGCAGAATCTTGTTCTGAGGCTGCAGGGGAAGTGGCAGAGAGGGATTATAAAGAAAGAACCATCTCATAACCACAAGCTGGTCAGAGCATGTACAGCCTGTTGGTGCACTCCAGGCTCTCATACCATGTCCAACTGAGATGTGTCTGTTGGACAAAAGGACACTGTGGCTTTGAGAATGTGGTTGATGTGGGCAACACATCAGTGAGGATCAGCAGATAGTACTGCAGACCTCACCATCAGCATGGATAGATTGGGTTTGCCCACCCCAAATGATTGCAAAAGAACAAGGTGCAGTATAGGGCTACTGCAGCAAAGGCAGCCAGTCCTCTTTTCTGGTGGTAGCGATCATCAGAAGATAAATGTCAGAAGGGAAAGATGTGTGCCAATTGTTAGGACAGAATATGAAACTCAGTTTCCCAGATTCCAGTTTTCTACTCACTATTGGTATATGCAATGAGACATAATCCTGTCTCATTTCCTCACCCCAAAATATTCAGTATCTATGAAAGAGATTAGCTTAATGGTGAATATCTGAGGGATGAATTGGGAAATCTGTACTTTCTGCTGGTCAAGAAGCACCAATTGCTTTAACATGGCATAACCAAGTCATTAAAGCAAGAGTTTACCTAACTCTGCAACAGGTTGTTGGCTCTTAAGCAGCAAAACAACTGAAAAATAAGAATCCTGGGATCTCTGTATAGCAAAGAGCAACAAAGAACCCAGGACAGGTCTGAATCACCTCTGGGGACCTCTCCCACTCTCTAATTTCTATATAAATACATTAAGTTAATTTTCTAGTCACTACCTTATCTTAGATGCCTAAAATAAAGTGAAATTCCCATTCTCAAAAGGAGAGATGGTAGATGGCAGGTAATCAGATCAAACTCAGCAATTCTGACAGAAATAGCATGCCTTTTTCTGGAATTCAGTGAGGATTGCATAATGTTAAATGCAGTCTAAAGGACTTTTAATCTCTATCTGGAAAACCACTGTTTGCTTAACATAGACATTTGATACCAGAAATAGCAGAAATCTAGTGCTTTCCTCCATGCAAGCCAAACCAAATGATAGGGAAGCAGTTAATAATAATACCACTGCACAGATTGTTTCTAATTTCTTTTTCACTTGAATTGGGTTTTTACTTGAAAATGGATAATGGATCTCAGGCATCAGGTTGAGAAAGTTCCAGTGTGAAATATGCATTGAGATAAGATTAAATAAAATTAATTAACATTTAAATCTTACTGCAATCATATGTATGTCCCTTTCCTTTATTTCTAGAACAATAAAATCTTAAATTTCTTTTCTATGTCCCCTGTGGATTCTCTATGAAATTTCAGGCACTCTCGAAGATAAGGTACAGTAATGTGAGATTTCTTGCACATTTTAGTAAAATAATTGCTTTCTCAGCTCACTTGGAATTTCTGTGTTTAATAGATTGCCTCAAGAGTGAACAGCTTGGCCTGAGAATTAATGTTAGGATACATATGGAGTTTAATACTGTATTCCTCACCCCAGATGAGTAAAATCCCACTTAAACCTCATCTATCAAATCAACTGTGAGGAAAGAATATTGAGGTTATTGAATCTTAGGTCCCACAAAATTCTGCAAAACAGACTTTTTCTGCATGACTCAGTAAAATCATTCTATTAATGTCTTATTGTTCTTGCATATACAGATCAGAAGTGAATGCAAAAATAAAATATAAAAGTAAATAAAATTAGGTAAATAAGTAAAATTCAATTCCTTGTCTGTAGGAGTTTTCACTCTAATATGTAAATTACTGTCTTGGGTTTTTTTCTTGATTGCATAATAGTATACTATGATCTGAAATGAAAGTACAACAAAAAAGAAACATGGAGCAAAACACAGCTAAAGATCTGTCCCCATGGATTTAGAAAATAATTGCAGTGAAATGATGAAATGCTTATAAGAATATCAAAGTTCATTTAATTTAACCTTTGTATAGTTTCTCATTCTGAAGAATAGGGATACACAGGTTTTTTATTCCGGTTTGGCTTTTTTGCTCCACATACACTCCTTTACAATTCTTTCTCCCAGAACTGATTGGATTTGTGGAATCCAGCCTGCAAGGCAGAACACTGTCTGCAGCACAGAAGGGATTTTGAAGAAACACTCTTGTGATTCCAGTATTGGCAATACACTGAGGGTAGAAATTTGAAAATCAACATTTAGAATTGGGGAAGTACTCTCTGGGGCACATGGGACTATCTTTTTTGTATCCTGTGTTTGTCAAGAATCATAAAATGAATTGTGACATCCTTTCAGATGTTTGGCACTTCACATTGATGGCTCGAGTCCACATGTTATTTTTCTTTTCATTTTCCACTGTCCAAAAAAAAGTGCTTATATTAACATATTCCTGAATTAGCATTTTCCTAAAATAAATAACAGAGCATTTGAACTTATAGTATTCATCAGTTACACAAGTTTGTATTCAGGAAATGTAAATAATCGTTCTCTTCTTCAATAAATAAAGAACATAGCTCAGAAGTGCTCCCCAAGTGATGGCCCCTTTTTTGTTGCTTGATAGGTCTGAAGAAGCCAGAATTTGGCAAAATGAGAATTCTCCCAATGAAGCTGGAGCAGGAGGAACACAGATGTTGAAAGCTGGTGAAGTCTACATGTAGGCTTCTCCAACACCCCTGCAAAGCAGATGTCAAGAAACGAAAGGGACAAATTAATTTTTCCTACTGGCTTGTGTTCTCTTATCCAGCTGTGGTAGCCTACAGCAAGTGACAGACTGCTGTAACACATTTTGGGCATGACATGCAATTTCTTTATACCCTCAGGTCTTTCCAGTTTTGTGTCTAATAGCAGAAAATTTTCCACCAACACTGTTCAGCTTCAGAAGGAGAACAAACAGATCTTATGCTTTCTAGGTGGGGCTCTGAGAATGTCAATGGTATTACAGGGTGATTTTTGAACAAGACACAAGAGAATCTCTATATTTTTATGAAAATATGTTGAAGCTCATTAACAAAAATATTTACTGCCTGTGCCATATGGATAAAACTTTAATTACCATGACTTTATGTAAAACCCCCCATGCCTACAATTTATCAAGTATTAATGCCATGTATGGACATAATAGTCAAAGAAAAGATTGCCTTGTTTTGTAGCAATGGACTAGAAAATGTCTGCTTAATTCTCACTTTTCTGCCCCTCTTTTAGTGAGCTAATTAAATGCCTTGGTCTTTAAGTTGCTACTTACACGATCCTTAACATAATCACACATTTTACAGATGGGCTTTCTAATTAACCATTCAAATCCTACAGAAGTAGTGGAAATAAAACAATTAATATAAAAAGAACTGTTATGTTAAAATGAAAGAAAAAAAAACCAAGAAAAATTTTAAAAAAACCATTAAAAATACACATTCTATAGAATATTTTAAGCATAATTTCAATGTTAATAGTATAACTCCTCTACAGTTTTCCAACTAATTCTGAAATGTTAGCCTTACAAAATTTCCCTTTGGTTTCATTCATCCAGTGAGGTGGAAAAAATATTTTTAAAATCCTTTATCCAACTGTGATGCAATGTGATGTTTTTTTTGGTTTTAACTGTTCACTTAAGTACTTGGTCATAACCATTAAGCACTGTTCCAGAATCCAAAAATGGAGAAAGCTGTGGAATTCCTTTCAGGGCTCTCAAATACACTGGCAAGCAAACCCACTGTCCTCTGGTAGGGAGGATTGTGGTTTTCCCTGTTTGATGCTGATCACTTCTCCCTGAGCACTATTAGATCATGCTTTCTAGAGGCTGATCCCTACAGCACTTCTAAGCAAGCAGGAATGATGCTTTCAGAAAACAGAGCAAATTACTGGCATTTTGAAAAAGTTACTCAGAGGTAGGTAGTTCTTAACTTTCCTCTAACCTCAGCCCTCATTTCAAATTTCACCCTGTCACTGCACAACAATCTCAGCATGATTCTCATGAGCAAGAAACAGACACTTGGTAAAGAGTAATCAGAACAAGACTGTTGCCCCATCTGCCTCATCCTTTGTTCTGGAAAGGTTTTGTTAGATGGAAAGTTAAACCATCATATTCCTCAGGCTCCATCTCTACCATTTCGCATTTTTGTATTTTGTTGTATGGAGAATCTTCTCAATTTATAATGAAATTCATGTGTGAGTCTTTACTTAAATATTAGGAGAATTTCATTGTCTTACAATTTGGCATTTCATATTGCTTTTGGAATATATTTCAAGATACAGTATATATTTGAAAGTTTCTAAAATAGTACTGCATTCTAAAACCTTTGTTTTCTTTACAAGTTTAGTAGGATACTAATGTTATCCAAAACAAAACTATTTTTAGATTGCAGTTATAAAAATGACTTCAATTTATATATTAAACCAATGTAAAACTGCAACAAAAGTTCACTTTTTAATTAACTTCCTTCTCAGGAAATCAACTTTAAATTTGTATTTTTTTCCAGCACAGGGTGGCTTTTTTTTTTTTTTTAATATCTTAGTAAAAACTGCATTTTTAAAGCTGCAGATATAAACTCCCAACTAATCATGACACAAAATTAGTCTATTTATGGCTACAAAAAGCAAGCCTTGTTCTCATTATGCAGTAAGTACTAGCTGTTTATAGATCTGACAGTTTGCTGGAAGTGATCCAAACCTATAGTGCTATTATTCCTTAGTAAAACTTAAACAGCTGTAGTCATGTAATTCAAAACCCTGGAAGGCTGCTGCAGTGCTTGCTCAACCTCAGTATACCATGAATGCTGGATGATGCCAGTCATACAAAGGATCCTCTGCTTCACATTATGAAAGAAAGACGTGAACTACAAACCTGAATGCAACCTGGAATTTCCAAACAGATGATCTTGTGACAGCCTTTGCAAGAGTGCAGGTATGGTAAACCTTTGTCTGTGAATTTTCTGCAGTGAGCCAAACTCATTTACTGTAAACTGGGGAAGCTTTGCATAAAAACCCACAAAAAAACAAGAGAGTAATTTGTTACAAATGCATGACACAGAATCAAAAGAACATAAAATGTCATAGTTAAAGTTTTCTGAAACTTACTGTAAAGAAAAGTCATTCAATATGAAATAGAATTGTCTACTTGCTGAAGTTTGAAAGCTCATTTCTTCTGCTGCATTTTTCTCTGCTCTTGTATTGCAAATTAGTGGGGAATAGCACTACCATGCAAGATATTTCACCATATGAGTCCAGTAACATTGTAAAATTATCTTAAGCAACTGCAAAATCAGTTGGAACTTTGTGCATATTTTGCAAGTATGACTTTTCAGTGTAAGTTTGTTGGACTGCTTTTGCAATTGATTTTACAAGCAGTGCCTGCTGGAAATGAAAACCAGATCTCTATCAAAAGATACTAAAAGCAGAAATGTGTAGTTTAAACTTCTCAAGTAGTATAATTATTTAGAAGAGTACTATTAAAAGAATCTGCAAAATAGAAAGAGTTACAGTTACAAAAGTGAGTAATGTAATTTTAGGTTTTGATCAGTTCTTTTGGAAAATATTTCTTTATACTAAACATTAATTAAGAGAAAGCAAATTGTCTAAGTGGAAAATGTTAATCAACAGCACTCTGTAAAATCAAGAATCTATACTCTGAAATTACTTAAATTTCCAGCTGCAGGTTTATATCCTACTGAAAACTATTCATTTGACTGAATGACATTCCCAACTGGAAAAAATAACAATTACCACAAGCACCACAAATGAAAGCATACAGAAAATCAAAACCTAGAATTAGGACTTTCTGCTCTGGTAGACATTTAGTCGTAGTCATGCAGTTGTGCAAGTCAGCAAAATTAGGCATTTTGAAGAAGATGGGAACTCCCACTGAGGAGCTGACTGCCTAAGGAGTGGCATACTGACTTTTGGAATTGACTTTATGCTTTCAATATAGAGTAGGAATTTACTTTACTTTTGGAATTGACTTTATGCTTTCAATGCATGCTGAACACAAATGCAAAGAGGAAGTGTAAAAAGAATGCCCTTGAAAAAAAAAACCAACAAAAATATTAAGTAACTATAAGTTTACATTTCATGAAAAAAACCCCAACAATGTGCATTAGAACAGATATAAGAATCTAAAGGCATGTGTTATTTGTGGTGCCTTTTTTTGAAATGGAAATGTTTAATTCATATTAAGTATAAGAGGTAAAGTATCCTTCTTTGTAGAAGGCGGAGCTGTTTTGCATTTCAGTGTGATATCCCACAGAAATGAGTAGGGAAAAATAAAACTTGGAGAAGTACACTTCCAAATATATCTGATAAAATAGATAATAAATTGACAGACTGGGGTAAACACTCTGGTAGCTCTGAGTCTTTTTAATGCATATGTTGCTGCAAGGCTGCACAGTTTAAGATACAGGTAAACATTTCTTGCTGTATTTTGAAGACTCAAAACCTCACAAAAACTTCGAAGAGATACTGATTTCCTTTACTGGTCATATCATCAGTATCATCAATCTGAGAATTTTAACACATGCCTTCTTTTTCCATTTTTAAAGTGACATCTTCCTTAAACTCAAGGAGCACACAGACTACCAAAAATCCTTGGTTTGTGTTACAGCTAAATTCTGCAGGAATTCTGTCATACCAGTTTTTCAATTAATTTTGACATTTGCAGTCTCAGGATCATTGTTTTAAAGCAATCTGACAAACTCACCTTCTGACTTTTATTCCTGATGGACACTGTTCATGTCTACCATATGTGACAGAAGTTTTCAGAGGGAAATTTTAACTATCTCTGTTGTGCAATATGGAGGCTAAAATATTTGTATGGAATAGTATGAGAGAATAAAAAATGAACCCTACACTTCCCCAGCTCCTTATTCCAATAAAGGATGTCTGATACACCACAGCAAAATTCAAATGCAGCATTATGAAATGCAATACTGCCACCTCTAAGCACTTTGTGTTAGTTACCACAGTACATAGAACCTGTGCTGAGCTAATGCTTTCAGGATTGCCATGTGAAATGTTCATAAAATATGTCTGCTATCAAATTCTTCACAGGACAGCAGCTTTTTTTACATCCCCATAATCTCAGAAACAATGAGCTTTGCTTTTTGTCTCAAAATTATCAATACAAAGAGTGTAATCTCATGGTTTTAAATCAGAAACATAATGTGTGACTGGAAAATTTCATATTAACAAGGTACTAGATAACTGCAAAAGGTCTTTTGTCAGTGGAGAATTTTTCTTTGCTATTTACACTTCAAAAAAATTTTGTTCCAAACTCCAGCATAAATATATGGAAATCTAAAAACACAAAGTATCAGCCAACATGGAAAAAACACAGATTATAATAAAAGTAATACTGATGAGATGAGTGGTAGAGTTGGAGACACTAATGCAAAACTTTGCCAAAACAAATGCTAGCTATGTGAGTATATGGCATTTCAGACAAAGAAAAACAAAAGTCTAAATGTATTACGCAAATGCCAAAGAAAAACATGTTTCTGAACTTCATGGGGATGTTGTTGAAAGACATACATTTGTTTTCCTCACAGGAAAGAGAATATAAAGCTATTTTTCAAATCCATATACATCTTTGTGATGGCTGCTCTTGTGAACAGCTCACCTCACTTCTTCCATGGCAGCTTTTAATCCAGCAATTCTACCTGCCAGGCAGACCTTGAGTCTCTAGGGATACCTCTGAAACAGGAATGGCAGACTTTTTAAAGACTGTTAAGTTCTCTGCCTTCAGCTTACTGAGCTTCCAAATATCAGTTTGGAATAACTCTTTCTTTTGCAGTTGTCACACAAGGCCTTGGCTCACACAATGCACCTACCCACAATCCTCTCTTTCCAAAAAAAATTTTTATTAACCTATCTAACTTCCAAACTTGTTGCATCATTATGAGGAACTGGACATGAACATGAAATTTTTGGATAGCATTTTCTTTTAAAAGTTTTGTGAAACTGTGCAATACATAAGAGAATCTAGCATATATTTTTAGATATACTAAAAAGTTATATAAATAAAAGGACTGTTATATAAATAAAATTTATGGGGCATTTATTTCAAATAAATAAGAGTATTTCTATTACACATGCCTCTAAATTTCCTGCAAAATTAAAGCAAACAGTTTCATATTTCTTTGTAATTTACCTTGTTAATAGATGCAGAGTTCCTTTAGTACTATTTCTATAAAACAGATTTTATTTAAATAGTACTATCCCTATACAACAGATTCAGCCAGACTTAAACTGGCTGAATAATAAAAATACCCAGAAGTATATTAAAATTATATTTGTATGTATATGTATGTCTCTAAGGGAAAAAATCTGAGTATCTTTAAATCACCATAATAATTTCTGTACATCTCAGCCATTTTCTTTGAAAGCCTCAAAGTAGAATACTGACAGATGTGATGCTATTACCTTGAAGTATGGTCATTTTATAATTTTAAAGGATACCTACAATATACAGTCCTACAGAGCACAAGGGACTTATCACTTGATTGAAGGTTAGCATATGTTAACACATTTTGCTAAACCAAGATTATTGTTAGCCAATCCTGGTATCTATAACCATTGGTGAATTTTCTCCATGAACTCTGGCATATTTCTCTAACCAGTAATAGAATTTAATAGAATATAATTTACAAAATTCTTCCTTTTTAGTTCTACCTTCTGGAACATTAAACTTGAGTAATTATAAGGCTTCCATATTTTATTGACCTGCAGAACAGGTACTACTCATATTGTTCCATTCTTATATAATGGGAACAAATGTCCTAGTATGATAAATGTTTCACAATAAATGTCAATATAATGCAAAGGCAAAAAGTCAGTACTTGTACATGAAAATGCAATAGTTCAGCCTGTGTCTTTTTCCATGTTGTGACCATCTTTTCCGTATTTCAGTTATCAGGCAAAAGCACCATCCAGATAACTGGAAATTCAATACCAGCCAATCCTAAAGAGGAAAGTTTGTGCTTTTGAAATCCATTCATACAACAAAGGATATGAGAGAGGAGATACATCAGTAAAAACAGGTATGTAGGTGGAAGATAACCACAACCTGTAAGGAGTGAAGGCACAGGGAGTGGTGAGAAAACTGGGGGGAATAGTGATGAGGAAAATCTCTGACACCTTGCATGCAAAAGCAGCACAAAGGGGTCTATTTTAAGTGTTTCAACACAAACAGTTGTAGCTTGGGAATCAACCAGCAGGGACTGAAGTCCATGCACAGGTACAGAGCTATGATTTCACTGGGACTCCAGAGATGCACAGAGATAGCACATCCAACTGAAGGCATGCAATGAAAGGTTCCAGAATATTTAGGAATGACAGCCCAGAAAGCTGAGGATGGGCTGCACTCTATGCAAAATCATGCCTGGGCTTTGCATTGAAATGGGTGACAAGTCAACTAAGAGCTTATTTGTAATGATTAGAAGCCAAACCTATGAGCATTACATTGTGGTAGGGATCTGCTGCAGACTGCTTGAGATGAGGTGAGATGGTGGATGAAACCTCTGGGCAGCTGAAGGAAGCTTTACTCTTGCCCACCCTAGTCACTCATGAGAGACTTCAGCCACTCCTATATGCTGCCAAAAAATATGGCTGGGCATGAACAATCCAGAAGACTTCTAGAGTATGTTGAATACAATTTCTTGATCCAGCTGGCTGACAAGTGGTCTAGGGAATGTGTTCTTCAACAGGTGAAGGAATGTGAGCTTGAGTTAATGTCAGCCTGAATGAACTTAAATGGTTTTGGTTATTGCAGCCATGGAAATGAGAAAATGAGAAGTTCAAAATCCAGACAGAAGAAAATTGGACAAACTGTAGAAGAAAAAGCCCTGAACTTGTTAGTAGATTTTGGCTAGTTTAGGGTTCTGTTTAACAGGATCTCACACTAGACAGCCCCAGAGGGCAAAGGGCTCAGGAGAACTGGTTAATCTTCAAGGACAAGCTACTCCATTACTTTTTACCCTTGGTTTTTACAGCTAAGGCCTGTCTGAAGGCTTCCCAGGTGCCTGGCTGGAGCCTGTGAGCAGAGTCTGTGAGAGTGAAGCAATACCCATCGTAGAAGAAGTTAATGTCAGGGAGCACCTGAGGAAATGGGATGAGACAGGGTGCATCCAAGAGGAAGAAAGCTGTCTCTTGTCATTGAGAGGCCTCACTCACTTTTGAAAGGTCATGACAGTCAGAGGAGATTCCTAATGACTGGAAGATAGGAAATGTCACTTCCATTTTCAGGAAATGGAAGAAGGTCCAAGAAACTACAGGCCAGTCAGCCCTACTTGAGTCCCTGGAAGGTTATGTAGCAAATCCTCCATGAAGCCCTGTCCAAGCACACAAAGGATGGAAAAGTGACAGCAAACAGCCAGCACGAGTCTATCAAGGGCAAAGCATTCTGCACTAATTTGATAGATTACTAGATCTATTGATAAGGGGAGAAAAGCAGCCCTTACATCACTAACTTGACTATCCTAAACCATTTGTGTTTGAAGGTCTTAAGCTGTATTTTACCTACAGTAATTTTCAAAAGCTTGTGTGAAAATATTGGTGTTTCTGGGCTAGAATACTGGATATACACTTCACTAAAAAATGGCTAAAAATGATACAAATTATTTTTTTATATACTTAACACTAGAAATAGCCTATAAATTCATGAATATATTAAGAAACATAATTTCTGAACAAAATATTAATGTTATTCTTAGATTAATTTATTATAAGAAAAATTTGCCTGTAACATTGCCTTTTCTAAGAAATTATTAATTAAAACAAAGTCAAAAATTGTTTTTCTATCAAGGAAGAGCAATGAAAAAACATTTAAAAAATTCATGGAAGCAAGCTAAAATTTAAAATGTTAAACTGAGAAAAAAATGGACAAATACACAATGGTGATTGCATTCTTAGACACATTTAAAATTAAACCTCTTAAAAATATCAAGAATTTAGTGAGACATTTGTAGAGCCCAAGTGGCTACTGAAGGAATAAAGGAAGTTGTAAGCAATACAGGATTAAAATGTAGTGTTGACAACTCCAAGCTTATAATAACAACAAACCCCTCCTCCCAGACTGGTAAAGTTTTGAAGCCTGTTTATCAAAATTAATTGAGATTGAATATATCATTTTGCCCTGGTAGTGTAGAAAACCAGTGATTCATGGATTATCTCTGAATCCAATTAAACTCCATTTTTAAAGTACTTAAGAACACAAGTCTCTACTTTTTATCAGGAAGATTTGTAAACATAATAGCCACAGCAATTGAAAAAATCTTTCTTCTTGGAATAAATTGGAGTTTGTAGAAAGAGTTTGTATTTCTTATATTTAATCCCTGGCATTCACAGATATTTAAGTCTTGCAAATTTTTTAATTCACCTAAAACACCCAAAAATAAACAACAGACTCCAAACCCAAAATGAAATTAAAAACAAAACAAAACAAAAAACCAAAGAAAACAAGCCAGCACAAAAAACCAAACCCAACCAAGCCAAAAACTGTCATATTAAAGATGAACAGTTCAAATTCTCAGAGTATGACATAAATGTAAGAATTCCTCATACAGATTCAATCTATCTGGGCCAATATCCTGAACCATGGTTGCAGCAGATTACTGAGATGAAAGCACAAAACCCCAAAAATTGGGGTAAACAATCCTGAGAAAATGACTTGAAAACAAGCCCACCCTTGAGCACAAACTAAAACTGGCAGTCTGATGGCTTTGACTCTGTATGTGTTCCAGTTGTTCAGCACTCAAGGAGTTGGAAAAGACCAGCTTCAAACTCCTTGTTTGAGCTCATCTTCCAAGATTAACTTGAATACAAAAAGGTCCACCCTGATGGTGTTTCCTGAACACATGAGAATCTCTTAACAAAAATCAGTGAGAAATTGGTCCATATAGTTTCCCATGTTTAATCATAATGAAAAACAGTAGACCAGAGTCAGTAAAAACTAACAAACAAACAAAAAGAGATAGGACATTAAATCTTCAAAGTATTTGTGAAGTTCCAAGCAGTGTGATGATCGAGTACTTGACTGCATATTATATACAATCCTCCATGAAAATGCCCATTTCATCTGTCCTAATGTTTTATTTTTCTTCCAACACAGGGAACTCACAAAGCCCAGCTGTGCCTCCTCAGATCTGTACAACACTGATTCGGACTATCCAAAAATTTCAAGTATTCCAGCTGTCACAGAAAAGAACTGGGACCAGCTGAATGTCAGGATGCAAGTAGTCACTATTATATTATTAATTCTTCTTTGTAGTGCATCTGACTGTAGGAGGACAAGGAATAGGAGTTTGAGAAACAATGAAAGGGAAAACATCTTAAGGAGAGCATCTAGCACTGTTAAACGCAATGCCCGAGACCTAACGTGTGATATTTACACTTATCTTCATGAGAAATACTTAGACTGTCAGGAAAGAAAATTGGTTTTTGTGGCACCTGATTGGCCAGAGGATATAAAACACATGCTGCTAGCAAGAAACAGAATTCGTAAATTAAAGAATAATATGTTTTCTAAGTATAAAGCACTGAAAAGTCTGGATTTACAACAGAATGACATATCAAAAATTGAGAGCGAGGCTTTTTATGGTTTGGATAAACTTACCACGCTCTTACTTCAGCATAACCAAATTAAGATTTTATCTGAGGAGATTTTTATTTATACACCCAGTCTAAACTACCTTCGTCTCTATGACAATCCCTGGCATTGCAGCTGTGAACTAGAAACTCTTGTTACAATGCTACAGGTTCCAACAAACAGGAATTTGGGAAATTATGCCAAATGTGTGCATCCAGTAGAACTGAAAAATCAGAAGTTAAAGCAGGTAAAAGCTGATCAGCTATGTAGTGAAGAGGACAGGCAGGATCCCAAAAACATAAAACGGGAGAAACCTGAACCTGCCAAACCAGAATTTGATTCCTCTTTGTGCCACATGTATGTGTTTCCTGTGACAACTCTGAACTGCAGAAGAAAAGGTTTGTATCTGTCATTATAACTGAATTAATGATTTATATATATATATGATATATATTTATTCTGTTTATTTAATCCTTTCTACACTTATTCGCACATTATTTACTTCAAATGAACTTAGTATAGCACTCGCTTTGCTTAAACTGATATTGTTAATTTTTTTTCTCTTATAAGTATCAGCAATAAGCAGGAATTCTTCCTGCATTTTACTTCTGCTCTGCAGCCCAAATTCCACAGATATTCCTTAGTGCTGTAATGCATTTAACAGAAATCAACAGGATCAAAACTAAGCATATTACTTAAGTTACTAGTCTGATTGTACAACTATAAACATACTAATCAGTCAGATTACAGCTCTGCTGAAACTGTTGAACTGATACAGACAAGCACACAGTGTCTTTTCTTCCTTCCATTGTACAAACACAAAAACAGCAATAACTTTAACAGAGGTGAGCTGTGAAGCAGGACTGGAGCAGCCAGCTGTGTTTTCAATGCCCAGAGGAACCTGATTGCAAAGGAAAGGCTTTGCATCCTCACATTTGCTGCACAAGATTTCTTCTACTAAGGGAAGAAATTTTATGTTTTTGTTCATAAAGAAATAACTCCTCTGTGTCCTTCCTCCCAGCACCCAGCAAACAATTCAAAGTTGAAGGGACTTCAAGAAATGTTTTGCAGACACTTGGATCCATTCCATCTCTAAATCTTTCTCAGGCCCCTAAGAGCCACAGTTAAGCCCTGAGGGTAAACCAGATGGGGTATATATCAACACGAAAATGCACACTTATTTGTCCTTTATATTTCCCATATTTTATCCCATGACAAAACAAAGCAAACAAAAAAAAACAATTCAGAGAATAATTCTTTAACATAACAATTCTGAAAGAAGCATGGCTTGAAGCAGCCAACATTGTGAGACCTTTTCCCCAATTTTAGCAGAGCTTAGCCTGCATGTTTTATTCAGCTGAACTTCTATCTGCTTTAAGACCAACTTGATTTTATATAAAAATTTCAGTTGCACCTTTATGCCAGAGAAAAGCTCAGAATTCAGTATAAGTAGATAATATCTAAATATCAAGGATTAATGATTTCAGTAATTGATTACATGGCTTATCTACTATGTATGTCATAAAAATGGTCTGTGTTCTTTATTTTTTTTTCACCCTGTAAATTCTTTTCTTGTCTGTCTGGCTCAATTTTCTCTTTCTTTTACCATGAAGCTACTACATCTTTTAATTAATGATTTATGCTGCTTTTATTATTTTTAATGTTCACCTATCTTATGTTTCCTTGTAGATAACATCTTAATAATTAGATTATCGATTATGATCTTAATTGTCCTTCATAGAATCTTATATCACTCTTACTATTCAGTGAACTGTTATTGAAAAAAGCCCAGGCATAAATTATAATTCTATTATAAGCAAAGACTGACTTCACACTCTCCCCTCTTAGTGGTATCAAAGAGATGACCTGAATACACAAATATACCTAAAAACTTCTGGGGAAAAAAATTTTACTTTTTCCTCTAAGTCCATAGAAACATTCAATGTGATTTGATCTTCATGGGAGTTTCAAAGAGGTTTATGGTATTTGAAAGCATGGTTTATTGTCTTTAATATTAATAATGGAGGAATAAAGTTATTTCAACCTCTACATGAGAATACTAGGGGGTACAGGGACTGCCTCCTCCAGGTCAAGAAGAAAGTATATCAATCCAGAACTTCCTGCATGCCTAGCATGGACACACTGAGTATGTTTCAATACTTTTTGGAAGTACTAGATCTACTGTGCATATGTTTGACAGCTGGATGCAGATATCCCATGGATATTTGGTATTTCTGAACATATGGCAATCTTTGATGAAAGCATTGTACTTACTGTCTTCATATATGAATATTGTACAGCAGATGCACAATTTCACTGGAATTTTAATCAGAAATAGGAGTGTAATGCACAAAAAATCCAGGGAAAACACAAAAACATCTCTAAATCTGTGTGGAGAAGAATTCAGAATAGAAAAAAAAAAGTGCATCAGTTAACAAACCAGTAAGATGACATGAAAAGCTGCAATCCATTATTCCTTTACAATGGAAGGAATGGAATGACAAGCACTTGCTCTACCACTACTAAGTATGTCTAAAGAGGTAGGACAACAGGTAGAGGTTGAAATAACTGGTTGAAATGCCAGAAACCTCATGAAAGAAACATCTTAAAAATATATTTATCCATGTGTATGTTCTCTTTTTTAAAAAATAATTTGCTTATATCTTGTCAGACCAGTGATATGCCAGACCCTGTGGGACTCCAGAATGAAATACTCTATGCCCTTGATTCTGTTTTACAAAAAAAACCCAAAACAAACAAACAAAAAAAAACCCCTAAAAAGGCAAAAAAGTAAGGAAGCAAAAGCAGTTTGTTTGCATTTCTACAAAGAACTTGTATTTTCAAGGACAGTTGAAAAAAGAGTCTGCTTTCTAGTCCTTCCAAACTCTCCAAGTCTCTAAATTCAAGCATTATTTGCATTCATTTGATAAATAGGCCCTGAAACTGTGACATCTGCAGAAGCAGGAAGCAATCCAACCACAGCAGGCTGGAGTGGTTATAATATTTATGTATTTATAATACCACAGCTCTGCTTATAATCAGATTTAAGGCGGGAAGACTCTGGTATGTTGCTGTAGTCTCATCTCAAAAATACCTGACTCATTAGATATCTTCAGAACTTCAAAAGTACCACACAGAGTCCAGCACAGATCCAGAAACTCCTTGCTTTCATTCAAAGATGGTCAAACAAGAGACACTGCTCATTTTCTTGTTATGACAGTGTAGGATTAGAACACTCATTGAGCAAATATAATAATCCTGGAGATTAGGTTTGTTAACATTACCCTGAGAGGGTTCAAACCACAGTCTGCACTTCTCAAGCATGGGCCCTTACTACTGGAGTAGGAGCTGCTCTTTCTGGAGTTCTTTTGCAAGGAACACTGTAAGGATACAGACGCCAATGGCTGAGAGGTCCTCAGCTACTTTGGAACTGCCAGTGATAGAAGTAGGAGAGAGAAGCAGATAAAATACCACTCTGCTGCCTGGGTGGTTTTTATATAGTTACTCTGGTTTCTTTTTTTTTTAAGCAATCAAGCCCTTCACACATATATTTTTATATTAGTATAAAATATAAATATATAGTAATATATTAGTATAAAACAGGCTACTACTTACCCTATTCCTATGTGAATGGTCTAGTTCTACTAAAATAAAAATATAAATCACAGAGGTTTTACTATATCCACTAATGAAGAGAACAATTTTCAGATGAAATGTAAAGGTACAAGTAAAGAAAGAATGAGATTCAGAAGTTGAAAAAACATGGTGGCACTAGTAGAGGGGATAAAAGGGAAAGAAAACAAGAAAAATGTTAGACTGACAATACTCTGTCTGGCATGCAACTGTAATACCTAAGTAGTAAGAATAATCCAAAGCTGATACAAGTTGTGTCTTTTTCATTTTTTAAGATTTAAAGAAAGTTCCAGGCAACATGCCTCCAGATATAGCTAAACTTGATTTGTCCAACAACAAAATTAGACAGCTACGAGCCAAGGAGTTTGAAGATGTCAGTGAACTGAAGATATTAAATCTAAACAGTAATGGAATAGCATACATTGATCCTGGTAAGAATAATTTTAAATACTCATTTAAAATTATTTCTCTTTTATTAAATATTGTCTCATCAGATATAAACTGAGTGGGAGGGGGAAGGATTTAAAAATCTAGAAGTTGGTGCAAATTTTACCTTTTTTTACATTTCAATTTATCGAGTAAAGGTTTGCACTGAAATATATTCATCAGGAAAATCAATAGAGAAAGACACATTTCAGTTGCCCTTTCTGAATACTAAACTAACCAAGTGCAAAAGGTAATTATTAGGACTCAAGTGTCCCTAATGGCAATTTGCTTATAGCCTATGTTCATTTGGACTTAATTACAAAAGCAGATATAAACAGGGTGAGAGAAAGAGAGATAAAATGCATCATGCAAAAAAGGGTTTATCTAGTACTATATTGGCAATTAAACAGCATCAGAAAGTGTTACTATCAGTAAAACAGTACTTGTGAGGTTTAACATTACACAGTTGATTTATTTAAATTAAGACTTCTGCTATTAAATGAAACAGTGTCCAGCAAAAAGTATGAATGGCTCTCTGAAATGTAACTCACAAGCATTTTTATGAAGCTCCATGTTCACTCCATTCCAATTCTTAAAATGTTAATTTGAAGGTTCTATTCATGCACACAAATACTTGCATACAGGAAAAAACCTCTGGCCCTGCACAGTGTCTGATAATAAGTTTCCATATTCCTACTTCTGTATCATGACAATAACAACAGGATTCAATGAGCAAATCAGGCATTCATCCACCTCCACTGTCTCTATTCTACACTCAGGCACACTCATTAAGTGTTTTATAGCTTTACCAGCAGTGCAACTCTCTAATATTTCTCACTTCTGAAGGCATGTGCCATATTTAAAAATTCAATGTTTGACAAATCCTTTTATAGCCTCTAGCCAAAATAAAACAAAAAAACCCCAGTAGCTGTAAAATTATAAAAATGTTTTTCCTCTTCTAGATATGAATGTTTTTCCTGTCACAGATATGAATGGTTTTTTCTAAGTTAACTTTATAAGGTACCAATAACTATTTTTCTATTGATTAGCTGCTTTTTCAGGCCTCAATAACTTAGAGGAGCTGGATTTATCAAACAACAGCTTGCAGAATTTTGAATATGGAGTGCTGGAAGATCTTTACTTTCTGAAGATACTGTGGCTGAGAGAGAATCCTTGGAGATGTGATTACAACATACATTATCTTTTCTACTGGCTGAAGCATCACTACAATGTTCATTACAATGGCCTAGAATGCAAAATGCCTGAGGAATACAAAGGATGGTCTGTTGGAAAATATGTCCGAAGTTATTATGAGGAATGCCCAAAAGACAAGCTTCCTGTTTATCCAGAAACTTTTGATCTGGACAAAGATGATGAGGAATGGGAACGACACAAGGAGCAAACAGTTCAGACAGTAAAGAAGCATGGAGTAATTGTCACTGTGATAGGCTAATAAGGGAACCCTTTCCTTAGTAGGTTTAAATATATGATACTTTGAGAAAGAAATACATGCTGTTTACATTTGTTCTAATTATTCTGTTGGTTTGTAGGATTATCTGCCTACAAAGATGTCTGTATATTGCCAATAATAACTACAGAATGACATTGGTTCGACAGCATCCTTCATCTAGTAATTGTTTTTGACAATTTGTTCTGGACACTTTTGTGAAATACTTTGGCAAATATTTGAAACTATACAGTAAAAATCAATAGACACAAATGTACATAATATGGTGGGAAGAAGCTGCCTTATGTATGAACACAGTTTATGTGTTCACACAGAAATAGCTGCAGGATTGTGACCAAGACCCATTTTTTCTTGAATGTATTGACAGTTCTTTGTATCTATCAGTTTCCTGAAATATTCCCAGAAAATGTTTCTAAGATTTTTATATTGACTTCCTGTTGTTTTATTGTAGACCAAAAAACCAAACTTAAGACTAACCTTAAATACAATTCCAGAAAAAGAGGAAAGGCAGTTGTTATACTAATTAGGACTCAAACACAGAAGGTGGGTTTCACTTGCTGATTTACCAGTGTTCCTCCTCAGTCCTGAATGAATAACTGAGCCTCTGCCTCTTCCATACCTGAGGTGCCTTGAAATGATAAGTAGCCAAGACATGGTTGGTTCCCAAGATCCAGCTCCACATGCTCATAATTGTTTTGTTTGGTTTTTGAGGCAAGCAGAGCTGAAATCTCTCTAGGAAGAATTGTAGGTTGTTGTTGTATCAGTTTGACACAGATTATGTGCCATCACTTCTACATGATGAAGATTACGTGAAGGATGCTGTGGTCTGCATCCAGCACATCAGTGCCCACCCAAACTGAAGGTAAGTATGCTTTTGATAGCTCAGAGTGTGGGACATTCTCTAAGTTCACTCTTCTCTCAGCTCATTTGTAAAATGCATGTTACAGAACATCCTTGTCAAACAGCTATCTATGTGAATACTCATTGATTAAAACCTGTGATCATTCTAACACTATAGCAACAGGGCAGAAAAAATGCCTCAGCTAAATAGACGAGATATAAAGATAAAATTTCTATCTAAAGATAAAATTCCTTGCTGCATAATATACTTAGATCACTAAGAAATGTGTACGTGCAGAGTAGAAATTCAGGGCCAAAACTTTAAATTTCTCTTGACTATCAGGGAAGAAGTTCTGGAAGACTCCATGGAGAAACTTTGCTTCTTTAAAGATCTGGAGACAATTATGGTATTTTTGCATTCCTCCGGTGCTTTGACCACGAGTCCCAAAGGTGGCTCATTTTGTTCTACAAGACATAGCACTCAGTGCTTTAGTGCTAACATGAAATAAAAGAACAACATAAAGGAAAAAATCAGGAGATATTGAGGGTGGTAGGAACGCCAAAGAATCTCAAAGCAAACACATCCCATTATTATTTGCATTCCTTTATGTTCTCCATTATTCAGATATGAATAATTTAATGGTGCTTTGCTGACAAACTGGGTAATTTAGCCATTTCTTCCACAATATCCTTCAAAAACTTTATAGCAAAAATACAAGAGTATCTGACTCATCCCTGTTCCTGGAAATATCTTAAGCATTATCTTCACTGTTAAAGGTTAATCCTGATAAGACAGAACAGAGAGGAATATCCCATTTTGCCAGTAACATTCACTAAATAGGGCATATTCTGGAAACTTAAAAGTGCTGAAAGTAAAAAAAGAAAGTCTGCCACAAATAGTAGCAAGTATTTAGTAATGTTGTCCTCCTCCTCTCAAATTCTGGAGAATTATCTCAGTACAGAACCACTGGGTCTGATTGAAAAGGACAGGCAATAAAACCACAGCAGAACATCTGTTATTGGCAGCACAGCCAATGGTGAAAATCTGAGTTGGAAAATATGCATTTATAGACCACGTTATGTTAATTCCTGCAAAGAGTCAGTGCTGGGAAAAAACACTAGCTTAAGGCAGGCTAAGTCTGGGTAGAAAAGACAATCCTGGAGAAGTTTTAGAAAAAAGAAAAATATAAGACAAAAAATCTGTGTGAGTGGTCTCTGATCTCTCAGGTCAGCAAAAAGTACCAGTTGAAAGAGCAGTGGGATAAGACTGAGGACCACATGCAGTGGCCTAACTGCTCTTGTTTGAAGGCCCTGGGGATTCCCAAAGAGACACCCCCACTGAGGATGTGGCAGAATAGACAACTATAATTGCAGTAGTTGCAACTACAAATAATGTAAGAACACAACAATAGAAATAGGAGGTTGGGGCAAGGATATTATGGGTTAGCATGATCTCCTGCAATGACTCATATTCTTTGAGAAAAGACTGTATGAACAGAAAAAGCATACAGGAGTTATGAAGTGGTGCAGAAGGAGGCAGCACAAGAAAAAAGACAATAATATATGTGAAAAACATACATATGGGGGAAATTACTAACAATTGATAAAACCTTCGGCATTACAGGGTTAATTGCTATTTCTCTGAGCTCCCAAAAAATGTACTGTAAAGTACAACCTCCATCAAACACCACAGCCACAAAACACAATTTAATGTTGACATCTCTGTGCTTCTGTACTGTTTAATCAAAAAGCTCCCAGAAGAGCTTCCATGTCTACAAGAAAATCATGGGCCTGCCTCTTCTTTTATAAGCTCTTTAGGTCTCTTCTTTCAATAACTTCTATCGATTTCCCTTCTTTCTCTGTCCAAAGCCAGGAAATAATTGCATGATAAAATTGCATGAAGGCAATTGAGTTGTCTTCCTGACATGCAGTGCATGTCCTAGGAGTGCTGCCTTAAAGGATGAACTACAGTGCTCTACAGAGGCAGTGCCCCTTTCTCTACACAGCCACATAAAACACAGAAAAGATCATTTTGTGCCATGTTTTCCATGACAGAATACAGGAAAAATAGATATGTCTGTCAATACTGGAAATAAAACACTTCAAAAGCTTCTGAGGAAATTTTAGCTCCTGCACTATGAATACTAATGGCAGCATTTAAAGGCAGTTCCCAGTCACACATGGAAGACAAATGATTCTCCACGATCTCTGAGTAGGTGGAGGAATACCACAAACAGCTGAGCCATAACCCATGCATCTCATACACTCATATTCTCTGGCACAGTAACACAATGATTTGCCACAGAGAGTCTGAGCTGGAATCATATTGACATTCACATGCAGATATTAGACAAAGACTTCTATTTTATGAAAGCATCACAGGCCAAAGTAAAGAGTACATAAAGCAAATTTTTTTTAAATTGCAGATAATTAATTTATCCAGAAAACCCCACAAACATGTTTAGTCAGACAAACAGACCTGACCCACAGTTAAAATAATTCCTTTTTTAACATTAACAATAAAGGCATGTTGCCAAAATCTGTGTAATCTTGGATTTATTTGAAAGATGAGGTCAGAGTTGTAGCTCGGATAATTTCGAATGGCAAGGTAGCCTATAACTGAACAGACAGCTCAACTCAGTTGGTTAGGTGAAAAAATGTCAAAGGAAAAGAATCTCAATATGATTTTCAATCTCTAAAAGAAAATAGATAGTTTTGCATCAACATTAAACCATCCACAAGAACTTAAAAAATGGTACAAGTAGGCAATATAATAAATATAGCTAGCCAGTGAGTTTCAACATAAAAACATATGTAGTTAATCTAAATATCAATAGCATACTGATTAAAATGCATTTCATGCTAAAAAGAAAACTATTGTGTATCTTCAAAGATAGAAGAAACAGCTTTAAAATCAATGTTTTCTAAAAGCCCCTGTAGATTGTCATATATGATTCATCACATAGTTTAAAATAGCACTCAGTAGATGTAAATAGACAAAATGTTTGATTTTGAGGCTACAGAAAACATTAATTATCTACAAAAATGGAAAATGCAAGCTTTGTAGAGACAAGAATTGAATTTAGTAAGATAAATGAAAATGGATGGCAATCAACATACTGACACTCCAACAGACATAATCAACACTAGATATGAATCAGTTAAATAATGGGCCAGTGAAGGCTGTTTGTATACAAAATGTAATTCTATCACAACTGTTCTTTACTTATTTTTAGCTCTAGATGCAAAAAACTTACAATGATTTTAGTTTTCTACCCAAATACATAGGGAAAACAATCATAGAATTATTTAATGTTTTTAAGTACAACGCCTATAAAGGAGGCTGTGTATGGTTTATTTTGCCTTGCTTTCTTTATTAGCTCCCAAAATTCATGATACTGGATTAAATTCTGTCACTAAACAATTTGTATGCTGGTATCATTTTATCCTGTAATACAAAAGCAAAACCATGACCAAAACACTTTTTATTCTTAGCCAGTTTTTCTTTTTCATCACCAATCTAGAGACAAAATCATTCTCACCCATAACTACAGTCATTTTCTAAAGCAAAAGAAATCACTCAAATTGCTATAGGCTGCATCAACAATTTCAATAATTTAAATAATAAATGCATTCTAGTCTCAAAACATAAAACCCCCTTTTTTATTTTGAAAATAAAAACATTTTCCTTTTCTTTTTGTGCATTTGAATTCAGTTAAAGTGTAGGCTAGAAAAGACTCAATCAGTAACATTCTCCTGCTTCAGAAATACTGTGCCAGGAATCAAAAATGTTTGGGATGTTGCCTAGTTTTTCTTCTCATGAAAACACTTCCAAGATGTTTTCAGACTCTTTGTGATAAGATAGACGAGTAACAGTTGGGATGCAGGTATTCCTTAAAAATCAAATACACTTTCACACTAGGACTAAACCTCTCACACTGATCATCATAAAGGCTTTTAGTTTTCCTGCTCACTTCTCTGCTAAGTGGAGCATACAAACATATTGAGAAAAATATTACTGACCTGAAACTATTGCAAAATGCTGTGACAAATGGAATTAACCTCCAAACCCTTGGTCACATGTACTTACGTGCACAGAATCAGGAAGAACTAAGATGCTTTTTTACATTTAGAAGGACTTTGATTTGGCAATAGAATCAAGTACTGATTATTTGTGAAGACCACATAAACCTAGGACCACAGTTAGTTTGGGGGGGTGGGTTTAGCTTGTTTGTTGTTGTTGTTGTGGTTTTTTTGGGGGGGTTGGTTTTTTTTGTTGGTGAGCCTCTTGTTGGAGGCCAGTAACTAACAGTATAGCCCAGGGGTCAGTACTGGGGTGAGTCCTATTCAATATCTTCATTAATGACCTGGACAATGAGACAGAGCAGGGCTGCAGAAGACACTGAACTCAGAGCAGGGTCTGATGGACCAGAGGGTCATGCTTGCCATCCAGAGGGACCTTGACAGGATGGAGAAAGGGGCTGACAGAAAGTTCAAGAAGTGCAAATTCTGGCATCTGGGAAGGGACAACTCAAGGCACCAGAACACTTTGGGGGCAGCCCAGCTTGAAAACAGGCTGTCAGAACAGGACCTGGATGTCCTGCTAAACACCAGGCTGAACCTGAGCCTGTGATGTGCCCTTGCCAAAGAAGATGGGTGGTATCCTGGGCTGCATTAGGAATCCTGCCAAGAGATTCAGAGAGGTGATTTTTCCCTTCAGCACAAGTGAGGCCATATCTGGAGTAGTGTCCAGTTCTGGGCTTCCCAGTACATGTGAGACATGGACACACTGGAGAGAGTACAACAATGGGCAAAAAGATGGCTATGGAATTGGAGCATATTCCCTGTTAGTAAGGCTGAGACCTGTGACTGTTCATTTGGAGAAGGCCCAGGGGGCTCCTAGCAAGGTAGCATTTACCTAAAGCTAGGCTAGTGAAAAGAACAGCAGCCTCAAAGATTCAAACATAACACACATGGATGTCACTTCTGCATAATATTTTCTACATGTTTACATGCTAAAATGTCACATATCCACAACCATTTTCAGTACTGAATTACACCGTCACATGCTGAAATATCTGATAGGCAACACTTAAAATCTGCAATTCTAAGTATGAATAAGAAACCAGAAAGGAACACAGTTAATCACATCCTTCATCATCAACTTTTATATGAGCAAAACTTCATGCTTGTAATGTAATTACCTTTATAACTGCACAATAATGCACTAATGGCAGCAGTTTAAACTTGATATGGTAATTGGCTGATAACAAAAATAAAAAAACACTTTCTAATTTTATCCCATATCCTGTCACTGAAGAGAATTTTTTCTTAAATATTTCCAAAGTTTGAATTTAAGATATGTAAGTTAATAGTAAGATATCAGCATGAAAACACAGCAAAGAAGCCACTGTGGTTTATAGAAGAATATTTCCATATTAGCTACACAACTATCCATAGACTATAAATTCATTAGATAGAAATGGAAAAATCAGTAGGAAAATTACTGATAATGTGTCTTTTCCCACCAGCATTTAATTGCTTTGGTAATACAATTCAGGTAATTTGCCTGCTCCTCAACGTATGTTCAACAAGCTGTCTCTCTTCACTTCTTCCAGGTTTTCTGGCTTTGTGTTCTTATCATAGAATTTTTGGAACTTGTTATAGCCATGCTCATTTTAAAGATTTTTAGCTGATTCAGAATGCAGTTGGGGTTTACAAAGATTTTTTTAAGGTATAGAAATGTGTAGGCCTTTTTGATAGCAAATTCTTCTTGTGCATCTCTTCAAAGACCTGCATCCACGATAAATATAGTTGGATCCATCCTGGGCTTCTGTAACCAAAAGTCTGTTTAATTTGGACATGTGGATGACTTCCTTAACTTCAGAACTCCACCTAATTTAAAACTCAGTATCAAGACCACAGCAGCCACCTTTAAAACACAGCAATTATTTTCTGTCAATAACTCAACATCAGGGTACTGTGGTACCACTGACCTTTTTTAGGAAACTGTAATTTACAAAGCAAATGGTTCCCAGCTGGCCCTGAGGACAGATCTTGTCCAGCCATCAGTAAAAACTCACAAATTTGTTGGCACAGGAGCAGAACAGAAAGCTGGAATAAATGATAGTGTGCTAATAATTATATTTACTAAATAGCCTGTAATTTTGAAATGATCCATCACCAAACATCATCTATAGTGCCAGAGACAATAAAGGCCACTAATCATAAGTTCCAGAACTTTGAAAAGTTCAGGCATGCTTTATTTTCCATAGTCTGTGAATGCTCAGAGCAAATACATATTTGGCCTGGAAGAGCCAACACCCAATAATGATCTCCTGTTGAAGGAGACTGTATCTGCATTCTGGGTCCACAAAAAAGAGAACATGAGGATTCACAGAGGGACAAAGGAAGAGGGAAAAAGCTCTGCCTTTCTGCAGCAAATGGTCAGGCACTCAGCCAGAGCAAACCTCTGCTCTGTCTTCTGAAGAGAAGAGCTCTTTCTGCATTTCCCATACCAAATAAAATAGTGACAGCTCAAGAAAAACAAACCACACAGGTGACAACCACACAGATTCTCTCTGGATCAAGGGAGCTGCAATCTTTTAAATAAAAAATGGAAGCATTTTGGTAGGCTTCCTGCTTTTCTGTAATAATTTTTGCTCCCTCTGCACTTTACACATCAATAAAGCTATTGTTTTGTAGCTTATCCCCAAGTTCCACAGCCCTAGCTCTCAGCATGTCCCAGGACATGCTGAATTGTACCAGAAATGTGTGTTTAGGTGACTTAGTTGACCCATTGTCTACAAAAGTGTACGCAATATAAATGTACACAATTAAAAAATGACTCAGTTATATGCATTCTAACCTAATCATGGAAATCAAACCAATCAGTGCAACTGCTATTAAGAATGGACAGAATTTGAAACTATTATTCCCTGAGAATGCCCTGATACATTCCAGAAACAGGACATCTTTAGCCAGCCCAATCTGGTCAGACTACAATTTTAAGTATTTTAAGATACCAGTTTGTCTTCTGACTTTCTTAATTTGATTTTCACACCATCCTCACCTCTCATCATGCATTCCATCTAATCAAAGCTAAGACTCCAAGTGTGTGATCCCTCCTGTTTTAACCCTATCACTGCACTCTTCACCTCCCAGGAAAGCATCCCAACTCTTTCCAGCCCATACTTCTGACATACACCCCATTTCCCTGACATACACCCCATTTCCCTAACACCTCCCAAACATTATCACTGCTCAGTCGGGGGAGAAGGGAACCAGAACCATCTGTCCTGGCACAGAACACAGGAACCTGTCTCTCCAGGCACTCATGGCATCAAGTTGTCACAGCCCAACCTGCAAAAAGACAGGTAGGTAAATTGTTGGACCAAGAACATTTAATTTACACAGCATAACTTTAGATTATATATTATGTATTATTTGTCTTATGCAGACCAGCTACCTAGGCTAACATGTCTTTTTTTCCTTGTTGGTCTCCACACACATGTTCCACTTCTGTATAATAACTTTTAATATTTAGATATTATAATGGATTTATTGTAGGGCCATCTTCCACTGGCTTTTTTCTCATTCCTTTCCAGCAAATTTTATTTTATCCATGTTCTGAACTGTAAAACAGAACGAGTAATTTATTACAGTTTCTGAACTGAAGTAAAATCCACAACACTGCAATTTGCTGTAAAATTCAAAGCAGTCAAGCTCAACAATATAAACTTCTGAATAGAACTGATGTTTATTATTTATAATTTAAATAAAATACACATTGATGATATTTTTCAGTAGCAATTCATCTACTCATTTTAATAAAACTTCTACTTGTTTGTAATTTTCTGAAGTATTGAGCAATAAAAATTTGCTTGCTACCACTGCCATAAAGTACTGTTACTGTCATCTGTACTTCACTACAGATCTGTATTTATGGGAGGACATTTGAGTGTTAATAGAAAATAATTTAAAAGTGCTAGATACATGCATTTACTTAGATGCTATTCATATTTCCTTGGCAATACAAAAATCCCCAGTGTAACAGAATGCAAATTCAATTTATATCTTACCAATTTTAACCTTTGTAGAAGTCCCATTTTCCTTCCAGGCTAAGCAATCAAAAATAATTAGATTCAGAACAAAAATGTATTTCAAATGAGTCATATATCGCTGATATATTAAAATTCAGTATCTCTCTGTATCTGACTTGCTGAATGAATAAGACTTTCCATGTCTACATTCATTTGCCAAAACCTCTCTTGTATCATATTAAAAAAATCCCAACATATTCTTGGGAGAGATTGTAAATGGAACATGTTCTGTTCCAGTCCAATGTATGTGATAATTAACAAAACTCTAGGCTGATACAATGTTAGAAAGGCTGCACTGAAGGAAAAATGAATAATCTTCCATGTCCCTATTGTACAAGACAATAGGATTTTTTAAAAAAAGGTGGGTTTGGGGTTTTTGGTGGGTTGTTTTGGGTTTTTTTGCGAGAAGGGCTACTGTGTTAGGAAAATATTTGTAGTAGAAAGGATTATGAAGTACTGGAATGTACTGCCTGCTGAGATTGGTGTGTCTCCAACACCTGTGATATTTAAAATGACTAAAAACACCCTGGACAAATCTGCACCAATGTTAACCACAGCACAGCTTGAAAACGTTCACCTCCCTGCCAATTCTGTCATTCTGTGGTTCTTAGTAAGGATTTACACCAGTGTTCCTAGCAGAGTTGTACCTCTGTAATAAGCACTGTATGCTCTTCAAAACAAAATAACCCACCTTACCTAATTCTAAATGGAGGATCATCACATTTTGTACACATAACAAAGAAATCAGTGGATGTGTTTATTTCTTGTGATTGTCATATTTTAAAACATATCTAGGTATTATCCCCATTTTTCAGAGGAAAATTTGGATTACATAAAGCATGATCTTCCTAATCCCAAGCACAGAAAACCAAAGAAAGAGCATAAGAGAACAGAGATTGTTTACTTTCAGACCTAAATGAAAATTGTCCTTTTATGTCTGGGTATACCACCATATATCTCATAAATAGAGCTGATTAAAGTACAGAAGTGTCAGGTTCAGAACAGCAGTAAAGTCAGAACTGAGGAATTTTAATACAGTTTCACTTTATGTTGTTGTGTTAAACTGAATTTTTTTTTCCTCACACAAAGGAGCAACATAAATACTTTGGGAAAAGATTTTTCCTATGATGTTCCTGAAGTATGTGAAAAATACATATAATTACCCAAAATAAAGCTTCATTAAGTTTCTGTTGTAAAAGTCACACAATTCTTTTGCACACAATTCTTTAGTCATCTAAAAAATAATTTACGGCAGTACACAAAGTAGTGCTGTATTATAAATGTTTTGAGTCACACAAAAAATTAAATCTTGTCTTTTTCATGTTGATTTTTGCAAATTAAAGGATCTAATTTGAGGTGATGGACATTCAAGTATAATTTTCTGTGTATAGTTAGAAGTACTTCACTACCAAATGATACGACTGTTTTTACACAGAGATGTTAAAGAAAAAGTAAAATTAGCATACAAGCCAGAAGTAATTTCTGTGCTTGAAGGAAAGCTCAATAACTGATATTCAGGCTTTCACCTCTCATGTTCACTCTTTTTTTAATCAGTTGTATTCAGCTATTTAGCATACTAAATATTTGAGTTACTCTTTCCTAAAATTGTTTCAGGACCCATTGTTATGTCAGCCATTTACCACATGTTTCTAACTGGTATTTTAATAAACCTGTCTGAATTATTAGAAAGCCAAAACTGTGTAAAACTATGGGCTAAAAATACCACTGTAAAAGAAAATATGATCCTTTGAAAGCACAAAAAGCAATGGGCCTCAGAAAATACTGGGGTATATCTCATGTATTGCTCTTACTCCTAAGAAAATCTATGAGAGGATTTGACTGCAACAAGTTTGTATTTGTATATGTGTACTGTATAAATCAAGCATTCCACTTTTGATCTGAATTCTAACTGAATAGTCAGCAAAAGAGGAAACAGCTGAAATGTAATTGCTGTGAACTCAGGACAGATGTACTAACAGAAGACAAAATTGAGCACAGTTATACAGAGATAATCAAGAGAAAAATCCAGTCACACTTCATGCCACCTTACTGACTCAATTGTTTAGTGAGTGGATCCAAAGATTAAGGATTTATTACTCACATCCCATTGAAAGCTTCAATCAGAAAATTGCAGAGACTATTAAAGCAAATAATATCAAATTATTTTCTAAGATTCCAGTATAAACAAAACTAAATCCTTATTTTTTTAATCTCATGCTGTGCTCATTTCACAGGGTGAAAGAACACACAGAGAACAGAAAAAATGAGAAATACCTCACTTACTGATGCAGTGCTTGAAAGCCACATCCCTGGTTCATCCCTGGTGCTGTGGACAGCAATGAAGTTAAAACACTTAACATCACCTCAGTTTTGATTACCACAAAAGTAAGGGTTTAATATATCAACTAATCAAAGAGGAGCATTAAGAGGAGGCTATATTCATTAAATATTCTGTAGACAAAAAACCCAAACACCCCCAAACCCATGGATATAAAAATAAAATATATTCTATATTTTTAGAGATATTGTCTTACTGTTTTTGCAATACCATATGCCATCAATATTTGCAAAAAGCAGTATTATCATTTAAGTTGCAGTCTACATAGATGCTGTACCATTAGCATATTTTAAAAGTCCAAGTGCAATATTATAAACCACAGAGCACACACACAACACACACACACAAAATAATTCAGTATGTATCATAAGAAAGTATCCCTTTGCCATTTTTTCTCTGAGCTTTTTTTCTAAAAATGTAAGTGGATCTTCTGGATGAACAATAAGTACACCACAGAGCAGCACTTCAAAAAGAAGCTGCAAATTAATTCCTTGTATTTACAGCAAAGTATCATCTAGTTCTGAAAACTGTTAAAACAAGCAACAGTTTACCAGAATCTTTTAAAGTAATGCAAAATAGAGGCATTTTGCAGTACTTTACTTCTTATCAGTTCCCCTTCATTCAATTTTTAAAGGTAATATTGCATGTATCAGCATAATTCCATTGGCAGACTTCTGAGTTTAGGATAGTAAAATAAGTAGCATTTCTTTAGCAATTCCTACAAAGAATTTCATTGTTTTAATGTGCATTAAAAAAAAAATGTATATAAGATTGGATAATTTTATTTACTTAATAAGAAATGGAATCTAAAGCAAGTTTAATACTATGAGGTAAAGAATATGTTGAATGGACAAAAATTGATCCCATAACTAACACAGAAAACAAAATGCAGCTAAAAAATATTTGCTTTTCAGGATTGTTTTCTTATACAATTTTACATTATCTTTTAGTAACAATGCACAATAACCAATGAACCATTTTTTCTCATTTGTCCTTTAGCTATCTTTAGCTATCAGCTAAAGGACATGGATCATTTACTTTTGGACTTTCAGCTCACATGCAGCAAGAACATTCAAAGTATAATGTGTATGGGCAAATTGCAATTATTTAAGTAAATATTTATTGGAAATGATAAAAAGCTCTTGTGCCTGCTAAAAGTGTCAAAACATGGCATGCAATATTACTCTCCTTTCAAGATATGGCCTCTTGCTTTTATTAAATTAACAGGGAGCTTGTGCTTGAATCCTTTTCAGGAAGCATGGTGAGAGGACAAAGAAAAAGAGGAAGGCTCTAAATCAAACCCATGCTGTGGACAAAGAGCAAAAGCCACGCATGGCACAGAGGCAAAAAAGGCAAGTTGCCTGGCAAGTTGCCCCATGGCCTGCAGAGGCAGAGAGCAGGGCAGGCAGGTAGAGGGAACAGCCCAACAGGCCATCCATGCTCTAATCAGTCCATGTGAAGGGACAGACAGACAATAATGTAAATTGGAAGGGATCTCTGAAGGCAGCTGAACAGAAGCTGTTGGGATGCCCCATTTTTGGAAGTGTTCAGAGTCAGGCTGGACAGTATTTTGAGCAAGCTGATCAAGTGAAAGAAAGGTGCTCCTGCTCATGGCAGGGTGGTTGTACTAAATGTTCTTTGAAGGTTCCTTCCGACCCAAACTGTTCTGTGTTTCCATGAATCCCAGTCAAGACCAATATGAAAAGGTGAAGACAAAATTAAAGGCCATTGTCTTCAGTTTAGACATCTCAATATTTACAACACTAGTCAACACACCAATTCAACCTTAGCATCTTTTCAATCCTCTTCCAGAAATGTAATTTGCAAGGTGTGGCTGATTGTTGACTATGTTAAAAAAATAGAAATGCATCACTTATCATTGTAATTCATGGCATGCAATGTTTTAAATAATAAACACCTAAATGGTTTTTTACCACAAATTTTCCTATGGGCAGATTCCCAAAGCCATTCCCAACATTGGTAAGCTACTCCCTCTGCTGGATAAGCCAGTATGTGACTGCCATATTTTATTTCAAGTTTGTTTCATAGATTGTTTGCCTTTCCCCCCACCCCTTTTTCAAAGAAACCTTCAAAACAGTTTTGAAAGTTCTCCAACACAAGAAATCCAGTCTATCCAGTGATATACTGGAATGCAATGCCTCTGTTTAACATTTGAGAATATTAATTAAATAAGGAAGAAATTTTAACACTTTGTCTTGCAATCCTCATTCAAGTACTCTAAAATAATCCTTGGACTAGGTGCAAAACAGGAAACAATTGTGTCAATTATGCCAAGCAATCACAAGTCCATCCCCAATATCTTCACCCTTTCTTCTTAACACTTTAGCCATTTACCCTTCATGGCAAAATTAATTTGGGTCCTAGGGCAGAAAAATCTTAGGCCAGCTCTTCATCCATATTTACTTCTAACTTTGTAAGAATACAGCTACCAACTACAGTGAAGTTGTCACACACAAGAGTGTTTGCAGCATTACAGTTTTTGCCTGACTTTTAATGAATACTGTTTAAAAGTAAATCTGGATGAGAACAGACAGAAATCAGACAGGAAGGAAACTCTCAGATCCAGCAGGGAATCCTAAATTATCTGGACAAGATTACTTGGACTTCAGCTTGTTTGGATCATGTCCAAACCACAACCTCATCATAAAAAGACTTAAGGAAATGTCCATTTTATAACTCTACATCCTTAACTTTGAGACTATGTGCATAAATGTTCTAAGGTCTCAGCTTTGATGTTCCTTAATAAAAGGATCAGTATCATCTCATTTATCTTCACACCAAGCACCCTGTAACTTCATAAAGAAATTAAAATATAAGAAAATTAAATAAGAATAATGGCTAGATATCAGCAAGCAGCATCTAAGAAACAAGAAAAACATAGAATAAAAATATCTTACACAGGGTAATTTTTAACTGGTTCTTTTAAAAACAGTCTTCCTTTAATCTTATCCTTAATTCTTTCATTTTTAGTCCATTAACTTAATTTCACTGCTGCTATAATGCTGTTATAGCTATAATGCTATAACTTTTGCTTGGAAATGTAGATATGAGCTGTTTTTTAAAGTGCTGAATCAAGAAAGACACTTCATGGTGGTACATCTTATATTTTGGGGTTTTGTGCTTAGAAAGCAAAGAATGACCTAGAGACAGACTCCCAGGATAAGTACTCAGTCTACATGGCAGCACTGCTCTGTAATTATTGTAATTGGCTCAAGATTCCTTTATTCGTATTTCTATGGAAATCCTGGCTGTAATAGCCGATTGCAAATGGGGTCTATTTTGGCAGATAAACATATCAGGATATCTCTTAAACTTGCATTTGTGCATTGTGCCTTTTTTTTTTGTTTGTTTGTTTGAAGGAACCTGAAAAACAGCTGCTGCAGATTTGGTAACAAGCAGAGGTGAATATGACAAACAGGGAGGAAAAGATAGAAACACAGAGAATCACAAAATTGTTGCAAATTCTAAGGGCAAACCTACCAGCCCTGTTCCCCCACAGTCCTTCACGCTGTGCCAGTTTTACTCTCTGATATTTTATGAAGTCTATTTACTCTCGTGCCAACAAGAATACCTAATCCAATATCTGAAGCACAATCCAGTGTCATCTTTGCGACTCACACGCGGTTAGAAAACATAGATTGCAGCCCCTGCACTCATGAGGAAGGAATTACCTGGCTGGAATCTAGAGGTTCTTCTGTAATTAACACAGAAGTTAAACGTAACAGGGAAAGTGCCAATGCAGTTCACCAGGTTCGTCTTCATTTATAATCCTCTTTTTAACATAGATTATAGAGCAGAATTGCTTTGTTCCATCTTGTTACTGTTCCTAAAGTTTTCATAAATCATTTGAAGCATGCTAGCGACAAAACGAGCAGAACAAAATCATGCCCCAGGCAGCGGAGAGCAGTGGGAGGGATGTGAGATGCCCCGGCCAGCGCTGAGGGGCGCAACGAGCCGGGCCCAGGGCTCTGCTGAGGGCCGAGGGGGAGTCTCCGTGGAGGAGGGTGGCGGTGGCTCCCTGCCACAGATGTTAACAGGGGAGTTTGTGGTCCCACCGGCTCCAGTGGGACCAGGCTGCGACCGCCTGCACACCCAGGGGGTGGCGGAGGGCCAGGGGCGGCGGAGACGGCGGTCCCGCACTTTGGGGATGATGTGCGTGTCCCCGCCAGGGCGGCCATGGCGCAGGAGCGCCCTTCCCGCCGGCGGGCGGCCTCCCGAGGGGCAGCGTGTTTGGGAACGCGCTGCGGGACCAGGCCGGCCCGGAGCGCGGGTGATTCCCTCCTGTAGAACCGCAGTGCATCGCTGTCTCGGAGCGCCGGAGCCTCTCCCGCGCCCGCACACGGAGCTGTGCGCTCCGCATCCCCGCGGCACCTCGGGCGCAGCCTCCACGGCCGAGCCCCGAGGGAAGGGCAGAGCCGCGGCTGAGCCGCGCCGGATGGGGCGGTGGCTTCCGCGGGCCACGCAGCCGCGGCCGGGCCGATGTGGGAGCCGCGGGGCGCGGCGGTGAGGGCGGCGGCGGCGGCCCTGCTGCTCGGGGCCGGCGCCTGCTACTGCCTGTGGCGGCTGGCGGCGGGCGGGCGGCGGGGGCGGCGAGCAGCGGCCGAGCGGGGCCCGCCGGCAGGTGAGGGCCGGGGCAGGGCGGGCCTCGCCCCTGCGGAGTGCGGCGGGGCCGGGGGAGGCTCCGCGGGGCCCTGCAGCGCGGCTCGGGGCCCGGAGGTGGCTCTGCGCCCTGACAGAGGCGGTGCCACAGCCCGAGTCCCGGCCCTCTATAGGCGTGTGGCAACCTGGGGCACTCTGGAGTGTGGTTTATTTTTAGAAAAGCCTATTTATTTTTTTTTTTTATTAGTTCCCCAAAGCGTACGTCTGATCAGTGTGTTTACTTATGTTATTGCAGTTATTTGTGTTCCCCCTATAATTCAAAGCTAAGCGGGATGTGTTTAGACGAGGATGAAAAACGATTTTATGTTTGAAGTGAGCTATTGAATCATCATAATTAACTTTGATCTCTTTTTTTTTTTTTTAACCCTGAAAGAATACTATGGTGTTTGCCTGGCCAAATGCTGATGTAGAGCTGTGGAATTTAAAGCCCTCTTAGCTTCTCAGAAGTCATCTCGAGTAAGCTGTGACTAGTCCAGCAGTCACAGATCAGGTTTCATGGCTCTTCAGCTGGCTAAATAGTTGTGCCTCCAACCTGGCTGAAACGGCCTTTGATAACATTTGTTGCCCTTTTATAAAGGTCAGGTACTCCATTACATCATCCTGACTCAGAAGCAGCCTTCCTCCTTGTTTTGAGTGATGCCATGATCAGCAGAGTTCCTAACATCGTGGCTGTTACTTTGTCAAAGGATCTCAGTGTACTTACCAAAGTGCCATTATTGTAATTTCTGGAAGTAGTAGTCTGTAAACTGGAAGTTTTGTTTCCTACAGCGCCCAGACAGATTTTCACATTTCATTTTGGGGACACAAAAAAAATCCCCAAACCATGTCTGGTGAATATTCCTAATAATTTTGCAGAGGAAATTTGCTATTGGTTAACCAGGAAGTAACTCACTGCAACCTCTAATTGTGTGTTCCTTTTATTCTCCACCTTCAAAAGAGGTAATTAGAGGACTCAGAAAAAGGATGGAAATCTTAGTGTCATAAAACAGTCTTTTTACCATGACATGATTGGGCACAACATTAGAACAATATGTCCTACAACTGAGAGCTAAATTTCAGCTTTGTAAAAATCATTAAGTAGCAACTAAGTGAAATGTCTCAAACTTAGTATCAAGTATTTAATTTCTAAATGTTGACAGACAACAGTCCTCCAGTGTCAACCCATACCATGGATGTGGATGCTCTACAGAAACTTATTCATTTGCTCCAGGCCACAGATGATCCATTAATTCAAGAGCAAGCTTTAATCACTCTCAGCAACAGTGCTGCCTTCTCTGTAAATCAAGTGAGTATTGTTCTGTAGAAAACAACAGTGTCCAATGCCAGCCAGTCTGGCAGAGGAGAGTTGCTGTTTTGCTAAAGAGTGACACAGGACTGAAAGCTAGGACAGCTTGTGCTCTAAAATCTATTTAATGTCTTGCCTTAATTTCTGCTGGCTCAAATAATATAATTCATCAGCTTCACAGAATTTATTGAATTATAATGTTTGGACCACTTAAAGTCCTGAACTTCAAAAGTGCTGTAAATGTATCTTTTGTTTGCTTACAATTATGTAATGTTAATGAAAAGGTTGAATACTGGGTTAAATACTTTCTGGTTCAGATCTAAAGTTTAGTGAGATAAACTATATTTTTTGCCCCTCACAAAGTTGTGTGCTGTTTGCACATTTAGCAATTTTTCAACTATCAAGGCATCTCCAAATCATTGGGACATAGAATGCAGAAAAACTTTGAGCTGGATGCCAATTTTGATGCCTTTTTAACAGTTTAACCTCCAAGGTCCCACCCTTTTTGCTACTTATGATTGCCATCTATTCTGGCTTCTCAAAATGGCTTTCTTAATATAAATCTCTTAGAATGCAACTGAAGCATAAAGCTCATTAGACCATTTAATTTTTTTTTAAGAGCAGTATTTTTTTTAAAAAGACAGTTACAGTCTAAGTGAGAAAGATTAAAAACAGTAATAAAAACAAGTGTAATGGAAAAAGTTTCAGAACTTCTAATAATATGAAGCTACATCTTGAAATTCTGCCCTGTTCAGGCAGGACTTTTAGGTACTGCAATCTGGCTCAGTTGTTCTATTAACTCATTATCAAGTAATTTCCTTTTATTCTTTATAATGTAAAGTGCTTTAAGCATGCTTTGCAGACCAGATTTTAAAAGCAAAGGTGATGTACTGTTGTCAAATAATAGCAACTAATACTTTTGTTCTGAAGCAGGACCCTTCTTAGTTTCAGTAAAGCAGTAAAGCAGTATCTGCTAACACTCTCTTTAAACAGAGCAGTCAATTCTGAATTCTTCATTCACATACTTCATTTTTGTCAATATGGAGACATTGAGGGAATGCTTCAGCATTTTAATTGAATTTTTAAAAATCCTATGAAATATCTTCTATATTTCAGGATACAATCCGAAATTTGGATGGTCTTTCTGTTATTGGAGGGATGCTCTCCAACTGCGTTCCCAAAGTTAAAGAAAAAGCACTAAATGCACTTAATAATTTGAGTATGAATATTAAAAATCAGGAAGAGATACAGGTAAGATTCTCAGTGGGAAAAACAAAAGTAACCAAGGCAAAGAGATAGTATAGGTCCTTCAGCATATTTGTTAAATACAAGCCAGGATGCCAAAATGCTTTGATGATAGATATTCAAGTCAGCAGATCTGGATGACTGACAGGGTAACTCAGAAATGCATTGCTTCACTGGCATTTACTTTTAAAATAAAAGAGGAACCTATGCAGTTTGTGTACAGCTTTCACAAAATACTATTAAAGGGAGATTGTTCTGCCAAGATCATAGCAAAATTATGGGAGGTAAGATGATTTCCAAACATGCCTAGAACATCACCAGTGGCTGTTTAACAGAATGGATTGCAGATTGAACTTGCCAGGACTCCTTAGGTGAGGGAGAAGGAAAGAGGAATTGAGCCCCTGGGTTTGTACAAGACCAATTTTTCAGGTGATACTTCCATCTTAAAAGAAAAGCATGTATAAATTAGAATAAGTTCCACTGGTAAATACAGTACATTCTATGGATATGAAAGGACTAAACATCAAGAAAAAAGAAATCTATCTGATTAATCAATAGATCAAGAAGTGTCCAAGTGGTGAGCTGAGGCAGATTTGAAGACTTACTAGTTAGTCTCAGTAGCTTGAGAAAAAGGTAGTGTGACTGCATGTGGTATTTGCAGCACCTTAGCAATAGGCAGTTTTTATTAAGTAGTGCTTGTCAATATTTGTCTAGGTGTATAAGTAGAAAATAACTCCTTTGGTAAGGGTAAATTACTTTTTTCCTCAGTTAGGACTCCAAGATTCATTGTATATTGCCATCCAGAAGAAAAATTGGTAAAAATAGTAGTTAATGTCAGCTGTTATTACTGTTCCTGCAGTGTGCTCCAGTAAATGCACCACATGGCTGGGAGAAAGGATTTAATTTCAAAGCTTGTCCTTAGCTTGTTCTCAATATTTAAGATGTTAGTTATTTATAAGTGATTTTTTAAACAACTCCCTAAGGCAGCTGTGTCACTTCTGAGATGGAGGCAAAGCAGTTTAAGTTTTCAGAGCAAGTTATGTTTCAGGAAGATTAGTGAGCATAATGCTGCATGGTCTGCTTCTATCATGCCACTAAAATGTTTGAAATATTCAGAACAAAAATGTACTTGTTTCCAAGAACCTTTGCCATTCAGCCAGCAATGCTCAGGAAGCATTTATGTTATTGTAGCTAGGCCATTGATACTATTTGTGACAGAAAATATGCTTTTATTAAAAACTATTCTCTCTTTATTTCCTCCCCGCTTTCCCCAGGTATTTGTTACACAAGTTTGTGGGACTGTTGAGTCAGCTCCCCTGAACTCTGATGTGCAGCTAGCTGGACTCAGGCTGTTGACAAATATGTCTGTTACCAGTGACTACCACCAAAAGATGATAAACTCTATTCCATGCTTTCTTCATTTGCTTTCAGAAGGAACTGAAAGGACACAGGTACTGGGTAGTGTTATTTTTACAAGCTGTTTTATGAAGCTGCTTTGCTTGCCTTGTTTCTTAACATTTTGGTAAAATGGTTTAAACTGTGCTAAGAAAAACCAAATATTCATTAATGATAACAGATTTTATGCACTAAAATATGGATCTGTATTAGTTTCACAATATAAATTCAAAAACGGGGAGGGAAGGGAATCTTGGTAGTGGAGCCATCAGGCTACAGCTCTGCCAAAGCAGTGCAGGGTGCCTTTACCATTGCAACTCCAGAATTCTCTTCTGCTCTAAACATTGCTACTGCATCACAGAGCAAGGAGAACCTGCATGGGAAAGGCTTCACTGATGCATGAATCTCTGTAGGGAAACATGCCAAGCAGTGATCCTAAGCTATGGACTTTAGTTCTGTTGTGCTTATGACACCTCTGGCAACCTTAGTGACTGCAAGTGGAAATCCTGCTTATTTGTGACTTGTTGTAATACTGAAACGAGCTTCAGTGAGGGACCAAACTCAGCTTTATTCAAGATGTTGTGGTACCATCAGTGTACGTGGTTGCTTTATCAGATCAAAACCAGTTTTCCAAAAAACTCATTTCCACTAAACACTTATTGTACTTAAGTACAGGAAGTAATATGGCCTTTTCCTAGTGTTAAAAGACCAGCATCACAAGGTCCAAAAAAGCACAAAGGTGTATTTGTATATGCTTTGGATCATTTTAAATGCAGTACTTAAACATCTTTGTATTGTAAACATATTCTGCATTTGGCCTAGGACTCGTTTATGGGTCTTGCCTTATTTTGATGTGTAAGTCAATCTGAATTTGCTTCTAACATGTCTATACCTTGGTTTTCCCTATACCAAAGTACTCAAGATATTGGTTTAACCCATTTTGCCTTTTCCTCCCCAAGTCAACTTTGACATTATTGACACCCATTAGAGCTTTACTTACTGTTTTGGAGCTTTTAAGTGAACTTGAACATTCCTCACTTCAGATTCAAGTTTTGAAAGTACTTGTGAACTTATCTGCAAACCCAGCCATGACACGACATCTTCTCAGAGCTCAAGTAAGTTTCTTGCTTCTTCATTTTATTTTTGGCATATATACATGTGTACCAGTTAAAATATTACATGCACTAGAAGAATTTTAATGTATCAGAAATATATATGCAATTCCAGAATAAATTCTAGACACTGCTTGGCTAAAATCAGTAGCTAAGTGCACATTCTTTTACAGGTGGCTTTATTCCAGAGGGTAGTGTAATACAGATACTGTACTAAGAGAGGGAGATGCACAGGGACTTGGAGACAGTTGGTTATACTTCTTGTGCAACATTCCAAATAATCAATAACTTGCAGAAGCTTGTTCTCACCTTCCCTTTCCACCAAAGGGGTAATACCATGAACTTCAGTTTGTGTTATGTAAAAGGAACCCAAAACTTTATCTTCAGACACACAGTCAGTGTAAAGATTGAAAACTATCAAATAGAACTGGTACTGTAAGTGATCCTTCTCAACTGCTGCTTCTATAGCCAATGTACTGGGCCAAACCCAACAAGTTCCACTGGAATCCCCACCCCTTTATTCAAATGCAGCCATAAAACTGTTGCCTCTCAGTGCTCTTTCCCTGTGCATTTACTTATTTCTTCATGGAGAAATTTGTGTGACATTTGCTGTGTTGGCTTTGGCACACAGGTTTCTTTTAGTTTCAATTCCTCACAAAGTCAGGGGCTGGAATGGTGCTGCATCCTCATCCCCATCCCCAAAGTAACTTTCTTAAAACGTGCAGTGGCATTTATTTGTGAGCTACCTGCCATGAGCAAAGCTAGTCTAGATAATGCTGTCTTTTCATTATTCAAATGAGGTCAGCATAGCTAAGTATTCAATTCTCTGTTAGGTGTATCATTTTTCATTTATCAGATATGCTAACAAAAATATTCAGGGCAAAATCAATGTGGCTGAGAAGGAAAGGAGACCCTCTCTTCCAAATGGAATTTTCCAGACAGCCATATTTTGGAGATTGAAAATACAGAGCATTTATTAACCCATTGATGCACAGGCCAGTCTTTTCTAGAGAGAAAATATGCACACTGTGCAAGTTTCTGACAGGAGCTCACAGTGTACTGGGATTTCATACAATTTCTATACGAAATGGTTTAGGTGCACATTTTTTTCCATTTTCTTAAGTGTGATTTAGTTCCATGTACTTACTGCTGGTGATTAAGTATGGACTATTTCTTCAATATCCTAGATGCCATCATTGGTGTTATTTTTTGACAACTGTGTAAACAGAGATATTCTGGTTCGAGCCCTGGCGTTTGCAGCAAACTTGAAAAAGAACATGAAGGATGAAGAAGGCACCAAGACAGAGGAATACAGTGAAGACTCAATTTTCTTCACACTCTGCAGGGACTCTGCCCCATTCACTCAGAGATTGGCATCTTTGCTGCATCACCCTGACACAGAAGTGAAAGAACAAGTTGTGAGAATATTAACACAATAGTGTTGTTTTCTTAAAACAGACTGACCTAATGAAAATATCTAATCTTGGCAATTCTTTGCTAAGAAAGCCTGCAACAAGTAAACAATACAACAATGATGGAGGAAAAAAAAAACCCTAAATACTATCAGATATTTTTTACAAGCAAGAGAAAAGCAATAGCTTAATTATTACTGATAAACCACTGCACAGTTGCTACATTTATGCAAGGGGGGAAAACAGTTTAAAACTTGAAAACATTTATATGTAAAATGAACATTTTAAATGGAAGTCAATGAAAATGTCCTTTGCAATATCAAAGACCTTTTTTTTTTACTTTAAGTATTTACAGCTATTGAATAAATATCTCATTAGAATTGTGCATTAAAGATCTAGTAATTGGAGATTAGGCATTTATATTTTATTAGTCTACCTATGAAAATGGTACAGCTGAATCTTACAAAATAATATTAAATAAAAACAATACCAATCTATCATTGGCTTCCTACAGAATTAGTATCTTCAATGAAAGCTGCATACTAAAGTCACCAAACCTAGGTTTTTTCGTCATACCTGTATGGAATTTATTCTTAAAGTCCATTTTTGTATGCTTAGTATATTCACTCCATTTAGCCAAATTGCAGTGCAATTAACCACAACTGTGAAAGGTTTCTACACTTGAACAAAAATTGAAAGGATTTTATATTGCTTTAAAATTGTCACTTTAGGGAAAGCAGATGTATATTTTAAAAGTATTTTATTAGGAGTCAAGGATTATCTGCAATTGCAATTCAGCATTCTCATTAAAAAAAAGTCTACAGGAGCAGTATCACACACATTTTTACAAAAGCTTCCAATTCTGTAGCAGCCCTTGGGCTTCCTTTCCTTGGATATCTTTACTCCTTTTTTTTTCCTGCAATTAGAGCATCACTGGAATGAGTGCTTCTGCAGAATTAGCCCACATAAAGTTTTAGTCATCAACCCAGCATTACTTCAAAATGAAATGGAATCCATACAAACATCACTGTAAAAGAACCTGAACAGAGTTTCCTTGATGATCAGAAAACATACTGGAAAATACTTCTAAAACCAAACTACTAAAAAACTTCCACTACAGCGAAACTAAAAAAGGTGTCAGATGTAAAGACTAGGAAAGTTTTCCACTTTGTTCCATTTTTAAGAGAACTGTATCACCTAAACTGTTACCAAGTGCTTCATCTTTCTAATTTAGCATCCTCACTGCTCTGAGAGAACATTACAATCTTCTCTTTCTGTACTACAATAGATACTTTTTTTCAGAAGGTCACTTTGCAAATAGCTAAAACTGCAGGAAAAATATGACCTTGAAACTGTGACACACCCATGCCCTGATCAATACAGGGCTACAGCTACACGTATCTAATCTATCCACGTAGGTAGTTTTAACTCACCAGGAATAGAGTTAAGGCAGAAATAGAAGTTGGCATGATTCCCAGTCAGAAACTTGACAATTGGCTGCATTGACAGTGAACTTCCTTTTCTGCTTCCCACTGCTCCTAAAACACTGCACAGTTTGTAATAAGCAAGTTACATTACAGTCACTTAATGTTTTGCAACTTTTTGTAGATTTGATGTTTTCTGCAACTGAATTTGACTAAGAAAAGACTATGCCAGACACTAAGAATTTATACACTCTCCTCTCCTGACAAGACATTAGGACCAGTCTGTTCTAGGTATAGCTGATACATGGTTTCTTAAGCTCAACAACAGAGATGTCTAGATGTCCCTTTCCATGTTCTCTAACCTAAAACTAAGTTTTTCCAATCATATTTTTGATAGAGTTGATCTCTTAGCTGTTTAACAGCTGACACAAACAAGTGACGTTTTCTAAAAATACACGAGAACTTGCTACGGTGTTGTCTCAGTTTTCTTTTGCTGGTCTAGAAAGAACTATTTTTAAATGCTTTCTTCATAGAACAATGCTGCTGAGATATTTGAAATCATGCAAGACTTTCCAATGTGCCTTTATGCAAAGATGTCTCATTTTTTTATCACCTACCTCACACCCTTAGTGGAATCTTAGCAGCGCCAAGCAGAACGTAACGGTCACCATTCTAGGTACAAATTTGGTGAATTAACAGATCCAAAACAAAACATGTCATTACTGACATTTAGTTTCTGGTCCATGTGACTCAGTGTATCTCTGCTCTGTGGCTGCTTAGCTAGGTGTTCTGTATTTTAGTTCCACTCTTTCTGAAGTACGTAATTTTACAGAATAATCTATTGATGATTATAAAAACAGGAAACGAAAATAACCCACATTGTTTTCTTAACAACCTTAATCCTAAACTTGTCCTTCAAAGTACTCAAAACTTCTTGCAGCTTGGTGTCCTCCATAAAATTACAAACGGTAATATACATTGTATCACCCAAGTCGTGATTGAAGCTGTTGTGTGAATACAAGAGACTTCATCTGAAACACCCCCAATACTGAATAACAGGATAGTTTTAAACCAGTTTTGATAACTGTCTATAGTTAAAAGATTATCTCAGTTGTTCCTACCATGAAATATCATTAACTGGTTGTAATTAGTTGACATAAGTTCATGCCTTTAAATAATATGTCCTTTTTATATATATTTATCTTTGTGGGATATGAAAATAAAATATACAGCAATAGCAAAAAAAAAAAAAAAAACAAACCACAAACCCAAACCAACCCACATATCCCACAGACCAAAGGAAATCATACACAAAACATGATTTGCCAATGAAATTATGAAGGAGAATAACAACCCTTTTTATTGGCAACAATAGGCTTTAATTCTGAAAATGAGCAAGACAATTCGATACAGACACATTTGGCCAAGTTTTATAACACTGAACAATGCTGTAATCTCATTCAACTTTAAAATTATAGGGAAGCTATTAGAAAAAATACCACAGCCCTTGCTTAAGATTTTCTACTGGGGAGAAAAAAAAAAGGTACTTAGAAAAAGGCTGAGTTAATGCAAGGACAAGCGACATTAAGAGGTTTTTCCACTTCATGTGCTGCAAATGACACATTCAGACCTAACATAAAAACATAGACAAAACAATAAAAGTGTGCAGGTATTCTGGCCAGCAGTTAGTTTTACACATCCATGATGCAATATTAAATTATCTCTTTCTTTAAAAGGCACATTTCTTTGATGTAAAATTCAGCTTTTGTGGTTCATTAATACATGAAAATGAAGAGTGAAATAATTTTACCATGCTTGTGCTTAAACAACACAGCTGTATTGGAAGACTTCACCCCACAAAACATACAGTGAAGCTGTATGAAGCTTGTACATCAAGGTACAGGGCACAACCTGAAGACTAACGAGTGGGAGATGACAGTCTAACAAGGAATAATTCAAGTCAGCCATTAATCCTAAGAATATGTTCTGTGCTGAAGTTATTATTGCTGCAGCAGGTGAGATGAAGAGTTTAAAAATAATTTTTTTATCAGTGGTGTACATCAGAGCAAGTTTTCCCAGACAACACTTAATATATAAACCACTTTTAGATCACCTCTCTAAATTTATAAACAATATAACTAGTAAAATTTGTCATGAAATTGGTATGCAAGCTTTAGTTCTGAAACTGACAAACCTGGCATTTAGAAATCCAATTCAATCTCAAAAATCTATTGTGTACATTATGTTAGTATTGTTACATTAGCTCAGATCAAACAGGGCTTACAAGGAACTGACACTGTTTCAGTTTTCAAACCGGTCATTTGTATTCAAATTCCGTGACTCTCCATGGCGTAAGATAAAGAAGTCATCTTTTTTCAAGCCATATCTTTCAAGAGCTTCATTCAATTTAACTGGAGGATCCAAGTAATACTGAAAAAAAATGAGAATAATATGAGGGAAAAGATACCACGGCAACATTTTCTGAAGGGAAAAAAAAAAATCTCTAAAAAACGGGGGCAGGAGGAGGATATTTTCCAAATGAAAATGTTTGGGTTCATTTTAGATTTTTCAACGATAAGAACGCTGATTTACAGCTGCAGAGGAACTAGCAAGGCTCAGCTTGTGAGCCCCGACTCGGTGCCTTAAGGCAGCAATAGATGCGTCCGTGGGAAGCGCTGCCCGCCAGCAGCCGGCGCTTTCCCCGCTCTGCAGCCCGCGCTGGCAGCGATCCCCCCCCAAGTTACCGCGGTGCATTTGTTACATCGCCGAAAGGAGTAATCATCCATTTTTGTGCTCCTAAATGCACAGTAACTTTTGTACCGCGGGCACTAGGCAACACAATTTATTGGAAACACTGCGGACAGGAAACGTTCTATCCTGTGTTCCTTCCATGCTGTGGCACGGAGGTGCACGAGCAGCTGGGACGGACCATAGGTGGGACAGAACATTTGACAGATCAAGTGATCACACTATCAGGAATGAATTAGGAGATAAAGTGGTACAACTGATGCAAAAACAAAGTTGAAAGACCAAACAATATCAAAACAAATGTAGATACTTTCTATTCACTGCACTTTCAGTTGCTGTGAAAGTATCTGGGTAAGCTTCGTAGTAGATCTGTGGACTTGGGGGGGTGTAGAAGGGAATAAAACATTTTTAAAAATCAAAAATTCAGAATAACTAATTTCTTTCATATACTTTCTGGTTTTAACTTTGAATCAACTATTAAAAATACTGCTTATATATTTACTAGACAGACATAATTAATAAATACTGTTTGACCTACTGGCATGCAGTTCTTACTATCTCCAAGTGATGCACCACTCAGTTTGTTTTTATTAATGCATAACATAATGCATAATACTGCATGTGTCCTCATCTGTTATGCTCCTCAGCATCTGGATATCAGAAATGCTCTACATTTGCTTCAATAACACTGTACTTTCTTAACCATGGAAATATTTTATGTAATTGGTTATGAAAAGCTAAGCATTGTTTTGAACAGCAGTATATAGAGTAACAATTTTCACTCATACAAAGTTCACATTTTAAGTTTACATTTACAGATATGTAGGTTAAACTGCACAAGCAAAGCTTCACTAATGACTGTCTAATCCTTGGAAGTCTGAACTCATGTTTAGTGTTGCAATTTACCTCATTTGCTAAAGCAAAGGTCCCCCAATGAATTGCTACAGACTTCTTTGCTTGAACATCAATATGGATTCTTACTGCTTCTTCAGGATCCACATGCTGGTATTTCATAAACCACCTACCAAAACAAAGAAGCACTTTTTTGTGTCACCTAATCCAGTGCAAGATTTCTCCTTTACTGCCATTGCAAAGTACAAAAAGAAATATGTGCTCACCTAATCAAAAAAATCATAAGCATGTACACCTGGACAACATACAGAACACTCAAGATCAAGAAACTAACATATACCAACATACCCATCAAACAGCAGTTCATTTATTGTACTCTCTTTTTGAAGGATATTTTCTTAGCTCTATTTTCAGTAGGTTAAGGACATACTACTGGTGCCCTGAGGCATTAGGGCTGAAACTTTAAATCCATCCCTAAAAAAATTTGGTGCTAGCAGTACACACCAAAAAGTGTGTGCTCCAGAGATAGCCCACGGGAACAGGCAGAACAGAAGAGAGAACTTGGCAATTCTTGAAAGATACAGATTTTTTTACCATGCTATTTAGATTCCCATCTTTTTTTCTCAGTCCGTACATTCTTTCCTTCCAGAATCATATGAGTACTATCATCTAAATGTTTTCTCCAAAAGGAGAAAAGTTATCTCTCCTGAGCAAACAGATTTTTCATACTCTATAAGCAAGTCATCCTTGTCTCCAGATAAGTTGCAAAACCAGCATAAACACTGAAGCAAGAGAAAAATGCAGCAAATGACATACACTGGAATAGGCTGGATTAAATGGTGCCATTTCAGAAAAATAGGCACAGAGTAACTCCAGATTTTTACTCAACATTTTTAAGGGAAGAAAGACTGCTGATTCATCTTTGCTGTTTAAGTCTGAAGAAAAAACTCTCCAAAAACTTTATTAAAAGTACAGCTATAGTTTTAACTTCTGGGTGTATTTTTTGTCATCAGTGCATCATTTCATTTACGTATATTGCTCAAGCTCTGATTTTCTTACCTTGGCTCATAAGCTCCAATGGGGATGGCTGCAAGATCAAAAGGTCCAAACCTTTTACCTATTTGTTCAAAAGCAAAACAATATCCAGTATCTCCTGCGAAGAAAAACCTATTCCAAGGTCCCAAGACAGACCAGCTGCCCCAGAGAACCTTGTTATCATCTGTCACAGTCCTTTTGCACCAATGCTGGGAAGGGGTGAAGACAAAAGTTACCGCATCGTGACCAGGGACACAATTCTCCTCCCACCAATCCAGTTCGATGACATTCTCGCAGCCACACCTCTGCATCCAGGGCAGGAGCCCCAGGGGCACGAACCAGCGCAGCTCGCTCCCGAAGCGCTCGTTCAGGCTGGCCACGCTGTTGTAGTCCAGGTGATCGTAGTGGGTGTGGCTGATCAGCACCGCGTCTATCCTGGGCAGCTGCGCCACCGTGCACGGCGGCCCTCGGAAGCGCTTGGGACCCAAGAGCTGAATGGGGGAAGCTCTCTGGCTGAAGATTGGGTCAGTGAGAAACACAAGTTCATCCATTTCCACCATAACGGTGGCGTGTCCCAGCCACGTGACTCGCATACCAGCTCCTGTCTTCCCAGCATCTTCTGGTGTTTGAACAAAGTAAGGTTGTAACACTGGGAGTTCTCTGTCGAGTTCCTGGCAAAAAAGAACACAATATGCATGAGAGATTTCAGAATGTACTTGGCCATGGAACAAAAACTGCATACAGGGCACAAATCTATACTGTCAAGACTTGTACTTTGTTTATGCTTTTATGCAGAGAACTGCAGCACACACCAGATGCCTTTTTAAAGTCCATTTTCCCAGCTACTTCCTCCTCATTTAATTTTAGGGTTTTTGCAACATTTACACTTCTTTGTCAAGAAAGAGAAGAGAGTACCTCTTCAGGCCCAGAGACCTGATAGAGTCTGGGGGCATTGCAATGAAAGCACTGCAAGGCACTAACAGCATCCCAGGAAGGGATTCCTCCACCTGAAAAAGAATATGTATACATACACACACACAGTGTTACTTAACAAATACTCAAGTTTAGCTCATGCAACTCAATAATGCATCCCCTTAAGTCCTAGCACAAGTAAGTCACAGATGAAAGAAAATGCCATGTTCCCCAGCCACACTCCACAAAAGTTCTGCTAATTTTTATCAGGCCCTCTTTCTGTCCATCCTCATTACATCTAGAAGTAGCACACAAAGGTTAACTTCACTTGGCTAATGTTAGCTATTGCAATTGTGCCTTCCCATCCTGCCAAGAATTTAATGAACATTCATAAAAAACAAAATAACTTTTAGGATAAACCTTAAGGTTCATAACATGCTTGGTTATGAAAAGGTTCCACCACCTCCTCTCTTATTCCAGCTTAACAAGTTTTGCAGTCCCTATTTGACTATGAGAGGTCAGAAAACTGATCTGGCTGAACTTAATCCAGAGGTAAAAAATACACAGCTCTCATTTTGATTGGCTCCATTTTGACTCAGTGTGTATCCTGGCACAAAGGAGGCCATGGCTGTACATTACCTACTGAAACTCACTACACAACCACCACTCATTCTCTCATTTTGAACCACAGTTATGGTCTTCACTGCAGTTTGGTTGAAGTGCTAATGCAGAAGTTTTATACATAATAAATAAGAGCTTTCCTATTAAAAAAACAAACAACCAAGGAATCTTCTCAGAATTCCTGACCATCTCCAGGTTAGCCACAATGTGGCTAAGGCTCTCCTCCCAAACATTCATGGTCTGAACTCCTCACTTTGCTTTACAAGAATTTTCATGTGCTAGGGCAGCTTCTATACTCCTGGCATTCCTCTCCCTCATAATCACAAATGTCCCAGCACTTCTGGTTCCAAGTCAAGTTCTGCCTGCCGTGGTTGCTGCTCTCATTCTCCCAGCCTAGCACAGATTAGCACTATCAGTGAGTTTATACAGAGCTGACCTTGTGCTCCTTTAGAAGTCCAGCTGATGCTGTGACAGTTCAGAACTCCAGGAGTTGCCTTGCTAAACCAGTCCTGACAGCTTCAGGGAAGTTACTTTCTCCACAATATTTTATTGATTTGGAAGGCATATGTTGGGAAAAACAAAGCATGCACATCTCCATCCCCCTGCAATTCTGCTGTAAATAATAAAATATTCATGAAATTGCTTTTTCTGAGAGCTAATGGACAAGACATGCTTACTGAAGAAGTTTCATTACTGTCTCCAGGAATGAGAAATAGATAGCCTTCTATAAAGCTGAATATAAGGTTAGTACAACTCATCCCCTTAGTTCATACAAGAAAAGTAGGAATCTTAGACTGAGAAAAATGGCTGCTTCACCAAGAGAGAAGAGATCCTTTTCTTATCTCTATTTCATTCTAAGTACATGGGAACAACATTGGCCACAGAAATCTGAACCACAGAAGTGTTATACTGTGATATTTCAACTTTAAAAAAATATACACAAAACTAACATCGTACTCAAAATGGAAATTAGGACAAACCAACAAATTACATATGGTTAAGTCAATAGATCAGATTATATCAAAGAAATAAAACTCAGATATGGAACTTAATGAATCGTCATAATGCAATTTAGGTCAATTAGTACATTTTTAATGGAGAATGTTCTCTTTAAGTAGCTGGTTTTAGAGTCAGACTCCGAATTTTCTCAGAACTAAATTAATTCACTTCTTTTTGCTGACATTTGGCACAAATTAGTTTTTTAAATTAGCATTATGCAATATTAATAAACAATATTAAATGGATGAGGAACTGGCCAATTGGTGGATGTGAAAAATCACCAGTTCTTAAGTGGGACTCAGACATATTCTATGAAGTTTTATCAGGGGTACAGTTAATTTTCTTCCCAGCAGCACCTACAGTGCTGTGTTTTGGATTTGTGCTGCAACCAGTGCTGACAGCAGATTGATGTTTTAGCTACTGCTGAGCAGTGCTTCCACAGCACCTCAGCCAGCTGACTGGGACACACAAGAAGCTGGGAGGGACACAGTTGGGATAGCTGACCCCAATCCATCAGAGAGATATCCCATATCATATGACACTGCACCCAGCAGTAATATCTGGGGTAAGAGGAGGAGGTGGGGCACATTCAGAGTGGATGGTGTTTATCTTCCCAAGTAACTGTCTCATGGGAGGCAGCCCAGCTTTCCTGGGGATGGCTGAACACCTGCCTGCCCATGCAAAGAGAATAAATTTCTTTGTTGGCTTGTGCACGCAGTTTTTGCTTTACCTATTGAACTGTCCTTATCTCAACCCACAAGTTACCTGATTTTTCCCCTTTCAATCCACTGGGGTGCAAGCAGTGGAGGGTGGAAGGAAGCAGCTGACTGGAACTTGGCTGCCTAAAGCCACAACACATCTGCACTATTAATAAAGGTTTACAGGGATGTCAGTGGGATTGATGCTATCAAGTCCTTAGAATAGTTGATTTAAAGGTAGAACTAATCACTATAAAAGGCATTTGTAAAAGTCACACAGACAGGAAGATTGATAGAGAAGAGCACAGTCCAAACAACTGCTGTCCTGACCTATTTAAATGAAATTCTGTGAACAAAAGTTCAAGACAAACCAAGAGCACAAAAGCAGTATAACCTGTACAGAGCTTTTGCTCTCCAGGTTTGTGATACACAGGCCTCTGATCCAAGCAATGATTCTTCAGAGGATGAGATCAGAAACCAGGCATGTTGTTGAGCTATCATGGTAAATCACACCAAAACATTACTTCTCAGTGCATATGATTTGTGTTTGGGGTTGTTTAGTTGTTTGTTTTGTTTTTTTTTTAGTATTTTACAAAAGCACAGTAAAATCCCCTTAAAGCAATAAGAAATACTCGACTCGTAAGATTTCAAACTAAAACACAAATTCTATTAGCAGTATACTTCACATGAAATATTTAAAACTCACACAACAGGAAAAAGCAATATAATGAATGAAATATGTATCTTACGGAACTTTTATCCTGCTATAATACATTTTGTTCTGTCAGACTAACCAGAAACATTAAAACTAGGAGAATTATAACAGATTTTTGAAATACAGCAATTATGTCAAATCAGCTACCAACAGAAGTAAAACGTGCTTAATACTGTCTTGTCTTCATTACTCAAGTAACACAAAAAATTCCTCCTGCTGTGTCCCCTCCCCCTCCCTGTTCTTCTTGCCCTCCTAATGCAAAGCAAGAAAAAACACATGACAGGCTTTGGTAAGACTAGCTGATTAGCTTGGGATTTTTGGTGCTTAGTGCATACTGGAATACCACAGGATTTACAGAAATGAGAACAATCTAAACTGCTGATCCAACAACTAATAATGAAAGATCCTCCAACAGCACTGAACAAAGTTAATAATAAAGTCTGTAATGAAAATACGAGAAGTGCATGCATTCTGGATGATGATAGAGGCTCGTTGTGTAGGCATGATTATAATACATATAGCTTTTCCACAGTGAAGTGCAAGCACATATCCTGGATAATATGCTCATTTTTACATACACAAAGCACTTGGTACAGATAAAGTGAACCTGCCCAGCAGAGCAGGGCATCACTAGGCTCACTCAGTGTGGAAACTGAAGCAGGAATCTGGCTCAGAGGATGTGACATCTAGCAGTGATAAATAAAGTATGGAGCCCTTCGTTTGAATTTTATACAAGCTCAGATGCACTTCACAGGCTGATGTAGGGGTGGAAGAAAACTGGTTGAAACTAGCATCAAAATGGCTGAAGACTCCAGAAGTGCATTTCATTGATCCCTATCTAGGTTTTTCTCTTTCTAATTTACTTCACCAAACTTGTGAATAATTACAGGCGCCTAATTAAAGGATCTCCTATGCAAAAAATAAAATTAGCCCATGATTAATCCCAGCTGGGTCAGAGAGATGGCTTTTTGGCTTTTCAGCTGGTGCCTTGTAGATTTCTTTGTGATCATCCTTTATTGTAGGGACAAACTGTAAATTAAAGGGGAGTGCTGCAGCTCTGCACTCCACAGTGCACCTCAGCTTTGCCTTCAAGGGACCTCAGTCACTGCCCAGGTTTCTGACTGGCACTGGGAAGACATGAAGCCTGTTCTACACATGCCAAGGAGGGCAGCAGTCAAAGGCAACTGAAAACTTACAGGTGTGCATTTCATGGAAATGTGGGCAGCACACTGTCTAGAAAGCTGTACACACTGATGCAATCATTGTCACTACAAGGAAGACACCAAATTTGCTGGACAGCATCTCAAGACTGACACAAGTTTGCTCTTAAGTTAAATTACTTATTATCATATTACAGCCAATTTATTTGTTCCTTAAACATCCCCAAACCATCATGCATTAATGCCTAACGTGGCTTTCCTGTCCATAAAACTGATAGAATTCCTTCCTTCACAGGTAGTTCAAGTAAGACAAAATGGAAAGCTCTTTGCTAAATACTGGCTGTTAGATTTATAGCTTGTGCATACCTTCCTGCATGCTTAAAAGCATTATTAACACCTGCTTGTTAACAAATACTGTCCTTGGTTGTGCACCCTTCAGCACAGCTTTTCTGAAATACAGTCAACACATCAGAAATGCACTGAGAAGTAATTCTGCCAAAACCTAGTCATCTTCATACCTCCTGTGACCACAAAAATAACCCATGGCTTTCCAGTACCCATTACTCTTCATGGGAAAGAAGCTTCTCCTATCTCCTTCTTTACATACAATACCTGACAAAAGCATTTCACCAACAACAAATAACAGTGTTACCCAGTGAACTGGCACTGTACTTTAAGTGTTTCAGTACAAATACTTGCTCAGATTAGTTTTAACACATGCAATTTTTTCTCCTGGTGTACTGAAACATAAAAAACCAAATTTGTAAGTATTTTCATAAGTAGGTGACAGAAACTATTACATTTTCATTCAAGAGATGCAACATATGTATTAAATTGCCATCTAGAAAAAAGGCAAAATTTTAAAAATTGGATATGTCATGAAATAAGCTATTTCATGCAACACAAATTAAGTTAATAGTATGCTTCATAAGGCAACACCTATTAAAAAGGAATGGCTGTAACTAGTTTATGACTGAGGGGGCCAATTTTTTTTGTTTTTATAAATATAAACTGAGCTGTATAAATTAAAGCATGTGGAACTAACAAGGAGATAAAAATTAAAGAGGTAGAAAGTATTAACCTACCTTTTGAAAAGAATAAAATGTCAATAAAATCAGAAAAGTAAGAAAGACTTAGAAAAGTCTCCAGAAGATGCCTAATGAGTATTAGTTAGAAACTGTCCTATTTTATTGATTAGAGCAGAGGTAAAAGCAGTCTTATTCACAAAAGTAAAACATGGAAGTATTCACCTGCTTTGAGCGTGGCACATTGCTGTTATTTTTTTCCATGAAGGACCATTTCAAAACGTTGGGCAAGGTTGGTGATTTCCATGTTGGCCACGGGTTGACAAATCTCCCATCTTTGCCCCTCTTTGATTTAGTTACATCCTCTTCTAATCTGTAGTCCAGCCTGAAGCTTTTTCTGAAGGTCCTGGAAGAATCATTGCTCCCGGAACCTCGACCCAAATTCTGACGTTTCTTCACTGCTTCCTTAGGGTACTGGTTACAGGCAGTTGAAGGCTGCTCTTCATCTGTGTTCTTATCCATACCTTTTTCAGGAGAGCTAAATCAAATTTTATATTAATCAGTATTTTCTTGGTCTAGCATCAACACTCATAAGACTGAATGTTCTCACACACATTAGGAACAAGCCCGCCTTTCCTGTTTTATGATCTACTGTATTTTTTTAATCAACAAAATATGCTTTTAAAACAGTCGCTGTTACACAAAAGACTTCCAAAACATGCTGTGACAAGCAGTCATGAGGGCTCTTTGTAGTTCAGGCTGAATTTTACTCCCTGGAATGCACAGCTTCAGATACTAACACTATTATCTACCAACTGCAAAAATGAGGGGGAAGGGTTCCTTAATTTACATTTTGGAAGAATAGTCATTCCTCCTGAAACTTATGACATTTGGTGCCTGATGTAACACAATCCTGCAAGTCTGTGCAAGAGACACTGGAACTGTACCTTACCTTAGGATTTGCCTATATAGTGCCTTGGTTTTGTAGTAAAAACTGCAGTCTTGTGCAGCATTACTAACACTTATACCAACACACATGCAGGAAACTCAGAACACAAAAGATATTTGGCACTGTTTAGTATTTTGTCTAAAACAAACAAGAAGTTTATTATTATAAAGGTAAATAACTGTTTCAAATACAATTTTGATACACATTGAACTGACTGGTGAAAGGCCACAGGAAATTGAAATATTTTAAATCACAGCTGCAACATTCACTCTTAATTCCATTGTGAAATATAGAAAAGTGAGAAAATAACTGAGAAAAACTCATTTCTATGAAGTCACAATTCTGGTACATTTCTTAGAAAACCACCAACTCAGTAGTCAGACTCTCTTATTCCAAACTGCACTTTGGTGTTGCAGACTTTACAAATATAATTGAATTATACCCAAGGTAGAAATACCAAATAGCCCTATTTTATTTTAGAAGTTGCCAACGCAATTCAGTTTATTCTAAATGCTTCAATTTCTATGTTTACTTTCAGCTGAAAGGTTGAAAGTAAATACACTGTTCTGTTAGCTTAAAAAAAAAATGGTTACTGTTTTAATGAGTGCACAACTTTCTGGCATTTACAAATTCTACCTAATTAAAACTGGAAGACAACTAGTAATGAACAGAAAACACTATTTACACAGCTTAGCTGCTGGAATAGTTTTTAATAACAAATTGTGAAGTTCATCCTGTGGAAAATCCACCACATCTAGTAGATGGACAGCTTTGTCCTATCCACTGTTTCAGTAATTCAAATACTCAGACTCCAGCTGTACACTCAGGAGCACTGGGCAGATGTAGGCAAGAGAGTCCATGCAAACAACATTGTCAGAGAACAGAATTGAAGCTCAGTTTTCTTAGAAATTGCATAACTCATTCTGGCCCCATAAGCTCAGTTACAGGGAAAATTAAATACATTGTTCACTGCAACATTTCAGCTAAGATATTACACATGTGTCAGCAAACTGAACCCAAATGCATCTGCTGATGATGCTCCAACTTCAAATGCAGAGTCCATTTCTGCTATTTCAGCAGCAGCTGACAACCAAACACTAAGTATGGTATCAGCTGCAAATAATATGACAATTGATAAATATTGTGAAATTTTCTTAACAAAATAACCATTATTGTGCTATACAGTAGAGATAAAATACTAACACATCAAAATTCATTTCTAATAAATAAAGCATGAACAGCATTCAGAAAACACAGCTGATAGAATTTTTTTTACCCCGGTTACAATCTTATTTTATGTAATTGCTTTTTACTCCTGTTTCCCTGCAGTTTTACTGAAACCACTCCACTAACATATTTCCTGTTTAGCATTAGGATACCATACCTGAATCATAATTTAAATTTAGCTGTTGCTATTTCTAGGCTTTTTTCCTCTATTCCACTAAACATTTCCCGGAATCAGCCTTCAATGAAACACTCAACTTGCTCTATAGCATTTTAAGCAGATGTAAATGGTAACACAAGGAATCAGTGCCACAAAAAGGCAGACAGAATACCCAAAAAGTGGCACTGAATATTTTAACTGTTACTTTAACTTAAGAATTGGGTTTGGGTTGTCTTTTACATTCCTCAAAGAGCATTTTCGATGCCAAGTCAGTTTATTAATTTAGCAAAGCACACAGACACAACATAAAACAGCTACTCTTTTATAAAGCATCATGAAAACAGATCACAAAAGTTCAATCAGATAGGTACTTAATTCCAGGAAATTATTCTCTTAACATCTCAGACATCTGATTTTTAAAATGTATATGACTACCATAATTATTGCTCCTACAAGACATTTTATATTAGAGACTAGGGTGCCTAAAGTTTTATTTTTAAGCTTCTCTTTATCTATTCATCTCTAAAATAGGTGAATTTTACTTTTGCTTAAACCTTCCTATAAACCTTTGATCTTTTTCTGAAAGTATAAACCCCTAAGGGACGCAGGGATCGACTCTGCTGATTAAACAGAGACAATGCCAAAGCATTTAAGGCACTGCAGGTATCTATCTGTCTGCCAACATATTTTCCACATGATGCACATACATTACTTTCATTAGTATTCCATAAGCAACTGAAGGGATAAAAGACCTCAGTGCTCACAGAATACTTTAAACCTTTTACATGCATAAGAAGGGGACAGATTTACAATCAGTTAAAGTATTCTTGATGAACTGTAGGTTCCTTTGAAGTATCAGTCTTGCCAGATAGTTTCTGTTCCACTTAAATTTATTAAATATATCCTACAATATTCATGACATAATTTTCTTATATAGAAGAGCAAGATGATAATTTCTTGAAAGCCAGCAATCATTAGCTTAAAATAAACCCCAACCAATTATAAGCCCAAGGAGATTCTTATGCTTTTGCAAAAGAAAGCCTCTACAGATAAGGAAATTTAGCAGGTATACTTTAAATACTAGAAAATATGCAATCAGAAATCAGTTGGTTTTTCTGCCAGCTTTTCTAAATTCTTCCTACCCAAAAATAATAGTTTGGCACTTGAAAAACTACTTTAATGGCAGCAAAAATTATGAGCTATAGAGATACAGAGCTCTGTTCACTTAGGAGGGACAGAGGGAAGGGATCACATCCCTGGTGAATGCTTATTGTTATGTAAAGTTCTACACAAAATCTTTTTATACTTTTAAACATAAAGAAAAACTACTATTCCACTTAAAACCATTAAACAGCCTTCCTGGCAAATGGAAGCCATCCTTCAGGATGAGGCAGCTTACCCCAACAGAGGGCAAGTGCACTGACACTATTTGTAAGAGGGGCTCAGGAGAGACACAACCACTCCCTCTCTCTGTCCTCAGAGGTGCTTTGCTCTTTCAACTGAATTCAGAAGAGGAAATGAACCAAGAACATACAAACTCCTAAAGAAGACCATTAGTCATCCAAATCCACAAGGCCAGAAGGTGTTCTACACAGAGGGAAAGAACACAGATCAGGCTGATGAATAAGACAAAGTTTAACATGAATCAAAATGCTGAGCTCACAGATCAGGTTTTCCAGCATCAAATACTAAGGCATCCCTCGTAACCCACAAAGGAAGAGCAAAGTTGTAGATCTGGCAAGACATGGCATGGAGGATCCATGTCTGACATCCCACTAAACTGGCTTACAACAGGATATGGCCCTTAGGACAACAGGTTTTGGGTAAATGGTTTATTTTAGCATTGCTTATATAACTGAAGACTTGGATACAAATATTTTGGCTGTGAGCCTTGTGTTTATTTAGGAAAATAACAAAAATTTAGCTAAACATTTTAATGCTCTGTTTCAAAATAAGGTTTGCAAAAGGATACAACAACATTACAAGAAGCACTCTGCCATTATAATTTTTCTTTTGAAATGGATTTCTAAACAAATTATGTGAACGTAGCCATAAAATCTCTTGTCTTCACCTTTTCCACCCAGTCTCTGCTAAAATCTGCTGCTCCATAAATGCAATGGATGTAGTTCCCCTACTAATCACAGAGCCATGCACAACATGCTACAAAGCATCGAGTCAGGCAAAACAGACTTACCCTTCTTTGCTACACAGAAACGTGATCCTTATGTAACAAATCCACAGGCCTGACAGTTTAAGAATTACTACGAGGCTATGGTTTACCAGAACACAACAACTTCCCCAAAACTTCACAATTGCCTGGTAACATGCCATAGCCTCCCAAATACCTTGACTTTCTCTGCTTTTTTGAAGCAAAGGGTTTGGTTCATTTTTAATCACTGTCTTCCTAAAGCCTCCGATCGGCCTTACCCTAAGGCAGAGCAATAGGGCTCAGGAGCTCAGTCCCTGAGTGGGACCGGGTGCCTGAAGCCAGCTCGCTCACGCCAACGCCGCAGGTCAAACCCGCAGCAAGCTCAGTGATTCTCAGCTCTATAGGGATTGCAAGCTCTCAGGATTTCAGCCCTGCTTGCTAGGTAAGTTTGCCCTTGGCTTGAGGCTGCAGCAGACGGAGAGAGAGGAGAAGGAGAAGGCGCAGGCTGTTCCACGGAGATGGCTTTATTGGGGGAGGTCCGTGAAGGGTCTCTGCTCTTCTTCTTTCTCCCCTAATGGGGTACAGTATGCTGCTTTTATGGGGTTGGAAAGGATCCAGGCTTGACCAATGGTAAGGGGTTAACATGACATTGCCTTATAGGGTAACAGAGATAGGCTATGGGGCGGATGTCCATGGAGACAGGAACTTCTTGGCTGCCTCAGCATTCCTATTGTTCAGATCCTCCATGGTGCTTTTCCTAAATCTATGGGGTTTACTACACTGTCTCTCTGTGTAAACTACATCCAGAACTAGGCTGCACTAATGATCACCTAGGAGAGATAATTCCCAGCAAACACACCACTGCAGCCTTACCAAAACAAGACTCTGAGCTTTCTCCATATACAGCTACACAACTCTGAAGTTTTCTTTCATTATACATATTTTTAATGACTGCAAAAACCCAAGGATTTTGGCTTGAAATAAAACTAAAAAATTGTTTCAGTTAGAAGGAAAGGTATTTGCAAACGCTAGAGACCATGTAAGTAATTGGCTCCCACAAGCTTTACTATCAAATGACTGCCAGCTAAGTTTTGGCTCTGCTTTTATTTTCCCTTCAGCTCTGAAACTGGCTGCTTTAATTAATGAACAGTTTGAGACTGGAAAATTCTGAATTCATTTAAACTTTTATTGTGTAGTACTTCAAGTTGTTCCATCTTACCATTATAGACTCACCAGAACAAGAACCTGAGCTTTCTGTGAACTGTATACTGCTACACATCTTGAAGTTCTCTTTCACTATACCTATTTTTTTATCACTACACAACAGTTGCACCAGCAATTATTCCAGATGCTGCTGTTATTAGGATTTCACACAAAGATCTCTCAAGCTTGCATTAGCTGATCTGTGAATACTTCTATTATTTGAATCACATTAAAAATCCTTAGCAACAAAAAGTGTTGGCAAAATTTTCATTCAACATATCTCTAAGTATCCTGATTCTACACTGTCCTTGTGTACTACTCAAAGATTAATAAAAGAGTTGATAACAGAAAAAGGAATAGCTCTCTCCATAAACAGCCTCATGGAATGAGAATAAGTGCTTTATCATTCTTATCTAGCTTTGAGGATCAACAGTAAAACAAAGCAAAGTTTTATTTAGACATCATGGAGAAAAATACGATTATAAATAAAAAAAAGGTGAGACATCTATCCATGGTCATCTGTTGTTAGGCTTATTCTTGAGCAGCTGTATTACTTAAGCAGCTACTACCATGAGCCAATCCATTTCTGTCCTCACTACTCACCCAGGCTTGCCAAAACAAATACTTTTGTCCACATGGTAAACTTGTTTAGGAAACTAATCTAGCTGATCATCACTTCTTACCTTACCATCCCTAGAGAAGCACTTAATTTTCACCTGCATCATGGAGCAACCATGCAAGTGTTTACACCAACAAACTGGTTAGGACAGGGAAGGGTGAGAACAGGAATATATTGTTGTAAACAAAAACTACTTATGCCAGCACTGGCCTAGAAAAAATAATTCATTAAATACCCTCCATTTAGAATTCACTGTGTGGCTCAGTTACACATACAACCAAGTTAGGTTCAACAATTCCTCCTACCCTTTCATTTTCAATCTATTCTCTTCCAAGGTTTCATTTGCACTTAGTACTGATGATGCTGCCAGTCTCCATTTACCTCCTTAGACAGTAATGTTTCATATTATAACCAAGCACATTCAATAGCTACCTACCACCCACAAGGCAGCCCACTCCCATTACTACACATTCCACCTCTATTTTGCTGGTATTCATTAGGGGAACTAAACCAACAGAAAGTTATTCATGCCTATCAGCTACACCTTTGGATGCCTCTGGTTACAAATGCAAATAGGCTTTAGAGTCAGGCCCATCAGGAGTCCCTGGAGCCAATCATTTCTAAAGGCTGGGTTAAATCTGACCAGCTGGGGCACTGTGTCACTGAATAAAGATCCTGGATCTGGGACAATACATAGCTATTTTCCCTTTGTTTCCAGGTGCCCCAGCTGACTGTCCCTGTCCAATAGGAGCATTCTGTAGTCCCCAAACATGTCTATGATCTGTAGATAATATGAGAAGATTTTTGTTACATGCATGTCCTGTTTAGGCTGTGATCCCTGATATGACAGTAGCTGTCCACAGGGGACATGCAGTAGAACAGAGATGACAGACCCAAGAGCCCATTTCTTTAGTGATATAGGCCTTTAAAATAAATTATTTTCCTCTCTACCTTCATCTTTTACTGCAATCTTGAATAAAAGAACCCAAGAGTTGGCTTGTGGCCATCACATCTGAAAGAGCAGCCTAGACTATCATTATGATTAAGCACAAGAGCAGTGTAATTCTGTGCTATTGCTGAAGCAGTCACCAAAGGGAAACTGGAGTCAAATCTCTTACACCAGAAAGGAAATTGCTTTCCTTTGCTCTCCCTAAACAACTAGTTTCATAAGACTAGTTAATTTATAGGGAAGAATGTTGAAAGAACAAGAGCTAGAATCAAAGATTTCTTACCTGCTCTGCAGGACTGAGGCTGACCCACAGCAGCAAGGTTTGTGCATTACAGCTGTGTTATGGTACACAAGACAATGGCCGGGTCACAAATCAGTTGCAGACAATTTTTAAACCAACAGAAAAATAACTGTAGATGGCACATGCACACAGCTGTACAGGTAGGTCGTGGATTCCAACAGCAGCTACAATCTCCATGGATGGCCCAAGGATTTCAAAAAAGCTTTTCCAAAAGAGCAAACACGAAACTTGTACCAAGCCAGCTATAGGATCCAGAGGCCAGCTTTAATGTTCTGGCAGCAGCTGCACTGGTGTAACTATTTATGCAAACGAGCAGTTCATGAATTTCAGCTGGTTACTGATGTGACTCCAGTTAATGACAGAGGCACACCTTGCCAGGATGGGGTTTACTGTTAGAAAAGATTGTCAAACTTTGAAGTTGAGCATTTAAAAACACATTTCAGCCACTCCTGTGTGTTAACAGCCTCTACATCTTGGAGTTTGCATTTTAAGTTATGATGCCATTGAAGCTGTTAGCATACGTTTTTCTTAACTAAAAAAAAGCTTTAAAATATTACAAGCTCACACTCCATCCTAAGGGTAAAGGTTTTCCATCTAACATCTTAATGTCAATTAGATATTATTAAACCCAAATGCTATTACATGTAATGAAATTAAGGCTCCACTTCAACATGCTGTGGGAGAAAAGTGATGTCCTTTGTAGCATGTGGTTAGAGAGGCATCATAAGAACTGTTTCCATAAAAACAAACAGAAATCATGTTAAAGCTTTGATGCAAAGGATCCACATGGCAAAGTAGGATCTAAAGTTCATTTACCATCGACTCCAGAACTTTTATGTGTACAATTGCTATCTCCACCTCATTTACTGAGCCTATTAATTTTCTTTTTCCTTGTCTCCCTGTGCCAGAAAGGAACAAACACCTATGCAAACTTCCTCTAGACTCACACCAAGAATAATCCTTTACAACTCTATAAAACCTTAGTTGTCCAGGAAGTGCAGCAACACCCAAGAGCTCCATTTTATTTTTAAGTTAATAGACAGTCATAAAATTTTGTTGATATTCATATTTAAAGGCTTGTCTATTTTGATTCCCTCTTTTCAGTTTAAAGGTCCAGGTACATTTGATCCAGTGTAATTTCTCTGCAACATGAAAATACTACCCTAAATTCTTTCTATTCTTTATTTTCAATATAAAATCAACTTTTGCTTGTCCTAACAACATTCTTTCTCTCCCTCTATATATTTACATACACCCCATACATATATGGATTTTACAGAACTATTTATAACATTTGAATTCAAATTTATTGAAATCCAATCAAATAATTTCCAGGTTGGGTAAGATAAGGAAGTGAAATTTTTTTTAATTGAAATAGATGCTTTTCTTCAATGCACCTGTTCAAAGGCCAACTTTAAAACAAGTTAAGCCAAAAGGTCACCAGCCTTTCCAAATAACAAAAGTTTTGAACATCCAAACTTGATACCAGAAAGCCAGAAACCACATCCAGTACAGCACCCTTATAGTTCTTTAACTGAAACACACATCCATTTTATGAAGAAATTACAGGGAACAGTACAGAGACACAGCAAAATATCAATCCTGAAGGAAACTGGAAACATTATCATACATAAATGTTTTTCATTACAGCCTTTTTTCCTGTTTATACAGGGCCTTTGATTCCATCCCCACAACTCTAGATTACAATGTCTTCACTACTCTAAACAAAATGCTTTGGTTGTTAGTCAACAACAGAAGTGTTAATACTAGAAGTTGTGTGGTTTGGGTTTTTTTCTCATGAAAGAGTCAAGGCATACTTCCAACACAAACATCTGAGCCATCTACTAATTTTCAAGGCACCATCCTAAATACACAGGTGTTTTAAGGAGACAAAGTGTTTTATGTGAACACATCTGAACAGACACACAAACACCTTGCTATTGCCACATTCTCATGAGAAACAGTTGAATATCACCTACAAACCTTCCTACAAAGACCAGTCCAAAGCATGACAAAAATATTTCCAAATATTTTAAGCAATAAAACCTGTTGTCATATCATAAGCCTTATTCACCAGGCAGTAGGACTTCCAGCTCCAACCACAGTTAACAGGGCTTACAGAAGAAGTAACCCTTGGCAGACATTCTTTAACACCCAATTTTTCACTCACACATCTTATGAAGCTTTGTTTTTCCCAGCAGGGGTATGATGGCAGCAGTGTTTTCACAGTGTCAGCTGGCAATGCCCAGTTCTCTTCCCTGAGCAGCTTTGCTAGGTTTATCTGCTTGGGCACAGTTGTAGGCTATCAAACCCAAACCATCCCTTCCTTGTACAGCTGCTAAACACCAAGATGTTACATGCCAAGTGTATATAACACATTACTTCTTTGCTAAATTTTCTAAGACTATTTAAACTAAGTGCAACATTCAGTTTACAGAAAAATCCTTTTTGCTCGAATCTTCAGGCACAAGGCAATCAAGTGATTTTCCATTGTCCTGACTCTGAATGTATTAGAAGTGGAGCTCACACTGCAACCTATAGAGTTCAAGCAATAGACAAAAAAATTAAAGGAAGATCAGGAAAGGATTCATAGATGTGACAAAAAGCAAAACTAATTTCACTGCAGGTGTTACATATGAAGACACTAATTAATATAGCAGTATTTCTGTTTTTCTCATCACAGACAAAATAATTGCCTTCCTTTTTGCTGAAAAGAACTTAAAAGCTATTTCTGAATGAAGAATTAACAGTTTTGGTTCAATCTTGAGCTTATAAAGGCTAAGGAAATAGCATTTTTCTCCTGGTTATTCCTCAAATCTGCTTAGATAATGCAAGTGAATAAAATTATAACAGCAGATTGCTTCCTCTTAAAAAGGCTTCACATCTCTTTTGATTTGAGGCCATGCAGAAGCTGAATTACTGTTATTTATATTTGAACAGTTTCACTGTCATCCCTTACTTCCCTCCTCTCCCAAAAACAACTCTCCATCATCCATAACTGAATCAAACAGGGCTTTCCAACCTCCAGGTACTAAAAATTCCCATTGTTTTTTACAATAGGAATTTCAGTTTGAGATAGTTTGGGGTATTTTGAAAGCCACTGTTGCAATAATTCTTGAATTAGTAAGTAAAAAGAATAATATTCTTGTCTTCCTCAAAATGTTATCTACAAAGTAAGATAAGCTTCCTACTTTCTTAACTGATATAGCTGCTACTATGAATAAAAAAATACTCTTTTCAAAGTTTTTTTTGCAAGAAAACGGAAGTGGTTTTCCTGTTATTATCTTTAATTTTGATACTACTTTAGTCCGTGCAGTTTGAGAATTAAAGAAAAAAATACTTAAGTACAAAGAGTACTTGCCTTTAAACTAAAAACTTGCTACATAATCACCATTTAGCAAATGGAAGAAATCATAATCGTCACCAGAAAAAACATTTCTGCACAAGTTCATGAATTTTACTGCATGCAGTCAACTAACACTTTCCCCAAACCCTTGCTAGCTAGAGATAATTGACGATCATTGAGATTATTTGACTGCACTAATTACATTAAATGACCTCCTTAATATCCTCCACTTCGCACTATGCAATTCGAACAGAAACATCTGTTCGTGCCTCCTCTTCAAAAGAAAACATTCTCCAAGCCGCCAACACTACGAAACGGATTTTTTTTTTTTTTTTTTTTTTTGCGATTATATAACTTGTTTCTTTCCCAGCGCTGCTGCAGCATGTTTTACTGTCAATTGACAGAAACGAAAGCCTTGCGCTGGGAGCGAAAGCAGGACTCTTATCCTTGCAGGGTTTCTTTCGCAAGTGCGAAACGATGCCCCGGTCGCAGCCGGTTTTGGAGCCCGTCAGGGTCTGTGCCCAGCCGGGGCGGCAGGCAGGGAGTGGGGCAGGGGCACACGCCGAGCTCCGTGGGCAGCCGGGCTGTGCCGCTCCTCCCCGGCCCCACACGCCGAGCTCCGTGGGCAGCCGGGCTGTGCCGCTCCTCCCCGGCCCCACACGCCGAGCTCCGTGGGCAGCCGGGCTGTGCCGCTCTCCCCGGCCCCACACGCCGGGCTCCGTGGGCAGCCGGGCTGTGCCGCTCTCCCCGGCCCCACACGCCGAGCTCCGTGGGCAGCCGGGCTGTGCCGCTCTCCCCGGCCCCACACGCCGAGCTCCGTGGGCAGCCGGGCTGTGCCGCTCCTCCCCGGCCCCACACGCCGAGCTCCGTGGGCAGCCGGGCTGTGCCTCTCTCCCCGGCCGGGAGCCGGGCTCGCCGGCCCCACGCACCTCGCCCGCCCACCCGCGAACTTTTCCGAGCGGGTGCCTGCGCCCGCTCTACCCCGCTCCCACCGCTCCCACAGCGGCTCAGCCCGGTCCCCCCACACTCACCGGCGGGGCCTCGGCACCGTGTGTGTGTCTGGAGAGCCCCGCTGCCGCGCTCGGAGCAGGTGCTCCGCTCCTCCGGCCGCCAGCCGGGCTCTGACGGCGGCAGCCCGGGCAGCGCCTGCCCTCCGGACGGGCACGGGGCGGGAGCCGCCGCTCGGCTCGGTCCGGTTCCCCGCTGCTCAGAGGAAGGCGCGGGGGCAGAGACCCCCGGCCCCAGAGCGCTGCTGCCGCTGGAGCGCCGCTCACCTAGGCTGCTGCTGCCGCCCCTGAAGAGTCTCGTCCCCCTTCTCCTCCTTCTCCTCCTCCTCCATGGTGCCGCTCCACCCCTTCCACGGCGGCCGCTCCGTTGGTCTCCGGTAGGAGCTGTTGAACGGCTGCGGCGTTCCACCTGACCAGCCCGCCGCTGAGGGCAGCGCCACGAGCTGCACGGAGTAGCTCCACAGCGCCCGGCGCCCCGCCATGGCGAGCCGGGGCTCCGCGACGCCTGGCCCCTCACCGTGGCGGCAGAGGGCACCCCACAGCCCGGCCTCGCACCGTGGCGAGCAGAGGGCACCCGGCAGCCCGGCCCCGCACAGCGGAGCGGCGCCGTTAGCAAGATGGCGGCGGGGGGCCGCGTGTGAGGGACAGGGGGAGTCCCGGAGCCATGGCGGGACAGTGTCAGAGCTGCCGGCACGTTCTGCCTCTGGAGGCCGGGCTGCTCCTCGGCCCCGGCACAAGGGAAGCACTCAGCTGTGCTCCTGGCCGGCTCCGGTGGGCGGTAAGCGCTGCCTGCAGTCCCGCTTGGGAGCACGAACGCGCTCCCACCAGCAGGTGCTGCGGTGAAAATTTTCCTGGGCTCGGTTGTCTCGGCAGCCCGGGGCAGTGCCGCCATCCCCGGGGAGCCGGCACTCACGGGGGCTGCATTGTCCGGGCAGAACAGCCCATCCTGCAGGCACCTGTGTGAATCTGTATCCCTTCGGCCATGGGAAGGTAAAACTCGTGTCCAAGTCACTTCACGTACTGGGTTACAACCATCCCCTCGCTCCCTGCTCACGTCTGACTGAAGTTTCCAGGCTATGGGCTGAGAATTGAGGCATTTTGAGGCAGCCAACCCAGAGGAATTGGGTTCTCAGAAATAAATACGTATTTTAAAAATATTTCCTTACTTCCTTAAGGACAGTGCACGGCAAAGAGCAAAGCTATGCACGTGTGATGTAAAAAACACTCCATATTATCTAGCAGTGTTATGAAATTTAAGATTATCTGGGGCTCGGATAACACATTTATGTCCATTTTATCTTTAAGCTTGGGACTGGGTATATGGTTCATTGGTAAAGAAATCCTAGCTATGTTCAAGGCCAAAGTTCTCAGTGCATGTCTTGGGAGACTAGAAATATGGGCCTTACTCTTCTGTTATCTGTCATTCTCTTAGTTTCCTTAAGGTAAAGGAATCATAAAACTATCAAGCTGCCTTGTTCTGTGTGAGTTATCTGTTTTCTATGTTCTTTACATAGTGATACAGATATATATTGGTTGCTTATGGTCAGGAAGATTTGCTGACCTTTGCCTGTGGAAATTCCTAATTTATTTCTTACTTCTACTCGTTCTTGCCTGATATTTCCTGATCTATTTCATCTACCACTATATCTAATGCTAAGCTGGCCTTGTAGCAATGAATTCTACTCATAATTATTGAACACAAATCTATATTGATTGAAGTTATTTCTACTTTATGGAGACTAAGATCTTCTGAATGATTTAGATAATAAAGCTGTTCTGATCAATGACCATTAACAGTAATAATTACTGCCTATGGATAGAAATCTGTGTAAGCCACTAGGTAAGTCCCTGCAGGCTGGTAGTAGCTTATTTCCAACAGTAGCAGATTTGGGGTGCTCATCCTACACTTCAGCTGAGTATCTCCAAGTAGGCAGCTCTGGCTCCACATGTGGTGTGGAAGTAGTTTGTTTATCACAAGTGCTACAAAAGCCTCAGCTTGGGAGGCTCTGCTTTAGTAAATGCATTTTTTCTGTACTACAAATACAGATGTCAGTGGTTGGAGGCTGTAAGTAAAGACACCTGGTATCTGTGCAGCATGCAATTTTCAGCTTAAAAGGAAACATGCCTGATGAAGAATGATACTGTTTTGTTGTTCAAGTAATATCTGACACTGCTAGAAGTATATCAGTGTATTACCAACTGTGCCACACCAGCATGCACAACACAAGAAAATTCCACTCCAGAGATGCTGCTCAACAGAACCAGGATTTAAACTACTTTCCTGCTTCAGTATTCCCTGGAGCCAGTTGAGATCTCAGTCTAGTACGGCTTCTTTGGTGGGTTTTGATTTTTCAATGTCTTATACACAGAAACACATCTAAACTGAGGAAAAGTCCCAAGGGAATGTCTGTGCTGAAGTAGTTGTGTAAACCCAGAACAGGGATCTCTCTGACTCCTAATACTCCCCAGACATGCTAATATGCCTAGAGGACTGATGTTAGGATCCTGCAGGGGTTGGAAGCCAGAAGTTACTGACAGATGGAAAAGTTCCAGCCATCTGTGCATGAGGTAAGAGTTTTTGCTTGGCATCTCATCTTAAGAAATGGAGATTTAATAATTTTATTTCCATCAGTGGCATGTACTCCTGGCTACTCATGCACTTTTAATACTCAGACTGACCCTCTATATTGTTCTCTGTTTATGAAAGTAGAAAAGTTATGAGAGCTTCTTTGTACTGCAGAAAGGACACTAAGGGATAGGAGAGTGGGGTTATTGAGGGGTCAGTGCATTTCTTTTTCCTCACAATGAAATTTAACAGCTTAAACAGAATAATTTTTTTATTGAAATTTTTGGGATATACCATTTCATTAACTACTTGGAAGGATAAGTACCTTAAACTAGCTTAATTTGCTTAATGCAACAACCTGTATCTTAATTATCTTAATCTTAATCTTAACACGGTTAGTACTTCATGAATTTTATCTGCAGTGGTGTCTTTCCCTTAGAGGTAGTGCATTAATCATGCACAGGACAGCTTGACTAACTTGATTATAAAATTGCTCTTGATGATAGATTTAACCTTCTTCACAACTGAAGTTTATCAGTATATTGTTTTGATCTCTCAAGTGTAGTGTTAGTGTCTTTTTCACAAAGTCTAATTTAGTTGGTTGACATAAGCTGTGTCAGAGCAAGATACTCATCATCTTGGCCAGTAACTGAAGCACAATCTAATGCAAGAAAAAAATAGAAATTCTTACAGTTAAAATGTTATAGCTTTATAACTGAACTATCTGAACTTAATTGAAAATCCTAGATGAGAGAGTAAAAATGTTGTGCCATCTCCCACTCGATCCTAGAATATCGAGTCATAGTTCAAAATCCCTTTTGGCTGAGGTTTGCTATATACTGGGCAATGTTTACTGTTATAGTGCAGATGCAGTTTATTGCTGAAAAAACCCCACACTTGCTGAAACAGTTTGTGCTGGATATCTGAGTGAAATAAACTATCTTAGAAAAAAAAAAATTCACCACTCTAATATTGGCTATATAGGAATTTTTACTAGCAGAGAAATTTAGCACCAAAAGAAATTCTACTAAGCTAGTAAAAGCCTCTCTGGCAAAACTGGCCCATATTGGGACATAACCAGAAAGCCTAACCTTCCCCTTCTAATTACCACGTGCAGAAGTAACCACCCTTATGGTATCCACCCTGTTCAGGAGGGAACTTAAGGGGGAAAATTTACTTGGCACCTGTTGCAGGCAGAGGCAAGCAGAATTTCAAATCGTGTTGGATGTTAAGGTACCCAATGAAAGAGTGTTACACAATCAAAGGTACCCAATGAAAGAGTGTTACACAATCAGCTCATATATGTGTGTATATATATATATATATATGTATGTATGTATGTATATGCACACACATAGGTACAAAATGCTTCACAGTAATGATTAATCAAAACATTAAATTGAACTGTGTACAACATTTATATATAATAAATATATAATAATGAAATTACTGTAAATGTTATGTTTACCATTATGAATCTAACTCTCTTACATGATAAAGAATTTGACAAATTTGAGGACTGTTGAGAAGGAACTTCTGAGTTACAGGTAATGCTCAAAAGCATATTTGTTTTTGTTTTATGTGAAATATAATAATGACATTGTAACAGACATGAATAATTTCAAATAAGTTAGGGTTTATATTACAATGAAAAATACATTGTGAAAAGGGAAAACAAGAAAAAATAATTACCTTGTAAGTAATTTAAAGGTACTGTAGGGAAATAATCATAAATAAGGAAGTTGTGTAGCAATGAAGTAAGTCAGAGCTTCCTTGTGATTGCTTGTAGATATTCAGAATGATGACCCTCCTTTTCCTTGCCTCCATAAAACTTTTTTTAGCTTTATCATACAAACATCATACATATACAGGACTAGAAGGGGATTCAATAAATCACATTATCCAAACAATTACATTCAGTGAGGGTCTTTAATAACTGGAGTATTATTGTGACTGTCAGCACCCCATGCAGGCATGCTCTGTGCTACATGGAGCTGCTTTCAGCTGCCAAGCTGCTGCTCTGGCACTAATGAAACTGCTGGGTTCCCAGGCTGAGGTCAGTACCCTGCTACTGCCCTCCTGAAATGTGTCTGAAACCTCTTCTTCATCCACAGCTCCCAGGAGGGAGAGAGAAAGGAAATCCACATCGGTTTTAACAGCTGCCACTGAATAGAGGAGAGAGTTATAAATAAATGGAAATAAAGAATGAGGGCATGTGGCTGAAGCCATGACAGTCACTTTTTGGTGTAGCAACAGATAAGCAGTGCTCTGAGTGACAAAATGTCAGTCTGAATATGTAGACACTGTGATGATGTCAAAAGAGTCTCATTTGAATTGGGATTCAGGAGGATCCTCTATTTAAATCCTGTCTGAACTACTGACAGGCTGCATGACCTTTTACAATATACAGAGCTCCATGGGTCAAATTGGTCTTTGCTGCAACTAAATTGACTACAATGGAACTGTTCTGTGACTGAACTTGATTTCTCAGACATCAGTCAACACAGCTGGTTCACTGAATAAATGAAAGGAAGCAATCTTAGATGTCACTGGAAAACAGATGCATCTGAACTGAGTCTTTCACTTTTGGCAAAACTGGACCAGAAATGCAAAACTGTTACTTAAAATGCATAAGTAATTGCTGATAGTGGATTCTTGATAATGAAACTCTCTGAAGGTAACAAAGGTGAGAAAGTGCCATTGTCTTTTCTAAAGGGAATGTAAATATCACATTTAAAACTTGGAAAATGATGGATGCTTCTCTGAGTATTCTGGTATCGATTGCTTTTTAAAAAAAAATTAATAATGACAAATGACTCAGGTATTTATGCTGAGTCATTTACATTACAGTGCTACACACAATGCTTCTTCCATAGAAAATGCTTTTAGAGTCAGATAACAAAATAATTGTGTTATTTTATAAAAGGTAATTGTTATAAGAGTGTCAGGGGCAGAATGGGAGCTTCAGACAAAGTTTATTGGGAAGACCCCCTTGCCCTGTTGAGTCACAAGGTGCAGAAAGAACCCTCTTGCTTTCTGAAATCCTTCTCTAAAAGGAGTCTGGGTGGAGCTGGATCCAGTCCTATTCCCAGACTTTCAATGGTTTATTTCTAAAGTATTATATGGTGTAATTGAGCCTTTTTACAACTTTGTCCCACAGGATTAAAGATGGCAAACCAAATACATTTATATGAATAAGTTAGGTAAGAATTTAAGAATTTAAATTAATTATGATGATGAAAAGACAAAAAGACCTTAATCAGAATTATTTCCAGCACAGTATAGGTAGCTAGTACTACATAGTATAGTGCACTATGTATTGAAGCAATATTGAAACAATGATATTAAAGCTAGCAAAATAATTATTATGGAAATTGATGTTACTCACTCACACAATGTCTGTGGGCAAATCTCTTGCTCAGCCTCGAGGATTAACCTTGAGGGGCGTCCCCACCCAAGGGAGGAGTCTCCCCACACAGTCAGAAGGGGTTTGTTAGAAAACCCTGCCATTAAAAAGAGGGACTGAGCTTTTGTAGTACAAAGTGATTGACTATGAGTCACATGTCTCCAGGCTACATTATCGGTACTATCACTTGTTGGCTCCTTTACCAGGAACTCTGCCACATCCTCAGAGGTGCCAGTTTCTGCTGGGAAACATTGCTCTTCCTCCGAATGTTCAATTTTGGGATTGCTAAGTCAGGCTGGTCTCAGCATTCTTCACTACAGTGTGACTTGCATGAGCTGTGAACCTCATGAAGTTCAGTGAGGCCACGTACAAGGTCCTGCACATGGGTCAGGGAAATCCCAGGCAAAGGACAGGCTGGGCAGGGGATGGATCAAGAGCAGCCAGCCCAGGGGGGAAGGACTTGGAAGTGTTCAGAAATGATAAGCACAACAAGACCTGGCTGTGCATGCTCCCAGCCCAGAAAGGCAAATGTATCCTGGGCTGCACCCAAAGCAGCATGGCCAGCAGGTCAGAGGTGAGACTGCACCTGGAGTTCTGCATCCAGGCCTGGGGTCCCCAGCATAAGAAGGATGTGGACCTGTTAAGGTAAGTCCAGAGAGAAGGCGAGCAGGTGGTTGGAGCACCTCTCCTATGAAGACAGACTCAGGGAGCTGGAGCTGTCAGCCTGGAAAAGAGAAGACTTCAAGGCACCTTCCAGTACCTGGAGGGGAGCTACAGGATAGCTGGAGAGAGATTTTTTTATGAGTGTGTGTAGTGACAGGACAAGGGGGAACAGCTTCAAATGGAAAGGTTTAAATAGGTTTAAATTAGATATTTGGAAGAAATTTTTTACTTCAAGGGTGTTGAGGCACTGGAACACTTTGCCCAGGGAAATCATAGATGCCCGTCCCTAGAAGTGTTCAAGGCCAGACTGGATGAAATTTTGAGCAACCTGGACTAGTGGAAGGTGTCCCTGCCTATGGAAGTGGTGATCTTTGGAACTAGGTGATCTTTAAGGCCTCTTCCAACCCAGGGTATTCTGTGATGCTGTGAAATGAACCAGACCAAGAATGTGTTTTCAAGCCTTGCAGAAAGACTTCTGTGTCTGTGTACCTGTGTCACTAAGTGTGCTGGTCCTGGCTGGAAAAGGGTAATTTTCTTCATAGTAGCTGGTGGTATGGGCTAAATGTTGGATTTGTGCTGGAAACAGTGTTGCTAATTCAGGGATGTTTTTGATTTTGCTAAGCAGTGCTTATACAAAGTCAAAGCCTTTCTGCTTCTCACCTCACCCCACCAACAAATGGGCTGGGGGTGCCCAAGAAATTAGAAAGGGGACACAACCATGACAGTAAACCCCAACAGACCAAAGGGATATTCTGTACCATATGGCATCATGCTCAGCACATGAAGCTGGGGAGAGAGAAGGGAGGATTTTAACAAGTAGAAAAAAAAAAACTTGGCAGAATTTAAGAAAACTTGGAGAGGTGACACTGGTACACTTTTTCATTTTTTCATGCCAATTTAGTAATGAGGACAATGGAGTTGCTTCTTAAGACATGATTAAAAAAGAGATCTGAAAGGGTTTTCCAGTTCATCCTATTGCTTCAGAGAAGAATCCACTCTATCTAATCAGCTCCTGACAGATATTTGTTCAATCTGACCTTGAAAATTTGCAGTTATGCTGATTCTTCAGATCTCTCCAGTCAGCTACTGTGTCACATTTTTTATAGTTCAAAAGCTTTTTGTAAACTATAACTGAAATATTCAAGTTGCAATTTAAGACTTTTACTTCTTACCATATCAATGGACATGAAGAACACTTTGTATCTCTCCAAATGCTGGAACAGGCTTCCTGGAGAGGTGGTCAGAACCCAGGCCTGACAGTGTTTAAGGGGCATTTGGACAATGCCTTTAACAACACACTTAAACTTTCAGTCAGCCCTGAATGGGTCAGGCAGTTGGACTGCATGGCCATTGTTGGTCCCTTCCAACTGAAATATTCCATTCCATGTTCTCATTGTGTCAGCCACCATTATATGCAAGTCAAGTAATCTGTTTAAAGGCAAGCACTTTGAATTAAGTTGAAGGTCTCATTGACTGTGCTGAACTTTGATTTGGGACTTTAGAGTCTATGGCTGTAACGATCAGGTAGCAAATCTCAACTATGCACATAGTTCCTAGTACTTTAATGTAGACTCTGTAGATGTGTTGTCTTTATTCAAATATACATGACTGGGGGAGAAATCATAGAATGGTTTGGGTTGGAAGGGACCCTAAAGATCATCTGGTTTCAACCCTCCTGCCAGGGGTGGGTACACACTAGATCAGGTTGCTCAGAGTCCCATCCAGCCTGGTCTCAAACACATACAGGGATGGGGAGTCCACAACCTCTCTGAGGTAGATTTTATGAAGACACAGAGAGGGTCAATCCATAAATTTCTGAGAAATCCATGAATACTTTATATGGATGAAATAAAAATCAGAATGCCACATTTTTTCATTTATTTTTCCACAGGCTACTGAAAACTTTGGAAAATAGTGGAACAAAATAGTTCCAAGAAGATTTAGGGTGTTAAGAATTTCTCAATAAATCCTTTATGATCAAATTATACTCATATATATATTATATATATAATCATACTAAAAAATACTCCTAATGCTTCACTTATAATTCTAAAATAAAAGATTGAAAAGTAGGTCATTTCACTGCTAGAAAGCCAAGACTGGAAAATACAGGTTTATTATACACCAAAAAAAAAAAAAAGTGGAAAAGACAAAAGGAATAGCTGTGAAATTTGTGCACTGTGCAGCAGGAAGCAAGTTCTGAAGCTTTCTGGGTTTATTTTTTATTGGGAAGAATGTTTCAGGATAAAATAAATACATTACATAATAATACAAAAGTAGATCTGCTAGCATTAACAGACCAGCAGGATGACTGATAGGCACACTCAGAAACACACGAGATTATGGCTAATGCTTGAATTAGTGCAACCCCTATGCATTGCTATCAATGCAGTCACTGCAATCAGCTAGAGAGTAACTGCCCATCCCCTAATTCTGCTGGATCTGCTTAGTAGTTATGACTTGGATTCCTATTCCAGACCTTATTTCCTTTGACATCTGCCATGAAGACCATGTCATGTTTGAAAATGCCTCTTAGGTGGATCTCTTAAGCCTCTCATATTAACCCAGTTCTTACAAACTTAAATGCAATTTCCAAATTTAAAAAAAAAAATCTATTTCAGTGGCACACAGATACTCTCATGCCTCATAGTCAGCATCTGAAGTTCCAAAGGCAAACGTGGAAGCAAAAGTATTTAAGGTATACTGGATCTCTATGTGTATGTGTCAATATGTTTGACTTCTGGACATTGCAAACTACCAGCTTGTTTACAAAGCAACTTATTAACACACACACACACACTGAAATTCTCACACTGCAAACCTGGTGATTTTCTGAGCATACTAGCCTTGAGTTGCATGGCTTTTGTGAGGGAAAAGCCTCACAGTGCACATCAGCTACAGAGAAAACCTGTGCATGCACACTGTCTGGGTTCAGTAGATGTTTGGAAGCTTTCTTGGAATTACTGCACTGCACTGGCTGCCAAACATCTGGAAGTGAGAAGAAAAATGTAGAAAAGTGGCAGGGAAGAAAATGACTAGCAAAAGCAGCTGTCTCCCATAAAAAATGGTAGTCTGCCATTCTGGGCTATAATAGGATTTGAGAAAGGCATCAATCTGGGACATAGAGCACAGTGTGTTTAAGAAACTTCAGAAATTGTTTTCCTTCAAAGGACTGTAAAAAAGGCCAGTGAATCTGAAATCAGTCTGAAAAAAGGATATTTAGTGAAATGCGTGACTAAATTCAGTGCAATCAGATTATTAACTTGAAATTTAAAAGTTTGAGTATGAGCTCTAAGAAGTTAGCCTCTTATGTGAGCATAAATATCTGAGCAATGATATTCCCCATTTCCAAACTCCTGACAGCTTCTCAGTTTATAAAATCCCCAACTTTCTCTTTCCCAACCATCTGTCAACACTCCTAGCTTTTCCCTTGATAACTTCTACATTGTAGTTGTTCATCACACTAAAATCAGCACAAAATCCAGTTACTACACAGTCTTGAACCTTGAATATGTGCATGTATAAAAAAATAAACTTCTTGTAATATAAAGTAAATAACTCAAAGAATACTCATGTGATTACTGTATTTATATTTAATTAATGGCAAGCACTCAGTATTTAAAACTATGTAAAGATGCTGCAAAAATTCCAGCCTCCTGCAAAATGCTGTAGGTCCTTACTAAATATAAGTTCAACTTGTTGTGCCCTTGAGAAAATGCATGTATAACCTGTATAATATCCTCTAATATATTAAAATATATGGATCTGATATTTAGATAAGGGATATTTAGACACATGCAATGAGCTCCTAGCCTGAAGTTCAGGATAAGGTTTGCTTTGCCTGAGGCTAGCTGCCTGGAAGTTGGGTGTTTTAGTCTGCTGAACTAGTAATTCACTCTGCTCCAATCAGTGGGGAGGGAGGCACCATGAGGAGACATTTCTAGGTAACCACCCTAGGAGAGGTGTCCAGGGTACAAAGCACAACCCAAAAGTCGAGGTGCCTGCTTCCCTCCACTGACTGTTGGAAGAGCACAGAGGACTTGTTTTATACAGCTGAGGTGTGGGTGACACAAGGTTTGTACACGAGCACAAGGGAGGCCCTAGAGCACAGAGAGCAGAGTTTTGGGACACACATTTGGCCAGCATGCAATAGTGTGATGAACCCTGAGAGGCTACAACAAGATGGCAATCAATCAGGCTGGAAAATAAAGTAGGAAGTTGGATAGAGCTGTAAAGCAGAATGCTCATACATGTTGTTTCCACAGTTAGAGCCCAACAGGGAGCTTGATAGCTAAACAAAACCTGCCCTGGATCAATGACTATTTTAGGGAAGTCTGTAATCACACGGTATTATTATCAGTATAAAACTACATGGTCTGCAGTTTGTGTTGGCTAACTTAAGCATTAATAAGAATATAGGAATTAAAGAGTGAGAAAATGGGTTTTAAGAGAGGAAATAAAAGAGAAAACTCAGTTATCTGGACATTACAATAGCATGTAAGTGTACATTTAGTGTATTATAAACTGTGATGAGTGGCATTAGCAGCATTTTTGGGTAATGGAAAATCTACTTTCCTTCCACAGATTGCTGAAAAATGCCCACAGCATTGCTACCTGAACAATTCTGAAGAGAGGAGGAATGAATCAGAGAATCAAAGAATGGTGGCTGTCCTGGCTGCCTGAACAGGTGCCAAATTCTAATCATTTCAGTAACTGCATTAATTTCAGTTTTCAATGTGTTAGTTTCAGTTGAATCATACCAGAGACTAAGGTGACTTCCAAATTATTTTCTGGAGAAAGTATTGTCTGAAGTGACTCTTTCTTAAAATAAGAAAAAAGTTGAAATAAATGTTAGAGTTTTGGAAACTCATCCACCATCAAATCAGAATAACACTCTAAAACAGGGAACCTGTATGTGGTTATAGTCACAGGGAAGGATGGAAATGACACTTGTGTACAATACAAACAAAAGCAATAAAAAAAGGACTGATCCTTAATCTGCAGTGAGTCTGCTCAAGGGCAAGAAGAAATCTATCTGTTTAGCTAAATCAGATGAATTTACCCACAGGATTTCCTGTTGAGTTACTGCATCAGGCAGAATCATTTGTTTGGCATGTTATTCTTGAAAAATTGTTGTTATGAGCTATCCAAACTCCTTCCATTTATCTTTCTGATAAAAGCCCTCAGCTGTCAGGTAGTGGGATGTCTGGCACTTACAGACTTATTTCACTGCATAAATACTTACCAGAAAAAAGAGAACTGCATGCAGACAGAATACTGTAATATTCCCTGAAGAAAGCTTTTAATCAACAGCTTCAAAAGAGTGCTCTGTTAATGAGCAACTGAAATGTTACAAATTCAGCCAACAGCCTCTATGTTTAATTTAGACAGTCTTCCTTGCAGCTTGAGAGCACAAAAGACCAGTGTCAGTGGCCTGTAAGCCTTTGCAGTTGCTGCCCAGTGGTTAATCATGGGAAAGAAAAGCTATTGCAATTTAATTAGCTGAAGGGTAACTTCTAGGTAATACTGATAAAATAATCAGCTAGAGGCCAGTGAACAGCTGGCATGAAAATCAGACACCATAATGTCTGTAAAGTTTGATTTTTATTCTCAAAACAGCTTTATTCCCAAAAAGCCCCCCAGCCCACTCCTCTACAAAATAATGTATTGCTTCTTGAGCCCATGTTTTTAGGCTTGTTTGAATTCTGCTTGCTTGGCTGAGATCAAGGCAATTCCTGGCAGCTGGATTTCAGCATATTCATTAAAGGCAATACTGTATCATTGCTTTAAAAAGATAGTAGATTGTAAATAAACAGTGAACATGATGACTGTACAAAAAGCTAACACAGCACTAAGCAGCAGTTTAGCCAAAGGCAATTTCAATTGTTAATGTTTACTGTGGGATGGTTTCAGCAATTCTGAAGGTCTTTTTCCTGAGCAGTGCTGTTCTAATGCTTAGCTCCTGTGGCCTCTTGCTCTGGGGCTGGATCAGCCTGTAACAGGGTAGTTCTTCCCAAGTACTTCTGTAATCAGCTGATCATGATAGTGTGTTGTGCTGATATAACTTTTTCTTTAGTTCAGAAGAAATACTTGTGTATACAATTGAAAGAAAGTCCTTTCAAGATCATGCTTTCTTTGCTCATACCAAGATTTTCATCTTAGTTTAGAATTACAGGAGTGTTGGCTTCACAATGTTGTGTTCAGCCCCAGTGCTGACCTATGGTTATACACACATCAGGTATGCACAAACAGATTTCTTCTTTATATCACTGCTACCACATGGAATTGTTTAATAAAGTAGAAATGTTACTCTAGAAGCAACAAGCTAGATCTATGAGTGCTGGCACCAGCACCAGCTGAATCTTTTTTCTGTGGGGCAGAGTCTCTCCCATGTGTGAGCTGATAGTGCAGCACCTCCTCAGCTGGTGGTTCCTGGAATCTCTTTTTCTTTGAGATGTGTGTCATTTGGTTGATGTTGCACAGTAATGAACATGGAAACCTTATTTCCTCAGAAAACCAGTTTGGAACTGTATAATTCAGACTGTGCATTACCACTGGTTTCAATGGAGTTCTTGACAAGTTTTAAGCTTAAAAACCAAAAGTGCCATTTGGTCCTTTTGCAGGCACCTTTTTAGGAGGGATGCTGATCTAAAATAGCTACTTAGTGTGAAATACAAAGCCCCCATACTTAGGGTGAAATCTGGAATCTGGATTTCAAAGAACTAGATTTTCATCTTGAGACCCTCACCTACATAATCCACTCAGAGGCTCTGTGGCATCTTGGAATTAGCAGGCAACTATTTATCTATCATGCTGATGACAAGGACATAATTTATATAGAACTTTCTTCTTTTAGCCTTGGCCTTTCTATTCCATTGTTGCTTGATACTGGATACACAAGCACTATGAAGAAAGGTCTAATTTTCTCCATCTGGAAGCTGAAGATAATACTAGCTAAACTAGAGGGATATTGTGAGCATTCCATGTTATAATAGCTCATTTCTAAATAATCTCATTGTAATAAAATTGTTAAAACCATTTAAAAAGTAGTGTTTTATAAAAGTTTAGTGGTGAATATTTACATATTCAGCTTCTACTGTTAGAACACTAGTATATGTTTTATTTTGTTGCATTTTTAGCTGGTTAATAAGATTTCTTAATTTAGAGTTGCATCTCTCTAATGGCCTTTGCTGGATGCTAAATTTTAGATTACATTTACATATGAGACACTCCTATTTTGTTAAGTAGGAGACATGTTATGTGGATAATCAGTTTATCTTAAGCTGTAATTCTATGTCTAGCAAGGATTCAAATTTCTAGGATGTATAATGGGTTAGTGAAATCTGGTAAAGCATCTTTGAGATAAATCCCAGCATATGAGATCAGTTAGATCTAGCTGTAAAATGGAACAGAAGCTTAATTTTAATTTTCATTTGCACAGTTTGGTGCTTTACATTTTTCTTTTACAACTTGACAGAGCTCTATCTGAAATTAAAAAAATGCAGGAACTGGATGGATCTTTTGAATATGCATTAACTAAATGGGAGAAACAAAACTAAAAAAAAGAAGTAGCTAGTTTTGTGTAAGGTTAGATTTTCTATTCCATGGAAACTAATTTGACTCCAATGTAAATCCTCTGGTGAAAGGATGTGCATGCTTTGCAGCTACAAGATCCTTCTTACACAGGCTGTGTGGGCACTAAAATAGCCCAGGCACCAAAGTAACAGTAACAATTTCAGTAAGAGATCTACCATTCCATATGAGGTCAAGGCATCATTGTGAAATTAGGAAGCATCTGGTTTCTTGGTATTTAGGTTTGTATTTTAACCTTTGTGTTAACAACAGCGTCACTTTCATTTTTAATTGTATGCAATATATCATGCTTTGGGTTTACTATTTTTATGCAATTACAGTCCTTGTGACAGAAACTGGACAAGCCCAGCTGCAGGACTAAGCTGCTGTTTAAACACAGAGCTTACAAACTGGCAGTGCAAACGTTTTAAGGCAATCAGTGCAATTTCATGCTGAACTGCCAAGGGAGTAAGAAATTTCCTATATACACAAAATATCCCCCAAAAGTTATACATTTAAAATACAGTGGATTTTTCTGAAACTAGTCCATGTTTTGGAGTCTGAGAAGCTAAATCTCAGAGCCTTGTCACACTTCAGCATCTGAGCCAGCCCAGGAACTACCAACAATCCCCGGTGTCCTTTAATAGTCACGGTGGATTTTGTCACCTAAAATCTGCATGTGACTGATAAGGTTTCAGGGGGAAGGGAGCAACACTTCTGACAGCTCTCGAGAATCACCTCTGAGTAACAGGACCTTGGCAGTTGCAGGAGACAGTTCATCCTGAGCAGGAGCATCCTCAGTTCCCACCATTCTCAATCTCTTCCTGTTGATCAGAAATCCGCAGTTCCCCACCCTTTTCAACCTCTTCCTCCTGATCATGTGCCCAGAGCTGAGCTTTCTTCCTCTTTGAGCAGGCAAGATGGGGAAGGTTTGTGGTATCTGTACAGAGGGTGTCAGAAGTACTGTGTCAAATGGTATCTGAAGCATTTCATTAATCCTGAATGGGTTAGGAAAATGGTACCTAGAAACACTGCTTCCCCCAGCATAGGTAATACAGATTTCTTTTTTTTTTTAAGTAGTATTTTGTTTCTTTGCATTGTGTCACTTAACATACTGTGGGACAAATAACAGAATTTCACCCTGGTTCTCCATCATTTTTGAGATAATGCTTGATTAGCCAAATGAAAATTTCCTAAAAATTGTAAAAAATTTAACCACAAAGTCAAAACCGAGCGCTGCTTCTTGCATGTCGGTACCTATTTATCTACAGCCATACATTCCAAACGTGCTCAGGAACAATCTTAGGCACTGAAATTGCTTCCACTGGTACACTACCAGAGCTTTTCCTATTTATCTACAGCCATACATTCCAAACGTGCTCAGGAACAATCTTTGGCACTGAAATTGCTTCCACTGGTACACTTCCAGAGCTTTTCCCAGCCCAAATGTGGCTCTTGTCAAGCAGCATTGCCACCAGCCCTTCCCAGCCGCCGGCAGCTGGGAGGGACCATTCCCGGCCCTTTGGAGTCCAGAGTCGGGTGCTGTCACCAGCGCCGGCCCAGGCTCGGCGGGGCGCTGCATTTACTGCTTGCACGAAGCCCTGCTATCCGTGACAAGTGTCTCAGCTCCGTTACATAGACTCCCAGAAGACTCCAAGTTATTCCAGCCTCGGGATTTCCCAGTCACAGCGGGTGCGTCCTGCAGGAAGCGCAGCGCCCTCAGCCAGCCCTGCCGCAGGAGCCGCAGCGCGCAGGGATGTGCCCACGGCAGCTCCCGGAGCTGAAGGCAGCGCTTTGTGTTTGCTGAAAGTGGCCATAATGGGATATCGGCAGGAAAATGCTTTCCTGACCTACCTGCTCTGGGGCACTGAGGAGAACGGGACCATTAAAACCAAGCCCCAAGCCTGCCAGAGCTCCAGGAGCGCTTGGACAACGCTCTCAGATAGACGGCTGGGCTTGGCCTGTGCAGGGCGAGCAGCTGGACTCGGCGGTCCCCGCGGGTCCCCTCCCACCCGGGACATTCCCCGTTCCCGATTCCCACCTCCCCGGGACACGGCTATGCGGTTTGCGCTGCCCCACTGCGCCTCCCGGCGGCGGCGGCTGGAACTGCCCCGCGCCTGCGCGCCCCCAAAGGCCGCCCGCTCCGCCCCGCCCACCACAGTGTCAAGATGGCGGCGTCTGCAGCACGCTCAGCGGCCCGGCGGCTTCTCTTGCCCTGGTCCTCCCGCCTGGTGCGAGCGCCCGGTGCAGCGCAGCGGGTGAGGCGGCGGGGAGGGGAACGGTGCGGAGCGGAGGGAGGCGCGGGGAGCGTGGGCGCCGCGGTGACTCCGAGCGCTGGTGCCCGGGCCGCCGCTGAGGGGACGCGGGGAGCTAGAGGCCGTGGGGCGCGGTGCATGCTGGGAGTTGTAGTCGCGGCGCGGTGCTCGGCGGGAGGTGTAGGGAGCGATCGGTGTGCGCTGCTCAGGTTTGTGTGCGGCAGCCGCTCCGGGGCTCCGCAGTGTGAGGGCGGTGTCAGGGAACCGGGGATGCTCAGCAGGGATGAACTGGGCTGGAACATGTGCCCTGTGAGGAGAGGCTGAGGGTCCCGACCTTGTTCAGGCTGGAGAAGCCGTGGCTTCAGCTGGACCTGTGAGAAAAGTCTGTGCCCAGCACCTAGAAGGAACATAAAACCAGGCCTGTCACACTGGCAGGATGAGAGACAATGGGTGTAAGCTGAAACAAGAGAGGAAAAACTGGATATGTGGCAGTCAAGCAGTGGAGCAGGCTGCTCACAGAGCTGTGCAGTTTCTCACCATTGGAGATTGTCAGTACCCAGGTGCAAAAAGTCCTGAGCAAAGTGCTCTGACCAAGTTGATCTTGTTTGGAGCAGGAAGTTGGACTAGAGACCTCCAGAGCTCTCTTCAAACTTAAATTGTGCTGAGATTCTGAAGTAAGTGAGTTTTAAGAGCTCTAATCTATTTTAGGAAGAGGGATTGAGAGCTGGGTTTTGTGCTTTAATGTTTAGGGCAGTTATATGGGGAGAGAAATCTTTGTTTATTTGAAACATTTGAAATCACAGTTTTTGAGATAGCTGTTTGCTTGAATTTGGGATACATATTTACATTTCTTGTTATTGAAAAACTGCTTCCCTTCTTTTCTACCCTGCTCTCATTTATTGTGCTTTAACTACCCCCTGATTGAGCTGCTCTGATCAATGGCTGATGGATTTGCAGTCCTGGCACAGGCCCTTGGGCTGTACCTCAGTTCACTTTAGAAAGCAGGTACCCAGGAGAATTCCTGATGGTAAAGGTCCTGCAGGCTCCTGCTGGCAGCAGTGGGGAGCAAGTGTGGCTAGGAGTATCAGCTGATGGGAGTATCAGCTCCTGTGTCAGCCTGGAGGCAGCAGATGCATCTCCTCACTTGTGCTTATCTTCAGGGCTTGTTTCTCATTCAGGTTACTGCTTCCCTTGTGTGAAGCAGAGATGAATAGCAGTCCTGAATTCTTTCCCTTATAAATGCATGCTTTAAGAAGGATCCATGGACGTAATGCTTGAGTTCAGCAATACGTTTTTCAGAAATGCATCCTTGGATATAACTAAACAATCTGAGGTGACTGATGATTTTCCTTTCCAGGGTGTGCATGTTGGAACAGGGAGGTGCACAGTTTCCAAAGCAGCAACAGAAGTAATCTTAAATGTCCCTGAAACTAGGGTGAGTCCTTTGGAAAATGGCTTGCAAGTAGCTTCTGAAGACTCTGGACTCTCAACATGCACAGTAAGTGACTTACAAAAGGAAGGGGTTTTTATGTCTGTTCCTGTGTGTTCATTTCCTCATGGAACTAAATCGCATTTGCATTTCAATATTTATTAGCAACTGTTTCCTAGAACTTAAGCCAGGACTTAGAAGTCTTAAGGCTTTTGTAGATTTGTAATTAAATTTTTTTGTGAAGATGAAAATTTTCTTTTTATTGAAAACTTGCTCTGTTTAAGTAAAAAGCCATAGCAAAGCTGTTAGCTGGGAAAATGACTTTTTTTTTTTCCTTCACTGAGGTTGGACTTTGGATTGATGCTGGAAGCAGATATGAAAATGAGAAGAACAATGGAACTGCTCACTTTCTTGAACATATGGCTTTCAAGGTGAGTGTAAAGATTAATGTAGACATTTACAATGAATTTTTAAGTTATTTATCTTTAAAGACCAATAATAAAAACTTTGTCAGAATTGTATAAATAAGTTTTCCAAATTGGAATGAGAAAAATAACTTTGGTTTCCATTAGAAAATGAAGCTAAAGATCCTAGTTCTGTGCGTTACACAACTGTGGATTACACAGATCTAATTTTAAACTCACTTTTGCCTTCTTATAGTAGTCTTAGAAGACACAGTCACCCTTTAGCCAGTTTATTTTCATTTGGGAGCACAGTAGGATTTATATCTGACTTTCAAGCTTGGAAAGATTAGTATGCCTGTTGTGTTTCCAGAACACGTTTTCTTTCTCTTGATCGTGACTTTTTCAGACAAGAAGTAGTAATGATGAGTAGATGATTTGAAGGGTTTAATGTGATTTTGTTATTGTTCTGTTTCAGGGAACAAAAAAGAGATCTCAGTTAGACCTTGAGCTAGAGATTGAGAACATGGGGGCTCATCTGAACGCGTACACGTCCAGGGAACAAACTGTGTATTATGCAAAGGCTTTTTCAAAAGACTTACCAAGAGGTAATTGCTCTCATTCATCAGAAAGAACAACATGCTTATCCAGCTTCCAGTGGGATGACACAGAATGATGCTTTTGCAGTATTACAGTCCCTCCCTTGCCTGGTGAAAAATTCGTTCTTGAGCTTCAAAAGAACGTGAGAATATGGGTTTGGAGAGGAGCCAGCAGGGACGCTTATATTTGAAATATTTTTCTCTTCGGAGTCCTTAGATAAGATACCTTTTGGACTTCTCTCTTCCTGTCCCCTTGCTAGTTTTATTGCTCTTTGAAGTGGGTTTCACTTTTGGAACCAGATTTTTCTAGTAGTCTGAAAATACTTCTTTCATTTCCATCTCTGTTTGCAATCAGCTGTGGAAATTCTTGCTGACATAATTCAGAACAGCACCCTGGGAGAGGCAGAGATTGAGCGCGAGCGAGGAGTTATACTGCGAGAGATGCAAGAGGTTGAAACCAATTTGCAGGAAGTTGTCTTTGATTACCTTCATGCCACAGCCTACCAGAACACAGCCCTAGGACGGACCATTTTAGGACCCACTGAAAATATCAAGTATGTCCAAAACTACATCTGTCTTTAGTTGTGTGGCAACCTTTATATATTGAGTGCCTTATCTAAAAATGTAGAGAACAGTGTCAGATTTCATTTTTACACTGGAGGGCAGCTGAAATTGCACTGAATATAATTATATATTTATATATAAATTTATATCTATACATATTAATATATATAATTATATATTCAGTAAGTAGAACCTTTGTATTGCCTTAGTTTCCCTGTAGGCAGGCATCAAAGGGTATGTGAACTTCAGATGTTCTCTGCATGACTTTGGGTTTTTTTGCCATATTTTTCTCCTGTTTCTTATAAGTGCATCTGGCACAAAATTGGAAATACTTCTTTTTCCTATAGATCACATGTTGGGCATTATTGTAAGCACACAGTGTTTGCTTTCAAAGGAAAGGAGATCATTAGTGCATCCTGTCTCCACCTGGCTGAGTTGGAATTCTCACTCCTCCTCAGGAAGTTAGAAGAGCTTTTTATTTAGTTCGTATTTGCTTTTTAGAAAGTCAGCCTTATTTTAGCTTTCTGCCTCTGCTCTGAACATTGGCAGCAGTTCTAATTGTTTTGATAATTGTTTTGTTATATACATTTCTCTCTTTTTACTCAAATAAACTTTACTGACACAGTAGTGCTGTCTCCTTTCCTGTTTCTAGATCCATAAATCGTAATGACTTGGTGGAGTACATAACAACACATTACAAAGGACCCAGAATGGTCTTGGCTGCTGCTGGAGGTCAGTATGGGATACTCACCCTTGATCACATGAAACTGTGCTTGAAACCATGGCCTGAGTCTGTAGGAACCACATGGTGAATCACCCATTGTTCAGCAGGTCCTGTTTGTTGTTGGCCCTCTGTAGCCCTGTGTGTTTTGTACATTCATACCCTTTGAGATTTTGTTCCCTTTTTCTGTCAGTAATATTCCAGAAGCCTTAAATCAGGAACAAGAAGTGAATTGGAGGCCAAAGTCATTCTTCCATGTGGGCAGGAAAAAAGGGTCCTAGAAGGTGTGAAGAGGGGAATAGAAAGGAATGCAGAGAGAAAGAAATAACATTGAGACTTCACAGAGAGCAAAGAGCTTGATTTGATGTAGTTTTAGTGGAAGGCTGTTAAAGAGAACCAAGAAGGGGGAATCATGATGATGTTGCTCTGTATAAAGGGAATGTGTGAAGAATCTGAAGGTGGGGTATTAAAGCAGGAGCACAAAAAATTACTGCTTGGTTGAGTCCTTAAGCTGTGCAGCAGTGTAAATTAACTGTTTACAGAGTAACATCACAAAGCATGTGAAATACCTTTGTCCAGGGGTCTCTCACGATGAACTACTTGACCTGGCGAAGTGCCATTTTGGAAACTTGCCATCTGCTCCAGAAGGAGGACTGCCACCCCTGCCACCTTGCAGCTTCACAGGCAGTGAGGTAAGCTGCTGGGTGGCTCTTTGGGCTGGCCCTTACGTCCCCTGACATGTGCTCTCTGGTGAGGAGAGAGGGCTGCTCTGCCACAGACTCAGCACATGAAAAGGTATCTTACCCCCAGTGGTGGCAATGGAGTAGCTACTTTCCAAAGCAGTACTTCCCATTCTCTGTTGGACAGGCCTCACTGCCACCACTTTTTATTCTTCATCACTTCCTGGGGGAATACCTTCCATATCCCTGCTCCTCCTTTCCTTTTATCCTCTTACTGGAGCATTTCCACTTATTGAGAATCACTCATTTAAAGGATTTGGCAGAGAACTGAGGCATCCACGTTCTATTCCCATCTCTTTTTAGATTTTACAAAGTCATCATATTTCCTTGCTGCTGGTAGTCATTTTATGACTTGTAATGCTTCTCTGTGTCTATTGGCAAAATGATCTGAAATTGCCCCAGGGGAGCAGTTAAGGCTGATGTCAAGTTAATCTCCATATACTTTAATTTTAGTGCATGTTTTGTAATCCAGCTGTAGTGGCAAAGTGTGATTTCTGTTGTTTACCTTGCCCTGTGCCTGAGCCTGCGCAGGTTGCGCTGGAGCTGCTGTGCTGTGTTGCAGATCCGGATAAGGGATGACAAGATGCCCCTGGCACACCTGGCCATTGCCGTGGAAGCAGCTGGCTGGGCAGACCCTGACACCATCCCCCTCATGGTAGCCAACACTCTGATAGGGAACTGGGATCGCTCCTTTGGAGGAGGAGTGGTGAGTGAACCTGCAAGCACCATCCTGCTCTCACTGAGGTTGGTGGGAAATCCCTGAATTGGGTACTACCTGGACAGAAAAGGGCATCCAGTTGTGAGTCTCAGAGGGTTTGTTACCCAGGATGTAGGAGAGTCTTGGGAAGTGGTTCTAAACCACCAAAATAGAGGTGACTTGAGGTTTGCCAGCCCTCATGGAATGTAGGATATTTTATACCTGTATGTCATCAGAACCTCTGTATTGTGAATGCAGGGCCACCAACAAAGGGAAGGAATGATGCATCTGATTCCATGTTGTCAGAAGGCCAATTTATTACTTTATGATACTATATTATATTAAAGAATACTATACTATACTAAAGAATACAGAAAAGATACTTACTGAATGCTAAAAAGATAATAATGAAAGCTCGTGACTCTCTCCAGAGTCCTGACACAGCTTGGCCCTGATTGGCCAATGAGTGAAAACAGCTCACACCAGAATCCAATGAAACAATCACCTGTGGGGAAACAATCTCCAAACACCTTTCACATGAGCAAAACACAGGAGAAGCAAACGAGATAAGAATTGTTTTCCTTTTCTCTGAGGCTTCTCGCTGCCTTTCAGCTTCCCTGGAGAAACATCCTGGGCAAAGGAGTCATGTTAGAGAATGTGAATGCCACACTTCTGGGTATCACCAATTAAGTGTCCCTTTCTTGAACCTAAGTGTCTTTGTGATTTTGGCTCAAATCTGGGGTGTTATTTTGAAATGTGATATTACATGCAAGGAAAGAAAGGGTTGAAATGAAGAGCTGATAACTAATCTTGTAGCTACTACTGCATGTTCAGTCATCATTGAAATGAAAATGGGAAATCATGGAGGTGACTAGTAAGCTTTCAAAAAATTTCACAAAGTAATATCTTTTTCTTTTGCCTCGGCAGAATTTGTCCAGTAAACTTGCTCAGATTGCCTGCCAAGGTAACCTGTGTCACAGTTTCCAGTCCTTCAACACCTGCTACACTGACACAGGGCTGTGGGGACTCTATATGGTCTGTGAGCCATCCACTATTCAGGACATGGTGCACTTTGTTCAGAAAGAATGGTAAGCTGCCAACTGTTTCTCTGAAAAGCTTGTTTTTAGTGGAGGAATACAATTCAAAAATAAAGAGAATATTTTTCTCTGCTTGGGCTTGCCTGGGAACAACAAATGCATCAAATTCTAAACTTTGGCACCCAAAGCCAAGTCCCAGCACCCAGTTTTTGGCACTGTTATTTGGAGTGAATAGCTTAAGATGTAGGTTTTGTTTCTTGCACGAGAAAACACAGCAGGGATTTTTTTTTGACTGGCAAATGACAGAAGTCATGAAACTGTCCAACCTTTTAGTATACTACTCAGTCACTGTGCAGCCTGTGAGCTGCAAGTGCCACCACTGAAAGAGCAAATATTTGTGGATGAGAATAATGAATGTGCAGTTTTAGTCTGCAGTTGATGTATCATGTGCTGGTGTTAGACAGCTCTAGTGAATACACAGGGAAAGTTGAGCTGTTACATATGGAATTTTGAAACCTATGATTCTAGACAATATTCATTCATCTGAGGCTTAAATCTGTTTTGAAGGATGTCCATAGATGACTGTAAAGCTTGAACTGCAGATGCTATTAAAAACACATACATGTTACTTAAAAGCACTTGATTTAAAGTGGGTGAAGTTGAAACAAGTCTTGAAAATGAGGAATTTCTTTAATCACATAAATCACTTCTTATATACCATTATTCTATGAAATCCCTGTTAAGTGGTGGAGAAAAAGGTTATCACTTTGACTCTGTTTGCTGCAGCTTAGCACCAGGGAAGATACAGACAACTCCTGGGACAAGAATTTAGTATTAAGCTATTTAATAGCTTAATACTAAATTCTATTCAGCATCCCCCTCTCCTCACAAAATGTTCTGTAGGCAGTGTGGCAAATTATTACCTCACCAAGAGAGGAGCCAGGAAGCTGGATTGCCTTCTAGCTAATTGCTGTTACCCAGTTGCTTGGCTCTACTTTCTTAGCAACCTCCATTCTCAAGATAACAAGTACACAATGCACTTGCCTCAAAATATTTATTTAATAAAATGAAATACACCTCTTCTAAGAGAAAGAGCTCGCTCTTGGGTATCTTGATATGCATCCAAAACCCCTGCTTTTAGGCTGCTGCTTTGTATCCATGGCTAGTTTTCCAAGCTGTCTTACCAGCTTTGTCTACAGAAGAGTAGTGCCTGGTAGGTGCAGTAATGCCTCTGCACCTCTTTATCACAGGCAATTCACAGGGTGCTACAGCCTGCCATTATTTAATGCCTTTGGATTGAAACTGTTTTTCAGGATAAGACTTTGCACAAGCGTTACAGAAAATGAAGTAGCTCGAGCAAAAAATCTTCTAAAGACAAATATGCTGCTACAACTTGATGGTGAGACTTATGAGAACTTTTTACTCTTTGTGGAGCCATAGGCTGATAATGGAAGGATTTTTTCCCGTTTTAGGGTCCACACCAATCTGTGAAGACATTGGAAGACAAATGCTGTGTTACAAGCGCCGAATCCCAATTCCAGAACTTGAGGCAAGAATTGAAGTAAGTGGCACTCACGTTGCAACTTTTAAAAGGCCGTCAAGAAAATTATTTGCTACAGAAAGTAACAACATAGAAATTGTATTTCTTTTTCAGCTGAGAAAACATTTCCAACTGAGAACTTCCAAGGGTTTTGTTTCCTGCTCCCTTTGATTATACAAAATTAAGATCAGAAATGGTTTTAAGATGGGATTGTAACAAAAATGCCTCTTTTACCCCTTTTAGGCTATAGATGCCCAGACTATTAGAGAAATCTGCACAAAGTACATCTATGATAAGCATCCTGCAGTTGCTGCCGTGGGTATGTGATTTAAGTTTCCCTATCCTCCCATAACCCCTCCAGACCACTTGCTGTGAGTTGAGCATGTGTCATGGCCAACTTTCTTTAACTTCCAGGTCCAATTGAACAACTTCCAGAGTATAGCAAAATCTGCAGTGGCATGTATTGGCGTCGTGAATAGTGAATACAAGAACTTCGGCATATTTTAGCTTTAAAAACCAGGAAAACAACAAAAAAAAAAAAAACCCAACAAATCCACTACACCCTTTTAAAACTTTGGAGTTGCTTTTGAGAAGATTAAAACTCAAGAACCAGCCCCTCCTGTGTTTCTGTATAATGAAGAAAGGAATGGAAACATGTACAGTATTTGCATTTTTATTATAAAACAAGGATTGTCAGTAAGAGTCATTTCTTGACTTTAGTAGCATTCATCACTTGTTCTTGAGCAGCTTTCTTTGCCTTGACCATTTCCACGAGTTCCTGAAGAGAAGGTGGGGAAAAAAACAACTTAACTAAACACATGTGAACAATGCTGTGGTTTTGAACCCTACATATATTCACTGTGAAACACTCTACTTCTCAACATAATGAGAAATCTACATAGTTTAATGTTGTTGAGCAATTTCCCTTAGAAACAAATCAATTAATGGAAGGTCAATCCTCCTGTACCAGGAACTTTACCTACAGGAGGCTAGGGATAGGACTTGATCTACTAGAGCTTGCTGTCAAACTGTAAAACAAATTTCCTGACACAGACTTTCCTTCCCAGCTTCCAGAGGCACTATTTTCACTGAGGAACATTTATTCCTTGCTGCTCTTTTGGGGTTGAGTTACCAAAACTAAAAAGTTTCCTGTAAGATTCCATCATTTTGCGTGTGTCAGATACTGTCTCTGGGACAGTATCTCATGGAACAGCAAAAGCAAAGGATTCTCTCAAGAGCTGGCCTGGAGCCAGTCCCAGGAGCAGGTGAGGGACCTCACCTTGTATCGTTTCATGCAGTCTTTTTTTGACCGGCCTGGAACAGCTGCTGCTATTTTCTCCCATCTTTCAGGAGTATTTACTGGATAAGTCTTCAATGCTTGTTCTAAAAGCTTTTGTTCTTCTGTAGTCCAAGGCGATGAATCTAGAGGTGATCCTGTTTTTAAATGCAGAAATGACAGCAAGGAGAGATATTTTAAAAAGAGTCTAGAAAATACTGTAAAACATATTATAGTTTATTTAAAATCCCTGAAGTTTTGGGGTGTGTTGTGTGTACCACAAACCCTCAAATCTGGCACCAGAGATGGGATCACTTATTTGCTGTCAAAGTTTGTAAGCAAATCTTGAGAAAGTTCTGGGTTACTTTCATGCCAAGAGACCCAGGGGAGAGAAGTGCACAAGAAGGGCTCCCTTTTCACCTTTACCTTCAAATCGTTCTGAGGGGGCAGCACTGTCCATCTGAGGCACCACACCATGTTCTTTTTTAAATTTGTCAAATGCTTTCTTGTTTATATCATCTTTTTGATGAGGGTCTATGAACAACAGACATTAAAGAGAATAATTATTGGAAGACTATTAAAGCTAGATGTAATAACAACAACAACAACATTCTCTAGCAGATTAATTACAATAATAACAAAATCATAAACCCCAATTTCTACTTACTTTAAAATGACTATAAAGATGTTGGTAGATTAAAAAAAATCGTTCAGTGTCCAATAAACTTTTCTCAGTGTCAGATTTTCCAACCCTTATCCTGCTTTAGTGTGGTCAGAGGAATAATTGTTCCATATAATCTTAAACCTGAATCTGCAACTTCCCCAAAATCAAGAGGGATTATTCTCTCAAGGGCTGTGGCACAAAACTCATGCATTGCCCAGGGTATGACCATGTCAGAGAGGCAGGAAAATAAATCCAGGTGCTCCTCATGCCACTCTGTGGTTTGTAATGCAGAAATCTCGAAAATTCAGTGGGGTTTTTTTTCCTTCTGTAGTGAAATGTGTAATTTCTTTGTGACCTTATTCCAGAGCTCTCTCCGCTTCATTCTTCATTTTTATATTCATTTTTGAAGAGGAGATGAGCCACATTCATTTAGGTGTCTTACTCTGGTGTTGGATTCCATTAATTTTTTTAAAGAATATCTAGAGCTTCATCAGTTCCATTTATTTTAGATGCCTTCCTTTGTAGGGAGCTTTCTGAGAGGCCCATTTATCTCTCTTTGAGCCCTGCTATTTCATGTGTCCCAGACATCAGTGCATCAAGCTACACTAAGAGAGTTTCTGAGAGTTGCTTGTGAGGTGCTGACTTACAAAAGAGCCATTAGGATGAAAACACTGAATCACATAAATGCTCCTCTAAATCCTCCATCTGAACTACATTTCTTTTGGGGCTGTACAGAGGATTTTCTTAAGAAACACAGCTCCAGTCACAGAAAATTCAGCTGTACAGAAGCAGGCAGACCATGTATTACAAAAATAAGGTAATATAGATACCAAGCTTTTGGAGACTCTTTGCTTTATTGATGACATCTTTTGCTGTTCGTTTTATTCCAGTAGTAGAGTGCAAGTTCATATAATTGGCAATAACTTCCCACCTACAGCAAGAACAGAAAGGATAAACCAGCATATTACATAATACCTTATCTTCATATAAGCTATGGTCAAGCTCCTGTACACATTTTTATAAACTCCTGAGTAAGTTCAAACATATTTAAATATGTGCAAAATCCCAGAGTAGCTGTTTTGGAAAGCTTTCAGTCACTAACTGAAGAATGCAATCAGCTTGGGTGAACTCCTCAGTTCCCAATACAGAAAAAGGATGGGGTAGAATGTAGGTAAGTGCAAACCTCTAGTCCTCAAAATTCTGCTAAATTGCTGTTATCCTGAATTCCCTAAACACCTCTGGCATTAAATACTGCAGGCTGCACTGAAGGGCTGAGTAGTTACTAACCCCATGTCCTCTGCCCCCATAAAAATAACTAAACATCAGGTAAAGGGGCTTAAACAGGAGAGAGCTGGAACAGCCCTAGTCCCAAGATTATTCCTAGTGGATTCTTAGAAAATGGAGGCAGTATGTACTGCTGCTCAGACAGGAGCCCTGACTGCTGAGCTGCAGAAACAGGCACTGGTATCATCTCCATGGAGTATGGTTTTTTTCAGTAAGCATCCAAATTTTGTAATGGATGTTTGAAATCTTTGTAATCCTAAATGGAAGAAGGCATTTCATTCCTGGGAAAAAAGTATTTAAACTGTGCTCCTGTTGTTGCTTAGCAGTAAGCTGAGTGCCAGTGCTGCTTTCTGTAAATCTCAGCCCTTCCTTTTTCCTCTGGCTCTCCCCTGAAGAAAGCTGGTGCACTTAACTGCTATTTTGGAATATTTTCCTCCTACCATGTAGAGGAGAAACCAGCCTCACATTCATTGTGGAGCCCCTGGAAGTAGCTTGCACACTTGTATTCCTACCCAGCTGCACCCCAGTCACTGGTGTGGTTTTGTTCTCCACTTTAAGGAGTGAGCCTACCATGGAGTAAGCCCTTGCAAACAGGCACCTCAGCACCATCCTGGTAATGGACTGAGGCCCAAAGCTGGGGGGAAACAAGATACAGCCAGAGGTAACTCCAGTGACACTCAGAGCATGGTACCAGGGAAAAAGAAACCACTGGCTGCTTTCGAGCCAAGGGAAAGAAAGATGTTTAGGAGTCCTTATACTGACAAAGTACTTGGGATGATCTGAAAATATTTTATTATGCTTGTTTTTTAATTAAAAATTGTTAATAAGGGCTTTTAGCACCAAACCCGAGAAGTACCTTGAGTTAGTCCCTGCTGGAAAGAGGTTCACAGCTTTAATTAACAACTGTAAATCATCCTCTGGCCAGTTTTTGCTTCCCCCTCCACCGCCAGTGCTTGACTTTTCTGAGCTCTTTGTTGCTTGGCGCATACGAGCTTCCGCCTCTTCTTTCTCTCGCCTTATTTGTTCATTTATTTCTTCTATCTAAAGATTGCAAATAAGCATTATTTATTTACTTACTGAATTATTATTACATTTTACAGTGACACAACCCCCTCTCTGGACTTCCTTTGAACCTTGGATTTTGCTTAGTTTTTGTTCTGTGTATTATATGTAAGGAAACAGAGAAGCTTATCTGTTCCAGTATTATTTCTCTTCATTTCATGTGTATATTTTTAGGATTTAAAGATTAAGAGTTAATAGCAGAAATCCATCACAGGTTCACTAGGAAATTAAATGAATACCCCCAGAATTAAAGCAAAAGTTTTCAACCTTGTGTGAATGTCTGGGCTAACACTTGACTTAGAGGGACAGATCCACAAAAGCATTAAGACCAGTGAGGGCAATTAAACCTCCATGTTGAATACACTGATTCTCAAATCTTCCAGCCTAACTGGTATCTAAGCCTGATTATATCAGTGCAGCCATAGTAATGGAGAACTTTTAAGTTAAAATGAGCTCCAGATTTTAGTTACTAACTAAAGGGTTACTAGTTTTAGTTACGAACTAAAGTGTACTCAGGGTTAGATGGCCATGTGTAGTTTTTTAGCAAGCTAAAAACGACTTAAATTAACCCACTGCAGATTTTTGTGACCTGTAATCACATCTCAAGACTGTGGTGTGACACATCTTTAATCATCTGCTTGTGAGTGGGCCCAGTCCAATCTTGGCAATATTAGAAGAGCTGTGCACTTATGGCTGTTGGCAGGATGCCCAAGGGCAAGAGCAAGAAACCTATTTCATAAAACCTTCCTGGCAAAAGGAAAGCTACCTGATAGAAACTTTTTAGCAGAATAGTTTTAACAGATAGAAAGAGGACTGTCCTGCATTTAGAACACCTTCCTTGAGAATGGAATATTGAATTCAGTCCCCTGCAGAATAAGAGGCATTTCAGTCTTAAATTTTCTGATGAGTAAACCTGACCCTGGGATGGGGGCAGATCATATTCCCCACCATGGAAAAAAGTTCACAGCTGTGTATCCACAGTGGATGAGGATACACCTTACTCTTTCTGCAGGATGTAGGTTCAGCTTTTAGTTCAAACAGCTTTTCCCTGATGGCAAACATAGGCAGATCCTTGCTGAGTTTTGGTAAATTTTGATTCCTTGTGTCTTGCATTTCCTATTCCTTGGTATCCAACCTACCAGCCCTTATAGTGCCTACAGCCTGCAGCACATTTAAGTCCTTTTGTGGATCTATCCCCAAGTCACAGACACTAGACATGGATTTTTCTTGCATAAGAAGAAGAGACTGCCCTCCTTCCTCAAGGTAACAGCTACACATTGTTGGGCAAAATGAAATTCCTCTACTGTTTCTGTGTACCATAGAAGAGGTAGGTTTTGTGTTCTTTACAAATAAAAATGGGTATTTTTTTCTTGGCTGGCCCTGTTAAATTTGACCAGCCATGAACTGCACAATGTAAAATGGAGCAGAGATCCCTCTGCCTGTGGACTCTGAAAATCAAGTCCTTGTGTTTTACCAAGCATGATTCCACAGCAGCTATGCTGTATCTTACTTCACTTCAGACAGGTTGATTTCACAAGTTATTCTGTTACTTTGATTCGACACTCAGCATAATTACCTGTTTTACTACAGCCGCCTTTCCTCCTTCCCTTGTTGTGGATGTAAGTGCTTCATTCAAGCATTGCAGACTAAAAATAAATTATTCAGTTACAATGGAGAGCTAGTAGAAAGATGGGTATCAAAAGGAGCAGAAAGCAGCAGCAGGAAGACTTACCTTGCTAGCTCAAGACGATCACAAAGCTTTTCCACCTCCTCCATCATTTTAACACAATCTGCCTCATTATCAGAAAAGTAATTCCAGTTCTGGAAGCAGAAATACATGTTCTACAAAGTTCTTGAACTTTATTGTCCTATTCCTTCAAAGGCTTAACACACAGCATTCTTCAGCCACTGCTGTGTTTGGACCTATTTGGTCAGCTTTACTAATAACTCATATGCATGTAAGTATGTATTAGTATTTTGTTTTTTTAGTAAACCCACTTTCCATACCCATCTCCAGCCCTAAGAACAAGCAAACATGTGATCCAGTGTGATCTAAGCAAAGACAGTAATTTGTCTGATGTAACCTGTATTTCATTGTAATAATAGTTAAATACCTTGCATGTTGTTCTGAGTTTTTGCCTTTCTTTCTTGATTGCTTTCTTCTGTATCTCTTTTTCCTTTTTTGCCACTAATGCTTGCTGCCTAACTTCTTCCTCCTCCTTTTCTTTTGCTAACCGTGCTGCTTCTAATTCTGCTTGTCTTTGCTGCAATCAAAAGGAAAAAAAATCAAGTAAAAAAATCATCCAAATCACATTGTTACAGGGTCATTCAGTCATCCAACATCAAAATGTGTTGTTTCTGGTTTGGGTGGAGGTTTGTTGGTGTGTCTGGGGGTTTGAAATGCATAAATAATTAATGTTTGGTTTTCCTAGAATTTTGAGAGAGATGATAACGCATTATACCATTTGGCATTAAGTCAAGTACTCCCTGTGAGGACCCTCAGTTTATAAATCCTGACTTCCTCTACAACCAAGATACAAAACTGCATAATTTCCTACTCCTGCCTCAGGAGTATAAACTTCATGGTCCAGTATTTCTCCTGCATCATTACTGACATATTTTGCAATGTTCTAATGTCTTTTAAGTTACTTTTTTGCACCTTACAGTTCCCTTTCACTCCTGTACTTTTAGAGCCATCTTCTCCAAACTGTTCATATTTATCAAGTATGTTCTGTTTCCTCAAAGCATTTCATACCAACCAACCAGTCACAAACCACATGCACAAGGCAAGCAGACATACTCATTTTATGCACTTAATGCTTGCCTTGAAACCAGGAAGTGTATGCAACAAAAGAACTCAGTTTTCAAAGGTGTTTTGTTGCAGATCTGCATTCCTTGTTTCCATCTCATTGTCAGAAGGCTGCCAGCCTTGCACTGCCTGCTGCACAGGCATCAACAACACACATTTTTGAACCCCAATAATTCTGTCAGTAGTCTTCTGACAAATGTAGAACTTGAAGCAGCAGGTGTGAATGAAGCAGTTTTTCAACCCAAATAAAGTACTTCACTTACTTTTTCTTTTGCCTCCTGTTCTTTTCGTTTTGCTTCTACCTTGGCTTTCTTCTCTGCTTCCTTCTTTGCCTTTTCTTCCTCCTTAAATTTCTTTATCCTGGGATCACAGCTGTATGCATTGTCTGGCAGAAGAAAGGAAGCATCATGTATAGAAGAAAAGCAGGAGACTTCCACAGTTAGTTAATGAATCTCTCTTTAAAGAACAGCAGTTTGTGTGCTCACCAACAAGAGTCCTAATTCTGTTCATTTCTTCTTTTTTTCTTAATGCTCTGGCAGCTCTGTTCTGCTTTTCAATCCACCTCCTTTCATCTCGACTAAAAGGGAAAGCATAGTTCAGTGCTAATGCTTTACAGTGCCACTGTTAGAAATTCATCAACAAGCTTCTTAAATAGTTCCCCCCACACAGATGTTCTTCTGTGAATACTTCAAAAATAGACTTCAAAAAATTAAGTTTCAGGCTCTGAGCTCATGTACAAAATGCTAAGTGTTTACATAGTTATATAAACCTGACAAAGCAAGCTGTTTATCTGTCATTGTAGGGAATGAGATCATGGACTTTATTTTCAAAATGCAATCCACTTGCTTACCTAACATTAAACTCAAACTAAACAACAGAAATGCTAGCATAGGGTTTAATTAAAGGACAGCAGAATAAACAATGCCACAGTTATCTCGTTTTGCAGAATTTAGTCATGTCACATAAACTCATCTGCACAGGAACAACACTCCATAAAGTAGCATGATACTCTGGGTAAATTAAATTTCTCTACTGTTTCTGTATACCATATAAGAGGTAGGTTTTCTGATGAGTAAACCTGACCCTGGGACCCTATATTTCACTCCACTGAAATACAGCTCAGGTAATTGATGGGCTGACTAAATAATCTGAAATATTTACCAGCGCTGTCAAGAAAGAGGCAAATTTTTAGTGGGGGTCTATAGCCTCATCCACACAGCCACACAGAGAACAACAGAGGGGGCAGGGAAGTTGGAACTATGAGGCTTTAAAGCTCCTTCCAACCCAAACCACTCTACCTCAGAACAAAGAAAACAATCCCTATAACTGAGAAGGAGACTAATATGAATAGATTGAAGCTTTAAAACATGAGTAACATCACCTTTGGCAAGAAGGGGTAGCAAGAATCATGACCATGTCAACAGCAGCTGTAATGTAGTTCTCCTAAGTACAGCAGACTAGGTACCATTTGTCTAAACATCTTTGAGAAAGGACACTAATGACAGGAATGAGCAGAAAAAAAGAGCTATGCAATAATTCAAGACTGTTCCAATGAGGAGCCTAGATGTTCATCTGTGTCATGTACCACAAGGACAAGTGACAGGGAAGTGATTACAGTGCCTTCACAGAATCCTCACAGGAGAGAGAACAGTTGGTCTGGTGAGGCTCAAGAAATCCAGCAGCAGGAAGAGGCACAAGAGAAGACAAATGCCCAGCTACAGCTTAAATATGGCAGTTTCCAGCAGGAAGAAAGCCAACCACTGAATCTAAATACAAATACCTGATATCAAATCTAAATACAAATACCTGAATCTAAATACAATACCTGATTTCTAGCCAAACTTGGAAGAAGAGATGCCTATGACGCAAATTATGGTCTCACAAGGATTACCAAGTGAGGTTGTGTCCTGTGAGATTTGTGTTAGACTAAAGCTCCAACCTGAACACTCTGTTTATAACTGTAGGAAGGATAAAACCACAATGTATTTTCCAATGCAACATGGTCTTGAGTCATTCAGCAACTATCACTACATCAACTAATAGGTAATTTTTAGCATCAAGCCATCAGAAATCACCAAATTCTAGGAAGTATCACTTTCTCAGTACAAGTTAAAGAGAGAAATGATACCAGCATGCTCATCCACTCTGTCCTGGCTCAAGGTTCAACCTGTGCTTGGGACTGGCAGGAATTCAAAGTCTGGACTTAAATGAACACACATTTCAAAGCACCTCAGATATACCTCTGTGAGGCAAGCAGGAACTACTTCAATTACATGAAGAAGCCCACAGTAAGTTCAGTTCAAATTCCATGACTGACCCCTAAGCTGGGAGAGTGGAATTCAGACTTGGCTCAGCTGCCTTTCTTCCTATGACTTACAGTCTAAGAGAAGGTGGAAAATCTTGCTGTATAACCTCTCAGTCTCCTGTCAAAATTATTTTTATTTACATACCATTCTGCTTTTTCTTTTTCCTCTTCATCTAAATAGGAAAACTCTCTCCAGGAATCAAAATTATACCTAAAATAAATTGAAGGAAAAAAAAAGTGAATGAAAAACCAGCAAATCTGTTAAACATCAGCTACATTTTTACTGGATGTGTTTATAGGCAAATGTACTGCTGTTTACAATTTATAATACATAATTTACAATTATTCTGCACCTACGGTGATTCCACTGTGTTAAGTCAAAATGCAGGATATGATTTACACCTCTCTGTACTGTGGGTTAGCCTACTTCAGGATGGCATTGGTCTTGCCCACTCTAAATGTCTACAGCTCTCTACACTTCTGTCACATGCAGTGGAAATGCAGTGCAGTCAGTAGAGTTCAGAGAGAAATTCATCTTGATGTGAGCACCCATATTTAGGAGGTAAAGCAAGCCAAAAATATGACTGACTTTTTTGGACTAAACACACCTCCCTTTGCTAGGGGAGCTTAAACTCTTAAGATGTCTCCACTAAAAACACAGGTTAGGTGAGATAAACCTGACTTCCAGTCTGTGGGTCAGCTCAGTTCTCAGCCACCATGGTCAGAAATTCCCACTGCAACTGTGAATTTACAAGTGGATGGATTAGCCAGGAGAAAGCTGGCTCAGTTTGTGGAAGGCACAAACAGCTATGGGGTAATTTTGTGACATCAGGAGGCTGGGACAGCCCACAGCAAACAACCCACACACCAAAGGGTCTGCAAGCCCTTTATACTGCATGTCTTTAATAGAAACAGAGGCACCAGCTGACTTACCAAAAGGAATAGAATGCATCTACCTCCTCAAATGAGGAGTTCATGTCCCCAAGTTTAGGTACATTTTTCTTATTTGACCACCTGAAAATACATGGATATATTCAATAAATAATACATACAATCTTCATAACATGGCATTTGTTAAGCACAGAATCAAAACCTGAGATTCTCTCCCACCAACACAGAGAGGGCACCAGGAAAGAGGAACAGAACAGGAGAGTTCCTCCTAAGTATCCTCCAGATTGGGCATTTTTGGGTGAGTTTCCCCAAAAAAGCAACCTTCTCCTGCCTGAGTGCCTCCTGCTTTGTGCCTCAAGAAGACCTGATGGAGCACAAGCTATCTTTGTAGATATTCAATTCTCCATACACATTCTTCTGGCAGAGGAGCCTACAGAAAGTGGCCACAAAGTGCTCTGTGAATAACTCAGCTCTCTGGCAGGGTACAGGAAGCCTCCCACACATTCTACTGGAGTACAAGGGAATAATGCATACTTGGCCCCCACTGCATTTTTTTCTAGGGAAATCTTCCACAGGCTCTAGAATTTGTTGTTCCATGACACAGCATAAACTCTCACTGCAGAAAAGGGAAAAACTTCATCTGACAACCACAGATCCAGGTCTGAAGTCTATGGAATAAGATTCAGTAAGACTAGTTTAAACAATAATTGTTCAGAATGTTGTAAAGTGCCTCATGTAATTAAGCCCTTTTATACAGGGAAAAGCTGGCAAGTTTCTATTTTGACAGGCTTAATACCAAGTTAATTGTCAACCATGAATCAAATGAAGAAAAAAAGTCACACAATGTAAGAGAACTACCAAATATTGACAGCTACAATTGTCTTCTCTTTTAACCAGCTAAATCATGACTGTAACTACTGTCTTCTGTTAATGTCTCACTCTCAGAAGACAGTAATTTTTAAAAGGAATTTTTAGTCAGGAGCACACAAACCTTTGGTATTGTAAGTAATTTTAAGATGAAACAATGAGTTGTGCAAAAAGGGCATGGGAAGCTGAGAACTTTTTTAAGAATTGCATGGGTCAAACTTAATGCCATCAGCTGACAGTTCAGATTATTTTAAAATAAAATAAAAAATAATTGCAACTATTTTAGTTGTATTACATTTCTAGTGGATTAATACATCTCTTGTTACAAACACAATGTCAAAAGAGTTTGCAAATGCTGGTTCTCCAGCAACAGCAGAGGCAGTCAGATACAGCTTACCTGGCATTTCTTTCAAAAACTGGTGAGAAAACTTCGAAGAAGTTTTCTTTTGCTTCACTTTTGGAAGGTACAGAGTTATCAAAAGTTGGGTCTATGCTGTTAAATGCTCGTCGTTTCACAGGATCAGATAATATTTCATAAGCTGAAAGTTACCAGACATAAGGTTGTAAATGTTTAAAAAGATGTTCTCAGATCTGTGTTTGATCTATTTGTAGTGTTCTTGTAGAGCTTGATATTTAATTATTTTAGTGACACCAAAAAGCATTGCTGTCTGTTCCTGCTAAACTAAGTAGGAGGAAAACATTTATAAAAAGGACACATTTAACCATTAAGATGTAACAAAACAGACAATATTTAACTATAGCAGTAAATTTTGTTGAGACACTAGGAGCTTGGGCATGACATCTTCAGACTTTTATCCTACACCAGATCCTTGCAGATATATTGACAAAATGGTCTACTAGGGCATAGAGCATGAGTTCATGTGTTGTCAGAATGGGCAAGAACAGGAACCATTCATTAGAATTTTTGCAAATGATGATGAAGTTGTACCGAGTCTTTGATAGAATACAGAACTCCACACAAACTCTCCAAAACATGCAAACAGTCCCAGTTTTCCTGTTCTTACACCCCAGCAGTTGTGGAGCATCACATTACTAATTTTATATTCTGTAAATCACAAAAACTATAGCTTCAGTACTCTTACTTTTTTCTCAAGGAAGTGTGGCGTTTTACAATGACCGCTATTTTTCAGTAAGAATGAAAAGTCAAAGAAATCAAATTTGTATTGCAATCATTCATGGACTTCTGTGCCTGCACCCCTGCCAGAGGACACTGCACCATGAAGGTTTGATGTGGGAGGTGATAACCTGGAGCAGAGCTTGGTGCTCTGCAGTGCTGTAAGCTGATCTCACTGCACGTGTCAGTGGAGAGATGAAGGAATGACAGTGGCCACCAGTGAGCTGCTGTCTGCCAGTCTGCCCTTTCCCTCTGGGAAAGGACTTCCCTCCACCAACACTCCAAATGACCCCAATCCTCCTGCCTCAGTAACCCTCACACCGTTTCCCTGGTGCTGGAAAATCTGTGCACATCCATTGGTTCCTGTTCCATTCAGGAGATGTCCCTTCCACTTACAGATCCCCAGGTCTACTCCCACACACTCAGCTCCCCCAGCTCTATATCTCCCACACATTCCTGTGTCAGACCAATTTCTGAGTCCAACCTATGTTCTCCCACCTTTCCAAGTTTCTCCTCCCTGTTTCATTACTGTCTGCTCCTACTCCAGGTCCCCCTTTCCTACTATTGCATTTTTGGATTTCCTTCCTCCAAAATGCTGCCTGACAGCATTATTCCTCTTCTTTGCTACTTTGTGCTTTCCCTTCTGTCTAGCCCCAAACTTGGATTGTAAGCAGTTAAGAGGGAAGGCTCTATGATATTTTGCTCCTTGCATGTAGAACACAGAGCATTTTCCTGAACTCATGTGCAGGTATCTCATCATAGATATCTGACAGTTTCTGACAGGACTGCAACAGAAAAACTATTTCCTGTGGCAACCTTCCTCCTTCTGAAAACTCCAAAGAAGGCTGAAAATATTAGTTTGTCTAACATATCTCACACTAACTAGTATTAGGAGACATTCAGAGAAGGAAGTTTAGAAGCACAAATTCCAAGATTTCCTCCTGCTCCAACCTTACTGAGTGAAATTTGTTTAAAATAAATGAAAAAGCCAAGCTCTCAAGCATTCCTGGAGATGTAAATCATACACCTAGAACAGCCCCTATGGGTTTGGAATTGGCCAGCAGTGGTGTTCTGGGTCACAGAACCATTAAAGCTGGGAAAGACCTCTAAAATCAGAGTCCAGCCCTTAATCCTGCGCTGCTGAGTCCACCACCAAGGCAAGAGGGAAATGTTATTAAATTGAGTTCACTTGCTCATCTGTGGGCACAAATGAGCAGCTGAAGAAACTGATGACCTGGATCAAATCAACACATGTTCTGTTGTCAGAGCAGGCACATTAGAATTCAGATTTTCCAACTGCTGCTGGTGCCTGTGGGGAATTGCTCCATGGCTCACTCGCTCATCCCAGGTATGGGGCCACCTCCAGAGGTTCATCTGTGTGTGCACTGCTGCAAGTGTCACATTTTGTCACCAGCTGCCACAGCAGCCAAACATCTGTCAGCTGCATTCTCTTCCTGCTTCTACCCACTGGGAAGTTACACCTAATGTGATCTGTTGATGCAGTTTTCTACAATGGAAAAAGAACTTCTCCAGCTGTTTACTCATTGACAATTCCTTAAAATCCTAATGAAGCCAACAAATATGTTTCTGATGATCAAGTAGATTGAGAGAGTATCTAACAAACGAGATCAATTGCTTACCTTTAGTTATGCAAGTAAAATAATCATTATCACCCTCTCCTATCTGTTCCCCTGCAGCTTTTCGCTTGTCTGGATGATGTTTCAAAACCATGGATTTATCTAACAAATAAATGCATTACAGTTAGAAATGCTTAATCAGAAACAGTTTCAAACTATGAAGTCACACAGTAATTCCAACTGGCATTTCTCTAATTCAAAACTTAAATAAAAATACAAACCAAACAGTCAGATCTGGCAGAAAACAGAAGTTAATGAATTTTCTTTGATTTAATACTATAGTTAGAATTTAACATTACTTCATCTTTGCTGGGACATAAAATCACCACAACTCAGAAACTCTATTTTCTATTCTACCTCAACATCTGAAGAAGTCTGAGACTTTATTATACCTAGCAAAGTGCTTTAGTATCTGTAAGTATACAGTTACCTTCATAACTGAAAAAATTAAAAATAGTTAATGTAATTTTAGTTGTTATTTCTAATGAAAAACAAAATAGTTCAGACAAAACAAAAAATTGTATTCTATCCCTTTACTGAAGTTCTGAACATGATCCAAAGTAAATTTAGCAAGAATGCTACAGCCTGTGAATGCTGCTGCACTTCCCAGAAACAGAGATGTGAAATTTTTTAATTCCCTCCATTTAGGCTTCTGGATTTCAGAACTGTGATATAAATTTAAGATGCTGGTAAGCAACACAAGTCAGACTTTTAGGCCTAGGAAACAGTAAAAACCTTGTTCACAACATGCAGGTATTTTCACTGTGCACATCTGAAAAAAAGGTTTTGCTTATAAGGGACAGGTACTTACGAGCTGCTTTGATTTGTTTCTGAGTAGCCCTGTATCGTATATTTCCCAGTCCAAGAACTGCATAATGGTCTTGATTCTGAGAGAAAAGAACCACAAAGCCTAATAAACACTCATAAATACAACCTAAAACACCACAACACATGCAGAAAAGCAGTTTTCCTCCCCATCTCTTAAAGGCAAGAGGGAGAATTCCTCCCTCTCTCAAAAAACTGGGAAAAGACTATAGGAACAACTGTCATAAATTATTGAATAATTACTGAATAACTGAATATCAATAAATTAATCCACTGTCATAGAAATCCAAGTAGCTTTATCTAAATTGGATTGAAACACTAGAAAATTCAGTTATTGGAAAACTGAATTGCTGTTGTTAATATTAAGAGTGCCACTATAACTCCAGAATAAAGGAGATGGTGACAGGGAAAAGAGACAATACTTTCAGGCAGTAAAATAAAAAGCTGCAGCTCAAAGCCAAGATCTTATCCTGATGTGTTTGCCTTCACACACCAGATATTAAGATAAGGGACATGAACTGATTCACATGAGTGTAGGAGGGGAGGAGCAAGGAGATCTTTAGCACCTGGGCATGGCATATAACCTTGATGGGCCAAACTAGGGAACAGTAACCCATATTGACTGAATACCTTCCAGTCCTTTGGGTCGAGGGTTTTTAACATAGGATACTCCTCAAGCTGCAGCTCTTCATCCCCTGATTCTTCAGAAAGTTCCTTCTCATCTTCTAGCTCCTGGAAAGAGGCAGAAACATTTATGTTTCTCCTCTTAATAAATGCTTCAAACCATCTTCCCACAGGTTCCACTTGACAGAGTACTGATGCTATAAGCAAAAACATAAAAGCAACTTCACCTTCTGTGGTTTACTTTTGTTTTTTTTTAAACTAAACCCCATCAAAACCCCCACAAGCACAGCATCACAGATCTCTAAATCTTTTCTTTGGCTCCACATACACCAGAGTGCAGGAACAAGCACACGTTCCCATCAGACGGGAGCTCCCAACGCTTCGCCGCGCTCTCACATCTGGAAAGGTGATTTCGAGTTAAAGGGACGCACGTGTCAAAAGATATTAAATACGGTCCTATTGGCGGCGGAGGAGGCACCGGCGGCAGCGATATTAGATTAGGATTGATCTTCCCCGCGTTCCCGCTCCCCGTTCCCAGGCCCCTCCCTCGGAAGAACCCAGACTTGTTGCTGGCAGACGGGCAGCAACGATCCCGGCGGCGGCACCGCACGCCAGACGGAGACAATTAAACTCAAATCAACACCAAAGTTCTTCCAGCCCGGCCGATTTCCCAGCCCAGCGCCCGGCCGGGCGCTCCAGGGCGGCGTTTCCCGGGGGCAGCCCCGCGGTACCTACCGGCGGAGAGCGGCCTGGTGACGGCCGAGCGCTGTCCGTCCGCCGCGGGGCCGCGCAGCAGCGCCATGGCCGCGGCCTGCGCCTGCCGCGGCACCGGCGCGTGGGGCGCCCGCAGCGCTTCCGGGGCGGCGGCGGCGTGCGGCGCCATAAGCGGCCCGGCCGGCCCTGCCCGGGTCCAGCGGGCCCCGCCGCGTCCCTGCCGCCCCCGCAGCGCCCCCGCGGCCGGAGCGGCTCCCGCGGGGCGGCACCGGCGGTGCTGCCCCGGGCCGAAGGGTGAACCGGCGGCACCGCGCGGAACTCCCGACGGCGGCCACGGCGCCGGGGGGAAGGAGTTGCCTGCGCGCGGGCCGCGGTGCACCCTGGTTTGTGTTCCGGGCGGAAGCGGCGCGGTGCTGCGTAAGGCGGGCGGGCGCGATGCCGGATTACCTGGGAGCCGACCAGAGGAAAACCAAGGAGGAGGAGAAGGAGGACAAACCCATCCGCGGTGAGGGCCCACGGACGGCGAGGATGGTCTCCGAGCAGCGCCCGGGCCGGGAGTGGGGCGGCGCCGCCGGCGGCCATGTCGGTGCCAGGAGCGGCGGGGCTGGAGGAGCGGCGGGGGGAAAGGGACTAAAAAAGGATTAAAAATGTCTCCAATGTGTGATTTGGCGCTCCGGTCGCCGCCCCGGGAGCGTCCCCCATCCCGACCCGCAGCCCGGGCGGTGCCGCCGCTGGCTGGAGGGAAGCGGGGCCGGCCGGGCCTCACGCAGACCGGGCTGTGAGGGCTGAGCTGGGCCGGGGCTCACGGAGAGCCTGCGGTGAGGGCTGAGCTGGGCAGCACCGAGCGGGAGCGGGGCCGGCCGGGCCTCACGCAGACCGGGCTGTGAGGGCTGAGCTGGGCAGCACCGAGCGGGAGCGGGGCCGGCCGGCCCGCGGGGCTGCCCCTGCCCGGCCGCGGGTGCGGGAGCGTGGGACTGCCCGGGGAAGCCGCAGAGATTCTCAGGGGAGGAATGGACCCTCCGCCTTCTAAGTCTTGTTCTTTTACAAAAAGTTCCTAAAATCTCGAATTTCCTCATCGTGAGAGGAAGAATACCTTTTGTGGTTTAATACTTATTTGTCTACTTTAAATGCCCAGCAAAAAGTGCTACGATAATGTTACACCTCCCTGGAAGGAGGCTGTGGTGAGGCGAGGCCGGTCTCTTCTGCCGTGCCCGCGGTGAGAGAAATTGAGAAAATAGCTTAAAGGTGAGAAGGGGAGACTCACATTAGATATTAGAAAAAAAAAAATTCGCAGTTCGGGTGGTCATATATCGTAACAGTTTGCCCAGGGAGGCGGAGTCACCATCCCTGCAGGAGTTCAAGAGTGTCTGTCTGGATCTGTCGCTGGGTGATGTGGTGTCGGGGCTACAGGGGCAGGGCTGGGCTGATGGTTGGACTTCATGAAAGTCTCTCCCAACCTTGATTCCGTGAGATTCCGTGAAAGTTTCTTTCTCTTGCCGGGGGAGCGCCCCAGAGCTGCCCTGTGCTGCCGCTGTCGTTCGGAATTCCGGGAATCAGGAGAGGGAAGGAGGCCGAGGTTTCCGAGGATATCGGCACGGTGTGAAGGTTGCCGGTTGCCCCACGTTTTAACTTATTGTGGGTTTTTATTTCGTGTTATTAAATATTTAATAAAGCATCTGGAAGCACAAGTAGTGCAAAATGTAATTAGTGATGGACTTTGAACTATTCCCATTCAAGAAAGATTTCTAAATTATAGCAACAGAGTGTTCAACAGCTATAAAAAACAATCAATGGGGTGGTACAAATAGTCATGAAAAAAGGACAGATCAACATAGAAGGTCTTCAGAATGCTGTATAACATGTGCTGCTCCCAGATCACCGCAGAATCACAAAATAATGAGGTTGGAAGAGACCTCTAAGATCATCAAGTCCAACCTATGCCCTAACACCTCAACTGGACTATAGCACCAAGTGCCATGTCCACCAATTCTGTGTGGTCTGGGCTCCAAAAGAGTCTTAAAAAGAGTGGAATTAGACAAGAGAGGAAACAGAGATGGGAAGGGTGTTGAAAGTCTGTTAAATAGCAAGTGATGTGAGAGTGGTGTGGCAGAGTGGCACTAGCAGAGGTGTATTTTTCTAAGTTAATGGAGTGTATTTTGGAGTGTTAATGGTGTATTTTTCTTAGTTAATGAACTGGAGCCACCTCTGTGCAGGGGCATTGCTAGTGGGAAGTGGTGCCAGTTTTTCATTGATGCTTTCTTGAACATCTAGAAACAAAAAGTTGAAAAGATGAAGTTGTGATATCTTCAGTCCTGTTTTTGAACAGTCACAGGCTGGGAAACTCCTCTGAGTGAAGCAGAGTTGAAGTGCCTTGCTTGCTGTGACTCTGAGTGGTGCAGGTGTTTGGACTGAAGAGAGTAGCTGGAGACCTTGTTTCATTTTTCTTGTATATCTGATGGTTTTTTTGTTCCACTTTGTTTCAGTGAAAAGTGGAAGCTCAAAAGAATCTCTCCAAAATACATATTTTGATCCTTTAGAAGCAGAATTAATACTGCTGGCTTTGTTTTCAGAACTGGAAGCTAAGTGTCTCTTGTCTTGTTTCAGCTCTTGATGAAGGAGATATTGCCTTGCTGAAAACATATGTAAGTAGCACAAAGCTGTGGGAGTGTTAAAGACACAAAGCAGTTCCTGGGGGGAATACAGTGCAGGAGGGGAGGGGTAGAGAGTATCTCTGCTTCTCCTGGTGCTTTTCTTTCCTGCCAAAACCTTCCCTCCCTGTTCACCTTCCAATGAGACGCAGCCTGCAACACTAAAAATAATCTTGGGTTTGTTTCTCTATTTTTGTTTTGTATCTCATTGCCGATTGCCATAGCTCTCTAACAGCCAGGGCTTTACTAGGGCTTTTTCACTGGCCAGTTTTCTTGGTTTATACAAAAAATAATTTTAAGACTCCCTTCCTGCCAAAAGGACTTGCTTTTAGCCATCATGTTAAAAGAACATAATGTTGGGATGCACTTTTCACAGACAATAAGGCTTAAAATGCCAATCCACCCTTTACACTAGGAAGTACAGTTGGTCTGCAAAAGAACTCCTGAAAGATGAAACTTGCAGCTTAGGTATCTTTGGCAGAAATCTGAATTTTGTTGACACCAAGACTCCTTTACAAAGCTCTGAAATACAGCAGGTTCCCACTGCAGCTTCTTTTTTTGTTGCCAGTGATCTGCAAAGGAGATATTGTTCAGCAAATTCAGGTCTGAATCTGCCTGTGTCAGGCAGATCTGGATCAAAAAAAGCATTTTATCACAAGCAAGAATTCTGATTTGCCCCTTGAGCCTTCTGGTGTCCTCTGTGAATGATGGAAAGGTTGGGTAAGGCAGTTAAAGCACTTGTACAGATGGTTTTCAGAAAGTGTACTCTGAATTCTCTGTATATATCAATTTACTAAGTATTTTTTAAACTATAGGAGAAATAGTTTGAAAAAGTAAGGCTGAACAGGTTTAAAAGAAAAATAAATTATTAAAGTTTACAAACGTGGAAAATTTCCACCTTCCCAGTTGGTCAGTTGTGTGTAGCTGCATTTCACTTTTGCAAACAGAAATATTGTTACTGGAGGTTAATTCTGTCTTTTTTGGCTGTCATCAATGGTTGGCTGTTACACCAAGACAGTCTGTTGAACTTCTTGATGGGCAGCAGCTCTTGTCACTTTTTCCTAAACATGAGATAATTTGGCTTACGAAATCTCCATGGTATTCCTTTTCCAGGGCCAGAGCACGTACTCAAGGCAGATCAAGCAAGTAGAAGATGACATTCAACAACTGCTTAAGAAAATCAATGAGCTCACTGGTATGTTTTTGTTGTAGAAAGCTTTCAGTAGAGCAGCCACAGGTACCAAAACAAGTGTTGTAAGAAGTTGATTTCCAACAACTTCTGCATTGTTTTTTCGATGTCATTTTTCTCCAAAGAACACAGTTCTTTATTTGGTAGTGTGAAATTTTTGCTTGTTAGGGTGATGTTTTTTCAACTGGGCAGGGCTAATCTGTACACCTGATTTTGTTATTTTGTACTTTAACACATTTTAATCAAAACTGTGGTTTTTATATATAATGGTGGCATGAAACAAATGCCCCTTTCTGACACCAGATAATGAAGTAGTGATAACAGTAACAATTAATTTGTTTCCTAATTTTTCTTTCACTGATGTATGTTTTTTGCTCTGTTGCTAATCCTGCAGTGGCTCTGAGTTCTGCCAGGAAGACCAAAATTTCTCCTGTAAAATAATCTTGATTCTTTTAAATCCATAATGGAGATGGTACTTGTTACATGCATGTTTTGGAAGATTTGTGGGGTTTTTCATCTGTGTGAATCCCTTAGTTTCTGATACTTTGCACTGGAGCTCAGTGAAAACACTTGAGAGTTTCACTCCTTTAGTGAAATGTAGATGTCCACTGTCAATGCTCTGTCCTGCTGTAAGCATCCCCACTCTGCAAAATTGGCTGGGAGGGTGGCCAGGCTGGGATTTGAATGTTCAGCTGGCATGGTCACGTAGGCTGTTTCCTTAGGAAACTTGTTCTTTAGGAAATCCATCAAAGATATGTGTGTGTGTTGTTTTGGAGGTCTCTCAAAAAGCTTCCTGCAGGGTTATCTCTGAGGTTTTGGTGTGGGAAGGATGGCTGACATCCCAGTTAGGTGTTTCCTCCTCAGCTTCTCTGTGCTGCATGCAGGAATCAAGGAATCTGACACTGGCTTGGCTCCTCCTGCCCTTTGGGATCTGGCTGCAGATAAACAAACTCTCCAAAGCGAGCAACCATTGCAAGTTGCAAGGTGAGAGCACTCTTTCATTCCAGTGGAGCTCCATAGTGTTAAAAATCTGATTTATAGCTTAGGTGTGGACTTCTTTTAAAAAATGAAGTCCATGTTGTGCATATTGAAAGTGCTTTTTACCACTGAATCAAAAAGGAACTGTAATGATGTGTGATGTATTTCATACTTGTACTTATTTCTGCAGTTGTTGTATGAGGCTGTAAAGGTGTAATCACAGGTACAACATTCTGGTGTTCTGGTGTATTTGGAAGATGTGACTCTCTTGATGCTTATGCTTAGCACACAGTTTGTGTGCCTGGAGGTGCAATTGTGTCTGTGTGTTAGGTGCACAAAGATCATCAATGCAGACTCCGAGGATCCCAAGTACATTATCAATGTCAAGCAATTTGCCAAGTTCGTGGTGGATCTCAGTGACCAGGTGGCACCTACTGACATAGAAGAAGGCATGAGAGTTGGGTATGCAAAGTCTTTCTGTTCTTGTGAGTCTTCCTGCAGACTGAAGCTTTCTCTGAGTTATCTCATGTTGTAGTTTGACAGGTCAGCAAGCCTTCATTTCCAATTTTTGCAGTGGTTGAAATTACACCACTACTGTCTTTCTCTTGGATGACAGTAACTCACCTGCATGCTCTGCTGGAATCTTGTTTTGATGTTATTTTGACAAAAATTGACAAAACCCATGTGTCATTGGACAGAAACTTTTTCAGTTCAGGCCCCAGCAGTCCCAGCTTTCAGGGAGCCTCTGTAGGCTCCTTCTTTGGTACTCTGAGGTCACACTCAAAGCAGCCAGGAAATGTTCACTGAGGATGTAAAACCTATTACGTTAAGAGTCAGTATTTTCCCAGTTTGCTCTGTGGGATATTTTGAAATTTATTTTTCAAAATACTTTGGAATTAATAGTTTTGGAAACCTTAAAATTTTCTACAGAAAGAATTCCAGTATCTGGCCTACCTGACTATTAACTTTCAGGGCTGGGCTGTCTTGATGCCAGAGAAAAGAACAGTTCAAGAATTCAGCTTTTCATTTACAGAGTTGTTTCTACATAACACTTTACTTAACCAGTGTTACAATAATAGTCTTTATGCTTCCTCACCAGGGTGGACAGAAACAAGTACCAAATCCACATCCCCTTGCCTCCAAAGATTGATCCCACAGTCACCATGATGCAAGTGAGAGTTGCCTTTACTTATTTTGACGTGGCTTTATCTTGTAATTGTGATTCCTTTCGCTGGATTTTGTTGTGGGCTGTTAAAAGCCTGTGGAGATTTGCTGCACCAGGCTGGTAACTGCTCATTCACCTCTTTGTTGTGCAGGTAGAAGAAAAACCTGATGTCACTTACAGTGATGTTGGTGGCTGTAAAGAGCAGATTGAAAAGCTGAGAGAGGTGGTGGAAACCCCTCTGCTTCACGTAAGTAACCTCCAGATTGAAGCTTCTATTATTTTGGAAGTATTCTGGCCATCTGTGAGCATCTGAAAAAGCAAGAAAAGACAGAGTTACTGAGTGTAACCAGTTTAATGAAAGGAAGTCAGCTTTTACCAAGTGAAATCCAGCCCAGCCTCGTTTACATTGCTCTTCATTAATGATTTCCTTGATTTGCATATATGCTTTGATGCACATAATCTTTAATTTGCACATAACCTTGCCTTCTGGCTCCCTTTGTTACAGCCTGAAAGATTTGTGAACCTGGGAATTGAGCCTCCCAAAGGAGTGCTTTTGTTTGGGCCACCTGGCACAGGCAAAACGCTCTGTGCCCGTGCTGTGGCTAACAGGACTGATGCCTGCTTCATCAGAGTGATTGGATCTGAGCTGGTGCAGAAATATGTGGGAGAGGTAAGAGCAACTACTTGATGGAGTCTGGAGGGGTTTGCACATCTCCCTTGTGGGTACCAGACACCACACTGGGGGTGAGGGGTGGATGTACTTGGAAGCTGCAGGGGCAGGAGCTATCAGCCAAATCACTGCAGGTCAGGCAGTGGTGACATGACCTCAGCTTTGCTGTCACTTATGAGAGGCATTTTGCAGTACAGAGTTCAATCTGCAAAGTTCAGGAAGATTCTGGAATTAGGATTCTGCTCCCAACTCTGCCACTTGTTTTTCAGTTGGTCCTGAGGTAAATGACTTCATCTGTACTTCTCAGTTTAAGAGCAGTAATTTTTATGTCCTTTATAAATTGCTTTAAGCTTTATACTTCTCCCATTATATATGTGAACAAATAAAGAGTTTTCACATTGGAAATGTAGAAGTACTTGGAAGCATGAAAAGTTTGGTTTTGATAGTTTTCCTTTAATGTGCCTAAAATCTCTAACAAAATCTTGATTTTTTTTTTTTTTTTTTTTTTTTTTTTTTTTTTTGCTTTCAGGGAGCTCGAATGGTTCGTGAACTCTTTGAAATGGCCAGAACTAAAAAAGCTTGCCTTATATTCTTTGATGAGATTGATGCCATTGGAGGTATGTTTGTAGTAGCTACAGTGCTATTCCCCTGTGAGAGCTTTCAGGTTTTCTTTAGTTCTGGATTGTTGCATTTCAAGAAAAGTGCTTGTAAATACTGAGTTAGCAAAACTACTACCCCAGCATACCCTGTGTCCAGGAAGCTGTCAGGAAGTGGTTTATATAGCCCAGATGGAAGCCATTTTTGCACATTTGGAACACCCACATTATTCGAACTTTAGTGAAGAACCTCTGTATTTTATTTGCAGAAAAGTACTGTTAACTTAAACCCCTTTCAGCTTCTGGACTACACTCAACATCTTTGTTACTTCCTGAACATTATTAATTTTTCTCAAAAGAGAAGTCCTTTGAAAGTAGAACAGTTCTTACATAGATAGGGGAGAAGGATGATTTTGGTTGAGAAAAGGGCAAAACAAACAGAACTACACAGGTAAATTCCACCACTTGGCCGGTTGTTAGGTAGGGAGATAGAGGCCCTTTTATACTCTGGACCTTTTTAATTCATCACAATTACTTGTATCCACTTTAAAGTCATTTTCCCAGGTGTCCCACAGTGTTGCAGCCACTGTGGCACTCTGTGTCCCCGTGTGAAACTTGTGTGTCTCCTGTGCAGGTGCTCGTTTCGATGACGGCGCCGGCGGTGACAACGAGGTGCAGCGCACCATGCTGGAGCTCATCAACCAGCTGGATGGCTTTGACCCCCGCGGCAACATCAAAGTGCTCATGGCCACAAACAGACCTGACACTCTGGACCCAGCACTGATGAGGCCTGGCAGGCTGGACAGGAAGATAGAGTTCAGCCTGCCTGATCTTGAGGTGAGAACTCTTTATTTCACTGCTAAGTGTGTTCTGATAGCAGAGTGTTTCTTCAGTTAGGGCATCATTGTCTGGAAGTTTATGAGAATCAGCAAATGCAGCACTCCTAAATTCTGTGAAACTACAGGAAGTGTGGGGGATTAAAGATGTGCCAAAGATTTTTCCACGCTGCACAGTTTCTGTCCTGGCTGAGAAGCCATGGTAGGCAGCTGTAATCACTGTATGTTTCTACCCTAACAGAGAAAAAGTCCTTTAACCAGATCCACAGTTTAGTTCAGAAGCTGGAATGTGTTTAGTTTGGCTTTTTGAGAGAGATTTCTTGAGGTACTTCTATGATGAAAGCCCTTTTTAGAGTTATTTTCTTACTTTAGTGTCATGGACACTTAGACATTCCAGTCCAGACACGGGAAACCATAGTTGGGCAGCAAATACAAGATGTATTTTCCATTTGCCTGTGCTGTGGAGGGAGACAGCTGCAGGCTGGAGTCATCACCTCTTTCATGCCATGAACACCTCTGTCCTCCTCCCTTTCCCTCAGGGGCGAACTCACATCTTCAAGATCCACGCTCGTTCGATGAGCGTGGAGAGGGACATCAGGTTTGAGCTGCTGGCTCGGCTGTGTCCTAACAGCACAGGTAAGCTGCATGGATTTATTCCTTTACTGGGACAGGTCTCTGTGTGCCCTGTGTCCCCTGGCAGTCAGTGCTGAGCTGTTTATCCCGTCTGTCTCCCAGGCGCCGAGATCCGCAGTGTGTGCACGGAGGCGGGAATGTTCGCTATCCGAGCGCGCCGGAAGATCGCCACTGAGAAGGATTTCCTGGAGGCGGTGAACAAAGTCATCAAATCCTACGCCAAGTTCAGCGCTACCCCCCGCTACATGACCTACAACTAACACCTGGGAAGGCTCTTACTGTTCCCCCAAAACTTTCTGTGGAACAAAATCCAAGTATAGTGATTTATGTTTTGTTCTTGGAAGCTAGAAATAAATGGAGTGTTCCAAACAGTAGGTGTGTGTTCATTGTGAGTATTCTACTCCAGTGGACTGTTGCTGCTGTTGGGAAAAGATCTTAGTGAGGTTACAGCAGCATGGCTAATTTTAAATCAGATACCTGGGCAATGTCAGACATCCCAAGTTTAGATGTCTGGTCACCATCTACATCCCAGAGCTTGAATCTGAGCCATAGAGGTGCTGGAAGACCCCTGAATGACTCCGTTGTTTCTGGTTGTGCTGAGAGGTGCTTGTGTGTCCCACAAAAACAGGAGCTGTCATGGGAAGGCACTTGTGGTGGTCTGAGTCATTGCCCAGCTAAGGGAAAACATGAAGGGACATTTTTTCCTCCTCTTGGTGAATGCTCTGGTACCATCACAGTTTGTGTGGTTTTTTTTTTATCTTCAGTGGTTTTTCTATCCCTTTTGCTGAGATTGTTTATGGTGTCTTACAAAATAGTAAATGGGTCAAGGAGGAGGAAGGTGTAATTTCTTAGTGCTATGGGATGGAAAATTCCTTTTCCCTGCTCCTGCTGTGAAGTTTGACATCAGTCTGGTAGTGAGCACTTTGATACATTGTGTGACTTGTCTGAGATGCTGCTGCTGCACACAGGATGACCGAGACAGGTTCCATAGCTGAGCAGTGGCTGGGAGTTGTTGGCCACAAAGGCAGCCTTGAAAGGTTAATCCTCATCCATCTGACAAGGTCCTGTAGAGCTGGGTGTGCTCATCAAAAAACAACAGCATTCCATTTTCCTTTTCTTTCCAGTGTTGCATTAAAGTGGTTTAGGGGAAGAGCTGGAAGAGCTTAAAGAAATACCTGAGGGGAAAAAAATGCTTTTGGGAACTGATTTGTCTTGGAAGTGGGAGAAGTTTTATTGTCCAGTTGTATCAAAATGAGACCCATCAATTTATCAAGCTTAAATTATGAAGCCACTTCTATTTATTTTTTTTTAATAGGAAGTGTGTGCAATAGGGAGAGTATACAGCCATGGACTGGGGTAGGATTCTGGCTGGTGTCAGTATCTTGATATGGAAACCTGGGCAATCTCAACATTTGTGTGTCATTTCAGGAAGAACATTTTGGGGAGGGATGCAAGTTTATTGGTGGGACAGAATGTTTCTCATTTTCAGAAAACAGCACTGACAGCATCTCTGTTTACCAGGAGCAGCACTTGAAATTATGTGGAGCTTTTACTTGAGAAGGGTAAGTGAAGTATGGAGAAAGGGTTTGGATCTTACCAGGTATCCTGAATTATCATCAGTGCTCTTGCAAAAAAAGGAGGGGAAAGGAACATGACCCTGATTTTTACAAGGTACCAGCCAGATTTAGGCCATCCAGTGCTATCTGCTGTGGTGGGACTTCAGCAGAGGGGGGAGGCACTCCCCTGTCCCTGCAGACAAACTGGAGCCCTGTCACAAGGTCAAAGGACCTGGGGTTGTTTATTCTGGCACTGACAAGCCTAAGATAGGATTTCACTTTTGGATAGTGGTCTGTTAATCAGTGCTGGGAAGAGGAACTGGGTTCCCTTTTTAGGGGCTGGCTCAGGCTGCCAGGGGGAGGCAGTGCTTCAGCTGGTGGCAGCAAAACACAGGAAGAGATGAGCAAAAGCTGCTGAAACTTTTGTTCTGTGCGATGAGTTACCAGCACTGCTGGGGGTGTTGCAGGAGCACTTGTTCTGCATGGTCTGGGATGTGGGACTTTCTTGGGCAAAGGTTTTCAGTCCAGAATTTCAGCAGCTCCCTGGGAAATGCATCTGTTTCTACCACGGTGGGAGATCCAGCTTTAGTTGTGTATCCCTGTGAGGCCTGAAACAGAGAGGGCTGCATGGGGGTGGCAGGAGTGAGGAGCAGGAAGCAGCACAGCAGGGAACACTGCCTGGAGGTGGAAACCTGTCCTGCCATCAGACACTTGTATCTGGGGCTCTCAGCCTGTCCCTCAGACCGAGTCTCACCAAGACAAAGTGGAAAATTTTGACAAGTGACATTACTTTATTTTGGAACTTGACAGGATTTCAAAGTGAACTGAAGAGACTAGAGAGTTAAAAACTGAAGCTGCAACAAGCTGAAAGTAGAAAAATATACTGTATGTAGATACAAAGGCTTGTTGAACTAGTTTAACATTATAAAATGTACCAAAAGTTGTTTAAATAAGCACACACAATGTCTTCACATGCATGCACTTCATCCTTGGAACTCCAGCTAAGCAGCAATTTCTGATGCAGAAAGCTTCCCATCCTTATGGGCAGGGGAGTCTGAGGAAATAAAGTATCTTCCCCAACTCCCCTGGCCCCTGGAAACAGTTTACCTGAAGCAAGCCCTAAATGTTTACCTGAAGTAAGCCCTAAGTGTAAGAGCCTGAAATAAAATAAGAATATTACATTCTGTGACCAGAGGTGAGGAAAGTGTCTGAATTCCTTATGCACTGTGATTTGAGGGTGCTGAGTGAAATGTCACTGCTGCCCCACTTGCCCTGTGCTGTCAAAATAACCTACAGAGAAACACTTTTAGGTTCCTGCCCCTGCTGAGCTTCACAGTGACTGCTGTGAGGGAAACTGGGGCATTGAAGATTTCTTTTGCATGATTTCCATGCTTTTCACCTCACACCTGAAGTGAGACAGCACTGCAGTGGCCAGGCTGACAACAGAAAGAGAAAGCCCATGCTACTGTTTCTTTTAGAAACCCAAACATGTATCATTTTTGAGTTCTATTGAACTCTGTTTCTCAAAGCCCTTAAAAGCTGTGGCAGAAGCAGCACCACTGGGAGGAAGATGGGCAACAGAAAAGTATCTTTTTTTTTTTTTTTGACCAGTGAGACTTTAGACCTTGCTTAAATTTTCATTCCAGCTTAAGAGACTGCAAATAGGGCATCAGTTCTTAACTTAAATAGGCTTCATTCCTGTCTTAAACCAATTTTGTCTTTAAACTTTCAAGATAAATTAAGTTTAGATTAAAATCAGCTGTGTTTTCTAGAAAGCCTAGCCAAGTTTTGGCAGTGCAAGTACTATACTGATAATGGAATAATTAAACAATGAGTTTCTGACTTCAAGTTCACTTAGAGCAGAAATGAAGAATTTGGGTATAGCTGAGACAGATTAGGTATTTTAAAAAAAAACCAAAACTCTACCATCCAGGTTTAAAAACAGCAGCAGCTACATGCCACCAGTGTGAATTCATTAATCCAGCTGGCAGAGTATTATAAATTGAACCAATCTGTTACATGCAGATGTTGACATCAGGTTTTAAAAGTCATCTAAGAAAGTTATTTAAAGACACTGGTACAGTGTATTGCACTTGCAGAACAGTTACCTCCTGCAAGATCCCACGTGTAGTGAGTTAAAGTGCCCATTTCCTCAACAGGAATAGGAATGTCACCTTGTCCACCAGATTCTGACTACAGCAAAATACACTGAATTTTCTTTTCTTGCATAATTTTGTGCTTGTTTATTATTGGAAGGCTATACCCTGATCAAAGGAAAAAATTCAAGAGCATGAAGGCTTCCATTTCCTTTTCTACCCTTCCTACAAAACATAAACACCACCCCATACCCATAGGTGCAAACAGCCTCAGGCTCTCTTCAAACTGTGCAAATTAAATATTCAGAAAGAATCTCCATCAGCATAAACCTGGCTCCCATTCTGCTCAGAGCCACTCTTCAAAGGTCAGAGCCAGCCTGTGCAGCAGACCCGTCTTTCATTTGGCAGGCAAGGACAGCATCGTGAATGCTGTGAAACAGCAACTCTCTTGTTACACTTTTATCAAAGAAATTCAGTCTTGTCAGTTCATTCATAACAGGGCCTACAAAACAAAACCCAAACATGGCATCAGCACATACACTGAAGTACAAGGATGGAAGACAATGGCATATCAGGAAGATGAGAACTTGTTCTCTTACTTTTTGTTACTAAAAAAATTGAAATAGTCAAGTGCATCACATGCTACTACTACTCCAAGCAGTCCATGCCTATGCAGACATAGACAGAGGCCTATTCTTGGCAGAAGATGTTACAATCCCAAATACTGGATATTGGAACATTTCAGGCTTTTCTCCTCATTACATTATCACTACAATTTCAAGATACTAAGTAAGTTCAGTGTGGCATTCACAACTTGCCAGCAGGAAGAAATGGGAGCAGGATCCCCTCCTCACAAAGCTCATTTCATCAGTGCTCTACTTTCACTAAAGTTAAAGCTCTTGCTTTTCCTCAAACCAAATTTTATGTGAAGTGCTGATACTACTGAGGCACTACTGGCAGCAGGAAACTGGGGAGCAAAGGGAAGGAGTTAAAACACAATCTCTCCCATAAAAATCACAAAAACAAAAATCTCAACTCACCACTACAGCCGGCAATGCAGACATATATATCAACTTTGTTGTGTTCTTTTATAATCTACAACAGAGGTAAGCTGAAGTTAAATGCAGATAATACATCATCATACACAGTTCTGGAGGCCAAATACTGTGAAAGCTGCAGAGTACACATTCCCTAGTATTCAGCTAAAACTTTCAAAATTAAACCAGTGATTAGGTGAGATACTGGATTGTTTTTGAGCAGGCAGTTATGTCTCATGCTGACAGGCTCCTTATTAGCTATCTGAAAAGTTTTCTGTGAGTTTTTCTGGGAGAAAAAAACTCTACTTACTGATTTTAGTGCTTTTGCTCCAACTGAATCCACAAAGTTCACCGGGGTGAAATCCAGGATTAAAGAGTGAATATCTGATTTGGGCTCCACAAAATGTTCATGCTCATCAGGAGACATGTCATGTACACTAGAATCTGCAAATTTTCCATTCACAGGTAAGTCATCACTTGCTATCTCATGTTTTACACCTGCTTCTACGTCGTTCGTCTGGGAGAGAAGATGAAGAAAGCTTAAAGGCAATCAATGCTTTTTCAATGTAAACCCCTTTGCTCCCCTCACTGGTGTTCTTTAAGCCTTTAAAAGTTGACAAGCTGCTGGTCATTACAGAAACTGGCCTGACATGCACACACACTTCCATATCTTGTGTATATCAAGGTTTGTTCTCTCATGCCCAGCCTTTTAACAATCAAACACAAGCAGCTTAAAGCTGTTATCTCAGGACTGAATTACTCTTTGCCTTCAAACACTGACACCTGTTCAACTTTACTGACACATTTTTACTCCATTTCCTTGCCTTATCCCTGGCTGATTCCATCAAGACCTATATATTCAAAAAAAAAAAAAACAAACCAGCAACTGGGCTCTCAAGTTAGGCCTTTTTTAGGTTTCCCATGGTAAAATCACACACCCTCTCCCACCATGGTGGTGAACTTAGATATGCATAAAAGTACAAGCATGTCCCAAATAACCCTTCTCAGTGTATCTGAGCCATGCCAGGATTAGCAGAGGGGATGGCACCTTCTTGTTACAGGGGCTGCTAATTAGAATTAATTTTATTCTATATTATTCCTACATTATTATTCCAAGTGTGTGTGGAGGGGCAGAGTCCCTTTGATTTCTGCCAACACCACTGTTGGTGAGACAACATGACAGTGTGGAGAGTTTCTGTGCTACTCTGTGCTACCTGAATGCAATCAAGGTCCAACATAATTATCCAATATAGCAGTGAGCCTCTGATCCTTACATTGTTCCTTCAGCCACCTGTTCCCATTGCACAGCACTTCCTCCCTAAGCAGCACACCTTGTATGAAACACAAGAGTGGTAACACCTGAGAGCAGCCTGTAAGCTGATAAAGCAGAGGTAAATATTTACAGAAGAGCTCACCAGCTTCAGCACAGCTTTCTTTCTCTGTTCATTTGCTGCCTTTATCTCCTTGGCATGGCGCTTCTGGGCTTTTTTCCTTGCTTTTAATAAGGCACCAGGGTCCACTCCAGTCTGTCAGGAGAAGAAAGTATGATCAGAGGAGATTCAGTGCCATTGTTAGGATGGCACTGGAGTATCAATTTGCACCAAATTAATCACTGCCATAAATTTAAACAAGCAGCCTGCATTTTCCAGCTTCCCTTGGTGGGGGTGAGAACAGTGTAAAGAAGGAATCATCTTGGCAAGCACTGTGTTAACAAGATGAGGGAAAGATGCATCTCATTCTTTTCTTGAAATCAGAAAGTGTCGTGTTACCACGAAATGCTGATTGGAGTGCAGAGGGCAAAGGGGAGAGAAGTGCATTTGGGCAATAATCACCAATATCTCTTGCTTTGTGAGGGCAAGTAGCACCCACCTGGTTTGTATAAGACTCGCCATGGGAGCTACAGAAAAATGTTTCAGAAGTTAGTACAGGCACAATTGTCACCGGGTCAGGGGCTCTGCTGTTGCCACTGCCACCCAGTGACAGCAGGGGTGACACAGGCAGAGAGGCACACCCTGTCTGCAGCTCATCTGCTGTCCATGGGAGGCACTAAATGCCCACAGTATTCCACGTCTTACACTCCAGTAAAGTTAGTTACCCAACAAGGAAACTTTTATTCCCATTTTGTTTTCAGCTCAGAAACTATTTTCCTGTTGAAAAAAAAGGTTTGACCAGTTTGTGTTTGACCAGTTCTGCACCCACCACTTTCCATTCACGAGCAGTCAGTATGAGGCAACACTTTGTTTATTCCCTCCCACCATGTTGATGCTTCCTAAGATAATTTGTAGCTGGCTGGAGGATAACCTTCTCATATTTTACAGATCACCAGGGGCTGCAGGCTGAGAAACACTGTGCTAAGGGCTACACTAAAGGAGCTGAAAGACAAGCAAGTTTCAGAAGATAGTTTGAATTTTTAGGACACAGACATTAAAGAATTTACTCACCTTTTTTATCAGAGCCCTTGTATATGACTCGCTATTAGCAAAATAAAGAGATGTATTAGCTTGAAATATTTTGATTCCAGGATGTTCTTTAACCTAAGGAAAATATTGGATGTGAACAGTTAAACAGAATAAAGGCCCCTGTGTAATCACCAGACACATGAACATGCAGCAGTGCAACAGCCAACCCTGGATAGCTCTAAGCATGTGCCAGATAAAGAAGGCTGGCACTGTTGTGAGCAAAGGCAACCAGGAGATCAGAACCTCCCCCTCTCCCAGTGTAATATTGCACACTATCAGTGCCTGGTAACATTTCTCCTTCTATATTGCACCAAAATGTACAGCCATAAAAATTAAATATTTGCAGTTCTTTCATGTTGCTGTTTGCAGCTGATATTACCATGAGGAAATCATGCACTCCTAGAATTGCTTCCTTTTAGCCTCCCTTTCAACAAGCATAATAACTCATTTCCCTTTTTCTCTCTTTTTCTTTCTTGACTCCCCAGGTACAAAGAAAATGAACCTTTCAGATCTGTGGTTTTATCCAGACCTTCAGACAGGTCTGGATATTCACTTCTCTCCCCTCCTTTCAATGCAGTCATCTCTAACTAAACAGGCTGTGACATTTTGCATACAAATGACCTGGCCAGCAGCAGAGACCCAGCCTGCCATATGCTGCCAGCCCCACCTTTACCAGGAGGAAATGCTGACTGCATTCAGTGTAACAGAAAGGGAGTCTGCTCTCCTTTGCATACAGATCTAAATGTGAGCACTCATACTCCTGCTTTGCATCATATTTAAAGCAGAACTGCATGATCTTTGTCCATAGGTTTTTACAGACTGGTTCATCAGTAAAGGGCGATGTAACTTTCATAGCAGCATCTCTGAGAACACAGAGTGCAGAAAATTGTAGCTGTTGTTTGGGAATAAGTACAGCATGTTTATATCCACTGCACTGAAAAATGTAATGCTTTCATCAACTTTTGGTTGAACAAAATGGCATTTATGAGAAGCTAAGTGCATGATGAGCAATTGTGCCATTAATCACATATATTTAATGAGCAGGGGATGCCGTTTTGAACAGTTTGTGCAATTCTGAAGAACATACAAGTTTGGATCCTGGGTTCCATGGATTCCATGCACTACTGCCACACAAATAAAAAAGGTGGCCTGGTATGCACTTGTTAACATAGCAGGTTTAGCAGTGGTATTCCTAAACACTGGGACAATGGAACTAGTATAAAAGTACTTTTGGTCACTGCCTGGTGAAATGTACGTGCAGTACAAAGAGCTCACATTTTGAACAAAGCAACTTTTACTACTAAACCCAAATCTATTTATTTCCTTTCAACACAGGTGAATGCTCAGCAGCCAGCACTGCATGTGCAGTGTGGTAGGACAAAGCAGCAAATTGCCACAGCTGTCTTTGCTCCACTGAATGAAACTCCTCAATGCAGAAGAACATGTTCCTACCTCTTCATACTCTTCCACATCACAGTAGATGTCAGTGTTAGGAATCTGACCAAGGATTCTGTATTTAGGTCTAGAGAGAAAGGAAACAAGTATTTCTGTATTATCAGTTACAAAGTGGAAAAGTGAGTGTTTAACACAGACTGAAACTTATTTTAAATGGTCATTCTGCAGGGCCTGTCTGGTACAGGACTTTCTAAACGTGGTTAAATGCAGTGAGCAGTTTATGGCAGAATACAATTAAAAGAAAGTTGTTTCTGTCAGTGCAAAATCAATTTATAAGCTTAGTGCTGAAATGTTGTCATTTTCTGAAAAGCATGAGTCAGAACATGCAAAAGGACAGAGCAAATTCTCTGTCACCCCAGGACAAGCACCAACTGGTGCAACTCTACTGACTGTCCTGCAAATATGCAAGCTCACACTGACAGAAAACATGCTGCAATTTTGAGGAGCCACTCTGCTCCCAGGACAATGTCTAAGCAGATGAATATTCCCAACTCACAAGAACTGTGACAGCAAAGTACATTACTGTTCTGTTTGCAAGAATAAAACTGTATAGAGATAGCAGAAAAATACTCTTATTTATGCAGAGTGGAAATTTCACAATTTGCTTTCACTCCAGTGCAGACAGAACCAAGACTTTTACAGTTTCCACCTGTCCCAGACCCTGAGCCCAGAAACCTCACATGCCAGTCCTATCCACACATGCAAGAAATCATTTCACTGTAGACCTGGAAATTTTTCACAATAAGAGCTTTGTCACTTTGAACGGGGAGAAGTGACTTGAAAACTAGAACAGCCACTGTATTTTACAATTTAGAACTTTCTTTTAAAATACCTAAGTATTCATCCCATGATAACCTGACACAACCTCAGCTTGTGTGTGACAATTAGTGAACATGAAACTTAATCATACTGAAACTGGCAGAAAGAAGATTTAAAGTTCTAAACTCTAAGCATTAAAAGAAATAAACAAGAAGATTAACCACTATGTGAAATGAAAAATCTTCTGTTTATTACTGAGAGTACAAGTTCATGCTCTCTAAAAATTTTGTTCTCAGAAAAAGAAAATGTGAACCCTGAATCAGAGCCAAAGAGCATGACCTATATTAGGAAGGAAATTCCATTCAGCATGCAGTTGAAGAGGGTGGGATGGACTTCTGTTTATTTGCACCCCTTAAGCAAACAAAACCACAAAGAGGATCAGCAAACATTAATTTTGATAAAGAAGAAATCTGACCTTTGTGTTCTGTAAATAACGGTGATCATTGCAAATGTAACTGCACTAAGCAAACCATAGTCTAGTCCCAGCAAAAGAGAAGCCACAAAAGCTGCCACCCAGATGGCCTAAAACAAAAAAAAGGTGTGAATTATTATGCATCCTCTTTCCTGTTAACAACAAAAACAACAGCAGAATCCAACCACAAAATCTATGTATCACTTCTGACCAGGAACAGGCTGTAATGTAACCCATCATGATGCCAGATGGGAATTGCCTTGACCTTTCAGAAGGGCATAAAATCTCAAGGCACTCTAACATATGACAAACTGTCACATATTAATTAATGCCTTAAGTCCTGTTCTCCAAGGATTCTTCTTCTACCATCAGCAGACTCCAAAAACCTTAAGATAAAAAAAAATATTCAAGGCTTGCAAGTAGCTCTAACTCAGTTCCATCAGCCAGTTCATCCAGGAGAGAAATGCCACCAAAATGTTCCCTCCAATACACTCTTAGCTCTGGCCCACTCCAGCCAGGTTTTTGGTTTGTCTTAAAAGATGGCAAATACCTTCACGTGGTTTTCTTTGTTATTCTGTTTTCAAACTCTTCTCAGACATCCCCACAGCCTTTAGGGTAGTTTCTATAGCAAAACTGCCAGAGCTTTTGCTTTTACTGCAACCAAACTATTTCTGACTTGAGTTACAAGATTGCTGAGCAACAACAAAAATATTCTTGTCTCCAACAGATCACTCTCCCAGGGTACTTACGGCTTCCTGACTTACGTCCACCTGCAATACAACACTAATTTGCAATTTCTTGGTAAGTTTCTACACCATTTTGGGGATAGCAACAAATTTAGTATAGTAAAATATAAGCACTGAGCTGTGCAATACTCACCAGCTCGATCTTACTGGTTCTCCAGAAGTGCATGACATCTGCAAACTGTTTAAGCATTCCCTTCAGGTTCACCATGACAATTGCAGCTAGCACTGTCTAAGAACATTACAAAAAGGCAATTTTCAGAAGCAAAATAAACCCAATGCCAAATAAGAACTACAAAGGATCACAAATAACTACTTCTGTGCTTTATAACTAATATAAGTCCACTGAATAGATGTTCTATTCAAAACCCCACAACTTTTCAGGTAGTTCAGTGGACATGTGCTTTTACTGCAGCTGCAGAATTGGCAGACCAGTTAAGTTCAGTTTGATTTACTCTTTCCTAGCAAGAGAAATCACATGCTCCTACACTTCATGCTGCTACACTTACAGTGCCTGAAGCAGTAGACTATAATCTCAAATTCATGTTTCTCTACAACATACTGAAACAATTCCTGCAACAGTCATATGGTTGTAACCCAAGGTCCAACTCCTACAACAAGAAACAGGAATTGTGTATCATCCTTTGCATATCACCAGAAACAGATTTTTTTTTTAAGTCAGAAATATACTTTTTCACATGAATATATTTTTATACAAATAAGTACAAACAGCAGCAAATCCAACTCATTATGCTGAGCCATTATCCAGCCCTAGCCTTCTACTGTGCCAAACTGTGACTTTCTTTTAACTTTTTAACTTCAACCCAGAATTCCTATGCTGCAATCCAATGTGGCCAGCAGGACCAGGGCAGTGATTGTCCCCCTGTACTCGGCACTGATGAAGCCACACCACAAATCCTCTGCTCAGTCTTGGGGCCCTCACTAAAAGAAGGACATTGAGGGGCTGGAGAGAGTCCAGAGAAGGGCAACAGAGCTGGGGAAGGGTCTGGAGCACAAGTCTGATGAGGAGCAGCTGAGGGTGTTCAGCCTAGAGAAAAGGAGGTTCAGAGGAGACGTTATCACTCTCTGTGCTTGAGAGGATGTTGTGGCCTGGTGAAGATTGGACTCTTCTTGCAAAATAAAATGTGAGAGAATGACAGGAAATCGCCTCAAGTTGTGCCAGGGGAAGTTTAGACTGGATATGAGGAAAAGTTTCTTCATGGAAGTGTTTGTCAAGAATTGGAACAGGCTACCCAGGAAGTAGTTGAGTCACCATCCCTGGAGACATTTAAAGCAAGTAGATGTGGCACTTAGGGGCATGATTCAGTGGTGGGCTTGGCAGTGCTGAGTTAACAGCTGAACTCAATGATCTTAAAGGTCTTTTCCAACCTAAACAGTTCTAAAGGGGAATTGCTTGAAGGTATTCTTATGTTCTAAAGACAAAGTCCAGGATATCCAATACTAAAAACAAGAACAAAAATCATGCTGAATTGTTCAAAACATTATTTATTTCTAGGCTAATTTACAGCAGAAATGCATACAAAATTTAAAGGTTTCTGGATCAAAGCCTAACTGTTGTTTACTAACTCTCCCACAATTTCAAGTTTTAGCAATACTCATGGGCCTCTGTTCATAGTCAATGCAATGCCTAATATGCAAAACTCCCTTACCTGTGGAAGTGGTTCAAAAAGGTATCCAATAGCCACAATCACCAACAGAACCATAACTGCAGAGAGTGCACCTGCAATCTGAACAAAAAAAAAGCCAGAGATTATTCAGAAGTGTTCCCAAGGGAAAATATTACTGATTAGCTAACCCCTTGTGCTTTCAACAAGGCTGGTTGTACAAATGACCTTTGATTCCTTCCATTCATGTCACCCATTTTGCCCATCATGCCACTTTCTATCCTGACCCAGTCTGGATTTGAAACATGGGAAACTCCAGTTAATTCTTCTGGCTCAGGCAGAGAAATATAGCCATCTAGATAAGCTTCAGACTTGACTTTTGGAGCTCCAAAGAGTAAACTTCATTTGGCTCAGGATTTGGGATTCTACATACCTGAGTTTTTCCACCAGTGCTTTCCTGGACAAGACTCCGAGACATTGAGCATGTGATTGCAATGGTTTGGAAAAACGACCCCACAGAGTTGCATATTCCCAAGGCAATAAGTTCCTGTGTTAAACAATAGAGAAAAGAAAGCCAAATATACACTTATACTTAGCAGTGGTACCAAGCTGGAACTATCCACAGACAGTAACAACCACATCTTATTTACATTGCTTTCCAGCAACCTCATTGTAGAGCATAAGCAACCTAATTGTAGCTTATACTTCTAGTTCTCACACAAGCATAAGCTGATGCATGTAGTCATCTGTTAAATAAAGTCTCTGATGAAATGCTGGAGACATTTCCTATCCCAAAATGTTACAAGAATTAATCAGACTGAAAATAAAAATGAATGAGAGCACTGCTTGTTTTAAGGATTTCTTCATCTTGAGGATAATTTGAATTTTAACCCTGAATATACATGAAAAATGTTTTCTCATGCAAACACCTTTCTTTGCTTCCCACCCTATGTGTTTAAAACCCTGAGCAGCCCTGCCTGTGCTTCCATGAGTGGTAATCCATTGCTGTACATGGAAAAACCAATGAGTGTCTGCTGCTTCCTCAGGAAGATCCCACATGAGAACTGCTCCCATGGGTGAGGTCAGGAGCTCTGTCTACCTCAGTACTGCATTTCTGATGCCTAAGAAATTATTTGCTTTTAATGAAGCCTCCCCAGACTACTCTGCATCTTGTTATTTGTAACTGAGTGATTTGAATCATACATTTCCAACAGTCCCCAATGAGATTTTTCTCTTTGTATTTGTACAATCCTTTTTAGACTCATTTAAACACTTGGCATGCACTGCTACTGTGACAAGGAGTGCTACAGTTTAACACCCAGGTGAAGGACTATCTGGCACCTCCTGAGGAAAAGATTTAGATGCTTAACTCAGGGCAGCAATGATTATGTTTAAGATAAATAGAGCCAATTACATTCATGCAGCTACAGATTTGTCCTCTTCTCTCTGTGGGTAACAGAGCACAATGACATGAAGGATGAGATTCCCTTGTGGTGTCAAGGGAAGCTCTGCCTCCCTTAACACGACAATGATATAGACTAATAATCCAATTGAAGTAGTGATTCTAAACTGCACAGGAAGGCCAGAGTAGGTGAGGAGGACACCTATTTTATTTTTAGGGAGTCCTAAACACAGTCCTTATCACTCAAATCATACTCAGAATGCCAAGTACAGACAGGGCCAATTGCTGCCCCAGAAAATGTTGCCCATTTGCAATGGGTGTGAATAAAAAGAAAATATAAGAATAAAAAGAATGGGTGTGAATAAAAAGAAAATATAAAACATAATTGGAATTTTTAGACTCTAGAACAAGAGTTCTTTGACACATAAGGTACTGTATTTATCACATGGGACCTCTATGCTTTGCTCTATTACAGAAAGCAGAGAAAATGCAGCTGCTCATCAGGACAGTATGGCCAAGTAATGCCTGTCCCAAAAACTAATAGTCATGCATATGTCCAAGTATAGCAGAAGCAGGTTTCCCAAAATGAAGCTAAAAGTGAAACTGGTTTTTTAAACACAGCCAGAAGAAGAATTTACATTAATTCCTGGCCTTTAAATGCGTAGGCTGTCAAAAATCTGGCCTGATTCCACTATTGAAGAAATCCTCATTTTTGCCAATATTACACCCACACCCTACTTTAATGATATAACAAAGGTGCTACTGAGAATTTTCAACAAATCAACTCTGCTACTTTTACCTGATTCCCATCGATGGTGTAACCATGTTTAAGGGCAAAGATCTTGGCCATTGAAACAGCCATTGAAAATCCAACTATTGCAATTGCTACTGCATCCACAAATATTGCAGGGATTAGCTCAATGTCAGGAACTGCTGGTGCACGTAACCTTGGAGATGAAATTAAGATTTATAAATTAATATGGTAAGAACTATAAGCAAAAGACACAGTCTTAATAAGAATGTATCATCCCTACCCTTGAGGAATATTCCCAACAACATCCACTTTGTATGACTCATGCAGATTCATTCCAGCTGAAACTCCTGTGCCAATAATGACCTAAAAATCCACAAACACATTTGTAAACATTATCTAAAAAGAGATAAAGCCACTTGAAGAGATATAAAGGTTGGCTGACTACAATTAATAAACACAAGGGGTTACATTTATTGTCAGTCAGTTTTCTATGAGTTAGGGGCTAAAAAAGCAGATAAAAAGGAGGAAGCATTGTGATTTTCCCTTCATCATGTCCAACTCATCCTGATTTTATAGTTTTTTGTATAAAGTTAAATGGAACACGCTATGGTATGATATGAGTCACTCAAATTCCCTTTGCCTAAGTCAAGCTCAGGCAAATGAGTGTACTGGAAAAATCAAATGCAAGGACACTCCTGCCTGTGTGCACTGACTTATCTGCATGTGCATAACCTGTTACCTGTAAAGAGAACTGATGCAACAGCAAAGAAAGGAACATTGTTTTGCTATTGCCTATCAAAAAACACCCTATTACATATCTCACTCATCTCTCATCAGCATCCCTTTTCTTTGTTCCTTCTATCTAGATTGTGCCCATAACTTCAATTATTTCCTTTCTTGACTCCATTATGTGCAGGTTTTATGAGACCTGTAGTAATCCAAGAACTCATTCTCAAATCAAATAATTTTAAAGGCAAAAAGCTTGTCGGAGCTATAGGCTTTGTGTGTATTATGATAGTCTGTTTTACACAGGTATTTTAGAATAGTTGTTTGAAACAGAATCAGTGCTGCAGCCATTTATCAATCTCAGAAACAGAGAAAGGAAAAAGTATTAAGTCCTGATGGTTCCTGCTCTTCTTTCTGCTACTGCATTTCAAAAAGCAAGCAAGCCCTGCAGAACTTCTGCAGGCATCTCACAGGCATCTGTGAGCACCTTCCTTCAGGAAAGGGTTCAGAGCTCTTGGACTTCAAGTGGGAAATGCCACTTCAGACACTCTGCATTATCTTGCAGGGAATCAGTCATGAGCCCACACTCCTGGATAGAGAGGGTTTTATGTCTACCCATTGCTATAGGGAACTGGGGGTGTTTAATTTGTTTTTCAACTCTTCTTTGTGCCTTTATGCTCTCCATATGGGCATTCCAGTTCTTAATTTTAAGAGAATCCAAACCTTCAATTGGTTCAAGGCTCAAATGAATTATATTCAATGGAAGTTACTCTTGAGCTCAGATAGAAGACAGAACATGAGACAGTTTCTACAGCTTTAGAACAGCTATATAATTTAGCCATAGAATTTCCCAACTGGCTTACCACGATGATCTCCATAGGAATAGGAACTGGGAGCTTCTTCTGAAAGCGGAAATTGATCTCCTTGCCAATCAGCAACAGAACAATGCACGTTAATCCAACAATCATTGTAGCAATATTGGTGGTTGTTATATTTGAAAGCACGGCAACTATGCTCTGTAACACACCAGAAGCATCATAATTATTCTTAAGAAAATAGAATCTTCATGGAGATTTGCCACAGAAGAGCAAATTATACATTGCTTTTCAGCTGTGGTTTCATTGCAAATTTATAACCACAGTGAATGAAGGCCTCACCAAAATACCCATTGTTCCTACAAAACACAGAAGACTAGAGTATCTCAGTGAGAGAAATGCACTTGAATCATTTACAATATCAGTGTTCCTTAAAGGGGGCAAAAATTTGGAGAAAAAACTTTAATGGGGTAAAAAGCCTAAACTAAACCATGTCTCTTATCCTTAACATTTTCACACATATTCCTCAGTGGCAGCTACCTGAAAGTAATAAATGCAAACTCCTTCTAATACCTTCAAATATTCTTTGGCAAGTTACATTTACTTAGAGCTGTATAAACTATTCTAAAACAGTAAAGCTGCTGATAGAACCATTGAGGTTGCCATAACAATATGGTTAAATAACAGTGATCCTGCAATGCTGCTGAACTGGCCATTATTCCAAATACCTTTTAATTGAAAATGCTTTCTAAAAGGGTGTTAGGAAAAAAACCTGCTGGAATACACAAATTGCTAGAGGGTAAATAATTGCCCATACTGATTATTCCTCCTTCTTCCACTGCATTAAAATAAATAAATAACCTCTGGAGAGGTCTTTGAAATAAGGCAAAGATACTCTTTGTATCTTTGCAAAGAGATATGCAGATTGAAAATTGCTACAACTGTTAGGATGTTATACATTCAAGATGTCCAGGTAGTATGCATCTTGAATTTATAACTTCCCTTCTATTTGTTTGGCAATTAGTATAACTGGTTCCCAGTTTCATGAACTGAACAGCAAATGTTGAAATTAATCATTAATGCAGACTTGTTTGCAAAAGGTTTGTTTTATCTGCACAAACATACAAAAAGATTCCCACAAAGCATTTTCTGTAACCTACATGTAGATGAAATCCTGAAGCTTCGTTATTGCTGAGCCATCAATCTGCTCAAAAGCTTAGGTTTTCAGAGACATCTGAGATCTTTCCTTTTCTTCCACTTAAGAGTGGAAAGATTCTGAGAGTAACATTTCCTAGCTTTGCAGAACATGCCTGATTTACAGTGAAGCATTTCAGGAGCACATTTCCCTCCAAGGCACAAGAGATTTGCTTCAATGAACAATATTTCTTCATATTATGAAACTGCATTCAGCAGAATCCCAAAATCCGCCCATCTTAGATCGTGTGAATCTATCAAATCACACTTGGGCTGCACTTTCAGATATTGATGTATTACTATGGCACTTAATGACCTGTGCTCAATACTGAAGATTATTCTACTTAGTGCCAAATAATATATAAAAACAGGAAGAAAAGCTTAGGAATTAGATCCAGCCAACACAGAATTTGCATGTTCAGTAAGTGCAGTTGCTCACATATACAACAGAGAGGGGCCCACTGTAGCGGTTAGTCTTGATGCCAAGGAGATACTTTAGCTGGGAAGTGAAGACATGGACTGCAGCTGCAGTGGTGAATCCTCGCACCAGAGGCTCCGTCAGGTAGATGGCCAGAAATCCAAACCGAAGGAAACCTAAACACAGCTAATGAAAAAGAGAAGAGTCAACCATGTGACTCCCACTATAGTCTGGGTATAGCACACATACACCTCCCCTCTCCTTTCCTCAATGCCCAAGCCAGACAAACCTGAACTTGGCTTTTCTAAAGCCACAGGTCAGTAAGCTGCCCTCAATGCACCCAATCTTCCATGCCACTGGCAGGTCCAGTGTGAGATATCGTTATGTATGTATGTATGTATATATGTATGCATTGTTTGTATGCATTTATGGACAGATTAGAGAACGTCAGTTGAGTTTTTCTGATGGGATAGGAAAAAAATGAAAAGGGGGAAAATCCTGGTTTTTTCCAGTCCAGCTAAGATGCCAATAAAGCCCTGCCTCCAATGCATCCATCCCCAGTTCTGTGATGAGGCTGCCATAAAGCAGCCTGTGTCCCACACAGAGCAGTGCAGAAGCACAAGTCTGGTTACAGGGGACCCACTGTCACTCAGCACCCCCTGCAAGTCCAGCAGCTGCTCCTACAGCAAACTGTGAGCACATACCTGGATAAGTCCTGAAAGAAAGGCGAGAGCCACAGCTACCTGCACCCTCTTGGCATCCCTAGCACTGTAAAATTCAAGGATGGCTGTAGTATTAGTAGTATTAGAGTCCGGACAAAGCATTTCATCAGGCACTTCTCTCACAGCAACACTACCAACCATCATACTAACCACAGCAAAGGTACCTGAAATAAGAGGAGGAGGAAAACAATTGCTTAAAATCTTGGCAATTTTTTTTTTTAGGAGTTGTTCTTCTTGAGATATGTAGAATTAAACTAAAATAAACGTTTTCTACCTTAATAATGTATTTTTTAGTCCCCAAATCTGCTCCAGTACTCAGCACCATTAAAGCCAGTTAGATGGTGAACATACACCTCTGCAGTAGGTAAACACCATCATTTTTTTTTGATCTCAGTTTCTATTTTGCACTTTAAAGATTCAGCCTAGCCACAACAATGAAATCATAGTTCAGGAGTTTGCAAGACACATTTTTAGATCTAATCTGATACAAGATGCTCTTCTACTGCTTCCTATGTAAAATGTATAAGATAACAATAAAAAGTACTGCTTATGTTCCACACATTTGCATTTCTCCTATGTACTTAAATTTTAATTTATGGAAAACAGCTACACTTTCTACTTCTCTGATTTTATTTTTTACAGCTTTATTAAAAATGCACACATACACATAGAGTTTCAGTTATATGTACAGATATACCTATTGATATGTGCTTGGAGGTTCCAAAAAAAGTATACAGAAAAACAGGATAAAATGAAGAATATAGGCCAAATACTGGGGGAACAGCTGCCAGCAAAGCATAGGCTAAACCTAGAAAACAAGACACAAATATGTATGATAAGTTAACAACAAAAATAAAACATCTGAAGCAATGGGATTTAAGGGGTTTAAGTCTACTACAACTGAACACACCTAATAGGAAATCTAGAGACTTGTCCCAGGTTTAAAAAATAGGAGATCTTTCAGTGAATAGTCTTTAAAATGTATAATACTCTAGGGCAGTGCCTAGAAACATGATGGGTTGAGTGAAGAAACCAAAGTCTAATTACAGGCACTGCAGGTGTGTTTGTGTGTACACTTCTGCACCTGTTTTGCCTTTTTGGGTGCAAGCACTCCTTAATGGCCAACAAATGATTTTTGTTGCTTTTGTTTTCATCTGCAGAAGAATCTGATTAGAAACACCCAAACTCTCATAACAAGTGGGACACATTTGACTTTTTCTTCCTTTTCCCATCAGACATGGTGTTCATGGCAACCCCTAACTGACTAAACACTTTCCTCCTCCCTCACCCCAGAATGACTGGGATAACATAACAGTTTATGTTTCCACATAAACATGCTTCAACATGTAAAATAAGCAGAGAACTTCTGACAATCTGTAAGGTCACAGAGCTTATACAGTCTGGTATCCTTCCCAAAAACAAAGTCCTTTTTGTCATTAAGCCCTGTCCAGTCCCATGCAGTAAAATGCAATCCACATCATTCCTATTTGTATTGGGAGCTGGCAAGCACAACTGTGGAGCTGTGGGGGGAACACTCGAAGGGACACCAGGGAAGAACATCTCCCACCCCCTGTGTGACTCAGGCTGTGCTTATCATGGGACCAGGCTCACAAGCAAGCGGTGTACATCATGTGATATGGCACACAACTGTCCCAAGCAGTTCCTGCCAAAACAACAGCTCTACATAGCTTGTGTTAATGAGAATTGACTCCAGAACAGAACAAATGGGCCTCAAGGAGAAAACACTGCATCCTGGCTTGGTCTGGTTCTGCACTCTCACAAGTGCAGGCTGGTAACACCTGTGGGTTAGTGCAAATTCCAAACAGAAGCAATGGTTCACCCATCATGGACAGCCAGTGATACTCAAAAACACCTCTCCCTAATAATATAAATTGGGAGACAAAGCATCACATTACAAAAAAAAAGAGCTAAACCAAATGGATCTGGGCCATCCAAGTGCTCTTGTGCAGTGTAGTAAGTCTTGTTCTAGCCCTCAGCAATACCTGAGTCTTTACCAAAAATTCATATTCTCACCAAAAGTGGACTGATGGGATCATTGATTCTCTTGCTCAAATGAGCATTTCATTAAGTACTTGTGAAACTCCTCCCACATATCTTCTCTCACCCAAGGGGTACCTCTCCTGACATCAGCAAACACCCTGTACTGTAACAGTCTGGCCTTTAATATGATGATGAACTTAACAGTACAAGTAACCAGAACTGAAAATCAGTGTTCAAAACTGGGAGGGTGGGTCCATGTGAAGTTCCTGATCTGAATACCCTTTTATTCCCTTTCATTTGTACTGGCATTTTTAGAGACTGTCAGTGCCAAGGAAATAAAGAGATGTTGACCTGATAGGAGGCCATGGCTTAAACACCGTGGTCATTGTAGTTCTGCCTGGAATGATTCCCAGGCTTCTTTGAACCCATGCTTGCTATAATTACTTCCATTCCAGAAAATTGAAAGTTCAACTTTTGTGTTTTTAGAAAGGGAAAGATTAGGAGCAGTTTAAGGGCATGTCTACAGGCGCCAAATGAATAATGTTGACTTTTAAAAAGAGTCACAAAATTAAGTACAAAGTTCACTGCTGACCACTTACATTTTAGTGTTCTTTCAGGTCATGACATAAATTATGTTTCAGTATACAACTGACAATGTTTGTGTCTAGTATATGACAGATATGCCTGAGAGTTAACCACATTAGCTATCAGTTTAAGATAAGTTTATGCTTCCATGTGTGGAAATAAAAATAACCTTAATCACAAAACTTAAACAAAACCAGGAAGATACAGAAATAAAGAAATTATCTGCAGAGCCTAAGCTAGGGTATTTAATGATTTTAACTGTTTACCACCCATTAAAATCTTGGATTTACAGATGACTTTTTCAGACCTGCCTCAGCCTAAAGTGGAACAAGTGAAGTGCAAATATGAAATAAATCAACACAGAAGTAAACTTATTTATGCTTAATTACAACACCCTCTGGACAAGGCTCTGCACAAATCAGAGAATTTCCTTGACCCCAAGACATTGTGGAAAAATCTACTGAGACTGTGGCAGCTACTGTGAAGCTGCCATTTCCAGAGCAGTGGGCACCCCATAATGATATTGCTGTAGAAGTGCTGTTGCTTTCTAAACTCCTAACACTTCTGAAACTGCTAATAGTAAATGCTGGGCTAAACAAAAGATTCTACTGGTCCATTCACCAAGAGCTGGAATGGACACAGAATAGTGAACACTGGACTTCTCTGTCTTCCAGAACCTACTCCTGCTTCAGAACTGGGCTCCACTTAGGCTGACACTTCCAAGAATTTACTAGAAATTTCCACAGATTTTCAGTCTTGTTACAGATGATGCTTTTGATTTATTTCCACCACATAAATCGCTGCCTGCTACTATGGTTCCAGTGTAAACTGGTGACTTCTAGCCTTAGGGATCAGTCTTTGAATTCTTGCATGTTCTTCTCTGGTTAAATTTAGTTTGGTTACTTTGCCTCAGTTGCTCCCTGAAATATAATGTCTATATGTCTGCTACCCTCTGCAGGAAATAAGCCATGACTTTCAGGACAATGAGATCAGTAAATAATATGGTGCATTCAGGAGAAGTTTGGACATGCACTTAAGCTGTGAAAGGTTGGTCTGCCATTGAGAGCTGTGGATACTGATTAGAGAGGGAGCTTCTTTCAGGGTTGGTGCATATCATTACTTGCAGTTTTAAGGGAATCATCATTCTGGGCTGCTCTGCAGAATCCATGTTGATCTCCACAGAGAGCCCTGAGACACACATCCTGTTCTCAGGAGCACCTGTTTCAGGATGTCAAGAACTGCCATAAGGGCACACACAGGAAAAGTAAAGAAGAGATAATTAAATCCAGAGCTACACTCACCTTGAGGAAGCTGCATGACCCCAGTGCTAATACCTGAGATAATGTCTCCAAATAAGTATCTCCTCACTGGGTAATGAGGCAGCCATTTTAAAATTGGTAAGAAATTGTAAAGATGAGACTTGGCTTTCTTAGAAGTACAACTGGAATTACAAAGCAGAAAGAAAGTTAGACACTAGCAGGGGACAAACAGGCTGCAAAAATTGTCTTTCATCCCTATACAGGAAAACAGCTCCTTTACAGGCAGGCTCAGACTCCTGATGACAGTAATTTCTGGACATGCTTAAGCACAAACAACTATGCCTCCAGTTAATTTAGCTCTTAATCACGTGTTAGTGCTGTTGACAAACCTTACAGAACTAGAGAAGAGAACAAAACTGGAGCACAAAACTCAATGTGCATAGACTGGAACAGTTTTACTTCCCACTGGAGGTCACTCATGTGGTTTTCACTCATCAGAATACTCTGCAGTGCTTTTTCCCATTTACTATTTGCATGCTGTATACTTTTTTGATCACAATATTGTATATTTCTAATCTTTAAACATGGCAAATCTATTAATTTAACCAGTACTTATTACTACCCCTACCAGTTCTGACAGACCCACTTTCAGGCTATTTGAGAGCATAACCCTTCCTCACCCAGAAAGGAAAGGCACTGAGGCCAGCAGCACTGATCCTTGGGACTCTCCCCAGACCTATTAACCTTTTGAAACCCTGACTCATGACAAATGAATAGAGCCAGGAAATACATATCTCTACCCAGAAATGCCTTGCATCATACCTTGATTGTACTGTGGTAAGTTTAATCTTGGCTAAAAATGTAACACAGGGATTGTATAAGTGCTTTTCTGTGCAAGGGAATTGCAAGAGAATTGCACGGATTTGTTAGCATTTCTGAATTGCACAGTGAAGAAGCTTGTTGCTAAAAGTGAGAGTCATCCACACTTCTCCATGGTTAGGTGGACTGTATCACAAAAAGGAGGATTTTGATCCACTTTCTTTTAATTCAGGACAGACAAGTTTTCTGAGGTAGAATTAAATGTCTTTACCATTGAAGTCATTCCATAAACCAAAGCTAATCTCCAAATGTCAAATCATGTAAACAGGAATATTTTATAGAAAAACAATTCTGTTGTCCTGCAGAACAAGGTTTGAGAAAGAAATGGAAAAAAAAACTCTGCAAAGGAAGTATGGATAAATATAAAGCTAATGAGACCTTAAATCCCCTGGTACCATGGAGCAAGAGAACCACAGTTAAAGACATTTCACATCTAACCAGATGATACTTATATTCCAAGGCAGTTAATTAAAAGCTAGAGAATGCCTTTAGTAAGTTCTTATTAGACCAATATTTAGATTTCTACACAGCTATCACACATCTCCATTCTTCTGTGAAAGGATCATGTGAAGCACAAATTTGGCTATAAGAATTTCCACGTAAGAAGGACAGATATTTTCTGGGTCTTATGAATTCATGTCACGTGATCTGACTAATACTTCACATTCCCATGCTGCGTATTTTCCTTTTGCACTTTGATGAAGGCAATTCAACTAATTTATCCAACATTTTCTAATATAGCTCTACATTAACATTAAAGCACATAGACAGCTTCTTCCCAGTCTTGCTGAATGGTCAAAGTAGAATTAGTGGTTTTATCTATTAGGTTTCTTTGAAGAGATTACCGGCTAAGTGCATGAATCAATTAAGAATTATAATATTTCTAACCAATAAAACAAAGACAAGACAAAAACCCTACCGACAAGAATGTGCAATCCTCTGCCCTAAAGTCTGACGGGTTCTCTGTCGCCTGTGCAGCTGTCCTTGCAGGAGCTCCTGGTTGTATATTGGTCTCTGCACACAATACATCTGGGTTTGCCCAAGATCCACTTCTTGTTCTTGAGCATGTTCCATAGTTGATCTCACAGAGCAGCAGTGAAGGAGGAACAGTTCCACGGTCTCCACCAAAAAACCTGGTTGCAGACAAAATAAGTTTCCTTTTTAACCTTGGATTTGGCATTTCCTTTCAAATAATGTATTTTAACAAGCTAGAGGCAAGAACTGTGATTGCAGTCTAATTAAACAGTCTGTAACAGCAGGAGGAAAATAAATCACGCTCAAGTCTTTAGTATATGAAAGCTATTAATTTATGCTTCTCTTGTATAATGAAAGCTTTTACATTATTTTCTTGGTAAATAAGAGATGAAACTAACCTGGAAGGTTGTATTCATATTTATCTGGATTTTCCCTCAGTTTTTAAAGAATATACCACTGTAGGAGGGAGATTCCTTTATTGCTGAGTTACTTCCTGCTTAGTCACAAACTGGCATGTCCATTTTCAAAAGACAGAACTCTGACTTTAACATTGAGAAACCCACTTCTTTCTTCCAGATTGTCAGTTGCTTCCTGCATCCATCCATCTGCCTTCCTCTCTATTTCAGAAGTTTCTTTTTCCAAACAGCATCTCAAGGATACACAATTCACTACTTTCAAACAGTTATTATTTCAATGGATGTGCCACTTACTGCTATTCTCAATCTGCACTGACTGAAACAGGAATCGGGAGATGTGCCCAGTTTTAAAACTAGGCAGAAGGTTTGTAAAGATCTATTTGTCTGCCTGATTCAGTGCCACAAACATCTTAACATGTTTAAAAGACACTCTGCTAATTCCATTGCCCCATGTTTGCTGCTTTCAGAAATCCTGGGCAAGAAACTCACTCCCAATTCTGAGCAGTGACAGGACTGCTATGCTGTTAGGCAGAGATGCTGGCTAGTGCCACATTCGATGACAGAACGTGAGTGCAGTGGGAAACGGAGCCATCGTTGTGAACAAGGCCTTGGGCTCAAGTCCAGCAAGTCACTTAAGCATGTGTTTGCCTTCAACCAAGGCTGCTAACCCAGGGGTGCTCTGCTTTTAGCTGTACATCAATACCTTTCTGGGAAAGGGTTACCACGCAGAAATTAAACAAATTGCTACCTAAGCACTCAGACAAAGCCAACCATGATTGGTCCAACATTCCGATTCAGCAAATACAGTCAGACCATCAGCAAAATATCAATATTGCTATCTATGTCTTCACTCTGATGAAAGTGCTGGAATTTTCCACTCAGGTCTTGGTAATCTCTCCTAGAACTGACACAGCCTAGCATCTCTTCAGTTCTCAGTATTTCATAAGCAATATTTCCCCTATGCTGTCAGCCACAAAAGGATATTTTTACTAAAATTGTAGTTTTTCATTTACTGCACACTCTAGATTGACTCCAGCTTTATTGTATGAAATAAAGGCAATCCTTCTTGAGCATGGAGGTTGTAATCTGTGATCCTCAGAAGTCCTCTCAAGCCTCAACCATTCTGGGATTCCATAATGGTCCCTTATGTCATTATTCACATAGAATCTATCTTCTCTAGTAATTAATTGAGGTGTTCTGGCAACATTGGCCTTATCTACAAATTAAGAAGCAATTTTAATCAGTCCTAAACAGAAAATACACTCAAATCAGAACAAAAACTGCAACTGCATGCAAAAGAAACAGACCAAATCAGTTCAATGACTTGGTTTTGGCCAAACTTTCCCAATAAAATGAGAATGTAATATCAATACGTTTTTAGCCACAGTTTTAAAAACACACACCCTGCCTTCTTTCTGCTACAAAGGACAGCAACACAAGACAGTGCCCTGCTAACCCCAAACAATTCAGGCCCTGAATTTCCACCTTTGAGTTTGTTCAGCTTCAAGTAGATTGGTTAATATATAGAAGAGCCACATGAGATTGTAACATAAATCTAGACCTGGAGAGATCTGGAGGTCTCCAATTCTGTACACAAGCTCAAACTCTTCCAGGTACTATGAGCATATAAAGAACAACAAAAGTTCCATCCTGCCTCTGTTTTTCACGGTAACATAAATTAAACAAATGCTGTATTTGACTAACTGAACAAGGCCCAACTCTAAATCAGTTATTCAGATCATGGCAAGAGTTAGTTTGGAATACTACCAGAGGTCACAACCCAAGTTTCACCATCACTCAATCTGAAGGTTTTTAAACTGCAGATTGAATGTTTTGGATTCTGTTAGAATAAGGAAGTTATACTGCACTGAATCATGAGAACCAGCTAAAACAAAAGTAACTTGAGGGAGGATATGACAGGATCTTGTCTTTACCTTCACAGTGGACACAAGAACATGGAAAACAAATCACATGTTGCTAAAAGAGATCCTATATCTACCTAAAACTACTGCTGGATATATCACACTCTTTCTTTTCCATGTCATTTCACCAACTTCATCTCAACAGCCCTCCATAAGCATGTTCCTTGATGGCAACCTAAAATGCTATGCTGTAGATAGTACAGCAACAATTAAAGTCTTTAGTATCATCCCTCTCTTTTCCAAAAGTACACAGAGAGCAAGACTGAGATGTTTGTTTTTATGAGAGATGATACACATTGTCTATTGAGTAGCAAAATAGTAACATTTCATGACTGGTTCCAATGTCTCTCCCAGTGTTTGCTGCATGACAAACTGCCACCACAGTTATCCAAGGCCCAGAAACTGAGTCTTGCCCTTCACTCTCACAATGCTTGAAAAAAAGCAAAAGCAAGGTACTGCCATTTTCATGGAAAGAAAGCTTACTGCTATGACTTCTGAAAACTCACAGACCTTTATCCAGAGGAAGAGAAACGTAATGGTGGATAGTGGAATACTGCTCTCCAACAACCTTTGAACTTCATGGCAAGAATAAAGTTAAAAAGCTGTAAGAAACACTGTCATTAATCTTATCAGCCAGATAAGAGTTGAGTTGAAATAGGTAAAACCTGTATGCAGAAGACTTAAGAGTTGGCAACTCTTTATCTGACTGATAAAGGCCTGTCTTATATCTTTCCTGCTATTATCAAATTGAAGGTGTTAAAGAAAAAAAATAAGTGAAGCAAACATGAACTTATAACACTATCAGTAATAAATTAGCACTTTCTCTTCCCAATCTTAGCTGATAAAGGAGGTCTGTCAAGCCATCTGCACTGATTCTTGTAGAGGACAATAATTTTTGATCCAAATCACGTGAATCAAAGTGCAACCATAAAATTTATAGGAACAGAGATTTGGCTGCTGTTCCTTGGATTCAAAATACAACTATGGGGAGAAAAAAGCAAGAAGTTGGAGACATAAAGAACAGTGTACCATGTGACTCTTGCAGCTTTAACAGGCACTTTTTCTCCTGATGTGTATCTAACCTGAATGTGTCTGAACTACCTAAGGAAATGGGGGAGTCAGCAGCAAATCCATTGTCCTGCCTGTTTTACAAGGGCAAAACCCCTTTCTTTTGGAAGCACAAAGTGCTTTAAGTTGCAGAAAAGCACAGGTGGACATTACTAGTACTGTGTTACAGTATGTCCTCTGCTAGAGACTTCAAGTTTGATCATGAGCTAAGTCTATGAAATATTTTGTGTCTTCAAGCTTACAAATGCAGGTGACAGCCGTCAGCCAAAGGGCTGGTGGAAATACTGCCACTCTATGTAAAACATATTCTTCCAAATGTACCCTGAAAAACACAGTTACTGCAAGGTCTGCTCCTACTCTCTGAAGAGGAAAGATAAAAAACCAGGTGATTTTAGGAACCACATAATGGCTCATTTCTCTTTTCTCTCTGGCCTCATTCCCCAGTGCCCTTCCACTTTTCACCCTCAGTGACAAGTACAAAGTTGTTTTTCAAATAAACACAAAGGTGTAAAATGACTGGGTGGGGTCATAAGGAATGTGTTCTCCTGATTTTATTGGATTGTTCTCATAATTCTCTTTCCTCCTCCACTCCTCCCATTAAATCCACTAACAAGTACATTTTTTAAACCTGAAGCCTTTATGCAAAATTTCGTAAATTTAGAGGTAACTTGTGAAACAAACAAAATTTTCCTTGTGTAGGTCCTAATCTAAGAAATGCACTCCAGGAGTGAACCTTTGGGAAAAAAATAAATCAAGACCTTAAATTTCTATGCAGCTTTTAGACAGGTAAAATGTCCACTCTAATCATTAGAAAGGTGAGATGATTACATAAATTGTGTTTGGTTGAGTGATAAAAGCTTCTCCACACACCTCTAATGTTACTCAGAACAACAGCAGGATGGAAAATCTGGATAATACCCTGGTGAGCTACTGCCAGGGCCACCACATGAGCCATCAGCCTATCAAAAGCTCATCACCACCAGTCCAGAGTGTACACAAGGGTCACCTATGGGACCCTAGAAGTCCCTGCCAGCTCTGGGTGTGAAAAGCATCTGCCCATCTCTAAGAGTAAGAGCACTCAGGGGCAGCAAAAGGGGTTTTGGGAAGTCCTGGCCAGCCACACATGTGCACATGGGATGGTTGTACCAACAACTGGAGTGGGGCTATGACCCTGGGGCTCATATGTCCAGCTTAGCTGGGGAAATTGGGATGAAGGAGCTACTAGGCAGATTGTGTGAGCCTGTGTGCTGGAGGGATCCACCCTGCAGATTGTGATGTATCTCTGCATGTGTACATACACTCTCAGTACTGGACCTCCATCCTGTTAGCTAGAGAGCAGAGGGGATGAAGCCGTTGCCTCTCTGATATGCATGACTTGCCATGTACAGATGTAAGTACATTGTGTATGTGTGTGCTTATGGGAAACACATCTTCAGCCTTGGTACTGGCTGGATCTGGGGATATGGAGCAGCAGCAGCAGCCCCATCTTCCTCAGGCTGTTGAATCCAGTATGATATATTTTCCTCTAATGAATCTATCTTAGCCACTGTAAACAGCATAATAATAACATTGAGCATAAAGATCCTTCTCTCAAAGTGGTAACAAATAAGATATATATCTATTTTAAAATAAGATGATTATGTAACTGGTAAGAGGTAATTTATATTTCATGCTCCCTGCCAAAAAATACTTCAGGCCCCAAAGTTTACTGCATGGACTAATGAATTCATTAGTGTCTTAGGCGTATCTCTTATCAACCAGCAATCTTGTATTTGTTTTCATCAACAGAATGTTTTAGGACCTGTTATAATGATTGAGCTGTTTAATCCATTCCACATAAGACAAACAGCTGGAGCACTTTGAGCAGCAGAACACTGGTCTCCTTCCCCCTGAGACATAGATAAGAGATGGCTTCTGTTTCCAGTGTAAACACATTGATGACCATGAGAACCCACAGCAATATGATTGTTCTTATTTCTGCTTTTTGCAACTTCAGTGACCTTGGATCCTCATCTGCCATCCTCCTTCCCTTTGCCAAAAGCAGGTGCTAGTGACAGTGGAATCAGTAAGTTAATCAGAATGGTAGCATGGCTGATGACCCCTTTATTATGCTTTGTTAAGCTGACTGATAAGGACATCCACCACTTCAGAGACAGGTAATCATTAGCCAGCTTCATCCCCAGAGAAAATCCACTGCCAAAAACTTTGGTGGAGCAGTTTTCTTCATAAAACTCCAGCTGGTCAGAGGAGATAACATAAATCAAGATCATGAATACACACCAAGCTAAGCCAGAATAGCTTCTTTACTTCTTGTGATCTCAGTGCACCAATGACCTCCAACTGGTTCATTTTTTTCAGGCAAAGTGGAACATGCAGACAGTAAACAAGTGTCTGTGCAGAAAGAAATGACTTCATTCTGTGCTACACTTCCTTCTACAGAAAAGCCACCAAAAGAATTCTCCCCTATCTGCTTCATCAACTCTTTACACAGATCACTACCCTCTCAAGTGCTGCATCAAGTTAAAAATAAACAATGAAAAATAGAAGGCTGTTATTTATAACAAAATCATTTCAGTCATCATGTTTACAGTGCAAACCTCTCAAGTCAGAGAAACTGAAGGATAGTAAAACAGCGTGGTCAGAGGAAGAAATGACTGGGGTGCAGAGAGGGAAGAAGAGAGGGCTTAGAATGGGATTAAAATTTATATTCCAGTTGCACTGCTGAAAACATGGCATAAAGTAACTACCATTACTTGAGTAACATGAGGTTTTGAAAAGTCTCCAAGGATCCTCTACAAGGCAGTCTTTCTAACATGTTCTGAGAGGATCTGCTCCTCTGTAAAACAGGCTACAGCCACTGCCATGCTTGAAGAAATTCCTGAAGAACTGATGCTTCTGAAAGGCAACACAGAACTTCAGCACAGGGCAGCCACTCCTTGGGAAAGCAGCATGACTAACTATTTCTCAACTCTTCTGCAACTCTTCTCCTGATAGTTCTGAGAACTTCTCTATCCATGTTAGGATCTGCAAACAGTTCATTCTTGGAAGCTACTTCATAACACACATTTTCTGTGTTTTTTTTCTGCACTAGGTATGAAACAGAATACCACATTAGCAGTAAGCAGAATATGACATATGATAGATCCTTTCCCCATTTATGCAACTGTTGCTTGGTTAAGATGTTATCTAAACAACAGCATTCTCCTGTCTCTTATGTACTTGAGTGTTGCTTCATGATCTGAAGGTGAATGCCAGACAGTGGGAATAACCTTCCTCAATATTTTGATGCCAAGATTACTCCTAAAGGCCATGAGTGCACAGCAAACACAGGCCAACGCTGCTTTTGCTTGAAATATTTTAAAATGCACTGTAAGCAAAGAACATGTAGAGAAGTTTCTCAAAGTATTAGTACATATATATATATATATATATATATATATGTATATTTCTTCTGTGGCGAATGAAATTTTAATGTGAGACAGCCCCATGTCTGTTCTTAACTGCACAAACAAAAAGATCAGCCCTCATGGAGCTGAACTTTTCTCCAAATGACCCTCTAAGTGTATGGGGCAGAACAACCCTGCATGGACGGATCCCTGCAACAGCTACACTAGAACAGGGTGTCTTGATGAAGGAACTCAAAGAGCAAGAAGGGTATCTGGGCTGAGGATCATCAAATGAAATGAAGAAAGGTTCACTGAGTAATTTTCTGATGATTTCTTCTTGCAAGAACCTTTCCTTCCTTCTCAGGAACACATATGCAAAAGAAACAAATGTCACCTGAAAACAGGGAAAAAAAATCAGACTCACTACAACTGCAACTAGTTAGACTCAGGTCACCTGTTCAGCTATATGGACTTAAATGAAGCACCAAAAAGAGATCATATATATTGATTTTAAGCATGAAACTGGCAAAGAAATAAAACTGCAATCATATAATACGGAACTGAAAACAAGCAAACAAGTACAGTGCAAAATTTCAAAAAGAAAAATGCAATGAACTAAAGACAGTAGATAATGAAACAGTAAACCTGAAAGAAATTGTAAGGGCTTAGAAAACAATGTTATATCAAAACTCTGAAGCTGGGGCAGGATCCTGGTAAAGTAGGATATGCAGGATTAGATGCTGAAGTGGTAAATGAATTCAGGTATAGATTTCTCTGGGAAAGGACTTGAACCATGTTATGCTATAAAGTTAAGGTAGCAGCAGCAAAACTTCTGTATTTGGAGAAGACATTACAGTTGCCTGTATGTATCTGTGATAGATCTGTAGTGTTGTTCCTTATGTGACTCTTCAGATTTGCCTGAGGTTAGCAGAGCTCTTTGAGAACAGGAACAGGCAGTTCCCTGTGGGCACCTCTGAGCAGCAATCCAAGTTTTGTCCTGCATGGGGTATAGCTTTTTAAATTCTATCTCATGAAAACCAGGTAGAAATTTTGTAATCCTTAATCAGTTCAACCCTTAATTGAGCTTAATTGATCTGTCCCTGCTAGACTGAACTTCAACAAGGATGTTTTAAACAACAGACTCAGCAATCTTTGATTTGGATTGGAAAATTCTGTCTGTGCCTTAGGATCACAGAATGGTGGAAGGGGCCTTCAAGACCACCTAGTTCCAAACCCCTGCAATGGGTAGGGACATCTTCCACTAGACCGGGTTGCTCAAAAAGCCCCACCCAGCATGGGATGAGAGGTTTTCTGAGGAGTTCTGAAATCTCAGCCTTGCTTCAGAACCTAATTTCCATAAAATAAATTAAAAGGAGCAATTTGATCTAGTCCAGCCTATGTGTCAGAATCTCAGATTCTCAATTAACAGATTAAAATCTATTAATTAGCTAACCCACACCCTCCCCAATAACCACAACAATATAAGAACACAAACAGAATTGGGTGTGCAAAATGGTAAGCAACAGTCAAAGCAGAGCAGTAAAACTTGATCCCCTGCCTGTGCAAAACCAGTAAGTTTTCAAAGAAGGCTGGAGAAAAAAAGATTCTACCCAAGCAGTAAAAATACAGACTGTAAAAGACCTCCCAGGAAGGCAATCACACATATTGTTTGTCACATGGAAGGTTTTCCCAGCTTGCTACTGCACAAAATAAAATAAATAGTTAATGCAACATTTTGAGAAGAGTAGTCCAAGTTCCTGCATAGGCCAGTGGGTCATATATGTACTCTAATAATCATAAATAAAAATCTAAATCCTATTAATGCAACTGATTTGCAAAACTCACTCAACTGCCTGCACAAATTTACAGCCATATCTTCAAAGCCATGGAAATACTTGACATTGACTGTTTGTGTATAGATTTCCCATTACCTGGGCACATGGTAAATAACAACAAGATCTGCACTTTGCTGCTGTTTGTACTTCTAAAGAGCAAAAAGCTTTAGATAGATAAGTGGTTATAAAATAACAGCAATGGCAGGTCTTGTAGCCATGTGAAGAATTATTATCAAGAAAGACTATCAAGAAATACTGTTAGCAAGACAACATTCTGCTGACTAACAGTTCTAGGGAAAGAAACATCTAAATAATGATGGTGTTTAATTCATTAAAAATAACTGGGAAATCAATAGGCTAATTAGTGCTTGAGAATTTTAGATTCAGCGTGGTTTTCTTGGGCTAAAAGTTACAGGCTATGAAACAATCCAATAGAAAAAAAAAACAGAAAAGAAAGCTTTAGAAAACCAGATCTTACAGAAAAATGCATCAGCAATAAAATAGAAGAAAAAATAGCAGTGAGCAGTTCATTGGGCAGAGACCAGGAGAGGCAGAGGAGCTCAAAGGACTGTGCTTTTCTAGGCAGCTCAGTGGATACACAAAAGTCTTGGTTACATTTACAGAGGCTACAGCTGCAATTCAAATTAGTGGTAGTTCAAGATAATACTGGTCTGTCTCTACTATAACAGTCAAAGCAGATAAACATACATTCAGCTCTTCTTTCTTAAGTTATTAGCAAAAGAGCAACAGTGTGACAGCCACGTGCTAAATCTGTGCCTGTTTTCCATTATTTTAGCATCACACTAATATAATAATAACAACATCTTTCCATGTGGTTTTGGAATATTTAAGTTCTAAAAACATTGAATTTTTGGGGACAGATTATTATAAGCATGAAAAACTGTGTGCTGAAGATATGATTTGAACCGCAGTAATGGACTAGAAATTCCAAACAAAAGGCAAGATGCAAAGGCTGTTCAGTGCTCCAAGTTGTAAGATCTGATGGCTGAATCCAAAGAGTATTTTAGTAAGTATTCACTTAGAAAATAAGCTGAGTTTATGCCAGAGGCTAAAAATATGACAATTTCCTAGGCCTTTCACCTAGATTGCTCAATTATCTGTACTTTTTAAAATTATATCAGCCTTTAGGCAAACTGTTACCCTGCACACAGAGTTTATACAGTATGAGCAATAAAAGCATATCAGCTCTGGACACAATACTGAGAGGAAATAAAGTTTAGTTTCGTTTAGAACCCAAGCAGCAGCAGGCTTGTTTCTTACTGGACCTAGAGCTTTGCTTCACTGAAATCTGATTCTGAATATAACTCAATATTTTCCCAACTCCCCCCATAAATATACCTCTAAATGCAATGAAGCTTTTAGAATGAGACTGATGAGTTAAATACCCTCAAGTCTATAGAAGGGAGTAAATGCTACTGCAAATTAATATGCTTTATCAGCTACCAACAGCAGCTCTGCATGTGTGAAACTCCATTCTCTTCCTATACCTTTCCCACACTACATTTCAGAGATGTTTCACAATACAGTGCAAGACTATTAACAAAACACTTCAGTCTGGAAATACTGCTAAATGCAGAACTGAAACATCTGTCGTGTCTTAGGAAGGCTTAGGACTGTCAGAAACCAAGTGTTTCAAAGTGTGATAACTGTCCCTTGAGGAAGGCAAGAGGTGATCCCTACAGATCAGTGCAAGCCACCTGCATGTGCTTGCTTCTGAAACAGCAAATAACCTTAGTTTTTCTATTTCTACAGCAGCAGTAAAGTAGCATCCTACTCATGAAACTTCTGTACTACAAATCAAGACACCTGTTAACCCAAAATACCTGTTACTGCACTTTTAGTAAGAGACATTTTAAAAGTTTGCTTGCAGATTTTAGTCTTCGTTTGGGAAAACTTCAGCCAAAATATTCTGTGCCCAGACCCTTGTTGTCAGTCATTGACACAAAAACCAATGCTGTACAACTGTATTACTGTGACAGATATGAAGAATTATGAATGTATATTCTGCTGATTCATCACCAGAAATAATGGCAGCAATCGAATCTTTTTTTTTCTTTTCTTACTACTGGACTATCCCTAAATGCCTGCTGCAACAGCCATTTGGGTCCTCTGAAATTTCGAAGCATCCCAAAACCAGCTTTCAACCATATTTCAATCTTCAGACAACCAGAAATTTTGCAATAGCAGCATGGGCACGAGCACAGCAAATTTAAGCTTACTTACTTTTCTGGCTGGCTTCTCCTAGTTGCTTTCACTGATCCCTTGTAAGGAGTTCAAAATGTTCCCACAGTCCGTGAAGCTGAAAAATACTGACATAGGAAAGGCAAATTTCTCTTCTTTGCCTGAAAAGTGGAAGGGCATGAAGGGGTTGGGGGCGGGGGGGGGAATAGTTTAATCAAGGTTTTGGAAAGGTTTTGAAGGTCTTTGGGTTAAAGCTAGTACTCAAGCGCAGAACAGGTAGTTTTTGTTGTTACAAGAATTCTTGGGGGAGCCGCTCCGACTTAAACTGACAGCTCGCAGCTCACAGTCGGAGGGGTGCAGGCGCCACACGAGGAAATGACTGATCTCTCAGCCTCCCTCCGGCTTCCCCGTGGGTGCTGAGCGTGTTTTACAGCACCGAGCAGCGCGGGTGCCGCCGCTGCCCGGGAGCCCCTGGGCGCTGCCCCGGCCGCGGCGCTGCCCCCGGACCGCGGCTGCCGCTCGCGGGGCTCCGGCCGCTCCGCCGGGCGAAGGGAGCGAGGACGATACGGAGCGATACCCCCAGGCTCCCTCCGGCCCGAGGTGACCGAGCGGGAGCCACAGGCGTGGGGACAGCCCGACCCCAACCGCCGCTCTTCGCGGCAAGGCTCGCTCCCCTCACGGGAGATCCGCTCTAGGGGAGAGACCCCCTCCGCCACTGACCCCGCGCACACCCGCTCACCCCCGCCCGGCCGGCCGCGCTCCGCTCACCACCCTCCGCCTTCCTCCAGCCCGGCAGCGGCCGCCGCCGCTCGCTCCAAGGTGAGGAGCCCGGGGGCACGGGCAGCCACCAGCCCCTGCCGGCTCCCGCCCCCTCCCGCCCCGCGGCCGCGGGCGCGCCTGGGACTCGTAGTCCCCCCGCAGCCCCGGCCGGGCGCGTCCCCGCCGCGGCCTACGAGTCCCAGGATGCCGCGGGGCCGTGCGCGCTCCCAGCGGCGCGGCCTGCGGGGGCCTTGCCCCGGCCGAGCTCCCTCGCTCGGAGGGGATAACGGAGCCCCGGAACCCTGCGCTGAGCAGGGTTGGAAGAGTCCTTCGACATCACCGAGTCCTTTAACATCACCACTGCAACCATCAACCCAGCCCTGCCCCCGTAACCCCGAAAGCACATCGCCCAGCGCCGGATCCTGAGGGCTCTTGAACCCCTCCAGGGATGGTGACTCCACCTCCCTGGGCCATCTATTCCTGTGTCTGACCAGCCGAACTGCTCAAATTTTCCCCAAATATCTATCTCGGTGTGGTTTTTCTTCAGGGGCACAAAGAATACATACGTTTGAATTTCATTGTGATTATGCAGGAATTAGTAGTGAAATGCCTTCACAGATCTCATCTCTGAGTTCTTGGTTTATCATGTTTTCTGTCATAATGATAGCTCTCTCTTGCCCAAGACAAAAATGTTTTCCCACTTCCCAGATTTGGGTTTGTACACAGAGTTTGTAGAAGTTTTTTTTTTCCAGCTTGGAACCTCTTATGCATTAGGGGCATGAAAAAATGTGTGAAACTGATGTCTACGGGACAGTATTTAAAAATCTTTAAATGATTCCTTTACATGGTAGCTCTTGTAAAAATGTAAGAGTAACTTAAATAAAATTTAAATTAATTCAAGCTGAAATACAGTGCTTTAAATTTCAGTATTGTCAAACTGAGAAATTTCAAGGTCAAAGCATTTTTAAAGTTCCTTTTAAATATGAGGTTTGTTTACTGAAAACAGGCTGTAACAGAAAGGCATTTAGTTGGAAAATTTCAGTAATGGATAATGCCATATACATCAGACTTCATTTTGACTGATGTTGGATGCCATTTTTATACAGAACTGGGTAAGTGAAGATACTTTGGGTAAGGCATGTTTGTTGATTCAGTCATTTATCCAAAAGCTAATTCTTTCCTGAACTTGGAAATCTGTAGCCTTGTGTTAGAATGCAGGTGTAATTCACTTATGAGGGTGTGGCCTGGTAGTGAAATTCTGATGTGCTTTGTTGCCAGTAAAACATACATTGCAGTAACATACCACAGGAAGACCTGCACAAGGAGAAAGAAGAGAAAGCCTCAAACGAACACAGATTAGCACATTTCCTGCTAGAAAAGTCCCCCCAGGTATAAAGCATCTTGAATGTTCCAGTAATCCTGAGGATTATGTTACACTAATTGTGTCAATGATTGCATTTAAATACAAGCTGTTTTTAATTTCTTGTGTGCATTTTAGTATGTTGCACTCAAAAGTTAATAATTATTTTTTATTGCTTCTTTCCAGCATTGTGTAAAATGCTAGAAGATGCTGTGGTTCTTCAGCTCTGGGACAAGGACAGGGATTAATAAAGTGCTAAACTCAGTAGCAGCAAGATGAAAAGAGGATTTTTGGCCAAGACAAGAAAAGAGAGGGAAAGTTAATACAGAATAAACAATAAAGACAATTGAGGAGAGTAAAAACACTCATGTGGAGGGTAATTGTGGAATGGTAGCTAAGGGTGCACCCACACCCCTGGAGCTGTGTGATGACAGAGGGCTCAGTGTGAGATTTGGGGGCTCAGTGTGAGCTTTGGGGGCTCAGCTGGCTCCCAGGGGATGGAGCAGCAGGAACCACCGCTCTCCAGCAGCATAAGGAAAGCTGTGGGGTGCAGATCCAGTACTCACAGCTGCCTGGAGAGGAGCTCCAGCTGTTGGGCTGATTATTTCTCAACTTCCCCCAGCAGCCACTGATGGTGGGTATGGGCAGGGGAGGAAGCTGAGGGGCTGGCAGGGCAGAGTTCTGACACTTCCCACTGGGTCACTGGCATACACCTTCCCATATGGAACATTCCAAATGGGTCAGAGGGGCTCCATCAATTGGCTCACTCCCCACCACATCCTAACTATCCTCATGTATCTTCTGAGAATGAGACAACTTTCTAAGGCAGAAAAATCCCTCTGTATATTTGGAGTCTTACACAGGTGCTAGGACAGGTCAAACCAGAATTAGTAAGGCTGAGGTGGACATTTCCATACGAAGTGAAACACATTTGATGAACAGGAATTTTCCCACTGATGTCAGTGCCAGTAGGCTTGGTTCTCAAACTGCTGCTGTTAATTAGTTGCTACCCACATCCTATACAGACACATAACTCATGTCAAGCTTTGTTATTATCCATAATACCACAATTGTTCTGGCAGAGGCCTAAACATTGGGACACTTTCCTTTCTTTGCACTGAAGTTCCTTGAAAATGGCTGAACTCAAGTAATTTAAAATTTCCCCTGAGAAGTGTGTGATTTAAATCAGTGGGTGAGCTGGGTGTCCAGGTGTGAGTATAAACCTGTTTATACATTCTTTGCATGTGCTGTTTCTAGCCCTCCTGGAGCTGTAGGGTATCAGCAGAGGGCTGTGTGTATGCACGTGATCAGTGTGCAGGGAAAAAGGGACCTGGTGATATCAGCCAACTTCATGGTATCAGCAAAATCATCCTAATGCAAGAGTGTCAAACCTGTGACTTCCCAGTACCTCCCCAAGTTCTGCCTTTGGCCTGCATGCCATCTGGGAAACAGCTGAGCCTTCTGACATTGCTTCTTTGCCACTAACTTGCACAAACCTCCCCTGAGTAGCAGAGCTCAAAAGCACAACCACATTCTCTTCTTTTTTTAAACAAGTTTAAGAAATTTGCTTGTTTATAAACCTAGCATTATCATCATCCTCTGGTATGGTATCCTTCCATTCGTGGAACAGCATTTTTGCTTGGCCTCGCCTTGCTGCGTGCCAGCTAAAACTCTCGCCATCAGGCTTTGTTGTAATTAGCCACACAGGAACTCAGTCTTTAGGCTTACTGCCAGCTCAATCCCTTTAGCTGAACCAGGAATAACATGGGGAAGAAAAGGCAACAGTCAGAAAACATCAGCAACAGAGAACACTGGACAATCAATCCACATCACCTATATAATGCTTGAATGCTCCTACCTCATGCTCTTTTTTCCCAGCAACAGAACCACCACCTATGGGTGGTGGATGCTTTGTCTGCTCCTTCACAGAAGCACTGCAAGTGGTTGCATGGCCTCAGCTGCTCTGGGTTGCTAGCAGCCCTAATCAGCTCTTTAGGGCCATGCTGAACACAGGCAAGCTCTTTTGCTGGCCTTGTTCCATTCCGAGGCTCCCTTACCAGCTCAGGGTGGAGGTGGCTCCCCTCTGCAGCTGGCTTGTTCCTGTTCCTCCTGTGTTGAGTCACTAGTTAAACCTCACAGAGCTGATCTGAGTGGGTTTTATCTGGGGCCTCACACTGGCTTCCTGCTTTGATAATAACCAATCCATTGACTAGCAGTAGATAAATGATGAGGTGATGCTGTGGCACCATTTCTACCCAGTAACATTTGCCCTAAAGGGTTAGCAAGTAAATAAAACATAGAACCATGTTTATGGATGTTGTCATATCTCTTTCCAAATGTTTTCCTTTTTAGACTAAACAACTCTCTCTTCTTGGAAGCTCATGGGTTCAAGGGTCTTGTTTCTGCTGCAGTACTTTGCAACCTCTCTAACTTGTTTATATCTGCATTTAAGTGAAGGGCTCAACAGCTGCCAACTGCTGTCTACTTTACCAGCACTGGCAGACGTAGTTATATTTATTGTGTTTTTTCACAAGCACTTCCCCTGCTGCAATGCAAAATGTCATTTTTTAAAACTGCTTTATGCTGTTGATTCTACTTCTATAGTTTTGTTGGCTAGTTTGGTATTTACCCAGATTGTGTGCTGGTACCTTGTTCTTTGACAGTGTCTTGTCCTTGAGGGTGTTTGTTGTGTTATTTAATTACTACCCTTTTCTATATATTGTCAAGATCATGCAAAGCTGGATTTGGTTCTTCAAAAATATTGGTGCTCTGCACATTTCCTCCCATTAAGAAAATGTTATCATCTTTGGATGAGGAAAGCTTGAGAGAAAAATGTTTAGGCAAAATTAGGAGGGCTTCAGGTTTTGTTTATTTCAGGAAATCCAGTGGGTCAGAGTTTCATTTTTCTGTACTTTTGTTTCATTTCTCTTAAGTTCTCCTTATTCTACTGGAGCATGGCTTAGTCAGCTGATAGCAGAAATAAGGAAGACTATAAGGCATACTAAAAGTACTAAAAATCAGTTTTCATAGTTATGTCTGCAAAAGTTTTACACCAGTATATAAGCTTATAAGTACACTTTATAGAATATTTATTGCCATTGATTATCCTTTGTGCCACCCTTGCTATTTTAACAACTGCCTAATGTCAGATGATTCATTGCTTTCAGCCATATGGGAGGCAAAATATAAAAACCCACATTAGTCTACCATATGTGTGTGCTATGTGGGGTGTTGTAGCACTGGAGAAAATCTAAGGAAGACCTTCCTGGAGTCTGGAAAGGGCAGATGATAATACCACTTGGGAATCTTCCAGTGAGGAAGAGAAAAGCCAGTGCAGAGTTTGTGGAGAGTTTGGGTAAAATGCTTCATGGTATCCCTCTGTGGTTGTGATTGCATACATTATTCAGAGGAAATAAATACAACTGTGAAAAGCAGCTTCTCTGGCTATGCTGATCTCTTGCCTGAAAAGTCAGGCAAAGTGCCTCATTGTATCTAAATCTTTAAAATAAATTGATTTCCTGGAAGCACATTAGCTGCACATACATTTTAGATTGAACTACCACCGTTCTATTGACATATTAAAGCAAATAAAGTTATCTTAAAAATAGGAATGTTTATATCTTGTGGTTTTGTTTGTTCAATGGGCAAAAATCTTACTACAATATTTTAAAATCACTTGCCCAAACATTAAATTGTTATATTCTTATTACCCTCATGTTTTGTCTTCCTGCTACTTCTCTGAATAGAACCATTATCTTTTTTCAGGAATTGAAAGTACACAAAGCATTCCAGTACAGTGAGTTTGCAGGAGGCTGGACTGTTGCATCAAGTTTCCAGATCATCCAAAGGTCTGTCATAATTTTGATCAAGCCAAGGAGTTGACTACTTGGTCACCGAACAACCTCTTTTTCCTTTTTTTTTTCTGCACAGCTCAGGTACCTGCGGTCAAAAACTTCCTACAAATTAAACACATGGTTCAGCTGAACATGGATCATCATTCTGGTTCAGACAGGTATAGTGCCAGAAGCAGATGTGCAAGATGTAAGAGCACAGCAGGTATATATGATACTTCTCTCTGCTGAGGACAAGCTCTGGTAACTGGGATTTTTTATAGCCTGAAGAAAAGGAAGCCCAGGCAGGACTTTATTGCTCTCTACCTGAAAGAAGGCTGTGGTGAGGTGGGCAGCAGTCTCTTCTCTCAAGTAGCAAAGTACAGGACAAGAGGAAATGGCCTCAGGTTGCACCAGGTGAGGTTTAGATCAGATATAATGAAAAGCTTCTTCACTGAAAAGGCTGTCAGGCATGGCACAGGCTGCCCAGAGAAGTGGCTGAGTCACCATCCCTGGAGGTGTTAGAAGGATGTGTAGATGTGGTGCTTAGGGACATGGTTTAGTGGTTGGCTTGGCAGTGCTGAGTTAACAGTTGGACTTGATGTTAAAGGTCTTTTCCAACCTTATTGGTTCATATGATTCTAAGAATTGCCAGCTTGGTCTGTTTGGAACAAGGTTCCTTAGGTGCCACACTCTTGTTCTCAGAGCTTGGGAACAGCGGTTTGCATTTTTTGGTTTGCAGATAAAGCAAGAGTGTGTATTGCTCTGTGGTCCTGCTTCATTCATTGCTCCAGGACCTGTTCCAAGGGCTGTGTTATCCCCATAGGTGGGATGGGGAGATCTCTTAGTTTGTGTTACTTGCAAAGTGCTGTTCAGTGTGATGTGCTAAATATTAAAAATAACATCAATGTTTGCTTTAGAATATAGGTATTTAGTGGAAGAATTTGGTTTATGATTTTATGTAAAGCCCACATGGCTTGAAAAGTCTAACATCAGAGTTCTTTGTTGACATTATCTTTATTGAAGCATGGATCTTTAGCTTGGTTCACCATAAAGTGAAGCATTTGATTTATGATAATAGACAGTTCAGGGCTATAGGGGCATTATAACGTTGCTGGTGTAGATACAACTTTATCAGAAGATACAAACATGACCCGCAATAGAAACAAACACCAAAGAGAACACAATGAAACATTCACTGCTTACAAATCACTTCATTACTACAGACACCAAATGGCAGTTACTGTAAGTAAATCAGTTTCAGAGAACTGACTACATTTAGACAGGGAATTGGGAATTTCTGTTTGGGGCTTAATCCACAAATCCTTAGTAGAAAAAAGTTTAATGTCAAGCATTCTTTTTTTTATCCACAAAACAATGCTAACCAACAGACATATCAAAGAATAAGACTGAAGGATATCAACGCCTTTACAACTACTTTTGCAATTTTCTTCTGGATTAGGTACTTAGATGATTTTTTAAAATACATTTTGTAAGAAGGTAAATAGCCCAAAAAATCAGCAGCAAAAATATTACAACAACAAAACAAGTAAATACAGTGCCAATGTGTCATGTTGTAGAAGAGAATACGAAGAGGACAAACAATGATAACTTAATCATTTAAAATGACACAGAGCTGAAATACAGTGCACTTAAATAACTATGTGACAAAGAATGTTAAATTCTGTACTTAGTATGTAGGTTTTTATAAACATAAAATCTGAAAAGTCTTTGTGCTTAAACTTTTTTTCCTGTTAAACAGAATTAGATGCTTACTTTCAATACTGCCACTGTAACAGATATTACAACAGATCACAATTTTCACAGACACATCAACATTAAAACATTTACCTATGAGAAAATAAGTCACTTCTCATTAGTTCACAGTGCGAAAAAGTGGTGTATACTCTGTCTTGAAAAAGGCTTTCAGTTATTCATCAAGCCAGTTGCGGAAAAGTCCTGATACCAGATGCAGTGCTAGATTTAAAGAATGGAAAGCAACACATCACATGTTGGGAGGAAAAAAAAATAAATTTCTCATTTCTTCATGGATATCGTCTAAGTGACCTTCGTCTTCTGTTGTAGAAATGCCTGAGCCCATGTTGCCGTGAAAAATTCATCATGTAATTTTGTTTGCGAGTGCTGTTAAAGGGTGAAAGAAGAGAAGTGTGTCAGTTTCTTTCACATGTAGTGTAAATTCTTTTCTAGCAGTGAGCTAGTGGTACTGATTCTTCTTTGTCCTTGCACAACTTTTCAAGTCTGTGCAAACTGGTGTGAAGCACACGCTTTGTTAAACTGCAAAGGTACAAGGCAATTGAGAATCTGTCCCACTTGGCTTTCATTTACAGTAAATTATCTTAGGGAAAGGTTAAGAGCTTTCAGCTAATGAAAACTGGTGCTGCCTAGGGCCAGATTCACTAAAACTTCACTTCATAACATTTCTCTATGGGGGTTTTATACTCCAGTTATCCTTCTCTCTTTGATCATTAACTGCTTTATCTTGAGAACAGAGGAAAAGCTTTATCTTCTTCTTTTACCTTAGAGAAAGTGAAGTACAATACTTTTATTCAGATTAATGTTTCCTTCCCCTATGCACCCTCTTCCAAAATGAAACAAAGGTCTGGGAAATAAGCATCATCATGTCTGGCAGGAGACCAAGCAAGAGAGCCCAACTGCAGCTGAATTTAAGAAGGCACACTTGTTTGGAAGACCTACCTGGAGTACAAGGCCCATCCCACCTAGTGTAAATTTCTACTTCTCCCACTGAGGGAAGAAGGAACCATGAGAGGGCAGATCTGTGAAGTGAAGACCTGCAGTCAACAAATCTCCCATTTGTGGTTTCAAGGAATGTTTTTACAAGTGAGTTTTGTCTGTGAGTAACAAGTGAATACTCATAATGTAGTAAGTAATACTTTCTTCTCTAGTGCATAAGCTTATTTTTAGTGAATATGGCCCTTAGGAAAAAGGAGTAATTGTATGCTTTGCAAAATACCTGGTTTCCCACAACTACAACCAACCTTTGCTGTAGTATGCTAATTTAACCTAAAAAATGTGTCTAACAAAATGATGCCCTTTTCATGAGCTAATCTTGAACACAATTGACTAAATTGATTAATAGTTGTCATGTCAAAATCTAGATTGTAAACCTCTAAGTAAATCCAAGTAATTTCCTGACTAGTTTTCCAAGGCTTTGCAATTTTTTATTTTTTTCCCCCCACTGGAATGTACATACAAGAATGAAATAAAGACCAGCTCTTGGTGATAATGAAAGAAAACAGATGTACACAGTGCTCTAGATCATCTGTCAATTGAGAGAGGGGTTAATGTTGGCTTAAGTAAAAAGGAAAGGTCTGTGCTGATTTGTAAGTTTTGTGTGAGGGATTGATAGTGGTGAGTTTATGTAACTTTAAAGCCACTTGGTAGCTCAAGTGCAAAGCAGGACTGAACATCAGTTTTCATTCTGGTCCTTAAGTCCTCAGGGTGGAAGGTCACCGTGGCTCCAATGCCAGCTATCTCACTGATGAAGGCAGGAGGAAAATTATGACCCCAAACCCACTCCTGAGAGTGGCTGCCATTGGTCATGAAGCTTGAAGAAGTTCTTAATTTTCCCTTGCCTTTAATTCCCATTGCCTGGAAAGTGTGTGGTTCCTCAGACAGAAGGCTTCACGGCCACATCCCACCTCTCAGGAGAGCATGCTGAGCCTGAGGTGAGGATAGAGTCCCTATCTGCTGGGAGAAGGCTGCTCTGCAGCCAAAACACACCAGATGGCCCTGGGAGAAAGCACAGCCCAACTCTGAGCAGCTTTGCTCTTTGCTCTGGGTACATGGGACCAAACAGAGCCTGCCAAAGTGTTTGGCTGAAAAAATTGCTTTTCTGGACCTGGTTAAATTTAGGAGTGAGCTTCGTTTTGCTAGCCTCAGCTTGGACAAGACTTAGACAGATGGGGCACCTGCTGTGCTGCAGTCCTTGTCCCAGGAGCCTTTTCTGTCCTGTCTTTGGTCTGCCTATGTCCAGCAAAAGTTCAGCAGAGATGTTCAGGACTGGTTTTGGACACTGCTATGTGCACCTAGCCTCTATTTCACTTCAAATGACCAACCATTTTGTATCAGGCCTTAAAGGGACGATGGAGATGTTTAAAACAATGAACAAAGAAAAAAAAAGGAAAAGAAAGAATTGAAAAAAAGGAACAAAAAATGCTTACCTAGTAATGTAGAAGGGATCTACTTTTTTTTAATGAATATAATTGTGTTCCATTGGAAGATGATCAAGATGTTAGAAAGAAGCATGTATTCATGTCTTACACTGAGTACTATAGCAGTGCAATGTGTGAAAAATAAGAGAAGTCTAAATTCTCAGGAACTCAATGTGATTTTTTTAACTTGCATTAAGGTAGTTCAAACTTGTTCTCACTGACATGAGACAGACTTTCCAACTACTAGTTGGATGCCACAGAAGAACCTTGATGCCTGCTGTAGAAATACTATGATTTTCACTCTTTCCATGGGTAAATATGTATACCCTATGCATTACAGTATTGTATCATATTGCACCACAAAATCAGAGTAGGTGAGGTTGTCAGAATCAGTGGCAACTTGAAGACACTTTGTGAGTTTGTACTGGACTGGTCAGCACCTGCTGAGCTTTCTGTCTTTTCTGTGCATTCACTGAACCATCAGTCAGTCAGACAAGTTCAGATCCAAAGTAATTATCTGTGTATTACTGATGGAGCACAAAGCAAAAAAAAAAAACCAAAACAATTAGCAGGAGTGACTGCTGTACAAACTGTTTGAGAGTTTTGAGTGCACTACTGAAAAATTAATAGAAGATAATACTGCTTGAATTTATGTAGGAAACCCTAAAAAATGTTCCAAGGAAGTACCTGGAGTTGTGCTAGTTGGATGAAAGCAATATGCAGCCAATGCAGAAAAGCAAAGACAAAACTATCTAGGGCATGTTGAAAAAAACACCTACAATAAAGCAATTTATGAGAAGGAGTCTCTCTGGACTAAAGTCTCTTAGTGTTTAGTAGAGCATTACGTTTATTGCATGTTTCCTAAACTACAATTTGAACTACAAGGCAGCAATTTAAAGTTTATGAAAATGGACCAAAGCCAAACTGAGTGAAAAATATGCAGTACACAACCCCAGTAAATACTGATGTCTTTCCTTATTTGTGTGTTTTTAATTGATGTGGCACAAAACAGGAACAAAATAGAAACAAAAAAAATTGAATAACAAAATTAAACATGAAAAAAGCCTTAGAACACAGCAAAAGTATGTCCCTCAAGACTAGGTTTGGAGTAAATTTTGATGCTGAGTTACAAATGCTTTGTTAGGCAGGTACTGTAATGGAAAAAGTCACGTGCTCTGACTGAGGGCTCATATCAATGGCAAATATCCTTTGGCTTTGGTGTAGTCAACACTTGAACCCTGAGCTCAGTAGCTATACTGGTGAGTGGTATCCATTAACTGCAGCAGCACAAAGCAGCTGGGTTATGTGAATAACAGCACTGCCTGGGGACTCTGGTTCTCTGTCCAAGGGGCAGGTTTGGCCATGGCAGATTGACTGGCATACACTGCCTGACTGCAGCTGCATCTCTGTGGTCATTTATTGCAAAAAAAAGTGGGAATTGCCCCTTGGCTGCTCATACAATGCTCTGGGGGCCCTCCATTGGCAGGTCTCACTGTACCCTATCTGAAGCAGATGGAGAAGTCCCATTGCAGCCTTGGTGAAATTCCCACTGCACATTATTCCCACTGGCACAATCTACTGAACAATTTCTGCTAAGTTTAACTTCCCCAATGCTCTCTGAGGAAGCAGTGCAGGATCAGGGCCCTCAAGAGCTAAGTGGCACATCTCAGAGTATAAATGATTTTTCACCAACCCATCATTGACACAACAGCTCTTGTGAAAGAGCTGTAGCTGTAACAGAAACATACATTTAATACTGATTCAGGGAAAGTACTTACCTTATTCTAGTGTAAAACCAATGACAGCAAACAATGAAATACAACACAAGTTAGAAAATGCCTTTCAATGCATGCAGCACTGTGATTAGTCATAAAACCCTGATGAGGTTTAGAGGCAATATAGGACTTTTCATCTCTTTTGAAAATAAAAATTGAACAAATTATTTCCTCAGCTTTCAAATCAATGTTTAGATTTTTATTTTTTATAAAATTCAGCATGCACTTTTTAGAAACATAATAGAAATGTCATAGAAGCACAAACCGCATCATATTAAATTTGGCAAAAATGTTGTGAATATTCAGATAGTCACCTAATGTTTGAACTACTTATGTTCTTTATCATAAATTTGTTGATACTTAATTTAAACGCATTTTTCAAATCTTTGCTTTTTACTAAAAAAAAGGAAGCTGATGAAAATGCTTTTCCACGTGAACACTTGTTAAATCTAGAATATACAATTTGTATTTAACTTCTGGTTAAATCTAGAATATACAATTTGTATTTAATTATTCCAAAATAAGGATAAACATTCTTTGCATCAAATGCAACATAACTTCTCACTAAATCATTTGTGCCAAAAATGTGAGAATATCTCAACAATGAAGAGCATGGAGTGATGGCTATGGAGGGATTCATTCTGTTATCTATCAGTTAACCATAAAATAGTAGGTGGGGATAACATTTCTTGCATTCCTTGTACAACTTATATTCCTTTGGATCACATTACAAGTTTTGGGGTAAAGAAAACAATCTCAGACCCTTAGTGTTCATCTTATAACTATCCTTTATTTCTCAGTACCTTTGACTTTTAATTAAGTTAATGAGATGTCTCTAAGGGCCTGCCCTATACACAAAGAAATGGCAGTTGTGTAATGCACATGCAAGGAGGTGTGAGGTGTGTGTGCAGTGGGCAGGCTGAGAGCTGTGCTTCCAGAGAAAAACAATGTGCAAATGAAATGCAGAATCGGACATGGGCTCTTCTTAGGGCAGAAGTACAGGGGCATAGAAAAACTCTTTCTTAAGCCTGGGATAAAATACTTTCTTATTCTAAGAAGAGCCACATGGAACACATGAGAGTTGGGCCCAAAGCTTTCTTTACGAATGGAGAGAAAAAACGCTGCACTAATGAGGAATAATCAGCACTGGATTATAAAAGGGACTGGACAACTTAACAACTTGCATCCTCTCCCCACCACAGGACAGACATTGACTGTTGTTAAGTTGGCAAGTTCAATTTAATGTATAACATTGTCAACACAGATATTTGGTTTCACCTGTTTAAAAGAGGTGCTCAATTTAAGTTCATTTGCAGCTGCATCACAATCTTAAAAATATTGCTTTTTATTGAGTGATTCAAAGAGTTCATTCAGAAGTGGAATGATTTAAAGTAAGATGCAAAAGCATCCATCTTTGGTCTTTTATATCACTGCCAGGTATTTTGCATGCATGTATAATCTGCAGGTTGATCTTTTTCCCCACAGCAATTTTCTTAGGGGCAAAAAGGAATCAAAGAAATGGCATCCTGAAGGCATGTTTGCTGGTGAGAGGATGGTGGCCCTTGATTCAGAAATTGGTTGAACTGAACAGTGCCATGACCCTGGCTGTGCTTCAGCTGTAGCAGTATCTGCAATATGACTTGGCAGCTAGGCCTGGGACAGAACTGATTGCAAGCCTTTGGATTGCTGAGAAGAGTTGGGCCATGGAGGCAGACATTCACAGATATGCCCCTGGGGTGAGCACTCTAGGGAGGAGCAGGGACATCCCCTGTTTTGGATGGGAAATGAAATCAAGAAAATCCTTATTTTCTTTGCCTTCCTACAGATCAGCTCTGCCTGCTGGAGGTGCTTTCCCTGCAGCCCTTAGCCTGCTCAAGGAGAGCATGGCTCACTTGCCTGGGGGCTGAGGAAAAGCTGGCACAGCATCTAGCTGTGCACCTGGGGGTGCAGGCAGCCAGGCCAACACACAGGCTGGGAAAATGAGACCTCTGTCACCCCACAGGGTAGGGAAGAAAACACAAGAAGAGATGTGTGGAAAGCCAGGAATTTATCTATGTCCCAAACCACACCTCCTAGTGTAGGTTGGCTCCTTGCTCCAACACCTCACAGGCTGAGGCTTGCCTGTTGCGTCAACGTGGGTACACAGATCACAAAGATGAAAATCTAGGACTGAAACCAGAGCCAGTGAGGATAATTTTGATGGCTCTGGAGAGGTGTATGGGGTGTCACCCAGGTGGGTGGTGGAATGCAGGATTGTAAGAGGACTGAATACAGACTGTGTTGGACGTTGACCATCGATGGGTTCTTATCTAGAGATGTTCCTTCTGAGACCAGGCCAGAGTTCCAACAGAAATTACTTCCAATTTAGGAGGCACAGGTATTTCCTAAAGTATCCCAGCTTTGGGATGAATAAGCCAGACAGAAGCCTACTGACTCTCCAATAGAATGACTTCTGACTTCTCCCTATAGAATTAATGGGAAGAGACAAACCGTGGTGAATGGCTCAAGCTCAGGCTGTGCCTCTCTGCAGCCCTGGCGTGGCTATTGCCCACAGAACTCTCCCCTGGCAATCTTGGTGGGAAGGGAGAGCACCCAGAAGACTCTGCCTCCTTCTCTCTTGCTGCAGAGCTGCCTGGGAAAAGGGGATTGTTCTTCCCAGAAGCAGGCAGTGCTTCTGTACCCTTCCTTGGAAAATAAAGGAATATTAAGAATGGAAGCCAAGTCCTATCCCTAGTAGTCACAGTGTGATTCCTGGTAGCCCTGGTGTGTGCAGGATCATCTAGGATGAGTACTAACAGATACTGATCCAGGTTCCCTGCTGATACCCTGAAGCACTTTATGGAGGTGACTGTCTTCATCATTTAACAGGTGAAGAAACTGAAGTGCTGGGGGTAAAGTGATCAGTATGAGGTGACCAAGTGAAATAGCAGAGCTACAGAAGAACCCAGGTGAGAGTATTTATTGATAAGGAAGTTGCAGGTTACTTGCAAATAAATTTGTGGAGGCCTAAAGAATATTTGATGAATTACAATGTGCAGATAGAACTTAAGCAAAACAGAGGAGTTAAATGCAGCTGTCAGGTCTAAGCACATGCCAGTATAGGAACCAGATGCACCATGGCATGGAATTCTGCACTTCCTGAGAGCAGTATGTCTCATGTGTTGCAGTTAGCAGGGACTGGAACTCTACATCTGGCCTTTGGGAAATAAGGTGTCATGGCACTGTGTTTCACAGGGCTTGGTAAGGGAGAAATCAGTCCAGTTTGGTCTGTCTGTCTGTGGATTGTACCAGATGTCACTTGAACAGGGTGGAAATCCTCTGCCTCTAGCCTGATATTTACAGCAATTTTCAGAAGCCCTTAAAGCTCTTTAACAGGACTAAAATAATAAAAGGGAGGAGATCTGTGTGCCCACCTGTTTCCTTCTCTTGGCAAGATGGGATTACTTGCTATGTCCATTCTAGTATAACATATCTCACATGACTTGTTGTTATCACTCAACTTGTGTGTTAAGTCTACAGACTGACAGATCTCATTGTCAGAGAAGTTCTCCACATTTCAGCCTCAGAATAACTTTTTAAAGATCTGTTTTATTCCTACTAATGGCCCCTAATTCAGTGCTTGGATTGATTGGTAACATTATACTTTATTTTTTCTCTTACATGTTTTTTTCCACTCATTTTATTTTTAACTGCAAGGTAGAAAGACTTGTGAATATTTCAGAATGACCAGTTCCCCTTTCAATGGTTTCCTAAACATGGTGACCTTCCTGCAGGCTCATACTCTTCCATATCTTTCCTGATGCAGCATCATACAGCCATTGATTGACTAAACCAGGAATTATATTAATTTCTCTCCTCTGTTCCTTCCAGTTTTAAGCTTAATGTTATGGAAGCAGAGCCCAGCAAGGTGTGTAAAAGCAGTGGAGGGTGTACAGTTACTCAGTGTTGGGACCAGTTTGGTTTGGGGTTGATATGAGTGCCATGCAAGCTGGTGCTTCTTGGTGGAAAGGAGAACAGGACTAACTACCAATCAGACAATTCACTTTTCTACTGTTAAAAAACATTACTTGCAGTGCCTCTGCTAATTCAGAAACCTCATAGCTATAATTACACAGTCTAGAGGTTATCTAAGCCTTATTTCTCCAATGCTTGTTTTTAAATTGTTCAATAAAAAGAATGTTTGAACCTATCTATATGGAGCAGGCTCGCCGCTCTTTGCCAACCACTGCCAGCGATGAGTTCCTGCCCGGGAAGCCACTAGCACTTCACTTCTACTGGAACTAAATTGTTAGAGAAAAAGCAGGTCATCTCTTCGTGGTGCAACACAGGAAAAACGGGTTAGCTGCCAGCGAAACCCATCTCAAGAATGGGAGAATCAGGAGGGTGCAGACTTGGTAAAATCTTGACAAGGGGATGAATATAGAGCTCGGACCATAGGAACCTGATATAGTGAACCCTGTTTCTGAACAGTATCCTTCTTACTAAAAAAAGGAAATGAATAAGGCATTAGTTGCTAACACAAATTTTTAAGAGGCACAACAACATTACTTTGTGCAATGAACAATACAGAAGAATCTTTTTTATCTTTGAAAGGATATAGATCAGCCTTAAATGGCAGCACAGTGTTGAACAAGATATCCTTTCTTATGTCCCAGCACAATCATTTTTTAATAGTCATTGCTGCATTACAGGACCACAGCAATACTTGGAGGTGATAAAGCCCCACTTTCCCTCCTGCATTTTTTCACGATTTTTTCCACATACCCCCCTGCTGTGACACTTACTTTGTGTCCATCTTAACTACTGACTGTTGCAGTCAGGGCAGAGCATCAGGAAAGATAGGATTTTAAAGGTTTCCCTTTCAGAAAGGATTCCCTGGGCCACAATGGTTCTTAATGAGCTTAATACTCATGTCATGCTGGAGAAAGTTCAGTGCTTTCTGAGGTGGGGTGGGATGAGGTGAAGCTGATACTCACAGGACGACTTCTACGTGGTCCAAAGCCCACTGATCATGACCTGTTCCGTTGTGACGGGGCTGCCACCAGCGCAGTAAGACTCCTTTCATTCGTGCCTCCCTGTCACACAAACACAAGAGCCTGTCAGAGCTCCAGACTACTGGTGCTCTGCATATCCCTACCTATCCCCCAACAGGAACTGAGAGCAAAGTCAAATTGTATCTATGTCACTGAGCATCAACATATTGTATGCGTAAAACACTTAATAGGTAAAAATGCGCACAGGTAGGGAGGATTTTTTCTCCTAATCTTCAAAACAAGTATTCTTTCTGGGTTTTTTTAAGTGCATTGATAAACACTAGCCTGGAATTTCTTAATCAGCCTTCCTCTTAAGTCTTCTTCATTGTTTACCCTCTCATCAACCTTTTTTCTTCAACAGTGATGCAAAGATAGGTTATTTTTAGCAGAAATGTAACTTGTGCACTTAGAGGTAATGAAATGTGACTGGGTACTCACAAGGGAACGTTATAAGACACTCTTTGGGCTTGTATAAAGTCCTTTGGCTGATGCTGTGCAATTACTTGCCATGTAATTCCATTATTTACACTGTATTGGAGGAGCACTGCCTTATCTACAGTGTTAGGATCACTCAGATTGGTATTGCAACTGTCTGTTTGTGAAATACTTCCAATTTGCAAAACAAACATGATTTTGCTGTAAAACACAGAGAGAAAAAATATTTTCAATATGCAAAATTATTCAACCAGGAACAATAGTATTTTTAGGTTTATTGCAAAACTTGTAGCATTTTCAAGAATCATTACTTTAACATGCAAAATAAACTGTTCTCACATCTTTAAAACACAGCTCCCCTTTCAAAATAATAGTTTGCTATGTATAATATATTGTTGCAGGCAGGATCCAATTTTGCAATATATCTGCACAAAACTGAGATGGATAAAAATGCAAACATGTAAATGAGTGTATGAAAAGTTTAAGAAGGACAAATAAAGGTTGAATATAAGAAAGTGCCTAAATATATATATATATATATATCTCAATATATATATCATATTCTACGCAGGTGTTCAAGTAAGAAGAGAAGAGCCTGATTTATATCTGGCCCATTGGCCAATTCATCCTGTTTCTAATCTTGCTTTGGACAACTCAATATAAACCAGTTGTGAAAGCTGTCACTCTGCTAAGAGCCAGCACAGGCTGTTTACATTTGTTTTTCCATGGCCAAAGAGGCTCAATAGATGAAAAACATACTCCTGTTCATTGCCAGGTGAATATAATTCTATTTGACAACTGAAATGAGAAAATGACCCTGTAATTGCTAAATAACATCTTTAGTCATAACCATTTGTGGAGGCACATACAAACATGGGATTTGTCTTATCAGATCAGGCACTGGTCCAGGCAGTCTGGTGTCCAGTCTTTGCCAACAGCTTCATTGTCAGTGTTGGCTTACATAGACAGTGCTCTGTTGGGCATGATGAAAACATCTGACCTTTTCATCTGACATCCTCACTCTCCATCTCCCAAATCAAAATCACAAAGCATTTTGCCAACCCTAGTGTTTTCTGCCAGCCACATCCAACTGCATGGCACTGCCAGGTCAGTCCATCCTCATCTGTACTGGCCCACATGGCTGCACATCCATGTGAAGAGTTTCCTTTCTCATGAATTGTTAAAAGAGCTGTTTAGGCTCAAACTATTACCTTGCTCGGGTGAGATCCAGAGGCTTGGTCACAGCTTGTCTTATTTGACATCCGTTAAAGTAGAGCGAATCTCCATGGGCATAGGGTGCCAGCTGTCCACATCCATTCCCTATCACTCCCCCCTGAATGGTTTCCCAGTTTATTTCAGTGACTCTTTCAGACTCAAAATTATCTTTAATATAACTTGGCAGATCATGGCTAAAAACAGAGCAGTCATCACCTAAAAATGACACAATGAAGTTGTAAAATATGCAAAAAATAGAAAGAATGGAGAAAATTGAGTTACAGGTCATTGTAATTCTTTTCAAGGTTGTGACTCAATATTCAGTGTGAGGACAGCCTGAATATATTTCAGCAGATCCATTAATAACGTGCACATTGATATACAGCAGTCATTTTTACAAAATTGAGGCTGAGTCTAATTTTTACAGCAGTATAACTTCAAGAACTGCAATACAATTTCTCCTGTTTTGCACTGATGCCAATAGGAGAAACCCAACCCAATTGTGGGTTGAAGGCAAATATGTCTAAAAACTCGGAAGGGATCTGATCTTATAAAGTTATGAGGCTCTCCTGGAAGACATTAAACACTGGCTCCACTCCCACAAAGCACTTAGAGCTTACCAAGGGCACTCAGGTACCATTAGACATGAGCTTAGCTGCACTGAGGGCTTAGAGCAGAACACTCTGTGCTGATGGGGCACAGAGTCCCTTACAGATGCCAGTCACCAACATCTGGATCCCATTTGCACATCCTCTGGGATGCACCCTTGGAAGGAGCATGGGGTGGAAGCCAATTCTGGGTAATCAAGTAGCCATGTTCTGCCTTCAATGAGGGCTGGGTGGACTTTCCATACTGTGCCAAGTGGGAGAGACTCCTGGCTCAATATGGAAAGAGTAAGGAGGGGGAAAAGCTATTATTTGGAGCCCTGACAAATTATTAATTTTGGATTTTTACTCAGACATTCCAGTGATGAATTTGGACATGATACATCACTTTGTCTTTTTGTTTAATTTTGAGCTGGACTAGACTGTAGTAGATGTACAGAAGAGAAATGAAGAAATGGAACCTTGGAATCCTTCGTCACAGATGCAGATGGCTCCAGTTGTGCAATACCCATGGCCACTGCAGAGCTTTGGGCACGCTTCCCCAATGTACACGTGATCGATTGCCCAGCTCTGCTTCTCCAGTTCTTCTCCCTTCTGAATCCACCTGAACTGGGTTGCACTGCAAATATCAACATCCAAACACTGCATCAGGATGCATAGCAATTAAACACACCTGTACAGTGATGTTCTAATACACCAGCAGCAAATGTAACCAAAAATGCTACATTTGCTGACTTCTCTAATGTGAAGTCACAGCCCCCTCATGTGAGGGGAAAAGACCCAGCCTGCTACATAATTGGCAGAAGTGACTTCTATTAACAAAAAGCTTCCTGAAGAGCATTAGTTATTGTATTTGCAGGGACCCTTGTGGCAGGGAGAAATGATGAATCTGACTCCATGTTCTCAGAAGGCTCATTTATTACTTTATAACACTATTAAAGAATACTATACTAAGCTATACTAAATAACACAGAAACGATACTTACTGAATGCTAAAAAGATAATAATGAAAACTTGTGACTCTTTCCAGAGTCCCGACACAGCTTGGCCCTGATTGGCCAATAAGTCAAAACAACTCACACCAGAATCCAATGAAACAATCACCTGTGGGGAAACAACCTCCAAACACATTCCACATGTGAGCACAACACAGGAGAAGCAAATGAGATAAGAATTGTTTTCCTTTTCTCTGAGGCTCCTCAGCTTCCCAGGAGAAAAATCCTGGGCGAAGGGATTTTTCAGAGAATGTGAATTCCACAATTAGTAATGTATCAAATTTAAATCCGCAATAAGGAGTAATTTTTAATTCACCAATTGTTCCTAGTAAACCATGCCAGCAAGACAGCTGTCATTTTATAGGTCCACAGTGAGCTAACCTTTCACGAGCCTACCTGGATGAGACATGGTCAGGCAGCTGGATAGTTATTCTTCTCCACATGGAGCTGTTGACAGAGTTATAGATGGTAGCTTCATGGAATTGAAATGGGGAGCAGCCAATGCTATTAGATGAAGAAGGAAGGCAGTGTGTCTGGACGAGTTGCCATGAGTCTGTCCTATAGGAAGCAAAAAAAAAAAGAGAAAAAGTTTTAGAACAACTGAAAAAATAATGAAAAGAAAACAGATTATTTCTAAGGGTCATGACATTGCCTGTCTTACTAAAGAAACAAGAGATTGTCAGCAATAGTTTCCATGCTCTGGAGCCACAAATAAACAAGAGGTGAGAGGTCAAAGCACAGGTGCAGCCAGGGGGATGTTTGAGTGTTGTGGAGCCCTTGGTGGTGGTACTCCCAGCAGTGTGGTACATACAGCTGCTCTGGGCTGCGTGACAGGATTTATTTAGGAGGCAGCTCCTTAGCCTTTTTTCTTACAGTGTTCATAAGAGTCCCAATAGAATTTGCTACATTTTCACTCACAGCTTTTTGAGCACAGAATATACCTTCATTTTTACAAATTATAACATGGTGCTATTCTACAGCTCATGAGGCAGTGTTATTGTTAGCTAGTTAGAGACCAATTTGGGGTTCAGTAACTCCCAATTCATGACAGCTTGGTCCTGTATCCTACTAGTTTCCTGCAAATGTGTTTTCCTGTGAGCACATTTTTAAGAGGAACATGCTCATGATTGTAACTACAAGCTCAATGCCATGAATCTGTCAAGGTCTGGGATAAAATATAAAGAGAATTTATGGGAGTTATGTAGACAAATCCCAGTGCTTGCACATGGGCTTTGTTCAGATTCTGTTACAACATGAATAGCAAAGCATATTACAATAATTCATGCTACAACATGAATAGCAAAGCAAAGCTTTAATAAATAGAAGCTCTCTACATTTTTAATGTCATACTATTTTTTTTCAGGTCTGTGTATTCTGCTGTCATTTACCTGGCATCCTTTGTATACTCCAGCATCACTGAGTGGAGGTCCCCACAAGAATTTGCCTCACAGCCAACCACGATCTATAGCACAAATAAAATCAACTGCTATAACAAGTCAGGTAGACATTTAAAGTGATATATAATCAAGTTATGTTCTCATTTTTTTGTTTCTTTATTATGGGTATGAGGGATTATCAACTTAGAACTTGGGTAAAATCCATCAAAAGTGGATGGAAAACAAAGGACACAGTACTTCAGATACTGTTTTTATTTAAAGAATTTTACTTCCTTGCTACTGTTTTTTCCTAACAGAATCCTAACGCTTCATTTCTAAAGTCCAAATTAAATATCTAAACAAACATTTTTTCTGAAACAAAATATATGACAGTTCCTTGGCATTTCCAAAAATGAAGCACCTATGAAATTTAAAATTCATAATGATAAACATGTGGACATAAACTTTAAATCAGTCCAATTTAGGAACAGAATTTTTCTATTTAAAACAATAGACATATTTGTTCCATATTACAGTAGAAAGATTACAGTACCCAGTGTACATTACAATGCTAAATTTCAAAACCAAACAGAAGCCATGCTAGAGCTGGGTTCTTAGTTTAGAAATAAAATCTTTGCTGTGAGCAGTGAAGAAAAATGGGGAGAAGGTCAGGAAAGAAAATCTCTGCAGTGAGAGTTTAGTAATATGAACTATTAAATGCTGATGGTTTATCCAAATTTTGGTCTTAAAATAGAGGAAAAAGATGATAGGCTGGGTAAAATAAGCATCTTGGAGGCAGTCTTGACATTCAATAGTAAAAAAATTCAGAGACTCCTCTTGTATATAATTTTTTTGGCATGCTGAGTGGAGAAGCAGTGCTTTAGGGATTATGTTGGACAGTCAATATAAAATAGGCAGTGACGTTGAGAAAAGGTGAAAATATTGATCAGTGGAAGATGGTAAATTCTGGAACTATCTTGTTAAACAGAAGAGCAAGAAAAAAACATAATAAGAAAATGGATTAGTATTTTGATAACCCTACTTTCATGTTAGTTCCTAGTTTAAGACAGGGTACTTGGGGAGCAGCCAAGAACATTTCTGGAAAACAACTACTTGTTGCCTTTGGCACTGGGTAGAATTCTACGTCAAATCAAATTAAAGTACTCAGAAATGTTTCTCTGATGGTTTAGGCCATTTGTCATGACACAAGGAAGTAGAAGGGGCACTTCTACTTGAACATACTTTCATTTTCCATATGATGCTCTTCTCAAGCCTTCTCCCTTACTTTTTCTGTTCCTTCACAAATTAGGGGAAAATTATTCTGCATGGCATCTATTCTCACCTTAGAAAATGAATCCTACTGTATCTGATGATCCAGTCATTTCAGGAAAAAGGTATTAGACTTCCAGTTCCTCTGACTAACCCCAACAGCTTACAGACAGTCAGAATATTTTGACATTTTACATTCATGCAGCCCTTCATGTTCTCATTACCTACACTTCATATTTTCCTTTAATTTCTAGAAAAAAATCACTATTAATTATTCATCCAATTGAGCATCCTAGTTGGAAGAACAATAATTTCTGGAGACACATTAGATGAATTTTCATTGTGTTCTTTACTTTAGAGAGAGAGAACATTTCTTACTTTAAACTGCATCATGTATCCTGGCTGTATAATGAGCTCCCTGGAGGACAGGATGTTGTGTGTTTTATCCTTTTTCTTATTTGGCCAGTAGAGATGGAATGATGGATTTCCACAGAACCCTGCAGTTCTGACTGCATTAGGGTAAAAGCTCCAATTTTCTTCATGAGAGGTGCCTTCTATAAAGATGAGTTAAATAAAATTACTGCACTGTCTTGGTAAACATCAAGGCTTAGAAATGAATCCACAGAATCACTTGACAGAGTACTTTAGTGATATGGACACTACATTTATGCTATCTGTAATGACACACAGTAGCTACAAAGAGAGAGACATAAAAAAGACATTCATCGCCAGAGAGGTAATTATAGCATTTAAATAACAGTACTTTTAAAAAATATGAAGAGATAAAAGCATAATACCAGAAATTTAAATGAAATGAGTTGGAATGAAAGAAAATTTTTTATGTGTGCAAACATGTGCACACATATACGTCGGAATATACATGTGTGTATATATATACATACATATATATATATATTTACACACTTCTATGAATAGCATGAAGAATAGCATATAAACAGCATTAGTCTACAAAGTGAAAAATGTGCAGAGTTAAAATAAAATAAAATCCGCTTGCAAGCTCACAGGGCTCAGGTAAGACAAGAACAGATAACGCCAGACCACAGATGAGCTGTGGCAGCCTGTTTTACCATCATCAAAGGTGTCCACCAGCTGGCTGGGGTTGATCTCTGCTCCCCCAATGAGGATGTTGTCCAGAGCCCACTGAGCCCGCTCGGGGCCGGGCACCACGATGCCGCTGCTGAGGGTGAAGGGCTGCCACCAGCGCAGGCGCGTGGTGTTGGTCAGGGCGTGCTCGGGGAGCAGGATGTAGTCGTGCCTCACTGAGATGTACTTTTGGTAATCCATCTCGTGGAGCAAAGTCCAGGATATCCCTAGAATGAAAAGATGCAGGTTTAGTGATATAAAACCAAGCATATGGTAGAATTTTCTAGAGGATTAAAATAATAGGAAATAAAAAGTAATGGCTATGGTCTTCTGATAGAGCTTAACTTCTAAGGATAGTTGGCAACTGTTACTCACTCCAAGAGTAATCTTGCAATTGTAAAAAGGAATAATCAGCTTGGGTGGAAGCCACTGATTACTGAAATAAGGCAGGAAGATTATGGAAAACTTCTGAGCAATAGATGGAACTTTTAGATGGGGAAAAAATCTTCACATGGACAAAAATAGCTTTGCAATTAAGAATTAGCTTTTTATTTTGGATCTCTGACAACTTGTCAGGTATTCATGGTGGGTGGATACAGAACCAGACTGTAGCTCAGCTGTGAATACAGTATGTACTTGCCTCCATCAATGGAGTAGTCTAGCAGCACTCCTTCCTTTCTGCAAGTCGGTCTGTGGCATGTTGTCATGTTATTTTCACTCCCAATTCTCCCCCAGTACTGCAGAAACCTAAGAGTAAATGTATATGATCACATCTGTTAGACTTGCACGAACAGAGGTTACTTTCTGTTAACAGACATGCTGAAATTGTTCCAAATCCCAGCATTTTTAGCAAATAACATTGATACACAAGTATTACAAAGGTTTTCATGGAAAAATTTTCATGGGAACCTCATGGAATTCAACTAAGAACTGTCCCTGGGAGTAACCCATTGCAAATATACCAGCCAGGGACAGACTGAATGGAAGCTGCTATGCTTAGAGTTCCCTGAGATTCCTGGTGGAATGGGAGCTCACCATGTGTTAAGGTGCCCTTATATCAATGAAGGACAGATAAAATGAGGCAAGGTTGGAACCAGAGCTCAGAGCCAGAGGTCATACTCTGAAAAAAATAGGAAGTTCCAAATGGATTTAACGGGAAAAAAAAAAGAAAAATAATCACTCAGAGTAACTGAACACTACTACAAGTGTTACAGTACAGACAGACAGTAGGATCTCTGTTCTTGGAGGTTTTTAAAGATCCAATGGGACAAATTTCTGGGCAAACTGCCCTAAATTCCGTGTTACCTGGCTTTGAGCATGAGGTTGGACTAGAGACTCCCTGAGGCCCCTTCCTTCCTGTAATTCAGCAAAATTGCAAAATTTAAGAAGTCAGAGTGTGTGGCTTCATTAAAGCCATATGGTCAAGAGAAATGATGCTGAAGTTGTCCATGTCCTGTCCTTAGCCTGTCTAAACTGACAGAGTTCCATTGCTTTTCTGATAAGTCATCCTTTCCAACAGCATAGAAATGGAATGGATCTTGTATGGGCACCCAGGAGAGAACAACCAGCAGAGGTTCTGCTCTGAGCTCAGTGAGAGACACAGCTGGTGCCTCCAGGGGTGATGCCCTGGTGACTGGTGTCTTGCCTCTTTACAGGACAGAAGTTGCTGATTCCATGGCATTTCTGGACAAAGAAATGCTTCTGCTTCACATGGACTTGTCAGACCCTTTCCACTGTGCTAGGGTGAGCCTTGTGACTCATCTGAAAGCATCAGCACCTTGAGAATCATAACGCCAGTGCCCTGGGAATCATAATCTCCTCAGTGTCTATTTTGTTATGGTGAGGGTTCTCAGGGTCTCTCAGACTGTAGGTGTCTGGATAGCAAAGTCTTGCTAAGCTCCATCTGTCTGGGTCAATCAGGCAGGCTCCCAGCCACAGGCAATCGTAGCAAGCAGCTCAGCTCCTAAGTGAGATCAGCTCTTAGTGATTTCAGCTCTTTGCTTGCTAAGTGCCTCGGCAGACATAGGAGAGAGAGGAGAAGGCTGTATGAGGTTCCACAGAGGTGTCTTTATTGGCAGCTTCTGCAAAGGGTGACAGTGACAGCTCTTCTGCTGAACAGCACAGAAATGGGGGTTTATGTAGGGTATATAGGGATTTTGGGAAACAGTCCAATAGTAAGGGTGGAGGTGAAAGTGACTTAGGGTCTTACAGAGAGAAAACGAAGGTCTGAAGGCAGAAGAGGGGCTTCTTTGGTCCAGTCATCATGACTAGGCATTTCCTATCTTAGGCAACTTGTTGGAATTCAGGACATCCCTCTGGCTGTCCTGGACTGCCAAGACCCCTGCCAGGGGGCTCAGAAACCCTGGCACAGAGCCCAAGACGCCTGTGGTTTTGATTTTGACCCATGGAGCAAATGACCAACCTTATATGAAGATCTGCAAGCCACGACAGTTTAAGTAGAATGATAGTGAATTTATCACGGGGTGAAAAATAGATTTTTGGGGTTTTTAGAATGGGGTTCAGGGGGCAAGATGGAGGAATCTGGGTGTGTCCTGCCTTTCTCCTTCTTCTTCTTCTTGGCCTCCATCTTCTGCTGTGATGTTGTCACTTTTAGATTGGTTTAGAGTAGAAGCTCACTGTCTAACATAGGTATTGGTAAGTCACTGTAAATATTGTACACGTAGTTTTTAGTATAAAAAGATAACACCGCCCCGGGGGCAGGCAGAGTGCCTCTGACTGTCCTGCTGAGCGGACCTTGGCAGGTCAGGAGAAAGAATTTTATAGATAAGATACAATAACCAACCTTGAGACCAAGAAATTAAGAGCTCTTAATTAAGAGCTCTTAACACCTTCTTTGACCACCAAGCGGGGAAAAGAGACTTTCTAACTTATCTCGGGGTCACTCTGACCAGCTAGAGACCCCAAGAGCAAATGACCACCAGGGAGGCCCTGTGGCTGCTACAAGCGTCTGCCTCAGGTGGTGCTGCTCCTGTGGTGGCCCAGGAATTCCTTGAGCTACCAGCTGTGCTGCCTGCTGCTTTGCAGTGTATGACAGAGCTCCCCGTGACAATGACACAGAACCATGACCTACTTTGCCCCGCGCAGGTCCAGGTCCTGAGTGACAGCCTGCCTCACAGTTGCACCTCCAAAGTACAGAGTTGTGTCTTCTGCCAGAATTCCACACTCAGTACAGGTATTTCCACCTTCTAAGGACATCCATAAATCTGGTTTAATTTCCTCATTGTCAAAGCGCTCTTTCAGGAAGGTCTGTAAGTAAGGCATTTAACATAAAGCACAGGTAAGTAAGATTTTAAGTTTTTTTGACAATCACAGCTGGAACTGACCTAACATGTTTGAAGGGCTCAAGAACACTAAATGTTTCTCAGGTTAACTGAGCATAATTACTTCTGGCTGAATATTTAGCCACTTCAACTGAATTGGCTAAATGTGAAAATATATTAGGGCTGGATTTTAACATACTCGGGAGGTAATGCAGCATGTGCAAATGAATGAACATGTTGAGTTTGTGTGGCAAGGTTTTGATGGCAGAGGGCAACAGTAGGGGACTTCTGTATGCATGTGAGAAAAAATATTCTATATCTTTCCTCAGCAAAACCAGAGATCCTGGCATTAAGGAGTTAGCAGTTAAACTCCCCTAAAATTGCTACCATTTTATCCCAAGTGTCCTTAATATGATGATATAATTAAAAATTGCAAACAGAAAATTATATTTGTTCATGTAGTTAGTATTTCAGATGAACAACAGAAGGTTATAATAATTCAAATTACATGACAACTGACAAGTTAGGTTTTTTTAACTTTTAAATTAGCAATATCTAACTAGAGTCCACTTGATTGTTATTGGGTAACATGAGTAACAGCCAAACAGCCATGTGAATTAATTTTCTAATTTTATGCCATTTTCCTTTATTCTCTACTTCAGTAAGCTCTTTCACAGTAAAGACAATATTTCTAGTTTGTTCAAATACAACCACATGTGCAAGGGTGATTTACATCCTATAATGATAATTAAAAGATGAACAATGAACTTTATCAGCTTTTTCAGGCTAAGTGTTATTTTCAAAGCAACAAACCCATTCTTGAATAATGCAGTAATAGTTTTGTTAAAAAATTGATGGAAGGGCTGAAAATTCGTTTGAATGTCTTCAGGCTGACAGGAATCAAAGCTAAATTTCCAGTGAGATCAATCTCTCCTCTCTCTCCTTCCCAGTCAAACACATGCCAAAATTCATTCTTAAAACATGCAATAAAATTACCTTCAGTGTCTGGGTCAGGTAGCAGTTTGGACCCGAATACCCAGGATCACAGATGCATTGCTCATTCAGGCAGTCTCCATGACCTCTACAGTTTTCCAGACAGCCAGGGCCCAGATAGAAATTATCAATGGCCCACTGCATATCTGAGTATTTCTGGTAGAACCGAAACCTCACCGGACTAGATATAAAGGAATGAAGAAAAGTCATAAAACAACTTTGCTCAATTGAAAAAAGGTGATTAAACACAATATAATCATGACTGTACTATCTTCTGAGCTTCCACAAATAGTGGAAGTACCTATTGAAATGGATTTTTTTAGATATCCATAATGTAATGAACATCAACACGAACAATGCTATTTGCAATTTCCTTGAAAGAAAATGAATAGGCAGCTGTCCTGTTGTGTTTCCAGGAACTCAAAAGACAAAATGAGTAACAAATTCATACTTACTTGCCCACAAGGCTTTCAGGCAGTGTGTAAGTTACTCTTTTCCATCCTTTTGTAGGAAAGAAGACAGACGGCTGTGAGACACTCCCAGAACATTTTGGATCGGCTGGTAAGCACTGAGGTACTAAGTAACTCCAGCTAACACCAAAGTCAGTGGAGTACTGCACATGGACCTGATTTTGTGCAAGTTTTTCTGAGGGTTTACATCCAACAGACACCTAATAAAAAAGAAACCATCAGTAAGTAAGAATCATTTGTGGTGGGCAAGTTTAAAAACATGTTTGAACCTGAAAACTGACTGGAGAATTTTGCTTGAAATGACAGCAGTAACAGTGCCTGTATGGTACCAGTCACCTGCAGATCTCTTTGATATTCTCAAGACTGAGAACAGACAGTATGTTGTGAATTTTGTTTTCTTCTAGATAGCTCACATTTCTGGATTTCCAGGTTTTGACACTTGTGCCTTAGACATTTGTTATGTGCCAGTGCCACATAACAAATAAAGTTAATATCCCCTCCCACACAACCTGAGATTTGAATATTTCAGGGAAGGTCACAGATTAGGGAGACCATCTTTATGGATGGATTTGCAAAGGGTTCTTGTAATTTCCATATATTGCTGGGTTATTTCCTTAATTTAGTAAAGAGGCGTACGAAGGCCAGCTTGGATGCAGGTTTGATGTGAGTGCATGACAACCCAGGAGCAGAGTGAACTACTGTGGATCTGCTTCTCCCTCACCAGCAGATGTAACAAAATAGGCACCTGGTAGATCTGCAATATCTTTATTACACGATGTCCATAGAAATGCAGTGCTGGAAGAGAAGAATGTGTCACATCTGAGACCAACACAGAGTAAGTGAGAAAAATTAGGATGGCCTAATAACAACATTTTTCCCAGCAGGGAATGGCTCCTGTGTAGGCCTATACATCATCCTTCCTCCTGAAAGATCTACTTAGACCTGGAACAAAGCGTGGTTTTGAATAAGTTTACTGCAGACAGATTTTACCTTGAACTGCATAATCCAGCCTTCTGTAGGAGTCAGGTCGTGGGTGACTGCATAGACCTCTCTGCCATCGTGGCTCCCACATATCATCACACCATCAGGAGAATCACAAAATCTCTCAACTGAGCAATCATCATGGAATAACCAGTGTTCATTCACTTGAAAATAAATGGCAATGTCAGTAATATACAGTGACAATATAAATTAAATAGTTAACCACAAAAGGTGATTCATAGCTTTATTTTTCAGCCTACATGAGAATTATTTAGTATTGCTCCTGAGAATGTCAGTACCCCGTTGTTCCCATGTAAATATGTATTACATTTATTGCTGAAAGCACCTCTTACTTGAGTAAGTAAGTAAGTAAGCTTACAGCTTACTTGCTGAAAGCTTACTAATGAGCTTGCTCACTTAGACGAGCATTACAGCATAAATTTTTAATATTAAAGAAGAAAGGATCTGAGACTTACTTAAAATATGAACTTCTATTGCACAGAACATTTTGGTAGAGCCTTTTAATGGGTGTTGCCTACATGTCTGCACAAAGTGTATCCCAGAAATGGTAGCTATTAAGCCTTATAAACATACAAAAAATGCATCTTCTACAAAGTTTAGTTGTAGGGGAATAGAATATAGGTAAATAAACGTAGTATAGAATGTAATCTTACCCCCTAAAGGGTTGCAGCTGGGTTAATTATTAAAGATTAGGAGTAGGCCTGATTTTAACAGGCCACACCTGTAGCCAATAAGAAGAGTGTTATAAAAGAGTAGATTGAGGGAAGAACTGGAGTCGGTTGGCTACTGTGAGGATAAAGAAGAGTCAGTGCTTAGAGGAACTACCTACAAGAAACATCAAGGAGGTACAAAACTCTGGCAATATGGAACCCTTGCAATGTAATGACGATAGAACTCTTACACGATAATGACAATGTTTAATTGTAAAATGTAACTTTAAATTCCTTAAAGAAAATTTTAAAAAGTTAGTAAATAGGGAACAGACACTCAGGATAAGAAATTTGCTTAGAATAACCTGTCACTTTTAAGTTACTTTTTTTTCCTTTTAAAATAAATTAACCCTCTAAATAAACTCATGCAGTAAAAAAGCTGCGTTGCATCTTTTCATTTTGCTTTTTGCAAACAAAAATCAAAAGACAGGGCCTCTACAGCAATGGAATTGTCCTATTCATTGGCTGAGAAGGAGTTGGAATCATGTCCTTCCTACTTATCAGCTGATGACATGGACAGGCAGGAGCCAATACTGCTCCCCTTCAAGCTGTACTTTACAACCAAATTGGGGACGTAGGGCTTATCCTCTTCATAGCATGACTGGCCTCTGCCACAAACACCTGAGAAATCCAACAACTTCCCGCTCCCTCCCAAACTCCTACGCTACCCCTACTAGGCCTCATTTTAGCTGCAACCAGGAAATCCACTCAACAGTCACCAGCACAGTGACACAGAGAGTCAGAGGCTCAGCAAGACCTGCACATCACTGCACTGGCTCCTTGCTCCCTAACGGGGATGCAGGTGGGAGTTTTACCCGTGGTTTTGTCCTGCAGGGCCATGTCGAAGGTGGTGCTGCCGGCGGGCCCCGCGTCGGCCGGGGCGCGCTCGTGCTGCGGCAGCGGGGCGCTGCTGAAGGTGTCCAGCATCACCGTGCGCTGGTCGGCCGAGCCTGAGATCAGCACGTTGTCGATGGCCCAGTCGTTCTGGTCCAGCCCGTCGTGCTTGGGCTGCCACCAGCGGAAGCGGGTCCCGATGGTTTTGGCGTCGTAGGGAAGGAGGATGTTCACAAAGCTGGAATAAAAGCTGGGGGTTAGTTGTAGGAAAGCTGCGGGAGGAGGACACTTTGCAATGCTCTGTGCTGGGTGCTTTGACCAAGTCCATTCCTGATGTTTCCTAGAATACGTGGAATTTGGGAAAGAAGAAGACTGGTCTAGCCTAGATTCCTCTAGGAGATATTTCTGAAACAAAAATCTTTCTGATCACTCCCAATGTCATCCCTAGGACAGGGGCTCAGAGATAGGTGGAAAAGGTCAGCACCCAGACTGTGGCATGGTTTGAACAACGTCACTTGCTCCAGGTGTCTTTATGGGACTGAATGCAATGGTCTGGACCAGCAGAGTATGGCCATAAGGCCTTTATTAAGGAAAGTGTTAAGAAGGAGAGTGTGCAAGTGAAATAAAGATTGCTTTTTTCAACCTGGAGCCATTCAGCAGATAGCAATGTTCCAGTACAGTTTTATCTGTTCCATTGCAACAGTAGAAAATAGTACAATGAAATCTCATGTCCAATTAAAGTGCTAGTGATTCTTGATGTGCTTGAAAAAAATAACAAATAATGGGTCCCTCACATCCCCATTTTCTGTGACTCTTTTAAATTAGTCAGTGAGAAAATGGTCAGCTCACATATATGCATGATTTGACTCTCACAAACATCTGAAAGTAGGGCTTGAGTGTATCCAACCTTCTGATGGATAACTGCAGAAATGCAGTTTCTCCTAGCCACACCATTTTGTAACTAACTTATAACAATCACTGATTTTATGATCTTGCCAATAAAGAAATAAACTGCAAAGGTTAGCAGCTTTAAAAACAGGATGGACATCACTACAGTAGCTATTAATTTATCTTCCTGCAACCATTTGCAAATCTAACAGACTGCTACAGGCTCCTAGGTATTCTTGTATTTCTGGCCTAGCAGCTGCACAGATGCTGATGCTCTCGATACATGCACCAAGGCCATTAATAAACACCTCTAGGACTGTACAAGCTAAACTTGTACATCCCAACCTGACATCCAAACCACAGCACTAATATATCCCACAGGTTCTGGTGAAACATTCAAGACCACCTGACTTCAGCAGAGAAATTTACACAGGCAGAAAGAAGGTATCTACAAACCCAGGCTTGCTGAATTGATCATAGAAAATTTCCATTAAGAGGCTCCAGGTGATTCCACCATTCACAGAATATTCCAGCAGCACTCCTTGGTTGCGGTTATTTGGAGTTATCAGACATCCATACATGAAATAAAACTGGATGAATTCTGCACTGGTGAGGTTCAAATCCACTGTAACTAGCATACGGCTGCAGCCCTTAAAAGCAAAGAAAAAATATGTTGGCTGGTGTTGCCTGGCAAAACTTATGTTCATAAAAAGTGTTAGACTATGCAGTCACTATTAATGTGGATTCATACTGCAAAAATTTTAAGATTGTACAAAATTTTATTAATTATTTCAAAGGTAAACCTACAACAGAACAATATATATATATATATATATATATATATATATATATATATATATGTTTTCCCTGAAGACATGTCAGTCATGTTTCATTTTAAAAATTTCTGTTGTGTATCTACATATGTTGCTACTTGTACCTTCATGTTTAAGACATAAATTTATTCACCTTTCCTCTTAATAAAAAACCTGCAGAAATCCATGCTTCCATTGTAAATCATGAAGTTTTCCATGCAGAATTAATGAATCACAGATCATGTGCTAATGATTCAACTTATGCAAACAATCAAATGGCAAAGCAATTTTAGTATGTGTGTTTTCCACAACACCTTATATATTTCACTTTGCTTAGTCTGTTAGTGGGTGTCTACTTAGTCCTACTGGAATGAAGTGGAAATGTAATGCTTTTGTTAGTTTATTTTAGAAAACTTTTGTCAGTTTTAATTTAGTTATAAATTTGACAGAAGAGATCTACAGGCATAAATTTTATGTGTTTCTAAAATACTACCTCATCATTTTTATAATCCTTAGGTTATTTGTTAGCAAACTATAGTTCAGCAGCAGTCAGGGTTATACACCTACATATGTAGCTAACCTAGGAAATTTTACTGTGAGCTTACTCTGAAAACTCCACCTGTGAGACATCTGAAGGATGAGGCTACACATGAATGCAATGTGCTTTAGGGTGACCCTGCTTGGGCAGGGAGGCTGGACCATATTACCCACCATGGCCCCTTCCAACCCAGCCCATTCTGTGTTTCTGTGGCTCTGTATTGTCACAGACCATGTGCAAGTCATACAAGTGCAAATAGCTAGTTATTCATTTACCTCTGTGGTCTGATTAGAAGCCACACCAAACTCTGGTCTGAAAGTTTTTGTAGGGGGATAGAATATAAAGTATAGAAAGTAATCTTACCCCCTAAAGAGTTGCAGCTGGGCTAGTTATTAAAGCTTAGGAGCAGGCCTGACTTTAACAGCACACAGCTGTAGCCAATAAGAAGAAGAGTGATATAAAATAATGGATTGTTTGGTTGAGGGGAATTGGAGTCAGTTGGCTGCTGTGAGAAGAAAGAGTCAGGGCTTGGAGGAGCTGCCTACAAGAAACATCAAGGAGGTTTGAAACTCTTGCACTAAGGAGACAACAATATGAAACCTTTGCAATATAATGATGATAAGTTTAAAGTGCTATGAGGAGAGTCTTAAGAGGAAAATTAAAAGTCTACATATTTATACTGTTCTTTAACCTACCAGCTCCACTTTCAAGGGCCCATCTACAGGACTCACACACACTATATCTAATTGCCTAGCTGCAGCATATCAAGGAACAACACAGTGTCAGCTTTCCTGGAGTATTTCTGGCTGACCCTAATCTGTAGGACCTGTTTGACTTTGACCTTCATCCAGGCAAATGATTTAATGAAAATAAATATTTTATATGTCTGACATGTCATGCTGTTATTTTTTAAATGCTTTGCTATTTCACTTTCAAAATCAGTCCCACTTATAGTGTGAAATGGAGCGAGCTGGATACGCACCCCGCTGAAGTGCAGAGCCATCCCCGAGGCGACGGCCCCGCAGACGGTGCTGAGCTTGCCCCCGTTCACTGTCAGCCAGTTCTGGTTCGAGGGGGAGCGGTTGAAGTTGTCCTTCAGCTGTGTGGGAAGGGGGATCTCTGGCTCGTCGCAGTACAGCCCACCCCAGTGCTCATCACAGCTGCAAAGAGCAAAACAAATGCACAAATCAGCTGGCAAAGGCTCTGCATGTTATTAAGGTACCATCTCATTCTGCAGAGGGGCATCGTTTACTAGTGCACAACTGGTATGTAGGGGTTTCAAACATCTGGCGTTTTTTAGCTAATGTGAAACAAAAATGACTTTTTTGAAGGTTTCGTACAGTCTATATTCTAGCTTCTATTACAGGGTACATTCCCAAACATAGTAAAAGCAGTGAAATACATTGTGCTTGGATAAATAAACCAATAGAATGTGCCAAACCTAAAAATGTCCTGTTAATGTTAAAGTTCAAGTTTCTGTAAAATTTTAGTAGATGGGTGCTTTCTTATCTTTATATAGTTCTCCTTTTTATTTTTTCCTCTTATAATGTGTCAAAGACTGGATAACAGCTTGGAACTGTGTTCTGCTACAATGAGATTTCACCAGGGATCATGTGTCTTCGTACCTCGGTGTTGTCAGGATAGAGGAGAACACAATAATATGTCTATTCTGCAGTGAAATATATTTCTAAGAAATACAGTCACAGTGCAATCATACAACCATTCTCCCATTTCTGCTGCCATTTGTGGCTGGAAAAAAAGCGATACATCCATCTGGAAGGTATTTCTCTGTTGCCAAGACAGGCAAATCTGGGGGTTTTTGTTTGCTAGCTTTGCAGGACTCTGTGTGGATTGTTATGCAAACAGTTTGAGGATCGAGCCAGTCTGCCTCTCCTGGCAAACCCTACCATGGAGCAGAGTCATCAGACCATCAAGACTCGTCAAAAAGCAAAATCTGGCCTTGTGAAGAACTGGCATACATCCTGCTGAGTGGATATGTCTCACCTTCAGCCCAGGTTCTCTGCACCCTGCACCAGGTTAAGAGCACAGGGATGTGGTGTGAAATCCCTTGGGAACAAGGAGTCAATCCTTAATTGTTCTGCAATTATATCTAATCATCTCAAATGGAGTAAATTAAGCTTGGAACCAATGCTAATTTGTATTAATAGAGATGTTATGGTGTATGCTTGGGCTTGTGTCTTTTTTTTAATGTGAAATGAGAGCATTGGTTGAATTTACATTAACAATATAAAAGAAAAAGTGATTCTCTTTCTAACTTGTGCTGATGTAAGTGACAAAACAGACACCATTATGTTGGTTTAATTATCATTGTAATTAGCTCCATAGAATTAGCCACTCCAAAAAGCACAGGGACAAAGTTGGCAGCATCCATAAAACCAATATGGAAAATCAATAGATGGAGGATAAAGGACTTCCTTAGTCTAAGCAGAGGACAGGTCACTGTGCATCTACTCACATGAAGTGACTTTTATGTGGAGGAAGGGTTTTTTTCCTATCCACTTGCTCCAGGACTGTATGTCTCTAGAGGGCTATGCAAATTCAAGGGGTACCCTCTCCCTACCTGGTGGGAGGGGAATTGATGCAGCAGAGGCAAGGGCAGAGGTGATGCACTGCCACTGAGGAAAGGACTGTTTGCTTTGGACATGGAGCATGGACAGTCAGAGGTCTGGCAGGGCCAACCCCTGCAGTTCCCCTTCTGCTTGTTACTTCTATTCCCAAGTGGACCCAGTGCCCTGCTCTGTTTTAACAGCAAAATCCACCTTCCTTTGTAGAATTATATCACAGTTTTTCCTGCAAATTCATCAGAATGACAGAGGGGGAGTGAAATGCTGCAGCCCTGGGCAGGACAGGGAAGAGATGGCACTCACACACAGTTGTCTTGTGTGCACTTCCCATGGCCACTGCACATGTCTATGCAGCCGTCCCCGATGTAGACGTTATCGATTGCCCACGTTTGCTGCTTGTCAAAAGGAGCAGGCTGGTGCCAGCGGAAACGAGTAGCTTGAGACCTTGGGAGAGAAAGAAAAAACAGAATTCTGTAAGGCAATCTTTATTTTGATTGAAAGGAAATATTAGTCATGAGGCTAGCCTGCTCTTGGGAGATTTGTTGGATACCAGCATGACTCAGGGCTGGCTTCTGAAAATGACAACATCCCTCCAAGAAAAGGGTGCCCAGATTTTGAGAACAGAACAAAGCACAGGTGCTTGGTATCAAGCTGAGATTGTGGAAGGTAGGAAATGGATCACTGGTGAAAGCAAAGCAAGCAGGCTGTGGTTGGTGCAGTGGAGAGGAGGTAGGAAGAAGGTGGTGCTTCCAGTTAGAAGATCAGGCCAGTCAAAACCATGTCCCAGCGCAGATCCAAACCTGAGGGACAGCTTGGAGCTGGATCAAGACAGAATAATCCAAACCCTCCAAGTTTCATCCTGAGCCAGTCAATAAATTGAAGGCAACAAATTTACCTGGCTTTTTCTCAGTGAATTCTCCCAACACTTATGTTAAGAGCAGTTCTAAGGAGTGGGTTTGAGGACAGGTGAGAAGGCCCATGCAGGGCTTGCAGCATGACCCTGGCTCTGCAGTTTCTTCCCTCCTCTCCAACCAGGGCTTGGCTGGAAATGCCAAGAAATTATCTGCAGTGTGATCCTGGCTCTGCTCAGTAAGTTATATTCATTTTGTTGATTAAAATGGGCTCAGCTCCCTATATGTGAATTAAGTGTCTCAGCTCCCAAGACAGATGATGAAAATCTTTCCAAAACAGTCAGGGTACACCAAGTAGTTATTGAGCTCATGCAGGTGTAGACTGTGAGTGAAGAGCTGTGAGGAGAAGAATTTCTGTAACTATGAATTCAAGGTAATCCCTGTTTTGTGGTACAGCACTAGATGGCAGCATTGAACTTTTTGTAGCCTGTTTTCTTTTGAATCTCAAAGAGAAATCAAAATTATTATAAACACACACACACACACACACACAAAAACAACCAAAAAAACCCCACCCAAAACCCCAGAAAAATCTCCAAAAACTATTCGTTGTAAAAATGGATCTCATATGATTAGGTCATTATTCTCCCATGAATTATTTCTTTATGAAAATGTTGCATGAGCTGAATAAATAACTTGTTTCTCCAAAGAGAAACCTACTGCACTAAGCTCAGCTGTTCAGTAAGCAGCATTTTAAAATAAACATAAAAATTGTGAGGAAGTCCTTTCAGAATAAAGACAAGCACCTATATCTTACACTGTGTGCTTTGGTTGGGCACATCACTAACAATTCATGGAGCTGATGCTCCTGTGGGAAGCTTTGTATTTGCATTTACATTTTAAAATCGGCTCCAAGTTAAAAGTAAGTGTCCATGGCATTTTGAGGCCAGAGGTGAGGTAGCACTCTGGAGTACAGGAGCCCTAAGAGGCTGCACAGACATGGGTGGTGAGCACCAGGCCAAGCTACTGACTACACAGACTGCATGTGCCTAAAACATACAGGCATAAACAACTGGAGACACACACCTGCTATTACACAGCTTGAAATAATAAAGCAGCATAAAAATTATATTGCATCAAGACTAAAAGGCCTATTAGCGACACTGTTCTTATCCTAAAGCTCAACATCTCTCTTGCTTATGAGATAAGGTTGTAATAACCTCTCCCATGGAATGCCTGTCTTAATAACTTTGGGAAATTGTATTACTTGAGCCAAAAAATACAATTATGGGATTGGACAGAAGTACAATTTTTGCCTCAGTAGGGCATCAGACTTCTTGTGACATATACTGCTCAAGAAACTCTTCAAAATCACAGTTATTTATAAACCTGAGTTTACCTCAGGTAGTAGCTTCCTTTCAGGTCCAAATTCAGTTGATTTGGAACATCAATCCCAGCCCTGATTTATCCCATTCAACCCCAGAAAGGCTACTCTGAACACAAATTTACAGTCTTTATACAAGAACTGACAGGGTAATGGATTTTTACAGATGATATGTAGCAAAGCTGCACCAAAGAGGAAGCACAGAAAATTAATGCTGGGAAGAAGTTCTAAAAAAGTGCTATTACTTGATGTAACTGCACAGAAGATAGAGTCCAGATGCCCCAAATGATTAGTAACAGACCACAGGCTTTTTCATTACTAATGTCAAAATGTGTGGCAACTGTATAGGCACTTTCAGTACAATTGCTAAAATATAAAGGTCTCTGTTTCCAAACTTGTATGTGCCTTTGGTGGGCGTCTTTCATGACAACCATCTCAAGGCTCTACCTGTGCTTTGATACTTCTGAGCCAGCAGTTAGCTCAGCCTAAGTCTATGTGAGGAGATAAGGCTCAGCAGGAGGAGCAAAGCTGTGGAGTCAAATAATGCTGAGAACCTGCTGCCCTTGCCACCTGTGTTTGCAATTTCTGTAGGACAGAGCTTCATTTACTTATACTTATTTGTTGCTATTTACATGGACCAAACAAAAAGGACACGGTACAATTGCTTAAACTCCATAATGTATCATGACATTATAAATACCTAGTTATGGTTTTAGATTTATTCTGCAGAAATCCAGAGGGGGTTACCTGGTATAGGGAGGCAGAGGCAAAGTAACCCGGGTCCACTTGTTGAAAGTGTCTGAAATGAGAATCCTCTGGAGATGGTACTTGTTGCATTCCACATTAGTGGGAAGACAGTCTTTCAAAATTGGGTGCCAGGTCAACCCAAGGTCCACTGAATATTCCAGTTCAATAGCTAAGGGTGGAAAGGTGGTTAGTTATTTAATTTAGAGACCTATATCCATACGCCTATAATAACGTGCAAACTCCAGACAGTATCACAAGTCTGAACTGCCAAAATAACCACCCAGAACTTTTCAAACCCTTGTGTCAGAAACACAAAGCTACCTCCTTTGGTGGCAGTGCAGGAGGGTGTGTTACATGTTGCTGAGCAGGTATGGCTCAGGTGGGGTCTGCAGCACATCTCCACATCTGCCACCTAACTCAAGGCACCACAGATGAAAACACAGAGCCAACATTAAGTTGCCAGGATTAAATCAAGACAATGTGTGTAGCTGCAGCATGCAAGAAAATGATCTGGCAGCACCATGACCACCAAACTTCGTTTTTCAGGCTTGAAGAGTGAGATTCAGCTGGATGTGATTGCTGTGTAAAGCAGAGCAACACTCAAATTCAAACTTTTGTCTCTGTCACAAGATGGCTTAGTCAGCCTTCCACCCTTCCTGCAGACCAGCTCATTTAATTATTCAGCACAATTTTAATTTGAGTTTGTTAGTCAGTGAGCTTGTTTCCATTCAAACACAGTCTAGCCACATTAAACTAATGTATTCATTTCTCAGTGAAAATCAGCAATTTCATTGTTTTGATGTTTATGGCTTATAAGCTTTTATTATGAAAATTAAAGGTTAGTCAAGCTCACTAAATACTTCAAGTCAAACTTTCATGCAGCCATGAAAATGTAAATAATAATAGGTGCAGAGCTGGTACATGAAGTAAATGTTCCAGCTGCTAGGTACTCTGGCTGAGCTGGCTGTATAAAACATGGAGCATGGTTGCAGTGATAGGGGTGATAAATCTGTGATCTTCTTTTGATTACTAACAGACCCATTTCTTCTACCCTCGTGCACAGGGAATGACCCTTAATCACCCAAGCAGTCCTACTTGATGTTTCAGCAAAGAGGACAGTGCTATAGAAATACAAGGACAAGTAGATACAAACAAGGGTAAGTGAGTTTTTAGTGTTAAATTTCCCTCACCAAAAGAAACACTTTTCTCATCATGACTGGAAGCATGATTAGATAGTGTCCTGCCTAACTTAATATGAAGTTAAGATAATGATAAGGGTTGTAGACAAAGAAACAACCCCCCCCCAACAAAATAAGCATCTGTTTCTTTGCCAGTATATGGCTCAGTCACCAAAATGCATCTAAACTTAGCAGAGATGATCTCAAGATACCACAGTATTCTTAATAAAAAAAGAAAGAAAAATGTTTAGGCATGTAAGTAGCTTCAGATTAGCAAAATCAGAGAAGATAAATCTGGGTCTTCATATAAAACCTTTTTCCATTTTTATATAGAATTGTAGAGGAAAATTCAGCAACCCAGTAAATTAACACATACCACATGATGCACTGTATTCTTGTCCTCATTAAAAACACCTATACCTCAAACCCCTACTCAAAGAGGAAGTGTAAAACAAGCATTAAAAAGCTTGTTTTTAAGAAAAACCTATTTCCCGTGTGCCCTAAAATTCACATAATTTTGAATTTCCATGTGATGTGTATTTGATGTGATGAGTACAGAACATGTTTTTATTCATTTATATATATATGTATATGAATATATGTGTATATACACATATAAAAGCTGTCTGTGCACTCAATAGACATCCTATAAAAAAAGGAAGCTAGGTAATTAAAAATTGCATCATTATGTATACATAAACAGATGTATACACATGTGCCTAGTGTATATGCACACATTTGTACATGGAAACATACAGGTCTACACATATTTATTATTTCATATGGACAATATTTTTGCAGTTGATGCTGCCTTAGCAAGTGTCAGATGTATGTTGGTATAAATGATTTCTTAGATATATGGTTACAAGTGAGATCAGAACTGAGTTACACTGAAAAAGCAAAATCACAAAGCAAGAAACATATGCTGGAACACCCAGCTGCTTATTATTACAGCACCACCCCAAGCAGTGGACATTATCTACTAAATGGATTTTTTGAGTAAGGCAGCTGTTAGTCTTTTTCTGAGATTGATTGAACTGCAACTTAGATGTTCACAGGGAATGATTTACTTGAGTTTATCTTAGGCTTCAGACACCTGGAATAAAAAAGCTGATGTTACAATTTCTAACAGGAACATGCAGCTTTCTTTTGTTTCTCAGCTCTTGTTACGATGAATAATGTAACCAGAAAACAAGTGAACTTTCCCTGCAGTGGAGGAAGAGGAGTGGCAGGGATTACTAAGAAGTCATTACCATAACAGGAATCTGTGACAGAGCAGGAAGCTGCAAAATCTATTTGCAAGAAAGAGTCTTCATTGACAACGATGTCGGTGGTGACGACGTAGCGGGTGCTGGCTTTCTCAATGAACACCAGCGCGTCCCCCGCGGAGCCGCACACCGGCATCTTCGTCCCACCAGGGTGGAGCAGCCACTTCCTGCTGTCCAGCGTGGTGAAATCATCTTCCAGTACGGTATTGCCAGAGATGTTTCCTCCTATAAGAATCTGAAACATTAGGAAAGAAATTGTTATTGAAAAGGAGAAATGTCTAGGAGTCTTCACAAGCATATAAGTGACATAGCAACCCGAGGAAGGAAGATTATACTCTGTGTATTTATTCTGCTGGTCCAAAATTGACAACATTACTTAGTAGAGAATTTAGGCCATGAGAAAGGGGAGTATCTCCTTCCTGTAAAGGAAAGAGATTGGCTCAGCTGTACAAATCTAAAATTCAGGGAGGTGACTTCCAATCTCAATGAAGTAAAACTGCTCACAGAAAAAGTGTTACCAGAAACTAAGTCACTAGCAGAACAATCACTAGGAAAGTGATTGCACTTTCCTAGTGATTGTTCTGCTCTTCTATTATCTGGTGCGCTGCTATCAGATTGTGTCTGCTGATAGAAGTGGGGAAATAGCCTCTGTTTTGTCACTGACTAAAACATCATCGTTTTTCTCTTCAATAGTAAGCAAGATAGAATTATTTTTCATTTCTTATTCTGAATTCAGTTTCTGATTGCTCTGAACAAATATAACTACATTCAATGAAGATATCGAAACAATGAGTGTTTTTTAACTTCTAAACAGAGGGATGGGAAGTAAAATTTTGTAACCACAATATTAAAATGACTGCTCAGGTTTCTCCTAACAATCTGAACTAACTTCTTTAAAAAAGAATAATAAATATTAAAGCAAATTGTACTTGGACAACCAAATGACACTACTTAGAGCATAATCACTTTAGAGGTAAATCATTTGCGATTTTTACCAAGTCATACAAAGTAATATAATAATCTTTATAACAGAAAATCCCAATATGAAAATTTATTTTCATAAAATTGATATTGATATTCACAAGATTGATATTTTTCTATAGGCTTTTTCTATTACATAATACCAAGCCAATTACAGATTTGGATACATTTTAAATGAAGGTTTTTGAAGTTTGAAATCAGACTTGCATTCTGTGTGGTAAGGCGTCCTGCAATGTGAACCTGAGGCTCTACACACGTGTAAAATACTTTCCTAGAATCAAAATTCCAGGAAATTCATGGAGCAATCAGTGCTCCATGGAAATGGCGCATTAAAACCATGAGTTCATCAAACAGCAATTGTGCTCTAAATATCTTTTTACTAAGCATTTTTGCTTGTCTCAGTGAAACGATACATGCCAGAAAAAGGGAAACATTAGGACTGAATCCAGTCTAAGACTGTGTTAAAAGAAGAACCACCCACAGGGATTGCTCACCTGGTCGATGACCCAGGGGCTGTAGAAATGCCCATTCTCGGATGGCTGCCACCAGCGAAGCCGGGTGGAGCTGGAACGAGCCTTCAGGGGAACCTCCAGGGCAATGTAGCGTCCCACGTTGCTGGAGTTGCTGAAGAGGAACTCCTGGAGAAGGCTCCATGTGAGGCCCCCATTGAGTGAATACTGCAGCAGCACAGGCTGGCTCCTGGGGTCAGGCACCCCCTTGCCACATCCCAGTCTCATGAAGAACTGCACAAATCTAACAGGAAAAATCTTGCCACTCACCAGAAAGATCTATTTTCAAACAACATCCTACACAGCAAACCAGAGAGCCTTGGAGTTTGTCTACTGACTAGCTCTGTATTTTCTAGCTCTTTTTAAGAGCCATCTTTAGGAGATCTTATGATTTCCTTTCCAAAGCTTCTAGAATATAACTAGACAGACAGGTGGTATGACAAAAATTCATTTTGCCTGTGTGGTAGTTTGCCAGGCATAAGAGGCTGAACAAAGCTGGTCATTTATGTTTTCAGCTTTTGTCTGCACAGCAGATGGTGTTGCAAGTATCAGAAACATAATCCTGGGTGAAATTTTTATCCCTGTATCCCATGAGTACAGATTTTAGTGGCAGAAAAGCAACTGTGCTCTAAGTAGATCATAATTTGCTACGAATTTGCTGAAATGCTTAAATTCAAAATAAGCATCCCAGTTTTCCACTGGCATAAACCAGAGAAAATCTGGACGGTAGAACAAAGCACATTTCACTTTCAGGGATCATTTTGTCCATTTTGTCAGCCTGGGAAATTTGTCTAAATTACAGCGTTTAAATGTGCTGGCTTCCCTGAAGCCAGCCCCAGCCACCCAGGGACAGCAGTGCTTTCATCCCCCAGTTAATTGGCTTCTCCAAAGCTGCACAATGGACTTGTATCAAACTGCGAAATCCCTCCCGTCAGCTGATGCTCACAAATAGCTCCACTGTGCTCTTGGAGTGGGGGGAGCCATGCTGTAATGATATTTACTTACTGGGCTTGCAGGGATATTACAAGTATTAATTCATGTTTGCACAGCTTTTGCACAGCTTTGGAGTGTTTTATCTGTACTAATTATTATTGCGTTAGTGCTGCCCGGCTCACGGTTAAATAAAATGGCGCAAAAGAAGTTTTATATCAAAAATCTTGTTCTGGTTTGATCTGCAGGTAGATCTGCTGGGAGTAGAGGCTGCAGAGATGCTGGGCAGACAAAGCTCCAATAAAATGCCAGACTTACAAGTCAATTAATTCTAGTCCTCACTGCGACTCACAGTTTCCCTTGCTACTAGATAAAGCTGCTTTTGCTATAGATTATATCCACCTCCATGTCCCAGACATAACATATTGCTTGTGCTGTAAAGGAGCACTGGGTACCCTCATGGATCAACATATCAAATGTAATGGATTTGCTTCAGTGCTGGCAAGTCTTTCTGCCTCCTCAGATTTACTCCAACATTCGCCACATAATTCAAAGGAAATAAACCCAGGTGACCTTGTCTCTGTGGCACCTGATTTCTTTGCATTGCTATTCTTACATCTCAGATTTTACTAATGTAGTAATTACCCACCCAAATATAAGTAACACTATTTTTAAATATCTCCTTATCCCAAAGATATTTTGCAAAGGCTCTGCCTATTTTGAAAAGCAAAGTGTTTTCTGTAAATCTAGTAACACTCAAATGTGTGGATGTTCTTCTAGCAATTCAGAATTGAAAGGGATTTGATCAGCTGTGATACCTAAAATATTCTCTCCTTACTGATATTTCATGTGGTGCAGTTTCAGCTACCAGTATCACCATGATGGTGATAAACTGTCCCCTGTGTTAAATTCTTTAAGACACAAATGTGATGGCAGTGGATTTCAGGGTCCACTTGATTTAAATGCCCAGGTGCTGAGTGTGGCTTGCAGCACTGACAGACATGGCTGCTTGCCTGTGCTCTTCAGGGGATCTCCTCATAAAGAAAAGGGAAGTTTTAATGTGACTACCGAGTCTAGCATCCTTAAAAAAATGGTTGTTCTCATCACTTCTGGCATAAATTGAAACCTCTCCCCAAGTCCTGTGTGGAACTTGGCACATCTGTGTCAAAGCCAGATCTGTTGTGCTTTGCAGGTGGTTGACAAAGTCAGTCTGCAAATGTAGAAAAGCCCACTGCAATTGCTTTAGGTTGCAAAAGAGCAGCTCCCAGCAATGCCACTGCAGTGTGCCTTGCTGTTCAGAAAGAACATACAGTTATTTATTGATAACTGTTATTTTTCATAATCATATATACAAGAAATTGTGTTCAGCCTTGTTTTCCTAAGACAGAAGTAATTTATCTCCATATAACACCTTGAGGTCAATATTTGCAAATCCAGCTACAGACCATCATGGAGAAGAGACAAATAAATTATGGTTCTTTGAACATGAGCAATAAGGACAACATAATTTAGTTAAATTATGGAGCAACTTACAAGACCTTTTGTATCTTTTGTTAAACAATCTTCTAATTTCAGAGTCATCTAGGAATCAAATTAGTGTGGAGTATTGGGGTTTATTTTTACCAAGCTCTGAAAAAAGTTTGCTGTGAGGAATCTTACAAATTACAGGGGTCCTTAATATTACAAATCAATGAGGCTTAGCTAAGTGCTGATCTAGAACCTACACTGGTTAGATAATAGGCCTTTCTACTGACCATGAGTCTTTACAATTAAACCATCATTTCAAGCTTCAGTACCAATGCTGACAGGTAAAAAGTAGATAAAATGCCTGTTAAAAAGTTTCCCACAGAACATCAGAAAGAAACAGGGTGTTTATAAGAGACCAGTGAAAAAGTCTTGGAGGAAATGCAGTCTCCCCAAAGTAGTAATACAAGAATATCAGCTAAAATACAGAACAAATTAGAAAACAATGCCTATTTGTTAGCATGCTCACAATTGGGATGGAGTTTATTATTAGTATAAATTTTTTTAATATCTTGCTTAGCATGTCTCACTCATCGCATGTCTCTTCTGTAGGCTGTAAAGATACACCATAAACTGTAAATACACTAAAAATATTTGGTTTTCAATAGCTGGTGACAGCTTGATGGGAATTTCTCAGTGAATTATTGGAAACAAATGTGCACAATAAGTAAAAAAACAAGCTTCAGAAATGAAAGAATTATGAGATGACAAATATAAGAATTATACTTTCAGCAGATACTCCTGTTTCAGTAATGGCTCATAATACACCAGACTGTAAGAAAAGCAGAGCATTTCTCTGCAAACAAAAGCTTGCATCAACTACTGAATGTGTGGCATCAGCTTCTGGAATTCTTATTTAAGGGGAAAAAAGCAACATTTAAATGCTTAATGCAATGGTTAAAGTTCAATTTAAATTTAATTTATCATGGTGACAGTGGTTAAAACGGAGCATTTGCTAGTGTGAGTACCACAGAAGATGTCAGCTTGCTTTTGCTAGAGAAACATCACATATGTATCATTCTTCAGTATAGCATTTCCTGAATGAAATCCTGAAAGAACTTTTGAAAGGTGTTACCTGGCTTGTGACAAATCTAGGTCTCGAGTCATCAGCATACGTAAACCTTCTTCGTTAAAGAAAAGGTTGTTTCCTCCAGACATGGTACCACATTTCCTTGATGGCTTTCCACCACTCACAAGGAGGAATCTATCCGACTCCAGCTGACCTGAATACACAGTGAATACATATTTATGATTTACTCTGAAGTGCTCCTGCTGCAAGAGTGCTACTTCCAGAGGAAGAGACATAAATTAAAAATCCCACGCTGACGGAGAAATATTCAGTGTTTCCAATGCCATGTATTCTAGAAAGCTGACACAAACCAAAACAAAATAAACCCAGAAGTATGAGATCTGGGATCTTTGTCTCCAGTTATTCACAAGGGTTTTCACCTTTCCTCATTTATCTTAAGGTAACAACAACATACTTGGGTCTATAAAGAAACTTTGGGTTCCAAAGTGGTAGCATGCAATCAAGGGCTGGCAAAATTGAAAATGAGCAGCAGCAGCTGTGAAGGGATGGGTTTGGTTCACAGGTGCTGTTTTATGAAAACACGCTCCTCTTGCTGTGCTTGCTAGCGGGGGAAGCCTCAGAGGGGTTTCAGAGTTGTATGCAGGGATGCTGTGTGCACCCAGGCATACAGGAGGGTTTGAGCTCCCCCCTGCCTTCCCTCTCTTGGGGTCTGCTGTGGCTGCTGAGCACTGGCTCCCACTACTGAGACACTTGGTCTGCTCTGAAACCATGGTTGCTGTAGTAGGGCGAGTCAGATTTCCCTTGTAGTGAGAAATGACATGACCTTAAAGCCCTCTGCTGTTTGCCTCACTTGCAAATGCTCTGTCTATGCTACCATCAAAACTACCATCAAAACATTATTTACTTCCAAGATTATTTTCTACATGTAGAGTTTCAGGAAGTTCTCTTTCAATGAAGATTTTGTAATCCAGCATTAACAGCGCATCAGGCATTCACAAGTGGCACTTGCAAACGGCATCTGAACTACTTGGTTCATGGGAATACCCCCATGGCATAAATTCTAACCAGAAGCATGCAGAGGTGAGCAAGGCTGTTCTGTTTAACCCCTTGAACCCTGGGTTGCACTGAGATGGACAGGCAGTATTCAGAGGCCCCCTCCCAAGAGAGATACCTTCGAAGTCATCCTTGAGGAAGTCAGCGTTCTTGGTGCTGATTTTGCAGGTTGGCCCCGAGTAGCCGGGGTCGCAGATGCACCTGGTGCCGTTGATGCAGCTGCCGTGCCCGTTGCACATCTCCTCACACTGGGGACCAATGTACACGTTGTCAATGGCCCAGGTCACAGGCTGGGACCCAGCAGGGTAAAATCCTTGGTACCACCTGAACCTCGCCAGCCTGAAAATGGCATAAAGTGTACTTATTTTAAATTATAGTTCCATCTTTTTTTTTTTTTTTGTATTCCACACATATACCATTATATGCACATATATATTATTCTTATTATTCTTTCTGTCAGAACTGGCTTGATAAATATGTTAATTCTAGAAACTGACTGCTAGATCTAATTCCTTCAGTACTTCATGCATCTTTATGTTGACATTCAACCCAAGTACTGACAGAAATAAAAATAACACTATTCATTAGCTGTAATCTCAAAACTGAATGACAGGCATGATTTTCAAAATTTAAAATCCAGCTACTCTTAACTCCATCATTCATGGGGAAGATCAATGGCCATGGTCTGGTGGATTCCCTTCTGCTTTGGTGTACAGTGTGTGAGTCAGACATGGCCACTTTCACCCTCTCCTGGAGAGTGAGATTCTAATTCATGCTTCCATTGTGCCCCCAGCGAGACCACCTGTAGGGGTGGAGTGGGAGGATCTCACCCTCAATTACCCAGAAAGGAAACATGATCTGTCATGTCACCCGGTATTCAGCTTGCTTTCGGGCAGCTTAATCTTAAACCAGGCTGATATTGCAAGTTGTTAATTTAAACTATGTTCTCCTTTGGGTGCTGTCCTGTCATTTTTCATTCATCTCCTAAGTGCTACTTGCATCAATGCTGCATATAAAAAGGAACCAACTGGGGAAGGAGGGAAAACAAATTGAGATGAGGAAAATACTTGAGAGACTAATTTTATTCCCAGTTGAGAAAACGTTTTAAGGGAGGAAGGAAACCAGAAGATTGAGAAGGGAGAAGCACTTAATTGCCTTGTGTGTTTAATGTGTCTTGTTAAAGACATCTAAATTCAGCAGGCAAATCAATTCCATAGGTAATTGTAACTGACAAATTTTTTTCCTTGATTTGCTAAAAAGAAATTTTTGTGAGGGGATTTAGGTAACAACCTAAAATAATTGATGGGTGTGGACACTACTAAGTGTCACAAGAAAGATGCACAAGAACCAGAGTTCTGCTGGAAGTCAAAATCATTGACTTTAGTGTGCCCTGAAGGGAAGGACACAAGTGTGAGGCTGGAGGTGTGTTAAGCTCCTTTTGAGAGTAGACCTCTGCCCCACAGGCTGGATTTTTTTTTCTTGAGACAAGTCAGCTCCTTCTCTCAGGGTCACTCCTGGTGAGGATGAACCATGACTTGTGTCTGGAGCAGAGAGTGAACCATTGCTTATTTGGGGTTTTGTCTCTGGCTCAACAGGCCCTGGACCTTTCCTTCAGGACATAACTGGAATACTAATTATTACTTACAGCTGCCTGCTGAGAACATATATTAATTTCTAAAATTACATATGTAGTGGAAATAAAATGTCTTCATCCTCAGTTAAAATATAAAACTCTGCACATGGGGAATGGAAAGGCTGGGGGATTTTTTTAGAATTACACAATGAGGAAGGTTTGGATTTTTTTCTTGTTATTCCAGTAGATTCTGGTGGAGAAATCCCCCTTCAGCCCTCTGGCCCAGTGATTTAATGCACTGCATGTAAACTACTCTGCACTGCTGGGCTTGGCTGGCTGTCAGCCATGGGCTCCTGGCCTGGTGTGTTGGGGAAGAAATAGGAAGGAAAACAGGATAGAAGCACTCAGGAATGGGGGACTAAATCAAAATCCTGGAAGGTTTAAATGAGTTAGGAGTCTGCACAGTCAAAATTTTTATTTGGAGGGATGCATTGATGGTTGGCTAAAGGGTAAAAAAATTCTTTTGCTCAAAACCAGGAAGTACAAGTGAGCTGCTGAAAGAGATGGTTACCTATTACATGCTTGAAATGTTAACTGTCATAAACCAGAAAACTCAAGTTTAAAATTTAAACATTTCCTTAAATTATTAAACAATCAGTCTTTCCAAACTTGGTTCTTATTCCTTATATAGGTCTTTTCATACTTTCAGAGCACATATGGGGTCATTTATTTAGTGGAGGACCCATTGACTGCAGTAGTTTCACAAATACTCAGTCTCGTATCTGCATAGATTCATAAAGTCTCATAGTTGCATAGCTCATTTTCATTCATACATGCTACAGTTTAATCATTAATGGTGTGAGCTTTTACATAAAGTGAGTTGATGCTAGATGACAGTTATTCCTGAAAAAGTAAACAGTAGTCTTTTTACTTGAAAAGTTACATATTACTGTGCCTGCTAGCACATATTGTTTTTCTATGCTGTGTTATCATCCAGCCTGATTGACTGAGACATTATTTAGATCAGACCATTTCTTCACACTGAAGTAGAATCAAGCTTATACTAGCTCACATTTTACTGCATTTTCTTATGAAGCTCAAATTTCATGCAAGAACATCATCAGTGAATTCAAATGGCTGATGCAGTTCTGCAAAGAACACTCAGAGTATGCTAAGAACAGTCAGCTTTGTGTTAATTTCAACAAGCAACTCTCTTCTATTAAATTATCACTAATTAAATAGAAGGTAATAGGAAGTTGCCTGTGGTTATTCTACATCAGCATTAGGCACAATATGATTTGGGGAATCACCTGAACACTAGCTAACATTCAGGGCAAAAAGCAGAGAAAAATTGGTCATTTGGTCTGCTCTAGTGCTGCAGTTTTTATTCACCACCCTTGTGCTGGGTGAAAACCAGAAATAAAAGCAAAGCAACGAGCAGCTGGGCAGGAACAGGAGCTGGACACTTACCCACAGAGGTGCAGCTTTCCAAAGTGAATGACCTCCCTCCTCCAGCCCTGGGTAGTGCCTGCGTAGTAAGTGCTGCTGGGGTGATGCTCAGTGGAGCAGAGGGAGCTGAGGTGGCTGCTGCTGCTGTAGCACAGGGGCAGCAGCAGGTGCCAGGTGGCCCCCAGGTCTCGTGAGAACTCCAGCTTCACTGGGTCAGCAGAGGAGCTGTCAGTGGTGCAGCCAATATTGATCTGGGGGCCAAGGCATCAAACACAGAAGGTGACACAGGGCAGACTGTGGCACTCCCAATCATTCTTCTGCCTCCCCCATTTGGTATGGTATTTGTTTAGCTCAGCAAAATGGTGATTTGGGAACCACTTAACAACAGGGATGATGCACTCAGGACAGGCACATGAACAGGAACTCTTGCACATTGCTCTCCTGTCCAGGAGTATATCACACCATGGGTTATGATAAAATGAATGTGATAAGAATTCCCCAATAACTTCTACCTAGAGAAAACCAAAGTTAGAAAGGATAGCTGCTAACATTGCTGGAGTAAATGCACCAGCTCTTGCAGTCCTCTGGCAGGTACTGAAGTAATCACAGCATCAAGAAAATATGCATTATTAAAAGCAGAAATATTAAAAAAAAAGTTAAGTGAAGCATTAACTTTTTGTTAATGCTGAGCTGTTAATTGCTGAGCTGCACTATGATACTCTTTTATGTTAAATATGAAAAAAAACCCCCAAAATTTATCACCTCAATATATTCAGCTTTACACTCACTATCTATTTGTTCATGTAAAATGGCAAACCCTAGAGCATCATAGCTGGACTGCATTTAGATTCAATGTCTTAGTTTGGTAGTGTCAGACTTCTCAGGGTGTGCTCACAAGATTCCTGATGTAAAGAACAGTAGAAAAGGCAGAACATGAAAACCAGTTCTACTACTAAAAAACCACAGACTGTTCAATACAGAATCTGAGACAGTGCAAGTTAGTTTGTTTTCCCGTTACACTGATATTTAGATCTTCGTATAATTTCAAATTGCTTTTGTAAAAGAAGACAAATTAGTTCTTTACAGAATGACTGTCATATAAAATAAGATGTACTGTACTTAGCACTCAACAAATAAAAACCAATTGCTGATTGCAAAGCCTGCATTAAAACTATGTAACATTTTAATATTTTTATATATCTTTTTAGCAAAAAAAGTGTCTCTGTAGCATTCTATTCTGTTAAGAAAATCTATTTGTTTCTAAAACACAGTAATGCTTAGAATTGTGCATGAATGTTGAAAGTGTATCCTACATTGAATTTCCTTCATCACTCTTCAGTGCACATGAGTCCCATCAAGCTACATTTGACTAGAAGGGTTGTCTACTCATCTGGAAGCTTAGAGAGATGCTTGACCCAATACAGGTTTTGACTCTTGAGACACAGAGAGAAACTACTGCATTATGCATAACTCCTTCATTTACACTAATGTTCTCAAAAACGTGAGCTCGAAATGATGTTCTTACCACATATGGAAGTAAACATGTAGATTTTATGAGTTAATGCTATCAAGGCTTATGAATATCTTAAAGTCACCTCAAACATTTTTGTTCTACAGGCTGTAATCTATATTTTAAAAGAGGAAATGGTTTGCATTCAATAATTTATGAATTAGTTGCATGACAAATTGAAGAGTGCATGAGTACACAGCTAAACCTAATTTTCTTGGAAAACCCTTAGTATAATTTTAGTAATTTTTATAAACTCCTATCATTTGCTGATTATTATGTAGCTCATATTAATGCAACAATATGCCACATTGCTGTTAAAAGCAGCCTGGTAACTCTGGCATGGCAATTTATGTGCCAGATTATTTTCCAGTTTCTTAATGACAATATAATGACCTCTCTAAACTAATAAATACTAACTGGTTACTCCCATCAATAGCTGCCCCAGGCAATGCACAGTTTAGATTCTAGGATAAGTCAGAAACACGGTTTAGTTTGGACTCTGTGCTGTCACTGAGGTACCTGTTTCCACTGAGAGTATGAAACACAAAAATATGATCCTTATTTGTGAACTTTCTTTAAAAAAGAAAATGGGATGACTTCAGGCCACAATAGCCAAAAACCAACTTCATCTAGAGCAGCTATGATATGGGCAGAAGGAAGGACAGCAGAAGCTTGTCTTTGAGAGAGTACAACAGTGCAGTTAAGCCAGCAGGTGGGAAAAATTATTTTTTACTGTCACAGATGAAGTTGTAGCTCTCCACTGGTGAGCATGTAGAAGTGCTGCACTCTTACCTGGAGCAGGCTGTGAAGTGGCAATTTGTACTCTCACTATATTTTGCTCATCCTCTTGCCTGCAGTAGTGACTCTCCAATGCATAGGACATGGACTTTAATGCTATCAGTGCAAGTATATAGGCATGGACAAACTAGTAATTCAGGCAAGAAAGTGGAAAACTTTGAGGCAGAAATTTCCCTTATCTATGTATTAAAAGCATCATGATACATTCACATGAGGGAGAGTAATGTCAAATCAATTAGAGGGGAAATTGGAAATTTCAATTAGAGGGGAAATAGGTTTCTCTATTTGGCAATCAGAACAGCTGGGCAAATTCACCAGGGCAGAATATAGAAGAACATGAAGCAAAAGGCAAAATAACTTTCTGAGGACAAGTACCTCAAATTGGATGATAGTATTTTCATTCACACTCAGGTCCCTTGTGGTAATGGAGTGCTCTCCAACTTCATTTGAAACAAACACCATAGCTGAATCTTCTTCCCTAAAAATCAAGGAGAGGAGTGCTTTAGACTCACTTTACAAAGTTACTTCTTTCTATTGTATTGCTGAGAGAATCTTACGGAGCTCTTTTAGATGAATATGGGCAATAAAGCCCAATGTTTCCACCAGGATAGAAAAACCAGTTGTCCTCTTTAGGACCGAAGTCAAAGGTATCCAAAAGGATAATGGGATTCTTCAGGTTATTTCCATCAATAATGAAGTCATCAATAATCCAGATTTCTTCTTTTTTGCCTACAAAGAAAATGGAAATATTTCTATTAAGATCTAATATTAATATTATTAGAGAGCAGAACAGCAGCCAGTATTTATGGATTATGTGAAGAGGAGGGTGCTAAAAGTGTGGGATCACTATTTTCACTTTCCATGAAAATAGTTTCCATACTGCTTTCCAGCTTGACCTTATGGAATTAACTTATTCCCTAAAATTTATAGAAGTCACAGCTAAACAGTGAAAAGCAATGGGTGTTGAACAATTATCTTCTATTTAAATCATATTTACTTTGAAATTCTGTCATTGTCTTCTTCAATTAAGAGTCATCTAAAAGAGTAGTTGCTACACAGTCAAAGCAGCCTGAAAGTGTAATTTCATTCTACATCCTTGCACTCAGCAGCTTGCGTGTCCCTGGGAGGAGTTATTCCATGGAGAAGGAAACTCTGGAACTCCTTCTCTCCAATGGGTTATGTATTCATATACGTCAGAAAATTGGTATTCTCAAACTGAAGAGGAAGGATTAAATTGACAGATCTTCTGGGTAGTGTTTTTTTCATTTATCTAGAAGTGTTTGAGTTCATCAGAGGAAAGTTTAAATAATTGTTTTAGGCAGGACACATCAGAAAAATGAACTGAAACAGGATTGTCAGGACCAGATTTGAATTTCCTTTTTTGTGTTAGGGCTGTGCTAGGAATTTGCCTACATGGAACAAACTGTTGCTGAATCACCATGTCTAAATGATTGCTGGAATTCTTTAGAGCTGTTAATGTCAGTTTCTGCTTGAAACTGTGCTCAGAGTAACTGAGAGCAGAGAAGAGCTTCCTTCAGCTGGCACATCTCCTGTAATCAGGAGGAAGGAGCTGTGTTCCTCTTGTGGTTTTCCAGTCCTTTACAATTTAATCAAAAGATTAACTGCTCACTACATACTCTTTCTAAATGGGTTTTTAATGCCTAGTTAATTCTGAGTAAGGTAGGCCCAGTTCCCATTTACACTTGGGACACTTTTGTATAATTGGAGCATCCTAATGGGGCCTCAGTGTGAGTGAGAATCATGCCCATTAAAAATAATGAGAAGAACCTGAGTGAAGTTAATTTTATTGGTGTTTCTTGATCTCCCACTCCCTCCAGGGCCAAAGCTGATGCTTTTCTGCACACAGTCCAGGGATATCAGGTGAAGGTACTTCACTTTAAAGCATTAAACCAAATGCTTTTTAAGAACAGTAAACATAATCCTGCAGTAATTCTAATTGCAGGAGTTCAAACACAAAACCCCCATGATTTAAGAGTCTCTCTAATTGTTCAGTTCAAGAAATGCACTCTCTTAGAGAGGCTGAGCTGTGCAAACAGGGACCTGGCCTCTCAGGGGTGTGCCTTTTCCTCACCATTGTTGTAGGGCTGCCAGAGCCTGAAGCGCGTTGCGTTGCTTTGGGCTGCATAGGGCAGAGGGACGTTGATAAAGAGCACATCTGTAGTCTGGGTGAAGTAAAACTCGTCTATCAGGTGCCAAGTGATGCCACCATTGACAGAATATTGCAGCAGGATGGAATGAGACCTCTCAGGGGTGCCTGGAGCATAAATGACATGGGTTTATGTTCATTGCAATCCAGTAAGTTCAAGCAAGTATAAATGAAATTATGCTGCTCTGACGTCCACTACAAGTATGGGTTCCTTTAACAACAGCTTTAGTTATTGAGATGTTATATACACATTGTACACATATGACTTTCTGAGCTTTCCCTTGCTTGTTTGTCTGCAAAATGCAAACAAAACAGGGTCCAAATTTACACTACTGTTCATTATACATATGACCATAGTTTGTTACTTAGATAAGAAGATATCTCACTGTTATACTTTTTGAGATTAGAATGCACCAGCTCCTTCTACTACAAACATATACCAGTAATACAGCAAATATTTATTTGCTTGTTTTGTCCAGCTACAAGACATTATCATCACCATCTGTAGTACCCAAAATAAAGACTCAGTCCCTATCCTCATAAATTGATGAGTCTGTGGCTCTCACTGCAGACACTGGGATCAGGATATTCATGCCCAGAAATAACATAATTGATGGAGAGCACTGAGGATATTTATTAGCATGTTTTAACAACAACAAAGCAATATTCTGTGCTTTAAACTGGGCCTAAAAGTCAGTGGAACTGACAGTAAAATTTGCATTTTCTAACTACCAGCTCCTCCTATTTTTTTTACTTAGAGCTTTAAAGAGTAAAAAACAAAAGCTCTTTACAGCCCTAGTTATTAACACATGCTAATTAGAGCCCAGCTCTCATTTTTGATGCTGGTTGCCATACACAAGCTCAGTCCCCAGCCTGTATTTGGCCTGTGCCTAACTTGCTGTCCAGGAATACCAGTGTCCAAGTGATGGCATCTCTGAACTGAGGTCTCACTCAGACAAATTTACACTCTCTGCTCCCTTCATGGTGCAGCACAGTCATGGCATGTCCCCAAAAACTCAGTCAGGAGCCAGCAGAAGGAAAGGACTAAGGGACAGCTTCTTCATCCCTGACTCACTGTGTGTTACTGTGCAAGCTTTTCCCATGTTTCCCATGTTAAATGAAGCACATTTGCTGAAACCAAGTGCCTGGTGCAGATGCTCCTGCTCCCCTCTGCTCCAGTGCTAAGTATTCAACTGCTGTGGAGCAGAGCAGGGAGGAGCTGTTTGCAGTCAGGAGCTGATTTCAGCTTATCTGTGGCAATTAACAGTAAACAACACACTGCTTTTAACACTCACAGCTGAGAGATATGCCCAGCCATATCAACTTGTATTCAACATTAGGGGGCTTGTTGGGACCAAGTCCTGGATCCACCAGTAGTGCTAACAAGTAATACAGATTCAATAAGGAGCAATTTCTCCTGGGGTTTCATGGTCTCACTCCTTGTGGATCAAGGGTCAAAATCCAAGCTTGAACCTTTGGCTACTCCTGCCTTTGGAGCAATATTTTTACTCACTTTATTTTAAAATATTTTTATCAATGATCATATGAAGAAATATTACCAAGGCATAATTTTGTAAAAGAAGTCTTCACAAAGACTTCGTTTATAAACATGGAATATTTGGCATGTTATCATTTTGGGGGATGTTATGTTTTTGGCTATTACAGTTTTCTCTCTTTTTATAAAGTACTAAACCCAGTAATAAATAGCCCAATATATATGATTAAATGCCCATTAAAGAAAATCAATAATAATTCACAAAGAGCTATATTTTCACTCATCCATACACAGATTTGACTAACACACTTATTTAGGAAGAAAGAGACAGTTCCAAACTATTTTCAGGCTGTTGGTAAATGTTGAGTCAGTTAGGGTCCAGTCCCAGAGCACTGAGCTTACCACAGAAACTATGGACATCTTCCTTACACCAGAGTGAGAGGAGTTTTTCAACATTCAGAGTTCAGCCTGAAAGTGCCAATTCTACCAGAAAATTTGGGGAAAACTTCTGAAATTGCATGGGAGTGGCTCAAACCTTCAAGCAGTTTAGTGGTTCTCCATCATGTCACTCCAGACTTGGATATAATTATTTTTTAAAGCCAAGGATGGCAAGGCCTTGGAGCAGGGTAAGACTGAATATAATTGGCTTAAAAGTCCTTGTACTGGAGGAACTGTCACAGGTTATTTACAACAACGTGTAAAACTTATATTGCAAAGTCTGACTATTCTTTATATCAATTAAATAGAATTATGGACTTTCAGTTATCTCTAAGATACCTGCTAGGCAGTCAAATGGTAAGAGATTTTAATGCAGTGGACTGAAGCTAGTAAATGAAAAACACTGTAGTTGACTATTAGTCCCTTAAGTAATTTACTGTAGGCACAATTTTATTACATAAAAAAATCGGACAAATAATTTTTCCCCAACATAATGGGAAATCTCTACAAAACCTTGAGCCCTTTTGTTTCTTTTCTGCCCAAAGACTTTACTGGCTGTGCTATTTTTGGTGATACTACAGTCTACTTTTTCCTTAGGAACTGCACAGACAGCCATGTAGGCTGGGAGCAAGGCAGGGATGATGCAAAATTTGAAACAAGCTCCCATATAATCTACCATAAACTGTTGATCACTACCATACACTGAAGTTGAAAATATCAATCTGTATTCTTTTCTGGGTTGCTACTATGTACTAATAAAGCTAGAGAAGTGATAGTAAATCAACGATGATCTTACCTTTGGCAATAAATTTAAATGAAAACTGGATGTACACTGTATTAGTGCAGTCTAGATCTCTTGACACAAGCATTCTCAGTCCTTCCTGCAAATACAGAATATACAATGTCAGTTCTCATTATTGAGTGTGTCCTGCAGCTTACTGTTGCTTGGCTGTTGTCTGCTTCTGCCTGCTGGTGGCAGCAAGAGGGGAAACTCTCTGTTCCACACCTTTTCCCAGGCAGAAAATGGGGACAGTGACAGCCTTGGTACAGTGAGCCAGGGGATGACAGAGGCACAACTACATGGTCAGGTACAGGCACAGTTACAGCTCATTCAGTTTGTGCTCTGAACCCCTGGGGTGTGATTGGATCTCCCAGCACTGAATTAGACATTGAGTCCAAGCTACTGCACTCATTTTTTGTGCAAACTGTACAGTTGCCAGGCACCCTAATTTCCAGGCAGGGACAGTCCTCTCTTGGAGTTATTATCTATATCTCAAAACATATTTTGTACAAATATCCTCTTCTGGGGAAATTTGTAAGGAAAGGAAGCACACAGGAAACCTCATAGGGATCCTGAGTCCCTGTTGAGTTTGACTGGTGAGCTCGCTGCTGTGTGGATCCTGGGGCCAGAGCCAGTCCCTGTTCTGCAGAGATCTGGCAAAAACCATCTCTCAGAGCTTCCCTCTTTCTCAAACCCATTCCCCCAGGGGAACAATCTGCAGGAACAAGCAATGCAAATTTTAGACAACTCACATCTTGTGATTTGGGATTGAAATAATCTAAAGAGGTTGAACTGGAGTCAAGCTTTTGCAAATAAATATTTCAAAGAACTAATTGGTACACCAAACATTACTTAACTTCTCTTTTTGGGGGGCACCTGAGTTCACAGTGTCAAATGAAGACTTGTGTGAGCTGAGAATTTGTGTGCTTGTGAACAAAAGTCTATTATTCATTTTGTTAAGAACAGAAAAATTCAGAAAAAATATTTCCTGGCCTTTTGAAATCTGCAGTCAACAAAAATAAGTCTTAAAGAACTAGAAGACATCAAATGATAGAATTGACTAAAATACTGGCAAACTACATAAACATTGATGACACAGACTACAGCCCTGACTAATTTGTATTATTCAAAATACTAAAGAGCCAATCAGGAAACTTCAAGATAATCATAATGTGTGCCATATTTCCAAATAGTTCACCTCAAGAATCTCAGTGTAGAATTTCATTATTTTCCTCTGGTGGTCAAGGAGGAGTTTATACCACAAACAAAATAATACACAACCAAGAGATGAAACCCATTTGTTCATAAAAAAACAACTGTGGAAAACATGGTGCATGTTTAGGGTAGGAAAAGACAAGAAAAATGAAAATGTCAAATTCTAGCTAAAAGACTTCAATATAAACATATGGGGCTAACAAGAGAAAATTTACTTTCTGTTTTTGATTCTACTGGTTTTCATTAATATTTTTTTCAATGTAAGTAATCTCTGACCCCTTTGAAAATGAGAGCTGTTCCAGACTTGATGGTGTCACCATTCAGGTTTCCCCTCTCAGCACCGTAGACTTCAGGCCAAAGGTCTGGATGCAAGTTACCATTGAAATCATCCTTCAGGACAGATGGCAGAGGAAGGACAGGGACACAGTAAGGACCTCCAAACCCTCTGTCACACCTAGCAACACATTGGGAAGAAAAGGAATTATCCATCTGTCCTGGATAAAACATATCCTTTCCATGAAGCAGCTTAAGCAGTTTCCTACTCACATGCAATGGCCTGAATCACAGATGCCGTGCCCTGAGCACATCCAGGGGCATCCTGTAGCCAGGACCACATTATCAATGGCCCAAGAATCTACTCCAGAGGCATAGTTGTACTGAATCCATCTGAACCGTGTTCTGGGAGAGCTGTTAAAAACAAAGGAAATCTATTTCAGGATTCAAAATTCTGATCCACAAAGAAAATCCCACAGACTTCCAAAGAAAAGCAGATTAATAAGCATGACCCACTTATTTTGAAAAGATTCATATTCTAGTGGAAACTGGACGTTTAAATTTCTCAGGTTAGTCTTTTAGGCAAAATTCCAGCATATTCTAAAGAAAGGGGCCCAAAGTGATAATCAAGAATGAACATTGCTGAGACACTTGCTGATCAACAAAGTGGTTGAGCAGAAATTAGTAGTTCCATTAGCATTTGACAGCTCCATGTATTGCTAGCAGAATGGAAACAATAAAATTGCATCAGTAAGGTAAGAAGTTATGGAAGTTCATTTATACTAAGTGTTGTGTAAAGAGAAAAACAATGGTTATGTATGTTTATATATATATATATATATATATATATATATATATATATATATATATATATATATATATATATATATATAAAAAAGAATGTATGAATATATATGTACCAATATGCACATGCATACACACTGCTGTCACTGCTGACTGCCTTGTTATCCTCAAATAAGGAAAGTGTTTTGGAGAAAAAAAGTTCTTTGGAAGAAGATGTGTGGGCCTCTGGAGTGAGCTGTGGAGTTGGAAACCAAGATGTGAACTCCAGGCCCAGTTCATTTGCTGTGGGTTTATTTTTACCACTTTATTTTCTGGGTGATAAAATATACAGAGGTAATGTGTAGGGTGCTCTGAAGAATTACAGAACTACTCAGAACAATGGTAAGCAGTGTCATTATTACCTGTTGTTCCTAAACTAGAGCATCATTTTATTTAGAGAGATGGATGCGAGCACATCTGCCACATCCATTTACAGCCCTGTGATATCCTGAGGAACTCAGCAGAACTCTCCTCCTGGTCAAAAGGGTGAAGGTGGCGCATCCAGTGACTGTTCTGACTTGCTGAATGCTGTGACTAACATGCCTGAATGTTGGGTGACAACTTAATGTGCAATAACAGAAAACACTAATGTAGGAAAGGATGGATCAGAGTATTTATTCTTGCTTCTTATTGCATAAATGTTAGAAAAGCTGGTTTAGCATTCTTGTTCTTACTGTCAGAAATTATAGGCAAGACTTAAGAATTCATTCATCAACGTTGTAACTTCCTTAAGTCCCTACACTTCACATTATAGCTGATGAAATATTTTGAAGTGAAATTTAAAATTCTGGTGGCGTGACAACACACATTTAAAAATTTAAAAGACATGCAGAACATTCCCAAGCTGGAGGATGTTTGTTCTAATTAGATCAGCAAAATCTTTGTCATGCTAAATAGCCAGAAGAGCAGAGCTTACTTGGTGGAGGGTGGGAGGTAGACAGTAACTCTCTTCCAGTTTTGGAATCTTTCTGAAGTGTAGATGGAGCTCTCGGTGTACTGCTGACAGCCGATGGTTGGGGGGACACACTCCTCTGTCACCAGGTGCCAGTCCCTCCCGTTGTTTAGGGAGTACTGCAGGTGGACACTGTGGGAATTGCTGTATGGCTTGCTGCAACCCATGCTCAGCTCAAACTGCAAGAAGGTGGAGGCTGACACGTGGAAGTCCCAAGTCTCAGCGTAACGAGGTTTTCCTGAGCAAAGAGAGAAAAACAACAAATACAACAATAACAACAAATGCAACAATAACAACAAAGTTTACCTTCAGCATATGCTTTCAATACTGTCATTCAAATTTGTTACCTCTATCTTCACCTTTTCCCTGCCTTCTCTTCCCTACAGATTACTAAATACCTGGATTTGTCTATACCTCCCATCTTGTAAAACTCGATGGTTATGTAATTTATAAAATAGACTCATACAAAATGTAGTAATGTTTGATGACACATACCAATGTTTTCACTGAACATCAGAGCTGTATCCATTGACAGGCAGTCAATGTCTACTTGACCTCCTTGTATTCTGTACCAGCTTGCTTGTAAATCCACAGTTCCATCAAATTTGTCCTGGAAGCCAGTCTGAGAGCTGTCATTCATCCCTATGAGCACATCATCCAGAGCCCACTGAGCTGAATGCTTCCCTACAAAAACCAGAGCAGACAGGTTAGTAGAGTCCCTGTAAGTTGTTTTTAATGCCCATATGCTGTGTTCACTCAGTGAGCAGTGCTCAATCACACAGACTGAGTGCTGTTCAACAAGACTAAAACATTGCTCAAGGATGCACCTGGACACTAGAGCATGTTTCTATTACAGATAAACACGGGTATTTCCCTCTTCATTTCTTTAGCTTCAGTGCCTTTGCCATCATATGCTCTCCCTCTGTTTGGATGAGATACTCCCTGAGCCCCTAGATTGGGGATTTTCATTTTATGGGTCACAACCTTCCTGCTATTCCCCACAGCTAAATTGGAAAGGCCTCTGTCTATTTCCCAAAATAGCTTTTGTACAAAAGCAAATAGAACATGAAGGAAAATGCTGAAGGCTCTGCATACAGATAATATTTAGCGAAGTGCTGTTCTCCTTCCTGGAAATCTCTCTTCTCTTGCTCTCCAGCCTACAGGCATTTAATTTTCATCATCTCCAGCCCATTTCTTTGGGCTTCATTTCAATTCACCTTTCTACTGGCATGCTGAAAAGAACATCTTATTGCACAATTGCTGCCCTCACAGGAGAGCAAGGAAAGCCTTTACAATAAATTGTGAGCTTGCAGCAATGTGCCAGAACTTTTGCCTTGCTACCAAGAGGAACATGGGTCATGGCTGATGGCCACTCTGCACTGAGGAATGGCAGACAGAGGATAGTCCATGAAGGAACTAACATCTCTGACCAGAACTGGTTGTCTGGTGTAGGTGCCAGTGTGGAAGGTGATATTTCAACTTCCAGTCATAAAACCTTGTTTATACTGGGAGCCACAGGGCTGCCATCAGTGGTCTTAAGAGTGATGATCCTCAGCAGGGACAGATGTCATCCAGGTGCCATCAAGGCAGGTGTAGGGAGCAACAGGTTGGACATTGCACCACTCACCAATACAAATGATCATCACAGAGTGATGGTCTGTGGTGCACCGGTCATTGCTTAGCAAAGGAACTGTCTTCTTAACTAAATCACATCCCTCTTGTCTTGTCTATTCTCTTACCTAGTGAGGACAATTAAGTCCAGCACATACAAGAAAATGTATGAAATAAAATCAGCCATCAAAATGATAAATGATGTCTAAGAAGCTGCATACTATAATTACCTGAATGTAAGCTATGTGCTTTGCTCCCCAAGGAATTGCTGTTGAAATGTACTTTGCTATATTTCTGAAGATTGCCTTATATTTCCTGCAGATCCAGGAGCTGCTGCCTTGTGCAAAGGTAAGACTTAATCAGGACCCTTTTAGTAGTGGTAATGTGCCCCTGTGTGAGGTGGAAGCCCTCACAGTGGCTGTAGGAATCAGTCAGCACCAGGGTTTGACTTTCAGCTGAGGATGTGGGAAGTGGCTGAGTGGTTTTGCAGGGGCAGGGGAGATGGGCTCTGGGACACTAGAAATGGTGGGAGGAGGGGGTCCTGTTCTGGAGTGTGGAGATATTAAAATAGTGAGATGGGAGCCACCAGGTAGGCAGATTCAAGGCCAAGTTATGCCTACACTTCCAAAACAGAAAAAAAATGAGACAAAGAGTGTAAGCCATTTGGCATCCCAGGTCACCCTATACTCAGGTAAAAGCTTTGATCTTATTTAGGCTTTTTTAAAATGTAATTTTTTCCTCCTCTTCCCTCCTGTCATCTCAGAATCTTTGGTTTAAACTTAGCTCTTAAACAATTTTACTCTTAAGCCCACTCATCAGTTTGGTGCTATAAAAGAAAATCATGGCCATAGTGTGACTCAGGAAAGCCCAAATATGCTCTTACAACATCCAACTGTTCAAAATACTGTGTTTTTCATGAGCTGAGGTTTCTGCCCAACATGTCTACACTGAGTAGCACTGACATGTGGGATGTGTAAAGCTGCTCAATGAGTTTTTGGGCTGTCCCTGCTTACCATGCTGTGGCTGCCACCAGCGGAAGGCGGTGGCAGGGGTCTTGGCCTCCCGGGGTAAGTCAATGGAGACCACCTGGGGCTCCAGGTACGACATGAAGTCCAGCTCCCGCAGCAAACTCCAGGTGATGCCGTTGTCATTTGTGTACTGAACAACCAGTCCTGGATTTAAAATGAGGAAGAGCAGTTAGTGAGACTGTGCAGAGCAAAGAGGGAGGGGGCAGCTCACCCTGTGCTCTGGAGCTGCCAACCCCCACCTGGCACCCAGGCATGTGACATGTGTCCTACCCTTTAGGCAACTCCTGGTCCAGGAGCTTTTTGTGCACAAAGTCCTACTGCAGAGGTCCTGGGTTTATCTGGTTGAGATGACTCCCAAGGTATTAGAAAGGCTTTTTTTCCCAGCCCCACAACAGAAGCTGAGCGTCAGTTCTGCTTTTCAAGGTTGTTTATTTTCTCTTACCTATTACATTCTTTCTCTGATATCTGTCCAGCAGGTTGGGTTGTGGCACTCTGCCTGCCCTTGGGGTGATGTTAACTTTTTATACTATGAACTACGTGTACTTTATTTACAATAATTTCCCAATACCTATCCCCTATGTTAGACAGTCTGTCTCTACTCTAAACCAATCAAAAAGTGCCACCATCACAGCAGAAGATGGAGGACAAGAAGAAGGAGAAGAAGAAGGACAGGACACGCCCAGATTCCTCCATCTTGCCTCTTGAACCCCCATTCTAAAACCCCAAAGTTCTACTTTTTCACCCTGTGACAAATTGACTATCATTCTACTCAAACTCTTGTGGCTTGTAAATCTTCACACAAAGTTGGTAATTGTTTCCATGGACTAAAATCGAAGGCACAGGTTTCTTTGACTCTGTGCCAAGGTCTCTGAGCCCCTTGTGAGGATCTCGAGTCCTCCAGGACAGCCAGAGGAATTTCCTGGGTCCCAACACAAAGGTGACCCGGGTCACCAGCTACCACATGCCATCTTGGCTGTTTTCACCAAACTCAAAGGATCAAATCTTTTACACCCTCAGGGAAACTAATGATCATACCACAGAAATGATAGGAATAATATGATTTTCTTTAACACAGTATTTATTTCATGTTGGTATCCTTGCAGTTTGTGTGAAAGACTAAGTTATAATTCTGATAGCTGGGATTACAATCCTCCTGCTATGTATGCAAGCTCACAGCATCCTTGGAAATTAATGATCAAAATAGTTAGAAAATTTAAGATACTCTTTGTATCATGCATACAGTATGGCAACTAGGACACAACAGAAGCCCAGCAGAGCTCATCAAAAGGGATAATACAAGAAAGAAGCACCTGTGTATATTTATTCTCTTAAAACTCCTTTATATTGATGTATGTTCAAAGATAACAGATTTTTTTTTAGTGTCTTATATTGGTGCAAATGAGTGGAGAATCAAACCCCTGGTGTAATCTGTGCTGCAAGATGACAGCTTTCCTCAGTGAGTGAGTCAATTTAAATGCCAAATATCAGGACACAATCCACTGATGTTAAATGCTTTATATTGAGAGGAAAATTAAATTTTCTCATCTCTTGTGTCAGTGGTCTGACTTCATGCAACTAGAACATAATCTGCTCCCAGAATGCTGATCCTTCCCAAACACAAGTATCAGTCCTCCACCACACTAACTTTAAGCATGTGGATCAAATAAGAGAGGAGAAATCTGGGAGAGATGAATTTATTCAGACTAAATAAATTTTCAGCTACAATTTTATGATCTTGTGTTTTGGGTAAATCATGCATAAGCTTGTTTTGGAAGGCAATTTTTTATTAGACCCACTGGTGTAGTTGAGAAGATGAACAAGTTCTCAGGTACACAATTCTTCTTCAGGTCAGAAATGGAGTTTGCCCACTTTATCCTGAACTTGAATTTCATTCCTTTTATTTCAGACTTTATGAATAGTCCTGTGGACTTGTAAATTTACCTGTTTTCCAACACTATCAAATATTTTAATACAAGCTCTTACACCTTGCTTTGTAAATGTTGTCTTTCTTAGACCATCACAGCTCCCACAGTTACTCCTACAGATGGATCACCAGTAGGTTTGGTGTAACTAATTATAACTAGAAAAGTCCACCAAAAGTAAATAACTTTCTTCAACATTTATGAAAACTGAGGAGGCAATTGATTTATATGAAAAAAAAAATCTTCTTGATTTTTTAAATGCAGCAAAAGGCAAAAACACTGCAGAAGATGAAAAATGTAAAAGGCTTACAATAAAGAAAATGGGCTTTACCTTCATTCCTGGCTCTTGGTCTGTTGCAGGAGTTACCAACGCTCTTGCTTCCAAGTTGTACATAAAATTGAACTAGCCTTTTAAAAAACACAGGATAAAAAAGAAATGTAATCATCTTCTGATAGCACAAGATCAGTCAGGATAATTTGCACCTCTTAGCAAATGGCATTTTCAGTTAGGTCCCTATTCCAGGCTTATTGATAAAGCAATATTCCCGAAACCAAACATGGGCATGGTAAATACTGAAAGACCCAAGACAGAAGAAAGGGATGTGGTTTATTAATCTTGTGCCTAATAAAGGTGTTTCTGAGTGAGTGAGAGAAGTTAGCAGTTTCATCTCACACAAAAGTTGCAAAATCTACAAAGCAGGCTAAGCTATTCCTTACATCAGATCTTACCTTGGCCTATTGTAACCAGAAATTAGGTGAAGCTTTAAAATACGGCATTAGAGTTGTAATAAAATTATTATATCCTCCTTAATCACCAATCCTTTTTAGATTCTTAAATTCTTGTTGTAAACAGTTTTCAGTATAGTGAGTTCACTGAATATTTTATGAAGCAAACCCTTTGATTTTGAACCTATACATTATGATTTCATTGAATATTCTCTTGTTCTCACATCATGAAGTCATGAAGAAAAATGTTCCTGCACTGCTTTTCTTGCAACCTGCCCTGTGCTTTTATCACTTCCCTACCTTCTCTTATTCCTTTCTACTGTAAACCATGGCAACCATTGCATCTGAGTCTCTGCATGAACACATTTCCATGTCTTCAATTTTTCCCAAAACTACTTTTTGCAGCCCTTCTAATGCCAGAAAACTCCTTGAGACAGGATTGCTGGTTTTATTGACAGAATTCTGGATTGGTCTGGAATATCCCTCTTTAGCAATATTTGAATTAAGTACTATTCCATCCTTGTGCTCCAAAATATTGTTAGGGTTTTTTTTCCCCCCAATCTGCAGTAATGCCATAGTATCCCTGCTGAGCTTGTGGTTATTATTGTGACTCTGTGGTTTTAGAGTAGTTTACATTTTCTCCTAGATACACACTATTGTGCTATATAACAACAATTAATTTCAATTAATGTCCTGCTGCTCACTCCCCAAATTTCACTGCATGTCTCAGGCATTCTAGGTCATAACTAAGGTAAAGAGCATTGAGATGACTCAGAATGCCATCACCCCCTAATCTACACATTCTTCACAGGTTGTCTCCATTGCACACCAAAAACGGCACCTGAGCAGAGCAGAGAAACTGGACTCAACCCCACAATGAGATTTTACATGCTGAAAGTTGGCAATGCCATTCTCCTCCTTGCTTCCTGGCCAATTTTTAAATTAGGATGATAGAAAATCAGGCCTCCTTAATTCTATTGACATAGACAAAGTCTTTATTTAAAACATACATTTTGACGTGCATTTTTGCCACTCAAATAATTCTCCGCAAGGATAACTCTTTTTGCTTTAGAGGATTTTGTCTTAATTTGTAGTAATTATGGTAAAACCACAGACAAGCTACATCTCTACAGCCAGAGCCAGTAAAATGCAGACAGGACTCCAATTTCCCTCACCCACTGTTACATACACAGTATCATAATCCTTCTCTAAATCTAGATTCTAAATCCAGCTGCATTCCAGTCCTGTTACCAAAATCTGTGTCTATTGTCTGAGATGTTTTGTATACCCATAGGGTCTAGGACAAGGCAGAATATCCTCCATCAATGTCATTGCTAAGATAACCCCACAGACAGCTCTAGACAGTCAGGCTCACAGTACCACACCATTTAGCCAGCTAAGTTCTATTTGTTTGCTGCAGCTCTGTTGTTGGAGGCAGTATTCAGGCAGTAAAACTCTAGACAGAAGCACCAGAGGTGAATAGATTCACAGTCCTGTGACAAATTCTTTTATTCTTGCCAAATGCGAAGATCGTTAAAAAAGCAAAACCAAAGAGCAAAAACCCTTTCTGCAGAAGGGTGAATCAGCCCATCTGATCTCTAAGTGTCTGACCCAGAACAGCTCCCTGGGATGGTTGCACAATCATTAGCAATGGAGTCTGTAAAGCAGATGGGAGCCAAGTCAGCTAACAAGCCAGATGTCACCACTTGGAAAAAATATATGGATATTCCATGGTTTTTATCTAGATGCCAGGTAGGCACTGTGTGCAAATGCTCCCACTGAACAGATAGTTAAGAGTGTCATAAGGGACAGGCCATCAAAATGGGAGACAGCAGCTCATCAGCAACCACAATGCATCCATGTATCACACTGTCAGTCAGAGGGGTGGAAATACTGCAGTGAAATTGTGCCCTTGGTGTGTTGGGCCATGCAAGAGGGAAGGAATAGAGAGAATCCAAACCCTGACTCCTCAACTCAGAGTTTCTGAAGTGTAGGGCAAACAAAATGGTCTGGGTGGAATGAACTTTGACACTTACAGCTCTCTTAGTGCTATGTGACATTCTTCTAATATCTGGGAAAAAAAGGTGTAGTCAATCATATGAAGGAATAAGGAGGCAATAGGACAAACAAAGCTAAAATTACAAGACCACTTGTTGTATATACTAAAATTTGAGTAGTTTTTTATGGCCATTGGCTCCCAGGCACAAGCTTTAGTTTGAAATGCTTTTAGTGTGACACCAGGTGTGGCGGTGTCCTCTTGGGCTGCTCCCCTGAGGAGCACCCCACCTCAGGCTGGCAAATCTCAACCCCATGGACCATGCTGTGCTGGGGAGAGAAGGGTGAAAGGGAAAAGGGCCTTTGGGCCTTTGTACTTAAAAAAAAAAAAAAAAAGAAAAAAAAAAGTCTGCATATTCCTTACATTAAATTTACACTTCACATTCAAAAAGCTGTAATTGATGATATGGAACATGCATAGGTAGATCTGCAGGAATTCAGAATGAAAATAAAAATTTAGTGTCCTGTAATATTTGTCAATTTTTCTATCAGGCTCTTCCATGCATGATTTAACAAAACAAGATCTTAAATGGTCTGGGAAAACACTATTAACCTTAAAAATAAGCAGCTTAAAAATCTACTGCAGGAGTTTCAGCCTTCCTATTCACAACCTTCAATCCACATATCTAACAGTATGTCTTTCAAGGCATGTTTTCCTGCTGTTTACTCAGTCACCAAAACCCCCAATCAAAAAACCCTTGCAAAAATAAAAGATAACTGTGCAGGGGCTAAGATGATCCCTAATAAGATAACTGAATTCTATGCAAGGCATTTCTGAATGCAAAAAGTAATACCAAAATGGGAAAAGTACTTCCCTTTAATCTCCCCTTTCAAGTGACATTAATTTTAGCTCCAATAGTGAAAAAAAAATTCTAGGCTGAGGAATTATTTTCTTTTTAGTGTATGGGCCTTTCAGTTAACCCTTCACACTCTCAAAAATTTCATGTACCTTTGCTTCTAGAAAAAAAAGACAGAGTTAATGTTACAGATGGCCTCAAACATTTAAGTGGGATGCATCTGTTCAGAGCAAGGTGTCTGAAGCTGAATGTCTAAGTTATACACAGCCAACACTGGCTGCCTTAAAGTTAATGAAAGAAATTAATAAATAGGTGTTTGCAGAATACAAAGCACTGGGCTCTGCTAGCTGCTCTTTTAGGATGAGTTGTGTTGCCCTTTTGAAGCAGCTGTTCTCTCCTTTGAACACAAAAGCAGCCTGGGGTAATTGCTGTAGCCTAAAAAGTTCATGTTCTGGTCAAGCAGCATCAGGTGGCTACTACCTTTGAGCACACACTGAAGAAAGCAAAAAATCCATGTTACTCCCATTTGTGTTTGAGATGACCACTATGTTCTGTCTAGCAAACAGCCCAGGGATGTGGCTTCCAGCTTGAATAATTCAAGGGAGTTAACCTGCTCACTGTGATGCTTACAAAAAAAAAAAAAAAAAAAAAAAGCTGATTTATTTTGACATAACAATCAGTTCCAGCAGGAGAGCAGCTCACACTGTGAGTACATGGTAAGAAGAGAGATTGTAGTTGCTCTCACCAAGTGTTTCTCTGGACATTTATGTTTTTGGAACAGATTTAAGACACAAGATATACCACTGGTTCTGTTTTGAACAAGACTATGGTTATTAAAGTCTTCAAGCAAGAGCATTGCTCAGAATTTTAAAATGTCTTTTGGCTTTTAAAATGGTTCAAACTTTGCAAAAATGGAAAGCTATAAATATGAATATCTGGCATTAAAGTGGTTTCAAAGTAATTGTAAAACTAAAGGGAATACTTGGCTTTACAAAAGATTTCTTCATGAAAGAAGGAATAACTCAAAAATAGAGTTTTGAATACAGACTTCTTGAGGAAGTAGTCTAGACTACTTCCATTATATTGCTTCCCAGGATGAATAACAGGATTTGAAGACACTGGAATAGAAGTGCTCACATCTTCCAGAGTTCCAGGGCAAACATGTACTTGTACAAAGCATATTTGTCAAACAATTAATTAGTTTAATTAGTAACTAATTTACATAATTACATAACTATGACAGGTATTTGTCAGACATGCAGGGGCCAGAAGAGAGGTGGCTGGTGCAGTGCTGTGCAGTACCAGGGAGCAGCCGAGGACTTCCCCAAACCAGCAGCCCCCACACCACAGAGTCCTGCTTGCCTGAGCTGGAGTGATCACAGTAACCTCTGGCCAGTCTTTGCTGAGTGATCCCACAAATTCAATTATGGAGCAAATCATGGCATTATTACTCTCAGAGCAGTATTTGTCAGGAGAAATATGTTTTATTAAGCTAACTGCCAAAATTGTAGAGTGCTCAAGGTTTCAGGTGCCTAATCTCTCATGAGACTGGACAAAGCTGCAGCAAACTCCAAGCTAAATAGTGGTTAGAATTAACAGCCCTTTGTTCATCCTAATTACATTAATCAGCTAGGCAATTTGAGAGAAGAGGATAATTGCTACCAATGTAGCAGGATTCAGTAGCAGCAGGGAGAGAGGTGAAGGCTTGTTAGCCTCTTGGCTACGCAGAAACAATTCACATTCCATTCCTTTGCACTTCTGACAAGTGGAGTAATTCACAACATCTGGCAAGCTAACAACAGCTCCTTGCTATGCCATCCTCATGCCTGCAATTCAACACAGGCAGAGGAAAAGGAGCTTTTCTCCCCAGCTATGGGCAGAGTCTTAGCTTTTGTGCATTCTCAAGACCCTGTCTTCTATCTCATGATACAATGCAAACTATCGTCTCAGAAAGATAGTGAGTTAATATTTTATTTTAAGCTGCTATTCCACTGTCTCTAACCTAAGTATTCTGTTTCAAAAAAGGGAAATAATACACCAGAATGAACAAAACGTATTTTTTCTATCTTTCAGAGCTCTTGTAAAAGTTATGACTACCATAAAAAAAAACATTTCCCACCTTCTCATATCCACATTTTCAACAGGGCAAAAGAGAGAACATGAATACACAGGTAATTTTGAGAAGCAGCACTGAGCACTGACCTGATATTTGTGGTGTCCAGGGGAACAGTCCTCGCCTCCCTTTTGCCAGGTCCATTGAAGTACAGAGATTTTCCATCGCTGAGCACACCACAGCCTGTCCCAACCTGACCTCCTGTTATCTTGTACCAGAGAGGGCTTAGCTTCCTCTCAAACCTGTCGAACATCTCACTGTGATTAGGAACATTAGACACACAGGTTCCATGTGATGCTTCAAGAAAAAAAAAAAGAGGGAGATGCTTTGTTGAAACGGTGTTGGACAGAGTAAGGGTCAGATACAGTGCACTGGCACACGATTCTGTTGCATCTATCTGTGACAAAGCACCAGGCTTTTCTAAGAAAATGCTCTGATAACTGGATTGTACCTTTTTAAACCCACTTTACAAATTTCTGTAGGAAGAATAAGCCCTCTTTCTCTAAACTCTAAGATGGCTTATTTCACTGGGTGAAAAACAGCCAAGCTTTATGTTGATAAGGCATTTTTTGCTAACAGAAAAACATTATCCTTCTATTTAATTTTAAACAAATTGAACAAAAGATGTTAGCTTATTGCTTTGTTGGCTGGGGGTTGAAAAGACTGCAGTGTGCAACTGGTTGTGTCAATCTTTTTTTTTCACAGGGTTTGCATTTTGGGTTTTTTTCCTATTTCAGCGTAAAAGCCCCTAAAACCACAAGTGAGCAGAATTTTCCACAGAAGGGCCTGTCAGAACATATGTTCCCTCCTGGTCCCATGCCATCTGATGGCCAGGGGACTCAAAAATGGCAACAATTCTTTTGAAGATGATCCAAAGGCTTTTAAGCAGACTTTTCAGTTTATAATATTTTATTTTGTTTTCTCTTTTATTGCTAGTCCCTTCCCATTCATACAGATGGTGATATTCAAAAATTGTGCTTGCCAGAAACAACGGTGTCCGCTGCCTTCAGCTGCTCTGCTTTGCCTGTGCTGAATTTAATTTAACAAAACAAGAAAGATTCCTCTTGGCAGCCCATGCAATATATGTCATCATATATTTTTCCGGAATATCGGAGAGGAAAAACAAGCTGTCAGGTTTACAGGTTTAACTCAGCCAGTGCTGGCTGTAATCCCCCTGAGGAGGGCTGTGTTACCTGTGTAGCCCAGGTCGCAGAAGCAGACCCCCGAGACGCAGTCGCCATGGCCGCTGCAGTAGCTGGGGCAAGGCTCTGAGATGTAGACGCCATCCAGGCCGAAGGGAGGCACGCTCTTGTGGGAGCTGCTCTCCTGGATCCAGCGGAATCGGGTCTTGCTGCAGAGACAAAACAACAGCATTGCTACATTGGGGAAGATGAAACAGGAAAGCCTTATGAATATGATTGCCTGGCAAGAGATTTTGAGAATATGGAAACTATAAGTGAGATTGAAATGAAAGCAAGCTTTGAGATACCAAGCCTTTCTCTGGCCCATATCCATCAGTGTGAAGCAAAGAACAAATACATGGTTTTATCAACAACAGTGAATGATTAATGTGACTTTGAAGATGCTTTTTACTGCTCAGTCCAACTTGAAGTGCTAATTACATATCAAAATCCCTGAACTTCATCTCAGTTACTGAACAACTGGAAAACAATAGTATGGCCGACTGAAGGTAATCCTCTTTTGATTAGACAATATCTTCTGCTTGCAGACAGGTCCAAGGGTCAAAGCAGACCCTACTAGCTTAGCAGAAGGGGCCCCAAGAGTAGTTTTTAGGATTTAAAATGTAACAGAGTATAGTAATGTAATGATTCTTATAGGCTGTATGTAAATGCTATGGGATTTGTATCTTGTACTAAATTAGCTAGTGAAAATTAGAATATTCAGCACAGAAGCAGATTTATAGTATTGTAATGAGAACTTCGTCCTCTTTTACTCTTTCATCTCTCTCTTTTCCTCTTGCTCTCTCTCATTCTCTCTCTCTCTCTTTCAAGCTCCTCTTTGGAGCTCCTCTTTGGGGCCTGCTCCGAGCTGTGGCTGGCAGCTCCAAGCAGGGCCCTGCATCCAAGCTCCAAGACCTGGCTTCAGAGATCTCTCGTCTCCATCTGTCCCGACCGTCCTACCCACTGTCGCTCCTCCATTGCTGCTCCTGGCTTCAATAGCTACTGCTCCTTCCTTGAGATTAAAAGGACCTTTTCCCAAATTAGCCATTTGCAAATAGGATGCTTGGATTTCTGTCATGCAACCTTGCTTAAGGATATTTCTTTCCGATTTTTTGGCTGAATTTTGAAATCCTCTGTTTCTCTGGCCCATATCCTTTAGTGTGAAGCAAAGAAAAAATACATGGTTTTATCAACAACAGTGAATGATTAACGTGACTTCGAAGATGCTTTTTACTACTCAGTCCAACCTGAAATGCTAATTACATATCAAAATCCCTGAACTCCATTTCTTACAGTATTTTTGAAAGGAACTCAGTGATGGCAGCGATGCAGAGTTTATGATGGGATTATGCACTTTTGAGTAAAAAACCTTCAAGTTATTTGGATACAAGAAAAAAAAGCCACTCTATAAACAGAAATAACCAGTCTGACTCATCAATCCCAAAGTTAAACATCCTGACAGTGAGATGGAGATGTGGTAGACTGGTAAAACATGGATGAAGGAATAAACAGTATCACTAATAACTCATCTAAGGCTGCTGAGCTGACACAGCTGGCCCAGAGACATATGATTGACAGTCCATCACTTCATAGTCTAAAAGTCTAGTCCTAGATTTTAATGGCAGGATTTTCAAAGGGACATACCCTTTCTTGGAGTGGCTGCAGATTCTTCCATTGAGTGGGGATGCCCCTAAAGATTAATCTTTGAGGCTGAACAAGAAATTTGCCCACAGTCATTGTATGGGTGAGTAGCATCAATCTCTACTAAATAATAATTTTTTCTAGCTTTAATACAATTGCTTTGATACAATTGCTTTAATGTTGCTTCATAGAGCACTGTATTATAATAGTCGCTATGGCTCCAATACTGTCTAGTAAATAATTCTGATTAAGATCTTCTTGTCTAATTGTTACCATAATAAATCATAAATAAACATATTTATATAAATATATCTAGTTTGCCATCCTTAATCCTGAAGGACAACCTTGTGTAAAGGTTCATTTACACCTGTATAATCCTTTAGACATAAACCACTGACAAAGTCTAGAGCTAAGATTGGATCCAGCTGCGCCCAGGCTCCCCTCTGAGAAGGAGTTTAGAAAGCAGTGGGATTCTTTCTTGACCTCATGACTCAGTGGGGGCTTCTTTAATAAACTTTGTAAGAAGCTCCTACTCTGCCCTCAACTCTGACTCACTGCATAGCAAATTTGTTAAAGAAAAAATATTTTGGTTATTAATTTCCAGGCTTTAACTTTTATGATGCTGATCCTTTTAGAAGAGCTCCAAAGAGGGGAACAGATTTAAAATCTCATTGACAATATAATGGATTAACTCATATCCTCCCTGCTACTCTGCCTAAAAAATAATAAACCTATTGCCTTTTCTTTTTTGCTGTGCACTGGGATTTGGTAGGTGGGTGATCATCATACTCATGTTTGGTAGCAAATAATGAAATGGGATACCCTCTGGTTAACCCATGAACCATGATTTCCTAAGTGGCCCACAACAAACTCAGGTCTCAACATGCCAAGACACTCATTGCAGTCACAATACTTAAATTTTTAATCTATTAGCATGAGCTTCTTATTCCGGATCACATTACTGCACATAATGCCAAACAGATTGCTGCTATTGATTCTGGCCTGCTTGTTTTGGGTAAATCAAATCAGCTGGTGTCAGATCTGTGCAACTTGGCACCTGCTTTTATTGGCTAATTACTGAAGAAAAGACAAACTTGTTATGGTACACACTGCTATTTCAAGTCCTTGCAGCAGAGGCACTGGCTCCCCTGCTACAAAATATGCCACACACTCAAATGGGATTGAGGATGAGGGAGGAGGATGGGTCAGAAACCCAGAGACAGCACTAGGGAGGGCAGGAGGCAGGGAAACACGGCCAGGGGCCTGGTGGGGTGGTTGTGCTGGCAGTGCTTGGTGCATCCAACAAATCTCATGGGGTGTTTTACTGATGGAGTAAGATAGAGAGTAAGGGGAGTGAGGAACTTCATCCAAATCCAGATAAGACTGAGATAACCCTCCTGATTTCAAGGCTTCTGTCTTCCACCATCTGATGTTTTCTCACTTGTATGAATCAGGTGCTGAGGTTGTGCTTGCAGATGTGCACAACCACCATTCTTCCCTCCTTTGCCTCTGGCTGTCCTGGCTGCCTTCAGTGACACTGAACATTATGCATCAGCTTATACCTTGCTAAGGTTTCTTTGCCCAGTGGTAACTAAAATTAATCCTGTTCAAATGGCTTATTTAATTCATATGACTTATTACTCCCTTGCTGGTGCCTCTGACCTAGCTGACATGGATAAAGACAAGGAAGGGATTGGTGTCAAATTAAAAAGTGCTGGGTTCCTCACTGCATTTTAATTTAATTATTTATTATAGACCAATCTGACACCTTTAAAATGAAAAATTCTCACTGCTTTGGGCAGCATAGTATATTTCCCCCAGCTCTGCCATATTTTAACACTGCTTTTATTCACTGCTTTGCAACTTTTTCCTAATGTACCATTCTAGAAGCAGCTAAATCAGCTAATCTCTGTGTCCCACTGGCATCACTGGTTTACAATGCACTGTACCTGGCTGTGAGCAACCTGGGGATAACAAGAGTAACTCAAAGTCCAACCCAGCTGGCTATTGACCCTCAGCCCACACAATCTTACACAGACAAAAGCAAAAGACTATGCTTCTCCACATGGGAACAAATGTCCTCTGTTTATTGACTTGAGAACCACAGATGGAAAAACCCATGTAAGAAGAGGTCTCATGGCTCATGGTGCGAGAGGTTTATACCCGGGGAATGGGGGGCGGAGGAGGACCACGGCCAATGGGATACCAGTAGAGAGGGGCAAGGGGAGGGACTGACCAGGGAATAGAGCACCAGGGGGTACTGGGGGCAGGAGTGGGTGAGGGAGAAACCATGTGATGGGACAGGGGAATAGCAAACCACGTGGTACAACATAAATTATAAAGACTACTTTGTGCAAATCTGTAATAACCCAGTGCAAAACAACAACAACAAAACAAACTATTTAGTGCAATACAACACAGCTTTGCAACTTTCTCCTAATGTACCATTCTAGAAGCAGCTAAATAGTGTAATCCCCGTGTCCCACTGGCATCGCTGGTTTACACCGCACCGTACCTGGCTGCGAGAGACCTGGGGATAACAATGGTGACTCTTGTCCAGTCCTCAAAGTCCCCGGTGTGGTACACGGAGGGCTCGCTGAGCTCCCGGGAGCTGCCCTCACAGCCCTTGGTGCCAGGGGAGGCGGGGTAGCAGCCCTCCTTCACCAGCGACCAGAAGAGCCCAGCGTTGTGCGAGTACTGCAGCAGCACGGGGGCAGAGCTGCTGTACTGGTTGGTGCAGCCAATGTTCAGCTGCAAGGAAGCAGAGAGTCAGAGATGAGAGAAATAGCAGGTTTGTCTTTATGAACAAGCTGTGGGTCTGCTGGTGGATAAAACTAGCACTGGGAGATAAAAGAAACAATGGGAAGGATTCCACTGATTGATGAATGGGAAAAAAGATGTTTGCTTTTACAAAGAAACTTTAGGTTTGCTGATAAATGAAATTAGACATTGAAAGATGAAAAAAACAATGCGGAAGAAAACCCCCTAAATTCCATCAGAATTAAAAATTAAAGGGGAGGGTTATACATTAGAGAGAAATCTTTGGCATCAGGCGTATCGGGAAGTCTGTACCTCCCAAGTACCTCAGCCAATGGGGAAAGAGAGAAGGGAAATGCAGCTGGGAAATTAGGATAAAAAAGGAGGCTGCATCCTCCAAAAATTTGAGAGATCCCAGGGGAATGCCCCATGGGCTCTCCCTTTATTTGAATAAATTAAAATGACTCCTCAGTCTCCTTTTTGGACATAAACCTCTGGTGTTTGTGGATTAATTTTCCTAAGAGATTACATGAAGAAACTGCAGTTACTAGTATCTATTGGCTGCAAACCACCTTTGACTTTTTGTGCTGGGAGGTTTATTGCTCTGAGCACCGGCTCTGAACCCTGCTGGCTGACTGCTTGGAGTCTGCTTCCTACATGGAAATATGACATTTCTCAGTAAAAATTCCCACTGTCCTTCATTAAGGTTGCTGAGTTCAGCACACAAAGAGGTGCAAAGAACTTTCCAAGGGTCCCTGTGCATAGTAAGCCCCAAACAGCAAACTCTGCGCAGACACCTGCAGGCCCAGGAGTGGAAAGAGCTGTAACCTCTGGGATCCATCCCATCTGCAGCACACTGTGCCCAGAGGGTCAGCCTGACTGCCAGGTTAGCCCTAACCACAGCCTTGTCACTGCCTTGCAGGAAAGATGTGTGGGAGTTGGTGCTGCAGTTTGGGCCCCAGAACAAAGTAACAGTTGGATTAAGAAGAAAAAATGCATATTAAAATGTGAAATGAGAATGCAGCCAAGACCAAAATCAACTGCTGATTTGAAGTTTCAGTTTCATTCTTCAAGCTATCAGAAAAATATTAGTTTTCCTTAGTTTATTGAAGAAATTCTACTTGAGTTGTAGAAGGCAAAATGTAAAACAAAATCATTCATGTAAAATGAAATAATTCTAACAAATTACTGTCTTTGAGCTTATCAATGCAAAATTATTCCAGTCTGCTATTTAAAATGGAAATTTCACACACTCATGAAAGCATGCAAATAGGACTAACACATTTATGTGCAGGCTGAAAAGCTTTCCAAAAAAGTATAAATTCGGTCCTTAAATAATAGACTTTATAAAGAAGAACTCACTGTTCTGTGACACATTCTCATGTTTTGTATAGTTATGTTACATTGACAAGTGCTTCAGTGATGGAAGGTGTATGAAACATTTTTTAAGTATTGATTTTTTTTAAACCCAGACAATTTCTTAATTGCAGTTGATCATCAAACCTAGAGAATAGACATTTAGTCACTGAAGTACAGGAAGGTGGTGAAGAGGCAAATAGCATCTCTTCCAGGCTAAATGGTATTTATGTATTGAGATATCCTTGGGTTTTAAACAGTTTAAAGTATAAAACTACATGCAATGCTCACAAGAAAATTGTACTGAAATCCCTCAGTTTGTATAGCATCTTATTAGCATATCTTTTAGTTGAAATTAGATTATTTTACAAATCCCAGTATTTCTAACGAACTTTCCAATTTATAGAACTGTGGGAATTATATTTGAAAAGCTGCCTGTAAACATCTGATCTTTTTAATAATTCCACTTGTAAATTATTCAGTGTCTGTATCCACCAATTATGTAAGGACCATGTATTTGTGGGGAGCTCATTAAAATTGCATTGCAACCAACTTCCAGAATTCACCAATGGGATTTCATTATAAACTCAATAAAATTTTGATTAGGGTTCAGAAACAAGAGCTTGTCAAAGCAAATACACTTTCTTTGGAGCCTATATTCTGATGTATTGTCAGACCACTGAAATTTTTTGTAAGCTCTTTAAAGAAGAAAATGCTAATTGGAGCCTATATTCATTGACACAATAAAAGTAAATTATATGAAAAACGCACACTGGAGTACAGAGCAGCTTATAAGTCCTTAAATAGTCTAAAATACAAAAAGTGAACCCAAACCACATTGCAGCTTTTGTACTCACAGACCCCCAGACAGGGTAAATCCTTTTGGGCTTGACAGTGCAGTAGCATTTCCTAGTACTGACTTGAATATAATGACATGCACTTCAAATGTGCTGAAGAACAGAAACCTTTAAACTTCTCCGGAGGAGTAAAAATGCTTTCAAGCACTGAGGTTTTGGCTATTCTAGAAAGCAGGATGGCATTTATTCTGTATGGGTTCATACTCGTGCTTTTCACATCTTTTTACACAATTGTCTAATTTATCACCTTTGTTTGAGCTGTGGCCCCAGTGGCATCTTGCAAATATTGGCTAAGGGCAGTTTTACTGCTATTCTTGCACAGATTTATGTTTAAGGAATACCTTGAACTGCAGGACATATCCAGGCTTCAGGGTTAAATCTCGAGTCACTGCAAACCGGTCTCCATCCGATTTACCGAACAGCATGGCAGAGGGGGTTGCAGAGCAGAAACTTTCATTTTTGGTCATCCCTTCGTTGGCCAGCATCAACCATACACTCATCTGGTTCATAGGGTAATCAAATGCTGGCTTTTCATAAAAGTTCTGTTAGAAATGAAAAGAAAAGCCAGAGGTATTATCCCCTTGTGCTGTGACTTCAGAATAATTCCCAAAATGATGAACTTTCAAATTTTGCAACTTTTATTTTCTGTAGTTTTCAAAAAAAATTTTATTGCCAAAACTTCAGTCTTGACGTTTTGCAGAGATACATCATTACATCCTCTGACACAAAGCTTAGGAGCCTGATGATTTTGTGCAAAGACTCAGGTAATTCCCACACAGTGACGCAGCTGCAAGCACTGCAGCTGTCTCTTTAAATAGACCCCGTATTTTCCAAGAAAACTATGTTCAAACAAGTCTCCTAACAGGATAGTTCCTGTTTCCTGGGGATGCCCACAGCTGGCTCTTGCTTATTACCTGTGGCAAGGTGGGATTAACAACAGGAATGATGTGCTTCTGCTTCTCTGACAGGATGATGATGTCGTCGATGGCCCACTGGTCGTACCCTTCCCCTGAGAACACCGGCTGCCACCAGCGAAACCTGGTGCAGGGGGTCTTGGCTGCAGCTGGCAGCTCCAGATACACAAACCTGAGGAACACAAACCGAGCAGAGCTTCAGAGAGCACAGTTTGTAGAGAAACATATCACTCAACAGGGAAAAGAGGCAGGAAAATCAGCATCTATCTTATCTGTAGAAGTCCTCAGTAATTTGTGTGTCCAGAGAAGGGCAATGAAGCTGAGGAAGAGTCTAAGAGAGTAACTCATATGAGGTGCAGCTGAGGAATTTTGTGTTGTTTAGTCTGGAGGAAAGGTGGCTCAGCAGAGACCTCATTGCTCTCTACAACTACCTGAAAGGAGGTTGTAGTAAGATGGGGGAATCAGCCTCTTCTCCCAGGCAACCAAGGACATGAGTGCATTGCCTCAAACTCTGCCAGAGGAATTTTATCGAATTTGCAGGCAACCCCAATGAGGGGAGAGAATGATGAGGAGGACTCCACTGATATCAGAAGGCTAATTAATTACTTTATTATGCTCTATTACATTACATCAAAACTGAATGTAACAAGCACTCCACTGCGCTGAATCTTGTGACTGTCACCCGACAGTCCTGACTCACACACACTTGGCCCTGATAGGCCAAGGAAACAAAACACCATAACTTTGGGTGAACAATCTCCATATTGCACTCTACTTTTGCACAAGCACAGGCACAGCAAATGGTAAGAATTGTTTTTCCTTCCTCTGAGGTTCAGAGAATGTGAAACTCAGAAATATTCTTGGGAAGAATTGTGCCTTGCTTTTCTCTGTGAAGAGAAATGTGGCTCCATCGGTTTGGGTTGGACAACAGGCAGAATTTCTCCGCTGAAAAGGTAGTCAGGCATTGGGGCTCCTTGGGAGCCCAGGGAGCTGGAGGAGTCACCATCCCTGGAATTGTCCAAAAAAACCCCTGGATATGTAACTTAGTGCTGTAATTTAGTTGATATGGTGATGTTGGGTCAAAGGTTGGATTTCATGATCTTGGAGGCCTTTTCCAACTTTAAGGATTCTGTGATGCTATTTTTCTATTTTCCCATATATCTATATCCCTATTTATGCACTGCATATCAAGAAGCCTTCTTTGTTCTTCTTGTAAACTCTTTAAGACAATGTATGTTTTTTCTGCTCTATTATTATATTGCCAAACACAATAAGGAACTGATTTGAGCTCTCTAGCTTTGAATTAAACTGTTCAGCTGATCCATGTTCTGATGCCAGGAAGTAAAAGTGATATATGCTAGCAAAATTAATTTCTCATCCTCTTCTGCTGATTGGTCCTATTTGTAGACAAAAACATCCTTCTGTTACAATGCAATAGATTATGTAGCAGTTTTCTTTGGGTAAAATATTTCAGTCCTCCTATACAGATCTTTGTATGCTGAAAGACATGGACTACACGTAATAGAAATCAGGTTAACACCCATGTAGACAAATACAATTTAAATTTTCACTGACAAGGCATCTGACACCAAGTTTGAATGGCTGAACATGATTTCTTCTCCTCCTTAAATATTTATTTAAAGGAGCTTTTAGTTCATATGACATTAATACATGTTCATTAGATCTGAAATTAGAGTCAGAGGAAATGGAGGATTTCTGCACCTCTTTTCAGCAAGTTCTGTATTTGCTTGCTAATGCTTTGCAGATATTAGCATTTTAGTCATGTTTCACATAGAAGGTAATAGGAAACTTTATATTTTACTTAAGATTGTAAGGCCCACTTTCATTACATTTTTCATTCCCAGTGACAGCAGTTTACTCTGCCAGTCAGGAAAAGTTTCTATATAATGATGACTTCTAAGCATTATAAATTTGAATTATGATTCATGTTTTCATAAGTTGAGAAATATATAGTTTTAAAAGCTGATGCAGATGTGGATTACTTAATTTAGATCAAAATTATACCTGGGTTTGCTGAAGTCAGAGAAATACATTTCTGCTAGTAGCTGCCAATTGATCCCGCCATTATTGCTGTACTGCAGCAGCACACCTTCTTCTCTGCTATCAGGTTTATTGCATGAAGAAGTCTCTCCTCCAATCTGGATGTAAAACTGTACAAAATCCACCCATGTTGTGTCCAAATCCCAGCTTACCAACTGTCTTTTTCCAGCCTACAATACAAGGAACAGAGGGACAATAATAATTATGGCACCTTCACGATGAATAGGCATATTTAAAATCCATCACAGATGAATATTACACATAAAATTTCACAACATGGAGGACATTGATTTCTGTATCAACTTGGCTTTTTTTGTCTTTCAATTATTCTGCTTGGCCATCCTTTATGTCACCCTGATTTGATCCCACAAGAACTTTATTATTCGATTTCAATACACAATTCAACTTCTTCCCAACACAATTTTCACACAAGAATTTAAGCTCATTCCCCCATGGTCCCGTGTGACTTCAGAGGACAAAGAACAGGTGCTGGATATCCTGAATCAAACCGGGTTAAATTTTTAAATATTCAACTTTCTATTGATAATGCATGGAGCAGTAAAAAGGCCATTTATCTAGTCTTATTTCCCTGGTCAAATCTTGCACTGCACAAGGTTACCCAATCACCTGAAATTGGTTCCTATAATATCTTTCCCAAAGTTCATCTTTTACACAAGGACCAGGGAGTGACATTTTCTCTTCATGCTTCAGCTGAATAAGATTTGTTCCTACACAAAACTATATTATTTTCCTAATAAGCGTTGTAAATCAGGAGTGTGTCAACTAAAACCTGTGGATTTAGTTTCAAGTTTACCTAAGCACCGCTGAGAGAAACAAGGAGCCTTGTAAAACTGAGTGAACAGCTTTTCCAAGTATGCTTTTGAATTTAGGAGGTCAATGTGGTCACTCTGTGTGTGTTCAGAAGACAGAGCATTTTCATAGAAAAAAAAAGCTTTAAGGTTTAAGAGCCTTTTATTGTAACTGAAATTATCCCATAATCCTCTTCCCTTTGTGCCCTGGGGCTTGAGGCTGAACTTGTGGACTTCCACATCACCAAACCTACAAGATGCTGGTATGGGATATGAAGCTGGCTGTGACAAGGCAGGACACAGGATGAGAGCAGTGTCCCCAGAGAGGTGACCTGCATGCCCTGCATCTGGCACAGCCCTGCCCCAGCACAGCATCATGCTGCCACAGCTTTTATAGGTCGGGCAAAGCCATTTATGTACAGATGGAGAGCTGATGCAGGGATCATATTTCTGCATTTGTTAAAGTAGCTTCAACCTGGCACCACCCCCCAAAATGGACCAGGACTGTCATCCTGCCTACTCTTTATAATTCCCTTTAAAAAGTGTGTTTCTGTCCATCTCCAAGCAAGGTTTAAAAAAGGAAAACCAAGGTCAAGTTATGACACCTGTGTTTTAAGTTATGTTTGTTTTTTTCTCTCTCACTAGTACATTTGGGATCCTTATGACAAATTTCCAAATAAACTTGAGATAAGCAAGTGATGTCATCTAGCTGGACACAGGTAACAAGATTTAGGAGCTGAGATTTAAAATATCACCTGTGTTTTTTAATAAGGTGACAGATGAATTTAAATCCTGTTCCATTCACCGCCTCTTTGTTCTACACAGCTGAGGATAAACCCAGCAGAGATAAATGTTTACTGCTTTCTTTCTCAAAACTTTGCTTGGCTGGTATAACAGCCTGGGTGCTGAGCTCATTTGTGGACCCTACCAAATAGGGCACCTTGCACTGTGAGACTGACTGCTGGAAGCTGAATTCATGGGGTCTGAAGTTTTGTTGGCTTGTACCACTGATGCCAAGGCAGCAAAACCTGTGAAGAATCCTTTGACTCTCAAAAAGCTCATGCAGGGTACAGCAATACCGATTTAGTCTGGAATTATTCTTGGTTTGGTTTATTTCATTGTTTATTCCCAGCTGAGACAGGAATTCCCTCCTGGATGGTGCCATGAGAGTGAGAGGAACTCAACCTTGGATGCAGCCCTGAGCTTCTGGGCGCAGCCCCACGTGGCTGATGCTGGCCAAGGTGACACTGATAATCTCTGGGTGGTTTTCTTCCACAGCTTCATTGGAGACACTGGAATTTGAAACTGTCACCATCAAATGGAGCCAGTAACGGGTACTAAGGATGCAAACACCCTTGCTGTCCCATGGGCTGTGTGTCCTGACCTGCAGTGGGCCAAGCTGGCCCTAAAACTGTTCCAGGTGAGCTTTCCGTACCTACACCCCACAGCAGTTGTGCCTGCCAAAGGGGTAATCACAGACCCAGGTAAACTGAGAGAGGGCATGAGTGACATAAAGCCTCAGGGAATTGCTAATTGAAAGAGCTCTGAATTGTGAACACACCTACAACTGATTAAAATGAGTTGTAAAACAAAAGCTAGAGGGTTGTCAGAACAAAGCCAACATTAATTCTGGCAGCAGTAATTGATTATGGCAGCAAACATTAGACATTCAAATAAAAAGTGGCTGTTTGAGCAAATGAAAAGAAATGTGAATATGATCTCCCCAAAACAATACAGAACTGTTTGGCAACTATAAAAATAATTTTTTATTATCCACCAGTATGGCCCCTAGACAGTTTGAGAAAGATCTAAACAGATATTAAATAAACCACCTTCTGTTGACAGCACACAGACTGCTACTACTCAAGAAATGAGTGATAACATGACCCTTAGAGATCAATAGAAAGAAGCCAAGAATTTCTAAATGAGTTTTTCACTCCTCCTTAGCAGGAATCAGAAGAAAGATCATAGCAGGTTAATTCTAATTTAGCAAACTACTTTTGAGAAACTTGGCATAAGGAACCAAGCCAGAAGGAAAAACATCTAACAGGGAAGACAATTATGTATAAAAATCCAATTATCACAATTAGCTAGTTATACTGATTGGGCTATTATGAAATTTTCAGTTCAGAGCTCTATTTCCAGGGGAGCTGGATGTGAGACTATGTAGGAGTGCTGAAAATTATTTCATGGGTTAGATTTTTGTAATGAGGTAAACAACACACAATTGCACAGCGTTGCATATTGGGTTATTCTTCTGGGACTAATCTGGCTCTCATGACAGCAATGCCAGTTTGATCAAACCTTTAAAAGAGAAGCACATAGCTGCATTTACACTCTTCCTTTCAATTAAGAACAAAACAAACCTTAGTAATAGACCTAAGGAGCAACAATACAAAAATAAATCAGTGATTACAATGCATAATCTTACATTTGGTCATAAAGATCTCTTTTTGTTTTAGCTATAATTGCTACTAATTAGCATAATTCCCTCTATCTCCTTCCTGCTCTATTATTTTTTTGTCTGCAAAGTATCCAAGTTATACAAAAGAATATTCTCCTTCAGGTTAACCATTTTCTAAAAGCCTGAAAAATGGGTTTTTTCAATAGTTTTGTTCCTGTGACCTCAAATTAAGCTGCTTGAGCCCCTGAAAGCAAACCTTTCCCCATCTCTTACCCAGGACAGTACAGAAGAAACAAATGGGAGCTGCTGGATACTGCGAACTGAATCTTAAAAAAGAAAATGTCCAAGTAAGACATTGTGAATATACACACTTCCCAGCACACTGGCAATTTACTACCTTTCATTATAGCTGCTATTTCTTGACTACACAGTGCATGTGTCTTACCCTATCTCTTTTGATTGCTTTGTTCTTTACCTGCAGAGCACAGCTGGGCTGTTTAACACACTTCTAATATTACATGCAGCTTTCTGCCACCTCCTTTTCTTTGCCTCACAGCCACATTATGCTCCACAGAAACCTGCAGTGTGTGCCTTTATCAGTGTCCCAGCCCTCTGTAGTACCTTGTTGAAGTAGAGTGAGGAGCCAGATGAGATGACCCCACAGCCCTCCTCGGGCTTGACGACCTCTCCCCCAATAATTTCCTGCCACTCTGTCTTCAGGGTATCTGGGTTCTCAAAATCAGACATGATGGTTGAAGAAAGGGGATTTTCAGGCTGACATTCAGTACCCCGAAACCCCGAATCACACCTGGAGGGAAGTGTAAACATAACAAGTTTTAAGGACTTCATCTGATACTGGCAAGTAGTTAAGGTACGTGCACTGACCTTAGAAAATTCGATGTGGACAACCATAATTGAAAACAAAAATCATTCTGGAATTGTGGTTTTATATTGTGGAAACAAATCAGAATAACTGGAAAATAGAAAATTGGAATTTTTTTTCTAAAAAAACCCAAAACCCTGTGGTCTCCAGAAAGTTTGAAGCTGGCAGGGAGCAGCAGTCTGTGTCCTTGGTGTAGCACCCATTCTGACAGTGGCTGCCCAGCAGAGCTCAGCTGGTCCCTGGCATCCTTCTGACTCAGCAAAGCAGCTCTGGGCCTGAGCTGGGGCCCTTGTACAAAGGGCTGGAGTGGCCACCAGGACACCTGCAGCAGGGCAGCCCTGTGCCACTGACAGCTCTTCCAGTGCTTGGATCTGCCAAGGGTACAGCTTCTTGGACAGGCTGGTGTGGAGCAACTGGCTGCTAATGCTGCTTGAATGGTCAACCCCACATAGTGCTTTTGTTTTTTAATTTTTAATACAAAAATAACAACAGCCAAGAAAAGGAAAGTGTGGAAAATAGTAGGGTGCCAGTATCAGGAGAGCATGGCTAGGAGGGTCTGACAAATGCCTCATACCTGCAAACCCCGTGGTCACACCAGCCATGCCCACTGCACATGTTGGGGCACTGCTGGCCAATGTAGATGTTGTCCAGGGCCCACTCATCCTGGGCTGTGTAGTAGCACTGGCTCCAGCGGAAACGTGTGGCACTGGACCTTAAAACCAATAACAATGCATCAGTTTTGGATTCTTTACAGAATGGAAGGAAAAGAGGTAAAATGTAACAAACAAAAAAAAAAAAGGAAGTTAGTATCCCATAGTATCCCAATCACAGCCTAGGCTGCAAAGGCTGGCACAATCAAAGACATATTCTTGCAAATTAACTTTCTAGATGATGCCACTCACTGCACAGGCCTTCATAATGAACTTTCCAGTGACTGATGGCATTTCTGAGGAAGAGCACATTGCAGGGATTTTGAGAATTATTTTAAGGTAAGCCTAGCTATGAATATTACTGGATTTTTATTGTGCTATGGTTGGAAAATTGGAAAGGTGTATCTAGGGCATGACTTCGTGTTTTATATTTTTGGTCACAGTTAACAGGTCATAAACTGTCTAAAGAGATTTCTCCTGATATTTATTATTTAAACAATTATTAACGTTCTTGAGTGTTAGTGAGTACCAACTATTTCCATTCAACAATAGTTGACTTTTTTATTGGATATAATTTTTTTTTTGTCAGGATGGTTCTAAACTAGATTTTGCTCACATATCACTGGTGACATTGACAGCACAAGTTTTTGACAAAGATCCTGTTTCATTGCATCTATTTTTTCCTACACTGCAAATACCTTGCTCTTGGCCAACAACCCAGAATCTGTAATACCCAAGGTTTGTGGTGGGGAATCATCAAATTAAATTCCTTGCCTAACTAATTTCTGGATATTTGTAATATTCTTCAAGCACAAAACCTTGCTTCAGCTTCTCCTTTCTAAATAGTTTTATCTTCAGCAGCTTCTTTTCCTTTACAATAGTGAAGTCAGCTAATATTACCCATTAAAAACACTTAGTGTTGGCCCCCTAGGAGACTGTCCAATGCAACATTGACATTTTCCATGGGAGTGACTCCTGCTAGCCAAACCCAGCCTGATAGCCATCGCCCTCAAAACCAAGGCTGGAGAAGAAAGTGGATCATGAGAAAAGCAATCTTTGTCATCATCAAGCTTTTTCAAGCTGCCCTGCCAAACTGTGCACATCCAGCAGGTTACAGACAGTGGCTGGTGGCCACTCCCAAATCGGGAATACAGAGACTCTCCACTCCATGGGGTAAAAAAGGGTGCTGGTGGCAATGTGGGCACTGAGGCTGGATTGCATTGTTGTGGAGGGGTAGGACAGGGAAAGCAAGGCTGACTGAAGGGAGCTAAAAATCCAATTTCAAAATGGGGTAGGCCTGTGTCTGGCCAAGGGCTGGTTGGGGGTGCTGAGGATGAGAAGCAGGCGACTCCCATTAGAAGCTTCTTTTCTAGCTTGTTTCTGAGCCATATGGTTACTTTATGATGGCACAGGATATAATGCTGTTACTATGCTTGGAGATACAAAGCCCTTTCCCCACCCCCAATAATTTATGTAGAATAAGACTTATTAAAATGAATATTGTAAAGGTGGCTGAGCCACCTGCTCACACGTATGGAAGTGAAGAAATGAATCGAGCAGGCCTGTGCAGCTGAAGAGGACAGAGTGGCAGAGCAATTAGCCACTCTGGCACATATGAGAAGATTGGTACATGTATGGATAAATTTTTAAAGTACCAGTTACAAATTTCTTCAAAAAACATGTGAAGCTGCCCAAGGGCTTGATTTTTAATTTAAATGACCCTTGTTGCCTGTTTTAAGTGTCTGTTTGATATTGCAAATACTGTAAGCATTTTTACAGCACTCAGAGTTAATCTGCAGGGGCAAATCTGCTGATTAAATACTCCCTCAGGATATAATGTATTGATGGGTTACATTACAAGAGCTATGAATTATCCATTAAAAGTGTGCAATCCCAGTAATCAGCACACAAAGGACTTCCCAAGCTTGTGAGGCACAATGGGCAGTCAATATTGACTGCAATTATTTACTGTTTATTTTTGGAGTGCTCTGAAGTCAGCACATCACTTTGGTGCTGAGGTTCACGTTCCCATCAATGGCACCACAGAGAGCCCTGACAGAGGCTGTAGGTGCTGGAAGGAGCTGTAATGACTGGTGTTAACTCTAATGTGTGCTAAGGAAAATGACTGAAACCAAAGAATGGTGTTAGAGCAGGCAAACGCATCCCCTGTGAACTCCTGGCACAGTAAAACTGTGTCATGTTATTTTCCCAGGTAGCAGGAGGAAGAGCACTGTGTTCAGGCATCCCTGTTTTTCACCAGGTATGGGTGGAGTTGGGGTGTGACACCCTGCAGCCCTGGGGTATTTACAGCAAACCAGGGGAGATTTATAGTGATGCAGAGGCAATTTCACCATGCCATGGAAGTCTTGTGGTGCCCAACAAGTGGTGGTGCCCCCTAAAAAGAGCTTGGTGTGGCATTGATGGCATTGCCTTGGCTGGTCACTGGCTGCTGCCAGGCATACATGGCCTGGAAGGGCAAATGTGCAGGTGCATCAGGGCTGGTTCAGGTGCATCAGGGCTGTGCAGTGCATCAGGGCTGGTTCAGGTGCATCAGGGCTGGTTCAGGTGCATCAGGGCTGGTTCAGGTGCATCAGGGCTGTGCAGGTACATCAGGGCTATGCAGTGCATCAGGGCAGTGCACCAGGGCTATGCAGGTACATCAGGGCTGGTTCAGGTGCATCAGGGCTGTGCAGTGCATCAGGGCTGTGCAGGTACATCAGGGCTGGTTCAGGTGCATCAGGGCTGTGCAGGTACATCAGGGCTGGTTCAAGTGCATCAGGGCTGTGCTATACATCAGGGCTGGCTCTGGGCACAAGGCTCACTCCTGACCTACACCAACAGTGGGGAGAGCCCAGCCCTGTGCAGTGACAGAGGACACCTCTGTGCCCAGGGCAGCAGAGCACCTGAGCCCCAGCTGAGAAGGTCCCTGTGCAGCTCTGCCATGGGGCTGTTCCAGGGCTGGGTGTGCACAGAGCTGCTCCTGCCCTTTGCTCAGGACCGTGTCGGTTTCACCTGACCAAAGTGTTCCCCTGGAGAGTCTCACTGTCCCATTCCTGCTGCCACCCTGCCAGGTGCAGAGCTCCATCTGCCTCCTCAGGTTCCAGATGTTGGCTGTACATCAAGCTAAGGGAGCACTGAGCTCCACTTAGAAGTTGCCCCATCTGAATGAAGTGACTGTTTCTCTCATTTGAGGGGAGGGGAAGAAGGGAGGAGGCTCATTACCACCTGGAGATGAACATGTTGCCCAAATGGAGGCATGTGCAGCAGATGGGGGCTGGGGACAGTCCCCAGGGAGCCATTTGCCAGCAGGGAGGAGTTATTTTTATCTGCAGACAGACAGCTCTCCCCTGGGGACAGCTTTGCCACCAAGGGGATCCCGCTGCCCCAGGCCTCTGCCAGGGATCCTGTGGGAAGAAATGCCACTGTCACAGGGCTGTGGGCAGGGACAGCTCTATGGATTCAGAGTCCTCCCTGGGCGAGGGATAATGCATGTTAGGCTGAAGTGACAATTGCGAAAGCAATGCTGCTGAAAAACCAGTCCTGCTCACTGCTTTTGAAAGCTCTCCAAGGCTGCTCTGCATCTCAAGGTAACAACAGCTTAAGAGGATTATGCTGTTAAAAATGGTAATCAACCATTTAAAAAAGCCATGTTAATTAAGAAAAGAGAATAAGGAGATGAGCGTCAGCTGCATCCTCAGTGATAAAACACTGCTTTTCTGGACAGTCACTGTTTGGACATCTATTGAAATGGGAGGTGCAGCACTGAGGAGCTATGAAAGCATTTCTTACAAGCAAAATAAACTTCCCTAGTTCCTCATAGTTTCTCCCTTTTTTTTTTTAATGCTGCTAGAAAGCAATCTGGCTCTCTAATGACATTATATCTAACTCAGGTTGGTGTCAAATAAAAGTCATTTTTGTTGTGTGACATTTTACATAAGCACAAGGAAATCATGTCCCAGAAGTACTGCCAGTGAAATGATGTTCTGTTATAAAATTTTTCTGATATGTGAGTTAAAATAAAATCACTGCCTTCTCTCCTGATATTAAAAGCCTTAATGATTTAATGCAAATTTGTGGCTGGTAAAATTATATTTGCTACCTTCTGAGTTACCATAATTACATTTACCCAATTATCCTGAAGGTCTCATTCAGTCATTAGGTGTTGATTTGTTTATGAAGTCAGCAACTGACAGCTGCTTGTATCTCATTAAAGCCTGTTCATATGTAAATGCTTTGCATAAAACTGAAATTAATTTTCATCAGTGTTAGAAATGTTCAGTTCAAGTACAATACAATTTCAGTGAGCAGGTGCTTACATTTAATTTCTTCAATTCAAGTCTCATTCTTGCAGCAGGTTTCCTACCCCAAAATCTCACATAACATGGGGACCTTGTAAACTCATGCTTGCTGGATGCAGAACATCTACAGGTCTGCAGGAATACCAGCACACCCAGAAAGTTTTACAAGAGAAATAGGTGCTGTTATGAACAATTTTCCAGCTGCATGAGCACAGTGCCACAGCCTAACACTTCCCACACGCCCAAGGTGCAAACCCTCAGCTGGGAGCTGTGCATGCAGGGATAAAAGCTCCAGCAATCCCAGCAGGGCTGTGCAGGGGTGTGAGGGCATGCTGAGGCCAGCAAGGGCCAGAACAAGGCTAATGAGACATTCCTGAGACCTCGTTTGGGTGCTTGGTTTCCCTGTGCAGTAAGCACAGGGCAGGCTGGGTGCGTGGCAGCCTTTGCCTTGTGCGAAATGGAAGCTCCAGAGATGTCCCCCCCTCAGCCCAGCTTTGGGAAGGCAGAACACCTGGCTCTGCCTCTGCACTGCTCTGCCTGGCCATCACTAAGGGTTTGCCTCTGTGGGGTGGGTGCAGGTGGGGATGGGATAGGAGAAGGAGGGAGGGCACCCCAGAGAGGAGCCCTGCACCACCAGCCCCCTGGCTGGGCTGGCAGTGGAGAGCTGCACATCAAATTGTCACCAATAATGCCCAGGTTTTGGAAAGGCAGACAATTTTCTCTCTGCTCACAATCCTGCTCTAAAAACCTGTAAAAAATCCCCTCCCAATCTCAATCCAAAGGAGCTGCTGAGCCCTTAACCTGCTCTTTGCCACTGGAAAGGAATGTTAGAAAGAGGGGAAAGTGGTGAGAGAGACACGTGTGGTGTGCTGGATTGCATTTGATGGGGAACCACCATTTGAAGGCAGCCACCCTTCCCCATCACCCTGATAATGCCACAGCACAGCACAACTCAGAAAATGGCTTCTATGAAGAGCAAAGAAATTTTCAGTGGTAATTTGTACCTTAATTACAAACAAAACTCTGCTAACAGACGGGAATCCCTTCAGATACAAGACAGAGTGTGAAATATTTATGATTTGTGCACAGCATAGAACAGGAACCCGGCTATTACTTCATCATAATTTCTCCCCACAGTCTCCCAAATTAAAATGGAGTTCTATGCTTCTGTCACCTCATATGCTGAGAAAAATTAATAGATCCTAAAGAAAAAGAGGGCTACAACATTGGTATCATCATCAAATACAGTGTATAATTACTTTGAGTACATTATATGTTTTACAAATTAGGAATAACAGCCTACTTTGGAGTGTAACCCAAAAAACTGTAGATTCTTTTTAAACTCCTAAATGCCTATGTGAACAACAGATTTTGTGTATGGTGGCACAAAATGACATGTAAGATTTAGTACATTATAATCTAACTACAAAGCAGTTATTTGTAGACTTACTTGCAACCATTTGGTATTATCTGATATGATATGTTCTAAGGATGCAATATTTGCCTCTGATGTTTTGCCTAGAAATAGGAAATGCTGAATATTGGCTGTAGAGCAAAAAGGGCCAGTGTGTTGAAAGAAGGTATCATTGTGGTGTGATTGATGGAAACAGGCTGTGCTGAGGCCATGCAGAGTGCAAAAAATAATGATGAAGGATGGGGAAATACAATGATAACTTAATCTGAGCAAGCTCTCATTGCAATTGCTATGATGGATTCAGGTCAAACATAATCAAAATGTAACTCTAATTGCAATAATTAAATTCTCAAATGAAGGGTGCCCTGAAGATTATTGGGATTTATGACAACATTTTTATTTGTATGGTATAATAAAGATTTAAAAATAAACAATGAAAGAGACAATTTAGTGATTAAAAAATTTTAGGGGAGGCAAATGAAGTTTGATTACAACAAGATGAATAGGCTTTCTGATAATTTTTGTTTCTCTTTTTTTTGCATGAGAGAATGTTATTTTTTAAGACATGCTATAAAAAGAAACAAGAGTTAAAAAATTCCCAGAAATGAATCATTAGTTATTGTTTATACAGGGCTTTGGTCTGAAGATGTAAACAATAAGGAATGTGCAAAATAAAAATTAACAATCCAAATAAAGCCTTCCTCCAATAGGGCATTTATAGACAAGTGCCACTATTTTTGAAGTCTGAACTTTATTAGGAGAGTCAGAGTATGTATTAAAAACAATCCTAAACAATAGTTTCTGTTGACTTCACCAACTTTTATTCTCTAATTATGTAAGGAATGCATTTTATGGGAAATACCTGAGACTGGGTCAGCCCTGGCACTCTACCTATTGGCTTGAGTATGACCTGCAGAGGACTTGATGTTTGTCACAGCAAGTGATGTGACAAATTGTCTGCACAACACCCCCCTGCCCTTCCCCCCCCCCAAAAAAAAATGTTTAAAGATAGGAAATAAAAGCTTACCAAGTCTTCTGTGGTAAAAGAACAGTGATTCTCCTCCACTGAGTAAATTCACTGGAGTGGTAAATACTTGCTGATGTAAACTCCTGACAGCTTGGCATACTGGGAAGGCATTCCTTAAAATAAAACATTTCAAAACTAGATTTAATGTTGAGGAATAATTGGGAACAGAAACAAGGGTCAAACAGTCACAGAACCAGGAGCTTGTCTGGGTCCAGATGTTGGAGTGAAAGACACAGAAGAGAGAAATCCTGGCATGAAGTGGAGAAATTTGTCAGAAAACTTGTAGTACAATTGAGGATGGAAGAAAGCCATATGAATCTGTTTAAAGAGTTTAGCATTCATGACTGGCAATGTTTTGCTTTCCTCCATGAGGAATGTCTATCTCTCTGGTTTTTAATATCTTCACCCCAGCATCCACCATGGACTGTGAAGTAAGGATACAAGATCACTATGAAATAACTCTATGAAAGTGACCTCCAGACTACCATAAAGGTAATTTTAGAGACCTATTGTGAGGCTTTTCCTGGGCATGCTGACTGAGCCCACACCCTCCATCTGCAGTGGGGAGCAGCAGTAGGGACAGACAGAGCCCCACCAGAGGGCCCAGCCACAGCCTACTGAAGTTGTGTCCTTGGGCCCTTCCCAAGCTCTGAAGCTTTGACACCTACAGCAAGTGCTGTAAATTGTTCCCTCCTGCTTCTAGGACTATTTCTGCATTTAACTCAGATTTCTGTTGAGGTCTGTTTCCTAAATTCTATTTTTTTAAAATTCAGAAAATATTATCATTGTCACATCTTTTTAATATTAAATATAAATTAAGTCCATTATCCCAGCTTCTGTTTTCTAGCACTACCCTTCCAAAGTTATTTCATTTTTTGCAATATTCCATTAATTTATTTCCTTTTTGCTAGAACAGCGCACAAAAAATTGGCCTATGAGGTATTAATAAAGTGCTTGGAAGTTACCAATCTACATGATCCTCTGCTGGCTACCAGTTCCCTTCTGCCCCTTCTGCCACAGAACAGCATCTCCTGGCCATCCCCACATGCCCAAGAGAATTTCACTGGTCACTGCTGTGCTCACTCCCATGAAGGGTATCAGGTAGGAGAACAGACATCTGCTCATGCAAGTAGCCTACTCTGACTGTTCTAAAACTGATAATAAAGCAGTGACACTCTACAGACGTTATGGCAATTAGGAATATTTATATAGTTAAATTATACAGTAATAGTTATGTATTAAATATGAAGAAGGGCAGAATATATTATTTTACAGAGAAATTTATTGCTCAAATATCTTAGAGTATTAAATGAAGATCTGAGACCTTATTTTGGTTTTCTTTTAGTAGATTTTCTAAAGGCTTAGTTTCCTTTCCAGCAATTTTCAAACATTGTTTCGTGATTCATCTCCCCTAAAAGATTATAGAAAACGGGATCTAATAAAGATCAGTGATTGCAAAGCAAACAAAATTTTCAAACATTTTAATTAGTGTTTTGTTTATTTGCCAGGTTATGTCCTTGAAATATACTACAAATACACTTTTATCACAGCAACATGGGTGGTGTGAGAAAAATTATTTGGCTGCATGTTGTCTCTGAATTCAGCTCCACTGAGCAAGGAAAGGAGCACTAAAATCTGAAGCTAACTTATCTTCCATGGATGCCAAGCACAAAGCCCAAACACCCACTGCTAGGAACTATTCTTGGACAGCAAGATGATAATGCTTGCTAGATATAAAAGACATGAACAGGGTTTGAAATATATGATTTATAGCTTTTGTCTGGGTTCTGTTTAAGATAAGAAATCATTATTTGGATTTCCACAGTTTAAAAACTCATTTATTGTCGTTTCTTTATTATGCCCACCAAACTAAGTGTGGCAAAACACAACATGGCAAGGGTAACCATGCAAAAGTCAAATGCATGGTTTAATTGCTCATAGAAGGTGTGGAACTTTGTGGAACTCATAGTCAAATGCATTGTTTAATTTCAAATGCAAAGCTTTAATTGCTCATAGAAGGTGTGGAACTTTGCATACAAATCCTTTGGTGAGTCTGCAGACCAGGCAGTGAAAAGGCAGTAGGACAAGTTCCCTGACACCCTCTGAACCTGCTCAGAGGCAGCCAAAGGACCTTGGTTAGTTCACCCCGAGTCCAGGGAAAGTCCAGCTTTTCATCTGAGAGGGAAAACAAGAGCATGAACTGCGTGCTGCTCACATTTGTGCTGAGGCAGCACTGAGCCACCCGGGGGAAGAGCAGCCAAGGCTGCTGTTTGCACTTCCAGCAGAGTGGGGGAACAGCGGTCACTCCAGCCTGGACTGTGCCTGAACCGGGCTGGGAGATGAAAGGCTCTGCATTACAATCCCCTGAAGGAATGTGCTTCCATTTACCAAATGGCTGTGCACAAGGGCAGAAAGAATGTCTATCCATTTAAATTCCAGGAAACAGTAGATGCATTTTGCTTAGAAAAACAAAGCAATAGCACAGGAAAGATCTCACCCATTACCCTGTAGCTCTAACTGTGGCCCAATTTTTTTCTCAGCCTTTGTCCATTCCTGTCACTATTTTGTGTTTCAGGCTTTCAGATACCTTTCTTCCAAATATTATGAGGAACAGTCTAAACACCTCTAATAGTAATTTTGATTGGTTACAACAGAGAATTTATTTACTGAAAGGTGAAAAAGGAAACCATCTTTGTTCAATGTCAAAAGTGCATTTCAGACTATCTTTTGTATAAAGCAAAGTTTATGGAAGACAAATGTCCTCTCTGCCAGCCTCACCTCCTGAACAAGGTGCCATGTGAGGCCATGGTTGGTGGAGTACTCCAGTTTCACCTGGTTGTCCATATGAGGGGTAAAGGCCTGACCACAGCCCATCACCAGGTTGAACTGGATCATATAGGAAGCTCCAATCTGCATGGACTGGGTCTCCACGTAGCGCATGCTAGAGGCCAGCTTTGAATCTCCTGTAAAACTGAGAGATGCAAGGAAAGAATCAGGATGGATCTCCAAAATCATTCAAAAAAGAACATCATGGCTCTGAGTTAAATACAGTTGTGCTTCTTTATTCTGTAGACTGGCATGTGGGATGAGACCACGCACAGAAGAATCTTCCTGCTGGTACTTCTGCAAATTACCAGGGAGGTCCTGATGTATCCCAGAATGTGAAACACTGAATTATTCTGCTAGTTCTTACTATATGCTTTTTGTATTAAGGATCAAGTTAGGATCTAGCAAAGGGCAACTTAAGGAAAAAACAACATAAAGAAAGTTGATTCCCCTGGGTGTCCATTTCCTAAGGTCATGCCACAGTCAGAACTGTAATTTCATTCTAATATTGGACAGTTAAGATACTCTGAATCTAGTTTAAAATACTCTTATTATATACACTGTTAACTTCATTGATTTTCCTATATGCAATTCATTCACTGACTTGTGCAATTCATTCACTTGACTGTTTTTCAGAATTATTCTTCTATTCTCAGCTTCTTTTCCATAGAGTGTACTGATATAAGTTATATTTTCCAGTGGATTGGAGAACAATAGTAATGTTACACATATATTTTGCAAGGTACCCAGTTATCATATATATAGTAATGCAATTTATAGTCTGAAATTCCAAGATATTTCACTTCAAATGCAGGTTTTTCTTCTATGCACTATTCAAAAGAAAAAGGAAACAACCAAATTCAAAACCTCAAATCCAACAGAAGCATAAGAAGGAAGTAATAACAACTTAAACATTGAATCTTGCTCACTAGGCATCAAAACAGAGTATTTTAATGAAAGTTCTCATAGAATGAAAATTGCCTCCCTCTGCTTAGTTTGAGATGTTTACTTAGTGTCTTCAGAAATACTGTAGTCCTTTCAGCTTCAATATTCTCTAAGACTATTCTTAAATGTGAACAATTTAGAAAAGGGATTGGCTCTTTTTAAAGAAAATCACTGCAAATCATCATGGAAAAGAAAAAGCTACATTCAGTACAGGGGTGATGAAGAGAATAATGTAGTTCAAGGTTGCTCTCATGATTGAGTAAGCTACAGTTTATTATCTTAAATAAGAAGTCATAATCTTTAAATACAATGCAGAAGAACATATAAGCTTCTACTCCTGTAAAATTCAAGGTCATGACAAAGTGAGTGTGAGAACAAGGAATACAAGTCTGTGTCACTTAGGACTCTTTTAAATTAATTCACTGACCTACACTGGTTTCTACAGAGTCCTTTCCAGAGAGAGCACTTATGCCATAAATGTCAGCATCCTACCTTAAAGCTTTAGAAGAAATTACTGAAAGCTGACATTAGTTTTGTCATTATTAAATTTCTGTTACTTGGCATAAGTTAAGATCCTGTCTGCTTTCTACTCTCTGGCCTTACTTTTGTGACTTGAATTCCTAAAGCTGATCCAGCTCATGACTTTATATGAAATTTTTCACTTTGTCTTGTCACTCAGCAGCCCAGAGTGACTGTGGATGGACACTCCCTTCACTGCCAGAGCACAAGGGCACTGTCATGGACAGCTGGACTGGAAGGCAGTAAGTTATCTTGGAAAACTGTATCTGAACTGTTTGCCCTTTCAGCTGGTGTGAAGAAAGTGATTTTCTTCTCAATAGGAAGGATAATTTTAAGTTAAGAAGAGGATATAATGTGCACTCATCAGCAGTGCAGCTCCCAGCCTATGGTTTGTGGCTTTGTGGTTAGATCTGAATGCACCTCAGAAGAACTTGTCTGGTTAATGTCTGAATTTCCTTTTCTTCTAAGCTTTATCTTGTATTTCATAAAATGACAAAAATCCTCAAATTTAAAAGCTAAAGCTGATTTGATCTGACACAGGCTGAAGCCCTGTTGGGAAATCTGTGCCAATACAACCAGGCTCTTCAGGTGTCAGCCAAACATGTGCAGTGTAATCAGCTGAGAGGGTAGCACTGCTTTGGAAGAGGATTTGGCACTGCACACAAAAACCTGGGCATAGCAGCACATCACAGTTACCTAAACCTTATCTGAACAGAATAAAGGAGTTGAAACTCAACAATTTGATGAAACATCTGCCCAGAAGTTGTCTTCCCAAAGTAATAGAAGTAAAGAACTTCTAGTGAAAAAAGGGGCAAAGAATTAAATGTAACATTTTGGTCTTGTCTTCACAAAAATTCCCTTTATTCAATGCTACTAAATAAAATGAGAAAAAAAAAGGGTCTTAAAGGTCTTAAACTCTAATATTTTCTTTCTGGTGGCATTCAGGTCATGATTAAAATATTTTAAATTTAATATTAATCTTAATTCAATAGCTTAGCCACTGGATATTGTACACAATATATTAAGTAAGTATATTAAGTAAGTTAAAAAGTCAAACCAGCTATTTAAAATGCATATTAAAGAAGTGTGCAAAAGGAAGATAGTGTTGAGATGCAGACAATATGTGGTGCTCTATAAGAAGCTCTTTTGAAGGAAGGAAATCACATTACAGGTGCACAAAGTCCTTTATCATTCACATTTTGCCTCCAGCTGAACACAAGTAGCATTAAAGTTGTGGGCTCCACTTTGTCCCTTCTTTCCTCTCCAGATCTCTCATGTTGTGGTTAGGGGTATATTCTTTTGCTGGAATACCAAATGTTTTCTTTGTTCTGGGAGCCACACAGCTGGAATACCTTTCCAGAATTTGTAAAAGATGAAGTCATGTCCCTGGCGTCACAATAATTAACTAAAAAATCTTCAGAAATGAGAATGCAGAGGCCTCATTTTTGTATAAATTTGTTGCTGTGAGTGGGTTTCTGGCACGTGTATAATTAGACCTGCAGAGGCACAGGAACAATACCCATAGGTGCCCTCAGAACAATCACTCTCCCTCCAAGCACTGCCAGCTAATTGGTACTTCTGGGAATGGTATCACAGTCAATGTCAGCCAACCTGCATTGCTCCAAACTGCTCTGAGATCCCCAGAGTTACCATCTTTTCAAGGCTGGTACTTTTAGGAATACTGAAAAGACACATGGATGCAGCTTGTTTTGTAAATCTGTGTTGACTGAAAATATTGACACGACGGCCCAAGCTCGCACCAGACACAGCTTTGCTTCCATCAAAAGCAGGGGGCGTTTGGCCTTTCTGCATCACATCATACCTGCTTTGCTAAATAATTCCTAAATGTATTACTATCATTAATATAATTAAGTCAATTACCTGGAAGAAACTTTCTGCATCATACAGAGTAACAATTACTGTAAAAAAAACATTTAAGACACTGGGAAATTACCAAGCTGATGTAGGACCACTGTATTATATTGCTCCATAAACATAGCTCATGACAAGACAGGTTTACAGTCTTCTTCTAGGCTTCTCCAGGGGCAATGGGACACTATTGTTTGCTACACTGAGTTAAATCATAATGCTGTAATCTGACTGAGGACAGTTTATTTATATAAAGCTATTTTATTTGTGTCCACATGAGTACATATATATATTTAAATAAAGCTATTTTATTTGTGTCCACATGAATACATTTATATATATATATAAAAATGTATATCTCCAAAGTGTTATATATATTTTTTTATATATATATCCTTATCAATATTTAAATGAATTTCAGCAAGTCACTGTATATAGCCTATAATACTCCAGAGACAATTGGTTCAAAATTTTGCCTGAATATGAGCATTTTGGAGAAGTGATGAATTAATATACATCATCAAGCACTTCATTTTAAAGTGTTTCAGAGTCATTTCAGTACAATGATGTAATAAAGGATCCATTCTGAAACTAAATTATGATTATGGCTATCAAATGAAATGACTGTTCAGACACAGACCATGAAAATACTCAAGAATCACCTTTGATCAAAACATATGTTTATCAACAAACTTTCTTTTTTAAAATGAAGTCAGGTATGAAAAAGAACAGCCTGCCTCTTAAAAAAAAAAATCTCCCTCCTCAGTTTTTTCCAATTTTAAGGATAAATGTTTCATGTTTACAGGTTCTAAGGCAGAAATGGAGACCTAATAGACAATTAAAAGCAATTCTGTGAAAATGGGCTTGGGGATGCCACCCTGTAAAATGATTGATAGTGTACTTCCCATAGTTGTACTAATGAAAAAGCTGTTGTCAGACTGTTCTCAAGAGAATGGTGTCAGTGCTACTGCAAGATCTGTTCGTGAGTTAGAAACTCATGAGTTAGAAAATGAGAACCAAATGGACTCACAGCTGGGAAAACCCAACAATAATTAATTTAACTAGCAACCATTTGTACAGACTTTGTGTAAGTTTAAAAATTTCCCTTGAGAGGAGCAAGGTCAGTGAAGGATAGAGTTCATGATTTCCAGTGATAATGAAAAATACTTAGACATAAATAGTGAGGAAGGTTTTGATTCTATATTTGATGCATGGAAACTTCAATGTTTCTACTATGACTGAGCACTCCAAACCCTAGTCCATCTCCATATGGGATGGAGAATTTTGCTTAGTGTTTATTATTTTGGTTCCGATTTAGAGTCATGGGAGGAAAAGAGAAGAACCTCTGCTATCTTATCTGCCCTCCTCCCCATGATAAACTGGTCTTAAAAGTACAGAGGGAAAACAATGTCATTAAAAGGCTTTCATTCCAACTCTTTGATAAGGAAGATGCAAACAGTTTGAGCCCTAACATGTTGTTTCATTTTAATGAGCAGCGAGTACCTTCCTTGTCCTTATTAAAGTGGTTAATGGTGCTTCTACTGCCTCATTATCAGTGCTAGGACACATTTGGTGTTGTTCCTACTGCTAAGCCAACTCCTTTTAGTCTGACAGATGATCAGAAAGTCAAATCAGATTGCTCACAGATACTTGTTAATAAAATTCCAACAGTGTTTCTCTGAGTGTCCATGGGGATGCTAAAATTATTTTATTTTCTTCAGGTTTTCTATAATTACTGTGATTGTACTTTCTCCAAAGAAATATATCTATGCCAATTAAAACTATACTGGGTTTATAGGTTGATGAGACCAGCACAAAACTGTTATTTGGTTTAAATCAAAACACACAGATTAAATTGAGCTTCCCTTGTATTAATTCCAAATGTTACATTCAAATGCTCCAGATTATTTTTTTTTTGTGAAGCATGTTAATGCTTTAGTTAAAAAAGCATATCTTTATGCATTCTTAATGATATTTTTGTTTTGTTTTTCCCTTCTTTTGCTTCTCTTGCCTTTATTTCCTTTGAGGGGTGTAATGTTTTCTTGCTTTTGTTTCTAAATACACAGCATATTTGAGACCTAATTGCAATATGTCATGATGCTGATCACAGTGCAGATGACTAAGTGTATGTAATACCAGACAAAGCAAATACAAATGGATAATGCCTACATTCTGCTGCCTTTTGCTTTCTGGATTACAATATAATGGCTATGTACATAGATCTGAACATCACTTACAAAATATTCAGAGTCTGTACTTATCATTTTATTTCATTACCTGCATATCCATATTAACCTGCCTGGATTTGAAGTGAAGATTATGAAACATTTCTGAATTTTTTCTATCAAGGTATTCTTTAAATATTTCATAGAAAAAGAATGCTACGTTCAATGTCCCCATCAAACATAAATCTCTGCAATGAGGTGAAAAACTTACTGCTAACTGCAATGAGATTAGTGACTGTATTTTTGTCCACAATTTGAGGATAAGACACATTATTACTCTGAATTGCTGCCAGAAAAATGCATTTGCAGCAGTCACTTGATCCTTAGCAGGATGAGTACGCAAGGAAAACAAAAGTAGAACAGGAAAAAATACATGTTTCTCACCAAAGAGTCCAGTCATGGCCACAGTAGGGCTGAACATTTCCCAGGTAGAAGCCCAGAGACTGTGTGACTTCAACCAGGTTGGTGAAGTCCAGACTGATGCTGTTGAAAAGCACAGAGGTCATGATGATTTCATCGATTGCCCACACGTCTTCGCCTTGAGAAGAATGATATGGCTGCCACCACCTGAACTGAATGCCAACCTGCCTTGCATCTTCAGGCAGCTCCACTGAAATTATTCTGGAAAACAAAGCAAAGTCGTTATTGCCAGTTTTTCCTGTTTGTAATGATTCCATGGGGATGTATTTTTTGGTAACTTTTCCTTACTGACCCTAAAAATCATGGAGCAAATTTAACCCACAAATACCATAGCATCTGCTGGTATAGCTGCTACCAGTGACAGGGACAGGGGAATTGTTAGTTCTCTTGGTAGTCAGTTCATTTACTGAAAACCAGGCATGTGCATAAGCCACCAGAAATAGTTTCTAGCAAATTTGTAATTTTTGCTTCCATTGTGGACCTCTCAGTAAATTTAAAGGTGTAGATTAGCAAAGGAATGATGAGCTGACAAGGATTTAAGAATTCAAATTCCCCTTTGTCAGACTCAGTGGGTTTTATCCTGAAGATCTGCATCTTGTAAACATCTGCATTCTCCACACACATAGCATTGATATCATTCTAATGGTGCTCTTGTCCTAGAAGAATCCACCCCTGTAAATTGCCACAATCAAGTGGAAAATCTTCATCTTGTCAGACAGTGTGATTATGGGTAGTTCTTTTTGGCAGACACTCCTTTTTTGTAGCTGCATAGAGATGCAACTGGAGGTGAGTCCCAGGTGCTTCTGGTATGCAAGGTCACCTGATTTGTCATGGCAGCTGTGTCAACACACCTAGAAATGAAAAACTGCAAAGAAAATTAAGAGTTTTATCTGATTTCCAGGAGCAATTTTCATACACTGCAGGAGGGAGTATACATTAATTGCCACAGCAATGACACCTTCTTGAAAGCCCCATAAATCACTAAGACCATGGTACCCCACACAGCCACATCAGCTGTGAGACAGACTGGCAACAGGGACATTTGTCTCCATTGGGGTACAATTACTTGCTGGCTAAAGGGTTTTCAGCCAGCTCATCATGTAGCTGTTATTTTTCTTTCTCTGCAAGAGGAAATATGGATAAAATGAAATATCAGGTAAACAGAAAGCATCTTTTTATATTTCAGCACCAAATTCTTTTCATACTCAAGGCTTTCTAAGCTGCCTGTTATAATGTTTTGTTCTCTGCATATGAAAGAGTCTTGTGCCTGTGGCAATCTTAGTGCAAAAACCACACTCTTAAAAATGACTTGCTACAACAACCTTGTAGGGAGTAGATTTATAATACTGTTGTTTAGTGTCACATTCATTTTAAAGAAGAATACATTAATCCATTAACCTGAAAATATCAACTAGCTTGGCTAAACAGGTGGGAAGCACACAGAAAGTCCTGCCTGTCTTTTCTAGAAGCTGCTTTCTGCCATCCATAGACTGGAGAGAGAAGTGCAGAGGGACAGCCAGAGGTGACATGGCCATGTCCCTGTGGCATGGGCCCAGCACAGTACACACTTTATGTATGGTGGATACCTTTCCTTTACACTCAAATAAACATGTTTGAATGACTTCAGACCCTGGCTTCTTTTCTACTAAGGATTCCCTCATAAGAAGCAACTTTATAACCTTTTGGGTTAATTTTTTAAAGGCACAAATGACAAGAAATTGCAACTGATTCTAAAAGGAACCATATTTTTTTCTGCCATGATGCAGGGGTGTTATCCTGAGGAAAGCTGGTACCTGGTAAGGAGGAGCACTGTGTCCAGTGGGCTCTGTGAAGCACCTGGCACTTGTGTGAGCTAATGCTCTGCCATAATCCAGGGCATATTTCTCTGCTGGTGGCTGCCTCTGGTGCCTGTATCTTCCCTTTCACTCTTAACTCTCATAAGCTTGCCCACGTGGACACTAATTCTCACAGACAGTAATATACAGAAAATCCTAAATCATGACATGCCCCACTGATACACTTATCAGATGCTGAAATATTTAACACATGTTAAAATAAATTCTCCATCCCAGGGGATTAAGCTAACACAATTTAAAAATGTAGGTGTAAACCACCACGTATGGCACATATGTTAGTATGCAGAACCTGACTACACCTCCAGTTGTAACAACTTCTCCTGTCTGGCTTTGATTTGTTGGAGATAGATGGAGAGGGAGGGGGATTCCTGCTAATGACTTTTCTGCTGTAGAGAAGAAAAGTGCTCCTACTTACATTACCAGCCACCATTAAATTTGTTAAAAACCAGCTGGGAGACCTTTGCTCTGATCTCATTCTTTCAAGCTATGCGCATACCTAATATTGAAAAGCCACCGCTGTTCTGCCCAGAAGAAAAATGCAGCTGTCAAATGTTAGCAGATTAAATGCACCTTTTCAGCAGAACATTAAATGTGTAATTATTTTTTGTATGACTGAAGATTAATTAAATTCGTGGATACAGACTGATTGCCAAACTTTGCAGCAGTCCATCTATGTTACTGAAAATGCTGATATTTTCAGACAACATAATATGAAAAGGTGAAGCTTTGTTCATAATTATTGCCAGCATTAGCTTCAGGTTTGTATCTATGTCATTTTTTTATCTACCCAGAGTGGACTGAATAATCTATCTATCTATCTATCTATCTATCTATCTATCTATCTATCTATCTATCTATCTATCTATCTATCTATCTATCTATCTATCTATCCATCTATCTATCCATCTATCTATCTATCCATCCACCTCCCATGGCAAAATCTCTCTACCCTGTGTAGAATGTACTTTGCTCTGTACCTTGTCAGAACAACAGAAATTGTGTTCCATACCTAACCTTAAAAAGAAAAATAAATCTCTAGCATCTGTGTAATTTATTACATTTATATCTTAAACTTGATTAAAATCAGTCACCAGAATATGTATTTTCCTTTTTGTTATAAAAATTTCATAGTGCTATATATTAAAAACCTTTAGGGAAATGTAACTCCTACAGATGTCGTTTTGAATCTAAGAATTAGAAGCGGGGTCATATAAAATATATATGTGACTATAGCAAAGGTAGGCAAACTAAACTTTGAAGAAGATTTTTAAGTCTTCCAGTCTGTACCATCATTCCTTTGGAAACATGTAGAACTTCAAAAATTAAAGTCTACAACGAATTTCTACCAAATACAGTTCTACTCTCACATTTTTAAATATTTCTTATAGCTCCCAGGAAATAATTGTAATGTTAAGGGGGATTTTTTTCAATTAGAACATTCTTAATCACACTTTGAATATTGCAATTTTGTACTGAGCTATTAACAAGATTTGGAAATCTAAGTTTTTTTGTTTTGTTCTTGAAAAAGCACTCATCTGAGCTCAATAAATATAAATAATGAAAGTTATGTGTAGCTAAAGTGACTTGCAGGCTATTTCCAGTCCCACCCCTGGGGCTGACTAAGATGTTTTCTGAACTTGGTAGAGAAGAAGACACAGGGCAATACCCAGGTCAAAGCTACCCGTGGGCAGGAAATGGACCTGCTGGAATGAGTCCAGTGATGCCACCGCCAGCTCTGCCTCTTCTGGGCCCCTTTGCAGAGCATCTCCTTCAATTGGCATTTATTGGCTCTGCTGCAGCACCCCATGGAGGTGGCTGCTGCCAGGTTTGAGAGGGTTTGCATAGATCCAGACCAGACTGTTCCAGAATTTTGGTACTTCATGGAGACTCCTGATTTTGTATTGCTCTACTAAATTTGGTGGATGGTGTCACAAATGTAAGGAACACCTTCTCTAAACACAGGAGATGTATTCCTCTCTAATCTGACACCAAACATAGGCCTTGCTAGATGAAATGAGCTCTTTGTTCAACTTCTTTTTTATTTGTGCAAGTCCCAGGCCCAGTCAGCAGCAGGTTCTCCCAGGGCACCAAGCCCAGCCCAAGGCAGAGGCACAGCCATGCAATTGCCTTGAGAGTGGGAGCAGGTGAGTTTTCCTGCTGACCTCAGGGATCCTCACAATCCCGCAGAGATCCTCACAATCAGATTCTGTCTCAGCTGTCCTGTGCTGCCTGTGAGCTCCTAATCCCAGGGGATGTTGTAGTGAGGGTATCTATGGCTTCAAAGCTACAAATAATTTATGTTAATTTTTCTTTACAAGTGGCTGCTTCCAGGGGAAGTGTCATGCCCCTATTTCTCACAAGTACACTCCTCTCCCTCCTCCTGCACTGCTTCAGCTTGTTCTGTTGTATCACCTGAGACTTGAAAGCCATTAAACCAATGTATTCATTTTTATAGAATGACAAAATCAGAAGTGCCTAGAACAGCTGCAAAATTTTAAAGCAAAGTGGTAACTTTCTGTGTGCAATAAAAAATCTTCATTCCCTCTTGCACCACATACCCAGTCTCCACATTGCAGTGACCACCACAGCCAGCACAACTGCATGCAAATAACTCTTTGTGATATGTGTGCACATACCTTGGCTCGTGGTAGTTGAGATAAGAGTAGTGCTCCAGCAGTTTCCAGGTGATGCCGTTGTCGTAGGAGTAGTGCAGCAGCACTCCTTCCCCGGGCTGGTCGGGCGCTTTGCAGGTGCTCAGCACCGACTTGCTGCCCAGGCGCAGTGTGAACTGCAGGAACCTGCACCAGAACCACACAAATGTTTGCAGGCTATCCTTTTCACAGTGGGTTTGGGGTTTTTTTTGTTTGTTTTGTTTTTTGTGGTTTGTTTTTTTTTTTTTGTTTTGTCTTTCCCCTAACCAGGTTGTTTTCAGATCTTCTCAATCTAGGCAAATTTTGATAAATATCAGTTATGGGGTTTTGTAGTTGTGATTTGTTTTTATTGTCAAGTAATGTATTGTGGCATATATAGTTAAAAAAATGCCAATCATTACTGCATTTAATTATTTATTAGGCACTGAAGGGGAGGGAGAGATAGTGAATGGATCTAATCAGCTGCCACAAGCTGTCAAATAAACACAACCTTATAAATAATTAATTAGCACTTGGCTTTGACACTCAGGTTTGATATTAACATTTCATATTTTCCATCTGAGCTGTACAATAACTTCCCTGCAGTCTGTTTTGGGATCTGTTGTTTACAAAGCAGGAGGAGAAAAAGGCGAGGCTACGAAATCACCATTAAAACATGGAACTAGGAGTTTTTTAAAACAACTGGTTTAATAACACACAAGGCTGTAGCTGTAGGGGGAGGAGCTCCCCCATTTCCTTTCTCCACAGGACTCTTCCCTCCCTCTCACCTGGACTGGGAGCTGTCCAGGAAGGAGGTGATGAGCTGGCGCCTGCCGTCCTTGTTGAAGACCAGGGCCTTGCCGCTGGCCAGGACCCCGCAGCCGAAGCTGACCTCGGCCCCGCGGATGGAGTAGAAGCTGTGGTAGGAGGAGAGGCGGGAGCTGGAGAAGCTTTCGGAGATAAACATGGGGAAGGTCTGCGACGCCGTCTCGCACGCCGGCCCCGAGAAGCCGGGGTCGCACCTGCGGGGAGGAACAGGGAGAGCACGACTGGTGACCCATCCTGGTGTGGCTGCTTGTCAGCAAACAGGGTGGCTGCAGCTGTTCATGGACTGAGGGCACCCACCAGGTCCCTCTCAAGTCTGAGGCACAAGAACCTCTTTGAACTTTACATAGGTAAAGTGCACAGCAAATGATTTCTGTTAGCTAGTATTTACTTTTTGAATTTAAAAAATATTTATTTATGAACACCCCATGAATCTACACATAGCACGGTACAGAAATATTTTTATTAATTTTTGCAACAAAACCCCTGCTGACATAATTACAGTTGTTCATATGTAAAATGACAAATTTGCTTTTACCTGTAGCATACTAGATGTGATTACAAGAAATTGTTACTGTCACTATGTTTTCTGAAAAATCCTCTTTGCCCAGGATTTCTCTCCTGGGAAGCTGAGAAGCCTCAGAGAAAAAGGAAAACAATATTATCTCATTTGCTTCTCCTGTGTTTTGCTGCATTGGAATGTGGTTGGAGATTGTTTATCCAACATGAGAATTGTTTTTACTTAATGACCAATCATGGTCAGGCTGTGTCAGACTCTGGAGAGAATCACGAGTTTTTCATTAGTATCTTGTTAAGCCTTCTGTACGTATCCTTTCTCTATTCTTTAGTATAGTTTTAGCATGGCATTCTTTAATATCATATCATATCATAAAAAATAAATTAGCCTTCTAAGAACATGGAGTCAGATTCATCTTTCCTCCCCATGATGGGAGACCCTGAAAATACAAGTTACAAAAGAGAATGCCCTGTAGGTTATATTCTTGTTAATACCTAAATATAGTTATAGAAACATTAAGAATGTGCTCACTGGTTTTGAGTAAGTACCTTTTTATTTTTTAGAGTGGAACCCTTTTAACAAGCCAGACTATCAGAAAAAAGTGGAGTGCTGATCTTCTGTCCTTGAGGTATGTTAGATTATGGGATATTGGAGCTATTAAAATTGTAATTCTTTCCCAACATTTAATACAAAAGTGATAAAGTCACAAATCACCTCTATAACCAGTATATATGACATTTCAGTGTGTTCTGTAGCACATTTTAAGATGAACTGGAAGTTAGACACTATACCTGAAGAAAATAATAAAAAAAAATATTAAACATGATGCTGTTCAGAAAGATTGATCTTTAGCTTTTCAGTGAGCTTTATGAATTCTGAGGGTTATGCTAGTTTTATATTTAGTCATCTAAAAGAGCAAGGACTGAAATGAAAGTCACGTCAACTTTCACACTACCAAGTGAACTCTGTGACAGAAATTGAACATGAGTGCTGAATATAACACTTACTTGCAGCCATTTCTAGTACACTGTCCTCGCCCTGAGCAGAATTTCAGGCAAGATGGACCAATATAAACTGCAGAGAGAGAAATCAATTAAATGGAAGGTTATGCTATGTGGTAAACAGAATATGATAAATACAAGAAAGTGTACAGACCTGATCATACAATTATTGTATTTATTTAAATCCCACTACCTGGAAAAGGTCTATGAAATGATATAAAGCATGTAACTGTGTCAAGGATAGTCAGGGATAATTTATTATTTAATGTGTCATGTCCATCTGTGGCTAAAGACACAGTATTGTGGCCACTAATACTGTCTTAATTACTGTCTGTGAATGAGATCAGATAATTTGGTAGGTATTGACCTTTTTCATAATTTTTCATTGACATTCCCTTCATCTTAGTTTGGAGATGCAATCCAATCTATATATTGGTACATTCCAGTAGTAGTCTTGTAGATTTAAAAAAACGTGTCACTACTTCTCTCATTGAAATCTACGTACTTTACTTGACTGGATTTAGGGAATAAGAACCTGCCCTGTGTAAATAATATGTAACTAATAATTTTCATACTCTTTCACTGATTCTTTTACATGGAACAAAATGTCACATCCTAAAATGCTCAAAAAGACACCAGACTTGTTTTACTCTTTTGCTTCATCTTCCTCCAATGACTCCTCATTGACAGTGTGGATATTTGTGAAAAAATATGGAGGATGGAAAGATGAGAAAATGTCAGTATTATCTCTTGCACTATAAGAAAGAAAAGTTATAACTTGTGGGCAATATTATTTCAATACAAAATGCTAAAAGGCCTTAACCATGAATAGTGGCATCTTTTCTGTTGAACAATTACTTGGAGTTACCCACTTGCATGATGACATTTGGAAGAAATAGCCACTAATTTGAAATAATCAATAAGAAGCAGTACTTCTTCCTTTTCCTGGTTCTATAATGTTGCCCATCAGAGCAGGGTGTCAGCTCTCCCTAGCAGACACACTCTAAATCCCTTTTAGCTACTCCCTATAACTAAGTCCTCATCAGATTTCATATGATTTCTAGGTTTTCTCACTTCTCAGGGTGCAAAAATTCTGTTCTGTCTGTTTGATTTTTGTGTCTTTTGAGGTCTTTTTGAGGGGGTGGTAAAAGTAGAAGGGTTAAAGGTGTAATGATGTCATTCAAAATGAAAATACTTTACGGAAATTGGCATTTTTCCAGAGTTTCTGAAAGATGGCCAGCTTCCAGATTTCATTTAAAACTTGATTCTCATAGGAAACAGTCGTGAAGCTAAAAGTCAGAGTGCTGAATCTTTGAAAATCTTTCTCTCTTCAAGAATTTGAGTGGCTTGCCAATATTTACAAGTTTTTTCCTACAATACAGTGTAAAACTTCAGTATCACTAGTATCTAACAAAGGAAGCATTCAAAACCTCAGAAATTTGTCTTTAAGACTGAATTCCTGTGTCATGATTCTGCACCTCAAATTCACAGCAAGCACTTTCTAGGCAGATGGTTGGTAAACCTTTTCTTGAGATTGTGCACACAGGAGCATGCAGCATCCTTTCATGGAGCTGTATTTTATTTTATAAGCAAAGGTTGTGCAGATAAATGAATTGTCAAATGATTTTCAAAATCTTGTTCTGTTCTGTTGTAAGGAATTTGTATCCTTGGATTGATTTCATCTTGATGTGGTTTCTGTGAATCTCATGAGTGTCTCCAACACTTAAAGTCAGCATTTTTTTAGATAGCAACTCATCTTTGCAGATAGTCACAGAAATCTTCTCATTTTAAATACCCATCTTTCCCCTTAATTTTACTTTCTTTTTGATGCATATAACATCCCTAAAGAGAAGCATCAATACTATATCCAGAATGTCAAGATGATGCTACTTCCAGTTATGAGTAAGAGAACAACTTTCATTACTTGTAGTGACAAAATTTCCTTAATGATATTACCTTAACAGCTTCAAGATTTTCTTGTTAATACTAGGCCTCAATATATTTTAAGAATTCTGCAAAATGTAAATATTTACCATTCCTAGGCACCATATCAAGCCTTACTGGGAATCACTACAAAATTTCACAGGCTATCATACATCAGTGTAAATCTCTAAATTACATATCTCATGCATCTAACCAAACAAATTCTGAATGTAGCCTACTTACTTCCAAATCACTTAAGGCTAAAAAGCAAGCTAAAAAATTTTGCAGTTACTCTTAGTTAACCCTTTCAATCATACTTATTTCTGCATTTCATACGTTTAATCCTGTGTTCCTAAATGCCCTTCAAAGTATTACTTGATAATTCTGGTCCTGGTTTTCCTCTGTAATAATTCATATAAATATTTAGCAACATAAACTTCTCCCCGTTCTTCAAATCCATTTAAAAAAAAGGTATGTGAAAAATAATTTTCGAAGGGAAGAACAGTTCCCTGAAACAGATGGCACTTTCCCCTGAAGATATGGTAAACAATGTAAGGTTTTTTCAGTATTTTGGTAGCAGCATTGCTTGAAGATGGTCTTCTATGTCCAGAAGCAAAATAAGTCCCAGATGCTGCTCCTGTTGCTTAGGCTGCTGCAGTACATGTCCTTAACAGCCAGTGTGAAACCTATTTATGTAATTAGGACTAAGCAGACAGAAAAAAATACTATATTAAGCCCTGTCACTATTTTTTTCCTGGAAAGCATTCAATTAAATGAAAAAAAATATATCTATTAGACTATTGTCTTTTCTAATGGTAGACTCTCTCTCTGGTCTCAAAATGCACCTGCTACCAAATGCAGCTAAGCAGAACAGGAATTTAAAAAACTATAAATTCAGTGACTTGTGATGGTGGAAAATATGTTTACTTAGAGCAGCATATAAAATTTACTTTTCTGCTGTGTCATGATCATGGGTAAGAATACTAACTATTATCGATTGCCCACATATTTCCAAGGATTGGTCCTGTTTGCCTCCATCGAATCCTGGTGTCACTGGTGAGAGCAGCGTTGGGAAGGGGAATAGTTATTCTGTTCCACCTGAAATACATATAACACATTTTACACTGACAGTTATTATGCAACAGTATATTTGGCAGATATGTTTATGTATTCTGGAATCTTTGTGAGAAGCTTAATTTTAAAATCTGCTCAAATGAAGCATAAATTTACAGCAGCTTTGGAAAATACAAATTAAAAATAAGAAGTCCATATATTATACAGTACATGAATACTAGTTATTGTCTTATAAAACCCAGCCATTCTCCCCCTGTAGGAATACACACAGTGGGCAAAGACCATAAGCTCCTTTGCTGTAGCAGCTTCTCCATCCCCGTGAATATGTCCTAAAACTGAACCTCCAGTGGGGCTGAACTCTGTTTGGTGAAAACCCTCAGAGGGTGAGGAGTGGTGCAGAAGGTTTGGCATGCTGCATTCTGGGCCATCATTCTCTATCATCCACAGAGGCTACACTTCCTGCACACACCAGGAGTAATGGTTCCTATGAAAATTGTATGGGACTAGGGGCTGTGTGCCATCAGATCATAGCAATGCTTCATCTTTCTTTTTGTAAGTGTTGTGGAAGTTGGGACACCAAGGGATTTTGTGCTATGCAGAAAAATGCCACAGTTCATTTTTCAGTGAAAACAGTAGAGAAGAGACTCAATGCTGAGAAGGGTTGATACAAGAAAGTGACACTAATAACCATCTCCATTGCAGAAGTATGGAGAATGTGCTTCACTGTAAACCAGTACTGGGATTCCACATGAGTAAATGTGTCTGAGGATTTGAAAATAAATAAATAAATAAATAAATAAATTTATTTTCAAATAAAGGATTTGAAAATAAATTTTTCTGACCAAGAAGAAAACTTTTGTGGCTTTGACAAGGTAAAAGTTTTCTTCTTATCAACATGCTGTCCTCAAGTGTTTTTTTTTTTTTTTGTAATTTCTCTTTAGGATTAAAAAATTATTATTATACCACAGAAGCAGCCCAATACATTTGAGCTTTCATGACTGGGTAGCCAGGGAGCTCAGAACACTCCTTCCTTGCTGTCCCCAGGCAGTCAAAAATGAATGACGACCCAGAGTTGTGTGCTTTGCTGCTTTCTCCTGCCCCTCCAGTTCCCATCTGTAGTGCTGTGTATTTTGCAGTTTGCAGAGAGCTCTCTCACCCGCTGTAGTTTTCGGAGGCGTAGATGGTGCTGTGGGGCAGGTGGGGCCCTGCACAAATCTCAGGCAAACACTCCATGTGCAGCAGTGACCACGAGCGACCGTGGTTGGTTGAGAACTCCAAGCTGACACTGGTAACACATTGAAGAAAAAAAAGGAGAAAGACATCGTGAGGGTACCTGGCATAGATCTCAATGTAGAAGTATCAACATTGAGAAATCACCAAATCTGCTATTTCTAATAATTGATGAAGAAACAAGAAATAATTTTGAGCAGAATTTGAAGACAAAAAATCCTGCAAATGCAAACGTGAGACAAAGTTTCATGAGTGTTTGTCACAGACATGTTTTATGAAAAATCCTTTCCTTAGGATTTTTTCTCCTGAGAAGCTGAGAGGCCTCAGGAACAAAAAGTAAACAATTATTATCTGCTGCTGTGGAATGCAACAGGTGCATCTTTGACTGGTCCATGTTTGTTGGGGAAGATAAAACAAAAAAGCCTTATAAATATGATTGTCTGCCAAAAGATTTTGAGAATATAGAAACTATAAGCGAGATTGAAATGAAAGCAAGCTTTGAGATCCCTTAGTTACTGAACGACAGGAAAACAGTGGTGTGGCTGACTGAAGGTAATCCCCTTTTGATGAAAAAAGACCCTCTGCTTGCAGGCAGGTCCAAGGGTCCGAGCAGACCCTGCCAGCTTGGCAGAAGGGGTCCAAAGAGTAGTTTTTAGGGTTTAAAATGTAGCACAGTATGGTAATGTAAGGATTCTTATAGGCTGTATGGAAATGCTGTAGGATTTGTATCTTGTACTAGATTGGTTAAGTGAGAATCAGAATATTCAACACAGAAGATGATTTATTGTATTGTAACAGGAACTTCACCCTCTTACCTCTTGTCTCTTAGCTCTTACTCTCTTAGCTCTTACCTCTTGTCTCTTAGTTCTTGCCTTTTAGGCTCTTACCCTCTCATCCTCTCTGCCCCTCTCTTCTCTCGGGCCTGCTCCGAGCTGCAGCTGGCAGCTCCCAGCAGGGCCCTACACCCAGGCCCTTTGCAATAAACCTCAAGTTCCACGACCTGGCTTCAGAGATCTCTCATCTCCGTCCGTCCTGACCGTGCTACCCCCATCAATCCTACAATGTTGGTTATTTCTAATTAATGGCCAATCACAGTCCAGCTGTCTCGGACTCTCAGAGAGACACAGAATTTTATTATCATTCCATTTCAATTCCTTTCCTTGCAAGCCTTCTGATGAAATCCTTTATTCTATTCTTTTAATATAGTTTTAGAATAGTTTTAATATTATATATGTAATAAAATAATAAATTAGCCTTCTGAAATATGGAGTCAGATCCTCCTCTCTTCTCACGTCCTGAGACCCCTGTGAACACCACCACAAGTGTTTAAAACCCCAAAGGTTTTTAGAATGAGGATTGCCTGAACACAGAGTTCTTGTTGGGCCACTATCTAGCCAGTGTTTTTATGCTGCTGCTGTTAAAACAACTGCATTACTTTCGTATTTCATATTGAAATAACTTCAGATATGAGGAGAAACCTTGAATTAATCAGAGCTAGACAGCATCGTGTGAGCACAGGACACCTATAACTGCCAGCTGCTAACTATAACATCTGCAAAAGGTGGCAAAAGATCACTAGCTGTTCATGCATTGGCTCTTTCCTGGGTTAAAAAACCCCAAATTGTTTACAACCTATAAAGAAATCCTTAGATGCCCTACACTCTAAAGACCTTGAAAAACTTATAGAGAAAGTTGACTTACTACAGATTTAGTATTTTACTGAATTGTTCTTGTAATTTCCTCCATATAATTGGCTCATAATATTCTGTTTTATTTTAAGTAATGGAACATTATAGAAGTCATAATTCATCTCCTCAATATTAAATTATTGGATTCTGAATTTTTACTTTTATGATAATTTGCTGACAATATACTTTATTTAAATGTACCATCACTGTGATATTGTGTCTATTAAACCAGCTTATGGAGGTTTTGACTAATTTATTATTATTTCAGGTTTAGCTGTTGAGATACCTTAGCGGGTCATATTTACTTCTTATATCCAGCATGAGTCTCTCACATTTGCAGTAATGAAAGCATTATGAATAATGCTGCAGACTGGGAGATGTGAAATGCTGCAGCATTTGGGAAATACAAATAGGAAAAATGGTGACCTAATGCTTCTTTGGTTTTGAAGAAGCTCACTTCTCATTCAGAAATGGAAGGAAGAATATTAATCTTTCAAAATATATACTGATCTCCATCAGAAAACAGATTGAGACAGAGATTTTATATAACATGTTTACTGGCCAGGAGTGTTTATAAGCAAAGTTTTCACTTTTCATGTAGGAAAATGCTGCTGCCTTCTCTTCCTATCAAATATAAGTGAAGTGCCTTGATTTTTGCTTCCCCTTGAATTCTGCTACCCTGTCAGTGTTAATGCAACTCTTTCCAGTGGGAAGTAGATGCCATGGGACACAGATAAAAGCTCTCATAGTCTCTTACTTTAAACTCTCAAGTCTGCAAAATATAAAGTAACTTAATCCTCATAAAATATCAAGATAAATATTCTCACATGTATATAATGGAAGAGGAACAGTGGGCGGTTTGGTTTTGGGTTCTCCGTTTGAAGAAGCAGATTAAGAATTTTGAGAACAGAATAAAGGATGGGCAAGATGTCCATGGCTTTGAGCAGCAAGCTGGGATGGGCTGAGGATCAGGCTTGCTCAGCCTGGTGGGGAGGGGTGAGCTACAGCATCCTGTGGTGGTGCAGAGGGCACTCACAAGGAAACCAGAGTCAAACTCTCCTCAGTAGTGTCAGGAACATTACAAAGGACAATAATCATAAAGACATGGTTTCATAGTTTTGTATTGTACATTAGGAAACACTTTTCCCTTGAGCAGGTGAGGTAGCACAGTGTCCATCCATGAAGACTTTTCAAGTCATGGATAGGCAGAGCCATGTCTGACCAGCCCAGTAACAATCCATCCTGCAGCAGCAGGTTTCACCAGATAACCTGTATAGGTCCCTTCTAACCAACATTTCTATGATTCTATAAAACATGGAGCCTAAAATGACTCCCTTCTTTCCCTTTCCCCATGGGAAAATTCACACTGAATGTCCAGAAGAAGTAAAGCCAGAAAAAGTGTTCTGTGATCAGCCTAGCTCCTCACACTGATGGTCATTTAGATGAGGGTAATTTATCCCCAGTCTTTCTAGAATTAGATGTGCTTGTGGCATCAGTAATCTCAGAGAGGCCAGCAGGGCAGGTTTCTGCTGCCGCCTTTAATGTTTTCCTCCTTACACAGTATTAAGAAGTAAATCTCATACCCATTAGAAACTGAAGCAAAAGTATGTGACCCTGGTTTTTTAAGATTTTCTAAACCTTCTGATGTTGACATTCTTGTAGTGAACTTTCTCACACATTTTCTGTAAATAACTCATTGTTTTGCATTCCTTTATGGAAGAGGAGAGAGTTGATAGACTGTCGGTTTGACCAGTGTCACTGGAGAGGTGTCACTGGAGAGGTGTCACTGTCACCCTCCAATCCGCTGTCACTTTTGGAAAACTATAAATGTTGGAGTCAGAAAGTAAACTTCCCTTTTTTCCTTCACCTTGAGAACGGTGGTGTGCTTGTGTTCTTTCATGTCCTATAGTGACAAAAGTCAATCTGAAATCATGAGCATATTTCAGAATAATGGGCAAAGAAAAGCAAGTTTTGACCTTGAAAGCTATTAAATGACTCTTTATTGCATGTCAGATACATAAATCTGGGCCTGTAAAGATCAGGAGAAACATTAGCTTTTGAGCAGCTTATATTTGCCTTTATCAATGGGATCCCTTCTTCTGAAAAAAGATTTACAAATCCTTATATAGCTTTTATAGACCAAAATATACTAGAAAGATGATGGCCAAAAGAATGATCTCTCCAGTTTTACCTGTTACCAGGTTGGTAAGTTCCACACCCCAAATTGATGGAGAACTGGATCATGTGAGTCACTGAGGAAGGGAGCACTGGAAGGACATGGAAATAATCCACAGCCCAGACATTCCTGTTGTGGCCTTGGTGACTCTTTTGCTTCAGGCAAAATTTGGTTGCAGGAGTCTGCAGGTCCGGACTAATGACAACAGAAACCAAAGATGGCACCTTCAAAAGAAATTTTAAAAGGCTTAAGTAAGTTAAAAAGGTCACAATGTACCATTTAAAATAAAAAAAAACCAAAACAATTCTAATTGTGCTGAACCAAACTTGCTGTTCTCTCTCCTTGATTCATTTTGTCAACTTTTTTAGACACTTTTTTCCACACACGCTCCCAAATAAAATCTTTTACTATTATGTGGATAGGTATTAGCACCCTGGGTACCAGTGATGCTTATCAGCTCAGAGGGATGGGATGGTTTGGTTGTAAAGGCACAGAAGAAAAGACTGCACCTTCTGTGTTCTGAGAAGGGCAAGTTTCTGCTGTCACTTTCAGCTGGGAAGGGAAGGTGATGTTTGTCCTGGAGCCTTACAGCTCACAGGAGCTACGGCAGGGTGGTGAATGTCTGCTCTGGATACATACGTGAGAATGGTGGAACAGCAGGAGTTCACAGGCATAAGTGGGGAGGATGTTATGCTGCTGAAATAAATGAAAGCACTGCCTCACAAAGCTTAGCCTTTGTCCTAAAGCAATGTAATTAGGACTTTATTATGTCAAAAGAGGATGTCAGCTTTAAAACTGCTTGTTTTAAAAAACCTTCACAATGAATTCCATGTAATTTCAGATCCTATCTCTCCCCAAGTTCCCTAATTAATATTTTATTATTTTACAATTACAGTTTCCTTAGTTTTACAAAAGTTCTGCCCTGTCTTTCACACAGAAGCAGGCGAGGAGGGAAGCCATGCACAATGAAACAATGCAAGTGACTCAACCAAATTCAGGCCAAACACTATTGTAAACATTTGGTTTCTAAGTGCTAAAGTTACAGACAAAATTCACACAGATCTGTGCTTGAAATCAGCAGCATCTTTACCATCACACTTCCCTCAGACTATGTAACCACTCTGCATTTCGATACCTAGCTCATCTATGTGCACTTGTATGAAATACCAAATTTTGCCTGTTTTACAGCAGCAGAATAAGGAGACCTCAGGGCCAGATTATTCAGGGCAGACATGGTCTAAGTGCTTCCTTGCCCTAGACAGGAAGGATCCTGGGGGCAAGTTCAAGGTCTTTACTGTCCTGCTGAGGGTGGTGGATGTGGTTGGAAGGCAGCTGCACTTTGGACAGAGGAGATGCTGCCTGTGCATTCTGCCAGCAGCTGCCTCCCATGGCTGAGTCTGTGCCCTCACCACTGCAGACCCTCTTCCAGCCCCTGATCCCACCAGCAATGACCCTCTCAGGACCCTGCTCCTCAGCATCACACTGTGTCTAGAATGAGCTTGAGTGGAAACAGGAGTACTCTTTAGTGAGGAGATGTTGTCACTGAAGTTTTCAGCTAATAACTGACAATTTTTACCCATTGCTTTCCTGCCTGTTTCCCCAGCCCCAGGCAACCCTGCACAGTCCTGCCTGGGGCTGGAGTGACCACCAGTAACTGCAGAGCTGTGCTGCAAAAGTGCCCAACTGCTCCCAGGCCTGCGCATGATTTATGTGTTTGGGAAGGCCACGTTTGAGTGTCCCTGTGGAATTCACCACACAATATTCCTGTGATGGCTTGAAAAGAGAATGATCTGTCCATTGCCATCCACCTGCTTTGTTTAAGACAATTTACCTTGTAAGCAGCATAGGTCAGGGTATCGAGAGGTATGTGTTCCCTCCTTCCCTCAATCTTGGCATACAGTATGACATCATTTTCATGGGATTCTCCAGAATCACAAGTTCCCCCTGTACAGCACATATTTGAGTGAGAAAAAAATTAATTGAAGCCCTTGTTATTGGAAAGTGGAATCATATATGCAGCCTTAATTATGAAAATAATTACAGTCAGATGCTATTTAACTTGGGATCTGAAACAAAAGAACACCATCCCTAAGGACTCAGTGTATAGGAACTGTTTGATCAGATGCACCATGGCAGAGATCAAGGGGGCTGACGATTACGAAAACCTCAATACCTCTTTTAATCAGCTTATCAAAACAATTTAAATAGAAAATGCTGTGCCTCAAGCAATACCTCTATCTGTGTGCTCTAAATCCTATTTACATAGAAATGCTCTGCTGTTGAGTTCTCATCAGTAAACTGCTATTTACTGCTCACACTTCATGCAGTCACAAATGTAGGTACATAACAGCATCTTAAATACTTCTCAGCTGATAGTTTGGCAGCTGAGAACTTCTTCTAAGTAGGAAGTGAGAAAGACTGCTGTGTACCTCATTTGTTGTGCTGCTTCTTCTACTGTCTACACCATATTCTAATAGGGATGGCTGGATGGATGGAATCTATTGTACCACAAAAAACATGTGTGGTATGCTTGCCCAGCTGGAACAGGGCAGCATTTGAAATATCTTCCTATCAGTAGAACCCAAAATACTCACTAAGCTTCTGTGAAAGAGCAGATGTATTGGCAAATATGAACATGATGTTCTGCATTATAGTTACAAGATGAACATCATCACACAACTTTGGTATTGTGGAAAAGAAGATTTTAAAACAAAGTTTCTGTATTTGAAACAGGAATTGTTAATTAATTATTTCCCTGTGTAGTATGGTTACTCCAGGTATTAAAAAAATCCCAAAATAGAAATAAAAATAGAATGAGGAAGCTTCTGTGAAAAGACTGCAGAGTAGAAAGATATTGCACATATTGGAACACTTTCTCTGCTTTTTTTTTTTTTTTTTTTTGCTACAGCCAGCCAGTTCTTGTAATAAACTAGGAGAAGCAGTACAGAGAACTGGGTAACATCTCTAACATGTTTCATACTGTAATAAAGAATATCCATTTGTCCTTTCAAATATTCTCCTTGCCTGAATGTTCAAACAATTATTTATTTAATTAAAAAATACACAGAGAATACATTTTTCAAACAATATCCTGCTATCCTTTGTGTCTGCATCTGCTGACAACTTCTCCCCTAAGTTCAGAAGGTTGACAAAATTTCTTTCCTGTTTCTCTTGCAGGTGTTGTAATGCTTGGAAGAAATGAGAAAAAGCATCCTCATTTTCCTGTGCTTTATCCATAATTCATGTAACACAGAGGAGATGTGCAACAATTTAGGAAAACAACATGAGGTCTTCCCCTCATTAAATAAAGTGTGTTTTTTTCTTGTTGATACAGAAGGTTGCTTGTGAAGGTCACAGGTTTATTCTCTGCTTCCTCCTTTATTATTCTATTATTCTCTTTTAAGCAAAAATCCTCACATTCTCTAAACATGGTGTTGAGAGAATAACCTCATGGAACTTCCTTTATGTGCAAAATAAAAGCTCTGGAAAAATACTGTGAGCATTAGCTACCATGTTCATGGGGATTCTGCTCTGTTGCAACATCAAACTAGTGCAGTTGCACTGACAACAGCAGCAGGGAGGGGAAGTGACAGGACAGGCTGGCTCTTGGCTGCTTTCTGAGCCCTGGTAAATGACTGATGTTGAATTTTGCCCCAGCAAGGAAGGTCCACAGATGATGCTAACACCACAGCAGTGCTTTTAATGAGGGATGCCACATGTAGAACACATCTCCTCCAAGATCATAGCACACTCTGTGTGAATCTCACCCTGGGCCAACATATTAACAGATTTAGGACTTTAGGAATGAAGTAAGAGCTTTTGAGATGAAACTATTCCATGGGTTCATCAGGGAAGGCTGCCCCACCTCTATGCTACTCCCATCTCATCTTCATGTGCAGCTCTCTGGACTCTGATTCATTAGCACCAGGGTCTACATGGACATGACCACTGGAGGATATGAGAGGTACCTGTAAAACCTCTAAAGATGACAAAGATATGACCATCTCTTCTTAGTATGGATTAAGGGGCACTGAGTGAAATTAGTGTATCCAAGACAAGATGCTTCTCCACATGAGATTTGTTCAGCTGTGGAGCACTGCATAATGCAAATCTCACGTGCTTCACATCTTGTACTACATTAGTAACTTGTACTCACCCATACTGAAATAAAATCTCAAGTTCCCATAACCTGTGGTGTCCATGTATGGAGTACATATTTTTCTTTCTCCATCTCTGAGAAATACCATAGCTGAGCCAGATTCCAGGGTTCCACACTCAGTACCAATGACAGCTCCAAAGATGTCCCACCTGCAGAGGCCAACAATAGGTGGAGAAGCTGCAGCAGCAGACTACTGATAAACTAAAGTAAAATATGCCATAGGGTTCATTGGTACTTCTGAAATTAGCTGTTTCTACTCTTAACAGAGGACAAAAAACCACAGTGATTCAAATGTGATCCCTATGCCATTACTTACGTATTCAACGTTAGCTTTTAAACTCAGTTGACTCAACTAAGGCAAAGTTAATATAAATATTTAAAAGAATTTGGCAGAAATGCATGAATTAAAAAAAAAAATGAGGCTTTTAATGAATGCTGCTACCAAATATGTAGTGTTGTATTGTTCTACCATCTTCATTTTTTTTTCTGGTGCTAAAATGTTTTAAAAATAAATGCATTCTGATTAATTTTGCATAATAAAAGATTTATAGATCAATGAAACTTGAAAAGGCACATGTCCACCATATCTGCTATACAAATATTAAATATGTAGGTAATAGCTGAAAATGCTCTCTTTTCATCTTTTTGAGCATTTAGGGTAACAGTTTTTAACTGACACATGAACAGAGTATGAAAAAAGACTGCTGTGTTTCTAATATGTGATGATATGATCTTTCTCAGTTTTTCTGTACAGCATTTTATCTTATTTTTATTCAGTGATAATTAAAAGAGCTGTTGCAGAATTTTCCAATTAACTATTTTACATTGAGAATACATTTTCATCATGAAAGTGATGGTTACTTCAAAACTTGATCAAAATGTTTTGAAATACTAGAAAGTGTTGAAATCTTGTGCATTATTTTGGTCTGATACATTATTATTATTCATGTTGAAGTCTTAATTCATAATTAAGTATTTAAGAATTATAAGGATGATAAAACAATGAAATTATTTAGAATCACTAAATCCTAATAATCCAAACATTTAACTATCCAGCATAATTCAGGAGGAATGAGAAAACATGGAAGTTCAGAAACCTTTGTGGGAGGCAAAGTCTTTTCCTGTCTCCTTCCACCAGAAACAATCTCTAGCAGGTATGTGCCATATCACAATTTCAAAAACTGTCATTACAAGAACTAAACAGTCTATTTATTAGTTTAACCATTCCAATGATTTCAAAATGCATTTCTGGGATCCTCTTAAAAGCTGCCAGTTTCCCCATGGACCTAAGCTGTGACAGACTGGTGACATGCCTGTTTGGAAATCCTGCTTTAAACCTGTCAGTCATTTACACAGGAATTAGTGAGCTTAGCATCACTGAAAAGCTTTATGATATAAATATAAATATTTTAATGGAAGCACAGTTTAATCTAACCCTAATTCTATTGTGCAGATTTTTTAAAGCTAATGTGCAATATAATGTGCAATATAAAACCACAATTTTGAAAATGGGTCTCCCGGGCTGAAGGCAAGTACAAAATTAAACAGTTGTGCCTACTTCAACTTACACAAAAAAAATCTCACAATGCTCCATTGATCTTTTGTATGCTCTATTTAGCTCAATTAAAACACTCTGTAGTGACCCACAAAACAGCCTGGGGTCATGAATGATGCAGATCATGGATGTTTCCAGGGATGTTTCCTTTTAGGCAGCATCAGAAATGAAAACCAGAGAATTCTACATACATTTTTTTAGAAAAAGGCACTTAAATGGGAGTAATCAACCCACTGCCAGTAAAGAAAATGGAGCAGGATCCTGGGTGATGGCATGATTTAACATTTATATTTGAACTAATTTATCCTTCACATAACTCTTGGAATTCTTCTTTATAATACAGGTGATTTATGGACCTAAAGTAGACCAACTAAACATGAAGGTCCAAAGCAGAGTGTGCCTGCTAGGTAGCCTGATGTGGGGATCTGCCCACTTTTAGGATCAGGCTCTAACTCACACAAGTAAAGAGAAGCAGAACAACAGTGGAAATATGTGTGGTACTTACAACAGCAAGCCCTACCCACATAACCTCCTCCTTTAGGTGGTACATGCAAAAAATACCAACCAACTGCTTATTAAAAACAGTGATGATTCCCTCTGCCATCATCTCCAAGAGCATTTGGTGCAGAGGAAAGTGGTGGTGACCCCTATACCTGAGCTTCCTTTTGCTCTCCCTTATGAGGGATGCTTTTGCCTTCCCCTTGAGAGCTGGCAGGCTCCAGCTGACGTGACAAAGCAGTGCCTGAGAACTTCCTGCAGGCTCTCTCTCAGGTACACAGTGTTCTGTGACTGATTACAGTAAAACTGTATTTCGTATCTAGTTTAAATAGCATTTAATAGCATATTTCTCTAAGAAGTGATTAAGGAAACTCACATGTATTTGCATTTATGTACAGCTCCCAACACAAATTCCAGAGAAATGTTGAAAAGAGGAACAGTAGTGGTGGCAATTTTATATGATTAGGATGTAATCATCACCCAAGTTCGGTGTTTCTTTACAGCAGCATGCAATTTAAATCTCCATTCTTATAGAACAATAGAAAGAAGGAAGTTTCTAATATAGAGTAAAATTTCCAAAGAAAAAAATAGGAAAAGGATTATGAGGCCTTGGGCTGGCAGAGTGGGAGCAGATCAGGACCTGGCTGCTGGGACACAGAATGACAGAATTGAAGGAGGGCTGCACCCTCCCTTGCCACCTGCAGCTGGAACCAGGCACCCTGTGACAGGAAAAGTGACATTTTCCCAATCCAGAAGGAACTGTATATTTGCTAACCCAGACTGCAAGTTGCCCAACTTATCTTAAATAAACACCCAGTTGTGTAGAGAAGCTCTACAGACAGGGCAGATGTTCACAGTCAGCACTCCCATCCTGTTTCTTTCAGGATGGAAAAAAAAGGGAGAGCACATCTCAGAGGTATCCTACATGGTCATGTAGAACACAACACACACAAGCTCATTTTCTTCCCTTTGTTTGAAGAAGCACCTGCTGCCATTGGCTGATTATTTGAACTGGGACAGACTCCATGGTGAATATTTTTTCTGTAAACCCCAAATATATGTATGTGTCCACAGGACATATTAGCATGTATTTCTTAAAAGGTGCTCTACACTTTCAGCACAGCATAGGCAGCATTTGAATCAGTTGCTAATGATCTGAAGTACTTTGTAGGTTAAAATCAACATTCAGTGGAGACCCATAAATTAGCAGTGTATGTTTCTCACTGCCCTGGGGTTACAGCCACTAATGATTTTTATTATTTTTTAATAAAAAAGAATCAAGACCCTACTGAGGTTATTTTCTTTTGTCAGAATTTATACAATGAGGTTTATAAAATGAAGCTTCTTTATATCAGGACACATTTTTTAAAGCTCACTCATGTTTTGGTAAAAGTAGTAATATTGCTCTCCTAGACATTTTTGTTTATTTTCTGTGTCCTTGCAGCAGTCGCTGCTGGATATGGCTTTACAGGGACTCTTTGAATCACAAAGTATATATTCAAAATAGAAATAGTAAATTATCAGCCAGACCCTGAGCTCTTGCCCAGCAGGTATGGCTGTGCTCTTGGTGATGCCAGATGAGAAGGGACTGCTGCTTCAGCTTTCCTGCCTCCACCTTCTCCTCTTCCTCCTCCAGCACCTACAGGCATCTGCATAAGCAGGAGCTCTCTCTCAGTAAAGTGAGGCTCACAGCAGTAATCCAGAGGAGATGAATTTCTCAAGGAATTTGATATCACATGGACATGAGCTTGTTAACAACACTCTGGTGTGAATTAACAAAACAGATCACCATAATGTGTTTCATTAGAATGGCTACATTACTCACAAACACCATTTTTTTCACTAAAAACGGTGATGACAGGATGGTCCAGAGACAAACTGTTCCTCCTGGACTTCTTGGACTTGTTTCTTCCTAAAATCTGCAACCATGTGCTATTTACAGTAGTGCTATTTATCCTAGTCCAAATCTTCCCTGACTACACAGCAAAGATAAAATGCAATTCCCTGTTTGTCCTGTTTCCTCATCCCTGGAGTGAAGCTGCTGGCCAATGCAGGGCCCTGCTCTGGTTGGGGACACTCACCCTTTGGGCTGGCTCTCAAACTCCTCTGCCCACTGCTCCTGGGCATCCTCCATGGAGAGGTCCACGTCGCGGGTGGTGGCGAAGTTGAACTCGCTGCCCTCGGTCCCGTGGAAGTAGATGGAGTTGCCATCGGACTGGCAGCTGTGCTGTGGGCAGAAGGAGCACATGGCAGCTGAGGTTATGCTGGGTTTGTGCAGTGTTCACACATTGTCAGATCTCAGCATGACTGTACTTTATCTAAGGACTCATTGATGCCTGAAACTAAATAAAAACCAGATGGTTATCTTGGGCCTTCCTTGTCCTGCCCCAGCAATTATTGTGTCCTAATCTTGTACCTGCTTCCCTATGAACCCACCACAGACCATAGTAAAGCTGTGTTTGCATTGAGAAGTCATGTACTACATCTATGGGTGTTTATTTTTGTTTTAAAGCATCTTCCTTACGTCTGGCCCACATACAACTCCGTCTGCAAATAACTTCAGTAGTATATCAAATATTGCTACAGAGATTTTGTAGGCGTAAGAGTTTTGTGCTGTGAAACATGTCAGATCTCTGGGTTTGAATTTTTGCCAAAAGTGGTATTTGTGTGTAAAATTGCTATGCACTGCCATATAGTAAACTTTGGGCCCCAAGTGTATGGCTGAAAAGGCTGTATTTGCTGTATTTAGCAAAAAATGTTATTGCATAACAAATAGCTCTAGAGGCAACAAGCTCTTGTGATAGAGCAATCCCAGGGGTGCTGAGGCTGCTCCCAAACCCAGTGTCTGCTTTTCCTACTGCATTTCTGAACATACTGCCTCAGCAATATCAAAGGTGCCCCGTGTATCCCCCAACATGCCATGGCCACTAGAACTCTCCAGGAGTGTTGGCCTGGAAGGAGCTGCCTGGAGGTGCACGGGGGTTATAGTATAGATTTTCTTCTTTCTCCCATCCTACTTTTTTTGCCTTCTTGTGTGTCTGGTAAAATGGCAGTCTGCCAAATTTGTGAGGCAGAAACAGGTAGTAGAATTTTCTAAAGAAGATCTAACTTGTCTTAATGCAAATGGATCACTTTGCAGTTTTTTGAATTCTTCATATTACAAAACGTACTGATAAAATGAATAATTCTCTCAAAGACTTCTTTTATTCATGTGTATGTGTGTGTGTGTGTGTGTGTGTGTGAGATCTTGCTCCTTAAAACTGGAAGCTGAATTAAAGAACTATTAATTAGAATAATTCTGCATTCTTACAACATCTCAGTATTTTAAAAAGAGATACAATAATGCCAAATTGCATTGACCTTTTCAGTATTGTCTATGCAGTGCCCTCTTGTCTCTGAACCCCTTCATAATGTGCCAAGGGAAAATATGACAATCACGGCTTCTGTACTTAAAAAGGTCATGGGAGCATCACATAAGGGAATAATTAGATTTTTAACAACGAGAAAGGTGGGGCAAGAAATGAAAACTGCTCAGTACATCTTTGTCTATGGTTTTTTATGAGTAAAGTACAAAATAACACATTTTGTCATATTCTATAACACTTTATCAATAAAGTGGCATAATTGAAATTCTTTTATTGATGATTTTCAAGTATGGTTGTCAATACCTCAGGAATTAATTTATATAAAGGAACATAATTTTTATATTTCTGGAGGTGCCTACACATTGTTAGAAAAGAACTGTGAGTACTTGAAGTCTGATTTTTGTATAGAGAGTTCCTGTTCTGTACTTGAATGACAACAGCTCTATGTTTATTAACACAGAATAAATATCACATAAAAATATAACACATTGTAAAAACTTAAAGACTGTTTCAACTGCTAAAATAAACTAATTGCTGTTAAAGTGTTTTTTTCCCAAAGAAAGGTCAAAGCAATAGAAAGATCCTGAAGTGTTGATAACTTATCACAGAAATTAAATAGATTTTGTCACAAGTCTCCTTTCTCCTTGGTCTGTTAATGCAGCATGCACACAGTACACCATATATGCCACTGAAAAGGCAGAATAATTTACATATCAAATATATTATAGCTAGCAGAAATTAATGAGACAGTTTTATATCTTCTCTTTGAAAAACAGCAGTTATACTATGCAGTTATTTATAATGGACTGAGAAATTGCTTTTGTTTACTGATTTTAACCTTCACACTCATCAGTATTGCTAAACTCAGAATTTTAAGAATAATTTATTTGTTGTGCTTCTTGATTAACAGAATTTTCTTCATTTGCTGAACACAAATGAAGTATCCTTTATCTCTCAATCAATCTGCTACAAAACTCTCATTATCTGCAGGCAGCCAAATAAATACACTAAAAATAAATATTCAGGCTAAAACTTTATTCAAAAATTTATACATAAACCTTCATCTCAGGAAACAAACAGCTAAATAGATCCTACTGAGGTAGATATTAGAATTACATACTAGCATTGGAAAATCCTCTATAAGAGCAACTTACATCTCAGGTGCTAAGTTATATGTAAGTATGCATTTGATAGTGGGTATGTAACCAGTAATCTCTTGTCTGATGAAAACCATCTATTAAAATAAACACAAATCAGATACAACCTCATTATCTTTTAATATTTGTACATCCTTCTGCTGTCTAGCAGAATATTTATTGAATGGAGTTTTCATTTAGGTTGTCAAGATAAATAAATGGGCAGTTTGGCAAGGGGGGTATAAATAATTATTTATACAGTGATGTATGGTGAACACTTTATGAAAGCTCAAAATCATAATTTATTTAATTAGTTCTATACAGCTATATTTCTGCATTTATACACAGCTCCATAGTATCTATGAATATGTATTTTATGCATATTTTCTGTGTTAACGAACCACACAACGTATGGCTCAAATCACAATCTGCTCCTGTCAGCTTTGGCTCCTGTAAAGCAGCTACACAGAAGAGAAGTTCAGTCTGGGGTTTAACTCCCCTGTTATTCTAAATACCTGTGAAACATGTAATAGGAGCTCATGACCTTAAAAAAGAGTGAGAAAGAGAAACGTGCTCTAAACCCAGGTATGGATTTTACAGAAGTTCTGAGGGAGTGCCACCATTTTCTTGTACAGTTTTGCCCCAGTGCCACCATCCAGGACCTGGGACACACCTGCCCATGGGAGAAGCAGATGTGGATGAGCTCCATGAGCTGAGCTGCCAAGCAAGGGCCAGGGCTCCTCCACTCATGATCTTACTCTCTCCCACCTGCCTGTATAACCATCACCCACAGGTTTTTTTTTTTAGCTTTCCAGGCAGTCACTATCTGTCACTGCTTTTACTGCTCTTTTTTTTACCTGATGGGCTGCTGAGGGAAGAAAAATGTCAAAGAGCACTCAGCTAAATTTTCCAGGAGCAAAGGAAGCTCTGCAGGAGATGGTCCTCACCAGTATTGCCCCAGCTACCTTGTCAGTCTTGTTCAGCATCCAGGAGGCTGCTGAATATGTTGGATTATTTTGTGGGTTTGCAGAGGGCTTGAACAGATTAAAGACAGAATTGAAACCATCAGACTCATTTTCTCTTGGGTTCAACCCAAGATTTGAATTCAAGTCTTTAGAAAAAAAAACCCTTAAGTACAATTTACATATTGTGTTATCTCTTTCCCAAATTAAAGACTTTACACTTGTGGAGTAAGTCTGCATGCTTCCAGTATTAAGGACTGAATTTCACAAGTGTTTATTTTGTTATTCCCAAAAGGTAAAAAATGTGGAATTAAAAACATAATGAGTTTTTAAACTATCTGGATTAAGCTCTCCCTAAACTAGAGATCCTCTGGATTACATAATTGCTCTTTTATGAATTCCAGATTAAATTTGTTCTCTGTTTAATTTTAATTTACATATAAATAATCTATAAAATAAGAGGAAATTAACTTGCCATGAAAAATTTGTAACCTAAAGGGCCAAATGAAAGCCACTTGTAGGATATTTGCCCTTGTTACCATGGAAGCATCAGCTGTAGGGCCAGAACTAAAGCACCATTCAATTTTGTTTAAAGGGGATTAAATGCACGTGGAACATTTAGTGTGTCCTTGTGCAAATGACAACACTGAAACGTTCAACTAATTTATAAAGAAAAGTTAATTTAGAGAATAAGTTCTTTGAGAAATCTGATAAACATAATTTAGCAAAGTTTACTCCCAGATCACCTACATAATAGAACATAAGACACAGGCACTTGAATGAAGCCTCTTCACAACAGTTGCTGTTGCCCATTGTTTGCAACTGGAATGGGACTATCAGCCTGACATAAGTAAACTGTTGTATTCCTAAATAAACAAGCCCTGCCTGTTGCCAAATGGAAAGAAGCCAGGTTCTGTTCAGGGACTGTGGTGATCCCAAGAGAACAAAATCCGAAAAACCAACAAATATTTTAATTTACTCTGGCACTACCTTATTCACCAGCTGTAATTGTTAAGCTATTGCTCTGCAAGAATAGGGCAAAATGAAAATTGGCTGGATGTATTCCTGAATCTCAACACTCTTGGATTTACTTGCAATCTAATCTTCACTCTGAATTTGCTGTGTTTCTGAAGTTTTTCTACTGGATAGTTATGGTATCACTGCTTTTTCCCCATTTTCAAGGCCCTGCATGGCTCATCCTCACCTGCCTCCACCATTTCCCACATGCCCCATGTTGTGGGCCACTTTTTCTTGGCTGTCAATGATTGTCACTACATGTGCTAGTGAGACAACCAAACTTGCAGGTCCTTGCCCATCCTCCCCACTGCTCTTGTCAAATGCCCACATGATTTCCCTCAGACACTTGCTTAGTGCTCTCGTCAGCAAACCTTACCAATGATTACACAGAAGAGTGCACAGATGACCAGGATGAGCATTCTCCCCTCCTGCAGTATTCCCTTTTACTCCCACACATTCCCATCCCCAGCTTATTCCCTGTTTTATAAATGGATGGCAATGTTCTGGGACACAGGCTATCTTTTGGGTTTGTGTCTGGAGAGGCAGCAATGGTACATTCCTTGATCAGGACTCTTTGATGCTATATTGGTATCACAACTACAAAAAATACATTTTCACTCTAAAATTGCTGTTGTCTGTGAATATTTCCAGTTTATCAGTACAGTTCTTAGCCAAATTGTCTATAAGACCCAGCAAGTCTTACTAATTCATATGAGATTTCTACAACAAATTATGAAGACATTAGCTAATGGGAGAGAGCCCAATGCATGGTTTTAAAATCAAACTGTGGTCAAGAGCCTGCCAAGCTCTTTATCCTACACTACACCTCTTAGATTTTAGGTACTTTTAGGAAAGCCTCTTGATCATATGAGATGCAGAATTGTTTAAATTATGACTGCTCAAAACCATTGGTCAGCAAAGGCAGGAAAGTCAGATTTGGTGAAGCAGGCCCTTTACAACTGGATCTCTTTAAGGTTTCATAACTAAATAAGGGCCCCAGGTTAGATCTGAAACTCTACATCATGTAGCATGTCTGAACAATCTCCGTATTTCTAAAGACTTGCATGCAACCACCACGTAAGGTGACATCAGCTACCCCCAGTGTGACCTCTTGGCCCAGGAGGATCTGGAGATCTCCAGTCCACCCTGAAATGGGAACCAGCACAAGCCTCAACCAGATCAGCCTCTGCCACAGTCGCAGCCAAGGACACAGCCTGAAGATTTTTAGAAACTCAAAAGACAAATATTAGGAATGTAAACAGAAGCACTGAAGTTCATCATAGCCAGCTTCTGTCCCTGTTGTTCAAGTCAAACTTGTGAATCAATAAACACCTCTTGGCTTTACAGTATGGGATTTCTTTAGTTGGAGAGTGGAGCAGAGGGCAACTAAATGATACAACTGTGCCATTCGGCAAAGCATCAACAGGAAACACTAGTGTGAAATTCCTCGGTGTAACAGATTTTTGGCTGAGGTCTTGCATATCATCTTCCTGAGGTTCATTCCTGCACTCCCATGAAAATGTTGTTCACCTCTATGCCTTTAAAGCATTCACAGTCATCTTTACCATCATTTAATTAGCTTTTTATCAGTGACGAACACCGATGCTCTTCTTCATATTATCTCCCCTGGGCCTAATGGCCCTGATGATTCTTTCAGACAGCTGTAGCCTCACAATTTATTTTTTGGCGACATTTCTTGCATTGGAATGAATGTGTTGGGCATTTGGGCAGTGCCAGCTTGCAAAGGGCTGATGGCAGATGGAAAGAAATCTGCCCAGTATGCCTTCACCTCTACACAAGCAGAGGGCCATCAATTTCCCCCATTAAGGAGTTGTCACGCAGCCCACCCAGCTGGAGGAGCATCTCTGATAGCCAGGCTGGCTGGCTTATGCTGTTCAAATACAAAATGCACTTTAAAAAGAAAGGAAAATATCATTTGTCGGCAAATTGAAAATGCGCGGCTTTGACCGCAGCCAATTTTTTAATGACTGCAATATTTTAAGTGATTATTTTTGCCACTTCAGATTGCTCCTTAGAGAGGAGAGGTTTTTTAATTAAAATCTAGGCAATGCAAACAGATTAGATATGAGAAGCAGAGGAACAAGAAGAAAGATGAAGAAAATTAATTGAAGCAGCATTGTCAATGGAGCTGTAAATTAGATATTGTGTCTTTCTGGAAATGAGTCATACAGGTTTTAGAAATTTTAAAATTTTGATATGATAGCAGGTAGAAGGATAGATTAAGTCCTGATAAAATCATACTTTGTATGCAATGTGTCAGTCAGCAAAGGTATGGTTACAGAATTTAGGGACAACTTCAAATTCTAAATTCTGTGGATTCAGCTGCTAATGCTCCTGGCCTGAAATTCCTTCTTTAACCAAAGTAAAGAACACAATGTGATTAGAATACCTTCCCATGAGAAAAACAGAGCTTTAGTCTTTCCCATGTGCTACATTTTTACATCATTTAATGTAGGCTACGGAACAAAACCTTGGCTGCACAAGCAGGCCAGGAGCACAGAGGGTTATAGTGCACCTTCCCTTTCCAAAACAATGGGATGAAACTTGTCCTCTGATGTAGCAAGAACCATTTTATAAAGTGTGTTTGCACTCATCATTTCCGATTATACACTGTTATTCAAAGGCTAATGCTCCAAACACTTTGCCTGTTTATGAGTGATTCATATGATTTGTGTGGTTTTTAGTTTTCTAGGACATTTCATGATGTTTGTACAACACCAATCGCTCTAGTGATGACTGGTTTCCTTAATGAGTCATTTAACTGGATGATCTGAACTATTTCTCCATGCTCTGAGAACTACTGATGTTTGGAGCACTCTGCCCTGAGCACTATCTGCTCTTCTGAAAGCAATGGTGTGCATTTACACCACTGTAAAATCAGAGTGAGAAAGAATCAAGCAAAGTGGTTTCTACTCTTTGGCATCTAATGGGTCAATTAATGTTATTTTTATTGATGTGCATCACACAGTGACCTGTGAAGATCAAATTCTTTCCTTCTAGGAGGCAGGAAAGACCCCCTGTGCTTGGACACCAGCTCAGAGCTGATGCTGGCTCCCTGCCATCCCTCCCAACACTTCCAAGCCACGGGGAACTGGCATGGAGAAAGGTGTGGGTTCAGCCTTGCTGCCCAACATCAATTCTCAGCTGCCCAAATGATTCACAGCACTACAACCAACCCCCTGTCAGCTCTAATGAACTCCTAGGCATCGTATCTAAGTATTATTATTTTAATTACAGGTCTGCTTATTAGGAAAAAAAAAAAGGCAAGCACAATTCCACCCATGGGCTAGGACACAAATGCCTCCTCATGGGCACAGCTCAGAATGGCCACAATCTAAAGGCAGCTGGTAGACAGGTTTTGTGCACCCTGCACTGCTCTCTTTAAGTCTCCTCCCCTCCCACACTCCTCCTCCCACCCACAGAGAAGCAGGAATGTGTCTCAGATGAGGTGCAGCAGGAAGTTTGCCCATCTCTTCCCAGGAAGATGTGGTGGATAAGGGCTCCTGCGAGGCAAAGCAGCTGGCTAGAAGGCTGGGTTTGGCCCACAGAACAAATACTGCCTTGATATATCTTATTCAAAAAACCAAGGAATCTTGTCAGAAGAATTTATCTCTTTGTAATTTTTACCAATATAAGGTCATAGTAATTTCAGTCTGACATTTTCACACTGGCATATATAGAATATCAGCTCTCCTTCATCAAACAAATGCATTCAAACTGATTCAGAAAATGGATACCTGAACACATTTTAGAGCAAGAATTTAAAAAGCAAAAGGAAAAAAAAATCTTGTTTATTTTAGCACAACCAAACCCTAAAGATATATATATGGATCAGGATGTTTAAGAAGAAGACTATCCAAAGCTATTCCATTAATTAACAGAGTATTTAGACATTTGTAAATCTACTCTGGAATGAGGGAGGATCAAATAGCTAAATCAGCCTTTCTTTTTGCCAAATTCCCAGGGCTTTGTGCATGTCTTCTCTGCTCAGCAGCACACAACAATGCAAGTTCAGGAAGGACATGCAGATCTGGGGTGTGCACAGCCCTGCTCTGCTCAGGGTGTGCTAAAAGGTCACAGTGCTTTACACGTATTTTCAGCATATTTTCTGAGTGTGAGTGACTCTTTTCTTATGCAACTTTCCCTTTTGCTACACTGGCGTGTCTATCTGGGAAATGAAAATGAGCTGAATGGTGATGATCTGTTATTTAAAGGGCTCACTGAATCAGGATACTGGGATTGGAATATTTTCAGGGTTTATTGGTCATGCCCACAATAGTAAATAAAATGGATCAGTTACCATTCCCTAGTCCTAAACCCAACCTGCTCAGTGAGGCTGGCACACGCCTGCCCCCATTGCCCCATCCCAAGCCAGGCTGCACACACAGAGCTCAGCACCAACCATCAGCCTCAGGTGTAATCCCCAATCCCTGCAGGCCAAACAAGCCAAGCTGAATGGAAACCTCCAGCCCCCAAACGAAGAGTGGCTGCAAATACTGAGTCAGCAATTCTGTAACTTGACTCTTCTCAAGGATGATAAGTGTCACTGGGTTAACACACCACAACCAGACACATTGTCCTCTGGTGTCTGTAATGATCCATTCTGCTCTTTCCCAATGTGGAAAAATTACAGAGACAGGTGGTTTGGTCTCAATGTTATTTTTGTGCAATCAAAGCACTGCAGAAATATAAAGTCTAAGGCTACTGAGGTTTGTCTGCCTTCTCAAAATTAATTTTAGAGTTTGAACAACCAATTTTGAACTAGGACAATCAGAGAAAACAAAAGAACTTCCAAATGTTGTACCTCAAAGCTCAGCAATTTCTGGTCAAACATACAATATTTATGAAGTCCTCAATGAAAGCTGAAATTGGTTTTCTGTTCCATGGGAGCATTATTGACAGAAGTACAGCATTCTTCCATGCATTTCAGCAACCTCAACTACCAGAGCATCATCCTGACCATGCTCAGTTGTGAGGCCATGCTCATGCTCAGAGCTGTCACTGGAAATATTGAAGCCCAGTCAGGAATTTATCCTGTTCAACACCCTTCCACACAGCCCGACACAGATAAACACGTTCCAGTGGATCCAATTAATCTCCTAAGGGTTGCTTGGCCTTGCTAACAGCCTCTCTCTTGCCTTTTGCTGTCTTCTTTGGAACCAAGACACACAGGCTCAATGGATTATCTCTCAGCTTGCATCCTGTTGCAGTAGCCAGGTCCAGCTGTGTCTGCAACCAGCCATGTGCTTTCAAAGGAGTAGCAACTGCTCCTGAGGGCAACAGGAAATGCAAGGAAATCCCTGGGCCAAGCTCAGGCAGACTGGGAGAGGAGGAGAAACTGCTTCTCAAGCTGGGCACAGGAAAGTTCCCACAGTGTTTATTGAGAGCACAGCATCCAAACCCACCAAACTGGAGTGAGTGAACACATTGCTGCAAATTTCCCAGTAATACTCTCACTGTCCACTCCAATGGTGTTATCTTCAAGGGATGTACCCTCAAAGATGAGCCAGGGACTCAGCAGGCAGCAAGGATGACGCCACTCCTCTGTGAGGAGAGCATCTGCCTAGGGGGATGCACACTCTGCTGTGCCATTTGCTGTCAAGGACAGAGAGGGTCTAATGGCCTAACCTTACATGTTAGATCCTCAATAAATATTTTTAAGGCTAGTTTTTCTAAAATATTGATTGAGAGAGGATGGAAGGATATTAATTGAAACTTGTATGGCACAAACAGACTTGGGTATCAGAGAAAAGGTCTTGTGAGATTGGAATGAAGTTCAGCATTGTGATAGTGAATATGGGAACTTTAGGCACATAGGTGAGAGTTAGAAAAGGTGGCAGGAGGCAGCAATGAAACTTCATAGAATGCCAGAATATCCTGATTTGTAAGGTGCTCACTGAGATTATCAGAGTCCAACTCTTGGCCTGCCCAGGACATCCCAAGGATTCACCACATACCTGAGAGTATTGTTCAAACACTTGAGCTCTGTCAGGCTGGTGCTGTGACCCCTGCCCTGGGGCGCCTGTTCAGAGCCCAGCCACCCTCTGGGGGAAGAACCTTCTCCTCACAGCCAGCCAACATCTCCCCTGACACAGCTTCATGTCATTCCCTCAGACCTTATCCCTAGGTGCCTGCCCCTCTGCTCCCCTCGTGGGGAAGCTGCAGGCAGCTATGAGACCACACTTTGCTGATCCCTTAGTAAAAATGTATAGAAAAAATTTAAATTGCTGTACAGCCTTTGTGAACAAAGACCAGGACTATTTAGCAAGTTCCTGTTGTTTGGGAAGCAAAAAGACTTGTAGAAAAAAGGGAACTAGAATTATCTGTGATGGAAGCTACCCCTGTAACACTGTTAGGGCTTCTCACTGGCATATTATTCTGTATGCCAGTGACTTTGGCTATGAAAGAGAAATCTCCTATAGCCTTCCTCTATGCCATACTTAATGACATTAGCACAATCTACAAGGATTCTTACCTTTCTAGTTATATAAAATATTATGTTTATGATGAACTGAGATAAGAAGTGTTTTAAAGAAAATAACAAAAGATTTTGTAAAATGTATATAATATTCCAAATATGAAAAGAAAAAAAAAAGTAAAAAAATTTGTTCTTGGTGTTAGAATGCCATGACAGGTTTTATGCTGATCTGATGTAAATCTTGACCCAATTTATAGTCTTACTTTTGACATAACATGAAATTCACATTGAAAAAATCTGTTCAAATTATATTTGGCAAGATTGTTCCTGAAAATCTGAGGAAGGCTGCAGCAAGAGCTAAAAATGAAAAGAGTGAAGTGCTCTGGTGACAATACAGACACACTGCAGGGTCCCATGAAGAATTAAAGGCCTGCCTCACACATAGCCTTAATCCAGTGTGCCTACACACACATAGCCTCAGCCTGGTGTGGCTACACACAGTCAGAGGTCAGCTGGAAACAGGCATTTGCACATTTCATTTGTACCTGAAACAGAAGATGAGCTTGGAGGAATGGCAGGTTGGTGAAACCTCACTCATGTCACATAAAAGCCTTGACCTTGATGGGATTTCTGTCTAGAAACTCTCAGTGATCTCCAGGTTTAGGTCCTTTGTCTTTCGTAAATGCCTAGCTGTGTATTGGCACAAACTAGCTGGGTTTAACTAAACAAACCTCAAAATAACCTCCACAACCAACCAACCAACCAACCAACCCAGAAAAAAAATCATGAACAGCAACAACAAAAAAAGATAGTTATTTGTTAAAATTTAGATGTTGTTCATACATGTTTCAGAAAGAGCAAGCAGTGTTTAGGCTTGGACAACAGAAAAAAGTAACAGTGCCTGTGGTACATTAACCCTTGCTTTTCTTTCACACCTTCACGTATGTGGGCTGGATTTCAAAATCCAGAGATAAGACTGACAAAACAACAAGTGTTAACCAATCACATAATATTCATTAAATATGCAGGACATTATTTGATTCTAAAATCTCGTGTAAAAACTTTGCCAATGTAGTTTAAATGACTCTGCTGAAGTAAAAAAAAATAGTTAATAAGATGGCACTATGATTAGTAGATTAGAGGGAATATTTATGTCTTAAACGGTAAATTTGAAGCCATTTGTATCAGGTTCTGTGGGAAAAGGATGAGGCCAAAACCAAACTCTTACTGCCCTCAGTATTCAACATCTGTTTCCTGTGCAATTGCCAAAACCATTAACAGCATCATAAATGAACCCTGACATCAAAACTGCTTTTGTGAATGAAAATAGGATGAAACCAGAAAGTCATCAGCTGTTGAACTTCTGGCTGCTTTGAAACATAGACAGCAAGAATCCAACTGTTTTCCAAATATTGAACAAATCTGCATGTGAAGGTACTCTGTGCACAGGAATCTTGTTGGCTCCTTAGAGTTTTTCTTGAGGTAGAACAGATCTTGTTCTTGCTGTATCTCCCAGAGCAAAACAGGATCATACTGAAAAAGAGAATCTTAAGGAGCAGCCATTACCCAAATGTGTGCTGCAATGAAGATGGGATATTCACAGACAGAAAAAGTGGGAAACCTTACTTTTTTGGGATGATTTGTGAAGTGAGTAGTTGTAGCTGAACAAGACCAAGTTAAAAAGCAGGTATTTAAAATACCCAACAGAAAGACTTGAATTTGTTTCAAAAACACTGCACTGTTTTGCTAAAAGGAAGCTGTTTTCCCTTTTCTGTTTCATGATCTTTGACATGACAGTATAAATGTCATTTGGTTTTGGTCATGGCAGAAAAGTTGCATTGTTTTAGAGAGCCCGAATGGGATAGAGAAAGGGTAAAAACAAAGCTAAAAAGAGCCCAATGCTAGAAGCAGATGGAGTTGCCTGAACACCCTTGTGATCACAGTTTGGTTAGGTGTTACTGTCTTCTACTTACAAGAGTAATAATAACGTTAAGCCATGGAAAATCAGACTAACCTTAACTGTGGCCCCAGGAAAGAAAAGCCAGTTGCCAGTATCCACAGGATCCAGATTATCTTCTAACACAACTTTTCTGTGAGCAGCATTGATGATCAGAACGTTGTCCAATGCCCAACAGGCTTCATACACATCACCATCAAGAACATAATCCTGTTTCCACTGAAAATGGACGTTCTCCCCTTTAGCATCTTCAGGAAGGTACAGGATGTGGATGATTGTGCTGATATTGGAAGGGGCACTGAAAAACAAGGATAGAGAATTAGACCAATTTTAAGCCATAGTCAGGAAGACTTTTCCCTCAATTAACATGTTTTCTCGGTGTGACACAGTTGTGCTAACATCCCTGGTATGCTGATAAAGCTTCTAAGGAGATCAGAAAATACCTGCCCTGAGGCAGAGTCCCATTGTGCCAGGCAGGGCACATCCAGCCCAAACAGGCAGCCTGGCTTCAGAGAGAGTGCAAGCTAAGGCAATAAACCACAGATCAGTGCAGGTGTCTGGAGAGCAGGACCATGTCCACGCTCAGTGCTGGTCACAGAATGGTGACTGGGGATTGTCAGCTATTTTGCAGGTATGGCCAAAAAAATGTTAAGGAAGCTCATTAGAAAAACTGGTCTCACAAAATTTGGTTTTTTGCTTCATCAAAAGAATCTGCTGACTTCTGATGTCTCAGTCTCTTAAGATTTGGATGGAGCAGAATGGTTGGAGAGAAAAGCTAGGAATTTTCTCTGACAAACATGTCCTTCCAATCCCACACCCCTGCTATCAGGATAATCCTGTGCATTGGGAGGGCCAGGTTGTCCTTCTTTCCTTGTTCTTCTTCAAGAACAATACAGAGGAAACAATCAATTTGTTCTCTCTCATGTTGCTGAAAATACAGAATGAGGGGTGGAGAGTCAGACCTGGAGCATTACTATTAGGCAATGATTAGGGCCTTGAGCTCCTCTGAGAGCTGTGAAAGGATTGAGGTTCACCCAGAAGAAGTTGGGGATGCATGGGAGGCTGGGAGGAGGCAACCTCAACTCACCAAAGGGAAATTTCAGACCATGTGACACCCAGCTCAGTATATAAAGTGGGGGAGGAATGAGGAAGGGGGAATTTTTGGAGTGATGCTGTTTGTCCCCCTGCTCACCATCACATGTGATGGGGCCCTGCTCTCTCCTGGAGTTGGCTGAACTCCTGCCTGCCCATGGGAAGCAGTGAACTGATTCCTTGCTTGTCTGCATAACTTTTGCTTTCCCTATTAAAGTGTCTCTATCTCAACCCATGAATTCTCTATTTTTTGCCACTCCAGTTCTTTTTCCAGTCCTGCTGGTGGGGGAGTGAGAGAGAGTCTGAGTGGGGCTTGGCTGCTGGGTGGGGCTAAACCTCAACAACCCCAGCATGTGAACCAGCTGTATCCAAACCTCAGGCTGCAAGGAGTTACAAAAATGAAGTTTGCAAGATGTCAAACGTTCTATTTGCCTTGGTAGTGATGCTTGTCAGAGACAATCCAGAGCCTTTAGGGAAAAAGGGCACCAATATCTTTCTTTTATAGCAGAAAATAGAGGAACGTCTCTTTTGAAAGCAAAGCAAAATGCTGAAATGCAACTGCATTTGTTCCATATTCACACCCAGACCATGCCCCACAGATCTCCCTGCCCTCGCTGAACATTGTGTCTGTCACCCTGCAGTGCAGTGCTGCTCTGGGGCGCTGTCCTTGCTCCCAGAGCCCACACACAGCACTGACTTCCCCAGAGATCTCTGCCCTCCCTCCCAGGAGCCCAGAGCTGACATCCCACCCACAAAATACAACACCTCCCCTTCACAGGTGCCCTCCTGTCCCATATGCTCCCAGTTCTCCCACTGTTCCCTGGAGCTGCATGTGAAATCTGCTGAGGAACTTTCAAATAACACTGCAATTCATAGGGAGCACAGGAGTAACGAGCATCCTTCCATAATTCATCCTCTCCCCTTCGCACGACATTGCTCTATTGACCTATTTTCTACTGCTGGCTCTGGCATCAAACTTGAGGAAAGAGAGGTCAAACTGCATGCACATTAACTTCAAAAAAAAAATTTGGTCTCAAGGGCTTGTGTTTGCATCCTCACATCTCTCACGTTTGCTGGCTTGCAGAGCTATGAGAGCAACTGAGCTGATGTTATGGACTAGGTGTGTAATTTTGCATCAATGTGAGAAAAATGGAATGCATTCTGTGGTTACTCTGAGGCAATTTCAGTGCCTGCAATGAATTACTCTCGCTTTATATTTCTCTGAGTAAGAGTTAGCACCAATTGTTTTGCTAAAATTTATGTGTTTTTCAATGAAATTGTAGTTCCACTCACACAAGGAGTTGGAAGATGAGATACTGAATACACAACCTTCCAGTTAGAGTTGTCCTTCTTCATCAGAAATTAAGGACCCTTTTGCTCTGCAATTTGCCTCAATGGACTGAAAATAGGCTCAAGCAAGTCACTTGTACAGCACTGACACTGAGGTGATGCAGGAAGGCACACTGAGATGCTATGAGTACATTACATAGAAATAAAAGCTTTTTCTTCCCCTGTTGCATAATTATGTTTTTTATGCTGTTGCACAAAATGCCTTTCCTACTATTACTTAATAAATTATGCTCTCTTAGAAAAATCCATCTTTGACACTGGCTCTCTTTAAAGGTGTGGATATTGTGATGAAAAGATTTAAATTTTACATTCATAATCCTTTGCATTTTCATGTATGCCAGTTGGTTTAAAAGCAAGGCACTATTTGTCATATTCTTGATATCACAAGAGTGTTAAAAGCCAAGTATTCATATCAAACTATAAAATGTTTTTATTGAACACTTTAATCTACCAACATAGAAACTTGAAATATTACAAAATATCGACCTTGCTGACATTAGAAATGGTGCTGAAATGCAAAAAGTCATCAAAATTTTGTTTTTTCAGTCACTTGATCCTGCAGGTTACTGGAGTTGCATTTTAAGTGTGAAGTGATTCTCTTCCTCACTTCCCACATACTCAATGGATGAATTTGTGATTTACCAAACCTGGTGGCAGTTCTGCAATTAGCCAGGAATTTCACCCCTCATCTTTTGTATGAACAAGGAAGAACTGAAAAGTTAACAAATAAAACAAGTTTTGAAAGAGCCAGGTTTAAACACCACCCGCTCAGCTGGAAAACATGAAAATTATTAAAAAGCTGTAACAAACCTAATTTTCTCCAGCTGAGTCCAATCTGCAGAACTGTTCTTGCTGTAGGACACCATGATGCTGGGATCTGAGTAACTGAAGCGACACGAGCCCGATCCTGGGGAAGCAATAAAGTGAGAAGTGTTACCACACAATGGAGCAGAAATGATTCTCCAATAACCACAGTTGCTGACTGTGCCTTTGTCACCTTATCACTTTTCCCCATTTTAAAGTGCTTTGATTGATGATGAAATTTCCTGTGATCTGTTGCTGAAAGTAAACACAAAATAATGCATGCTTTATGAGTCAGAAATAAAGTAGAAATGATAAATCACAGCAGTGCCATGTAATCTCTGCAAATTTCCCAGGGGAAGCCAAGTAAATTACTTAACACCCCCAACTGCAGGAAAAAACCCACTAGCTAATGTTTAAACAAAACCTTCTTAATAGAGAATACTCCACATAGCAGAATTCACAGGGAAAATGGTAAAAGACTCTCTTTCATATTACTGTATAAATAAAGTCTAGAAATAAAAATACAGTGAGAGGAAAATATATACAGAATTACTTGAGCCCAGAGCAAATGTGATTTAGGAATTTAAACGAACAAAGATATTACAAAATTAGTTACTTTAAGGTTGCCTGAAGGAAATTAAATTAAGAAATCATCCAATATACTCCCTAGATCCTATAATTAATAACAAACACTTGATGCTGATTCTGGGAATCTCAGAACACTTTACAAAAATGAACTAATTAAGCCTTATGGCACCCCTGCAAGGTAGGGTAATATATTTACTTTTGATTTATATAAGGGTGCCTTCTGGGTGTTGTCACAAAAGATGAGCTTAACAATTAATACATGGGGCAGCCAAAATAAGAGGAGAACAAGATTGAGAAATTTGTCCCAGAAAACATGATAAACAACCTGAGCTGTAATTAAACACACTAAAAATGCTATTTTCCTCAGACAGCAGATAATTCATCCATGTCAGAAAATGTGATGCTCAGTGAAACAGACACATCCTAGCCTTTGCTCCAAAGATACTATGTCATAAGCATGTGAGATTGAAAGCAGCAGACATCATGCACTTGCCATGTTTAAGAGAAGCAGCTCTCAATTAAACAACATCTCTGATGGCATCAGGATACTACTGAGTGAGTACCACAGCTTTGCTCACACTGCAAATACATATTATATGTGCCACAAGTAGTATGTTATGTTAATGTGTGTCTCAGATTCATTCAATCATACTGAAAGTTGCGTAAATACATATTTTAATATATGTATAAATGTATATACACACTGCTGACAATAAAAGAGTATCATTTTCCAACCCGGGGTGCTTATTTTTGTAAAAGAAATAAATGGCCTGATTAAAAAGGTGTTAACCACTTGTACAAGAGAACAACTTACACATTCTAATGGGAACATATGTCATTAAGCACAAAGCTTGCAGCCCCAACTCCCCTGAGGCAGTTCACATTCACAGCTCTCAGCCCTACAGAACTGCTTTTCTACTCTGAGACACACACCACAAACCTCTACAGGGGTATGGAAACCACTCCAAAACAGGGGATGAAGTCCTGTGTCTGAAATTTTCTCTGATACATCAACTAGATTCCTGGAAATTATCCACCAAGTTGTTTTCCTGTATCTTTCACTAATGTTAAATAGAGTAACAGATACTTCCGAGCCACTACAGCTGCATGTGGCATGTTCAGCTGGTCTGACACGTATTCTTGCTGTAAAGAGGCACAGAATAATTAATATTGCAAAGGCAGCAGGACTTTGAATTACCAGCCATGTATCCAAAATGACTACAAAGCAACTGTCTGGTTATATTTTACTGACAAGGCATTTTATTTCTATCATATTAAAACCAAATGATGTCAGGAAAAGCCTTTGCGTTTCATATTTGCCCATCTGCTGGGATGGTCTACTTTACTGAGCAACATCTGCTGCCACTTCCTACTTCTGTGGAATTTAGGAGTTCCAACCCTTAATCGCATTTTTTCATTTTATTTTAGAGGAATCCAGTTCAGAAATCAGGGAACTACAGCCAGTTTGATGTCTTTGGCCAGTCAGAGGCTGTGAGGTAAAATGCAACATGAGCAACATACTGAGTTTTATGTCAGCAGAAATTAAAATAACATAAACAGTAAAAATAACCAGCAATATAGACTTTATAACACGTGCCATTCCAGTTAGTGTTACAATCAACTTTTGGTACAGTGCTCTTAACAAAGTGAAGTTGAAATGTGCTGCTTAAAAGGGAAAAAGGCCAGACTTGCTGCACAATCAACATGAAAAATGTTGTCTGCTAGATCTGAACACCCTCAGCTATGCAATGAGGACCAAAGCTATTGCTTAAAAGAAATGGGGCCACTCAGAGATGGCTTTGCAAGGTAGGTGTGGTATTTCACTTTTGATACTGGAAAAAGAGCAGTGGAGACAATAAGAAAAGGAGAGACAAATGCTGGGTTTTATTATTATTTTAACCATCAGGGTGGATTGTATGAAGATTAAAGATGGTTTGGGAAAGTCCTCAAGCAGCAATTACTGGCTGTGATGACAAATGTGTTTTTATCAGTGTTTAAACCCTCTTTTTGTATGTTCTTGACTCAAAATAATAAGACATTGAGATTATTTTTCATGCACCTATCTAATTATGCAAAACTCAAACTGACAAAAAAATTAAAAAGTATGGATCTGGTACTTGAATCTTTTACAAAACTAATACATATATAGTTGATATATGTTTGTATTAGTTTTTAATACATACATAGCTTACATTTGGAATTTCTCCCCGAGAAAAGGGAGGAGGGTGAAAATGCAATTGCACTACAGGACAGGGTTTACTGAGATGGTCTTGCAAGTCACTGCCTTTCAATATAATTTTCAATATAATTTTCAATATTATTTTCAATATTACTATTACTTAGTACTATAGCTGTTAGTCCATATCACTGTTGTTTCAGTAATCCTAAATGAGGATTATTAATTAAATAATTATTATTATTTAAAATAGAAATCTGCTTTTTGGATGCTTGCCTCTACCTCGACCAGCAAAGCTGTATTCTGACTTTCTGAACAAAAAACATGATCACAGCTCAAGTAATAACATCACAGGAATTGGGGCCAATTCAGCTCAGGAGGGAGGTGTCCTTCCCACAGCTCCCAGAGATGGTAATAAACAGTTTGTCAGCTCTGAGCACAGAAGCAGGAGCAGGATATCATGCCATAAATATTCACACCTTCCTGTCCTCTGAAGGAAAAGTTGTACATAAAACCTTTTGAATGAGATTAAATTTGGTTTACTTTCAATCAGGAAAGCCCAGGATTTGAATTAGCCCTGAAAATGAGTAACAAAACCTGCACGATGATTACAGTAAACAAGTCTGTGTTAGTAAGCTACTGCATTAGAGAAAAAATGCTGTTTATTCCTTAAGATGAGTATGTCACAGCAAGATTGATGCCTTGGTGAGGTTATTGCTAGATAAATCTGGCTAAGAGTTAAGATTATACTTTCAATATTAAGGGCTTGCATGTGTAATTACCTATTGGGAACAGGGGGCACCCCGAACCATCCTCCAATAAATAGTCAAATTTTTTCTTTACATATATACAAGGCAAGATTGTCCATGTGTTTCAGGAACAAAGTATTTTCTTCCTTTGGAGTTATTTTACTCCTTTTGATAGACTTTAATCTGATGTTCACAGACTTCCAAAACTTTCAGAGAAAAGCTAGAGTAGAGAAAACCTTTATGGATTTAATTTTAAATGATACATTTGAAGCTCAAGCAGCAATTTTGTCTGTTACCAAAAATTATGAGCAGCTTCTGTTATAAAACCCAGCCATTTCCATACACAGAAATATTTTGAACTAATTTACTTGGCTGGTGCTTTACATGTTTGGATTTTTTCCCAAGCCAAATTTCAATAAAACAAAATTTTCTTAAAGTTGAGTCCAGGCACGGATGCTAATAGGAGAGGGTTTTGACTGGCAGAGTATGGGATTGCTAAACTTGTCCTGATAACTGCTTTGTTAATTCTGCTTAGCTAAATAGGAAAGAATAGAACAGTGAAACAAAAGTATGTTTCTCAATTGTTTTGCTGCTTGTTTCACAGGACAAGGTAACCCATAGCCAGGACCTGACAAGCACTGACCACTCTCAGCATATCCAACTGAAACAGTCATGGGGTTTTTGTATTTTTTAATTATAGGTCTTCTTAAGGTAATTTTTGCCATCTAAAGTGCTGGTGAATGTTTTAGCTATCTTATTTTTTAAATGCCATGTAGGTAGCAGTACTGAGAGCATAGTGTTTCAGGAGAGATGTTATGAAGGCACCACATATCAGCTGTTTGTATCCAGATATTCAGTTATTTGTATCCAGGCTGACAATGGCAGGCAAAATTAATTCTCACTACAGCTTTGCCTCCAACTGTGTCAGATTTACAGAAACCCAAGTCATACAGCTGCTGGTCTCTAAGATTTCTTAACAACATTGATTAGAGCTGGTGTTTTGCTGAGATAAAACTGGGTGCCATCTGCAAGGGAAGAAATATTTTGCTCCTTATAGAGTGTGATGTCCTCTGCCTCTTGGCAACTCCTTGATAGCTCCTGTGAGTGCTTCCATGGATAAGCAGATGAGATTTCTAATGCTGGCTTTAAGGAGAATCAGTCTAATGGGGACTGCACAAGAAGGAGTCATAAAAATATTGTGCAGAAGGGTTCAAATTCAGAAGGGTTCAACTGCATTCAGACTCCTGAATGCAGTCTGAAAAACAAAAGGGCACTGGGAAGAATCCTTATATCTAAAGCTACAAGATTATATTTATTAATTTTGTTAATGGGATGGATAATGATTAGTGTTTGCCAAGGATTATAATTTTGTGATATCACTTGAATTAAACCAGACTAGATAGTATAAATCACTAGTAGTCAAATCTGGCTGGCTTGCCAGTTTTTTCCCAAAGTAACGAACCATACAGTTTGGTATAATGAATGGTCCATGGGTTCTGATAATTTTTAGGTGTATGTTTATATTGGCTTTTGATCAAGAAGAAGATGGTTTTAACCATTTTAAAATATAGAATATTTAGTGCTGGATATACAAGATGCACTGGTACAAAAATAAGCAATGCACTGTTCATTCCATTCTGTTTCTGAAAATTTTCTTAAGAGAAGGTCACAAGAGCATTTTTAATTTTCTTTGAAGTCACAACTTTGAATTTAGTTACAAATGTGATTTTTAACTATGACATTTTTGGTCTTTAGACTTTTTAAACAGCTTTTCCTTATTTGTAGAGTGAATTCAGAGTACAAAGAGACATTTTCAATGTAAAAATATTCAAATTAAAAACTGTAAGAACTGCATTGCATTTTGTAATCTTTGCCTATCTGTTCATGGAAACAAATATTTTTATTGCTGGCTGCTTTTCTTTCCCTCGTGGGAAAAGGATTTTGACTGTCTGTACTCTTGTATGTGTTCTGATAAACAATCTGAAACAAATATCTGGCACTAGGAAGACAACTGTTTGCCTTTCATAAAAATCAGATCTACTTTAGCATTAGTGAGAATGATGAATTTTTTAATATAAAGTCTCAGCTATTTATTTTCTGCAGGTTTCTGAGAGCAGCTAATTTTTGTTCCACTAGCAGGTTTAGGCTGTTGTTCAATTTCAGAAATGTTGGGTAGTTATTTACATCTAAATAAAACTAAAGGGTTGATGAGCAGGCTAAAAGCCACCACTGTAAAATTGTAAAAGATGAGGAGAAGAATAATTAGTAAATACACTTGATAAAATCAATCAGAATAACTTCCTAAATGAAGTCCTAAAAGGTAATCTGAGGCTAAACCCGAGGAGGATGGGGCTCTGAGCAGGCTGTACTTGCCCCAGGTAATCCTGGTTGGAGCATGGAGCAGGTGATCACCCACGGGTCCTTCCCATCCACCTCCTGCCAGGATTCCCAATAACAGCAAATGTACTTTTCATGAATTAATGCAGCTAATTTCCTGTAGATGAGAAGTCTGAGGAAATACTTATCTGGTTCAACTTCCTCTTAGTCTATTTATATTCAGAGATCTGATGTGCTTCCTGCGCTCACACAAATTTGTTCTCTTTTAATGAACAAGCTCAGATCACAATTCACATTGCTTTTTGTGCTGAGAACATTAAGGAGAGAAAAATAAGCCAAACAGAAAGCTGTATTTCCCTCATGCCAGTGTCCAATTTATTCTGATGTAAAGCTATTTATAGTGTCTCTTTCAGAGATACAGCCAGCAGGTATGTGCTTGGGTAATAAGCCTGTTGCCAAAGAAATAATTACATGATGCTAAATTTAACCATGCTTTTAAGTGCACCAACATCACATAACAAAACACCTTGCTGAAGGCAAAGTGAGCAAACTTGCTCAAACCTGGCTGAAATGGACACCCAGGAACTGTAGCTACTGAAACAACAGCATCAGTAATGCTCCCAAAATACTTGCAGATGCTCTCGGATCTCTGAAAAAATAGTAACCCCTGTGTTAGGGAAGCATTTTCTACTGGGGTACCCACATTCTGACCTTCAACATTATTGCCATTAAACAGTTAATATCACTTTATGTGGAGGCCCCCTAAGTGAGAGGTTGACCTCTCAATGAAGCTGGGCAAAATGTAAATGATACCATGTGAAAGTAGCTCAGTAGTACACTAACACATACCAGTAAATAGATTCTTTGTGTAACTGTGTTTAGCAGGCAGCTGTGAAAGTCTATAATCAAGAAAATGAGCACCATAAGGTGCTGGTAAAGGTATTAAAATACTGCAGGAAAATACATGAAGTTTTATTTAGATTCCTACAGCCAGTCCAGTCTAGAGGCAATAGAAAACACACTTCGGTCCTTTCACACAGCAGTCTCAAGAACTGCTGTGTAAAAGGAGCTGCCTTGAATATACAGATATGAAAGTCCTTTCCTTGATTGCTTTAGTGAAATTCTCTGGCACCAAGAAAACCTGGGGAATAATTTTTCTCAAGCCAATTCTGCACTGAGGTGTCTCTCTTTTCTGAAACCCCATAAAACTGATTACCTGCCTTTAAATGCCTGCCTTTACCTATGCAGGTAGATAATAATTAGCTTGGTAAACATTGGTTTTTGCAATTCCTGATGGGTCTTTCTATTTTTATCTGCTTTTCCTTTTCAGTCCCTCACCCACTGGAGGAACAGCCAGGACTGTTTTGCTGAGCTGGGGGCTTCTCAGTCCCCCCCACCCCAGGAACTACAGATGCTTTGTTATTTAATTCAAAAATGGACCTTTTTAATCATACAAAAGTGTTATCCATGTACAATGATATGAGCAGGATTAAGATGAGTCAGTCTGTAATCCAGCATTTATTATTTGCAGTGACCAATTCCATAATGGCCACGTTTGGCTGCAAGGTGGTGGCACAGCCACCTGCCCTGGATCTGAATCCTGAGGCTCTTCATCTTTTCTGCTTTTCTCCATGCAGTAAATCTTTAACGTTCACATTTTAATTCCCAACAGTGACTGAGAAACCCTGGTACAGAAGTAATAAAGACAATATTTCATTGTAACCTTGGGCTAGCCAAAACAACACAAATCATTTTGCCCCAAGGCCATTAAAATGTCTTTCAAATACAGCATCAACTTTAAACCCTGGTTTCAATCTAGATATTACCTAGGCAGCCCCTCTTGTAAAACGCAGTGAAATAAATAAACACCACCTAGCATTTCCACATGCTATGTGAAGAGTACTTGATGATATTACTTACCTGTCTTATTCTTTCACATCAGATGTAATGCATAACCTATGCATCAACACAAACAGCTTTTCCACCAGAAAAGGGAAATCAGTAGGTTTCATGTCAAACATTAGCAAATGGCAATTTGGGTAGCCAAACAAACAAACAAACAAACAAAACCTAAAAACCCCCCCACATTGTTTTATTGGGAGGGAATGGGAAATGAAGCAAGCAGAAGAAATGCAGAATGGTCAATGACACAAATTTCGGTATTGAGTTATGTTATATTAAATTCTCAAGCTTTTCCCAAATGTATAGGAAAGAAATTAGGACAAAACAACTGGAGGGTTAAAATATTTTTAATGCTGTGCTCTTGTTGCTTAGAAGGGACAGAATCTAACTCTAGTAACAATGAATCTGTGGCCAGCAGAACTGCCCCTCCCTGCTGGTACCACTAAGAACACAACTGTGTGGATGTGCCATGCCTGCACAGGAAACCTGGAAGGCACTGGAGAAAGAAATTTGTGTGACTGAGGGAAATCTTCCATGCAGGTGACTAAAGCAAGGAGGTGGCTCAACATGCCCAAAACATTTGGGACCACAGCTTCCTCTATGAGGTTTTTTGGTGTTCAGCTAACAAGAGTGATAATTTACACAATCAAGTGCTCCTCCATGCTAAATTCAGAAGGGATTTATTTTTCACTGTGGTATTTCTCTAGAGATGTGTGAGTGAATTTTCCTAGCGAATCTGAAGGAAATCTCTATCCAGTTATGCTGAGGCTGTCCCACAAAATGCTATTATAGCATTTGTCAGTCATCCAATAGCTTCTGCTAATTATAAAACTGACTAAACAAAAACGGAAATTAAGAGAAAATGATCAGCAGTGGTTCCTTTCAGCTAAAGCTGAGACCTACATAGCAAAACATGTTTGGAAATGTTCTATCGAGTGGTCTGAATTGAGGCAGAGGATAAACAGCATAAAAACACTGCTATCAATATAACAGCTGCCACCAGATGTGAACTAAAACATGATAAGAACATAAATGATAAATGTCTCCAGACTGTCACATGGGGCCAAATGTAATCATCATTGATCTCATGGCTGAGCCAAAGTGGAATTGGGGTATTTCTGGTGGGAAGCAGAAGGGATCATCATCCCATGCACATCTCTGCAGAGGCCTCCAGATGCTGCTCTAGGGGACAGCCCTAGCAGTGAGAAACTGCTGTTTGCTCCACAGAAATACATGGAGCTCAATGAATCAACTGCACTATTTATTTTTGTAAGATTATTTTTGGTCATCATGATCTTCTATTTGCTGAGGTTAATAGAGAAGTAAATGTGAGTTCTGAAGCACAGAATCCTATCAGGTAAGGACTAATCCAAAGGGCACATTCAACAATTCTAATGATGATGCTGATGATATAATAATAATAACAACAGTAATAATGATAATCTGTAGATTGAGCACACATCAAGGTAAAATAGATTTCCATTATCTACATAATAAAATAAATTTTATAGTTTAATTCTGAAAGACTACACTGGTAACAAAGGCAAATTGCTGCCACAAATGATAAGTGGAATAAATAGCCTGAAAAAAATTGCATTTTACGTTGTAAAGGTGATGAACACTGTCCATGCTTTGTCTTCAACAATCAGCACCAAGACCATTAGGCCATGGATTTTTCTGAGTGAAACAGCTTTCACATAGATCCTAGTGACCTTGGTAATTCAGGGAGAGAAATAAAGTCTGCTGCTAATGATTCACTAACCTGATGTCTTAGGGTGAAGCAGGACATGACATGAAAATCCTTTTGGAATCATTATGTCAAAGATCTGCATCCAAATCAGTGACTCTTACTCATAAATTAATTAAAAGCAATCAATAGCAGATTTTAAATAGTTTTCTGAATTACAGTCACAGAGGACTGTGAAATCAACAGCATTAAAACCAGACTGTAAATAAACTAAGCCACATAGAAATGTGCATTGCACATCCACCTCACCACTTAAAAAACATGACAGTGTAAATGTAAAGGCACCACAGGTAATACAATTACTCCGTATTTAAGTACAACTAATGGTCTGATGGGTTTTAAAAGCTCAGGAAATTTGAAGTGAAGACAGGGGTGATTACTCAACCAGAAAATAAAGTTGCAAGAGTAGAAAGTGTGTTGAACAAGATTGGAAAAATTATTACTTCTGTTACTGGTTTAAGTGATTATACTGTAAGATTACCAATGAAATATTTATGTATGCAAAAGCAGAGAGTTTGGCATTTTATTTCCTTTGGAGGAAGATAGAAAATGGGGAAAAAGTGGGTACTATAGAATGAAAATCACCCCTAGCAACATCTCTGCACCCTGAATTACCAAAAAGTCCTGAATAGGTGAATACCAATAGTAATATTTCTAAATAATATGTTAACCATATTAAAACAAATAGACATACACATTTACCCTTACTATAGGGTTCCATTAGAAAGATATTAAGAAACATTGATAAATTGCTGGCAGGTATTGTTAGCGATTGTAATAGATTAATTTGATACAAGTGGAACCCTCTATGGAATTCTTGTCAAATGCTTAATCAACAATTAACTTGGTCAAATAATTTGGAACAATGGAAGGTGCAATAGATGGCAGAGAAGTGACTGGATGATGTTGAAGAAGCTAACAACAAACTAAAACTCTTGGTCAGCTCTGAAATAGTTGGGTGGCTGATCTTTGTTGGTCCCTTCCAACTGAAATGGTCCTACTCTATTCTATCCCACAAGCAGAGGGAGAAAAGGGCCATTCTTAATCTACAAGTAAGGTCCAAATGCTTGTGGTTCCACACCAGTGAGCAAATCACAATATGACCCATCTTCTGGATAATATCTGCTGGGATTTTCCTGAGAGGACAAACAGAGTCCATCTGGCAAAATCACAAAGCACTCTCACAGATTAAAGCCTGATGCTAAAACCTCACTGAAAACTGTTTTTTCTGAAGGCTGATGTGCTAGATTTGATTCCTGTCAAGTCTTTCCTTTAGCAATAGCTAGGGCATTAAGCATGTGATCCATGCAGCGAAGACGCCTAAAGAATTTCCAGTGCCAAGGCCTGGCAGCCTTCAGGCTTTGAAGATCACCTGTGCCCATGCATCTCCAAGTCCTTCATGTTAACACCAAATAATGATCTCAGAGAGAAACCCTTCCTTGCCAGCTCTGTGGTATTCTCAGGGTCCACAAAAAGTGTAGGGACAGGATTTATTGTTTTATTTATTTCAGGAAAAGTATTTTGCATCGTATTGAGATTCTTGTAAGAGATTCCATTTGTCAAGATAACATATACACCAATATTGCACATATGAAGTGACCATAACTCAGGTCACTCATATTCAATTAGGGAAAGATGGTTTATGATTGCAAACAGCTTTTAAATACTGCAGGTGATGGATTTGCCATACAAAGGTGGTTTTGAAGGGGACTGAAAATAGGGATTAATGGTTGCATCAAAGTAAATCCTGACAGATTAGGGAACCCAACTTTTGCAAAAATTTGTTGTAATAATATTTTGGAAGGGAGAGGCCAAGTCCAAGCTTTATCTCCAAATAAAGCAAAAAAGCTTTTGAACCTGTGTCTATTTCTTTGTTTGCAAGACTAATGGCTTGATCCTCAAGAAACAGAGCTGAACTGCCAAATATTTGTTATATATGAAGGTGTATGCCTTCTCAGAATATAAAAAAACCCTTCCCCCCAGAAACCAATTTTGGTTTAACATAAAATAATAGGAAGATTAGATTTTTTTAGAAAATTAGGGGGGAAGAAGAGTTGCTAATTTGCTCTAGTAATGACAGAGGATCTTTGTGACAATGGCATGAAAGTTGAAGGGAAAGAAATTTTAAACTAGGACTGTGCTTTACAAACATTATGTATTTCCCCAGTATTTGATACTGACAAAGTCATCCTGTTTTCAGAGGAATGTGAAGGAATTTTTGTACCAAAGCTGAAAAGTGGGAGGTTTCCCTATCAAGTTATTCTCCTTTTCAAATACTGTTTAACAGCCAGAAATGATCTCGTAAAACTAAGACATAAGGAGACAGGAGAAAATACAAGTTTTTCAAGGCATTATTTTCCATTAACAATTTTCACGTTGTTTCACCCATGGCTCCAAGGAGCACCTCCCTGGAGGCCAGGCTGAGTGTTGATGCTCATCACAGCATCTCCAGCTGCAGCAGAGGCTCTGCAGAGGAGGGAGGGATGGGAATCACCTGCCAGTGGAGGACTGCCCACACAGAGCCCACCCTGCCTCCAGAGCACCTGCTGGGGAGAACACCCAAGGAAAAAGCTTCAGCACAACAACCTGCACACCTCACACCTTGCCATTGCTTCCTGAAAGCCTTTCCTCTTCTTCCCATGGGATTTGGTGTCTCTTTCTGTATTTAGCTCAGTTGCTATCTCTCAGTACAAAGAAAGAGTCACCTTCCACCACAGTGGTCCATATGAATGACAGAGCACATTCAGCCCTGGGGAGCCCAGGGATGCAGCTGAGGGGAAAAGGCTCAGATTTGGAGATAGAGAATATTTCAGCTAATGAATCAGACTAATGTTGTGTGGCAGCTGAGTCCAGAGGCTTTTGTGCAATATCCTCCAATTCCCAAGCTGTTGAATCAGATGTTCTGGCCTGAGAGAGCCCAAAGGCATTGCTTTAAATATCTCAATTAACAATCCCACTGAACATTAAGAAAACTGCTAGACGTGTCAGTGCTGGGTCTTGGAGAAATGTAGTGATAGGTGATTAAGTCAGTTGCAGTAATCAAAATTTTCTGCACACTTGGGCACAGAGTGCATGAGTGTAAATATCACCCCAGCCCTGGACCAGCTCTGAGTGGATGCTGCATGACAGACAAGTTCCTCTCATTCAGAAAGGATACTGCACATTAATGTTGTCCTGTGTGCTGAAAATGCCTTACTAATTACCTTTTCATCCTAATAAAGCCTTCTTGTTAAGTGCACCTTTCCAACTGCCTTGGCCTTTAAAGAGCAAAACCGCCAAATACATGATGCATGAAGGAAACCACACAGAATATCAGCTAATGAAAAATTCACTAGTCTGTTACCCTCCCTGACCACAGAGTTTAAAAGGATCTAGAATTCATGGTGAAACCAGAATTTAGCTTCAGAATTTTTAGCTTCATTTCCTAGTTCTCTACTGCCTATATAACTGCAAATACAAAATTCCATCTGATAATTAGAGGCAAGAAAAATTAAAATGTGCACTCTTTAATAAGGCCAAAGCTATGTGAAAAATTTAACATAAAGACACCCCCAAAAGACTACAGCTTAAGCTATTCCATGGCTGATAGAAAGTGGTAAACATTCTTTAAAATAAAAAGCAATTCCCTTGGATCAATCCCTAAATAGGGTTATGATTAAATCGGACATTTGGGAATAAGCTGGAAACTGGATTCTAAAGCCAAGTATTGCTGAGCTCAGCAGCAGTCCCCTGGCTCCTGCCGGCTTCTATCAGTTACAAAACCAATCTGCATTGTATTTCAAACTCATCACAGGCACATGGGGAAACATGATACATTTTCAACTGGAGGCTGAAATTTGGTTTACTTGGATGTGCATCCACCCCTCTCTGCTCCATCCTACTGAGGATTTCACTGGTTCCTACTGGTATGGGTTCAGGCATTGTTAAGGTATATTCATGAAAATCCTGTCATACAGAGTATTTCCTGCTCAGCCTTTTCTTACCCCTTTTTTATTTGACCTTTCCCATCTGACAGGCACAAATGCTCCTAGTAAAATATCAAATCTCGTTTTGAACGTTCTGGGAGCCTGCACTGCTCTGCAGTTCACCTGCAGCAGGCACCAGGCACTGGGCTGTGACAGCAAACACACACCTACCAGCCCATTCACCTTACCCTGCCTGTAAACCATCTTGGCTCTCTGCAAGAATAATCCAAAATAGATTTTTGCAATTTTCATGAAAAGTGAGATTCCTCCATCATTGCAAACTTGCAGCTTTATAGAAGTCACATCTCATGCTTCTGTCAGTGAGCAACACATCCCAGTGGATCAGGTGAGCTGCAACCCTTCCACTGTCTGAATGAAACTGCAGGGCAGCAACAGGCTGGTTTTCATCTCAGGTACCCAATATTTATGCACTGATTCAGTTGAGGATTGGAGACATTTTTTTCTGGATTTTAAAACCAGTAATTCAAAATAAAGGATAGCTACCAGTCCTTAGATATATTAACACTGCAGTCAGAAGCAGGTACTGATGACTTCCAATACCCAAATGAAGAACTTCAGGTAAAAAACAAATTTAAATGATGTATTTCTGAGCCTTCTAGGATTTTGATTTCCAATCCATTAAAAAACCCAAGCTGTTTTCCAAGCTACATGATTGTTCTTATTTTCAACTGAGATTTCCAGAGTTTAATCACACATCTCCTGAGATAAGTTTGGAGTATTACTTTTTTAAAAATAGGAATATGATTTGGAAACACATATCCAGGGGTCTACAGAGAAAGCAGGCTACATTTCCTGCTTGCTTTTTTACTGAACTATTTATATCACTAGAACATTTTTTCTTCATATTTTCAACACTGAGAAATGAGTTAACAAAGTAAGTGTGTTCCAAATTTGCCCTCAGCCACAGCCTCTAGCATAATTTATAGCCACAAATGCACAGTGAAATGTGCAATAACTCACAGTATTCTAAGTAATATAGCATAAAACCATGCTGTTGATAATATGGACTTAATAGCATTTAGTCTTCATCTGCCCTACCTATTCTCTTTGTAGAAATGTGTTTAAAACAGCACTACCTTGGTGTAACTTGGAATATATTGGGGGGTTAAATAACAAAACCTCTCTTTTTTTTTTAGAAACAATAATCACACTTCAGAGAAAGAGCAAGAAATTATAATGCTAAACATCAGGCTATAAAACAGGAGAAAAAAACAGAACTCACACATAGCTCACCAGAGTATCCACTGCAGCTTTCCATTTCCAAAATTTAAAACAGTAGCTCTGTGTCAGGAGATGAATAAATACACTGAAGTTTTTAAAAGATTTTTTAATCCCTTGTGTTGAGTCTAACATCAACCACAAAGGTAACCCTGAACTTTAGGGCCATTTTCCTTTACAGAAAGGACTTTTTTGCACTTTCTTGGGTGGAAGGGTAATCTAAACTTACCAAGGGAAAATTGAAGGACGGATGCAGTGGTTGTGTTAAGGCCAGTGGTGGTCTATGGGAAGAGAAGCAAATGTTTTTGTTAGATGAGCAAAACAATACATTCATCACTTGTTTTTCCTTAAAGCATGGAAAATCTCCAGACACTCACATCTCCAGTGCATGGGACTGTTTATCACCAACCCTTTCAGATTGAGCGATCGTGGATATTTTTGTTATATCATTTTGGTTTTTGAAAGCTTATCATATGTCAAAGCCAGAATTTTTTTTCACCATAATAATAATAACTACCAAAAAACCCCACATTTATGTTCAGCAGGGTCACTTGAACACTCTTTGGAAGATTGAAAAAATTATCTCTGTGGTTTATAGTCAGCTTAGTGTAAATCTGTATATATGGAACAGTTCTCACTTTTCCCAGCACAGAGCAAGGACTAAAAATGATCATAAATAAATAATAAAAATAACATTTCTTAACCCTAAAATAATGAACTATTAAGAGGAAACAATGGAACTTAAATCTTCCACACCAAAGGAAACAAAAACCCTTGGTGATACTACATGGTATGTAGAGTGCAATGCTGTAGCAGAATCTACCCACTGCTGACATCCAGAGAGATGGAGAAAAAAGAGAGAAGGACCAGCAGCTCACTCTGTACTCAGCAAACCACCCTCCTTTGAGGCCTCTCTTTCTCCCTTCTTTGAATGCCTCCATATTTCAGTGCCTCAAATTAGAATGGTTCTCCTGAAAATGCTATAAAATAAAAAGCCCCAGTGTGTTGTGAAGGACACCTAATTGTTTTCAATTTCTTTTGAAAGCTGAATTTAACAATACTGCTACTTAACAAGCAAGGCATCCAAGAACAAAAGGGACTGGACTTCTTCCAGTGCCAGCTCAACCTAGTTGAGCTATTCATTAAATGATGCCTTTGAAAATAATGGATGGAGATCTGCATGAGTTGGTGTGAGGTTTTGGTGTGATTTGTTTCCTTTCTACATACATATTACATACAGAAAAGAATTTCTTATAAATATTAAGGAATGGCATGTTCACTGAAATACATTGAAGATTAGCTGATAAAAACACTACATGTTCTAACAGATAATTTTAATTTTTAAGCAAGAATAGGAAAGCTGCATTTACATGCATCCACTTTAAAAATAAAGTCACATTCCCATTTAAGTCATTCTGCCAGGATTGATTCAGTATTAGGTATCACACACTGCCAAATGATAAATTACTTTCTGATTTGAGTTAAGAGCACCTATTATATTAGTTTTCATTCAATTAATTATGTTGTGCAAGTTATAGTTTGAAAACAAAACCTTTATTGAGGTTCAGTAGCTCATATCACCAAGAAATTAAACACATCAGTTATCACAGAAGAGACATTCATGCAGATTTAGACCGTGCTGTGAATCATTCCAGCAATGCTTTGGGAAAAACACTAGACTTACTAAAAATTTTTGCAAAATTCTGCATAGGATTGCTTAGTTCAGACACTGCAGAGAGTATGGTAGGCAGCCTTTAGCAGATATTTTCCTTTGCTTGCCACATCTTTGATGCTATACACCTTTCCAGGATTTTGCCAGCAGTAAATTCTCACCCACAGACAGGGACAGTTGGTATTAAAACCCCTCTGCCTGCAGTAACAGGTGGCTGCTGGAAATCAGGAGGAAAGAAGGAGGTCAAGGTAGCAAATCAGCAGCTGTTAGAGCTGCTGATGGAAAATATTTTTGCAAATTCAACTCTTCTTGACTAAGTATTGTAAAGCAGTAATTCATGTACCAGGAGCCATTAGCAGGAACAGAGATTTCATGATCCATTTCAAGCAGGGTCAGAATAGGATTGATAAAAATCATAGAGAAATGAAACAGGTATTAAAATTTCTGACAGAAAGAGGTATGTTGTGAAATTGTCAAAACAACTGCAAATGAGAAACAGGTTAGTTCTAGGACAGTAGGTATTTAAATGTGTGTCCATACTCAAAAATAGAACTAGATCACACCTCTGGCCTGAACACTCCTGTGCTCATCCATGGTGTTGAGCCATTTGCATGTTCCTGCAGAAGGGTTTGTTTTTTCTGCAGCACTGCCATAATATTTATAAATACTTCATTTTTAGGCTGGTAACTGTTTATAAGCATGATGATTTTTTCAGATCATTATTCAATCACACCACTTTGGTAGCATAACAAATGTTTTCCAAATTCCTGATGTCATGGTAGTGCTACTTTACCACACAGCAATATGACAAATGCAGTCCAAGACTGGATTTATAAGCCAATTCCTGATTACTAAGGATAGTCTAAATTGCATATCAGCAGGGAGAAGACAGCTAATGAATGACAGTTCAAAACCCTCAGAGCTGGGACCCTGGGTTTGTTAAATGTCATAAATAGATTTTTTCCAAGTAGTGTTACTTATACTCAGTACTACAACTAAAAATGAATGTAAAGAATGGGAAAAATACCCCAGTGGTGTGACTTCCCTTTTGCACAGGACATAAACCATTGCAGGCATTCTCAAGGCAGTTAGCAAAGCACAGCACATTCAAACAGGATGCAAAGTAGCAGAGAGGCCATTTAACATCCCTGACAGGATTCCCTGGCTCTAGCTGGCTGCAAGGGAAATCTTTTTTTATCTGTAAAATCTCTAAATTAGTTTTATATGTGTTGATGACTTTTATGCACCACATCAGCAATATCTACATTGCATTTGTGTCATTCTCCTCTCAGTTAAGGATGTAAAATTAACCTTGTGAAAAGAATTGTCAGTGTCTGAAATGAAGAGAAGATGCCTGGCCAAAACCACTTCTGTTTTATGGCCCTCTTCCATGTTTGCTCTTCAAATAGCCCTAATCAGCCTCTCCCTCCATTCAGAAGACTGTTGAAAACATGAAAATTAATTCTGAATTACATGGGCTTTGATCTGGTCTTTTAATTTTTCAGTTCTTTCCAAAGCTCCCCTTATATGTACATCATTGCAGCTAGCTGCTCAGCATCAGCATGTGGCCATTGATTTATGTATTGCAATTCATTTTCCACACTCAGATGACCTCAAGTTAATGCAAATTGCACTTGTTTCTTACAGCAATTTTATGACCAAACTACCTCCCTACCTCCCAACAAAATTAATTCTGTCCCATTCATCATGACTCAATCTGTTACATACACTTCCCTGAGACTGGCAGGTGCTTGCTCCAGGCTGCATTTAAGTCTGTAGGATGCATTGTTCACAAGTGGTGTTTTACAACCAAATTAACATTTGTCAACAGGGACAGGGACAAGAAAAAACGGGACAAGACTAATAAAATAATAAAAGAAAAATGAACCCTGTCTCTATTTAATTGTTGGATATTAAAAGAGAACGATGCCAGTTCGAAAATACTGTTCTATGTCCTTGACTTTTCAGTATTTCAGAGATAGTTTAAATGACTTGGATACTAGCTGGATCAAGAGACTGTTCCTTGCAAAGGGACAAAGGTTATTGCAACTATTGCAATAACATAATATTGCAGCTATTGCAATAACCTTTGGCTAGCATCTATTGTTTAAAACACTGGGGTGTTTCTGGGTGTACTTCTATGGACCTTGCTCAAGAGCATCTCTGCTCAATACCAAACGTTCTGGCTGCTGGTAATCCCGATTGAAATACCAACATCCCTGCAGCTGACACAGCTTCCCAGCCTGCCCCAGCCCTGGCAGAGGGGCAGCCTTCACTTACCAGCTCTCTGGGGCCGTATGGGTCGCAGAAGGTGGCGGCGTTGCCGTGCATTATCACTCCACAGTGCCCCCCGACCTCGCAGTTACTGCACTCAGACCTGCAGGGAGAGCACACTGTGGTCAGAAGGGAAAGCAGAGACTGCATTTTGGAGGCAGTGTAAACTGTAAAATCAGGCTGCTGGGTCTTGGTGCTCAGATTGGGCTGTTTGTTATCACGGTGCTGAACACAAAGGTAGGGCAGCTGTAAGTGTGATCCACTGGAGCTGCCTCCTGTGAAAGGCCTTGGTGATTCAGTGTTTGCTCTCTGCAAACTGCCCAATGAGCAGGGACACCCCTCAAAAAGTGGGGTGTCCCTGCTCATTGAATGCAAAGCATTTCACCATGGGAAAACAAGTTGAAATCTTACATATATACATATACCCTGAAGCTACTCTTCTTACAAAATCCTTGTGAACATTTGATTTACCATAAGTAAACCCACCATCATGGAGTTACCACAGAGAAAGCTGAGGACAAGTGGCTGGGATCAGCCCCCCTCCTGCTGGCAGGGTTATTTCCCCAAAGGCCAGGCTTGAGGCTGCAGTGTAACATGGCATTTGCTGTTGCTTCTATTTGTATTTGTCATATCCCATATTCCTAGTAACAGAGTTGCTACTCTGCTCACCTTTTAGGAAAAAAAACTATGAAGAAATTCTCAGAGAGGCTGGTAAGTGCTGCAGAGACAAATAATTACACCTGTCCTGATACTTCTTAATTTAATATGAAGGATTTTGTGGGCAGCCTCACTGCAGAACGTAGTGAAAGGGCTGCCTCCCTCACCTTCTAGAGCTAGGGTATCAGATCTTGGCATGAGGTCCACATTTTCAAAAAACATTGGATATACTCCTGGTCCCCAACAAGCTGCCTGCAATGGTGCTGCCCAACATTGCCTTTGGGCACCCAAAGCACAATTTAAACATCAAACCTCCAGGGAAACACTCCAGAAAAAACATCAGACATAGAAATGTTTGAATTTTTTTCCCTGTATGAGCATGCCAGTGAAGTAATTCAGCAACTCACACTGATAGCATTTAGGATTTTGAATTTAAGCAGCAAAATAAAATATTCTAATAAAGGAGTATAGTTCAAATCAACATGAGTGAATTAATATTTACTTAAGAAGTCACAGTCAGCAAATAATTTTATTTCTCAATAAAAGGCAAGAAGAGAGCATGTGAGTGAATAAAGTGGTACTTTTAGAGAAAGCACAGAAGCAGAGTTCACAGGGAACATGTTTTGTTGCTATCTAAATTTCACTTGATCCTGAAGTTTCAACAACTGAAGAGCAAGACACAGGAACTAGAAGAATTTCTGGGATTCTGTAGGATTCTGGCTGTTATAAAAATTATTTTCATTGTATGCCCCTACATTTTTGAATTTTATAGTGGAGCATCTACCTGGACTCTTGATACATGCAAAGAGACGGATATGGCAGGAAAACTTTGCCCTGAATACTTTATAGGGACCACTTAGTCCTTCCTGAAAGGTCAGGCTACATAATCCAAGGGATATTTTAATTCTCTAATTCTCATATTTCAACAGATAAAAAGTGATTAATCTGTTTTACTTCTGTAATGGGGTCTATGAAATATTGTCTGGAAATCCAGAAGCACTGTCCTGCTAACACAGCAGTTTCATCATCGGTTGTCTTTTCTAGGATGACTCCTTTCATACAAAATTGGATGGCTGTTGGTAATCCTGATTCAAACCTTTGTGCTGTCTTTGAAGTGCATTACCTTTGACAATAAACTGCTCATTAGCTTGACAAGAATGCATGAAGAGCAAGATAATTGATCTGCTGCTCCTCAGATCATCGTCATAGTACTACGTGTTTAGAAACGATCCAATTTGCTCCTCTCCTGGTGCAGACAGGAAGGTTAATTTCTTTTCTATTTATACAAACAGAAGAGAGTATTAATTGCCCTGGCTGGGTGCAGCTTTCTACATTATCTTTCTCACCTGCCTAGTCTAAAATCTTAGCACATTAAAATCACTTCAGCTTTCTCTTCACAGCTGGTCCTCGCTGCCGCTGCTGACAAGTGTCGCATTTATCGAGATGACTTCTTCTCCACAGACCTGCCATCTCTCTCATCCCTGGCTTAGACAGTCCCACCTCTGTCTGCTATTGTTCTTCACTTTGCTGAGGGGGAAACATCTGCTGTTTCCTCACCCCTATTTGTCATTCCTTTTCCCTCTACAATACCTGAGTATGTGGATATTATATTGACTGATGTCTTTTGTGATGTCTGAACCATAAAGAAGATAAACATCTCAAACTGCCAAGAGATTTTTAAACATAAATCTTTCTGAAGTTTAATCCCACAGTTTTAGTGCAATTTGGAAACCACTTTAGGACCTCTCTCTCCTGTCACAAAGCTTTCCTCAACCTCTTTGCCACTGGAAATATCACTGTACCTGTACATTTCTCATATGCCATGAAGAAGTGATGACCAAGAGAATCTCTGTTTCTTATTGATTGATTTTACATGCTCAACTATTCTTCATGTCATCTTTGACAAGTGTGCCTTCTGTAAGTGACTGCTGCTTGGTGTGCTGATAGGCTTTGAGATGAAACATGACATCAAATTTGGAAGGAGAGTTTAGCCAGCAAAACACTCCTGTACTGTCTCTTTCTCCTTTAAATGTACTGAATCCCCTGCTTTCTCCAGTCCTACTATTAAAACTGTTTTATACAGAAACATGCATTCATGCCAACATTTATTCTTTACTAATTTATGCATTTCTTAACATTAGATAATTTATCATAGGATTAAACAGAATTTTTTAAAACATTTGTTCTCGTTTAGCCTGGTTTAGTTCTTATCTAGCACCTTTTTATGCTCTCTAGTGCAGTTTATGAGGTTACATGGAGGCAAGATGGTCACAGGAATAGACGCTCAATGACCTAGGCAGTCTTCTTCATACTACTCATACTGGACCTCTACTCATCCAGCCATTCCCTGGCAAGTGATACTGGTGCAGATTCCCTTTCCCAACTGAAGAAATCAGTTAATTCCTTCATTGTGACTGTGGTTACAAGGGTTTTCAGGATGAAGAAGAGATGAGAATGTTGATTCTATGATCAGAAGGTTTGATTTATTATTTTATTATATATGTTACATTAAGATTATATTAAAAAGAAATAGAAAGGAAAAAGTTTCTTCAGAAGCTAGCTAAGCTAAGAATAGACAAGAATGAATAACAAAGATCTGTGTCTCAGACAGAGAGCAAGAGCTAGCTCTGCCATGAGTGGTCAGGAAATTTGAATATCTACAGGAGACCAATCACAGGTCTACCTGTTGCATTCTACAGCAGCAGATAACTATTGTTTACTTTTGGTTGCTGAAACTGCAGCTTCTCACAAGGAAAAATCCTAAGAAAGGATTTTTCATGAAAGATGTCTGCGACACTTCATTCCTGAGCTTTCTGATCTAACAGTGTCCTGTCAGTTTTCAGAAAGTGTCATGGACATTAATCCCTTGTATTATTTCAATTTTCTAATTGACAAATGTACTAAACACTTCTGGTAGTTCAACAAGTCAACAGCGGCTGGCTGAGCATGGACATTGGTGCTGCATTTATGGTGTGTTACCTACCTTCACTTCCACAGCTGATACATGTCAGATACATAATACATTGGACATTTATGATTGTGTGAAACATATTTTTTTCACAAGACAAGAGATCTTTGTAAGATTGGTGGCAAATAAAACCCAAGAAATGGGAAATCTTTGCTTAGGTAAGCAGGCTTTTGTCTATGGGCTGGGGACTTTGGGAATGACCATATTCTGACATGACCAGACACTGGAAGAAAAGATTATAAACATTAGTTGGATAGACCATACAAGAAGATTCTCATAGTGGGTGGTTTCCCAAAAAAAAAAAGAGAAAATGCTTCCATTTCTGCATTCCCAGCAGAGAAATCCTCCTCCTTTGTTCTATGTTTCATCTATGTTCACATAAGGATGTGTCCTCTCCTGTTGCCTCCTCTCTCCCTGTCCCTTTCCCACTTTAGCGGTTTCTCCTGCTTTCTTTCAGTCACCAATTTTTTTATTTAGGTATGTGGTACCGTGACTTTTCTTTTACAAAGAGCCTTTCCTTTCTCTTCCTTCTGCAGCTCCAAAAACACTTGCAGCCACTCCTTCCCTGTTTCTGAGCCTCCAAAGAAACAGATGGCTGCTGGGAAGGATGTGTCTTACAATGCATTTGAAAGAGCAGGCAGTAACTCTCAAAATCATACAGTGCCCTTGTGCAAAATAGTTATTTGATATGAGGCCTCTCCCAGCAATGGAGTGACACACAGGCTCTGCTGGGACTCATAAAATTGGACACATAGAGAGGACATAAATTGCTTATCTGGTGCTCTTGGATGGTACATCTCTGCCAGAGCTGCACATGCCAAAAGGGGAAGCAGGAGGAGTGGGAAAATATTAATCACTTCCAAGCCAGTGTTATGTAGGATTTGGGAAGAAAAGATTGGAGGAAAATACAAGCAGTTCTCTTTTCATCAGCACACAAATAATGGCTTCAGAAATGATTAGAGTGGCTGGGTGTAAGTGGCCCCGTGGCACGGCCCTGCTGGGGCACACGAGGCAGCTGCTCCACACAGAGCAGGCTGAGCAGAGATGGAAATGCTGCTCCAGCACTCACTGCAATTGCTTGTGGTAAAGATGGGATTTTAGCAGGTGCCAGGGGAAAAACCACAATTTTAGGGTGGATGGCAACAACTGTTAATAATTCCTGATTTTACTCCCACTAGACAATCAAATGAGAATGAGCTTTCTGCTGCTAAGTGGGCCTTCACTGGAGGCAGAGCTACTGCAGAAATTCTTTGTGCTGAAAAGCTCACGATACATCACTATGGTTTTCTTTTATTTGTGCTCCACTTCTGTTTAGCATTGCTGAAAATGCTGGCTTTGTGCTATTACAGGAAAATCTGTCTCAGGATTGTGGTGAGTTTTTGGGCTCTCTCCTAGCACCCACCTCTCTGCACTGACTCACCAAGCAAAGTGGTGAAGTTTATTCCAGAGGGACCAAATCCACATCTTGGCAACAAAAGGAGCAGAAGACTGGGGACTCTTTTAATCTGATATTTTTCTGTTGAGAGTTCTATAAGCAAGGATGAATTTAAAGTTGAGAGCAATGGATAAATAAATTATGGAGGCTCCCAATAGACAAGTCCTCTGTGAATTATGAGGCATCTGCAGGGAAATAATGCCTCTCCTCATTTCTTTCCCCTCAAGTCCATTTAACACACTGCTGCTAAAGCTATCTACCTTGGCAGCTATTCTGCAACCCATTAAGAGTCCTTGATCTGTCCATACCCATAAAGAAATAGGGTTTTTTTTGTTATAGTATCACACATCCTTAATGCCTCTAGTCCAGAAAAAAAAAACATTTAAAGAGCTGATACAAAAGGAATGAGAGGAGCAAAAATTGTAGGCACAATTAAAACCTGTTAAAATGAGCATGAAAAAAATAAAAATATCTGTAAAATTCTGTAAACTACAGCATTTTTACATAAGACGGTTAAGCTATGAAAGACCTGCACAGATGGAAAGTTGTGACAGTCCTTAATAAAAAGGAAAATAAAGTCAAATGTCACAGAATGAATGTATTAACTAACAAACACAGGTAAGTGCTAAAATGCTCACCAAGGATTTATTTGAACAAGATAAACTAACCCAGTAATATATTTCTATGTCTTGTATGAATTAAAACAATAAATTAATTATATTTATAAAATAGGATTGAAAGAAATAGAAAATTCAGAAACAATCTTATATAAGAAAAGGAGGCTCCAACCTTCAAAACTTCATATTAAGACCAAGAGATGTGTTTATCTGGGTATTTTATACTGTATATGCTCTCACTATACAGAACAGAATTGGTTTTGTACTAAGAGAGATGTATAGCTTCCTCCTCTGGGACATTGCACACATATATCATATTAAATGGTAGTTTATGATCACTGTGGTGGTAAAATTATTAATATTGAAGATTCAGAAGTCTTTCTAAGAGTCATCCTTGGTAAAAGAACACTCCTTTTGACTAAAAGCTGACAGTCTGCCACTGTTTCCAACTCCCACCTTTGGAGCTCAGGGAGCACTGGGAGATTGCTCCTGTAGGCTCCACCAACACTTATCCCTCCAGATTGTCCTGTTATTTACAGGACAACTTTGGGCAACTTTGGACTATGGCAGTGACTTAAGGAGCCCACCCCTCCCAGGGGTTGATATTTGAGTTTATTAACATTAAAGTGATTATTTTTCCTCAACTCTTCCATTGTTTTCTGAACCAGTGCAGGGGTTGGGGCTCTGCAATCCCTTGGCTGAGTGACAATGGGGGAGCAGAGGGAGAGATGGTGTCTGAGAGCTCTCTCACTGTGCTCACAGTTCATGAAGCTGCTGCCTGACCTGCCCCAAGTTGTACCTGCCTTGTTATGCATGGGAAAGTTGAGATTCTTCTGTAGCTTCCACTGGTTAAAGACCAATAACATCTTGTGCTGGCTGTTTCAGACATAGACTGTGATAATATGAATGACCCAATTCAGGAATCCAAAACCCCCCCAAGCCCTAGCAATTGGAAGTTGCTGAATAGAACTGAGAAGGAAAGTGTTTTCCTTCTTATACAATACAATACAGTTCTGAAAAAGTGTGCCTTCCACTAAAAAAAAAGGAAAAAGAAATTCAACCTCAAACATTTTCATCACATGAACATTAGACAGAGGTATTTAATTCCAGTTGGGGTTTTTGGGGGGGTTTTCTTATGATTTTTTTAAGCATTTGGAAACACTTCATTTCAGTTTGGAAGGAATTATTGCTATAGTTAGCTTCACCAAAAACATGTACAACATGAAATTAAAAAAAAAATTGAAACAACAAAGTTTAATTATTGAAATTCTCCTTTTTGATGAAAATCTGTGTTTTCAGGAAACCAAAATCTTCATTCATAAATATTCTCTGAGCTCAGCTCTAGTCCTTCTATTTTTGGATTATTTAAAAATTTGAAATCAAGAAGAATTTGTCATCCACTTCAATGTGCTTAGAATTTCTCAGTTACTCATTAATGAATTAATTAATAAACCACAATATTTAGGTCCTAATGAAGCAAACCCACACTTCAGTTTATATTTCATTTCATTCAATAAATGTTTTCATTTGCTCAAATGCATCTAAAGGAGTGCAGAAACTCACCACATGGTAGGATTCAATTCTTGCTGATGGTAAGAGTCAAAGTCATCTCGCAGGATAATGCTGTCACTGTGCATTTCAGCTGCAAAGAAAAAAAAAGCAGTATAAGAAAAGAATCCAGTGCAATCATCCCATGCTTTCTTACCCAAAGAAATGCATTGTAAAGTGCATTTTAGATTTCTAAAAGTCTGATTTTTAGGTTAAGCTACTTATAAAAACCAGTGCTTCTTATTTACAGGACTTTTTCTTTACTCTGGATAATAGTACCACAAAAAATTAAAAAGTGCCCCCATCATGGAAGTGTGATGGCTATGGAAAGATGGAGTCATCAAGTACACACTAAATCTTCTAAGTTTTTTTCTCAATTGTTGGTTTTCTGAATGTTTAGGAAAAAATCTTTCCAAATTGAGATTCTGCAAACATGGGCACAAGAATGGATGAGAAGTCCTAATGAGGGTATTACAGATCTTACAGTCAGGGAATACATTTTGACAACTCATAAGTGAAAATCAATGGGTTCACTGGAATTTCTCTGCTGCTATCAGCAGACCTGTCAGTAAAGGTCAATTTATCTAAGGAACATAAACTGTGAGTTATGTTATGCAAATATTTCTCACCACTGTTCTGCAAACTTCCCCAATATTCCACCTAGATTTACTCTCTCATTTATGTATGATGACAAATAAACTCCCTTTAAATCCCAGCACTTTGGCACCTGTGGTTGTGTTAGACAGATCCTCCTCTACAAATACTTCCACTAAAGTAATGAAGTAACTGTCACCTGCTATTTAAACTGAGGAAGAATGCCAGAATCTGTCCTGGGTGAATCAAATGGCAGCATAAGGGTTGGTGGATGCAGGGAGCAGCAGTGCCTTGCTCCAGGGTCCACCTGGGAGGTGCACTGGCACAAAACCTTCCTCAGAGCAACCCTGCCCTGCTGTGAGGTGCTGTCCCACACTGAAGGTTATGGGGCATAGAATCAGGGAATGGTTTGGGTTGAAAGGGACCTTAAAGATCATCTAATCCCAACACCTCTGGCATGGGCAGGGACAGCTCCCACTATACCAGAGTGCTCAAAATCACATCCAGCCTGGCCATGAACACTTCCAGAGATGGGGCATCCACAACTTCTCTGGAAATCTATTCCAGTGTCTGACCAACTTGACAGCTAATCTAAATCTGCCCTCTTTCATTTTAAAGTCCCTCATTCCCCCTTGTTTTATTACAACAAGCACTTGAAAAAATGCCTCTCCAGCTTTCTTGCAGTCCCTTTAAAGATGCTCTAATGTCTCACTGAAGCCTTCCCTTCCCCAGGCAGAACAACCCCAACTCTTCCAGCCTGTTTTCATAGCAGGGGTGCTCCAGTCCTGGCTCTCTTGCAAACAGATGCTCTAATGCATAACTAGGACTCTAATACATAACTAGGACCAAAAAGTCTGCAGCATGATATACTCACACTGCAAGGTGTCAAAGACAAGAAATAGGAGAAATAAAATTAAGAGAAATAAAAACCACAATGAAGAAACAACTAATCAGAATTAGATATAATTCATTCAACTTCATATGAATCTCATTTTTATTTGAATTCCTCAGACCTAGTTTAATGTGACTTTACAGATTTTTTACTATAATAAAGTCAATGATTCTGAGTTTAGGTAGTAAGAATGACAAATCACCTACCTAGGTGAGGATGTAAGGGAGCTTCTGTCGGGGCTGTGGAAAACAAAGACACAGAGTGCATGAATATTTTCTATCAACAGGGCTCAACTGCAGCATTAAATATCAATTCAGCTTAAAACAAATTGTACAGTATATACTCTCTTAAATCAGTAGTTTAATTGTGAAAAACGTGATAGACCCCAACAGTTACAAAAATATAATAGGAAAACAAAAATAATTGTTCTCTTAATTAAAACAAGCATTGAAATAAATGAAAGTCAGTACTGGCTTTACAGTAAGGTAAAAAGATCAATTCAAGTCTAGAATGATGAGATATTGTTAAAATGAATTTGGATTAAGATTCAATAGCTCAAGGGCTGACAAAGTGGAAATTAGGCTTAACAAAAGAAATAGTCTAAGAGAGGTAAAAAATGCCATTTTTGATCTTTTATACTACACTGAACAACATTTTACTGGGCTTATTACTGGGAGAAGTAATCCAAATATTCCTAGGGCAACAAGTAGCAGATAACTCTGCAAATCACAATATCAAACACTTATATCAAAGCATGTTTTTGCAGGCAATGCTGATCAATTCCCCAGTAGGTCTCTGCCTCCCAAGAAACACCAGAATGTTGTAAAGACTCTGCATGGGGGGCACGTGAAATGGCACAAATTTGTTGAGTAACTTTCTTCCAACACTTTGGAACAGGAGTCTTGGTGCAGCATTACACAAATGGAAACAGACTGTATCTGAAAGGGCACAGCTACATAAAAATATATGTGGAAGTCTAGAAGCTGGCTACACAGTGTGTAGGATACCCTATGGCAGCTACCACATTCACAGCCTTGCTGGAACTTAAACCCAAAGTAGGTTACATCTCTTTCATCAAGGCCAAAGGGATGCATATAACCAAGCTCCTGGGAAGCAGCTACCTATTTGTCCATCAGTATCTCAGCCATAGATCTGCATTTCCAGCTGTCTTTTGGTCTTTGGTAAAATAGAACCACCAAAAAAAGATAATTTTTTAAGCCAAGATTCATTTGATGATCCTGTGTTTTTTGTTGGGCACTGACCTAAATTGCAGCAGTACTCCTGATTTCTTCAGCATATTTGCAATAAATACTGAATTACTGCAATTTCTGTCATACCATCTGACAAATTAAAAATAGATTAAAAATAAACATAAAAATGAGTGCAGCAATCTGTGTAGAGCTCTCACACATAGTCATCTGAATAGAAAGCCCAATACAAATCTCAAGAATTTTGTTTTTCTCTTCCTGCTTAGTCCTTAAATACTGGATTTACAAGGAGCCATGCCATTCTCTAATGAAACTGCAACACTTCATGGAGAAGTAGGTGATGAAGAAGACTGAGCAGTCAACAAATGAGCTATCTGCAGACCAGAAAATGATGGCAAGCAATCTGGATTTACCTTAGACAGAAAACTTCCATTTAACAGGCTTACCAGTTAGAGGAGTGACATGTTCTACACCATCCACTAACCATATAAATATATACATTTTTGTGTGTAGGTATATCTCTCCCTTAACATTATGTACATATACATATATATGTATGTGTATATACACACACACACGTATGTACATGGATACAGATATACATAGGCATATATAGGTATGTATGTATGCATTTATATATACACACAAACTGAAAACCACAGAAAACTTTACTGCAGCTGAGAGAAAACACCTCCTTAAGAGTCTGTTGCTGTTCAGAAATCGGAAATATTTTTTCCTTTTCGTGGCTAACTTGCTCCATTTTTACACAAGAAAGTCACCTGTGCTGCTTTGTCTTCCCCAGCAAAAATGCCAATAATGACTCCAGCAATGGTCAAGACCCCTCATCATGCTGGTACAAAATCTGGAGAAATAAAACTATTGCATGTTAAGCTTGGCACTGTCTCCAGAATAGGAGACTGGACTGCACTGGTGAATCCTACAGTGCAAACTGCATTTGTCCCTTGCAGCCCCAGGTACTGTGTTTCTCCCTGGGAATGTGTAAATTTCACCAGAAACCTTTTAAAAATTATTTGCACAAATAAATGGATCAAACCGGACTAACTGAATAATTTCCCAGATTGAGCAACACCAACTGTTCTGTATTTTGCCTGCAGGAAAAGAAGAACATTATGGCATGGGATTTGTAATACTCCTGTAATACTCCTGTTCCAAGAGGCTAGGTTTAAAATAAAATCTCTGTTCCTGCTATCTGAATCCCTCCTTCTCAGTAGTTCCAGGGCAGTACTGAGGGGTGATCTGCTGTGAGCACAGGGGTGGCTGAGAGCCATCCTGCCAGTGCTCCCCTGCGAGGAGCGTGGTCGTGCCAGCACACACCATGGGCAGACTCAGCTGCCCAAGCAAATTTCATTTGAAAGTAGCTCAACAGAAAGAGACCACCTTCTCCAAGGAGAGCAGTTCAGACCTCCAAATGAGAAGGGAGGGCTGTGGTATCATTCACCCCAGGTTGTTTGGCATGGCTCTTTGAAAGAGGCTTTCTCCAGACAAGGATACACACTGTCATGAATGAAATGATTTCAAATTATTGCAAAATTTCAGCATTCAGCAAAAAGGCACAGGCATAGCACAAACTTGGCATCTTTACATTTGCAAATTGACTTCACCATTATTTAATAAAACTGGCTGTTTACGTGATTAAAAAATACAGACTTGGGATCTAAGATTTTTTCCTGAAATGGCTCTTCCACCATATGCATAGTACATTGCACACCAAAACTGTGACCAACAGAATGAAAGGAAATAAATTGTGCAGGTCCATACTAATGCTACTGATCAATCATTTAAAAATTAGAGGTGGAACTAAGCAAATACTTCATGTTAGACAAAAATGTTGTTACAAGTATAGACTTTATGCTGGGGAGAGGTTTCCTAAATCTTTACAGGATCTAAGAAGCCCAAGTATTTTTGCCTCAGGTATTCTGGTTGTAATTCAAATTCCTGAGCTGAATATGAGAAAAGACTGTGAGGGTACCATTCAATGAGTGATAAACATGGACTTTATTCTCTCTATGAATAATTTCTGTATTGCATTTTATATTTCATTGCAAAACAACAGCACTGGGATGATCTTCAATTGTATTTAAGGCCCACAAATAATAGAAATTCAAAACATTACACAAAACTAATAGTAGTTTTTAAAATATTAGTTATAAAAATTGTAGTTGTTTTAAAATATTTTCCAATCTGCCTTTCTAATAAATTTATAGAACTACTTACTTTAAAATAACATGGATTTTTCTATAAGCCATATAGTGGGGCTCAAGTCAAATGAAGTTTTTTTGTACAATATGACAAAGATAAAAGAAATGCAGAGTAGCTATACAGTGCAAAGATATAAATTTATAATTTAAAAGGAATTATACAATACTTCAGACTGAGAAGGAAAAAGAAAGACCATCTCAGTTCATATTTTAAACCATTATTCACTTTGTTAGATGTTCCTTAGGCACATGGTTGGGTGGTTTTAAATTTAGACCCAGTATTTGTGTGGCTCCAAATTGCATCTTAGCTTGAATGAGAATGTTGTACCTTTTTAAAAAGTAAAGTAAATGAATTTATTATTTGATTTTCAACCAGCACCCTGGGAATATACAGAGCTTTACAAGAGATGAATTGTACTGAGCAAAGAATGGAAGTGAGCTCAACTGAGGTCACAATCTAAGAGGTATCAGCAAATACAATATGAGGAAATGTAAGGAAATGTTGAGTGCTTGCCTTGTCTTACAAGACAGTCCCTTTGGCAAGGAAAAGCAGAGAAGAAAGGATGCAATACAAAGTGATTCAGAGAGAGAAAGGCCACAGTCAAACTGAAAGCATGAGAATCTTGAGGAAGATAATGGGAAATTCAAAAGTCAATGGGGACATTGTAGAGCTCTGTGTCACTGGGATGAGGGAGAATGGAGGAATGTTTTGGAGTAAAAGGTTAATTTTTTCTGTGGGTGAAATAAGGCTGCTGAAAGGTTAAGCCAATTTAAATATGCCCCTTTTTGGTTAAACTGGAAGGGAGGGAAATATTAAAGTAGTGGGAAGGGAATGTCATCTTCTAGAAACTGGAATGTGAGGAGGAAAGAAACAATTTGTTGGTGGTCTTGTTGTCAGTGAAAAGATAAAAGCCAAAATCATTAAACATGGTGATAGTCAACTCTTAAGTAACATTAGTCCCCATTCAGATAAAAAGAGGAAGCATAAGGCAAATTAAACACAGAAACATCAATTTGTACTATTGACAGTCATATTCCATAGAGTTCTGGGGTCAAGATTTTGTATAGGTATAAGTAGAAAATGCAGCATAAGAAAATATTCTTAAAACCCACTAAAAATATACCTTTTTTTTTTTTTTTTTCCTCAGAACCCTGAACTTTCTGGGTTTTTTAATATAAAGGGCAAGTGAATTACAGTGACACAAATGCCTGCATGCTCCCAGACAAACACTGTGCTCAGAGTTCTACAGCCAGGGGCCATCAGCTGTTGCTCATCAATTCAGGACAAATGAGGTGTGCAGAGAGGTGTCTTCTGTTTTGCAGATTATGAATTCCAATCTCTTTGTCATTAGCAGCCAGATGAAGATAAAAAGGGAAATAAATGCTTTTATTTAGACTCCCTCCAATACTTTCTCTCTACTGGTAAACAAGGTTGCTGCTGAATGATGGAGGCTGAGCATGGAGGCTGAATGATGGAGGCTGAGCACTCTCCCATCTCCCAGGGAGAGTCACTGAGGTGCCCGAGGGCTGGGTTATTCTTGCTAAAACATGAACTGGGGAGCTTCACACCAGCTCTACTCTCCAGTCCTCTGCTCTGTAAAATACTGCTCTGAGAGCTTGTAAAATACAAGCCTGAGATCTTGAAATCTGGTTTGCATTTTTTTCCAGTTTCCTAAATTTTACAAGGTACAAAATACACCTAAAATGTCTTGCACAAACATTCAGGCAAATGTTCTCAAGTAAAAGACAGTCTGGACCAATTCTCAAGATATTCTCAGAAATAAATATGAATCACAATACTAAGCTTACCTTATTTTCCATTTATTTAACTATTACAATGAGTTAAATATATGGTTTATTAAATATAGTTTTACTGGCAAGAATATCATCACTCATTATGATGCTTATATATCCTTAAAAGCATTGACAAGACAGCTACCCTTTCCAGATTCTTTTATATAGTTTTTATTTCTGTTGGGGTTTTTCCTGTTTGTTCTAGCTTAACTTTTTCTATGAAAATTTTTTATGTCTCCTTTCTTCAGTATAATTCTCATAAAACTAAAAGCTTACATCAGCTCTCAAACATCAGCTCTCCCTAGCTTCCTAAAATATGTATTATATTCTGAACACAAAGCTTTTAAAGCAATTATTTTACTTTCTTTGGTGTCTTTCCCTATGGCATCATTTCTTACTACATTTACATTATACATATGGCATTGCCATCCCTTAACACCACCCTTTATCATCCTCTAATTCTTTTCAAAATATAAAAAATCACTTTCCTTTTACTGCACAAATTCCATTAACTCTATCAGGATTTATTAATGTACATCTGAGAGTGGACAACCACAGTAAACATGATTTTTGAGATTCCTTGCTACTTTCACATCTTCCTGTATATCCTTTTTACTAAACATTAGGAAGTCTGACACCACCTACAGTGAACATACTTATTAAGAAGATGTCCTGTAATAAATCTATGAAATTGCCCTGTGGTTTTATTTTTCTTTACTTAATATATCCCATCATTCATGGCCTGATTTAAGTATAGTAATGTTTAGGGCTAGAAACAGACTATAAAACCTCATTTATGTCAATCTACCTTGCTGTTTTGCATATATATTAATATGATATTTGCATCTAAATAAATTCACTAATTCTTCCTGAAAGAATCCTTTGTTTACATGAGTGGTGTTGATGAAAATTGAATAAATGAAGTAAGGTCTACTTCAAAGAAAGCTTCTTTTCTTTGAATAGGAAAATTAATTCTAATAGTATAAGGATGATAATAGTATGCAGTGGTTAGAGATTAATGCAATGCACACTGTGCTGAAGAAATAAGAACAAAAAGGCAGAGAGCCTGGAAGGGGTGGGAGCAAGGGTAATGGGCAATGCAGTGGTTGAATATCCAAGTCAAGGAAACTGTGTCTGAGCTAGGAAACCAAGGGGGAAGAAGCCATGGCGAGGATAAAAATGTGTGAGAAGAGCCAAGAGAAAAACTGAGAATGCTGCACATCAGTGTTGCAGGGAAATCTGATCACAGCTGTCACACGCTGTCCATGCCCACAGAGCAGCACCTCTGGGTGATCCTTGCTAAGCCAAATCCAGGGCTTGCAGAGGCACTGCAGTGACAACACACACTCTAGGGGTGTCTCTGAAGTGACTGTGTACAAAGCAAAGGGCATTGCTGGGAAATCCACGGGAAAGAAAAAAGTTGTAAGGGTGTGGAGACTGTGGCAAGGTAGGGAAGCTGAGGGCCCTTTCAGGGAGCTGGTGCAGGCCATGGCTATGGATGGGAGGAGGAGGCAGCAAAGGGATTGTCACAGCTCTGCAGCCAGTGGGACATCTCAGCATCCTTTGTACTCTGAATACAACAAATACCCAAATTCTATTTTCTCCTTGTTCTGCAGAGTTCCTGTGAACTCAGGAACAGCAAACAGTAACATAAGGACTTACTGTTCTAACCAACATAAGTGTTGCTAAAATGTTGATCTGAGGTTAGGTTATGCTCCAAAATTGCAGAACTGTAAAGCAGAGAAGGGTGAAAGAATAAAAATTTCTTTTGTCAGCTCTCCCACTAAAATCTCAGTGAACAGAATGTCTGAAGAAGGATTGTCAGGTCTTTATAGATGGATATCTACCAGCTTGCCTCTGCTTACCAAGGTATTTTCTTCTAGCAGGGAGAAATCTTGTTGCTTTGGCCATATTCTCTTGACCACATTGCCAGTTCTGACACTGAGAATCATTTATTTACCTTCAGCTTGCTTGTGCATGGCTTTCACCATCCTGGTCACTGCCAGCTCTGACTCTCTCTGCCCTCTCCCTTCCTTACCTGTTCTGGCTGCCCCAGACTGCCTTTGGCTGTGGGTTGCTCACTCTGCAGTTATGCCTTGGAGAATTTAATCTGTTTCTGTTCTGGTTTTTGTCACTTTACACTGGATACTCTGCATATTCACTTTTCCACTCTTGACTCACATCCATCCAGGAAGCAGCCTGTGTGAGATACCCTCCCCATCATCCTCAGCACATCCCAAATTCTGATCCTGCCAACACCTCTGTTCCAGGTCCCCACACACCAGTCACTGAAACACTGCACTTCCCCACTCCCATTACAGGTGCACAACCTCCTGTTAATTAACCTCCTCTTAATTTTTCCTGTTCTTCCTTCCCCACAGCAAAAAACATGGCTGGCCCAATCACTTTCCATCTAGATTACCATAACACTCCCTTCTCATTGCCAGCACTGTGTTATATATTTCTATTGCCTCCAAAGTACAACCAACATCCTAGCCTTCTAGCTGACAGTTTTTCACCTCTCTGAATCCCTCTTCTTACTTCCACTGAGCTACAATAAAAGTGAAAACTTGAATATTGAAGTTGAAAGTTGAAATATTTTTCCCTCATTATCACAGAGATACTATTGATGCCTTATATGAATAACTCAAGTTATGCTCCTGAAATAATGCTCAACAGCTTTTTATTGCAAAACCATATTGCCAAACTCATAGGGAAAAATCCCAACCTTATAGCTCCAATGCTCCCAAGAGATGTGTTGTATGGGATTTTCTCTTGTGTGTTAATATGACAACACATTTCCCATTTTAAAATCTTTATTTTAAATCATTTGCCCTATGTTTCATTGTTTCTTTTCACATGGAAATATCACTGGAATTTTGCTGATATAACTGGAAATTCCTTTCTCTCCTGTACCAAAAATGATGGATACCTTCTCTACTTCTCACTGTCTTAATGAAGCATGTTCAAAGCAAAATACTGTTTGTAGACAACAGATGACAACAGGACATTTACTTTTTAGGTTATTCATTGAAAGGGTAAGCTGTGAAAACAATTAGATTTTTAAAGTTTGTGTAAGTCAAACATTTTGCTTAGCTATAAAAATGATCAAATGTTGTATGTGACAGGCAAAAATTCAGTGGCCTACTTTCACAAAAAGGGAAGGCATGTTTTTCACATGTACATGTGTGAGCTGGATAGTAAACAAAGCTTTTGCTGCAGCCATATTGCTTAAAGTTAATACATTGAGGGTTAAAACTCAGCTGGTGGCTTTGACAGAAAAGAAATGTTGGCTATTACAGGCTGATTTCAGGCATATGCATAATGCTATTTAAAGTTTTGCATATTCCCCAACACTTAGCAGAGAGAAAAAGTGGGATTCCTGGATAGACAGTGGGAAGTATGGATTCAAAGAAACTCAGTTTCAGGAATGATAATAAGATCCTGATTCGAGGTTTTCTATAGAATAGATTTCATGAAGAGTAACACTGACATGCAGGTACAATGGAAAACCACATTTGCCAGATATTTTTAGAATTATGGTGATTCTTACCTCCCTGTTCACACAGCTGTTGTGCTAAGGCATCCTTGAATATAACTTGGCCCCTATGAGTAGCTGTAGCCCTGTGAACAAAAAAAGACAACAATAAATAATATAAACTTATTTATACATGTATAATAAATAATATAAACTTATTTATACATGTATATGTATATCCTTATGCATGACTAATTGAATCAGAAGTCCCATTCTGCTTTCTTTCTGTGTTCTTATTTTTGTGCTCTTCTAAATTTGTAGGATAAATTGCAGTGATCATTTTGTGCATAGCAAAAGAAAATTCCTAAACCAAAATGGTTTGGTTGATGATAAAAATCACTGGCACATAATGAAGGATGTCTTTGACATGTATCTGTAGCTGCACATAGAGTTTCTATATTTAAGGCCTCAAAAGTTTTGTCTAAAGAATAATTAATTCCCATTAGTGACCCACAGCTAGAAGGCATGTAATGTACCACAAAACTTGTCATTGCTTCCTCATGATCAGGTAGAAATATAATGCAATGTGATTTGTTTTTCTCTTACAGAGCTCTCATGTTAGCAGTAATTGTTTTAGTTTCTTTCCAGTTATTCATTTAATCCCTCTTTTCCAAATACTTCACAACATCAGTTTTATCTCAGAGATTTCAAAACCTTTCAGTATTTGCAAGTGTTGTATCTGAAGTCTGATTTCTTTCAACCAAAGTTCTTCCAATATCTGTCTAGACTCATGCACACTCTTCATACATGTTCTTTAGCCTTTCTCTAATTAATATTAATGGGCTCAGTATAGATCCATGTGAAGTTCTTGAAATGGCCTCTCAGTTGAACAGTAAGATGTTGAAAGCTCCTTTATGAGTGCAGTTTCTCAGCCAGCAGTGTGGCCCCTCTAATGGATCATGCCTAGCTTGCTTATGAAATGTCAGAAAAGACCAGAAAGGAATGGTGTGAAAATGAAAATCAAAATACATTCTATTTTACTTGGCTACTAGGCCAGTTACCCTGAAAAGGAAGCAGAATAAAAGTAACATATCTAATACTAAATTTTTCAGATGCAGTGGATGCCCAGGGTGAACTCATCTTCAAACTGTCAGAATACAAATAGGAGTAAAGGAAAACTTCTCTGGGACCACCTTTGCTTTCTGTACATGTAGGAAAGCTCTGTTTACACCAATGTGTGTGTCCTGAAATGCAAACTATGCTGACCTCATGCTCCTAGGGCTTTTAGACACTCTCTTCCTCTGCCTGAGGAAGGAGAGTTGTGTTGTTTTTTCCCACCTTGGACTTTCAGAGGCTGATGTAAAGCTGGAGCCTTGCCTCACCTGGCAGTGACGGTATTCTGGCCACAGCCCCAGGATCACATCACCAGTGTGAGGTTTTGGTTCCACTCCCTACCATGTCCCCCATTGCAACTATTTTAGGATTTTCAGTACTTTCATAAAATACAGCAGAACTTCATGCTATAGTTCTACATTAGCATTTCTATATCTGCTGACAAGATCAGTGACCATGCTAAGTACAGAGTAAAATAAAAACAAATGCACTGCTCCAGCAGATAAAGGCAAGAGAGCTGAGGCATTAAGTCTCATTTAAAACTATGAATTAAATAATTTATTTAAGCTCTGTTGTGAGGAATATGAATGAAACTATATGATCACTACATGCATTTCTGCAATTTACCACACAGGTGTATTCAATCATGCAAGTCAGAATTGGACCAAACAATTTCCAAAATCAAACATGTGCCCAGATTTCTTTAGAAGGACCAGATATGGTGGCTTCCTCTGGCAGCTGAAATGGCAGGGCATCCACAGCCAGTTTTGTGGCCAATGCAGCACCAAGAGACAGGTTTTGCAGATGTGTTTCATTTCTGTACCTAAGGCACAGAAGGTATTTTGTACAACAGTTCTATCCCCCAAGCTGTCAGGGTGGAAGAGAGGACTCTTTGCAGACAGTGGGAAAGAAAACTTTTATTAGCAGTGGACCAGGACTTGAGAGATGCTGTTTATGCAGCAGCCCAGGATACAATTCAGAATGTACACAACAATGATGGCAACCAGAGCATTCCTTTATGAGGCAGAGAAGAGCAAACCCTTGGAACACAGACCTCATGCAGAGGAGAGCTCGAGTATGTGTCTGAATGCACACAAACACCAAGTAATACCAATAATAGCAAACCCTGCACTGTTTACGGGATCTCTGCGTGCGTGTGAGAAAAAGGGGATTTGGGCAGAGAGCCAGCACCCAGCTGAATGATCAGCATCTTTCTGTGCCTGTCATCCCTTGCTTGACAATGCAGACCAGGAGCCAAGTGCTGCTGTTCCATAGCAGGAGAGATCTGCACCCTGGGGCCAGGAGTGCAGTGCGGGAGGGGCACTGCCTGCTGCAGCCTGAGCTCCTGGCACCTTTGTCTTGCCATGGGCATGAGTGCAGCTTCAGAGACTTGCTGAGGGTGCTGCTACTGCCACTTTAGCAGTATTGTCTGCTCCATTTTCTCTGGATTTGTGCTTTATTAATGGAGCGAATGAAAATAATGCAGCACGGTTATGCAGGAACTGAGCTACTTCTAGAAAGAAGTTCAAAATATACTTTTAAAATATACTTTTTCTGTATTGAACTTTCTTTGGTGATGTTCTGAACAGGTAAGAACATCACCAAAGAAAGGTGAGGTTCACAGAACAGGATCATGAATTTGGATTCTTTTCTATAAAGCCATGTAACATACCCAAACTCAATTCCTATATTCACACTCATATGAAGACTACGTAATATTTATAATAATTATTACAAAAATAATACTGGCAATGCCTGAAAGAGACTCTACTAAATAAAGAAAATTGTTCAACTATTAACTCTGAGGTTTTGCTTTTGTGACATACATATGTCACAAAAAATATATATATATATATATATAATATATATGCAGTAACTTAACTGAATGTTGTGCTTTTATGAAAAGTTTCTATGTTGTCTTAAATGTAATTAATATTGCTTAGAGGAAGGGCACTTACTAACTACTATTTGGTGTTACTCCACCCCAGTCTATAGTCCCATTCTGACATTGTCTGCTATTTATTCCCAGCTACAGGGCAAGTGACTAATCAGACCTAATGTGTCAGTCAGCCAAAAGGCAAGATGCATGTTCCATACGTCCCCAGAGAAAATTCCAAGTAGGAATTAATCTTTCCAAAGGGATGAGAATTACAAGAAAAATGGGAGACATCCCATCCTGTTCCCAGAAGAGGAAGATCCTGATGTGGTAAGTGAGAGCTTTGAAAGAAAAACAACTGAGAGGTAATAAAGTTCCTCTTTATATTAACCTCACTCTTCCATTAGCCTAGATCTATTTGTGTGCTTGGGGCTATGCAAGAGGGGATGAACTGCTTACAGAGGAATAAAGAGGAATAAAGAACTGCTTACAGAGGAATAAAGAGCAACACAAAAAAACTACATCAGGTGCCAAGGTTCACTGGCAGCTCAAGGCATTGCTACCTCAAACATCAATTACAGAGTTTTTAAAAGAATTTTCCTCCCTAAACCACAACTATTTGAGTTAAAATCAGATGCCAATAAGGATGCTTGGTGCTTGCTCTGCCCTTACACAGATGCTTGGCCATCTGCACCTTTCCCTGGTAAGGGAAGGCACTGGGACAAATTCATGTGAAAGGGGGTTTCAAAAAGCCTCAGGGGCCCTACAGTAAAACACCTCATCTCTTGGTGCACCAAAGAGGGTTTTCTATAGGATCAAAGAAAGGGAGGTTATTTCTTACCTGCACTAGCAGAGTTTAACCTTGTGCCCCCTACTAATGGTTAGTGGCTGCTTGTACTCGAGGAAATTCAGGGTGACATCCACAACCCTGGCTCCAGGAAAATCAGTGAGTGACTGTAGGAAGCTGAGATTGGTCTTCCCCAGCCCCAGAGTGGTGCCCCCTGAAACCAGGTCTGATGCCAGCACAGACTGTGTTGCTTCCCCACCACTGCAGGGGACACAGCTGATGCTAGGCAAGTTATGAGCCTGGGCTGGAGCAGAAAATAATTATGCACATCTAATGATTGCTGTTGGCATTTTGGGTTGAAGTACCTCATAATTCACATTGACCTTATTACATGGATTGCTAACATGGTCTGGTTAACAGGTTGCATTTTGGAGAGAGTGTTTTGGCTAGGAGAGCACAGGCAGGAGGCCACATGGGACTGACCCTTGTGTGCTGCCTGTGCTGCCTGGCTCTGCCAGCTCCACCTGTGCAAAGGACACACAGCCACACTGCCCAGAGGTGGATGGTTGCCCTGCTTATGCAAATCAATGGGTTGATTTTTGATGCATTGTTAAATTTGCATGATCATCTCTGTAGGGTTGTCTTGTTTAACCCACTGTCTTTAAAAAATATATTCTCCTCCAATATTGCCTGATTAAGGGATCTCTGCATAAAATAACTTAAAAGCAGGATGGAGAAGAGGCCTTCAGGAGCATGGGGCTGTGTTGTGCACAACCTTTCATGGTGGGAGTGTGAACCATTTTCTTCCAGTGCCCTGCAAAGGTGGATTATTGACCATTTACTATGTGTTATGAGGTGAGGTCAGGCTGGGGTGCATTTTGGGTTGTGTTTCCTACCAGGGCTGGAAGCTTCAGTGACAATTTCTTCAAGAGCAGTCAGACTGACATGTCAAACCTGACTGGGAGATGGTGCTGGGGCCAGCAGGGAAAATGCACAGAGCCCTCCTGGCTGCTGATCCAAAGGCACTTGGGTGGGAGGCTTCCATCCACTGGTTAAATGCCTCCAAGTTGTTATTTCAGTTTTCACTTGACATGCAAGTTCAGTCTAATTAAAGCAGCAGAAATGAGATCTCTGTGTTCTGAAATATACATTTTGACTCTGCTTTTCTCTCCCTGTCCTCAATGGTTTCCTCACTGAGATGTTATAGAGAAAGTCATCTGTCCTGACCATATTCAGCTGAAATTGTCAGGGAAATTTGGCAAGTAAGATGCAATTACTTATGTAGACATTTGTTCAGGAGACTGGAATTGGCACACTTGCTCTAAAAACCTCAATCAGAGGTGAAAATTCTTCAGGGGGAAAGGACTAAAATGGTCAGCAAAAGCCAGGGTGTGTGCTAGAGGGCCAAGAACAATAATTTAATTTGGGGCAACTGTCCTCAGCTGAAGTTTGTGGTTCGCATGAATAAATTATATAAATAAATAATTACCATTAATAACTTACTTCATGGGTGAGCCTTCACACAGGGTAAATGCAAGAGGAACAAGTGCCCCCTGGCTTTGTCTTTTGTCTCTGAGTTTATCTTTGGGTGTTGTGGGGAAAGGGGACTCAAGTCAACCTGAAGATTGATTAAAGACTGATTTAATAAATATTTAAGAACTTTCTTTGAAAAAGATTTGAATAAAACATTCTCAAATAGAAAATAAATGAGAAGGGCCTACAGAAATTTTGTTCCAGTAACTGAAGAGAAAGATGGAGAGGGATTTCTTGCAAGAGCATGTGGTGACAGAACAACGGGGAGTGACTTCAGACTGAAAAGAGGGCAGGTTTAAAATCGATATTAGGAAAAAAATCTTTACTGTGAGAGTGGTGAGGCACTGGAACAGGCAGGCCATTCTGTGGTTCTATTTTAGATTTTATAATTATAATCCATATTAGAGAGGATGGATCTAAGACTACAACACTGGAAACAGAGGGGTGCACAAGCACCTCCAGCCCCTACACATTACAATTTTTAAGAACCCTCTTTTGTTGTCCTAAAGAACACCAAACTTTTGTTTGGTTGCAAGGTGCATGTACAAAAGATGGAGACAACATAACAATGTGTATACCTTAGAAAAGAGGTAAAAAAGTAAGACTTACCATTTGAAATTGTATATATAAACACTTTCATTGTCCTTTCTCTTCTGTTTCAGAGAATAAAAAGATGTGGGGTTTTTTAAAAATTCTGCCTTGTTTTATGTGACTGGAATGCTTAGAAGTTCTTGCTAACTGAAAGCAGATTAGGACAATACTTTCTTCCCAGCTACAGGAAATCCAACATTTTCATTAGTATTTTGCATTGTGTGATTATAAAGGAAAGCAAATTCTATTTTTTCTATACTTGAAATAAAGGGTTATTGCAGTGGCATCTGCCAAGCAGAGAGCTCATATAAATAATAGAACAAGCATCCATTGTCTCTCTACTGACACAGTGCCAACAACTAGATCCCTGTTTTCTACCTTTTTCAGTCTTTGGGAGAAGACTCTGTCCTTTTTTTAGGTTTTGTAATCTATTGTACTTTACAATTTAGTGAAACATCAATTGGATGAATTTTAGATTTTGATTGCATTGAATATTTTTAACTATTTTAAATCTATATTTAACCCTAAGCTAATGAATATATTGCAATTTTTTGGTATAAAAAATTACTGCTTTTCCTAAATTTTGCTTATGCAGTCTTTTAAAGCCTATATTCAAGGAAGATATTATTCAATCAACTAAATTATCTTTCAAGAAGAAAAACATTTGTCTTTTCCAGTATGAAAAGAAGAAATGCTGCAGTTACTGCAGATTTTAAAGTTCCTGAAATCCCTAAATGAACACGGAGAAATGAAGTAAATGACCTTGCAGTCAATGTATGCTTTCAGACTGATCAGCTTGGCAGTGCTGATCACCTGGGGGGAGTTCAGCAGAGGCCACAAGGATGGTCTGGGCTGGAGAACATCCCCTGTGAGGAGAAGCTGAGGGAGCAGGGCTCATTGAGCCTGCAGAAGAGGTGATTTTGGGGGGACATGGCAGCAGCCACCAAAGGAACTTGTGCAGTTCCTCTCCATCACGGCTGTGTTTCAAAACCAGACTGGATTAAGGTCCTGAGCAACCTGGTTTGGCCCTCCTTAGAGCAGGATTTTGGACTAAAAAGGGATCCTGAGATCCCTTCCAGTCTGCATTTAACTGCAGAACCATCATTCTAAGGTTTTGTATATCTGGTAAAAGCAAAGAAATGAAAGCAAGGTTTGCATCTAATCAGATTAATCAACACTTGAGAACTGATTTTCACAGAACAGAAGAATTAACCAGTTCATTATGTTTAATGCTTTGCATGAATATTTGTATTGATTCTCTCTAATCTTGGGGGATATCTCAGAGTATCCAACCAGAAGTGCCAAAGGTTTTACATGATCCCAGAAAACCAAGAGTTTACAGGTAGTTGATGCTCTGGGGTTTTCTAATATGGTACATCTTTAAATGAAAGCTTGTAATAAATAGCATACTCAGCTAACACATAGAAAACTTAAAAACATTTAAAATTAAAAATAAAAAAAAAAGAAATAGCATATGAGATGCTGGGATGAAAACAGCATTAGTTTTAAAAGATCCTAAATAACGGGGAAAAGGATGATATCAATGCCAGCTTTTCATTTCACTGCTCTCATGCCATCTGTACTCACTATCCATTTCCTAGTTAAGGTTTCTTCAGTCTGCTCGAACCTGATTTAGCTGCCCACTGCTCCCAAAGGACATTCCCACTAACTGTGGATGAGCTGGACTACATAAAAATCTGGAACCTTATCCCCTGCATTTGCTTTACAAGCCCCACAAAGAAATCTTCAATAGCCAAATTAATTCCCTTTCTTAAAAACAACTAATTTCAGCATTAATTACAGATATGTAACTGGTGCATCCACAGTGTGTGAGTCAGCTCACAAGGGAAGGATAAAACCTGTGTCTTTAGCCTAATGCTAGAAAAATAATACAGCAAAAATCAAAATTTCCACAGACTGCACCCCACAGCACATGGGACAGGTTTCCCTTCCTAAAGCTTCACCAAACTCTGAAATATTACACTCCTTGTCTAATGTTTCTTTCAGGCTCCTCACCAACCTGAATGTTTTCAGAGGACTGAAAAACAAATGAAACATAGTAATCTTTCACAGACTGATCAAAATCAAACTAAGAGAGAACCTAATACAGTTGTTAGTGAAGAATTGTTATTCTTGCTGTGAATGTGGTGAACCTCCGAAAAAAAAATGCAGGGTCACTAATCATACAAAGGACAGTTATTTCTCCTGCATGGTTTTTAATTTTCATCCAGATTTATGAGTTGGAAGAAAGTACATATCCCTGAAGACCATACTAGCTTACAAACAGAAATAGGCAGGTGAAATATTGCCTTAGGACAATAATTAATTCCATCAACCACTGAAAAAAAAAAGAAAAATCTGTGAAGTATCACAGAACTCCAGACAAAAGGAGCAGGTGGAATAGCATCATGTGCACAGCATAAACCGGAGAGATGATGGTGGGGAGCCTGGCAGGAGGTGGCTGGGCTAGAGGAGGGTAGGAGGTTATTTGGGGACCTTAGAGGTATTGAAGGAAGATTGAAGTGTAGTGTGAGGGCCCTGGAAGTGCTGTGGTGTGGGTGCTATTGGGGTTTACAGTCCTAAGACATAGGAAACTTGGATTCATGGATCCTGCTGCTCGCAGTAGAGTTTGGCCTTTCTTCAACACAGACTTTTTTCAGAGATGCCCATTAGAGGGCTGGTTTAGGGTTGGGATTAAGAGACAATCAGACACATGGATGCCAAAATCACATCCAGCCTTTCTCACTCCAACCAGAGAGATTGAATTTAAAATTTAATCTGTCCTCTGAGTCCTTCCACAACAAGTCCTGTCCTCCAGCCCTGGTTTCCAAACCAGCAACTTTTAGCATTTCCTTGGGCTGAGCAAAGCCCCTGAGGTCCCCTTGCAGGGTGTAAGCAATAGCTCAGCACCCCTTGGTGCTGTGGGTGGGAGCTCTGTGAGCCACAGCTGGAGTCAGGACCCACCCTCTGCCCCTGCTGCCAGCTCCAGAATGGTTCAATTCAGCTGCTTCTGAGTAATTTGCAGTTTTTTCTTCATCCATCCAGGAAACCATGCCCTGCCCCTCACTGTCACACCCCAGAGAGGATCATAAGAAAATCCAGTCTGGAAGGGACCTTGGGAGGTCTCCAGACCAACCTCCTGGCCAAAGCAGGGTCAACTACACTAAGGAAACACAAACAGCTCTGCTACACCTTCTACCACATTGCCTAACAGCACATCAAGGCTCACAGTTCTGGTATTTGTGAATGCTTTTGCATAATAAAATAATAATAGGATTATCAAAATTGCATTTAACAAAATCTGAGCTTCACCTTCAGTTGGTCAGTCACTTGGCACAGGCATAAATACACTGAACTTACAACTCATTGGACAGCAGCCTCCCAAACAATATACTGTTCCAAAATAATAAGTTTGAAACCATGTTTCTCACTAGGAAACAATCCATGATTTGTCTTACTCAGAAACAAATTACCCGCTAAGCCACACTGCTGTAATATCTCCTTTAGATACGCTGTGGGTAATAATTCTTTAAACCCATTATTAAAAAAGACATTGAAGTCTAAAACCTTTCTCTTAGAGTAAAGTAATAATGAAGAGATTTATAACCCTAGCCTCAAAAGAAACCAGAGTAACAGAGAATCTAAGGAAGAATGTAAGTACCTCCAGGATAGATGGTTGCTCTTGCTTTTTATTACTGACTAATTTTTCCTGAACACAGATTTGTTTTCAGAAGACTCTGGTAGAATGTGAAAAACACTAGAATGAATCTTTGTAGGGAAATATCCTGTTGATGCTCTGAGATTCTTTAGCTTTGTTCTGGTGAACAAAGAAATGGCCATACTGGGTGAAACACAACCAGACTTCAGCTCTTCATTTATTTGCTAATGACAGTTTCCTATCAAAATGAATACACTGGGAATTCAGTTCAGTAAAGTTGCCAGGAAGGTGAACTTTTCAAATACACACAAATAATTTTTGCTTTTTAGATGAAATATTGCTTGGGAGCTCAAATTCCCCCGTCTGGAATCCCAAATTTCAAGTACTACAGATGAAGGCATTCACTGGAGACTTGCACATCTGCTGCTGTACACAACAGAGTGGTGCTGGAAATTAGAGAAATTCATCTGTAATTTGTGTTGCTAAGAAGTTTATGGTTGATTAATAAAACATCAAACTCAAGCTAACACTTAACGATAAAAGAGGATCTCCTCTCTTAACTGATATTCTAATGGGGTATTCAGAGTGATACAGTTTTTAAAATTTTGTGAAAATACTGCATCAAATAAACAAAACCAAAAAATATGGGTTTGCTCTTGCAAATCTCCTCTTCAGCTTTGGGTAGTAGGTCCACTCTTGCATTTAGTCCACTTCCCTCCACCCTTATGGAAGGGACACTTCCCATGAGCTGCCTGGGATAAATTCACAAGTGTCAGGGTAAATTGAACAGGTTTTCTAAAACCTTAGTCTTTTGAGCACTCTTTTTCAAAAATATCAAAAGTATTGGCTCCAGACAGAGTCCCCTGGAATGGGAAGCAGTGACATCCCATATGTGACATAAATCTTCCCAGTGCAATCCAAATAAAACTGACCAGACTAAGGATGTATTCATAACAGATACTAGATTTCATGAAAAGTTACATAAAGGTACTACAAGTGCAATTAGCAATTTCCTGTTTTGAATAATCATGAGGAATCTGCTGATCTCAGGGAAAAAAAATAAATCCCACGTCTGCACAGAGAAAGGCTGAAATCTTGAAAAACTACAATGGAAAAACAATACAAAATAAGCTAGAAGGTACCTTGCTGCTGTGAATGGGATAGATGTGGCAGTGAGTCAAAAGAATTGAAGCAAGACCCATCAGAGGGATAAAGGTAAAGGTGTGTGGATGACAGAGATATAATTATAAAATCAGAAGAAAATAAGATGTATTTGAGAACAGCTTCCAAAACAATGTTGTAAAAATAGCAACTATTTTTACAACCAACTATGCTGTACCACTTGTTTGGCACATGCTAAGAAAACAGGCAGACTTCATCCACTGGCAAAGATAATTCTATGTTATTCCTGCACAAAGACTGTTAAAAACAGTACACTGCAAATAACAAATAAAATATTTTAAAATACAGCTGGTGACTTTTAACTTCCAGATGCATTCATCTCTGAGGATCCCTCAATCAAACAGATCACAGTAACTTTGGAGTCCTTGCATGATATCGCTGCCCTTTTAAAAAAATTATCCACTTGAAAAATTTTATTGACCTGAGGCCAATCCCTTGCATTTAAACTAAAGACTTGGATTTATGTATTAATAATACCCAGTGGAGACATATGAACAGGTACCTTTTAGCTTAAGAATTTCAAATGGTCTATTTACTTCCATCTTACAATATGCATTCCACTTGGCCATTGTTCTGGCTGTATTATTGACTTCATAATTCCTAAACTAAGAGCTACAGGAAATATTATAAATATTTTAGATACTTTTAGTAAACCAAAACAGGAGTATTTTCTGAGTTTCCATTCACAAATCTTTTGGTCTGTGCTTACCACAAAAATTTACATGTTGTTGTGCTGCAGGGAAATACCTTCCTTTTTTGCAGCTGTCAGTAGTGTTGTGGAAAATTGTTCTTCAATACTTCTCATGCTGACACTTGGTATTTTGAGAAGTTTATTATAGGAACACGGTAAAGAAATTTGACTTGTTGGTTTCAGGAAGCAAGAATGAAACTGCTTTTCCTTTTTCCCAGGCTATTTCATCTGCTTCATTATGCACAACAAAATACATTAAATTTCAGAAAATCTTTCCTTTTCAAATGCTAAGAATTGTCCCGCTGAATGGGATTTTAAATGAACCACACCTACATTTCTTAATAGTCTCTAAAACTGTATGCATGGTTTGAAAAACATTTTAACCAATTAACCCTTCTGAAACTTGTATAAAAATAAATTTTATAAAGCCATTTTAATTTCTGGGGACATAGTTTAAAAGTATCCTGTTTAAAGCCTTGTATTCCTGAACTCAGGAATCTGTGTCTGCATTCCTGGTGTCAGGTATGCTGAATGATGCTGCTCCATGACAAGTATGGGTTTATTAGGTACTGGTTTAACTTTGTGTATTTTCCTGTGCCCCTCCATGCAGCAGGAGTGTGTGCACAGTCATTTCACACCTGCAGGAAGGAGAAGTGATTTCTAAGCCACAGAAAGCTCAGCACTTGCAGCAACACTGGTACCATCTTCCTCTTGGTCTCCCAACTCCATCCCCTCCCGGCTGAGGAGGAGTTTGCTAAAACACACACTCAGCTGGGGCTTCTTGCCAAGCCTGAGCTTCCTCAAATTCTTCTCCATTTCTGTATAATAATCCTTCCCATCGTCCTCTACATTCAGACATCCAAGATAATATTATTAAAGACACCTAAGTTGTTGTCAACTTTCATTGGAATGGACCTACAAGTTCAGAAATAATTGATGCAAGGAGAAAAAGGGATGGACAAGCAGCATTTCCCCTCCAGAAATACATCCTATGCTACATTAAATTGAATTTCCCTGCATGTTTTGTCTTTCTGTTTTTAACTGACACAGGCACCTTTTAATGCTGGTGACAGAAGATTTTTATATCAGTGACTGTTTGGAAACTGGACAGCTGCCCAGGAAATGGGTCTGTACTGTGTCACCATGTACAGCAGTCACTCATTTTAGAGCAGCACCCTCCTAACCAAAGGACACACAACATAATGAAGAAAAATCACCCCAGTCACTGTTACTTCAGAAGTATTAGTAAATGAAATGAGCTTGCAGTTAATTCTTGCACCATTAACCTCTGATCCTGAATGAGCTCTGTGGTCTGGAGCACATAAATGACATTAAGAAGGGACATGACAGCTCTGGGCTGAGCCCCCTTTTGCCCAGCCCAAGGATGCCATAACCAACCAGATCTCCATTTTCTTTGCAAAACTGAGCAGAAGGTGTTCCAAACTACCCTGCTGCAGTTTGGGCATGGCTGCCAGCAGGGGTGGGAGAGGTGTCCCATGGGCTGGAGGGAAGACCTGGAAATCTCTGGGCCACTGAGGATCAAGGGATCCCTCAGGGCCCACACACCTTCCCCAAAATTCACCTTAACATCACCCAGCACAAGAATGGGCAGGAGGACTGCTCGATGTCAGGTGGTAGGATGAAGCATTTTTGGAAGATTTGGATAAAACAATAATGAGAATTTCTAATTTTCACATATAGATGCCTTTTTTATAGAACAGTATCTAAGTTCTGTTTACAAACGGAATAGAATTATCCATTGCAAGTGTCCTATTCCAACTTGTTTTTAAGTGAAAATTTTAAAAAATCCCAACAATATCTTCCAGCTTTGTGTAAAAAACTTCATCATATATTTAAATTGATTTTTTTTCTCTTGTTCTAACAAATGTTAGAAAATATTAATGATAGGGCACACAGGATATGGCATGAAAGCTGGGACAAAAAGGCCCTGAAGTCTGATTTCTCTCCTTCTCCAGAGATACGTTATTTGTTCTACTGTCCTTTGTTTCCACTGAGAACAAATGTTTAAAATACTGAAAAAATGAATTCCTTAATTTTCACAAACCATTTTTTTCTAGTTTTGATTTATGTGTAAACATTAGTATTCTCCCATGAATGTAATTCCTTCCAGCCATTTCAAATACATGATGACTGTTTTGTTAACTCCAAGAAGTGTCAAAGAGAACATGTCCTGCTTCCTGCAGCAAAGTGATGAGAAAACTTCTAGCAAATGACAGCCCTGGCTCCTGCATAATTAACACTTCCAATAAACTGCATCCTAAGCTTCTTGCTTCAAAATTGCCATTATATGTGAATGATACTGTCAAGAGTTCATATGCCCTTGGAATAATAGTGAGGTGAAAGTGCATTTTCAAGTCAGTGCCAATCCTAAATTTAGGCTTTGTAAGAATAATTTTTTTACAAAAGCCAAAGGGAAAAGAAATATTTTCATAAAATTTATAAAAAAGTAAATAGATACTAGTTAAATATTCTGACAGGCTTTCAATGCTCTAGATTTTAATGTACTATTTCAAGAGAAAAGTTAAGAAAAGAAAGACTAAAATAAAAGTTTATTTATATTTCTGCTTAGGAGTAAAAATAACAGAACAGTTAGAACTACTACAAAATATTGGATTTTTAAAGTGTAATTTATATCGCTAACAATTGTATTTATTGCAGATAATAGGCAAGATTTGTCTTTAAATTTATAGATTCCCTTAACAATAGTTTTAAGTTTATACATGTAAATATATTCCTTTTTGGCTTGTGGTAAAAATAATGATAGCATTTGCACCCAAATATACAAAGCCAGAAATGCTATTCACTTGACAGACTGCACTGTATTGCTATCTATTATTCTCACAGAGAGCATAAGGGTATATAGAGAGGGTCTGAAATGCAATCAGAAGAGGTATTGTAAAGCATATTTTTGACACCATCTAGCCCAGCCTACACTTAAATGAGAGATTGGTGCCTCTTATGAATTAAACATAATTCTTGATTTATGTTCTGTTACCCTTGTATCAAAACCCATAGTTCCAGAGCAATGTCACTGTGAATTCATTTAATGATATTGATGATACACCTAATGTAGAGAATACAAAGTAACAAGCAGTGCAGAGTATGGCTTTATAAATCACTCCTACAGAGCATTAGGCAATAAATAACAAGCCATTAATTCACTCTAAATTATGCTAAAACATGAAAACTACTTGTGCAGCAAATTATAAATACCTGCCATTTCTAATAAAAATGTGAAACTTCTGACCAAGAAATTGTATCAAATCACTACATACATATCAGACTTCAAATTGAGTGGGTTTGGATTAGACCTCCTTTCTTTAAAACAAGACACAGATTGCAAAACCAACACAGCAGTTAAGTCACCCTCAAGGTAGTTCAAGACCCCAATGTCTCAAACCACTTCAGCACCTGCCCTTCTTCTGTGTGATTCTCAAGCTCCTGACTGCGCAGACACCTCTCCCAACAAATCCTGGTGCTGCTGCAGTTCCTCAGCTGAATATGAAGCCCCGGGACCTGGAAATCCTTGCACTGGGAGTTATCAGCACCATATCACATGGGAAGCTCTCATGTCCTGTGTGTACACCAATACTCACACTACCCACACAACGCCAACCTCTGCATCGGACTTAAAACAGCATAATCTGGTCTAACTGAGATTAGGAAACATTTTCCTTGAGAAAATTGAAATTGGAGGGCAATGAATTATTAATTTACACATCATCTGATGCTGATGACTGTTAAGAGTTGTTATGGTTGAGAGTCTTTGGCAGAGAAACCAGATAATTCATTTCTTATGGTCTACTTTGTAGTATTTGAGGAAATTATATTTCAAGTGTTGGCTTTTCTGCAATTACACAACATGAGCTATCTTTTTGTCTGTGTCTAAGAAATAGTAAAGCAACCTCCAATTATATTTACTGGTTAAAAGCTTTTGAATCCTTTAGAGACCCAAATTCCTATGGTCTACAATTCATAAGGTAACAACCGTAGAGCTGGATTACGACCCTCTTGTCATGAGCAATGTCATGAATGTAATAACCATAAAAGAAGTAGTTTGATTCCCTGGGAATCATCTCTCTCCCTCCTTGTTGGATCTGCTAAGGGGTACAAGGGACACAATGAGAGAAAAGTGTGCTAGAAAGAGTAAGACTGTAAAGCTAAGGAATCTGGTTAATGGACCATGCACTCACCATGCTGATTGAAGCCCAAATCCTTCAGGATACTTAGCCTGGCTAAGTCAAAAAGCAGGGAAAAAAGCAGTCTGACAATTTGTATGCTACTGAAATTAGGCTGGCTGTTTTATTCCTCCATTAATCTATTAAGAAAAAGGGCAAATTCTCCTATGAAAAATGACAGTGAGAAATGTGAAAGCTGAGGCTGAGTGCAGGAGATGGATACTGTCCCCATTTCATATAAATGAAGATAAAACCTTTTCATGATCCTTTTTACCGTAGTTACCCAACAGTGCTTAAGTAAAAGAAATAAAACTGCTTGAATTATTATGACAATGTCAAGCCTTGGTTTGGGTTTCCCCAAACTGTTTTGGCTCCTCAGTCTCTGCTCCTCTCCCCAGTAAACAATAAACAGTCACCTCCTAACCTGACATTTTGATAGTGGAAATTTGAGGATTGCCACAGGCACAGACATGCCACTAAAACTAAACAAGACAGCTCTGTATGAATAAAAAAGTTGTCTCTCAAGGGATTTTACTTTTCCCAAATTTCTGTAGGCAAGGTGCTGACTTTCTGCACTAAGTCTTCCCAGGATTGACTTAACCTGCCCCCCTATGATCTTTGCTGTCTCACCAAAAGCTCTCTGCTCTTTTCTGTTTCCCAGACTGCATTTTTGGGTCCCCACCCATTTCTGTATTTCCCAAAATAATATGCCAATGAGAAACACAGTAAACAGTTCTTTCTAACTATCTCATCTGGAATTATATCTCCCATTTTAACTTTTCCTTTGAAAAGAAACCACTGAGTCTAACATTGCTTTAACGACATTTTTAGAATACAAATGTAATTATACTCTGCATATGTGAACCTCAATGCTAAAATTTAGCTTCATCTATCCATAACTGTGCATCAGTTGCTGGGAGACCAAAGATTATGCTACTCACTGTCTTTCTCTTGCTTTGTATTTCAGCAGCCTCCAACATCCCTTTGCACACTAACAGCTGCATAGTACTTTTTCTCTTTAATTTGTTTCAGTGATTGTGTGAGCAGATTGAGGTCAGTGTAATGCCCTCGAAATTCCAAGTGGCAAACCACTTGTGTTATGGACATAAAATCAGAGATGCCCATAGCCCCAACTTTTCTACATAAAAATATACTGACTCTGACCCACTTATCCAGCTTTGGCCCAGGTTTAAAAAAACCTATTAAAAAAAAAAATGTTCCAAATGAGCACATTAGGAGAAACTCATATATTGTAAACATTAAACACAGGCTGGCAGAAACTCATATATTGCAAACACTAGACACAGGCAAAGCATCAGGATACCAGTCCATAGAGACCAGGCTCAACTGTAAAATTCATCAAAATAAAGTTCTAAAGTATAAATATGGACTTTTTATATGGACAATGACAGCCCAAGCCATTACTGGTCCTCTAGCTGTATTTCCTAATTCTCACAAAACCCTGAAATTAAGTACTGCCAGAAGTAAAAGTTACACTTCTCATGTTTTGCCTTACTAATAACTGAGCAACTAGCAATAACAGCAATAACTCTGTAGCTGAAGACAGCTATTCTTAATTTGATATTATTTTGCTAGAATCACTGCTGATTTAACTTTGCCCATGCAGACTCTCTGAATCCATAACTCCACATCCATACAGCAGGCAGTCAGGTTTCTGGGGGTGCATTTTCTGGGTGTGCTGCCCAGCCCTGGCTGGAAATGCTCTGGTCCTTGGCAAATGCTCACTGACAGTGAATCTGCAGGAATGCACAGACATGAAAGGTATTATTACATTGCTATTTGTTATGCTAATTTTGTTACGGGCCTGTCGGAATTTCATTATAAACCATATTTTCAAGGAGCTCATAAATCAACCATGAAATGTATTCTGTGCTCACACTTTCACAGATTGAATGAGACCCAATGACTTGATTTTGCCAATTTAAAGGGGGAAAAAAAGAGAAAGAGGGTTTATTAAAATTCTATTTATTAATTTTTCAAACATAACTTGAAAATTTAAAGACACTATTAAAGGACTGCTGAACAGAGCACTGCAAAGCTTCCAGCACTTGTGAACACTGAGCTTCACTTACTCCATAATTTTGTTACTGTCTGGAAATCTAATTAAGCTCATGAAAACTTAATAAACTTGGCTAATACCTCTGTTTTGGCTGAGGTTTGTATCCCTCCCTTTCTCTCTGTCACTGGCTGTTCAGTGCTCCTGAACCTTCCAGCTTCACACAGCTCCAGGCAGCTGAGAGCTCCAAGGTGTGCTACAGCCTTTGGAGATCCAGGGCTCTCAGGTCAAAGGGACCATTAACTGCTCTGCCCTGGCTTTGGCACTCCCTGGTAGCTCCAGCTGGGAATTCACATCCCAAGTCACATTCTGCAACAGAAAATCCCTGCTGCCAAAAGTGAGACTGAAACCCAGCCTTGGAATCCAGCCTGAATACCTGTGAGATGGATCAGCATCAAGAGCGGGGAGTTGCTGATGCAAGTTAATTACCATTACCAAATTAAACTACTGCAACATGACTGCCTTTACTGACCACTGTAATAGGCACCCAATAGTCATCCATATCACATTGCACAACCAACCTCAGATTTTTAAATTTGTTTTTTATTCCTTCTCCTAGTCCACAGGGCTTCTAGCCAAAAGTATTTCAGAGCTCTGAACATAGTCACAACCAACAAACCTAGCTATTAGTTAGATCCTGGTGGGTTACAAATCAACAACATAAATATCTTTACAAATACAAGTAAACATTCCTGACATATCCTAAAAACTTGCAAGAGTGAGATAGATTTTATTTTTATTTCATTTAGAAAACACGTAATAAAAATTTTTAACTGCAAATTGTCCTCCTGTGAGATGCTTTGTTTTTGTATCAAAGCAAAGCATTAAAAGATCAATCCTTAAAAGCTTAACAACAAAAAAGGCCAAGTGCAATCTACATACACTGTAACTAATTACTTTTATGACAATCTACTTATCTGCCACATCAGTCTGGCAACCTAATACATGAATTCCCAGAGTCTTAGTGTCTACAGGTTGTGCCATATGGCAGTGCAAAGTTAGATTTAGATGTGATTTCAGTGTCACAATGGTTGTTTTTAAAGGCACAAACAAGTGTACTAATACACGAGGAATTAAATAATTTTTAGAAATTTAACATTAAATAATTTTCACTTTTCTGAATGGTGACTCATGGAGACCATAGTGCTCTGCTAGGATTATGAAATTTTTCACTATTGATGGATATGTTGCTGCCACAGGAGAGCTAAGAATGGACCTCATAAGAAGGAGAAAACACTTGCAATGGATGTTCTGTGCAATATTTGAGAGGGGTTGCAAAAACAAAAACAAAAAAAGATGAATTGTTATGTTAGAGAAAATGCCAACAAGGAGAAATATTTGTGAGACCACATTTCATATTCCCTAATAAAAGACACTGAAATCCTTGCAGAAGCTAGATGAAATATGATGTATCCTTGGTGTACTTCAGAACAAGGACATTATCATGGATTCCAGATCTGTTTGCTCTCCCCCCATGAGAAGTAAAGCTGACATTCCTCATCCATCAGCATGGACAATGGCTCACAGGGATATAAACTAGTGGTTTCCAGGCAAGGGGGACCTCAGGTGGCTTTGAAAAAGAGGAGGATTGGATGTGCTCCCCTTGCCATGGAATCCAAGATGCAGATCTCTTCTGGTGGAAGAGTCAGGAGCCACCACAGTGCAGTTGTTGCCTCCAACCCAGATGGGCAGAGACCTCCCAGCAGCTACAGTCACAGCCAGGTTAAGCAGGAGAGAGATGTGAGCTACAGACATCAGCTGACAGTAGAAGGAACAACTCAGAGAATTGTCTTTTCCAACCCTTTACTGGCCTGACTCTGGGACTCTTGATGCTGACAACAATCAGAAAAAAAAGTTCTCTAAGAAGTTAAAAGCTCCACAGAATAAGAAACCCAGCGCTCAAAGCTGCTGGGAGACACACCATTCTTAAGAAATGACATTTCATCATGTTAAGTAACAGCAGAGCTCCAGCCTTTTGGAATGTTTTTTGAAACAAAAAAGACAACAATTTGCACATAAATAATTAGAATGATGACCTAATTGCCATACTATTTAAAACACAAAGTTCTGGCTAGGAACACTGGAGACCCATGAAACAGTGCCAGCTCCAAGAACAGTAGCTCCAAAGCTGGACACTTCACCCGAAGGAAAGGTCAGCACTCCCTGGCAAGCCGGAAAATATCCGAACAGATTTCATGGCTTCTGGCAAGGTAAAGAATCACAGCTGAAATGTCTGCCCTTGCAGAAGTCACAGTTGAAATTTCACATGACTTTCAGCATGATTCAAGTGCCCCAAGGTCTGCAGGGCATGTGAACCTGGGAGAGCAGCTGAGGAAGTACAGTCTAGATGCACATGGGTGCCTCACTGGAAGTTTCCCAGGCACAGGGATCTAGGCACATGTAGTTTGCACAGCTGATGAAGGGAGAGAGGGTCTCTCCCAAAATCTCAGAAGGGACACCAGTAACTGACCAGCTGTGATCCCCCATGTCTATGTGTCCTGAATCCAGGAAAAGTGGCCTCGGTCACTTCATTAAGCCATGTATATTCATGACCCTTTTCTCCATCCTGTCAGTAATAAACCAAAAGACAAAGCATTGAGCCTGGAAACAGCTGATACTGACTCAGTTCCCAGCTAGGTCCAAGGCTGGTCCAAGGATCTCCTCTCACAAAACAGGGCTTTCCCCATTTATGTACAAGCTAAAACCTTCCATTTAACCCTGGCACTGCATAGCTTCTTACAGCCAGAGGAAGTCAGAAAATAGCCCCTCAACAACCACAGGCTAGAAAATAGAAAAGGGATCTAATATTTAATCCTTAATCCTTCCATGGGGCCAGAGGCCATGTGTCTCTGAGTCCTACCATGTCGTACATGGCAGAGAGCTGAGCTCCCTCTCCTCCTAACCCAGAATGGCTCCAGGCAAAGGCACCTACAATATTTCAGCTTTTTCCATCCACTTCCTAAAGCTTACATCATGAGCATACCCACAGCCCAGACAGAACAGGTGCCACCACTTCCAAACCCAAATTCAACCCTGCAGATGCGGGTCAGGTATCTCTGAGCCACCAGCACATCATGCTGTGACTGGGTTTATAAACAGCTATACAGCAGCAGAGACCAGGCTTGGAGCAAGCATTCCCCAAGCACCTGAAATGGTGTTGGAAAACATGAAGAAGAGACACATGTGATGACCACTACCTGACAAGCTCCTCCTGGGGCCAGATGCTGCAGGGGTAGTTAATTGTTTTCATTTGCTGTGCTATGAAATCCCCATACTACCTTCCCCCAGACCAGGGAAGTACTGACCATTTAACATTCTTTTCAGACTTGGTTCTGCTTCACTGAGGACATAGTTACACTAAAATTAGCAAACTGCAAAATCCCTGATGTTAGTTGATATTATTTATAAAGGATGAGCATTGCTTTCAGTCTAATGTTTTATGAGAATAAACCTTTCTAATAATTGTACAAATCAAAGATATGGCACTCTGTTTTAATAAACTTCAAATAGTTTTTGGTGTATTTGGTTTGTTGTTATTGTTGTTTTGTTGTTAAAGTTCAGTATCTTCTAGAGATGCCATTTTCCCTTTTAATGTTGGCAATTTTCCAAATTCTAAGGAAGTTTCCCAGTACTTCACATGCTGTCACAGCATCTTCAAGCAATCTTTACAGCTCTTCCATCGTATTTTGTGTAAAGAAAAACTTTCAGCTCATCATTGCAGCAGCTGCTAATGAAGATTTCTAGGCGTTCTTCTAATTGATGAGAAGAGAATGACAAATATTTTAAGTATCCATTAAGCTGTGCTAAATCAATGGTGATTTACCCAGAATTTCTATAGGAGCATACAGCACATCCACTTTAATATCAAGTGAGTTAATTGTGATCAATGATACTACAGCAGAAGGCAAACGAATCCTTAATGACAAGAAACTTCGCGTGTAACAAAAATAGAAGCTAACAAGAAACCTCCTTGCTGCATTTTTCACATTACATCATTATTAACTACTGTACTGCAAAAATGAAAAGGAAAATATGAACATTTTAAAGACTTCTACAGATCAATCAGTTTTACAAAACATAATAGGATAAGGAAAAAAATTGTAAGCTTTTATATCTTTTTTTTTGCATACATATATTTTTGGAAATTTATTTTAAAGGGTATTAGATTAATGAAAAAGTTGTCATCACAGAATTCAGGGTTATTTTTTTAGCCACTGAATACAAGACTGGGGTCTCTTTGGGTGTCCTTGTCTCACTTTTACAACCTCTTTTGTTTGACTTGTAGGTTTTAATGTGCATCATAACACCTCTCATCCAGCAGTAAGAAATTCTCTGGGGAACACTTGCAGAAAATAGGACATTGAGTCCATAATTAAAGTAATCTCTTCCCAGGCAGATGCTTCAGTTGGCTCTGTTATCACATATTACAAAAGGCATCTTGAGGCCCATAAAATGTGTGGCAAATAGCTTTGGAGATGAGAAACGGCAATTTTTCATCTAATTTTGATCCATAGACATGTAAGTACTGTATTGCCACTTTTTGGTATGAAGCCAAATAACTATTGTGGTTGTTGAAATAAGCTTGGCAGTAACCAAAATTAAAGAGTACTCCAGCTTTTATCATCAGTCAGGAAAGCCTTTTTCTAGCCATCTTTGCACTTAGGAAATAAGCATGCCATCTCAAATATGCGAGTTAATGCCTACATCTGGATTTAGAAGAAAGGCTTTATGCAGCTTAACTTACCATACATATTCTCTCTCCATTTGTGTCTTAAAGCCATCGTTCAAATTATGGCCCTGACATCTTCACTGCATTGCCAAACTGTCTGTGATACTGACTGGGAGCGTTTCTACTATTTATTATTTGCATTTTAGGATGTTTAGGACATTGCTCTTTGAATGTGTAAGTAGGTTCTGCAAAGCAATTTGTTCATATCAGTTATAATCCTTTGCATAAACACTGATGGTGATAGGAGCTGGCTGAATTTGAGGAGCATGTTTTTAGTTCCTGACTGCAGCAACGTATTCAATGTGGGCAAAATTTGACCTCAGACCACTGAAGTACTGAAAATAAAGACAGAATTACTTTCTTCCATTATTCATTTCTTCAAAATTGTTATTTTAAACTCTTTCCTATTTGGGTGGGAAATCACAGAGATTGCTGGAGAGCTTCTTATTCTTTAAGACTTCAAAAATGCATTTTTCACAGAAAATGGCTCAAGCAAATGTACATTACTACTTGAGCTAAACAGCTTATGTTGATCTAAGAGGGATATTTGGAAGGTTGTAAGAGAAAATGTATTTGTTACATTTCTAGTAAGAGCTAAAAAGATTCAAACCACTCCAAAACAATAAGGAAAACAACCCCGTCAACCTTAAAACATAATGCTACAGTGCCATTGTACCTGTAAAATATGTAATGAAAACAGCCATTAATCACTTCTATAATGTGCTTTTAAATAAAAATGTGTTATTTGAATTGGTGTAGCATCTTCAAGTGTTCTTCTAGGTGATAACTCTGCTGTACAACAGAGTTCATTCTGTCAGATAATTTGAGATCATGGTCATTCTGAATACTCAAAATCAAGTTTTCCCAGGAGGAGGGCAGCAAAAGCTGATCAAATGTTTTTGTTGTCTTCAAGTTCAAGTGTTCTTTCTTTGTTTTTAAACTTTTGCTAAAACTCAGCATGAGGAGAACATTGTTATACAAAGGGAGAATTTCTTCCTTGCTGAATATTACTGTGTGTTTACATAATATTTTGTAGATCACTCTATTAAAGATCCTCCAAACAAACAAGGTGAGAAAAGTAAGTTAATTTGTGTGAACTGAGATTATGGTCAGAACATCCTTATATGCCCTTACCTGTGTACACAAAAAAAAAAAGCAAAATTCAAAAAAATAATCTGAAGGCATGAATTTTAAAAGAATTGGAAAGTGTTGCCTGTGTCTTTGATGACAGCATGAACGAACCTGATTGCTCTGCTGGATCAAGGACAGTGCTCAGCACCCTGCAGGATCAAGTTCTTCACCAAGTCATTTGGCAATAGTCCCTTGCAAGAAGTCAAGGACTCCCCAAAAACAAGACAATGCACTTGACTCCAGCTTATTCATGCACTGGACATTTTATCTGCTTCAGAGATGGCATTGAAATGATCAGGCTCCAACAGCCCACCAGGAGACATTCCAGAGGTACCAGAGTCAGCCATGCAGACATGGTATTTAGTTGTACAGGCTCGTCTGCAGGACTGAAATTCGTCTTCCTAAAACATCTTTTACAATTGTCCTCTGCCTTTGCCTGCACTCATGTTGTATGCACTACATGTCTACCTGTAGACAATAGTTCCAGGTATGGTTAGTCTTCACTCTTTCTATAACTAGCATTTCCAAAAGAACTCCCCAAAACTGGCTAGTGGCTATTTCATTCAGCATATTTCTTCTAGGATGTCATTTTGAAAGGTTTGTTATTGATGAATTATTTCTAGGCAAAAGATATTTCATTCAACTGCTGTGAGACACAGGAAAACTTGTTAGTGGAAACAAAGTGTTGGGAGTGTGTGTAATATGTTCTGTACTCCAGTCATGGTTTCAAAATTAAGCCATTTCGAGAAAAGGGGAAGATAAAGCAATGCTTTGAATGAAACAAAGGTTTATGCTGTTGATGAACTAAAATACATTCTGAAAAATCACCCTGAGGATCAATTTCAGAGATATTTTTATCAAAATTCAAGAGAGAATCTTAAACACAGTTACTCATAACTGATTCACAGATTGTGAATTGATGGCCTTGTGCACAAAAATAATGTGCATGTTGCAGAAAAGAAAATAGAATCTAATCTCTGCTTCTAGAATTGCTAAATGAACATTTGTAAAAGGGAAGCAATTCTCACCAGGACCATTTTATCATTCAGATAATACTAGTAGAAAATTCCTAAATCTCATTTTATTTCATGCAGGAGGTGCCAGAGTCCTTTATGAAGCCACAACAAAATCTTTACAGAGCAGCCAAAGGCTATACTGAGCTTCCTTCTGGTATCATACATTACAAGTATGTGATATAATAAATTTGCATCACACAAAGAAAAGAAATCATCCTAAGACCGCATAACATTGCAGCTTCTACTCTGGCATTACACAACATTGACAGAAGTAGCATTATATGCTTCTTGCCTATCTTTGGCTTTGAGTTCAACTAACACCAATAGAATTTTCATGTGCCTTTACTTTAAATACATGCTCACATACCCATTTTTTCTGGCTTTGTTGGTTCTGCTTTTCCTACAACACAGTGTAAGGAGTCTAAAATCACAAATGGCCAGTTGTCTGCACACTTGGAGATAAGCTTAAAAATAGAGTAGTCCTCTCATTAAAGTGGGCTTTTAGTAGGAATATCAGTCATCTGAGATAATATTACACAACAGATTTGACCTACAAGGAAAAAGGAAAAAAATTGCAAGATTTTATGAACTTTACACAGTTGCCATTTTTATTCATACCCTTCAGCAGATTTCAACTGTTGGGCAGCCCACTCATTGAAAAGTTCTTGACACAGACAAAGTTAGTTACTTTTGAGGGTGGTGGGGATGAAAAATTAATTTTCATTACTTGGTACAGGATGCTTATGGTTAGGCAGCTGAGTCTGGGTGGGATTCCAATTCGCAATTAAAAAATCTTAAAATACATGCCTGTGTAAAGGTCCATAAGCAAGCTATGTAGCTGGAGATCCATTTTTGTCAGTGGAGATCTAGATCTTAATTCTGCTGCCTAGAAGTAGTAAAATAATTTGAAACATCCTCAGGAAGCTAGTAAAGGCCTTGTATTCCTGCAGGTACCTCTCCCTAGATGTAGAGCTGAACGTCAGGCCTGGATGTCTATGGAACCAGACTGCATTCCCATTAACCCTCAGGTAATTACAGACACACAGCTCACATAAACACCTGCCTGGAGAGAGGCACATATCCCATACCCAGTTGAAACAACTGAAAACCCCTTTTCAGGAGCGGACAATTAGGTGCAACCAGCTGTCATCCTCTCTCATGGTTTTTTTGCTTTGCTCTGAACACTTTTGAGCACTCACCTACTCAGTACGCTTTGTGTTACTATCTTCTGTTTAAAAAAAGTTTCTGAAACACCCACAATTTCTCATTAGTCACCTCAGTCTGCTTTACACAAAATAGACAAAACTAAGACAGGATGAACAGACAAGTTAAATCTAATGCCTCATAGTTGGATGAGCCTTTGCTGTTTGGGGTCATAGAGGAGCCACAATGATTCCATGCACAGAGTTTGCATTTCATTGGAAATTAACAAACACAGAAGATGAAGGAGGTAATCTGGGCACCACATCAAAATGGGACACGAGAGCAGAGCCAAGATAGGAATCAAATATTGGCTCGTGATTTTCAGAATATTACACATAATGTTGATTGACGGCACAACAATGCCTCTACCCAGGGAAGTGGAAAACCAAGCAAGGGAGTAATTTTTCTTCATAATTCCACTAGACTGACACACCAGCAAGGAACAATTACTGATGATTTTTTTTTCTACAAGGCATAAGTTACAATCAATATGGAAAAATAAAAATAACTGAAACACTGGGCTAAATGTTGGAACTGACTGTAAGCAGTGACTGTCTCTTATTTGATGCTGCCCATGCAATCCCTGACTCAGAGTCCACACCAATACCACAAAGAGTGCTATGAAATATCCTTCTTCTCCCTTTTGTTGCAGTAAAGAGTAGGAAGAGAAATGCAGCACTTACTGAAGCAGGGAGCTGCTTCTTTACAAAACCCCAAAGTCAAGGCTATCTGTACATTAAGGTTTGCATATGTGTTATGGCACAATCCTCAACTGAATGCAGAGATTTCAAATATAGCAGCACCTAGAATGCTGTGAACAACAGTGTATTTCAGTGTACAGTTCTGTGGCATCATAGGAATGTGAGGGAGAAAAACATACACGACCATATAATTGAGAGTTGATGATACATAAATACAAGGGAATTAAGGGACCTCACTTCTGATAGATGCTGTTTTCTGTTTACTTTATGTTATTATTTGTGTGTATTATCATTGTGTACAAACATAATTGGGTACTTAATCTTTAAGATTATCCTTTGTACTTCTTTAAAACAATTGAAAAAACTACAGTAAACAGTGTCTTAAATGGTAGTTTAGCTAAGTGGTTTACCAGGGGAATGTGGTTCCTTCAGACAATATAGATCTCTCCCACCCTGGCTAGAGAACTAATATAGTAAAGCATGTAATCTTCTTGGCTGTTTATTTAGTATTTCTATAATTATTATCATAGGTTTTCTATAAATGCTTTAAATAGGTAACCAAGTCTCTCAATCACAGACTTTATGCTCTGTAGTGTTTGTACAGCATGGTATTTTAAGTTCATAATTAACACCATTGCCAGTTCCTGAAACAGGCTTAAACACATGGGCATGAAAAGACCAGTTCTGGAACAGGGTGCTTCAAACTTCCCAGAAAGGAGTTGTAACTTTAAATGATTATGGGAAGAGGCATATTCTCAGTGAAAAACACATCTCCTTTCTTGAAAACTTCTTCCAACAGTTCAGCTGTCTGCCTCAGCATTCAGTCCCAGACTTTTTCTAGGAGCTGTTCTGAGAATCAGTTTCTCCTGCCTCAACAGAAGTGATGTGCCAGGGCCCTGCCTCAGCCACCACTGCTCTCTTACCTCTGTCCTCGCAGAGAGGGACCACCACAGCTATTCCCAATCCTACTGAGCCATTTGCACCATAGGCTGTGCTAATTAAGTGTCACAAAATATGTGATTTTAGCACTTACTAGCTTATTAGACTCTGCCTACAGACTTGGGAAGATATCTTTACAGAAGTCCAGTCTTCCATTAATAGAAATTATAGTGGATATATAGACACAATCATAATTATTAAACACCTGTATAGGGACTAACACAAATGCTTACACAAAAAAAACATTTATTCTTCTAGGTACATTCTACAGCCTGCAATTGTATTTAATACAATAGCTGGAGCTTCTGCAATAAACCCTGCTGGTGGTCAAAACAAAATATGCTTTTGCTATTTAGGTCAGCTTTATCACTTTTGCAAACTAGCAAGTTAAGCCATCTATAAAACAACAGGCTTAACATCCTAAGATGCAACCCAGCATGCCACCCTGTGTAACAGCCATTATTATCCCTGCTGTCAGGCTGAGCTTTAACTAGGTTAGTGTGAGCTTAGAGCAGAAATTACAAACCACCAAACCTAGCTGAAGGATTATGAAGATAATATTTTACAAATTTGCACACAATCAGAGAAATTACTTGTTAGCATAAAGAAGGACCTACTATTTTGTGGTGGTAAAGAGCATTTACAGATCCTGGCAATTTGCTTGGGAGGCCCTGTGCTCAATACCTGTTTAAAAAAGTCCTAAGTTGTTGCTAAGAAAACGATTCTGTAATAAATGATGCATTTTAGCTTTCATTTCCTCAACTCAGCTGGCAGTATCTATGGTGAAAACACACTAAGGAATCACACTAAGATGTACTACAGGAGCACCAACAGCACTCAGTGTTTCTCTTAGAAGTGTATTTCATCGAAAGGTACTTTTAACATTCATTTAGTAGCCATAATAAAGTACTTTCAGGAAAAAAACCTAAGAGGGTTAAAATAAATTTGCAGACAACTAGTGTGAAAAAATGGCTATTGCCTCATTTTGGACAGAAACAGGTTGGATGCAGCCACCTTCCCCTATGGAGCACAGGGCTCTACACTACCCCTTTTCCTGGTGCAGCTGGGGAAAAGGCTTGTTGAGTGAAACTGAGCCAAGGAAAGATGCAAATCTCCATCAGGTAACATTACATTTAGGGTCAGCAGTGGCATAGCACTGTGTGCAATGGAAATAACTGGGGCTGCATCAAACTGCAGAGATTAGGAGTATTCCAGTGGGGTTGGAAAGAAACTGAGTGCTGTGCTAGCAAGCTGGTGTGAACCCCAATTTGCTGTGCATCTCACATACACAGAAATAAGCCCATTTTCCTTGCAGAGCTGTGCCCCACATCCTCCATGTCATTCCTTGCTGCAGCACAGCAATACCCTCGTGTGTCCCTCAGTGGCTGTGTCAGTAACCTCACTGTGGCCAGGAGCCATCCTCCTGCACCATGACTGGGAAATGCAAGGACTGGGAACTGACACACTGACAGCAGGAATATTTCTGGCAGTTTATAAACAAATCATGTTGCAGCAGGGAGGATTGTTGTTGAACGCCCAAATTTACAGGTATAAATGGCCTGTCAGGCTACTGATTTTTATGAAAGTTAGTATCTTAATATCTCAACCCCTTCATCATGTTTGTTTGCTTACCAATGGATATAAGGGCTACAAGGAAGAACAGGCTGACAGCATCACTGCACAAATCTCATGTCTTAGGGCTCCTGTCTTTCAGGACTGAGCTCTAGAAGAGCACACCAAAAAGCCCAGATGAAGTGAAAGGGAATTTTGCCCATCATATCTACAGGGTTGTGACTTTGTGTCACATCCACAGAATTCCACTGCTTCAGTGGAAGCCAGAACAGGTCAATGGTGTGTGCAGTTAATAAAAGCTATCTGTGCATCTATAGCAAAAGCTGCCTGGCCTGTGAGAGATTTGCCTGGTGACCTTTGTTCAGTTCCTCCTGAGAATCGTCCAGGGAGAGGAATCAACACTCAAAAATCGCATGTCAAAGCCAATGCTAATTAATAACCTTATTATCCATCCCCAGGGAGGTCAAAGACTAATGAGCTGATCTGAATCACAGACAAATTGGCAACAAACAGTATAGGAAGCTCTTAGCTATAGTGAACTATAGTCAGAGTCTATAAATTCATGTATCTTTCTATGCACTTCCAATTTATACTAAGTTAAACAAAAATTAAATTGATACATTAAATGTAATCTATATTAAATTTAAACTTTATATTCAATTGCAAGTGTTAAGAAAACTTATTTGCTATAAAGGCACAAAAGGAGACAAGATAGAGTCCTCTGGAACTCTTGTATTCAGGGAACTGGGTAAGGTAGGCAGACTAACACTGTACCCCAAAAATAGCTTTGTTTACTGCAATGTGTGATTTAGTAAGCAGGAGAAACACCAGCTGAGGCAAGAAAGTGTGGGCACCTGAAGAAAAATTGAGGAGGAGGATTAGAGGTAAAACATATTTCCCCCCTCCTTCAACTGATGATCATGTTTACCCAGTATTCCTGCAGACAAGTGTGATCCTGGAGTAAACACCAACTCCAGAGAAGCTGAGACTTTCCACTCTGGTCTGAATTTGTTCTATGGGAGAGCAAACTGATATAACCACATCATTTTGCTCATCCTCAAAGACAAAACAGTATCACCCACGTAGCATCCTTATACCTCATGTGAGACATTCTGAAAAGCCACCAAGACTGACCCGGGGAGCCTGGGAGCAGCTGTGGTGCAGGGCTCTCAGCCCTGCCAGATGTAGGCTTACATCTGCTGCAAACTACCTAGTCAACAATAAATTCAGATTTCTGCTATGCATGGCTAAGGACTTCCCTAACACAGTGGGAACACCACCTTTGTTCAAGGGGTGCTACTGGCAAACAGGTGGATTATGACTTAAAGAGGAAATTACAGGTTTGATTTCCAAAACTGTTCAATGCTGGTCTAACTCTGTTACCACCGAAGCCAGTGTTGAACCTTCCATCAATTTCAAGATAGACAAGCATTTATTGCCTTAGAAAAATATTCCTTTAATTTCACTTAAATGAGAATCAGCATTCATAATAGTATTTGTATTTCTGCAGAGTTATTTGTCAGGTCTTCTTCAACAATGGCAAGCATGAACAAAAAACCCAATACAAAACCATGGAAAAAATCACCCCCAGGAAAATGAATGACTGGTTAGAAATTGACCTCAAAACTCACAATGGAGGGTCATATTTCATAACAAATACATTCACAGTCACTCTGCAAGTTGGGACCAAAAATTCAACAAATATTTCTTGAATAGCAGGAAAACAAAATAATTCAAGAAAAAAAGGGAGTGAGCAAGAGTGAAACAGAGATGTACAGGCAGCTCAAACAAACTTTAGCTGCTTCTTTATCCAAAAAAATAAATCATTTTTAGTTAGAAGTTAAATGCTGTATAAACCCCATAGCTGAGAGAGTTCCTCAAGGTATATACAACTGTTGTATATACAATAAATACACTCACAATTTAGCTACCAACCATCAAAACTATTATTTTTCAATTTACTGTTGGGTGTTTAGAAGAAGAGAGAGCTAGAAATAAAAATGTCTTGACATTGTCATCACAGCTAATAAATAACATATCCTGACAGTATAGTATAAAAGTGCATTATGTAGGTAAGGGGAGATATCAAAGTCACAGGTAAATCAGTCTACAGGTACAGTGCCAACCATCAGCAACTTATGTAGTCAAAGTCAGTCGCTCGTTTTTATTTTTTACAATAACAACTTGATTATTTGGGGCACTTACCTGCAGCTTCCCAGTATAGATTGAAAGGGAATAATATTCAGAAAGCTTGTTTTGACAACAGGACAGCCACAGAAAGGTGTCTCTAAAATATTGCAATTATTCACTTATTGAATTAGGGACCTGTCTGCCTTTTTTTCTTGAAAATGTCAAACTTGAAACATTTTCTACTTTTGACTGCATTCTCAGTGTATTTTCTCTCTCAAATCTGGTCTATAAAATTCTGGGACAAATAATTAGAAATTACTTGAAGGTAAAAGTTAATAATATATATGCTAATAGTTCAAGTTAAGCTATTTTGTTAGAACTTTATTTGGTGCTAAAACATCAAATGATAACTTATGTCTTTAAAACAAGTTATCAAAAAAAAAAACAAAACCCTCTTGGTCATTCTTGGTTCAGAGTGTTTAAAATTAGAAACAGTAAATACTTGAGTATAGCTACTCTCAAATACTTGCATTTTGTATTGATGCTTACAATATGAATAATATATTTGTGTGATGTTCTAACTCATATTAAATGCAATAGTCACAAGACTGTGTCAGTGCAAATGGGCTATATACTTAAAGGATCAATGATATGATTAATTACGAAGAAGAATCCATTTCTTTTAAATGCTAGACTTCCTACATGCTTTGAAAATCAGAAGTCCCAATGAGCACAGAAACGCTTCAGCCAGGAAGAACTCAATATTCTTACTTCAAATTACAGTCTACACCTGGCAGTGTACTCTGACTGCTTTATTCAGACAGTGTGAGCAGGTTGGATGGTTTCATTATCTCCAGAGTGTCTGCCCATCACTCTGTGCCCATACGTACATGAAGTTGACACAGCCCGTCCCTGCAGGTGGAGCAATCCAAACAAAGCTGAGGTTGGTGGTTGGGAGATGGCTCACATGGGATGCAACCACACTGCACATGAACTGGTTTCCAAACTGGTGGTCAGACATAATTCCTGGGAGAAAGAGACAGAGGAAGGAAACAGTAACAAGTGTTAATGGCTCGTTGCAAGGTGCTAACAGACCGAGAAATGCGTCTGCCATGTGTTTCATCATGGCAACACAGAATGAGAAAACCCCAGGGGTGTGCCATCAAATAACTAGAATTAATGCCAATGAAAATACTGGAGCTGGCCTTTGCCTGAGCCAAGGCTGACTTTGCATTTGCTGCAAGGCTCCATATATTTTCTGCTATTAGTCTTCATGAGGCCAATACCAGAGGAAGTATTTGCATTTTTGAAGGAGAAGCTGGATCACAGCTACTGTAAATCAGTTATTCCATTACCTCATTTACACTCATTACAGATCTAAAAGAAAATAACACCTGAAGCAAACAAAAATAAGTTCCATTTTAATCAGAAAAATGAAGCTCTTAGAGAAAGGTATAATCTATTAAAAGACATATATTTGAGAAAAACAGATGAGCCCTGGATTCAGAGACTCTTCTGATGTGAAGTAAAAGCAGCAACCTTCCACAGTCTTATGAATACATGTTCTTTTGATTTTTCTTTTATTTCTTTTTCATACGTGCTTCTAATACATGAATGAATGCAAATGTCATCTGTTAATCCCTCCCTCTGGAATTCACTGCAGTTCAACATTAAACAAAAGAACTGTATTTTTAATGTTAAAAAAATGTCTGACAGCAATCTTTCTCCCCTTGGAGCCCTTTTTGTATTTTCCTACAAAGTAGTACAAACTTGGTTGTTTGTTTGACACCCTTTGGCTTAAAAGAAGGCAATCTTACCAGAATGGATCACTACCCCTTTACTCCTACTACATGAAAGAGTAAATGATACAACTATTCTTTTAAACACAGTTATCAGAAGAGAATGCCTTGTTCTGAGTTACTTCAAATATTGGACCTTCATTTCAGAAAACAGTGACATGGGCTGAAACATTGCTAATAGGATCAAAAATCAATGGGAGCGGGCCCTGCTGTGCTCAGAAAGGTCACTGTCACTATTTGATGATTGCACCTCCAAGTTTATGGTGGCTGGTATTTCCCAAATTTGCTTGTTGCAATTCAAACAACAACAGAGAAATAAAGCCTGTGTCTTGTCATAGTGTACACCACAGCACACGCCACAGCTGAGATGGGCACAATACACAGAGTATCGCCATACAATTTCAGAAAGCTTCAACCCATGCAGAGTAACATCATACCACTTCAGAAGGTTTCAGGTGTCTGCCCATACAGAGCAACATCACTTCAGAAGGCTTCCCTTCTACCATCACTTCAAGCATCTGCCCTTCTTGCTCTTTAGCCCAGCCTTTTATATCCCCCATGTTGATGCACTGCCCCTGTGTGCCCTCTGCTCCCCTTGGTGGTTGGTCAGTGGCCCTGGGCACCCCCTGGCTCGTTGCTGTCAGTGCTGCTCACCTGCTGCTCACAGCTGAACCCATTGGGGATGAGGCTCAGCCACAGCCCCATCCCAATTACCACCGTGTCCCTACAATCTCTGAGTATCAGAATCCTTTATTACTGGGGTTTTGGGAATTTCCCTGTGATGTGAATGCAGCAATTTTTGTAAGTCCCCACAGATCCAGAGGTGGAAGGAGTTTGCAAGTGAGAGTTTTACATCAAGGAAATGGATAAATCCTTCCTAATGCAAACACAATGCCCCACTGGGTGTCCCCAGGGACTGGATGCCGGCAGCACCTTGTGTGGAGTAGGGGCTGTCTCACAAGCAAACCATTTCACATTTTACAAACAAAAGGCAATGTCTGAAATCCTGGTCAGGTACTGGTGAGGATGACAGACTATAGCTCAAGGTTATGGATGTTATTTATCCTCAGGGCTATGAAATTCTTAACCAGCTTCAGGTTTTGGGCGGGAGAAATGAGCCACAGTGAATTTAAGTGATCCATCCCAGGAGTGACAGCAGGTGATGGTAGTGATGCCTGTATCTTTTGCAAACAACCACTTCCTCATTTGGGGTTTGTCAGTCAGTTCCCCACTGAAAATCCACATGAGATTTTCTGTCATTCACACAGTCACAGCTCAAATCCCCAAATGAAGCTGAAGCTCATCATGTCAGGGTAGTCACAGAGAAGGCTCAAGCTCCCCTGAATGGAGCCTCTTTTCTGGAGATCAGTAGTAGGGAAATCCAGAGAGATGGTATTTTACTGACTCTTCTTTATTGCAAGAGATTAGATGAGGTTTGGCCACTTCTTGCCATGCTGTATTGTTTTATTTGCCTTTCTTGGTTAATTGAGAGAAGTGGCAGTAACATCCTTAAGGAATCCCTCTTGCCTGGTGCCCAGGCTCACTGCCCTGCTCTCACTGCTGAAGTCCTGCAGCAGAGCTCTGCTGGGACAGGTGTGACCAAAAATATGCCCAGAGAGGTCCCTCACAGAGCAAATGCTATTTAGGCAAGTGCTGTGCTTTGCTCAGGGTGTCAGGTGGCAACTCTGATTTGTTCCCAAAGCCTGTCCCTCTCTCTGAAGTCTGTGCTACAGCCAGTGGCTCAGCACTGTGGGCTGGGTCTTGAAGCTGCTGCAGCTCTCATCTCTCATCATCCCTGGCTGTGCAGTGGGAAAGAGCCAGCCTCAGACTATCAGGGTAATTAAATAACAGATGCTGTCAGGGGAGAAGCAGGAGCAGCCCTTCAGTTTGAAGAAATTCCCCTTTCTCCAGAGCCAGCCAAATAGAAGGGAGGACAAAGGCTGCCCTAACACATCCCCCAGCCAGGGGACAGGCAGAGCAGCTTGGGAAATGTGACTGCTTCCCTCCTTGGCAGCAACTTGTGAGTTAATGAATTCCCTAGGTTTCAGGCAGTATACTGCAAAAATGTGCCTAATACATCAAACACATACAACATCTGTGGAGAATTTCTTTTTCCTTTGATTTACAGTTTAAAAAAAGAGCAATTTTGCAGTTACTAGAATAAATTCTAAACAAGGAAAAAAAACAAGTCATTCAATTTTTTTTTCAGAAAAAAGTCAATGAATAGCACGGCAATCATTCAAATCCCAATTTTATAATTTTATCACCATCTTATCTTTATATTTTATTAATAATTGATTGTTATATTGTTACAATAAAAACAACCCTCCTCATCTGCTGGACCTTTACTGAGTACATCAATCCCATTTAGGAGTTCAGAGCCTTTAGAACATTTAACAACAATTAAATAATGAAACTTCAGTAAGTGACAGCAATCTTAAAAACTGTTTTGATGCTTAAGTTCCAAGGTTTCCTATTGAAAAGGTGAACATAAAATTGATAAAAATGCAAAAAACAATGGAAAATTGAATTGATACTAAGAACTTGCTAAATTAAGGGCAAGTAATATTATTCCACCCTTTTGCTTCCAGTCTTTTTGCAGTTCCTTATTATGGAAGGCAACTAACCCCTTCTCCTCCAGCCCCTCTCCAAACTGGTGAGCTGCTTCTCAGACTGTGTGCTTGCCCCATAGCAAATCAAAGTACAAAATGAAAAAACATTCTGCTACAAAAAATTTAAATGGCTATGAGACAAGCCTGATTACACAGCAGCTCTAAGAACAAAACTGGGTCCTGTGTGTACCTCTGACAGCTTCAGAGTGGCTCAGGTCAATATTGTGTCACACCCTGGTGACCAGTGCAACTATGTACATTCATGTCTAGTCTCACAAAGTCTCACAAGTCTCACAAAACTAATAATCTTTAGGTGAAAATTTAAGATCATCCTGTATAAAACTCTATAAGCACTTCAGCAAAAAATCAAGTGTTTCCATGTGACTTGATGAATACTGAAATGTTCAAAGTTTTGTGAGAGGTACCCATCCACAGCTCTAAAACATGCTGCATGCAAAGAGACTGTTAGCATCTCTCTGAACCCCTTTTGCCTTGGTGTTACAGTGTGCACTCCTCATAATGACATGCTGCAGACTTCTTTCTAGACTCTCCATCCCCTAAAATTTCTGAGGCTTTAGGAATCTCAGTATGATCAATATAACCATTACAACCATTCAAATCCCAGACATGCTTTGTACCTGCCAACAGCACTGCCAGGACAGAAATTAGACATTCTCAGTCCCTCTCAAGGGGGAACTCAGCAGCTGTTTTTATTGTGTAAACTTTAAAGAAAATGTGCTTAACTCTGTTCAATACACTGTCTATAGTCAATCAAAGAACTTCTATATGAAGAGGTAGATTTCAAGGGATAAAAATAATACAAGAAATGTAGGGATAGAGAAAAATATTGGAAGAAAAAGCTTAGGTAAAGTCAGATGATAAATACATAACTTCAATCTTTAAATGTTTAAAATTATTTAATTGATAATCAGAACCGCTACTAGGGCTGTAACAGCTAATGCAAGGAAATATTTTGCTTCCTTTGTAAGATGATATACACAAAGGTGTGTGAGATGTGAAAATGGTGGTCCACAAATGCCCAAACTCAGGTGTTGATCCTGAACTCCTTATTACTTTCACCTAGTTGTGTAGCTTCTCCAAAAGGGAGAACCATAGATTATAGCAGACATTCTTCCATTTAGGTCCCTGGAACACAAAAGATGATCTTTTCTAGTGATAGAGCTTGGGAAGCATCTAATCCAATCTAATTTTCCCAGATAAATGCAAGAAAGAGTCACAACTTCCTCTGCTTTGTAAGTCTGAGAAACATGGATCTGCAATAGCTCTGACTTTCACTCTGTGTTATGTAACTACATAATATTCTGTATTACAACATGACATATCCTCTTTAGAAAACAGTTTTCTAAACCAGAACTTCATACAAGGAGCTCATCTGCATGTCAAGGTCCTTGGTAAACCCTTCCTTATAGCTAAGGCTCAACTTTCATCTTATAAAAGAAACAGAATTTGCAGTGATGAATCAGATGGCAGCTAGATACCATTTCCTATTTACTACATGATTTGAGTATGATATTAAACAAGAGAGTGAATGTTAAATACAGGTGTAAAATGAATCACCACATTTTGGCTTTGCTGCTTCTAAACTGATTATCTGCTTCGTGCTTCCATTTTCACAGATATGTGTAAGTAAGTGAGAGCAAAATGCCATACATAAAATATTGATGAAATTCCAAGAAAAATCTCCAAGTAACAAAATAACTCTGGCATCTTTGAGAAAGCAATAATTCCTGATTAGGAGATAATAAATTTGAGTCAGAAACAGACATTTTCAAATTAGATTTTGCATTATGCAAAGATAAAGTACCTAGCCTTAGGAACCATCTCTTCCCTTGGGAAGCAGAGCTGGAGGCTGTGTTCTCCATCCAGGCTCCAGCATCTCAAAGGGTGATCCACAAATCCACAAGGTAAGCACAATTCTGTCTGGTGTTACAAAGCAGGGAATATGCAAAAGTGGCTGTGCCTGAAAACACGTCCTGTGCTGAATCCCATGCAGAAGTGGCCAAACCAGGGTTTGCTGCTTGTTTTCCCCATGCAGCACCAAGGACTTGCTCTGAGGGGATGATTAATTTTTTTTCAAAATGAAAGATGCTGGTAGCCTTTTTTATTATCAGTTAAAGTAATCACTTTGGCAGGGAGCTTATGCCCAGCCTCTACTTTCCAGAAGCACATCCTCTCTAAGAAATTGAGGATCAGTTATACAGAGGGGTGCCCCCACTCTCCTGTCACATGGAAGATCACACCACTGAGATCCAGGAGTGCTGGGACAAGGGACAACTCTGTGGCTGTTAACAAGGAGCCTGGTTGCTCAGTGAAACCCCTGTAGAACAGGTCTCCAGGACTGTGCAGAGCCAAGGTCCTCTGCTAGTTCAGGGGAGGCCATGTGCCTCTCCACATTATTTGAGGTGCAGCAGAGGCCCCAGCACAGCTGCACTGGTGGCTGGAAAGACCTGAACTCACAGAAAGCCAAGTGGAGACCATAAGGAACAATTTAGGATAAAATCTGAATGTATATAGACATGAAGTGTTATTTACAGCTGGTAAAGCTGCAGCTTTCAGATCACACTTTCAGAGGTAGGAACCTCCATTTGTCCTGTGTATCTTCAGATGTTTAAAGAACCTTTTTGAGACTTACCTGTAAACATATGTAAAAATGAAATATATGTTTTCACTGAATGCTACAGAGAGTGAAATAATGCCATAGTTTCAGTTATTGGAAGAATATTTGAACAACATCTTTAAACAGTTATGAGCCCCTTTCAGGACCCTACAATGTAGTCTTAAAATTTTAGAACTTGTGATGGGAAGAAAATCAAATTGCTCTCTGTTTTTTGGTGGGTTTTGTCCTGAAAAAAAATCCCAGCAAAATGTTTAAGGAAAACATCAATAATTCATGTTAAAAGGAACCACTGGGAGTAAAGAAATATCTGGAGCTGGTAACTATAATTTCTAAAGCATGAACACAAATGTACAGTTGTGAGCTCATGCAGTTTTTACCCAAGCAAGTAGCCAGATAAAGGTTTCTAAATTGCACATGCAAGTTCCTTTCAACTGGAGTTAAAGTGCAGAATGGGGCTCTAAGTGAACTGCACCCCCCCAGCTGAAATGCACTGTTTCCAATTGATTTTTGGGGGGAGATTTCATTCTGCTTCACAGGAAAAAACACATCTCATTTGACAGAGTGTAACAGACTGCTAAAGCACTTGGTAGCCTTGTGATCAATTAAGGGTCAGGATGGTTTGATAAATTATTAAAGAGGATGAATCAAGAAAAGAGCAGCAACTAACAGATACATTCTCCCACCCAGCAGTATGTTATCTTTATCTTTCTTGAAGTCAGGTGTTTGTTTCCTTAATGTTATTATTGCTACTGCTTCACTATTAAATAATAAATCTTTTCACTATCTGCAATGCTGGGGGGAAAATACCATCCACATGTTAATCAGAACAGTAGGAAAAAAACAGATACATGTAAAACAGCCTAATAAAGTCTGTCTCTAAAATCCATAAGTCCTTCTGTGGTCAGGAGAAAAACCAGAGCCTGAATACAGTAACCTGATTCTTCAGAGGGTACCACTGTGCTGAAGTGACTCACACTTGAGATAAGAAGCATGGGTTTTATAACCTTCCCCCCTCCCATATGTGAAATTTAAATATATTTTCTTTATAGTTCTGAAAATAATAATTTATTGCAAGTTCACATTTGAATTACATTCACAAGTTGGGATTCAGGGAAACAGTTCAGTTTAGGGCTTTTAGTTGCTTACAGGAGAAGTGCTTTCTTTCCACATTTGTGAATATTTTCTGAAGAAAACCCTTCACTAGAAACAGAGATTTGCAGGAATGAACCACTAATGAACAGATTTTTGAAAATTTGGTGTGAAAGGGAGGATATATTTTTTGCTTAATCTCCCTTTAATGTTTTTCTCTAAGGGGATTGTTAATCAAAACTTTTGAGCACCTTTTGTTAGAACCCATTTAGGGTTATAATTTAATCTCAGGGATTTATGAGTACTGGTCTCATTAAACCTAACAGGAACTACACATATGGAAATTGTGGAGAATGGGGAGAATTGTGGAATGGGGAGAATTGTGGAAATGTGGAATTGTGGAGAATATCCCCATTCTATAGCACAATTCCCAGGACACTGAGTGAGTCCCTTGTGTAATGTGTGATTTGGCTCCACGAGTCAGGGGAATGGGGTGGTGAGGCCCTGGTCTGCAGCCTGTTGGTGGTTTCAGGCCATTGTCGGAAGGGATGAGAAGACAATTTACTGCTGAAATCTAAGTGCTCCACAGAGAGCAACACAGCACCAAGTGCTCCAAGGCAAGTAGATTTAGTAACAGTAAACAGGGACCAGCAGTAATATAAATAGAAAATGCTAATAAGTTACTGTGTTGCTGAAATACAGAAGAAGAAAATAATCTATTTCCAAGAGCTTGAGCCAAAATCTATTTTAAATGTTTTCCTAATAGTCCCAGCATGTTTTATAATAGCAACCTATATATATTTCTTTATAGACCTGTTAGGCTGATACCTTCATTCTGCACTTTTCACAGTTTCTATTTTAGCACCAAATTCCAGGTTATTCTGTTGAAGGTAAGCAACTGTCCCTGGTTTGCATCCACTTTTTTTTTTTTTTTTTAATTATAACTGACTGGTGTCTCATCCATATGAGCAGCTCTCATACAACTTCCAAAAAATATAGCATTGTTCTGAATCTTTCCACTTTGCAAACATAAATCTTTGTCTCATGAGCCAAACATGAGACACTCTGCTTGACAGGGCTTATACCAGTGACAAATGTGACAAAGGGACACCTTGTTATCACACCAGACATCTGCTCCCACCAGACTCATTGTCAGAGCCAGTAGTAACCACATCCTTCTCCTTACAGCAGCAAAAATTCACCAAAGCAACACTGGAGCCTCTGGAATTGCCCTGAATTTGCTTTAGTGGAGGTGAAACTGTGAACCAGCAGCCTTAACTGGCAACACCATCCTGACCCACTCACTTAAACAGAGCCATGACCCAACCAAACCTCCCTGCTGACCAGAACAAGGGACATCAAATGAAACATTGCTCTGCAATAACTAGAAATTCACTACACAGGTCAGTAAAAATGTAACTGCCCAGCACTTGTCTATAAACAAATGCATCCTGATTGGATCTATAATGCACCTAGAAAGCACCAAGCTGTTTTTTTTTTTTAAATAAACTAGTCTTCACCCCAGACTCAGCTGAGCTGCTCTGAGTGGTTTGCAGTGACAGCATCCCCTCTTGTCTGTGTGGTTGCTGGTAACACCTCCTGGTATCCTGTTTGCTCTTCTATAGCCTAGCATGACTAATTAGAATAATGGCTTTACCTACAAAAGCCTAAATCTCTCTTTAGTTTATTCAAAATGAAGTTAATGGTTTCTGGCAGCAGTCTGCCTTGTAAGGCATTTCCTCTGTTTTGATCCTTCGCCTGCAGCCGTGTTTTGTGTTTGCCCTCATTGCTGTCACTGCCTCAGTCGCTGCAGGAGCCACTCAGCACCTCCTATCCTGGTTGCACTTGCACTGTCCCTAATTACTCCTTATATCCCTGTTATCAACACTACTGGTGAACTCAGATGCTTTAAAATTGATAGTTTCCTCCAAGGCAAATTAAGTCAGTCAAACCAATCAATGAGGATAACTACATAATGAAACCAGAGGGACTTCCATATAAATCTTTCCAGATGGAGTATTTATCATTTGGAGACGTCTCCTCCTGTTTTGGAGTGATGTTGTTATGGAAGCTATACTGTTTCATCCCCCAATTCCTTATCTCAGATGATCTGAAAGTCAACTTGAAATCATATTGTGTTGTCTGGGTTAGCTGGGATAGAGTTGGTTTCCTTCCTAGTGTTGTGTTTTGGATTAAATATGATAATAACATTGATAACACGCTGATGGTTCAGTTGCTGCTCAGTAGTGCTGACCCCTAAGTCAAGGACTTTCAGTGTCAAGTGTCTCGTCAAGTGTCCCGTGCTCTGTCAGGGAGCAGGTGCACCAGAAACCAGGAGGAGCATGGCCAGGACAGCTGACCCAGACTGACAGAGGGATATTCCATGGCATGGGATGCCATGCCCAGTCTGTAAACAGGGGTACTTGGCCAGAAGTTGCCAATTTCTGCTCAGGGATGGGAGGGGCATTGGTCAGCAGGTGGTGAGCAATTGTATTGGCACTATTTGGTTTTTCCCCTTGGGTTTTATTCCTCCCTCCCTTTTTTATTTTCATTATGATTACATTATACTTTATTTCAATTATTAGACTGTTCTGATCTCAACCCATGAGCTTTACCTTTTTCTGATTCTCTTCCCCATCCCAGGGAGTGGGGAGGGGTTTGGAAAGTGAGTGGCTCACTGCAGTTGGAGTCTGGGGTAGAACTATAATGTGTACAGAAGCCACACTTTGTCCCTCACCAGTGTCAACTGCAACATCTCCACAGAGCTGGAGACAAGAGGCACTTTCCATTCAGAGGAGCAGTTCTGGAGGTGCTCCAGGTCTCATGATCCCCCTTGGCACAGCTGGGCTTACTGCAGCCTCAGCAATACCTACACTAGGGTGACCTGTGTAAGGCCTCCTACAGCCCCAGGGGCCCCAGCTGGGACACTGAAGTGACCTGTGACACAGCCAGTCCCACAGTCTCTGGGAGACTTTTGGGACATCTGAGCCTCACAAAAGCCTGTCTGCTCTGGAAAGATAGCATGCAGGCAGGAGAGATGCACCTGTGAGGGAAAAGCCAGCTGAGGTAATGCCAGACTGTGGTTTATCGTCATACATGGCCAACCACTAACACATGTGCCATTTGTACCTACAGTGTCTGTAACTCTGTGATCAGGAGTCAGGGTGTTTGCCTTTTTCAGCAGCTGAAACCCATGACACAGTAGTGCTGGTTTGCTAGAAATTCCTCAGAATTCATAAATACAAAAACCAGAACATTAAAGTTGCATAATGGGCACCATGGCCATTCTCAGCCTCTGCAGAGGGGTGAAGAGAGCAGAGGAATCACTGACCAAGGTGGTGGGAGAGGTAAGGGAGAAGCGGGGCTGGAAAAATGGTATTATGGATTGAATGGAGGAATTTCAATTAAAATTGTCAATCTCCAAGAGTTTTTTTGTGAAACCATGCTGAAATCCAGTGCTGCTGGCTGAAATCCACCAGAATCTCTGTCCAGATCAAACTAATGTGGAAGGAAGCACAGTCCTGTACACCACCTGTATGCTTCACAGATATTCTGATGTATCAGGAAAAAAACTGATTTTCCTCCTCTGAGGCCACAAATCTATAAAATTTGTAGCTTTAACAGCATAAATACAGCTATGAAAGCATTGATAGGTTTTAGAAAGCATTAGGTCTGGGCTAAAGCATTCCTGGGAGGGTGAGTGTGTGCTCTGTGTGTGGGTACCAGCAGCAGGATGTGGCAGCCCAGAGGGACAGCCTGGCTGAGACCTCATCCCTCACCTGCACCTGACTGACCCCAACAGGGTGATCTCAGGCAGTCTCACCTCACTGCCACCAGAGACAGGGGCAATAGAGGCAGAAGTTTTGATAGTCAGGTACTCAGTAAAACTGGAGTGTGAATATCGAACTGTTTCCCTGGGACACATTGCTCATGCTTTGTTTCATCATCAAAACAGAAATACAAACTGTGATTTGCAGAATTTTGTGGTATTTTTGGAAAATATTTTAAAAAAGGAAAATGAAAAATTCCTTTTCTACAAAAACACAAAAAAATTCTTAAATTCTCTATGCATATTTAACATCTCTTTTTACAATTTACAGGACAAAACAGTCTGAAAGTTGTTCCCTTTCTCTTGTAAAATGTGCAGTAATTAATTTTGCCTCCTGGTTTATCTTAAATAGTGCAGTGATCCAATCCTTTGCAGTTTCATAATGGACAACAATGTTGAGAGAATTACAAAGGGAAGGGCAGCACAGTCAGTAGGTTGAATTTCTGCCCACTGAAGGCAGAATGGCACCCATAAGAAAATTCTTCAAAAATATATTGCAAGCTAATGAACACGGACAGCAGCAAAAATTTTCAGGAAACAAAACATAAATGCAAAGCTTTACACACCAAAAGAAGCAAAAATAATCAAAACCAGCAAGCTCAGAAGGAGAGTAAATTATTTTACTAATTCATTCCCACATTACTACTTTTACTCTAGTGACAAAAAAATCACCCATGAAAAAAAATCTGTTGCATTGTCCCCTGCCATATTGAATATATTAAGACATATATACCATAGACAAGAGTTGTAACATTGCAGTTTTGTTTCTATCTGACAACATATACAGTCAGTCAAGAACCATAAGAATGGAAAGAAAGGCTGCATTTCATTCCTTTGCCTGACACTTACTTCTAGACAAAATAGCATCAACCCTCAACATGCAAAAGCACTTCCAGATCAGATATAAGGCAGGAAAATAAAAGCAATCTACCAAGAACAGTAACCCCCTTATAAACTATCAGTCAATGTTAACCAAAACTCCTGGGGAAAAATACTGCAGGAAAAATACTGCAGTTATTGGAGTCTGTGTCCTCAGAAGAGCACTTTATGACTAAATGGTCAATGCTGATCTCCTGCAGTCATTTCATGTTCAATGAAGGATCTTAAAAGTTATTCCTGGGGGTGGTGCCATGGACTGGCATTGGGCTGGCCCAGAGGCAGGGCTGTGTCCCCAGAATGGCACTCACTGCTCCACACTCCTGGTGGAGCTGCAGCCCCTGCTGTGCTTGGTGTCCCATGCTCTTAGGGAAAACAAAATTAAAACAGAATAAAATATTCACCTTTGAATCCTAATCAAGGTTCACGTGATAGCAGCCAATGTAAAACATGCATGAAAATTAAGGGTGCTACAGAAATAGGGTGCAGAGCCCTCTGCCCCATGACTTACAAATCAACTCATGGTTTTGCTGAAAAAAAGAAAACTTTATCCCATCCTGTGTAAATATGAGGACACCACCAAACTAAACATCATGTGTAAGAAGGTCAGAGTTGCATTTTAGAATTTGGGATGGAAATGGAAAAAATATTTGGACTCCAGATGTGGGGTGTGAGTGTGAGCAGAGCATCCCAGGTGCTCCTCTTGCATCAGCTAGATGCTTGAATTTAATCTGAAACCTTGCTTGCTTCAGTTCCATGAATGAACACTTAGCTGAAAGCTCACGTCTCCCAGCTGATGCCCCCCACTGTGGCTGTAGTAGGATAAATGTTCCAAGATTTTACTGTGGATTTAAAAAGTGTTTAAAGATTATGCTAAGGCAAAGTAACACCCAAGGGACTTACACTAGAGAGCTGCAGTCCCATTAATGTATAAAGAGAAGGCTAAAAATGTAAAGATAAAACATGGCTCTGCTTTTTGACGTGCTAATCTGCCCTTAAAAAGAAAAATACCTTGAAGAGCTGCAGGTCTGCTGGGAAGTTCTCCCCTTCATTATGTTTTGCAACAAAAAAAGTATGTGTTTCACTCAGGGATAAATTTAACTTTACATCTCAAGGTCTCAAATATATTTTTTCTTGTTCAAGGCAGATTAGCAGTTCGGAAGTGAGAAGATTTCCTAATTTACATTAATCTCAGCCCTGCCACACATGCTAATTGAGGTGTTTTCTTCTGGGACTTCCAGATACTTTGCAATTGTGACTTTGCTGTTGCACACTGTAACATCAGCTCTCAGTGATATTAGTCCTTCTCCACATGTTCATGTTCTCTAACCTGGCACTGATTTTCTTGGATGGCATCTATTGATTTATGAATGGAGATAATGCTTCTGGATCCTGTCACTCATTGATAAAATAGTATACAAAAGGATATTTCTGGTAAATAAATGCTTAGCAAATCTGAAAAGATTAAGGAGTTTCCAATTGATCTACAACTATGGGCCAAATATGCCAAATAGTTTGATCTGGAAGAATGTAGCATCCTAAATCTGACTAACAGAGCATTATTTAGTGCAGTGTCCAAATCATCCTTAAGGAAAGATATTGCATTGCTTAAACTGCTTTTTGGGTAGATTGAAATCATACAAGTGAATCCAAAGGGTGACAGAGCCATTCCAGAGAGAGGCTGAAGACAGCACAATGGTGGCCACCCAAGGAAGAATCTCCATGTCTACAAGTTCACAAAGACATGGAGGATTGGGCAATGCCTGTGTCCCGCTCCCCCAGAAATATTCATGGTAGAATATTTGTGATCACTAATTGTGGCTGTAATAAATTTATGTACTCTGCACTTCTAACACTGCCTGGTCTTTATTTTGCAATTTATCTCAACAAATCACTGTACTTCACTTTGAAATAACTTCCATAATTAGTTTTCCACCTATTTTTCATTTAAATGTTTTGAAAACGAGCACTGCACAACTGGAGCTGCAGGTTGTCCTGGCAATATGTCAAAAGTTCCAGGGCTGCCAATACTGTGCAGATGAGGGCATTATTTTTCTGGGGTGACAGTTACAGTTTTATAATTCCTTACACAGGTGTATGCAGTGCAGTACAAAGCACAGACAGCTCTTTGGAAATGACATCTAAGCTTCAATTTGATGGCCATAGAGACTTAGTGATGATGGAAAGACCAAAAACATTCAGTAAGATCTTCCAGCTTTTGAACGCTTCTTTTTGCCCTGTTAAATCTTGAATGATACATGTAAGAGATCCTTTAAAATACCAAATTAAGGAAATAAAGCATTTTATCACACACAAACGCTCATACTGTATGACATAAGCACAGGTCTGTCCAAGCCATATCAACAACTTATACCACTTGAACTACCTATCTTAAGATAGTTTAGTTATGCTGAAGTCACTTTTCTGAATAATTACACTCCTGTGAGCAGCTCCAAATTAGCTTTCAGCTAATTTCAGTTTACATCAGCTACTGATAAGAATATATTAAATTGTAAAACTTATATAAAAACTGAGTAAACACTTGAGCCCCTGATAACTCCCACAAGAAGGGTCCAGACCACTTGAACTTTAAATGCACAATGAGGCAGTCCTCACAGAGCAAACAGTTACAGTCCTTTTATAAACAACATGGAGAGATGGGTGCTTGGGATGGGCTCCACAGAAAATACCTATAACTTATGTCCCATTCAGTTTTCAAGAATTCCTTGATAATAAGGATTACAGAGAGCAAAAGTGTAATATATGCAACAAAAAGATTGTGATCCCCACAGTCAGCCATCCAATACAACTATTTCCAAGAAAATGAAGGGAAGAAATCTTTTTCTTGCTAGCAGGCAGCTTTTATTGTACCATCAACAAAAGGTCTCTTGTTGGAGATAAGAGCCTGTGAGCTGAAAAAAATTCCCACTATTCACTGCAGATGTAGCAATCAGAATTTTAAATCTTTTTATACCTAATTCTACTCACTCTGTGCAAATGGCAATTTTCAATAACATGTAACATGTGGATTACTTCAGGAGAAACATACCATTAGGGATAGCTATCTCAGTAAATTTAATTTACTTTCAAAGTGGGAAAAAAGGTAAGATTTACTGGAAAATTGAGAAGAACATTAATAACAAAAAGGCTGAATTGAAGAGAGGCCATGATAGATCTCTGAATAGTAGTGGGTGAGGCAGGTTGGTTTTGGTGCTCTCTGGTGCGCTTTGAAATAGTGAAGGTAACAAAAAGAGGCTATATTAGTATAGAAAATTTGAAAATAACCTTCAAGACAAATCTTTGCTGCTGAAGAGATCGTTTTAATGTGATGTTTTATTCATAAAAAATGAATGTATGGCAATACTCAAAGCTGAGCCTGAAATGTGTCAGAGCATTTGGACAAGAAACTAATAGCTAAATGACTACATCTGTACAAGTATGGTTGTAGAAATAAGTGTGCTCCACACCAGTATAGGTCTTCTTCTTACAGGAAAAATGAATCAGCTACTACAGTATCTGATATCTTTATCCTGTTAGAATCGGGTCTCTGCTAGAGAATATACCAGTTTGATCACAGCTTCCTTCCTGGAGCTCCTTTTGTTCCGTCAGTACTTATTTTTTTGTGCATAAAATACCTCTTAAAATCCAGTATACCATAGAAAATCTTATTTTAGAACTTCTGAGACTTCTGTCCAGAGGATATTTCCTGAAGGAAAGCCTTTCTTTGGTCAGATGGTCTAAGCAGGAATAGCAGTACTTTTGCTTTGAGGCTTATGCTTTTCCCATGGAGCTTCACTGAGCTTCAATGTGCATGGTCATGCAGCTCTCCCTTATAACCACTCAAAGAAAGAACATCCTATTCTTCATTCCTTTCTGAAGGGCCACCGTTGGATTGTGCTACATTCAATTAAAAAATGCAGCTGTGCCACACATTGCGGTACATTCCAGGAGCGTTGACTGTGAATTGAAGGCTGACTTACAAACTTTTTATGCACTTTGCAAAAACTCAAACCAAACTCGGCATCTGAGTTCTTGGGTTAATTTTTCACACTTTGATTTAAATAGCTTCATTTGAACAGGTAATTGCTCTGGTCTCATGCTTACTTCTCCCTCACCCCCACTGCTCCATCAAACATCCTTTCCCTCAACCTCTCCACCATCCCATTCTTTCTACTCTGCTTCCACACTGTCTGTAGACCCCAAATGCCCCTGTCCTCAAGTAGCTCTCAAATGACAGTCCCCATGACAGGACTGCAGAACAGAGCTATCTTCATCTTCCTTCTTGAGGAGAAGTGGAGCCAAGTAAATATCAAACAGCTAATTCCAGGGCAAACCCTCAGTGTTCACAAAATCCAGCATATATTGGTCGGAGTTTTTTCTGTCATCAATTTTCTCACAAAATCCAAGAGCTTCTGTACAAACCTTTCAAATCCTCAGGTGACTTCTGGAAATAAAATGACCCACAGACAATGAAAAATGTCATTTCATGACCATGTGCCATCACCAAAAGAGCACCTTGCCCTGTGTTGTTCAGCCATTTGGCTGAAATCTGCAGAATTCCAGTTTGGCTCATGACAGTTGTTGATTGTCTTTGTGTCATCCTCATTATTTGAAGAGCTTGTTGTTTTCAGTGTCATCTAAACATAACTGGCCTATGTTGTAATTAAACTTTGATCAAGTTTTTAATGGGATCTCAGAGGAAACCAGTATTTGACTAACATGTATTATTCTACATGTATTAATCAAGTGAATTCTTGTTTAACTGGTGGATTTTCACATAATAACTATTCTTCTCCATTGTTAATTAGCAGAGAAGAAAAATAATAGACTCTGTTTTCACTGAAATAATACTTTCATATCCAGAATATTCTGAAAATTTTATTTTAATGTCTAACTTTGATTCATTTTGTTTCAAAATACCATTTTTAGTCTTTCCTGAGGCATTTCAATTAAAAATACAATATCCCTATATTCAAAAGTGGTCCCAAACAATAACAAAACTTAAATTCATGGCATTAGGCCCTTGAATCCTTTAGGCCAGCTGTCCCTTATAAATCATCACTAAATAGCAATTTCATGACTACTGTCATGAAATGTTAGTCAGGATTTTCATCAGAAATCTGGAAGATGTGAAATCACCAAGTGTGACACTTAATGATATAAACATTGGCCAGGTGGGCAAAAATTGTGGATCAGGTTAGGCACATGGAACACGGTAAACAGATTATTTGGTAAACTGAGCCAAGTTTAAAAACAGCAAAACAATCTCCCATCCACCTCCTTCCCCCAGTCCTGTAGGAACAAGGAAACTTGCAAGAGCAAGGAGGAAGAGACTTCACCTAAGGCCTGATGTGCCCATGCAGAACAACCTCCCTGCCCTGCAGTACTGAAGAGGAAAGATCCATCACATCAGGACCGATGCTGGAACTGAGCAAGGCAGCTCCATCTGCTCCCTGTGCAGCAACCAGAGCCAGTAAGAAAAGGTGGCAGGTGACACCAGCAGGCAACTCTGTTCTGAGAGACAGAGGCACCCTGTGCCAGCCTGACACACTCTGTCCCTCTGGTGAATCAAGAGATGATTACAGGACTGCTGCCGCAGCCTTGGTCTTCACCAGCAAGTGCTCCAGCCACACAACCCAAGTGGCAGAAGGCAAAGGCAGGAATCGGCAGAACAAAGATCCACCTGATGCAGGAGAAAGTCAGGTTAGAAACCCTCTAGGGAACCTGAAAGTGCACAGTCTATGGGACCTGATAAAATGCATTCAGGGGTCCTAAGGAAACTGGAGGATGCAGTTGCTCGTGAAGTTCAACAAGATCCAGTGCAAGGTCCTGCCCCTGGATTGGAAAAATTCCAAGCACAAATACAGGCTGGACAGAGAGTGGATTGGAAGCAGCCCTGAGGAGAAGACTTGGGGGTGCTGCTGGATGAGAGGCTGAACATGCCCCAGCAATGTGCACTGGCAGCCCAGAAAGCCAAATGTATCCTGGGCTGCACCAACAGGAATGTGGGCAGCAGGGCAAGGGAGGGGATTCTGCCCCTCTGCTCCACTCTGGTGAGACCCCACCTGCAGTGCTGCATCCACATCCGGGGCTCACAACAAAAGGAGAACATGGACTTGCTGGAGTGAGTCCAGAGGAGTGCCACAAAAATGATTAATTAGAGGCATGAAACACAATTAGGATTGTTCAGCCTTTATAGTGGCCCTCCAAAACCTCACAGGGGCCTAGAGAGAGATGGAGAGGAATTTTTTCACAAGGGCACGTAGTGGTGGGACAAGGGGGAATGGCATTAAACAGAAAGAGAGTAGGTTTTGATTAGATATAAGCAAGAAGTTCTTTGCTGTGAGGTGATGAGGCACTAAACCAGCTTGTCCAGAGAAGCTGTGGCTGCCCCATCCCTCAAAGAGTTCAAGGCCATGGATGCACTTTGAACAACGGGGTCTAGTGGAAGGTCTCCCTGCCCAAGGCAGGGGTTTGTAACCAGCTAATCTTTAAGGTTCCTTCCAATCCAAACATTCTATGATTCTATGAACTCAGGCTACAAGAACACAAATTGCTGGGGTTCCCAGTTTTAGAAGGAAGCTGAAGATTGCCAAAGTCTGGGAAAAAAAGCTAATCTGTGTTATACCTTTTGCTTAGATATAAAAATTATTCCTTACACCAAAAACTCAGTGTTCAATATCTATAGGTTATAAATTATTTATCAAATTTTTAAAGTGATTTGATTTCAGTGGATAAGTTACCTAATGTAAAGAAAATACCCCCTAATAAAGGACTTATAGATACACTGCTAAAGACACAGCAAGAAACAGCTCCTGGAAGTTCAAAGGAGAAAGATTAAAATTAGAAATTAGGCACATTTTTAAACAGAGTATGATTAATGACTGGGAAAAGAAGTACACAAAGTGGATTCTTTACTTCTTGTAGAACATGTAAGGTCATGCACTTTAGATAATAACAAGAATACTTTCAGCTATAAGCTAGAAATTACTGAGGAGGAGAAAGCTCTGTTCACATTAGTCAACCACTGTTTGAAAATAAGCTACCAGTGTGAAAAAAGAAAAACACTGCCCTAGAATTCATCAGCTCAATTATTTCTAGTAACGATGGGGGAAGTATTAGTACGGTGCTGGTAAAGTACTGCTAAGACATCGCTTCAATTATTGTGTGCAATTATGAATGCTTGTGTTCAAAAAAGATTAACTTAGGCTGGAGCAGCTGCAGAGAAGGACTGCTAGGATGATGAGAAGAATGTAAAATATGTCACAAAAGGAGGCAGAAAGAGCTTGTTCAGAGAGAGGATGACTGCTATCACTAAATATCACAGGGTTGCAAAGGAGCTGTTTAAGCCAAAAGACAACGATGGTATAAGAACAAAGGGTTGAAACTGGACTTGAATAAATTTACGCTAATTTAGATCCTTTTTAATTACTAGGCAAATGAAGCATTGAAACAATTTTGCAATAGGAATTTAGGAGATAAATTACTATAACCAGCTTTAAGATGGAGCTTAAATCCACACATGTTAAAGCTACAGCATCATTGTCACAGCTCCTGCAGCACCAGGGACCAGAGCCAAAGTCAAAGGTTCCCTCCTAGGGATGGCTCCCTTGCACCAGAAGGATTCATGTGCCAAAATGGCCAAACCACCCCAAACTGCAGGGCCTGCTGAAACCAACATGCTTAAATTGCGACCAAGCCCTGAGCTTATCTTAATAACTTGCCTTCTCTTAAAAACCAGAAAATTATATCTACCTACAAGCACCCCTGTTTCCAAGTTTTCTGTTAATGTCAGAAATCTCCTTTTAAAGACTAATCACTCATTTATTTTTTCCAAAGCAAAGCTCAAATTGCACTGAAAGTGCCATAGTTTAGCAGACATGTACCAAGGTTCATATACAAAAGGGCAGTATTTAGATCATGCTGCCAAAAAAAAAAGAATTACCTGGATATAAAAAGAATATTCACTGTTTCTCTTGTACTTTATGTGTGTAGGAAGCATTGCTTCAGCCATAAGGTCAGGTTAGCATTGACTAACAGTGGTTCAGCTTAATGTAGTCTGTCTTGTTTAAATGACTCCTGCTGCAAGTACCTTTCTTGTTGCATGTGGAGTGATGAAACAGTGCTTTAATAGCAATCTAGCTGTGCTATGGTCATACATTGTTTTCCAAACTCCTTCTGTTTATAATAAAAGGTCATTTCATTACACTGGTTTCCTGAAACCCTTCAGATTTATTATTTGTCTTCAGGGCACAAAAATAGAAAATCTTATGAAGACTCTAAGCTATTTCCCTTTCTATTAGAATAATTTTTAAAGTACTTATATCTTCCTACTACTTCTTGAATGCCTACTCTAATTAGATTGACAGCTTTTTTATTATTCTGAAAGCTGTAGGACTGCATTAAAAAAAAAAAACCAACCAAACACTTCAAGAAACAAACTGCAAATAAGATGGATAGGGATTTAAAGTGCAAGCTATTCCCTCATGTTTAGAATTATTAGTAAGTTTCATGAATTCAGTTTTAATTTAATAACAATAACACAATTCAATATATTAATAATAATTATTATTATTATTTACATGAGCAAAGTTTCTTGTTCATGTGGTTTATGTAACCTAGAAAAGCATGCCTGCAATTATTTCCACTGAAAATATCCACTTAACTATATCTCATTTTTTACTGGTCCAGAGTTCATGTTTTTTCCCTCTGGTGCAAGTACTTGCCTTCAAGATGTTTTTGGGGAGGGGGCATTTGAGACAAATAAAGTAGTAGGAGTATGATATATTTTCCTTTACTAGTAAAACAAGGAGGAATGTTTTTTCAATTAAAAAAGGCAATGAAAATAAACACAAAACAGGACCTTTACGGAGTTTTATTAGACTATGATTCAAGAAAGTGAGCACTACTTGAGTGAGTTGTAAACACCTTTTCATATTTGGGTGGGATCTTGAAAATTATTGGCGTTGCTTCTGAAGATATTTATATTTCATTTATAATAAAAGACCTAGTATAAGCCCAGGAGACTCAAAATAAAGCATGCCACAAGATTACAATTGGTAGTGCTGAAGAACCAAGACCCTCTCATAAATGGTCAGCAGATGCCTCTGTTGGAAGTTGCAAATGAATTCAGTTCAAAATTAAATGCTTTCTGAGTCATTCCCTAGAGACTGGAATTCAGCCTTTAAATACACACGAGAACCCATCAAATGTGAGTCAATAAAACAATGCATGAAAAGCCACTTGTCCTGGCGAGACGCTTCTACACCAGCTTTTTAGAAAGTACTTCACAGGGTGTGCAACAGCACAAATTCCACAGCCAGCATAAAACCAGATTGTGTTAACAGTAACCTTTCCTCCTTTTTCTCACCCTGTGCCAATCGGGTGACATTAAATACAATTTCACTTAAATAAACTCACTTTATGTTAAAAAAGAAGTTGCTCCATGTAATTTCAAAGCTGTGTTTAAGGATACTGTAGCTGCACTGCACTTTAGCTATTCCCAAAGCTGAACTGAAGCTGTTTGTTACCAAAACCAGACAATGCCCTGAGTCTCAGAAGGAGAAAGGCCAGGGTGGGACTCGGCCCCAGGCAGACAATGCGGACGTGCCTGCGCATGAGTGACGAGTCTTGGCTCCTCTCACACCATGGCATGGGACATGTGTCCACCCTAAATCTCCGTGTGCCACCAGCCAAAGAAAATTAACCAGTTGCAGGCTGACCTTACCCATCTGTGGGGAAGGGGCAGGAAGGGCTCTTATCCAGAGTTTTATTAGCATTTCACTTAAAGGGCAAGCACCGCAGTCCGTTCCTTCTGAGCGATTTGTGAGTTTATGCTGTGGATATTAACTAAAGTAATTAATCAGCCTCTTGTGTCAGTACAGGCTGGGGGATGAACAGATGGAGAGCAGCCCTGCCAAGAAGCATTTGTGGGGGCTGAAGGGAGAAAAGCTGGACATGACAGCAATGTGCACTTGCAGCCCAGAAAGGCAAACACGTCCTGGGCTGCCACCCCAGCAGTGTGGGCAGCAGGGCAGGGGAGGGCATTCTGTCCCTCTGCTCTGCTCTGCTGAGACCCCACCTGCAGTGCTGCAGCCAGCCTGGGGGCTTTCAGCACAGGAAAAGCATCAACCTGTTGGACCAAGGGACCAAGTCCCAAGGAGGCACATAAATAATGGTCAGAGGGTTGGAGCACTGGCTGAGAGAATTGGTGCTGTTCAGCCTGGAGAAGAGAAGGCTCCAGGGAGTTCTTATGGAGGCCTTCCAATACCTGAAGGGAGCCTACAGAAAGATGGAGAGAAAATATTTACAAGAGCATGTGAATGACAAGACAAAGGTGAATGGCTTCAAACTTAGAGTTGGTTTAGTTTAGGCATTAGGAAGAAATTCTTTACTGCTGAAAGTGGCAAGACACTAGGACAGGATTCCCTACTTCTGGAAATGTCCATGGCCAGGCTGAATGGGGCTTTGAGCAATTAGATCTAGTGGAAGGTGTCCCTGCCCATGGGAAGAGCAGTTGGATCTTTAGGGTTCATTCCAAACCAAGCCATTCTATGATAGATCTACCAGAAGGAAGCCCTCTGCTTTGGGCCAGAGATAACATGCCACCAACTTCTTTGTATTCAACTTTTAATAGTCTCATAAGATACTTGAAGTAGACAGCTTTTTTTTCTCATGGACTATTGCAGACTTCTAACAAACTTTATATATCTCTTATGATGAGAGCTTTGACCTTAAAAGCTAGATTTCTAGGGAACATCCCAATCAATAAAATTTAAAATGCTTCATATGCTATTAAATCAAAATCCCATGCAGTGAAATATTCTAGTTTACAAAGTCCCTCAGTCTCCATGAGCCAGTCTGTCCCATCCCTATGAGTTCCTTGAATCTAGAGGGGTTTTTTTGCGTAAAGTGCTCACCACAACACCCTGTCATAACTGACTATGACAGATGTCTTTCAAAACTCCTCTGGATGAACTGCAGTGAGCATCAGAAAATTGCATCTCCAGAAGTACTTTGCATTTCAATCAGTCCTTGGAAAGCAGGGCACCTGAAGGCAGGGTTGTATGTGAATGCCTGAGCCAGACAGCCAAGGTCCCCAAGCTATACACAGCAAAAATGAAGTCCCTAATGGAAGGATGCTCAGAAACAGGCTGAGGAGATCCAGCTAGGAGTAAAGCCCAGAAAAAAACCCTAAACTTTCCTGGTTTTAAAAACAAAACCAAAAATCAGTAACTAAATTCCTCATAAATGTTTCCAGGATAGAGAATGTTACTGAATTTTACATATCCTGCTCAGCATAATTAAACAAAGAGAACAAATAAACATTTGTTTGTCCCATGCTAAGCAAAAGTCCTTTAGATTATCAGATATATGTGATAAATTCTTCAGGAAAAATCTGAATTCCATACTCATGCTTAATCTTTACCCAAACTTTCATCAGAAGCTAGAATACACCTCTTTGATAGTCTGAGGGAAAATTGTAGCTAAAGCACATTCCAGTTTATTTGGTTGAGCTCTTGGCAGATTATGACTGAAGGTTTTTAAAAGAGTTCATTACATCTTTGCCCTCCTTAAGCAAAGGTTATCACAAAGCTGCCTGTTTGAGTGAGTTATGACTACTGGGTGGTCACTACTGCCTGTGATATTAATTATTACATGTTCAGTGATAAATTTAAATCAGAAGATTACAAGAAGAAATCTCTACCAAGACCTTCATTATGGAATCTAAAAATAGGAAAATTACAGTTACAGGGAGAAAATGATAAGCTTAATGTATACATGTACTGAGCCAACAGATGGTATATTTCAGGAAATTCACTATTCATATAAAATTAAAAATTTAAACTTAATCCTTCTAAAAATTAAAACTTGCAGGATGAAACAGTTCTTAAAGATTTTTTCTTTTTAATCTAGACTTTTTTAATGTTCATATTCTTCATCTTAAGAGCTGATGCTGTCAGCATTTATTGATTCAGCCTTCTAATAGCTACATCATCCTTCCAGCATGTCAGAGACTGTCAAGGTGACTATGATGGCATATGACTGGAGTATGAGTCCAGTGTCACAAAATATTTGTGTCACTAGTCCAGAAACAGACATATAGCAAAAGTCAGAGTGATAGAGAAGAAAAATACTGACTTTATTACTAAACTGCTATGTAAAATGTTTCATCACTTGCTGTAATGCTGCCAAAATAGCCCTGTCAAGCAATTACTTAAATAGTTTTATTTAAATAAACTAGAGCTCGGTGAAAGTGCTTTGAACAATATCACATCTTCCCAAAACACCACAAGATATTCAACATTCAGCTATTTAATTCGATGCTAACTGGAAAAAAAATCCAATCTTCTCATACAGCTGCAAAGTATCTTTACTTTCCTACACTGACTACTTGTGTATATACTGGATTTCTTCTAAAGGTTGTTTTCCTTGAAGCACTCAAACAGCTCAAACTAAACCTTATAAAGGTGCAACTGCTTTGGTTACAAACTGCACCTATTTTAATAATTGCATTATTTTTCCTAAGGGTTGAAATGAGGCAGGAACTACAGTAGGTTGACTCATTTGATACATTTAAATAAATCCTTGCTTAAGGCTTTCAATATCTTGAAGTTATAATTTTGACCTAAAAGGTACATTTTCTTTCTTTTCAGGAGCAAAGGTCAGTGTTCAAATGACACTATGTCTAACACGTCACCAAAAATAATGGAACTCAAGCAGCAGATGAACTAGTAAAGTATTATACACATATTTTGTTAAAGAAACTTATAATAATCTTTTTTGCTCCTTCTCTTTTGAAAACTTTAAGAAGTAAGGTGCAAAGCCACGCCCAGACTGACATGACCACCCTGGAATTATGGACTTCATCCAGTAATAAAATCCATCAGAGTAGGATGGCAGAACAACACTACTGCAAAGAGTAAGGACTTCATGTGAAGATCTGCACTTTTTCTTCTGGGGATTTTATAGCAAGAATGGCTGGACTGACAGGCTCCTGTGAGGTGATGCTCACTTACAAGCAAGTGCCTTTTAGATACTTGACAAATTTCACTTCAGAACAACCCCCAATTTTTTAAGCTCAGTAGTCAGCAAATACCCCTTTTAGCTGTGGCACAAGCTGCAAGAATGACCTTGCCCATGCAAAGGCAGAGTCCCTCCTCTCCACCTGCCAGAAGTGCTGGTGATGGCTGAGCAGGAGCAGCATGGGGGGATTCAGCCCTTTCCTCCTGTGCCCCAATAGGAGCTGGCCCTGCTCCCACTGCCAGCAGGAACCTGGGAACTTCCTTCTCTAGTTTGTGTCTTTTAGCACCTGATAAAGATGCAACCCTACCATTCACTCCCTACAAACAGCAATCACCTTTCAGTGGTATATTCTTGAAAACTGGGATATTCCTTTTAGCAGATTTGAAGCAGATTTTTCTTGTGAACCATCTCTGAAAACACACAAATGATTATCAGTCACAACACTGACAAGAGATAAGCAAACAGTGAATTCAGCTGGTAGGACAGGTGATGATCAGGATTTAACAGAGGGCTCCATTTTCCTCTAAGCCTGATTTTTCACCACATATAATCAACTCTACTTCAAAATGTGGCAAATTGGCAGATAAGGGGGAAGCAGTCTGATGACATTTGTTTGTCATAATATGCCAGAAATTAGTTTACAAACTTGTCTTCAAAATTATGACAAAAACAATTTCCAATACCATTTCACATTTGCAAGAGGCTTCAATGCATCTTAATTGATGAAGTCCAAGAGCTCAGTAAGTTTTGCTTGAATATGCTATCAAATCCTTGCATTTTGTGACAAAAACAAGATGCAAGGAAAAGAATAGGCCTGGCACAGCCAGGAAGTCAGGAGAAGGGGCTCTGACTGACTGTCACACCACACATGACACAACACATGACAATGAGGCATCACAGAGCCAGGCTCTGGACAAGGACTGATGCAGGCAGGCACACTGGCAGTGTGAAGTTCATGCAGCCATAGGAACAATTCCTTGATCTATTCTTGAGGCATACACACACACACAGAATGCAATTTTAAGATGGCCCTAAATTTCTAGATGATGGCTTTCCCCCCTACTTTATTAAAGGTACCCCTCTATTACTACAAGTTACCATGCAACTCCAGCCTGTCAGTCTTGCTGAATGTAGCTCTCAAAGCACAATGACAACATCTTTTGGAGAAAAAAGTATTTTTTTTACTGTTATTGCAGTCAATGAAGGCTTAATTCATTTTTCCTTGACTTTTCTGCACTATTATCTGTATTATAATAACAGTCATGAGCAGTAAAGATTGGGTTGTATTGTGCCAGCATGTCTGTACAGAAAAATAAAGAAGAAAGTCCTTGCTTTTGAGAACACAGTCTAGCTGGGGAACAATAGGACAAATGTTATTGCTAAGAAAATAAAACAGTAACAAAAGAGATTTTTTGTCATATATTGACATTTCTCTAATCAATGGCAAACAAGAGTGATTTACTCATTAAAAAAGCAGAGAAGATGGATTTTAAGGCAAGATTTAGATTAATAAAATCATTAAGGTTAGACAACATCTCCAAAATCAAGTCCAACTTTTAACCAAATACTAACATGCCCACTAAACAAACATGCCCACAAAGTGACACATCTAATAATTTTTTGAGCGCCTCCAGAGATAGTAACTCCACCACTTCCCTGGGGAGACTTTTTCAATGCTTAACCACCCATTAAGTGAAGAAATTTTTCTTAATACCCAATCTAAACATCTCCTGGTGCAACCTGAAGCCATTTCTCCTTTGTCTGTCAGTTGTTGCCTGACCACAGCCTCCTGTCAGGCAGCTGTAGGGAGTGATAAGGTCACTGAGCCCCCTTTGCTCCAGGCTGGGCACCCTCAGCTGCTCCTCATCAGACTTGTGCTCCAGACCCTTCCCCAGCTCTCTTCCCTTCTCTGGACTCTCTCCAGCCCCTCAATGTCCTTCTTGTACTGAGGGCCCCAAAACTGAGCACAGGATTGAGGTGTGGCCTCGCCAGTGCTAAGTACAGGGGGACAATCCTTGCCCTGGTGCTGTGGCCACACTGCTGTTTGTACAAGCCAGGGTGCCTTTGGCTTTCTTGGCCACCTGGGCACACACTGACCATGGTCAGCTGACTGTGGACCAGCATCCCCAGAACCTTTTTCAATGGGCATCAGCTTTTTTACAAAAAATGAAAATTTGGAATATGTTTCTCAACAGAACTGTTACAAAGTCAAAAGAACTGTTACTGTTTGTGATAGTAAAGAGCACTGGTTGAACATGGTACTTGAAATTAGGATGAAAAAAGGAGAGTGTAGAATAAATGCATATGTCTTCATAGATGGGGGGGGGGGTGTACCTATTTACATATTATTTTCCATTATTAAAAGAACCCAAAATTTGCACAGTACAAAAAGTGTTTCAAATTACTTTCAATAAATATTAGTATAAATAAAAATCACCAACCTGTCACAATGAATATTTAATGTCTTAATATATTTTGAATTAAATCCTTACCTTATTGGAATCAGGAATATTCTCAGAAGTATGAGGTATAGAAAAACTACTGATCAGATCAAAAACTTTTACATCACTTTTTTTACTACATGCATTTTATTAAAAATTAGGATGCAATTGAAATATTCACATTAAAATTCAATTATTCTCTAGCTTTTCCCCATACCATTTTTTGGTCACTCAGGGAAAAAAAATGGATTTATATAAGACTTGAAAAAAACATCACTACTGAATAAATGTACTTGCTAAATTGGACCAAAATTGGCCCCAACACTTCAATTAGCATTCTGGTTTTGGCTGTGTAAAAGTATTTCTAAAGGCATTTTCTAGTTTAAAAACCCCAGGGGCCCCTTTGTAAGCACTGGCACATGGAAAAAGCTCCTCAGTGTCTCCAGTGCAGTCATCACCCCAATCTCATCTGCAAAGCCTTAAGTGTTGCCTGTAGAATTAAACACTCACCTGCACCCAGTATTCAGAGCTCACAAATACAAGCAATGTTGCACGTGCCAGCCTCTAAGAAGGATCATTTTCCTTTTCAGCCTTCACCACACAAATGCTAGCAGGAGCTACAGGTATATTTAAAAGGTTAAAAGCTTTAAGTGTTTTAATGTCATCTTCATAATACTACAAAGATATTTTTTAAAAATTGTGGACTAACTCAGAACTTCTCAACAGAGTAGGCAAAATTGGATTTTGATGTCCCAGAGCTTCTGCTGCTGCTGCCATGGCTAGAGTTAGACAAACCTGAAAAGCTCAAGAGTAGCTGCACAAAAAGGATGAAGGTGTTCAGAGTGACTGGACTGCCTGAAACTAGCCTAAAGTTAGGCCACTTTAAGTATTTTCTGTGTAGGCTCCCTCTCCAGTTAGCTTTTTCCTCCAACCTCGGGGCATTGGTGTCTGGCTTATCCAGCTATGTGAGGGGAATTTTCTTCCTCAGCAGTTAAAACACTTCAGCAGTTTCTTGCCAGGAAAGCATGGGTAATTACTGCCTATGCCATGATAATGAATATGTGTTGTATTAATAAAGCTAAAACCCTTTCCACAAGGCACATATGACAGTCAATCACTTGCAGAAATGGTCAACTTTTGGCCATGAAGACAATTAAGTGGTAATTAAACATCATGACACAGAGACTTTCAAAATTTTATCATCATTATAGTTTTCTTACATACCGTTTGTAGGTGGAAGTATCTTAAAGCTCAAATGTAAACTTTCTTGACCAATGTCAGTTTGGCATCAACTGACTACTTAATTGACTGTTAACAAATTCTTCAAGATATGACTGCTATACAGATACTTTATCTTCCTGTTAATTGGTAATTATACATTGGCAGAAAAATCACTGTTTCTTTCCAATTATCCCAGAACTCAGTGACTATTTAAACTTTGCTAATTAGCAGTGGAGGGCTGTTACATCTTCTGGGCAAATTGTATTTGATAATCCCTATTAAAATATACATGGCAGTAGTTGACTTGTAACAAAGAAAAAAAAAAAGGAAAAAAAAAGGAAAAAAAGTGGCAGTTCAAAGGGTATTAGATACAGCACAAGGCAAATGGGGGCCTATTAAAATTTCCCCAACTGTTCTAATGAGAATGCCGAGGGTCATTTCTTCCTAGTTTACCATCTGTTTGGTTTCTGGCAAATATCTCTGGTGTGAAGGGAGGGTCCTGGAGCCCATTTGGCTTGTCACAAAATAAACCAGGGATCCGCAGCAATTTCAGTTAAAAACTGCACTTCAAGATCAGTAGCATGTACATAGCAGAAAACTTTTTTTAAGAGCTGTCATTTACCGACTATTCCTTACTTTTTAGAGTGGTGAGCAAGCACAGAGAGACAGACTGAGCAGGGGGGATTGATTTTATAGGCTCACCTAACAAGAAAATGCAACAGTTGGCCTTTTTCCATCTCACAATGTTAGTGGGGGATATTTTCCTTTATATGTCAAAATCTGAAAGCAAAACATTGTCCCAGAAGCATCAGTGTTTAAACTGATGCCAAATCCAAGCCTCTGACAGCTCAAAACCACAAATCCCATCAGGAGGAGCCTTGGATGCCTCCAGTGCATGGTCCAGACCCATGTGCTGACAGAGTTGGGTGCACTGTCTGTGGTACTCCCTGGGACATCACACTGGGGCTGTCCCTCAGCCACCCAGGCACCCTCTTTGCTTCTTCCTCTGGAGGTGAAACCTGCACCAGGTGGCATTGCCCACAGCAACTCTGTCCTATGGCTGCTCAGAGCCAAAACAGATAGGGTGTCACTGTCATATTTCCTGAAAAATCTCTTTGCCTAGGATTTTTCTCCTGGGAAGCTGAGAAGCCTCAGAGAAAAATGAAAACAATAATTATCTGATTTTCTTCTCCTGTGTTTTGCTGCTTTGGAATGTGTTTGGACATTGTTTACCAACATGTGATTGTTTCATTGGTTTCTGCTGTGAATTGTTTTGAGTTAATGGCCAGTCATGGCCAAGCTGTGTTGGACTCTGAAGAGGGAGTCACGAGTTTTCATTAGTATCTTTCTAGCCTTCTGTCTTTATCTATTCTCTATCCCTTAGTATAGTTTAGTATACCATTCTTTAATATAATATAGATCATAAAATAATAAATTAGCCTTCTAAAAACATGGAGTCAGATTCGTCATTTCCTCCCTTCATTGGGGGTCCCAGAAAATACAACAAGACAGGATCTGGAAACCACTCTTTTCCTTTTCCCCATACAGAACCAGATCAAAATGATCCTTCCTCTATAAACTGAGAGGGGCTTTTTGTTTGCAGTCACATATGTAACCAAAATACTCTGTGAAGGATTATGTGAGGGCTGCTTTAATCCTGTTGAAAGGCAATAGAATAGTAAAAAGCAAAGAGTATAAGATAATTTAAATGTCATTACATTATATCTGGCAATTGCTCTTTCCAGGATTTCCTCTAGGAAATGTATTATTCACCAAATTTCAAAGATTATTTGTAACTATTCATTCTTTTGAATCCCAGAGAGTCAATGTGTTACCTAAAATACGTATGATCACCTTCATGGTATAGAAACAAAAAATTGCAAAAGAGAAAAGACTGCAACATCATCTTTTATCTTCTATTTTTTGTTCTCTAGAAGATGTAATTTCAGGCATAAAAAGGTTTCCAGGTAACATCACCCTCCTAGTTTCTTATGAAGTAGCCCATACAGTTAAACAAAACCGAAATTTCATGAGGAGTTTATGACCTCAGAGTAGGAGGAGTTATCTGTTTTAAAAGACTGCAAATTACAAGTTGTTTAAACCTACACAGAATATAAACAAAAAATTTCTGTTATCCAATTAGGCCTATGGCAACACTTCCCAGCATAATCAGAGCTTGGAGTCCACTATCTCTACCACAACAGAACCTATAAACTTCCAAGAGGACCTTTGCAATTTAGATTGGAAGGTTAATATATATATATAAATGTTATCATTAAATTACTTGTCAATTCCACATTTACTAAAAGGTAAACATCAGTGTAGTCATTATGATTTTGCATAAAATTAGGGGTTTGGGTGGCTTAACTAGAAAGGCTCATGTTTCCCACTGCAGTTTGTAAGAAACTAATTACACCAAACTTAAATGTAATTTGTCATGCATTCATCAAGTGAAAAGCTACCAGGGAGCCAGAAAGCCTTGGGAAGAGCAGGAATGGATGAAGATGCAGTGTGAGTGGCAGGTCAAAGGCATGCTTTGATGTGCACAGCCCAGCACATCTGGCTGCTCAGCCAGGCTGTCACCAGGATCATCCGGTGTAATGAGACAGATTCGGGTCCTCAGCTCTCGGCGCTCCTTATCGCTGCTGAGGGATTAGGCTGTAATCTGCTCCTGTAATTGTAGCAATGATACCCTGCTCCCTGCTTTCCAGAGCACACGGCTTTGGAGGAGCCACGGGGCGTTTTGGCGCTTCTGCTAAGCTGCAGAGGGCCTCCCCTATCACACAGTGTCATGGTTTGACACTGGTGCAATGCCATGAAAATATATTCTCCTTAGTGTCTGCTGTGAGATGTGACCCGAAATAGAGCAAAACAGGCTCCAACTTAGGAATAAACTAAAAAAACTTGATTAACTTACAATATGTAAAAGAAAGACACAGAATGAAAACCTTCCAAAAACATTCCTCCTTCCCCCACCAAATTTCCAACACAGCACGGTGAGACAAAACCTTGGATTCTCAATACAATCTCCACCCCTCAGATAATCAACTCTCATTCCATCAACACCCTTTAGATAATCAATTCTCAGTTCATCAGGAAGAGAGGAGTCCCTCTTGTGCCACAGGGTTCCCCTGGAAGCACAGTTGAGACCTCTTGTGTTTCCATGTCACACGTGGCATTGCCCAGAGAACATTTTGCCATCGTGACCTCTTCCTTCCATGCCCAGTGCTCTCACCATTGCACATGGACCAGAGCTGCTTCTAGGGTTCCCCTTTTAAGGATTCTTTGCCCAGTTCCAAACCATTTATCCTCACTCTCATTTACAAGCAATCATTCCCACCAGACCCACAACCACATTTGTAGCTTTCTAATATTTTTTTAGCAATCCTGCCTCCCACTTTCTTCTTTTATATTTGGACTAATCCAAGTAGTAAGAGCCCCTAAATGATGCCATGGGAGATTAGTCTTGGTGGGCTGATAAACCCCAGAGCACAGCCAGATGTGCTCAAGCAGTCAAAAAAAGGCCAAAAACCAACAAGAAGCCTCAGGGATAAAAGCAGAAGAAAGAAAAAGCACTGATGGATAAAGAAATCCCACAGAAGTCCAAAATGTGTCTCCAGAGACAGACAGGGTGTGAACAAACTGAGGGCTACCAGTGTGGCATGTGAAAGGAGGAGACAAAGAGTGGGATTGTCCATCAGCCCCTCAATGCTGAAAGATGTGGGAACATTTCCATGTACACACCACACTGATCAGGAAAGGAGAGTGGAAATAAGACTGCAGAGATGCAGCTGAGAGTATCTGCTGTATCAGGTGGTCTATTGAAGAAAGAAACACCCTTCTTAAAAGCTACTTTTAAAGATAATTTCTTTTTGCTAAAGGATCTCCCCAGCTTGGTTTAGTGAAGTTTCAACACATTTGATCCCAGTTCTAATTCTAGCTTTACAATTTTAGTTTTACCTTAATCTGAATGCAGAAAATGGTTCACCATGGGAGAAAACTACTATTAATTGTTATACCCAAAAACTCCCACATTTCTCCCCAAGAAATCATTAGAAGGTTTCCTAAATAAAAATTTCAACGAGCTTCATGTCCGTGGAAATCAGAAACTACATATTTTCCTATACAATACGTACTGAAGAAGGAAAAAACCATAACCTTAAGAATTAAAATATTTTATCTTTTTTTTTTCAAAGCTTCTTGACATGGTTAACTGTTATAACTGACATATAGCAATCACCAGATATAATGTAATGACACTTAAATTGTCTTAATGATTGTGTCTCCATCAAGCAACTTCCTAAACTGGTAAAAGATAATTGTAGTCACAACACAGTGGCTCATAGCACAGAAGAGACAGTATATGTATGTTAAGGAGACTTCAAATTGTTGGGCAGTCTGGAAGATTATGATAATCTAGTGTGACCTCCTGTGAGAGACAGACAAGACCATTTCAATGGTAATATTGCAAAGAAGAAAAAAATATTCGTCCCTGCACCATAAGCAACCACTATCAACCAAATTTCAGAATATTACTATCTTCAGGTTTTAAAGGCCCAGCTTTGCCCCTCCTCCCCCCATCTAATCTGTGATAAACCACATGAATCTTTGAATTGAGGTCTCTGAACCTGACTAGTCCTCAACATTAAAAAATAATAATTTCCAGCAAGCTAAACCTGAATATCACAATCGCTTGCCTCAAAGGAGAAACTGCTTCTTTGCTGATTGAAAATGATGACACAACAGATGGATCTGGGGTTTCTAGAGAAACTGCTTTGTGTTTTCTTCAGAAAGCCAAACAATGTCACTCCCACCTACTATTTTACTAAACAACATATTAAATACTGTGGAGACCGCTCTATTTTTCTACTGAAAATGGTAGATTTTAAAATATTGTTACTTTTTAAAACTACCAAATAATTTTTTAAAGCATATCATTTACATGCCAAACACCTTTTGGAAGAGTCCAGCTTTCTCATCTCTCACTGCAAAGTAGAGATAGGAAAAGTTGATGTAGCTCTTAGTCATGGGAGCCATCAGTACATCATAGATTAGGGATTCATATAAAATTGCATTTGAAAGCCATTGCCATTTTCCTTCATTGTTGATTTTTTACTGTGACTTCAAAGACATTGCACAAGATTATCATCTGTTATAAAACATTCAGATTGGTTTTTTTTTCTTTTTCCAATATATATACAAGTTTAGGAAATAGCAAAGAAAAACAGCAAATTAAGACCTTTATTTAAAATATTTTTAACTAACACTATAACACAACTGACCCTGCAGTTTACCCACAGAAAACTAAATTTAAAAAAATAAATTCAGAGATGGCAGCAATTTTTCTCTAACATAGATGGAGGCATGCTCAAGACAGAGCATCAGATCTCCCCAGGCATGATATTTGAGAATTTGTATTGATGAGCAGAATTAAGAAGCTCCAACTCTGCATGACTGTTTTTGCATCACCTTGGCTTTCATATTCTTCCAGCTTGTAGGCTTGGAGTTTCTTTTGCATACAGAACACACGTGTCACCAGATTAATTGTTGGTTATCTTACAGTGACAGAATGGTTAAAGTAACACATCAAGAGCTAGAGAATGACCTTTGGCAAGTTAAAGAAGGCCACGTTGTTTTTTCTGTCAATACATCACATGTTACTTTAACATCTGTTTCAATGAAACTGCAATACCTTATTCTACAAATGAAGATACACATTTAGGAAAAAAATACAGACATTCTTTGAAAATGCACAGCGGTATTTAGAGTCTTAAAATTTTGCTTAATTGTTATTCTTAAATACTTAGTTGTAATTAAACATGACCTGTATACTTTGCCCAGTGAGTTTGCCATGATCTCCCAATGACACAAACACTTAAGTCATAGCAAGGTAACATCTTGCCATCCCAGAAATTTCACATTGGTAAGTTCTTTCTGTCTTGCTTACTCCATCAGATTCTATTCATCCTGTAAACAGTACAGTGGGAAAGGAGAAAGAGCAGTACAAATTCTTCCAGAAAAGAGAATCTTTCAGTGCCTTTTGAACAAGGCATGAAAAACTTGTGCCAGCCATGCTCTTCCCTTTGAAAGGCTGAGCAGAATGTCTGAGGTTGAACTGTGGTGTTATCCACAGAACAAAGCCCTTCTCAAATTACCCCTCAGTGCAGTTTTAAATAATGTGCTACTTACATTACATTCTTTCATTCACAAGCAAATGTATGCCTGCTGGGTGACACTCAAATGCCCAGACCATTCATGCTCTACTCGCTTTATAACAAAAGTAAGTACCATGAGAGGTTATTATGAAGAAAGTACTGAATTCTGGCCCAAGCAGACAAATTAACATTAAAATTAAAACATTTAAACCTGCTACTGCAACTGCAGTGCAGTTGTGTCCCATATGACTGGTACCTGTTTTTGTACCTTCACCACAGATTGCTTGTTAGGGTCACTGAGCCTCCAATTTGAAGAACACAATTCTTACTATTATTTGTAAGTCTATAAAAAATGCTACCAAATAACAAACTGCAGAAGATATAGCTGTCAATTACTTGCACAAATTTAGAAAGGATTATTTAAAAAATATTAGTCTTTAGCACAGTTACTACTGCTGAGGGCTACAGCATAACCTGAAATACATGATAATTTTGCAAAGCCTATCATATCCCTTTTACTACAATTCTGCTTTTTGGACATGTTAAATAATTGGTTGTGTGAAATATCTTGACCAGCATTCTGGTTTTAAGGAAGATGCTATTAACTGAATGGAAAGTAGGTTGACATAAGCTTAAAGGAAACAGGTTTTCAGCCCAAGAAATACTTAGAGGCTTTGGGCTAAATGCTTTAGTTTATACAAAATGTCACACAATTTAGAAATGGCTGCTTAAAACAATTTATCTGCTGAGGCTTTTCTTTCTTAAAATTCATATTATTCAGCATTGAGCAAAGGTGAAGATGGTACAAGAAGCAATAAAAGCTGCCTAAAAGCTGCCACTGCTTTATCTCATTGACTCCCACTGACTTCCATGTATTATTGATTACTCAGTCTAAATTAACCTGTTCCAGTAATTGTCTTGCTATTGATATCCTCTGTACAACCCAGTACTCACTGCCCTGGGTTGCAGAAGGTAAATTGCACTGGACTTACCAAATCCAAAAGCACTGGAACCACCAACACTCTGGGAAGCCTGAACACTGGTAGATGTGTAGAGCCCAGTTACCAGTAAGCCATCAAAGAAGGTACTTGTCGAAATAGTCACTGAAATGAGAGAAATAAAATATGTGTAAATATTCTGGTTAAGATCCCACACACTTTCTGTGAGCAGACTCTTGCTCTTGAATGAGATCCCACCATGCAGTCCAGTGAATCCATCTGAATTTCCCCAATATTTATGCGACTTTACTTTCAGTTGGTGCTTGAGAAGTTGCCTTTGCCAGGAGGATAAACCATGGTATTCAAGAAATGCACAATGAGTTAGAAAATAACACACTGGAATATATGGCTTGTAAGCAATTGTCCAGACATTAAACTGTAGTAAAAACAATGAAATAACCAGGATTATGGTATTGTTCTTTCTGGATCTAAATAGACTGCCAAGTTACAGTTATCATGCTTATTATAGTGTTATACATTTAAGTTGTATGGGCATCTGAAACATTACAGATTGTGTGTATTTAAATAGCTCAGGAATGCATTTTTAAGAGATTCTTAAGTAATAGCAGAAAACATCCAAATGGAAACTACAAGTAACATTGGAATCTATACATTCTTTATTAGAATTGAAAATTATTGCAACATTTATTCAATTCTTGTACACACTAATTTTCATATTTTTACTTTGGTGTGTTTGACAAGGTAACCACACAAGGGAAGCCAGTTGATGTACCCTTTTTGGATTTCAGCAAAGCTTTTGATACTGTCTCTCACAGGATCCTTTTGCACAGAATGTCCAGCACATGGCTGGATGAACACATCAGTGGCTCCAGGTTGGGCACAAAGGGTTACAGAGAATGGGTGACATCAGACTGGGGACCTGTCACTGGTGGGGCTCCACAGGGTTCCATCCTGTGCTCTTCCACATCTTCATAAATGGTTTGGGTACAGGACTGAAGGGATACTGAGCAAATCCAGAGACAATAAAAAACCAGGAGGAGCTGTTGACTCCTTCAAAGACAGAGAGGCCCTGCAGAGAAACCCCTAAAAATCAGAGGGCTGGGCAGTCACCAACCATACGAAGATCAATAAAACCACAAAAAGCTCTCTCTACTGAAGAAGAGTCTTATGACTTATAGCCTCTTACACTGAAGATGCATCCAGACCTCGGTTACTACACTCATTCTGCTTCATACCTCAATCCTTTCTATTCCCTTAACTTGGAGACATCAGTGCTTGTCAGGGACTGCTGATAAACTATGATCACTCCTAAATCCCATTCTACCTCCCTGTATTTCTCTCTTTGGCTGGGGACATCATGAGCCAGTGACTGGCCAGGAAAGTGAAGCAAGGTACTCCAAGGTCACTGTTAGGACAGTCATTGGTGATACAGATTCAACAGAGAAACTGATGGGTTCCTTAAGTCCTAAAAGTCAGTGTTTCCTCTGTGGTACACATTTGGCTTAAAATTAGTGTTTAATATTCTAAAAAATATTAAAAATGTTGAAAGTAGCTTAATTTACTTTGAGCAGAAGAGCAGTATTTACCATGTTTAGTTTATTCTTCAACTCTTTGTGTTGATCTTCTTTTCTTTGATTATTCAATACTACACTGAATAAACCCTGAATCAAACTTTTCTGCTCCCATGACTCCAAATTTCAGTGTTTTGCTATAGACACTTCCTTGAATTCAGATGCAGGTTCAGAGCCATATGTTCATTTTTAAAGAACAGGCTACTTCTGATACACGTTAAAAGAACAGCAAAGGACTCTAGATTTTTTAAAAAAATAAAAGATGTATTAAGGAGAGTAAAATAAAATCAAACAAGCAAACAATGAATTTTTTCTGCATTTGATGATGAAGTGGTGAATAAATACATGACCTTTTCTTCCCTTTATGCCTTTAAACCTACAGAGAGGAAAAACATATGTTGAAAAGTATGCCTATGTGTTATTTTTGAAGACTTGGCAAAAGAGTCAGTGAAAAGCACGGATAGAAGGGCACTGGGCCAGTACTTTGCTGCCATTTTGTTTCCCTGTAGGGAAGCATCTTATTCTTTACTGGATAGGATATAATGCAAAAGCCTACTGTGAACAGGTGACCAGTTTCTCTGTGGGAAAGAAGTGATATTTCACAATGCCTGTATTTGACTTTGGACATATTTGTGTGATTGTCAACCCCCATTTTACATAAGCATGTAATAGGTCAATTTTTATTGTTGAAAAATTTCCAACACAGTATGGCTCCCTCATTAAGCCTCTGGGAAACTGCACAAGGCCTCTAGCACATTTTTTAAAAACAGAGCACTAGGCTGTTATTACACACGTGTCACACATTTCAGAATAATTCCATAGTTCTTCAAGAGAAAAAAATTAATCATGACATTCTCAGTGATGATTTTTTTTCTACCCACTGTTGAAATACATTAAATTCCCATAAAATAAAAGAAAACACACAGTATGCCAAGTGATAACGACCAAGAACAGGAAAGCTGTGCTAATGCATAGCCCAGCAATGGGACTGTGATTTTATATAGGGGCTAGGGCTTGTTACTGTGGGGTCCTAAATTCCTCTTCCAAAAGAACAAGAAGGTTCCCTCCACCAGGCTTTGTTTGTGCCTGTACACTGGCTCATGCCATATGTAGTTGATGTCACATATCTGCCACTAGAGAAGCAAGGACCAATGCCATGACCCACTGGGACTTTGGGAAACATCTGGAAGGACACAGAGCAGCCACGGCTGGGCAGGCAAGGGGGGCTCTGGCACTGCCCCAGTGCTGCCCCATGGCACCCAAGGGACAACACAGCAGCAGGTGCCATCGACAAGCTCCAGCAGGCACTGCTCCATCCTCCACAAGACCCTTCTTTGGGAGGAGAATTTGGTGGGTGAAGCAGTGAGGAGGGATGGGTGGCTGGGCAGGCGTGTGCTGGACCCTGCACCCCTCAGAGAGAAGGTAGGAAGCCCTCAACTGCTTTGAAATAGTCCAGCAGGAGGGACTGAGAACATCTCCCCAAAAAATTCATTTTGGAACAACATACTGATCACACAGCAAATGTTAGACGCAAAGGTGGTAACTACTTGAAGAGTTGCTCAACACTTCCTTCTATTTTCACTTCCTGAGATATTTACCCCCTTGGACTACTTGGGTTGGTTTATTTTTCATGGTATCTCCCTCAGATGATTTAATTTTTTAAGGAAGAAGGAATTTCAGTCAAAACATTTCATTTCTGAGGTGAAGTTAGAGGAGAATATGTTGCCCCGGATGAAAAATTCCACTGTCTTTTGCTTTCATCAATTCTTCTGCTCTGAAGCATGACAGTGTTTCTCCAAGTTTGGACAAATTATATTTTATATATATATATATATACACACATTTAAAAAAAAGTCAGAGTTCACATATGCTCAACGAAGACATTTTCATTTTTAGTATCTAAATATTTCTTCAAACTCTGTCCTCACTTAGTACTCTTAGCACTCTCTGACTAATAAAAGCTCACTGAAAAAAGTCCCATGAAAATTATTTCAGTCCAGTTATACTGCTTTGTTGGAGCAGAAGGCTTTGTGAAGATATCATTTTTGATGATGTTTTGATCTGGAAAGTTTCTCACTCAGTGTTTTAAAGTAGGAAGTCATATCTGCTGGCTGGAGAGAAAGGGGAAAGAGAGTGATCTTTATCAAAAGTCTAAGCCTTCTATGAGAAGACTCAATTCATCAAAATCCCACTTCTCGAAATGTTGAGAAATGTGCAAAATGTCACAAAGTTGTTCCAAAAGTTTGACCAATACCATCACCAATATCTCAAACTCAGGAGGACAGTAAAGTAGACCTGAGGGCAAAAGTGAACTAGGCTGGAAGAGGTGGTGACTGGAACCAGAACAGGGAATAGGGAAATTTTTGGAGAGAAAATGGGGAGCCATGGGGGTGAGGGGACCGCAGCTGGAGAAAGGAGCCAAGAGAAGGTGATGAAAAGCAGATGGGATCTGCACCTGTAGCCTGGAAATCCTAGAAAGGTTCAATGTGAGGGACTCACATAACAACTGGGAAGAGAGACCAGGTGTAAAACCCAGCAGCAAAGTGTGGGTCAGCCTCACATGCTGGTCAGCAGCCAGGAAAGAAGTCCACTGTCTACTCTTAGTCCACCTCCTAAATCAAGTGAACACTGTTTGCATGATGGCTATGAAACATTTCTGTCCACAAAACACATGAATAGGAATACATGGATTAGTTAATAACTCCAGTTTATTTTGTAAAAGCCTAGGAAATGGCTCCATGAAAAAGAAATCAGACTGGGGCTGGGAAACACCATGGAAGAATCCTCTGGTGCTGTTTTGCCCTACTCTTCTTTCTGTACAAGGACTGTAGTCACAAAATGTCTTTCTGAGAATCATGAGGCCCTCAGCTCAATTTTCCACCAAAAATCACAGGGAGTTGCTGCCTGCAGCTCCTGCACACTCAGCACATCCCAGTTGCTGTGCTCAGTGCGAGCAAGGCTGGCTTGGCAGGCACCCAGGCTGGCCTCACCCTGCCCAGGCCACCATCTCTGGGAAGCTTTGGTGCTGTTTCCTTGGGAAGGGAGGGCATGCAGCAGCCTTTGCTGGAGCAGCCTTTCATTTTGCACAACAAGGTTCTGTGAGAGCCTGGTGCTTCCCGTGGGACAAGGAACAGCAGAGCCCCTGGCAATGCCAGGAGCTGACATGTCTCGAGGAGGAAGTGGGTCAGGAAGGAGGAGGCTGGCAAAGATGCTGCTGAAATTATACCACAGGTGGAGGTAGCAGCATAACAGGAAAGACCAAGTGGAGTTTGAACTGTAAGCATAGTCAAATATTTAACAGAAATGAATGCTGTTCTTATAAACATAATTTTCACTGTTTTCTGGTGCTGTATGCCACACATACTGCATACGATTATAGAAATCTAGTAATCCATGTAAGTAATTGCATAAAATTTGCCCTACATTCTCTCAAGGGACTGATCTACTCTCCAAAAAGGCTGTATTTTGACTGATATTCAAAATACTCAAAATACAGCCAATGCATCTAAACTGTAAAAGTAGAAAAAGTGCCAGGTGGAGGGAGGGGATGATCTCAGGAGCCAGCTGCCACTGACGGGTCTTACCTATTTTGGCTGCTCTTCAGCACCAGCTGAATGCCACTAAGAGGGTTGAAAGATACAGAAATTCCAGAGAATTTGCAGCTGCTGTTGATGATAATCATGGAGTACAAGAAGGAATTTATAAAGGCAAAGATCTTTGATGCCCACACATGTCTTAAGTGAGTCAAGACATAGCCACAGTGTAAAACTGCACTTCTGCATACCATAGACAAAACAGAAAATAATTCTGGTGTGTGAAATCACCACAGAGAATGGACTCCTGAAATGAGGTTTTCTTGCTTCAAAGCAATGACAGGCACTTTTTAAAGCTCTTCTCAAGGTCAAAGCCAGTTCCCTATAACACTGTAATATTGCATCATCACACACCTGAGTCATGGCTGGAAACCATCCTCTTAGGAAATAAAATTATTTATACTGAAGTAATGTTTTTGGGGGTTTTTTAGCTTCACTCCTAAAAAAATACACCAGCCTCTGCAAGTCAGGTGTGCAATGGCACTGTTCAGAGAGGGCTCTGTCCCTTCACTGTGCTGCAGCATCCTGCAAAGGAATGGAGACCAACAGCAAAGACTGTCAGTGCCACACTACATTCATAGAGTATGCTGAATTGAAAGGGACCCACCAGGATCATCAAGTCCAGCTCCTGGCTCTGCACAGCACCATGCCCAAGAGTCACACCACTCCCCAAGAGCATTGTCCCAATGCTTCTTGAGCTCTCTCAGGCTGGTGCTGTGACCACTGCCCTGGGGAGCCTGTTCAGAGCCCAACCACCCTCTGGGGGAAGAACCTTCTCTTAACATTGAACCTAAACCTCCCCCAGCACAACTTCAGGCCACTCCCTCAGGTCCTGTCCCTGGTCACTGCAGGGAAGAGATCAGGGTCTGTCCCTCTGTTGCCCCTCGTGAGGAAACTGTAGATTGCTGTGTCCCCCCTCAGTCTCCTCAGCATAGGGAAGATGTTCTTTGTCCCTCCCCAGTTTTGTTCTCTTTTTTAGGCAATAGAACCTTTCTGCCACCCTCATGCAATGCCAAACCCGGGTGACCCATCCAGGCATGCAATGCTCTCAGGGCACAGATAATAGCAAGTCCAAATCCTTAAAATACCAGACTGCTCCTGAAATGCCAACTGCAGCTTAAATTGTTAGCAAGAAGAGAATAAACCCTGCTGCCTTATTTAAGGGCAACTGTTAAGACACCACAGTGACTATAAATCTATAAATACTCAGAGTTTTACAGGTATGCTTTCCAAAGAGTGTGCTGATAAATGTACTTGTAAGTGAATGGTGGAGAATACATTACCACAAGAATTCAGAAAGTGTATATACTGAATTGCACTCAGAACCTAATTACTAAAAAAGAAATTTTTAAAAGACTAGTGAATTGCATGTTGACATCAAACTAATTTTTATGGCTCGCAGACATACTTTGCTTTCAAAAGAAAACAAAATCGAGAAATTCATAATTATACAGCTATTTCAAATATGAGCACCAGGCAGACATGCAAGAACAGTATGAATCACAGGTCTACACATCATTCAGCAACAAAAGCGGAAAGCCCACAGGATTCTTACTCATACTTGTTTTGATTTTCCCCAAGTAGGTGGAAGAAAGCAGAAAAAAGACATTTCAGTGTGGTTAAGTAAACAGACGTGCAGTCTTACAACTGCAAGAATTCTCACTTAGGTATTGGTTTTCTGAAGCCCACAACCAAAGCACTTAATTCACAATAAAACACCAGTAAGCTTTCCTTGAAGTTCTTGCACAGAGCAGCACCATCTCTAACCTGTGATGCTCTCACCAGTTATTCCAGTTAGCAATCACCCTCAGATGGAGGGGAGGAAAAATGCACAAGTTTTGAACTTTGTACTAGACTGTTTAAAAATCTGATTTGGCCTTGCTTTGTGTTACAGTATAGTTTCAGTTCTTCTGCCCTGTGCTCCATCAAATCTCTGTGTCTTTATAGCTTTTCAAATCCTTTCCTAAATTGGTAATGAGCAACAGAGAACTGAAAATAGATTGCAGATGTGTGGCAAGATGTCTGTAACATGATATCCAGAGACATCATTTGTCATTGATGCAAAGAGTAGCCTATCAGTCTTGTTAAAGAACTATTTGCAGAGACATTACTTATATTTTTGAAAGTTCTTAACGAGACAGTGAGAATGACATCAGCAACAATTTAAGAAGTGTTTATTCTTGTATTCCTTAACTATAAGGAATTGGTCATATTTGTTTACATGGTCCAAGATGCTTCAGAGCTGCCATCTCACTAAAAGTGAAGAGTTCCATGGTTAAACCTGTGAACAGGTTTCCAATGTGAGACTCAAGAGTCTGACTTCCTATGTATCAAAATCCCAAACTTAAATACATTTCTGACCATATTCAAAGCCACCAGAAACTTGGCCACATTGAGCAGAGAGGTGCTTTATTCCAGCTGGCATCACCAAATGTGTTGGCACAGCCCAGAGACCTGACAGAGGAGAGGTAAGACTGGCTGCTGTCATAGCTGCCTGCTTATAACCAACAGATGGGCAATTAAGGCTCTAACCTGGGTAAGAGGATTCAAATCTGAATTTCCCAACAAAATATTGGTTTAAAATATTTTAAACTCCAGTGTCTCTGTGGCCCAGCCACTGTCCCTTAGCTACAGGCATTGCATTTTATGTGGGAAAAAGGGAATATCAGCTGGCACAGAGAGAGGCGCATCCTCTCTTTTTTGGGGGCAGCCTTCTTAGAAGGAGAGATGGAGGTTTCAGTCAGTGGCCCAGTGAATATGTGCTACTGCTATATAAATCTCCAGAGAACATCACATCTATTTATGTCACCCCATTTAGGCTGTAAATCTCACCCTAATGTTGATGTTTAAAACAGACCAGATGAATCACACTCCAGAAATGTCTGATTCTCCTCACTGACTATAAAGGGAGCCCAGACTGTAAAGCTCAGCTGTAGATGTCAACACTGAAGATGGCTAAACTGAGATTATTCCCACCAAGAGCCATTCACACAGAGTAACTTAATTATCCAATTTCTATTAAAATGTCCAACTCTTGCCCACATCAGAGGGAATTGAGCAGGAATGAAGCATCCCAGAACCCACCCGGGGGCATCAGAGACAATGACTATATTCTTTCTTGTGTTATGCCAAACATATCACTAGTACTTAGCAACTTAGCAAGCCCTTGTAGTACCAAAACACTCCAAAGGGTATCAGCAAATGCCTGTTATTCCATTTGATATTTCACAGAGGCCTGAATAGTATTAATGGAGTTTAAGCAGTAAACACAATAACCTGAATATCAAACAAAATGTGTTTCACTAAAATGTACATCAGCTATGTATCTAAACATTTAACCACTGAATTGTGTGCCATAGCCAAAACAAGAATAATCATCAAAAGAGCATTTCCTGTAATGATTGGAGAGGACAGTTATTTGTAGTTTTAGCTTAAGAAACACAAACCAAATCATATCATTTATTGAAATGCACCTCCAGACAACAAATACTGTAAACATGAGAGTTATCAGCAAGACATAAAAGCCAGTAAAATGTGCTTTAACAGTATGCACATGATGGTGAGACTCAAATGATTGTGAAACCTGCTTTGTCAGTGGTAGTATATTCTTTCTCTTATCCAAAGTCCCAGGAGAAGATGGGAAGAGCTGATGATCATTCCCAGACCTCACCAGCTACATAGGGCATGAAACAATCCTGGGTACTGGTGTATGTTGGAACTGTTTTGTGTCTTTATTCAGCACTCATCATTCTCCTTTATTAAGTTTTGAAGCCAAATGCTGTCATGCTTCTATGAAAAGCATCAACATCAATTTTTTCTTAAAAACAGAATAAATGTTATTGTGATTACCTTTTTAACACTCTAAGCCTGAGACTATTGACCCCCCATTTTGAAGCCTAACCTTATTTTTCATGCCTTTCAAGTTTATGTGAGGTTGCCTGTTTGATACCCATACATGAAAATTTCATATTGTTGGCTGTGCTCTCAATAAATTATTTAGATGGTTTGAATATTTCTGCACAGTGCAGATTTTCAGAAGAGTTTGGTAAATCCTTTTATTCTGCTGTCCTCAAAAGGCAAACAACCTCTCAATACACAATTAACAATAGCATTAAAAGAGAAAATGAAGGCTGGCTTGAAAAGAGAGTAAGTCTAATTATCTACTAGGAATTTATTATAACTCAGTAATATCTAAACATTTGAAAGATCTTTTGTCTTAATTCTAGCTAAGGGAGCACACCCTCTAAAACCAGATTCCTGAACATGTTTACCTCAGGCTAAAGTAGCACAAATCCTCTTACAGACACATGAATTATGATGAGAAAATATCATGAAATGCAAGAGTTCAAGAGATTCTGGAGAACAAGGAAGCATCTGGCTGCCCATAGCTTGGAAAGGTGCACTGTTCACTGGGTGAAAAACTGGATGGCTGAGCCCAAATTGTAGTGGCCAGTGCAAGTGGTGCTCCCCTGGCCCAGTATTGGGACCACTCCTTTTTAATGTCCTTATCAATGACCAGGGTAAGGGGATTGAATGAACTCACAGTCAGTTTATACTTTACAGCTTCAGGTGACAAGGAGCTCTATCAGTTGTTTATATAACACGTGAAAATGGTTTTCCTTATTTTTAAGTTCTGTTTTCTTGGAATTACTCTATTTTCAGTGTTTGCTTTATCGACAGAATTCAACAGTTATAGATAACTTTCACAACTCTCAACTATCCTTTTTCCAAAATTAAGGAAACTTACTTTAGTTTCCTATTACACAGGAAGATGTTCTCTCTATCATCATCAGCTAGTTTTACTGTATTTTTTGGAAGCAGAGCCAACCAGATGTATCCATGACACAGAAATCTGTATATAATGTTGTAATGCATACCCAGTGGTAAAAGTGATGCCAGTTGTTTCAGTCTTCACTCCTTCCCTCATAATTCCTAAGGTTCAATGCGGTGATTTTATGTTTTATTCATGCTTAGCATCAAGGTGATATATTTTGAAATTCACTTCCAATATCCTGTTCCACAAAGCCTGCATTACTTTTGCCTCTGTTCCTCACCACTCCCTTCATTTTTAAGTAATACAGCATTAAATTGTACTACTTTGAGCAGCATGGTGTGTGTATATGTGTATATATATTTATATATGATGCTATTATCTTCCTAATAAGCTCCCATTATCATTTTGACCACTTTTAAGTTCAGGCATCAAGCCATGACAATGACACTTCTTCCTTATCAGCCACAGTCCTCCCTCCTCAGAGTGGATTCCTTGTGTGATATAATTCAAATGAAGGCTGGCATTGTCTTATAGTTAACTCATGAACAACAGTGAGCTATAAAGTTTCTGACTCCATTTATCTTTAATATATTTCACACACACAGAAATTTGTGCTTGTCTTCATTAAACCACAGCTTAACAAGATTGCTTAATGGACTGCAGAAACAGGAGACCTTAAATAACCTGGTGCTTTTCAGTCTAAATATGTTGGGCAACCAATATAGCAGCTGTCCAAGGGACACAGAGGTATTTTTATAATACAAGACTTGGGATTCATCTGCCTGGGTGTGGGTATGCAGAACATCATCCTCCTCACCCAAACTGCTCATCTCAGAGTCCTTTCTGCACAACAGATGTGCCACAGTCAGCAGAGTCTGACTTGCAGCCTGTCAGACCCAAAGATTTTACCAAGTCAGGCTCTGGGAGGGTTGGCTGTAGACTCTGGGGAGCAAGGGGGTAAGAGTCCACAAGTGTCCTGAATAGAAGGGAGAAAATAAAGAAAATTTGCATGGAAAAGTAAAGACTGAGATGCACTGAAAGTTGCTGAGAACCATGAACAGAAGGAAGAGGCCCAAAATACATCATACTTATTATTATGGGAACGGACACAAGTTCAAAAATGTGATTTAATTTTGTATGTATGATTCATGCAACAAAATAATTCTGCCTAAGTACAGTCTCTCATTTAGTTGGTGCAGAATGCTATTTAAAAAAAGCTACAGAACCCCCATCTATAAACTGGAACAATACTACTAAATAGCCTAGAGACTGACATTTTAGGTTAAAGAATGGATCAAATGAGGATTTATATGGGAAAAATATTAAATTGGGTTAAATATATGGGTTTATATTTAATATAAAGTAGTATTTGCACTGGCAGCCCGCAGCTTGGACAGGAACACTTTTTGCTGGGTTAGGAACTGGCTGGATGGCCAGACCCAGAGGGGGGTGGTGAATGGTGCTGCATCCAGCTGGGGCCAGTCACCAGTGGTGCCCCTCAGGGCTGGGACCAGTTCTGTTCAATATTTTTTTTGACAACACAGATGAGGGTATTGAGCCTTTCATTAGTAAATCTACAGATGACACCAAGCTGGGAGTGTGTGTCCAGCTATTGGAAGTTAGAAGGGCTCTGCAGACAGACCTAGAATGGTTGGATGGATGTGCTAAGTCTAACAGGATGAAGTTTAATTAAAGTCCAAGTGCCAAGTCCTGCATTTTGGCCACAATAACCCCCTATAACATTATAGGCAGGGGACAGTGTGGCTGGACAGTGCCCAGGCAGAAAGGGACCTGGGGGTGCTGGTGACAGCCAGCTGAACATGAGCCAGTAGAGTGCCCTGGTGGCCAAGGGCATCCTGGCCTCTACCAGGAATAGTGTTGCCAGCAGGACCAGGAAAACCATCCTTCCCCTGTACTCAGCACTGGTGAGGGCACACCTTGAGTGCTGTGTCCAGCTCTGGCCCCTCAGTTTGGGAAGGACATTGAGAGCTTGAGCATCCAGAGGAGGCAACAAGGCTGGAGAGGGGCTGGGAACACAAACCCTTTGAGGAACCACTGAAGGAGCTGGGGGTGCTCAGCCTGGAGAAAAGGAGACTCAGGGGTGACCTTGTCACTCTCTACACTCCCTGAAAGGTGGCTGTAGCCAGGTGGAGTTGGTCTCTTTCTCCAAGCAGCAATGGGCAGAATGAAAAGACACAGTCTTAAGCTGCATCAAGGGAAATATAGGCTGGATATTAGGAAAAAGTTTTTTTACAGAAAGAGAGATAAAGTTCTGGAATGGTCTGCCACAGGAGGTGGTGCAGTCACCATCCTGGGATGTGTCTAAAAAAAGACTGGATGTGGCACTCAGTGCCATGGTTTACTATGGGGGCATGGGTTGGACTTGATTATCTTAAAGGTCTCTTCCAACCTGGTGAGCCTGTGATACTGAATTCTGGCATATGAATGGCTGGGCTGTAACAAATGTTAATGCAATCCTTTGACCATACATTGTATATTAATACTGCAAGTTCAAATCAATGAAAAATACTGGTTTCTAAAGGTTCGAATCAGAACAACATGGAAAAGAATCTGAAAAAATAAGAAAAACATTCACTAGTCCTCTGACACATATAAACACCTAATGAAAATTGAGTTGAATGAAAATGATGTGATTAAGAAATAAAATTCCTAAAGTAAGATCAATATTAAAACTCAGTGGCATCTGTTTGTCTCATCTTTATGGTTATGTGGCTAAATGGGTCAGGGGCAGAGACAGGGACAGTCAGACAATACATATGCTTATTCTTTACCATGCAATTCCTCACAGTGTGGTTTCTCAAGGCTGAGCATCCCAAGTGACTGGCAGCTCCCTCAGGAAGGGTATGGCTCCTGGTACATCACTTCAGCAAGAGCTGTTAGCTCTTTGTGTTAGGTTTGTTAAAATGGTCAAATACTGAACAAGAAAGAGAGGGCTGGAACACCAGCACAGTGGAAGGTTGTGATTATGAAATATTTGATAGGACTCTGGGGGAAAATCCTCAAAGTGGATTTTTCTCTCTATTTTGCTTGGGCTAAGGGTTGGATCTGAAGATAAGAACAGGCTCCTTCTACACTCCTGTTTCTAGACAGGTAACATATACTTTACCACCCCTAAATGTTCACAAAAAAGTCTGAGTCCAACATTCTGATTAGGCAACCAGCCAAACCATGCACACACCAAAACATACAGTCAGCACAGTGACTTGTGTTGAACTTGTCATTATCGGTTAGTTGCTTGTTAAATATTTTATAAATGCAGCAATTTCCCAAGTGGTCACTTTCTGTTCTTAAAAAAATAAATAAATAAACAAAGAGGAACAGCATGGTTCTTGTCCCTGGTGTGCCTAACTATCCCAGATAACACCAGTACAAATCCCCCAGCAAATAAGGGATTTTTAACAAGTCACTTCATGTCCTCTTTCCATACTGAAATTCCTTCTGCTCTGCACATCCCAGTGAAAGCTATAAGTATTCACAGCCATGTCCCTGCTATGACTCATATCTTGTTAGAACAAAAAGAGGCACTTGGCTCTCTGGAAAATAAATCCCACAGCCGCCTGCCTTGGACTGCCGCGAGCCTGCAGCTCCCTGGCTTGTGCACTGCTGTGCCACAGAGGTCTTCACGTCCCACAGGAGACAATTACTAAGAAGTACCTCTAGAATAGGTGAGGTTCTGCATATTATTATAGGAGAGGGAAAGGGCTAAAATGGTAAATATATTTATAAAGGCTCAAAAAGCACAGTTACTCTGTGGGAAAGTCAGTCACCTGGCAAGCTAAGCTGTGCAAATAGCACAGCCATTCTCTAGACAAGAGGTTATTAGCAATAGGAAGAACTAAACTAATTGCCAGAATAACTTGTATTGGTGTCCTCAGCAAGAAGCCAAACTAGCCAAGAAGCATGATAACTAGCAGATCTCTGTCAGAAAAAAAAACCAATGAAGACTTTTTTATCTTCCTAGCATTTCTTCATCAGTTTGTCAATGAAAATTTTAAAAGTGAAACAAAGAAACTAAACAGCCCCCCCTGGAAAAACTGCCAAGAAACCAAATTAAGCAAGCAAGTGACTAAGTAAATGAAGTCTATTTGATCCAAACACCACTGACTGGACAAGGCAAAATATATCACTGGGAACACAGTTAAATCCATAGAGATCTGTTGGTCATTCTGTCTCCTGTTCTGTGGCATGTCTTTACATCAGTGAATGAAGAGTGTCACCAAATAAGCCCCCAGTAACAGCAGACACCTACAATAACATAGGCCATTAATGCAAATGTACCAGCTGGTCAACATCTTACCTAAATGGTGAAGTTCTTCTTTCAGCCCCCTGTTCCAGTGCCAGATTGGACAGACCTCTATCAGATTCCTCTCAGGAGTTACTAAGGTCAAGGCAGAAGTGACACCAGTATGTTGTGATGGGTATAAATCCCAACATCCTTTCCCACAGAGTAACTAGGAGGAGAAAATACTCCAGGTATTTGCACCAGCAGATATCTACACTTGCAAAAAAAAAAAAAAATTCTGAGCAACCATTGAAAAGAAACATGTGCCTAAATATGGAAGAGGAACATTTAGCATTCTGTTCCAGCTCCTGGCTCAACAAGTAACACCACTGTCAACCTGCAATGCTTGAACTTGGACTCTCTGAGAAGTCAAACATTTTGAGAAAAAAAATGGCAGAACTCTCTGGTTCACCCTCAATGTCTCCCTCTAATTCAGTAATTAAAGCACAGAGGAATGGCCAGACATTAATAAAAGTATCCATGCCACTTCATACAGATCTAGCTATGAAGAAATTAGGCATAAATAAATATAAGTAGCATGCTTCTGGGGAACCATATATTCATAAATATATTCAATATTGTCTTTTGAACCATATATTCAATAGTGTCTTCCACTTCTGTCTTAAATCCCACAGTTGATTCAAAGAATGACTCTGACATCTGTCTAACCCCCTCAGTGTTGCACACTGAGAACAAGTAGGAAGAATCAGATAAGCAGAGTACAGAAAGATGGATCTGGATATCAGATATATGGGGTCTGTGCATCAGCTGGAATGCACTGTACACTGAACTTTCAAAACACAGAATAGGCAGCAAGCATGAAGTGAAGTACATTTAAAAATCCGCACAATAAAATGTTTTAGAAATCCACCTCTGTACACTTTTCAGCACTTTAGTTCAGAGGCAAATGAATTCTACCACCCAAAAACTTAAGAAACTTGGAATTTGCAATTTTGCTAAATAAGTCTCCTCAATAAATAATAGAAATAGTGCAGTGCCAATAGTATTTGAACATTTATTTTTACTTTGAATATGAAAAGAGGGAATTATGATCAGCTTTTAGGAGGCTTACAAATTCATAAATGATACATATTTTTATTATGCCATTTTCAATGAAAATCAAATACTTTGATCTTCTCCAGTATCATTTCAGTTTGGAATTGAATATTTCAGTTTATTTTGTTAAACTGAACTGGAAAAAACCCCTATTTTGATCTAAATCAAGATCTAAATGTCCTTTCCAAACACTTTATGCCAGGTGATCCCTCCACCTCAGGGAGGCACTTCACTATGCTCCAACTTTTACAATCTAGTTAAAACATCCAACCTTCCAATAGAGTAAAGGCAGTAAGATCCTAATCACAGAGTTGATGATACTACATACCAAAAAAATACAATTTAATCTTGAGGTGACAAAGAAAAATGTGAATTTCATATTCAATTCAATGAACATGAAAGCAAAAGTACAAAAACAAAAATTTCATTTGAGTCAGACTCCCCTTTTCCAATTTTCCCAAATTTAAAAAAGTCAAACCTTACTTTCCAAGTAAGGTCTTCATTCTGCAAAAGCTGTGTTTTCTATTATAAATCATTCCTGCTGGAACAGCTCTTATTCCATTTCCTAGAGAGCAAAGGGGGATTTTGCCTCTACTTGGAAGCATTATAATGCCTTCTTATAACTTTTTTTTTCTCTTTCACATCTGACATATTTTTCATTATTGCTAACTCTAAAATAAACATGACTAAACACAGTTTTCCTGTGAGCTCACATACAAAAGTAGTTTGGGCAATGTATTCATTTTTCTGCTTATATTATCCTGTCAAAAACAGAGAGAACTTGGCAGTTCCTCAAGTCTTGAAGAACAAAGTCAAAAAGAAACCAAGCTATCATTGGGCAGCCTCTCTGAGCACACCAGTGTAGAGCTACAGAACTTGTCTCAGAGCTCAAAACAAGATCTACCTTGAAAATCCCTCAGAAAAAAGGTCATATTATAGGTATTATATCATTTATGCTGGTTTTAGACTTCCAGTTTCTCACTCAAAGACAATTTCCATGTCCCACATCTTTGTAATGAGACAGTGTGTGCTTCCTCCTGTCCTTTGCATTCCCACAGGTCTCCAAGGACAAGGAGAAATCTGTGCTACAGAGATATATTACATCCAACTACCTCAGAAAGTCAGACAACAAAAAATCCAAACTATTTAAGTCAAGAAAACACTCTTGGAATAGATATTTTTGGATGCACAACAGGGTGTTAACCTGTACCATTGTTGAGCTCATCCTCTTCTCTGTTAAACTTCAAGTTTGCTTTTTGCAGGAACCAGAATTCTGCTTCATACTGTGGAGAAGCACTTTTCAAAAGGGAAAAGCACTGCATCAAAGCAAGATTTCTACCTTGGACAACAGCAAATTGCTTGGCAGTCCTTTTATTATATTCAAGGCATTCTCATGCAGCTGGGCCTCATTACAAGCAATGGTGCTTCAGCCATTAACTTCAGAGAGATGAGGATAAAGCACTAAATGCAGTGAAGATAATTTAAAGCATGTTAAGCAAGGAAATGAACTAGTGTGGAGCTCTGCTAATGCTGTATGCTAAGCATGCTTCCTGGGGAGTGCTGCAAAACCATATCCACTCTGGGACAGGAGCTCCTACAGAGTTTTTGTTTCCCTTCCCGCCCAGTGGGGCTCTGCCCTTGTGGGGGCCTTGCAGTGCCACAGCAGAATGAACAGCTAAAAGATGAGGTCCATCCCTTCCTCCTCATTGTAGCAATTCCAGGGCAGGAAATACTCCCAGGCAGAGTGCTGTTGCAGTAGAGTTTTGGGGAACAAAAAATTTGTCTGTATAGGATTTGCTGATTTGTTTGTTGAGTTTTAACAGCACTAGTGTTGTAAATTAATGAGATGAATGACACTGGCATTTGGGCATAAGACCAGGCTTGGAGCTAAGTCTCAAACAGATCTATAGGCTTCCATACACACCTCTAGGTTTCATAGACCACCATTAAACACATGAGGCTGCCTCACCACTGCATTGAGTGTTTTGATCAGTTTGTGGTTCAGCAGCCACATGCCAACACGCCAGTCAGACCAGCCCTTCTCCCCCAGAGATACTGACACTCATTCTTCAGCTCTTTAGTGTAATTTGTTCATTGTGAACCAATACAGCTACAACCTGGTCCAAGTTTAACCTCAAACTACATCCAGCACTTACATAGTCTCAATACTCCCCCCAGATATTTCTGCTTTTCTAAGAAAATGCACGAATATTACAAAGACAAAATTTCAGCTTTCATCCTACAGAGGTTGTACAAATTTTAACTGAACCATATTTTTTGAAAGGTACACTTAAAAAGAACTTTAACAGCTGCTCTCAGACTTTAGGTGATTAATTTTGAAGTAGGTTCTATAAAAGAATGAACAATAACAGCCAAAGGTTGAGGCATTAATATTAACCTGTAATAAAAGGAATGATGTTTAAACCATGCCTAGAAATAAAAGATGAGTACCTGGTCCTAGAGTGCTGGAAGAAGCACATAGCTTAAATTATATCCAATCAGGCAAAATACAGATATTAAACATTTATGAGCAGCTCTGATATATTCTGAATTAATCAGTTCTGCACATTTAAATGTTTTAATATTTAATGCTGCTACCTCAACAGTCCTGAAGAAATATTAAACTTTTGTATGGTCCTTTGTAAGGGATAGCAAGAGATTTTACTGCACATAAAATCTGAATTGTGGCTGTAGGTTTTGTGCTGTGCTGTGTTTTGTGGATAACCACGATTATAATGTGCTGAACTACAACTGAAATTCTGAACATTTTTACCACAGATGAAACAGAAATAAGGGCAGTAATAACACAAGTAACAATTATTAAGCCAGGGGTAAGTACATGTCCAATCTGATTAAGTCTCCTAGGCATGATGGATTACTCATGAAGGCTTACTAATATCATACTTTCATGAAATCTCTCAGATGAGTGTAAATGGCATGCTAAAGGCATTTTAGACATTGCAGAATATTAATGTTAGTGTGTTAGTAAAGTAAATCTTCTACAAAACACCAGCTGTGGTAAGCAAAAAATATATATAGATAGAGATATTTAGCTGCCCACAAATTCCCTCACTGTAAAAACCAAGCACTCTAAAATATTTTCTGGTGCTGCCAAAAATGGTAAACTTAAATACAATAACTGTATAATAATTTATGAGTAATTTTATAACACAGTGTTTAAAAGCATATTAAAGTTGAAAATTAGAACACGAAGACCTTCTTTAGAAGAGAGTGAGTCACATATGATGCTGATTCCATTATGAAAAAGCTTGCTTCGATTGTAAACATTTCTGAGATTCTGTGCTTTATCACCTCTAAGCAAAAAATACTACGACAACAAACTACAAAGCTGTTGAAGTTTGATGGAAATTGTAAGAGGACAACAAATGGCATAAAGCCTCCATTATGAACATGTGCTCATTTCAATATTGCTTTGACAGTCTGGAGTTTGGACTCTGCAACACCTGAACTCCTGCCCATCTCTTTGCCCCTAGTAATTCAGTGTAAATTCAATAAATTGCTCTCATTCTGCATGGTTTTGCCTGAATTTTCATTGCAGACCACAAAACTGAATTTACCAGTGCTATTAAGTTTATAGCAGGGCAATTTCAAAGAGAACCATAGCAATTATAGTTGAAGAGATAGCACATAAAAATCAGTATTTGTAGGTTGTTAGCCAAGACATAACCTGGCTCTCGTGCGAGTTATTTTTAAAAACAACAAAACCGACAAAACCTCCCTATCACTGAAGGGGTATCAGGGCCAGACAAAGGTGATACAGAGACTCTATCATCAGAAGGCATGAAAAAGCACTTTATTATTAGAAATTCACAATTCTTACAGAAGCAATGGTGGACCTAAGACTTGATTGGCCTTTAGGGGTCTTTTCTCACCTATTGGTCAAGAAGAGACAACTCCTCCTTGTAAACATCTTTGGCAAACAGAGATTGCCTGCCAGATGCAGATATTGAGGTAATAATTCTTTTAATTCTTTCTCTGAGCTTTCTCACAGCTTCCCAGGAGAATCCTGGGAGAGCTATATCTCTCTCTGTTCAGAGGATATGTGATTGCCACACCTCCCCCCAAAAAACAACAAAAAAACCAAAAAAAACCCAACCAAACAAAACAAACAAACAAAAAAAACCCACCAAAAACCAGGACAAGGTCTCAAACCTTTCTTTTCCATTTATTTTTGAGCAAACATAAGCCTCATCCTTTAACACCATTACCTTTCTAGCAACCAAATCTGCCACAAATGCTCACACATAGCAAAAGGAACAGAGATGCTCCAGTTCAGTCCTTGCACCACTCTGTGGTCCTGCTAACCCACACTCGTTCCCAGAGACCTCAAACAACCAAAACTTCCACATGCTCAAAGCCTTGCCCCAGAGATCATCCTTGGCTGATTTCACAAAATTGCAGGAAGTGAACTCCAGAACTGGCAGTAGTTCTGTCCTCTGGTGAGATGCTCATAAGCAGCAGCCAGAGTCCTTTACATAACCTCTTTAACCAAAAGTGGACCCTTCATCCCCAGCGCTGAACATCATTGTCCAAGAGCAAACATAGACACATGAAACTATTACAGGTAATTTCTTTACAAAGAGTCATGTTTGTATGAAAAACAGAGAGGAAGATATGGGGAAGTTAAGAGAAAAGGCATGAAGGGAACTGTAAGGACACAATGTCACAGCTGTGAGACCAAAACCCTCACTCAGCTGATCTGAAGGCCAAAATGTGATGGACAAAAAGACTCTCACGTTGCTGAAGGAAATTACCCAGAGATCATCTCATGCCCCAGTACATTAAAAGAAACACAACTTCTTTAGAATAAAGAGGAGATAATCAAAGAAAAAAATGGGAGTTACCAATTTCTTTTCTTACTGCAAGTGATTCATATGATCCTGAGAAATCTCAGTTGGATCTACTATCAATGGAGAGGCATTACAACCATTGAATCAAAAAGGTGCAAGTAATGGACAAGTCACAAGACATGCAAGTGACCCTCGACCAAGAGTTCAGAAAGAGTTTAAAACCAAATCAAAATGATGAACAAAAGCTGGCATTATATAATTTCTAGAAACTTTCAAATTTTGCCCAAAAAATCAGGGAGTCCCTTGCAGATAGATGGGGTTCTTACTGAGACAGCCATGGCAGACTTGGGGAATTTTTGGGTCAGAATTAATTAACCAGCCTGACCTGACTGCACAGACTAAGTTTCTCCCAAAAACAGGAGAGGGGAAAATTTGGACTAATTTGAAAGATGCTAAGAAAGAGAAACTCTAACACAGGCCTGAACAAATGAGCAATCACATTGGGAAAGAAATTAAAGAATTACCAAAAAAAAAGCCCAAATTACTATAGAACAGCACAAGTGAACTTGGACTTGCAGAACAATATCAAAGACAGGAAGTTTTCCAGTACGTAACATAGACTACAAATGAAAGGGGAGTGGATACTGGTTTGGACATCACTATTTTTTCAGTAGATGAAGGAAAAAAGCTAAGGGGTGAACCTGTAAGTGGCTGTGTATGTTGCTGACAATGCTGGGGAGATAACTTGCCCCTTGAAATGTAAGAAAATAGGTTTTGATGGAAAGCGATGGAAATTTGAGAAAGCAATTCAGACAATTAAGGAATTACACAATCTGCTGCCTTCTTCAGATTTAAGAGTGGCAAAACCCCCACCAAACCCTTATAAGATAACAGCATTTTAATATATTAAAAATTAAGTGCATTGAGATGTAGCTTCTCAAGATCCTGGCCACTGCCAGGGATGCTCTTGTGCCCCCCTGTGCAGAAACACAAAGGCAACAAGAAAAGACAAAGAGCCACTCACATCCCTCCAGAGGCCCCAGATCTCAGGGGAATCTTAGCTGCTAAAATTTCAGTGCATTTGAGACAGCAGTCCATCCATTTGCAAACTGTTTCTAAAAAGCTACAGATAATAAAGATAATAATGAAAGTAAAGATGGGAAGTGTGGTTATAAAGGTCAAACGTGAGATGTCTGTAATGTTAGTGTGGAAAAGCTGAAAAGACAAAGGAGGAGAGTCTCAGCTCAGTGATTTTACATTTAAGCAAGCAGCAGCAAGTTCTTCTTAGTAAGCATTAGGATTGCCTCTCCAAACCAACAATTATAAATAAGAAATTATACTGCAATGGATCACACCACGTGGATAAGCTGTAGACAAGTATGGAGAATCTGCTTTCTGTGAGGTGCAGAGAGCTAAGCAGAGATAATTTATTACCTTTCATCATGGGTAAGACTATAGATGCTACAACAAGTTCCTTGTGCTCTTCCCAAACTGACCTGAGGAGTGGTAAGCAGCCAGCAGAGGCAGATCCAGGTGGCAATGAGAGCACAGCTTTATCAAATGCACTAATCCTCACCAATTCACATGGGTGGATGTTGCTTTTTGTGAGGGGTGAAATGAGCAGTCTTCCCTGGCCAGATTGCTGTATCTAGAGGATATCTTAAGGCAGGGATTGGCAGAAATTAAATGAGAATGGAAAGTGACTAATGTGACTTATACATATATAGAAGACAAATATTGACATTAATACAAAATACATAGCACAGCAGAGACAGACCTAAGCTATTCCAGTGATTTATGCATAACTAAGTCTCTTGCTTGCAAAACAAATTCCTTCAAACTTGCCACAGATCTCATCATAAAGTGAAGGAAATCTGTAGGACCCAGCAAGCAGTCTCTGAGTTACACACATGCAGAACCCCAAAAGTTTAAACTACTATTCTGAAACCTGATTTTTTGTTCTTTTTTTTTTAAGTGGAAATCTTTTTCAGATTGGCCAGTAATTAGAAATAGCAGTACATACATCTGCCAAACATTTGTGCACCATTTTAATGAAAGAAAACCTTAAATAAACATTGATGCAAAGGGTAAGGTTGTTGGAAAGTTACAAGCAAATGTAACAACACATTTGAAATTAAAATATCTTCAAGTTACAGCTTGAGCACCATGTAGATCCTTCTCTGCTATGGTGGGTCTAGGAAATAACACCAGTAGCAAAATCGTAAAACATATAGAGATGGCAGGTGCTGCAGTTCATTGTTATGCTAAAAAACTCCTAACAATCGGCTGTAGCAATTGCAGCTGTCTTTCTTTTACCAGTGTATAATAATTATCCATCTGATTAGCAAATGTAACCACCTGCAGTTAACTGGTTTACTGGTATAACTACTTGCAAGGATGAAATCTTTCAAAAAGTCTTTCAAAATCAGGCAAGTTACTGCTAAAACTAAACTGCCCTGTCAAAGTTTCATACTGAAAGAGTATTTCAAGTGGTTGTGGAATTATCTGCACTTTAGTACAAGTGCTTAGAAAATTGTTTTTAGAAGATGTGAAAAGTGCCCTAAAAACAGCTCCCACAGATTTTAAAACACCAGGTAGCTCAGACACTATTCTGTGAAGGAAAACTCTTACAACCACATTTTTATTACTAGATATATCCATGCCACTACAGGCACCCAGGAACCTCAGTGAACACATTTAAATATATACAGCCTTTATATGTGGTCAAGTTCTCATCCTCTCTCTCCTCCTGCCTCAATGGTTGTAATCTTGCTTGAAAAAGCATGAAAAAGCTGCTCCTCCTCAGTGCTCTTCATCTGGGCCTGTAAAACTACTCAGCCACTTGCCTAGGCCCATTTGACAGCTGAGTAAAATATTGTTATTTCTTTTTATTAGTCATCATAGTAAAGGATGAGGAGGGTAGATTTTCTATCTGGACCCTCAATTTTTCATGGCAATTTGATTGGGGTGACCTTGCTCTTCCATTTAATCTCACCAGGCAACAAAATATTTTAAAATATACACAAATTATATCAGTGTCCCCCTGTGAGATACACAAGTAAAACTGTCACACTTTTGGACACAGTTTCATTAATATCTTTAATGTCTCTTTCTGTATTATTGGCTTCAAGGTAATTTGTAGATAACACAAATCTTCCTCTTTCCTTGTCCCACCTTTGCTTTCTGTGTGTTCACTCACTTTGAAACCTGCAATTCTATTTACCTACCTTTGTAGCTTCCTTTTAAATCTGAACATGAGTTTTTTTCACTCCTTTTCTGGTTTCTCTCATTTAAGAGAAAGCAGTCCAGCAAGGAACATTTGGGTAAGCCTCATTTCCATATGGAAAACAGCATAACAGAATCACAAATGTGTTTCCCCAACATGTCTCTCACTAACTGTTGATCTCACCAGCTGATTTCAGCTAAACACAACCAAAAGGTAAACATCTGGAAACTACTGCTTCTCTAAATCCTCCGAAAAATCAGTACCCTGAGAAGGGTACCTCTTCATTCCCCCCTCCCTCTTTGGTCACTCCAGGGCTCCAAGGCCTTGAGCATCCATATAGAAATATCTAAAATCTGAATTTTGCAAAGATGTGAGCACCAGGATTCCAATTAAATTCATCTGCATTCATATGTGCTGGAAACCCTTGAATACCTCATCAGCACATGCAATAGGTATTTAGAATCCACATCAAGCCTGACATCTTGGAAACTGAGAGCAGTCCCTGTAGGGACAGAGGAGGAAGCTGAACCACAGCTTTAAGCAAGGTTAAAGCAGAAAAGGATAACTAAAGACTGTAGTGCTCAGCACTATGCAAGCACTGAGCAAAAGAGTTCTCTGTCCCTAACCAATCACCTCCATGGCTGGCCTGCTCTCTTTGTCACCTTTGACATTTTATGTGCTTTTTCTAGCTCATTCTTTCTCAACAGTTGCAAAATGCCTTTTGAAATTTAATGTGCAACAAATATAATAATGTGTATGTTCATTTCAACAACTGGGGATACATTCAAAGAATGATTTTATCAATGCAAATTTGCAATTCAGAACATAATTGTAAAAATAAGAAAATATGTCTTAAACACTAAATTGCCTGCAGACCATGGACAAATGTACATGTAATCATCCAACAATGATTCATAGTGAAATACTATTAAAAAAAAAAAACCTGTAATTTTGGTGGTTCACATTCTCTGGAATTCTGTTCCTGTGTAAACCTTACTGCTCTCATCAAATCTGCAGGCTCACTTGTATAAATCATCCTTGCAAAGCCAGGTTGCAAATCTGCTAAGAAACTGAAATTTTGCAAAGAGGGAATTTGAAAATTTTTACTTAGGAACTTTTGGGGGTTCTTTAAAGGAGAACAAGGAGTTGATATTTGAAGCATCTGATCTTCTCAGCACCTTGTCCTCTCACTGAACCAACACAGTTCTCTTTTCCTATTTTCTCTTCCTGATCAAATACTTTTCCTGCCTTCCAAGAAGAGGCAGCCTTGGGGAGCCCTGTGCCCCCAGAGCCCAGCTGGGATGCCAGCATGTGTTATCATCTTATTGCAGGGGTTCCATACTGCTGTCCCCTAGCACAAAAGTTCCATACCTTCTTGATGTTTCTCATGGGCATCTCCTCAGAGCACTGCCTCTTTCTCTTTCTTCTCCACAAAGCAGCCACTGACTCCAGTTCCCTTCTCACCCAACCACCCCACTCTTTTACAGCATCTTCGTCTCATTGGCTACAGCTGTGGCCTGTTAAAGTCAGGCCTGTTCCTAATCTTTGATAATTGACCCAGCTGCAACTCCTTAGGGGTAAGATTACTTTCTACACTATCTTTATTTTCTTATATTCTATCCCCCTACAGGAATGGAGCTCTGGGGAGCCCTGTGCCACCAGAGCCCAGCTGGGATGCCAGGATGGAACCTTGGGGAGCTGGTGCACCACATGGGCACCACTTGGCATCCCACAAACCTCCAGTGCCAACCAGAAGAGACACAAAGGAAAGCTAAAAAAACACTTGCTACCTGCTGTCCCTGCTCACTACAACATTCCTCCTGAAGGTGTTTGAAATCCTTCTACAAAATCACAATTTGAAAAGTGTCTCATCTCTGCCCTCACTGAGAGTAAGTTGATGTGTCAGTTGGAGGTTGGCATCAACCATTTTTGGATGATTGGTTTCAAATCCTCTAATCAGCTTACCATCCAAATAATTGAGCTGTGTGCTGGGGAGGCCCTTCGAGGCATCAGTGAAGACATTCTCCTTCAAGCCCAGAGCAAAATTAGAGCTGTCATTTCCAGCCCCCCCCCCCACATTGCCTGCACCTTCCTGCACCAGCCAGCCAGAAGCTGCTTCATGTGCCCAAAAGCATCCTGAATCCCAGCTCCCCACTACACGTGTGGCTCACAGAAATGCAGGGCACCACCTTTGTTTTCCTAAGAAATACTGATATACTACTATATACATGGAGATTTAAAGCTAGGATTCAGACACATGTTTTTCTTCTATTTTATCACAATTTATAACCCTCACTAAACTACCCTGACGAGCCACTCTGTGAAAAAATAGCAGACACACTGTGACCCTCATAGTGGAAGCCTAACACAGAAGTGATGTGAATAGCAAGGAAAACACATACATTAGTAGGGGACACAGTAACAGATGCAGAGCAAGATTTCTACTTGCACAGGCAGCCCATAATGGGCTTTAAACAAGGGCAGCATCCTGTGGGGTGATTTCCTCCCTTAAAGGGAACAAATTACTGCTTGCCAATAGGGATGATACAGCTGCCAGCCCCAGCACTCCCTGTCTGGCCATCCCACCTGGTGCAAAGCCCCCTCAGGAGGGAGAAACACCAGTTTACACCCAAAAGCAGCCCTGACAAAGTTTGCCCATTCCCCCTGAGCTCACACCTCCCTTGTCCATGCCACCCAGGACACCTGCCCCCTCCATCTCCCTTTCGCAGCCCTCCCTCACTTCCCACAGCCAAAGGAGAAATACAGGGGGAGCTCTGTTTTCCTCTTCTCCCACAAACTAGCATGCCCTGGTTTTTATATCTTCCCTTTTTTATCTTCCTTTTATTATCTTCCCTTATTTCCTAGTTCTCTGTAATTACATATTGAGACATCAAACAGTGAAGCAGGGACTGCTTTTGAAGGCTTTTATAATTAGCTTTTCTATTGTGTCCTCTAATACCTCCTCTGGCTTTAGACTTACTTTTTTCTGTTCACAACCTCCTGAACATATGGCAGTAAATATGCAGCATGCTGGGAGCTTCACCTGGAGTCTACTTACAATATATCTGCAATGTAAATAACAGACTTCGTGTCAGTCAATTAATCACACACCAGTGCTTGGCAGAGGGCAGGCAGATTGCAGGAAGGGAAATTGGAAAGTGGTATCTTGATCAGCATTGGACTTCAAGTATTAAATATTACCTAAGTTGGCATGTTTCTCTGGCATCCCCGCTTTTATCTAAAAATATTCTGTTATGATTGCATTAGAATGAATTCAAGGCCAAGTTCTCCTCTCACCAGGACCATTTTGGTAACATTTCACCCAATGGAATAATGATCTCATTTCCACAGAACATGACCCAAATTCAAATATCATACAGAAATTAAATTTAAAATGATCCCATGATGATGCACAAAATTAAAATATTACCATTTCCATAAAAATGTTTCTTTTTGGTAAAACAAGTTCTAATTAATTATGTTACAGATGTGTTATATTCTTGTTTTTGCAACCATGCATTTGAGCAAGACAAAATACTTTGTTTACCTGATTCACTTTATTTAACTCATGGGATTCACGAGGATATCATCAATCATAATCACAAACACATCATTTTATGCTTAAAAAAGAGGACTCCATTCCATTAGAACTCTTCTAATTTGAAGATCTCAGAGGATTTTTTTGTACTACATTAAAATCCTTGTCATTCCCATGGAGGACAAGTGAAAATACAGAAATAAATCATCTAATATTTAAACACATTTGCATAGAGCACAGCACAAAAGTTAAGATCTCATGGGTAGAGCTTTCCTAATGACAAAAAAAAATCTCATTGAAGGTAACAAAGAAGGCTCTTTATGGCTGAGGTTCTCCCGTGTCTCACTGGCCCTGAAGTGGTCTCTGCCAGGGCTGGTGCCTGAGAAGGCTTTGCCCAAGGGTAGCTCCAGGACAAACAAGTTCCCCCAGCCACCTTCCACCCAGCTCTCACCACTGCAGGTCAGCCCTACAGGTCTTCAAAGGCTCTGGATTATTGCCTTCCTCCTGCTTCTTCTGAGGATTTATTCCCACAGGGATCCCTATGCTCCTTCTTTGCAGTTTCCCTTTACAGAAAGCTCCATCTTTTCAGGAGATGAAAAAAACCTCAGGTACTAGATCAACCTTTGGCTTAAAAGCCACTGACCTCTGATGGCCACCAGAAGAACTGGTTATGTGTACAGGACAACAAATTACCTTCTGTGTGTGGCTAAAAACCCAAACCCCACTGCTGCTCCCAAGTGCCATGGTGGGAGCTGAGGCTGCCTGGTGCTGGGGCACCCCTGTTGTTATCATCATATTGCAAGGCTCCCATACCGTCTCAGTAATGCCTCATGAGCAGCTCCTCACAACCAGCAATTCTATCTCTCTCCTCACCCAGCTACCCCACTCTTTTGTAGCACTCATCTTCTTATTGGGCACAGCTGTGGCCTGTTAAGGGCAGGCCTGTTCCTAATCTTTGGTGATCAGTACAGCTGCAGCTCCTCAGGGGTGAGACTGCCTTCTGCACTATTCTCTTACATTCTATCCCTCCACACCCTGTTACCCTGGGGACCCCCACCCATGCCCACCCCAGTGGGGAGGCCTCTCTCCCCATCAGTGCCACCCTCTGTTCTCCCAGGACAGGGCCACAGGGTCCCCAGGCCATGCTGGCCATGGAGCAAGCCCCAGCACAGCCATGCCCTGGTGCCCAGCACCCTGGGGCTGCAGAGTGGTTTTTGTTTGCAGCAGCAAAATGAAAACTGTTCTCAGTGGGGATCAGTCCCCCATGGCAGCATTCCCCAGTGTCTGTAGGGAACAGCAGAGTCTTACTAAAGAGTTTCTGTGCCTGGGGTATCTGCAGGGCCCCCCTCTCTCCCTCTCTGGGTTCTCCTAGGGCTAATAAATAGCTGAGCTCACCTGACTGCCTTCAGTTTTAGTGATGGCATTACCCTGGGTCCTTTTGCTCTGCTGGTTACCAAGTGCCATCAAGCTTCCATATCTTTTGCATCTTTGAGACCTGTATCCCTGTCACATTTGACTAAGCAATGTTAACCAACACATTCCAAAGGGAGGAGGGCAGACAGTGTCCTGAGTACCCTAGGAGAGTGCCCATACATTTTCTTCAGGGAAAAATATATTGACTTGCAAGCATAAGCATGCAGAAAAGGCAACCACACCACAGCAGTGTAAAGAAGATTTATTTAGCATATTGGTCTACAATGTCTTGTTATGCCAATGTTAACAGCACCAAAGCAACAGAGGTAAAAAATACATACAGGGACATTTGGATATTTGGGACATTACTATGCAACCACTGGGAGTAAAGGGAAGTTTAGGTGTTTAAGGGATGGCAGCTCTTGCAGGCATGTAAAAGCTATGGAAGTTCAGGGGATTTTAGTATTTCAGAGGATATGGATTTGAAGAGTTCCAACAGGCAGTACAAAAAGCATATACAGCCCCAGGAAGGGCCAGGTTCTGTTCTCAGCTCCCAGCCTCAAAAATGACAGGCAAAGCTGTGTCCCCAGCTCATCCAAAGGACAGGAGGGGCCAGGCAGCCCTTCCCCTTGGCACTGGTCCCCTCATGGGGAAATAGGGCAGAAAATTCCAAGGATCTCAGCCCAGGCCAGACCTGACATCCCTTTCCAGTGCAAACTCTGCCAGTGCTGGGCAGGGGATGTGCTGCCAGCAGCCAGAGGGGCTCAGGGGGGCTGACACTGCTCCAATGGGGACCTGAGCAACAAACAGGGGGAAAAGACACACACCCAGAGGTCAACAACACCTGGCAGTCCATAACTCCATGATTTGGCCTCTGAAGTGCAAGCATTTAACCTTGACCCACGCAGCACCTTGGGTGCCTGCGCATCTCCTGGCAGCCCCGGTACAGCCACAGGTTGTGTGCAGTCCCAGGGAAACAGGGATGTGGGGAACAGCAGCTCCAGCTCTGCCTCCAGACAGAGCAGCTCATTCAAACTGCAGCCCCCACCGGGTTCAACCAAGCAGCTTTTGTCTCTGGACAGGACTTGACCATGGAGCAATGCTTGAGTCAGAAACAAAGACAAGCCCCCAGGCAGAAGATCTGATGATATTTCTAAGTTAATTTATAATTGCAGTGCTTTTAGTCTTAAAAGATAAAGTAACTAAGATGATGTTGTGATTAAGGTGCAGAATATCTAATTTGAGAGAAGTATAAAAGGAAATCAAGGAGTGTTATCTATCAGGAGATAACTGCAAGCCTTCCCCCATCATCACTATAAATCTTTCACTGAGAAGAACTACTACATTATAAAGAACAAGAATTTTAAAAAAGTAAAAATTAGAAAGAAGACATGTTAAACACTACCTAACAAGCTTCATGACATGAGCACAAAAGTCTTAAACTCAATGTCATAAATTCAATACCGTCAGAAGATTCAGATACAATGTCCTTAGAGACAGTGCCTTGTAAGTCAAGCACAATATTAAAAGACACTGAAATCTTTGATATGTGTTAAATATTTTAAATTCATAGATGTGATTCAGAGAAATATCACAGAGGCATCATCAATCCTTTTTCCCTTCTGACACATATTTTTTATAGCTTTGCCACAGTTTCTGCAATTAAAAGCTATCCCAAACACTTGCAGAAAAGAGATGAGACAGAAAACTGACCTTGTGGATCACCTGCTTTCATTATGCTTACTCCAATAAATACCCCCAAACAGGCCAAGATTAATACCTGCATATATTTAAATTACCACTTTGAAAGATATTAGACTTAAGACATCCCACCTATTCCCAGAGGGAGTCATTATTCCTTACAGGTATTTCCAAGGGGAAAACACCTTGTTCAAAAGTACTGAATATTGTGATAGTGCCATATATAAAACTCTCCCCTTTTAGTTTCACATTTAGGGCACATAAGCCCTTATTTTCTGTTTAAATGTACTAATCTTCTTAACGGTATAATCAAGCCTTTAATATATAATATTATCAGTTTATATTTAGAAGGAATAACCATCACGTTAGTGGTGATGGACATATCTCTCCATTCATCTGACTGAAATACCCTGGATAAATCCCTTTGCCCAATTCATTTCTGCAGAGACAGCAAGAGGCTTTATTTAATTTAAAAGCATTCAGTTGCAATATATTTATAGTTAATATGTAAAAATCCTGCTTTAAATTTGAGAAACGTTTCTTTCTTCTTCCATTTCTCACAGGAAAATGTTCCAGTTTGTAGCTTTTTAAGTAACACAGGTTACAAATTCAACAAAAGCTATTCCTACAGTGAATAGGTCACAAATACTTCAACTATCTTTGCATCCTTCTAAAGTTTTGTGTTCTTGGAAAGTAAAAATGAGCCTGAGCCCCTAGGAACAAATTTAAGGAAGTTCATATTTAAACATGTCCCAGAACACGCTGGGGTTTTTTTGAGTTTTGTTTTTTGGGGGTCTTTTTGGTTTTTTTTGGTTTTTTTGTTGTTTGTTTTGTGGTTTTTGTTGTTGTTTTTTTGGGATGGGTTGAGTTTGGTTGGTTTTGTTTTTTTCTTCTTCTGTTCTTTCAGTAGAACTGGAAGATTTCCTAGCAATTCCTAATTCCTGCCCAATATACTACCAGCTTTTTAGCACATAAAAAGTGCCCCAACAATACAAAACCTGAGCCAGATCTAAGCCACTGAAACGTGGTCTTTCTGGGAGATATTACAGGGGGATTATAAAACCCCAGACAGCAGAGCTATCTTTTGGCACATGACAGGCATTGCATTAGGCTGCCATGGTGCATACATTAAACATAATAAATAGCTGCTATAGACCCAGCTCCCCAAATACTTATTCAGGTCTCTCACATATATTTCCTTGTGGCACCTCCTCTGATTCTGGAGAGCACATTAAATGTTTAGTCACCCAAGATGTAACTATTCATCCTAGCAGCAACCTGATTGCCTGCAACAAAAAAGCTCAGGAAAGGGTTAAATAGACAGGCATAAACAAAGAATATCATGGAACACGCTCTTATGCATATAATTAAAAGAAAGATATTATTATCCTTTAATTATACCTAAAAATTTCCAAATTAATCAAAAATAATGGAGAAAATGCAACGTGTCATTATCACTCATTCCCAATTTGTCTTAAAGGTAAATACCTATATAAGATACTCATAAGTAAAACCCAAAATTAAAAGGTCTATCAAATTCTGGCCTAGCTAATTACAAAGCCATCAATCTCTCTTTATACCAGAGCATAGTGTTCTTGATGTAAAAAAAGCACAAAGAGGATGATTCCCCTCTAATTCAAACAAATTACAACCACTCTGCATGCTAACCATAACAAACACATGTTAAATTCAGCAGAAGGGAGGAGAACTGAACTAGCATGCAGCTGGAACCTCTTGCAGATCATTTGACCAGGGAATGTTTTCTCCCACTGACACATCTGCCCAGCAATGTGGGGGGAAATCACTACATGGAAGCTGTGGATGCTAAATCTCTGAGCAATGAGCCCAGCATTGTGAAAAAGGAGAGAAGAGGGGGATAAAATTGGGTAAACTGAAAATCTGACTGCTCCCTCACATGTGGTCATCTCTTCTGCCTCACCTACCTGCACCTGGATGCCACAGTCAGCCTTGCCCCAGTGCAGCACTGCCCCAGGAGGGATGGAAACTGCCATCCAGATATTCTCCACAAGGAGTAAATTAGGAAAATTTTCAAGAAGAGAGCACCTTTTCCCCTTGTCCAAAGATTTTGTGGTGCATCACTCATATTACATGATGCATCAAGGAGCTGTGGGCTTTGCTGGCACTGATCCTCTTCCATGGTGATGACAGTCCTCACCTCCCTGAAGTGCTAAAAGCTGGCACACTCCAAGACAGAACAAGCAATTTTGGTTCGTCAACAATTTGACCATTCTGAAGATTTGAGGTACTATGCTTACTAGCATCTGTATGAGTTCTGCACCTCATGAAAAATATACATGCTCTAGATAAAATACATTAATTAGAACAAAAAGGTTTCCTGTTTCTTACTGTTTGTATGAAGAAAATACTTAGTAACTGCAAAAAGTGCAGGCTTTGTAAATCTGGAATGAAAGGCCATTTGTTACAGTGCAAGTCACTCACTAGTGTTTCTGAGCAGTCAGTGAAATGCAATCGCAAGAAATATTGTAATGTTATTAATTTTACAATGTGCTTTCTCAAATGGAAAATATTGCAATTAGAAGGAGGATTTGTTCTCTACTGTAATCTCACTAATTGGGCAAAAGGCACTTGGGGGGGAGTTGTTCATTGGGGTTTTGGGCAAGGTCCCAGAAGAAGAGTAGTCAGCGTGTAATGTACCACTAGCACTGCTCAAAGACAGTTTAGAGTTTAAAAACACCATTTGTACAAAGAAAACAGCCAGATGCCACAGCATTGGTGTTCTGTCAGTGATGAGTAGCAGAAAGGCTCCCTAACATCTGCTACCACTTGAGGAAACAAAACTTACATCTCTTTGAGTGAAAAGGTCCACAGAGTAATCCGGGCTGCCTGAGGCTGGGGAGGGACTGGTGCTGCCAGCTCCAGCCAAACCCACACCTTTTCATCTCTGCTGGTTGAGGCAAATTCTGCAAACATCACAGCTCTGCTGAAACTCCTTTGTGCTTCACAGCTGCATTAACTACATGTTGAAGGAAAAGCAGTGCAATAAAGAACACAGGGATCACTTCCCTGAAGGAAATAAACCCGCGTCTCTCAAACGCATTTTCTACATCTGCTCTCAGCAGTTCAGTTCTGTTTGAGGTGCACAACCTGTAAATATTATTCTGTGAAGAAAAGAGATCCTTTTAAAGACATGAATGTCTCTTTGTCTAGTTCAATGAACCACAATTCTGTAGATGCCCTGCAACAGGTTTTCCAGATCAGAAGCAGAAGTACCCTTGAACTGTAAGACATTACACTGCTGCAGAAGAAGGCAAGTGAGAGATCTCTAAGCCTTTTTTACCAAACACTGTAACTCAGAAAAGATTGCTGCTGAAAAAGAAAACTGAAAAATTACTAGATGTAAAGGAAAATGTGGTCAACTTACATGTTAGTAGCCACACAGCAACCACAGGCATCATTACAGAAAACATGAGTTTGTTACCTTGGAAATGTTAGTATTGTTACCAGCTGCCCTCCTCTACCTTAAAGAGTGAATTATGATTGTGCAATTTATTTTGGGAACAAACACAAGGAGTGGTCTGAATCAGATCTGTGCAGTGGCCGGAAATTAAATGGTCAACTTGTCAGAAGTAGAACTGTTTGATTTTTGGTTCAGTGATCAAAATGAAAAGAAAAAGAAAGGAAAAGAGATCAGCTTGGGCCACCATAAAAGAAATACTGTGGGATCTGGCACAAAAAAATAAATTAAAATATCAGTTAGGTCAATATGAAAATCTTCAATGAACCCAAAAAAATTAGATAAAGACTTTTGTTCAAGCAGAAAAGTCTCATTCCATTTTCTGATTATGCATGTAACTTCTTTTTTTTTCAGTCAGTTTCACAATTAAGATACTTTTCCAAAACAAAAATAAGAACTCTGATTTGAAAATAACAGTAATATATTTCAAATATTTCACTTCTTCCCATCTTCCATTAAAACTTTTACCAAATTCTATTCAAGTACATTATCAGTATTTTGTCTTTGACAAAATCAGATGACAAATTAACTCACTATGAACATGAAAATAAATTCAGAGAACAGTTTTGCTTGGAAGGCACCTTACATATCACCTGGCTTCAATCCCCCTGCCATGGGCAGGGACATCTTCCACTAGACCAGACTGCTCAAAGCCCCATCCAACCCAGCCTTGAATGCTTCTAGGGATGGGACATCCACAACTTCCATGGACAACTCGTTCCAATGTTTCACCACCCTCACAGCAAAGAATTACTTCTTAATCTAAACCTTCTAATTACTTCTAATCTAAACCTGCCCTCTTCAGTTTGAAGCCATTCCACCTTCTCCTGTCACTACATGCCCCTGTAAAAATCCCTCTCCAGGTCTCTTGTTGGCCACCTTTGGGCACCAGAAAGCTGCTCTAAGGTCTCCTCAGAGCCTTATCTTCCCTGGGCTAAACAGCCCCCTTTTTCTCAGCCTGTCTTCCCAGGAGAGGTGCCCCAATCCCCTGATCATCTCCATGGACCTTCTCTGGACTCACTGCTACAGGTTCAAGTCCTTCCTATGTTGTGAACCCCAGATCTGGATACAGAACTCCAGGTTCTATATCTTGTGAGGGTGGAGCAGAGGGGCAGGATCCCCTCCCTCTCCCTGCTGACCACACTGCTTTGGATCCAGCCCAGGACATGTTTGGCTTTCTGGGCTGTGAGCACACATGGCCAGCTCACATCCAGCTTCTCATCCACCAGCACCCCCAAGTCCTTCTCCTCAGGGCTGCTCCCAACCTATTCTCCACCCAGCCTGTTTGTGCTTGGAATTCCTCATGCAAGAATCGTATCAACTGAAAAACTATCTGACAGGGTATCAGCCATCAGCAAATGAATTATAATACTTGAAAAGCATAAAAATATTTGCCAGAAGTTTTGGATCTTTGTAGTCATCTGAATGAGGTTCTGAAGACTACACTTATTTTGGGCCAAGGTCAGAAGGATTGCTGTAATTGTTAAACAAAAATGTTTAACACTGAAATTCAGCCAGAGATTCTTTTTTCCAAACATCTAGGAGCTAATTTTTAAGCATTTTAAATACTGATGCTTTGATTTTGACACCTGGCATACCCACAAACTGCTGCACTGCAAGGCTAGACAACAGTTTGTTAAACCAGGATCTTTGCCTTTGCCAATTGGGCTGTTTTGTTTCTCTCTGCAGTTCTTGCTATAATAATAATTTCATCCAATGTCCAGATGAATGTGTCTAATTCTGGAAGGAGTGTTGTTTTTTTCTAGCAATGCATTTCCCCTGTGAGATAGGAACACTGGAAGGGTATTGTGTGCTGGAAACCACAGCTTGTTTAGCCAGAAAGATAAATATTATCTATATTTCTTGTTCTTTCCTATGCATTGTATTGTCCTGAGAGCAGTGGGAACAGTGGAAGGCAAAGGCAGAGACCTTGCCAAGCCCCGTGATGTGATGAATGACTTCTCACATCCCAGGGCCTGACGTGAAGAGAGGCCACAGAGGGTCACACTGCTGTTTTCAGATGTTAAAAAGGCTCATCACCCTCCCATCACTTACATTTCTAGCACAGGAAGAGCTCCCCCGTGCAGGATCCACATGGGAAGACACAGCTCTTCCATGGAGTATTTCTCTGCCAGAACACAGGCCTCCTGCCCAGGAAAGCTGATTTTCTGCATCCTTGCTATCTCATCTATGAATCTTCTACCAGAATTGTGGAATGATATGACCACAAACTACCTCTCAGCCACAGAGAAAAACATATTCCCAGATTTCAAGCCTTCTGGGCAGAGAGTGTTGTGTGCTTTCTCTTTTCCCATTTCCTTCCCTCTTCACCATCACGTGCACACAGACAGTCAACTTTCACTATTCCCCCTTACACTCCCAAGGAGCAACTTACATATACTACTTGTGGACAGCCAATATGAAAATCCCTTCCAATCCAAGATGGGGCAGGAACTGCCTGCAGATGGGATGCAGCAGGGTGAGGAGGGGAAAGCAGCATTTGCTTCTGGACACATGCCTGTGTATGAAAGGGAGCTTGCTTGATGGATTTCACTATAGAGAGTTTTTTTCTTTGCCAACTTTTGATTATCTAACTGCACTCTCAAAAATTACATGGGAGAGATGGAAAGAGGGAAACAGTGAGGTCCCTTATTCTGTGTGCTTTTCACCAGCTGGACCACTCAGTGTACAGCCACATGGCAGCCAGGCTCTGGAAGGGGACATGGGATAGGTGCCAGCATCCAGCCATCCATGGCAGCAAGGAATGGTGAAGTGGACAGCAGGAGACACAGACACAGCTGGAGCCAGGACTGGCAGGCAGACCCTTTTCTAGTCTCAGCTCTCTTGGGTCATACCTGTTAATTTACAATCTACTCTTCAAACAGACATGGGGAGGAATAAACAACTGTCTAATCTGAGGCAGTCAAAATTTTGCTAAGCGTGGTGCAAGAGCTCTTAGCATTTCACCTCAGTCTGGGCTATAGCTTAGTTCCCTCAGGCCAATGAGCACAGCCCTGTCTCCTGAGGGAAACAAGCAGTCACAAGCCCATATGTGTGAGTAGAAGCCATTCTGAGAAACACACAGACAGCTTCAGCCCCATCTCTGATGATTAAAATGCTCACCCTGCTGCAGAAGACCAAGGGCACTCCAGTTCCCCCTCTGCTGTATCTTGCAAAGGCAAGGAGAGAAACCAGCAACCACCCTCCACGGCTGCACACCCCAAGGCTTCTGCTCCAGGAGAGACACAGCAATAGTTTTACACCTGACCTCACAAATGTGTCCAACACCCAGCCAACCCCAACACCCAGAAGGCTGAGCTTATTAATAAAGCTTCTCATCTAGCAAAACTAAATCAAATTTTATTCTGGGCATCTCAGTCAAATACTCAGCACTGTGCCTTGGAGCTGCTCCCTCTGAGCAAACAGAAAGGAGGAGGGGAGGAGGTGATGGGGGTGAAGGCATGCAGGGCCACCATCCATCTGATGCTCCCCTGCTGGCACCTGCAGCAGGAGCTGGGGACAGGATGCCCCAGGCAGGCCCTCCCTCCTGGCAGCAGAGCAAGACACCCCCTCAGAGGCTCTGTGGGCACTGCTGGTCCCACTGCAGGGCTGGACACACACTGGGATATTTGTCACCCCAGAACATGGGGAGCTGGGACAGACCTTGGGCATGCACTGAAGCACTTGCACAGTACACAGAGAAACCTGCAGCACACAAAATTTTAGGAAGGTCAATGTAGAAGTTTGAAAGAAAGTGGGGAGGGGCAGAATGTAAGACAGGGTAGTGTAAGGTAAAGCTTGCACCTGAAGGGAGATGGATTCCTTGTCTGCTGTCACTCAGGGCTCCTGCAGGTTGAACTTCAATAGACACAGTCTGGAAAAGTGCCACTGATTTCCTTTCCCAAGGAGATGCTTGTGAAACTCTCACAACCAGAATTAATATCAAAGTGCTAGAGAGGAGCAGGGAACAGCCACTTCTGTTTTGTTCCCAGGATGGAAAAATATGGCAAGAGGGATGTTATAAAGACTGTAACAATCTTCACTTTGGTATAAAAGCCCTTGGGAAAGTGCCTGAAGTCCCTTCTGCTCCCCAGCAACTTTCACAAGTCCCTCATGCCCAGTCCCCCAGGACACATCCTGCTTTCTTGACTGAGATGTTCACATAAAAGACATTGCTCACAATAGGTCATGAGCAAACACTAAGAGGTAGCAGTCAGTGATGTCCTGATTCCCTGGGAAGACCAAGGATCCCCCTTGGGTGGACAGAGAGGAGGCTTGGGGAGATCTCTACCAGCAGAAACCACATCAGCACACAGCATGCCAAAAAGGAAAGCCATGCTGACAGCAGCAGGGCGAGGATGAAGAGCCAACAACCACCGTGCAGGGAGCCCAGAGTGACGCAGGTGAGGCTGAGCTTGGTGAGACAAAGACCAAGCCCACAGTGCCTCAGCCTGGAGCTAGGCTGAGCCCAGCTGCCCAGGAAACACGGGTGCCACAGAGGCAGCAGCCACTCCAGATGGTTGCAGGAGACAATGGCAAGGAGCCTGTGGCTCTGTGCCTGGCCACTGGGTGCCATCTCCAGCCCCAGCCAGGACCTCTCCAGCTGCAGAAGGACAGAGTAATGCCTGATCCTGGGCTAGAATAAACAGGTACAAACCCTAATGCCCCCACAAATCCCAGTACTCCTCTCCATGAGGGTATACACACCTCCAGCATGGTCTTATTTAAGGCAAAGATTTAGTGAGAGATACATTAAAACAAAACAAAGTCTCCCAAAAAACCCACTTCCTTGACCCTTCCCTTCCTTTTAGGAAAAGAGTAAAATGTGTAGCTGTGGGACACGTGAGCACTGAAGGGACCTGGAGAAGGTCCCATGGGCATGGACCTGACAGATCTCTGTCTCCTTGATGCCACTGTCCATTGACAGAGCCCAGCAGGAATTGAGTGACACATGCCATGGCTTCCAGTTTCCAGGACTGCCCTAAGGGAAGGAATGGAGGAAGACTAGCAGCCTAACAAGAAGGCATCATCCTGACAGCCTAGGAAGGTCTTTCCCCATGGAGCCTGCTAGTGAGCTTGGACAGATGTCAAAGATTGCACTTACAGGGCTTGTCCTATGTTTATCCCAGAGGTGAGTCCCAGCTGGTGGGGGGAAAAAAAGGTGGGAATTACACAAACATTCCAGACACATTGCACTCTGTACACCTTTCATGCCCAATGAAAAGGCAGGAAATGTTAAGACAAAGAAAGGAAGCATGTTAGAAAGACTGAACCTTTCATCAGAGACCATTGAAATTCTCATAACAAGGGCTGGTATGAAAGGTTGCTTATTCTCAGAGGTAAGACAGTGCCATTTCCTTCCCTCTCCATGCAGCAAACACTCATGGCAAATCTAAACCACAGCTGTAGGGCATGAGACACACAATGCAAATAAAGGTTGCCTCTGAATCCATCCCAGCTGCATCACCACAGCTATTAGCAGATTGAAAATCATACTTCAGCCAGTCAATATGCAAATACTGTAGTATTGCACCATCATAAAAAGCTATAGAATTTCAAAAGAAGTGGTCTCCAAAATCCAGATCAAGGCAATAATAGAGAAAATGAGACATGACGCCAGCCTGACAGTCTCGCCCTGCTCTACCTAAAGAACTAACAAATGTGGAATAATCAGTGTGGGAAATGGAGAAATGTCCTACACACCACCATGCCCAAGTAACCGACTTATAAATCATTTTGGTTTGCTGGTGTCATGTCTAATTTTCCTTATTATTGCCTTGATCTGGATTTTGGAGACCACTTCTTTTGAAATTCTATGGCTTTTTATGATGGTGCAATACTACAGTATTTGCACATTGACTGGTTGAAGTATGATTTTCAATCTGATAATAGCTGTGGTGATGCAACCGGTCACCTTTGGTCTTGAAGGTGTATCTCTTGTTATATATATACACTGTAAATATTGTGTATATGTTATATTTACACAATATTATATACATATATATATAATTATATTATTATACACAACACCTATTTACATATATATATGCCTATTTATATGCAATTACAAATATTAATTATTTATAAGAAAAATACATGTTAGAAATTTCTACTTAAAAGCAGTTTACATGGACAGATTTTGGCAATGAATTCCACAGATAAATTATGCATAATAGAAAATATCTCTGGACAGAGAAATCAGAAAATATGTGCAACACTCTCACTGAAACAATGTTTTTGCACCCTTTAACCATTTACAGGTCTCCTTTATTCCTTGACTCCAGTGCTGGGTGACATGCCATAAGAAAGGTTCATGCACACACGCCAGGCCCCCCAGCAGCCCCAGGCCTTGGACAGTGAATTTGCTGAAGCAGAGATCATTTTTTCATGTCCCCAGCCCTACACAGACCCACAATACCAACAATGCCCTGTCTGTCCCACAGTCAGATGTCACCTCACAAATGTGGGTCAGGCCAGCACGCCATGCTGGCTTTGATTTCTGTTATTTGGGGCAATCAAGGCTCCTTTGCAGGGGGGAGCAGCCCCCTGATGAGGGGAGAAAGGATTTAACTGGAGATTACATCTCCTCTGCAAATTTGCAAGAAAGGCTCGTTTAGGCCTTTGTGGACCTTCTACCTCCTTTCATCAATCCCTGCCTGACTACATCTTTGGCTGGGCCATCTGCTGGTGCTTATGATGCCCACAAATTAGTGATGACAGCCAAAACCGTTGAAATTTAACATCTTCCTTAGCAAAATACAGTCTGTAAGAGGCTGTCACCTGCAAACTTGCCTACCTTTCTCTTTTAGAGTTGGCACTCTTCATCAGTTTCTGGTCATGAGATCCTAAAAGCACAACTCTTTAAAATTTGCAAATGCATACCGCATGAACTTTGGGGCCAGACAAGAGCTTCACAAATATAGACAATGCACTGGTCAACATCAAGACCTAGAAATTCATATTGCCTCAATAGCATCCTAAGTAAGGCTCAGATCTGAGAAATTCAAACAAGCCACAGTACTCATAAATCAGCCTTCGTTTTGCAAAGCTCACTTTATGCAAGAAAGTCCTAAATACAACAGAGCAGAGTCAGGGTGCGCTCTGGAGGCTCTGCTGGGTGAAGGCATTTTTAGTAAATGCTGACCCAAGGTGAAATTTTTATGTGCTATGAAACCCTTATGCAGCTGCAAGATATTGCTAGGGACCTCAGAGGAAAGGAGAGACTTGAAGATCAAGGGTCTTCCCCGTTCCTAATAACTCCCTCTCCATTGCTACCTATTGCCAGACTCAGGTTTTTAATGTAAGGGTCCCTTAAGAGAAGAGTTCTAAAATAATCCCTGGAGCTAACTGGACTCCCATGAGCAAAAATTTTTCCATGCTTTAATTTTCAACAAACACTGATGGAAGTCTCCATTCTTCCAGAGATCAGAGGAGGGTGTAAGTGGGTGAGATGAAAGGTTTTGAGGGAATAGCCTGCAAAAGACTCAAGAAGCTGACCTGGTTCTTGGGCTGATGCTGGAAAACAGTGATGCAAATTTGCTCTTCTCTTACCACGGCATTAACATCACTTCCTGTGCATTATTCACTTCTACTGACTCACTAAAATCTTCCTACACTTCAGCATAACTGGTACAGAAGGTATCCATGCCTGAGTTTCTACCACTCAGTTACAAACCTGATTATACCTCAAGCAGCATCATTACATAAATTCCAGTTATTTTTTTTCTTCCCTTCCTTCACGACAAACTCAAGTATGTTTTTATTCAATAATGATCTGAACAACAAGAGTTTACAATGAAAATGCCCATCAGAAATGTAAGTGATCCTAATGAAATTAGGTACTAAGTCACAATCTGTATTTCCAAAATACAGTGGTTAGTAACAAAGGTGGAATTGGACAGACTTTAAACAACTTTTTATCAGTGCTGAAAGAGTGTACAAATACCACTTAAAATAGTTGAAAACTATTTTTTTACAACCTATCACAGCAACCATTCTAGACAATATACAGTATATCTAAGAATAGTAGCAGTCATAGATGGAAACTGATAACATTTGGGGACTGAAGGTTAATCTGTTCTTGAAAAAAAAGGAACAATGGAGAGTGAAATAGAAACTCAAGTCCCATTAAAGAAAACTATTTTAAGGGCAGAATGATGAGTTTTAGCATCAATCATGGGAAAACAGTTCAAAGTTTTTCTTAAAAGATCTAAATTTGAAACCTTGGGAAAAAGGAACTGTTTGCAGTGACAGCAAAAAAAATCTTGAGGGATAAGAACAAATACAGTATAAAGATAATCCGTTTGTATTTTCTAAACACTACAAATCTGACTGTTCATTTTGAGCTTTCTGTGATTAAGGTCAGTAAAGACTCAATGTTCAGTCAAGTTTATCCTTATTTCTTTATGCAGTTCCAATGTACTTATCTGCCTGTAAATCATGGTACATGCTCTCAGCACTGAAGGTACATTGACATAGATTAAAAAAATCAACTGCAGATTGCAAATAAATCCAAATAGAGTTGTATAAAAATTCCTAAATTGTACTGGTTTTGGCTTGATTTTTTTTTAATTATATTCTACTCTGCATATTACAGAGGAAAACCCAGGAGAAAACCAAAAGAGGATCATCCCTATCTAGCAGGAAATCTGCAAGCAAGCCAGGCGAGCCCTGATGCTGCTCCCTGAACACGCAGCCACCCCTTGGCTGAGAGGAAGCTGAGCAGGTGCCTACATTAAACCAGTGCACACTTTGTCAGTTTGCATTTGAGCAAGCCCATAAGTGCTTTGCCAGCTCAAGGACTTAATTACATTTGAAATAAGCTAATTCAAGGAATAAAAGTCTGCCAAAGGTAATAAAATTGTTTGCTGATGTATCAAGTCAGTCCTCTTATATAAAAGAGAGTATTTATATGCAGCGTGGCTCTGGTCCTATTCAGTCAGTGATTAAATACTTACTGTTTGCAGGAATAGGGCCAAATCTGAGTAATTTTAAGTATTTGGGGAGAAGTTCTAAATCCTAATGTATCTAATTTAACTATGCAAACTAGGGAATATTATTGCCTTTGTTTTACTTATGAAATTCAGAGGCACAGGGAAATAAAATGCCAGATTCAGGGTGCCAGTGAAGCCTCTTGCAGAAGCTCTTGTGCTTCCCAGGCAAGTGACTCCTGCGGCCCATGCTGCTCCTCTCCCGTGGTGCTGGGCAGCAGAGGGACAGCTGGGCAAAGGGCCAAGAGCCCCTGCCACAGCTCCCCTGGCTGCACAGTGGTCTGACTCCCCCTCTGAGTGCCCAAGGAAATGTCCAAACAAATTAGCAGAAAGTCGGTGGCTGATTTTTATAATCAGAATTTTTTCTCATCCAGCCCTTGGCATATGATTTCATCCAATTCCCTCCTCTTTGAACTCTGATGTTCTTGGATGCTGCTGGCACCTGTTCCTGTAGAATGAAGGGGCACTGAAACAGGGCCTCTCTGGAACTTGCAAGATTCAGAGCATTTTAATATACTCTCTGAGCAGGTGAGTTTTCATTGTACATATGTAAATCTCCCTTTGTCCCGTGCTTCTGTGCAGCACATCAAAAACCTTGCTCTGTGCCCCTGCAAGACCACCTTTAAAGTTTTATTTCTAAATGATAAATTCTCAACCAGTACAGATTGGCATTTTTCAGCATCATCAAACTGTATTATATAAAATTCCATGTTGCTTCAAATTATTTCTCCAGATAGTATTCTCTGGGATTGATTTTTCTTGTGCTATATTTAACATAGATAATTGTAATGTTTTAAAATACTCACATATTTCAAAATATCTAACCGATTAAGTGTGCTTAGCTCAAGAATACGTCTGCTGCACTGTGCATAGCAAATAGACAGTGCTTCTTGACATGGTTTGGCATGGATAGGTTTTTTATCAACGCACGGATTTGAAAAGAAATCACCGTTGCAAGTTTGACATAAATTAGGAGTCTGGCTCACACCTTGAACTGTGTGCACACAAGTTAGTTTTCAAGTTCGCCTTGTGGACTTCCTTCTGCTTCATCCTTCGAACACGGCCGATTTCTTTACACTTGCTGAGCACAGTGGCTTTAAAGACACCCGGAGTGGCTGGGCTGCACCCCCGCGAACATCGCAGAGCTTGGTGCATCACCCCGGGGCGCCGGGGCAGCGCCAGCAGCGCGGCTGCGGACGGGAGCGCGCCCGGGCGGCGCGGGCTCTGCCCGGGGCTCCAGCAGCGGCTCCGGGGCTCCAGCAGAGCGGCTGCGGGGCTCCAGCAGAACCCCAGGGCTCCAGCAGAGCTCCGGGGCTCCAGGAGAGCTCCGGGGCTCCAGGAGTGCTCCGGGGCTCCAGCAGAGCTCCGGGGCTCCAGGAGAGCTCCGGGGCTCCAGCAGCGGCTCCGGGGCTCCAGGAGTGCTCCGGGGCCCCAGCAGAGCTTCGGGGCTCCAGCAGAGCTCCGGGGTTCCAGGACAGCTCCGGGGCTCCAGCAGCGGCTCCGGGGATCCAGCAGCGGCTCCAGCAGCGGCTCCGGGGCTCCAGGAGTGCTCCGGGGCTCCAGGAGTGCTCCGGGGCTCCAGCAGAGCTCCGGGGCTCCAGCTGAGCTCCGGGGCTCCAGCAGAGCCCCGGGGCTCCAGCAGAGCTCCGGGGCTCCAGCGGCGGCTCCGGGGCTCCAGGAGTGCTCCGGGGCTCCAGCAGAGCTCCGGGGCTCCAGCAGCGGCTCCGGGGCTCCAGCAGAGCTCCGGGGCTCCAGCAGAGCTCCGGGGCTCCAGCAGCGGCTCCGGGGCTCCAGCAGAGCTCCGGGGCTCCAGCGGCGGCTCCGGGGCTCCAGGAGTGCTCCGGGGCTCCAGCAGAGCTCCGGGGCTCCAGCAGCGGCTCCGGGGCTCCAGCAGAGCTCCGGGGCTCCAGCAGAGCTCCGGGGCTCCAGCAGAGCTCCGGGGTTCCAGGACAGCTCCGGGGCTCCAGCGGCGGCTCCGGGGCTCCAGCAGAGCTCCGGGGGCGATGCCGCAGGAGATGCTCCCCGGGCGGGCCGGGCGGGGCAGCGGCAGCAGCCCCGCAAAACCTGAGAGCGGACAGGGAGAAATCCCGCGGGGCGCAGAGGTGGATTAAAGATGCCGCATTTTGCTCGGTCAGACGCAAAACAGCGACGGAAAAGCCACCCTAGGCCACCTGAAAGGTCTGGCGCGCAGCTGGGGCGCTGCTCCGCAAGCTGGAGCTTCAAAATTCGAAATCCCTTTTCAAAGGGTGAGATGCAGAAGAGCATCCCCGGAGAAACAACCTCTGTCCTGCTTCTCACCATGCAGGACAGCCGGACAGCCCTGCCCGCCACAGTCCTCTATCCCTAGACCAGCAAAGAGGCTCAAACACGGGCTGAAGGCTTGAGGGGAAAAGGCAGCAGCGAGAAAAGGGGTGATACTGTCATTTATGTGGTTGAAATACAATTTCAAAAACCCAGCATTTAAAATAGTGCAAAAACAGAAATCCCAGCTTCTTTTTTCCCCTCTGCACATCTGTGGTTCAGCAGGTTGAATGCAATTTACCTAACCTGAGTGTGTAAGATCTAAGGTTCTAAGGAAAAAAAATTATCTGGTGAAGTCATAAAACTTACATATGTGGGTTTTCAGAAAGATCAGTAGTATTTCAAAATCAAAAGTTTCCTATGAATCTGGCAAAACTATACTGTTAAAGCTTACACATAGACAAAAACGTCAGGATGTCTTATACTGTATGAAAATGAGTATTGATGTGTTTGGGGTTTATGTCTTTACAATAACAATTTCAATTAGAATTTTCACATAACTCAACTATTCAATAATTTACCTGAAAGTTAAATTTTGAGCTGGAACATATCAAATCAGAAGTTTAATTCCTTCTTTAGCCAGGGACTATCACACAGTATCTGCTTTTGAGCAAGGTGTTTGAAATAAACCTTTATTGTCATTTTCTCTGAATTCCAGTTGCCTACTGCAGAATTAGTTGTTATTATTCTGTAGCATTACAAACTCCAAACAGACCCAAAGGTGAGAAGGATTAGCGAATATAGCCCTGAGCAGTCTCCCACCGTTATAAATTAAAAGATGTTTCCCACATGGAAGTTTTCCACGCAGAGAAGTGGAGATGTGGCTGTTGCACCGCACAGCGCTGGTTTCCAGGGGCACTCTGCAGCCGAAAGCAGCTTCCCACAGTAGAGTACCTGCCTGCGAGGCCCCACTCAGCCCTGGGCTGTGCCCCTGTCCCAGTGCAGCCCCCAAACAGAGACACTACTTCGTGAGCAACTTTGCCTGTTCTTTCTTGTTCGCTCTCCTCCGCCTGGCCGCTTACGAAAAGCAGGGGTTTTTTTTATTAATTCTGGGCACGACCTTCCATCTCCAAAGCTACCTGTGAGTGAGTGCCTGACCCCCGGCTGTTGCCCCTGGCCTCTGCAAGGGAGCAACAGGCTGGCGGACTGCCGCGTCCGCAGCGGGCACACGGCGGTGACACATCGCGGTGACACAGGGTGGTGACCCGATGGCAGCGCCAGCTGCGGCACCGCGCAGCGCCCCGGGAGAGCGGGATGCGCTCGGTGCTCCGAAAGCCTCAAGTGGGAAAGGGACAGGCTGCCAGCAACTTGTGAGGCTCTGGATCCGGCCCAGGCCCGGCTGAGGAGCGGGGACTGGGAATTTCCTCTGCTCCGGGCTGCGCCTGCCGGGAGCCGCGCCGGGGCGAAGCGGCCGGGACGGGGCGCGGGCGGCGGTCCCGGAGCCCGGGGCAGGTGGGCACGGTCCCGCACGGACGGAAGGGTTGCTCCGCCGAGCCCCGCACCGGGGCTGCCCTGGGGCACGGCACACGACCCCGTCCGGGGCTCCCGCTCTCCCCCACCGCCTTCCTCCCCGCGGGACGCCCCGGGACCGCCCGGGGACGAGCAGCGCCGAGCACGGCGGGCGCCACCACCTACCGTGGTACTCCTGGCCAGGCACGTAGGCGGCGGGGTTGCCCGCGATGTGCAGGGCGATCAGCACCTCGCCCTGCTCGCCGTCGCCCTCGAGCTCGCCGTGGTGGGTGCAGAGGAAGAAGAAGGGCGAGAAGCGGGCGCGGGGGGCAGCCGCCCGGCCCGCCGCCAGCAGGGCACCCAGGGCGGCCAGCAGGCAGGGCCAGCCCCCGGGGACGCCCCGCCGCCGCTCCATGCTGCTGCCGCCGGCGCCGCTGGGGCATCCAGGGCACGGCGGGGCCGGCGCCGCTCCGCTCCGCACCGCGCGGGACGGGGCGGGACGGGGCGGACGGGGCGGGCGCTGCCCCCCGCCGCGGCTCTGCGCGGAGCGGAGCTCGGCCAGGGCAGGGGCGGCCCCTCCGCGCCCGAACAAGGCTGCGCCGTCCCCGCCTGCCGCTGCCGGGGTGCGGGGCACGGAGCTGGGAGCGCGAGGGCTGGGAATAATTTATTTCCCCCGGTGCCGGGGTGGGAGGGAGGGGAAGGTCCCTCCCCTCCTCCTCCTCCTCCGCCGCCGCCCGCTCCTCCTGCTCCTCGCTCTGCGCTGCCGCCGCGGACGCGGGGGCTGCGAGCCGGGCTCTGCTGCCCGCCCTTTGTCTGCCGCCGGGTCCCCGTCCCTGCCCTGCCCCTGCCCTGCCCCTGCCCTTCCGTCCACGACCCGGCTTCTGCTCCTGGCTCTGCTCCCGAGTCCCAGCCCCTGCCCCTGCCCTTGCCTCGGTCTCTGCCCCTGCCCCTGCTCCTGCCCTTACTCCCAACCCTGACACCTGAATCCCTGATCCTACTCCCTCCTTGTTTCCTTGTCCCCGTCTCTCAGCTTCAACACAAATGTCTCTGCTTCTATCCCTTTATCCATCCTTTTGTCCCTCCGCTCTGTCCCCTGTCCTTTAGCCCTGTCCATGTCCTTGTTCCTCTGTCCCTGCCCCTGTACACCTGCCCCATCCCCTGTGTTCTTGCCCCTATTCCTCTGCCCCAGTCCCTGTTCCTTTGCCTCAGCTCCAATTCCTGCCCTGCTGCCCCTGTCCATGTCCCAGCCACAGCCCTGCCTCTGCTGTACCTGCACCCACTGTTGGGGAAAAGTGAGATTTTTTCACTTAAACCTTCTCCAGTGCCATTTCAAAATGATGCACATGCATCCCCAGAGGAGGGTCAGGCAGCTCTGGAGGGGGCCAGTGTGTGAGTCCCTGGGGAGTGCACATCCCTGGGAAAAGGCTTTAGCTCCCTGAGAGTGTGTGCCCAGGCCCTTTATCCCAGCAAGAGGGGCAAACCCGGTGGAGACCAGAAGGAGAATGAGAAACTGAACATAAACCACTGGCAAGTCAAACAATTCATAGAAGCATAAATTTTTAATAAAGCAGGACTGACAGAGGGCATCAGGAGATGGGAGCAAATCCACAAGGGTTTAAAGCATCCACCGTGCTGCTACTGGATCCTGCCCAAAGGCCAGAGACAGCCGGTGTGAGTGGCAGTGACATGATGGAATTGGAAAGGAGAGCCTACCTGCCAGCATTTCTGAAGTGCAAAACTGGCACAGTGCAGGGGCTCCCTCCTGGATTGGTTTCAGTGCCAGAGGGAAAGGTTCCCTCCACGGAGGTGCAAGCCACATGGATGGCCCCACGCAGCTGCCCCACGTCCATGCAGGCTGCTTCCCTGGCCCCCTCCCGCCAGCTGACGGACACCCCGTGGTCCAGGGGACATCCTTGCCATCTGCCCAGCCTGCCTCTTCTGCTGGCTCTGCACTGAGCCTGAGTTCACCACCAGCAGCAAAACTTAAAACTTTGCTGTGGTTCCTGTCTTGCTGGCTTGTGCCTCACTAGGGATGGAGTGAGGTGATGTCTCTCCTCAGCTTGGATGGAGAAATGCACTGCCTTGGCTGGAAGGACAAAAGGCACCAGTGGTGCACCATGCAGGGGATGCAACACCTGTCCCATCACTGGCTTGGGGTGTCCCTGGCCACCGCTGTGGAAACTGGGCCTGACAGCAGCTGGTGAGGTGTCAGTTTGGCTCTGAGGCTTCCTTTTTGGGTGGTTTTTATTTGTTTTTCAGCTTTGGGTATTTGTTTGCTTTGGTGGATATTTTTTAACATCTGCGCCTCCTCCATATATTTCAATGCTTGTAAAAGTGACAGACTAATAATATCATTTCCTCATGCCAAAATCTCATGCAGGCAAAAGCTGTGTGGGCTTACTGGTGAAACCACTGCCAACAGGATGTGTTCTCCCCTGTGCACTCCTGCTTCCCTGCAGCAAGGGCTTGCCAGCGAGGCCGGGCCATGCCAGAGGGGCTTCAGCTGAGCAAACACACCCTGGCTCGTGCCTGCTCTGCCCAGCAGCCATGGAAGTTGGCCAGTCATTTTGGAGGAAGCTGTGGCCAACTCTCTTGTAAAATAAAGAAGTGGTGGGGAAAGGGGGTGATGGGGTCCCACTGCTGTGGCAGGAGGGGATGCCATCCACCTCTGCCAGGATGCTACTGTACCAGTTTCTAGCAAAGCCTTTTCATTTGTTTTTCCAAGAGAGAATTCCCTAAATAATCTTGGGACCATGGGATAGCTAACCTGCCAACAGATTTTGGGGTTCAGATTAGCACTCCCTGAGGTCACTGGGATTTGGATAGGGCCCACGCTGGTGAATTTTACACAATTTTCTTTGTTTCCAGCTGCTTAGTATCCAGAGCAGCCAGGACTGTTAGCGCAGCCAGCACATCTCTTTCTCCTAGGAGGTGTGTGTCACTTATCAAAGGGGGACAGTCAGAATAAAAGGTGAAAATGTAACAACTCCTCTTGGAAGCCCTGTGCCTCTTCCTCTCTTTGGTAACCTCCATCCTCCATTTCTTTATATTATGGCTTCCTCTCTCCTTTCTCCTCTGTTTCTTACACTTTCACAAGATCTCTAACCTCTTCTCCACTGGGCAGAATGGGGAAGCCCCACAGTCATGCTCTTTTGGTAGGGAGTCCAGCAGACACCCCAGACCACTAATATTCAAGGACACAGGGATATTCAAAGGGACTTTCTGGGAGCTCAAACCCCATTTCCTGCACCCTCCAGAAATATGTAATAGACCTTCAGTTAGACAAGACACCTACCTTCTCTGACCCTACACATCTAGGTCAAAAAGTGCTTCCCAAAACTCTCTCACACATTTCAGGCTCATCTTTGCTTAGGAGAGTGATGCTAGGAGTGGCCTTCATCAAAAACCAAGATACTGCAGAACCCACACACCCCATGACTTTGCAATGTCCCTACAAAAGCAGGGAGACTTTTGCTGAGACATTTGCAGGGAGCCAAAGCTGTGACCAAGCCTTGTGCATTGGGGGAAGGAAGAAAAAGAAGCTTCCATACTCTGCCAGTCTTTCCCTGAAGGAAAATTCATTCCTAGCCCTAGCTCCAGCACAATCTCACTGATACAAGCATGATTTACCCATAAATCACCCCAAATCCTTACTTGATGTCAAAGATTTTCCTACAGCCCGGAGCACCAGCACACGCTCAGCCCCTGCCCCTGAGCAGCCTCCAACAGGGCTGGGCATGGAGGGAGCCTCTCACCAGGCTGTCCCTACCCTCTCACAGGGCCAGCCATGTCCCAGTGGGTTTTTGCATTGCTTCACATCCCCTCACTGTTCTGAGTAAGTACAGTACCTGATTTTTGAAGGCAAAAGGTTTATGAAACTACTTTGGCCAGAATTTTTCATACCTCTCCCACTGACAGCAAGGCTAAGATATCATTATTAATAACATCAAAACAACTATTTAAGAAGAGTGTCTAAGACCAACCCTCCTGGAATAGGAATAAAGTCTTGTAAAAATCCCAATAATCTTTATTTTCGCTCTTGTCTGATCCAAGACCTACGTGTAAGTTACAACTATTCCCTGTTAAAGGCAGGACCTACCTAATAGTGCAGGATGGAGGTTACCATGAGCTTTCACCCCCCATGAAGTATGTTTTTTAACACAGAAAACAACGAGGAATAAATTGAGATGAGAACTGAGTAAAGATTGTTGTCTGCAATGGAGAATGCAATAGGTGGAATGTAAATAATTACTTAGGAGGTACAGGCCTCTCTCAAGCTTGGGTGGTGGTGGGAAATCACAGCACAGATGGACGTGGCTGCAGTCCATATTAATTTAAGGAAGTGATTATTCAGGCAGTAGAGCTGCTCACTTCATTCAGGGAGTGAGCTCACACCCCAAAAGCAGAATTGAGAAACATTAGCTGGCAGGTAGCTCCTTTATTAACACAGCCACAGCAGATAATTCTGAAATGATATGAGCAGGTTGGGAGCTGTTAAGTAACATGGAGAAATAAGGGCTTTGTCCAAGCTCCTTGGGCCTGGGCAAGGGCTTTGGTGGAAGAATGCAGAAACTCCTTTTGTCACTGTTACCATGCGGAGAGTCCTGATGCAAATCTTGTCCCCTGCTTTCAGCAGCTTTTTGTAACAAAAATTAAGGAAACTGCCTAGGGTTTCTACATAATCAGCTGCAAATAAGAAAGAGACATGGAGCACCAAATTGCATGTATCATTTATCCATTGTGGTACAGCATGCAACATCTGAAAGCAGGACAGCAAGCTGGGGCACTTTTGCTTTTCCCACATTAATGAAGCTATGAAGTGGACTTCCCAGTGCCAGATTTTTCCATCAAGTCTTTATTTTCTACTCATCCATACAAGCACTCAGTGTTGTCTTTGTATGTCTTTACTTTTGACAATCAGATGTGCACACAAATTGTTGAGAGGGACCTCTCCTGCCCATGCAGCAGGTGGGCTGTCAGTCCATCCATGCACATCTCCTGCAGGCTGGAAACCCTCCCTCAGTCATCCCAAGGTGTGGGGGATTTCTTTGTAATCCCAGCCAAGGAAAGAAATGGGGAGGATGGGTCTGACCATGCTAAAGTAAGATAGACCCCCTCTCTTGTGTCTATCAGTGAAGTTGAAGCTTCAGGGTAAGTAAAGTTTGGCTTCAGCAAAGTGGAAACCTCTGACCTGTGAATGCTGGTCAGGAGAGTTAAAAGTAATTAATAGCTAACTGATCTCGCTTTTTCTTCCAAAACAATGTCTTCAGTTCATGCAGCCTCCTTGTTTTCTTCTCCTATTTATGCAGGGATTTGCAGAGAGGCCTGGCACTCTGGAGTTGCCTTGGCCATGCCAAATAAGCCTTTGGGATGAATCCCTTTTTTGTGCACAGGACTTGTCACAGTCAGATAATAAAGCAGTCTTGCCTTGCCAGTTTCATGAACTTTGCTCTTAAGCAGAGCCCAAGTAATTTCTAAACAAAGGCCTAAATGTGAAATTATAGGCAACTTCCATGCCTATGTTATTACGAGATCTTAATTTTTTCTGGGGTAGGAACAATAGCAGCTGTTTGGCTGCTCCATTTTCCAGTGGGCTGCTGCAATGTGCACCATCTGTAAACTGACATCTCATGATTTCATCTGGAAATAGAGTATTTAACTTTAGACATTTTTCTCTCTCTCTTTTAATGCATTTCATTCAAATGGGTTTAAACTTGTATTTCTGTATTGCTTATTAACTTTATTGAGGTATGAATATAAAAGAGAATATTAAAAGGCTTTTCTTTTTCAGAAGGACATTACTTTAAAAACACTGTTGATGCTATCAAATAGGTGAGCCTAAACCCTTACATTTATTATTGATCTTGTAGCCATTAAAAAGAATACCGGATTTAAAAATAACTCCATACTGGGGAACAAGTATTTAAAACTTTCTATTGTCTGGCTTAATAATAGCATTTAAGGGTGAACACTTTCAAAGAGTAGAAAGTTTTTGTGTTCAATATCTTATGCATTTTATGGGATTTCTTTAGAGATGTAAATCTAGATATTTAACTCTCTGCTCATGATTGGAAAAGGAGGTAGTGGGTGGGACTCTGAGCTTAAAATTAAACTCATTATCTATAATGAATAAAAATAAAAATTGCTGAAGACAAATACACAACATTCATTATGGTTCTTGCTTTTATATTTTCCTGATTTGAATTATGCTTCCCTTAATGTACTGTATTGTATGCAATAAAGGCATAAGAATACACTTTTGCCTGTTTCTGTTCCATGGTGCTGCTGTGCCCTATTAGCACTGTGTGAGAAGCATCCCTAAGCATATTTAGGGGAATTCACCTTGGGTCTGGTTATTTACAATTCTAATATTTGACTTTGTTTTGCAAATCTGATTTTGAATGTACATCAAATACACACAGCTTACAAAAGGAGGAAAAGAGGTATCTCCCACAACAAGTATTCCTGTCCTACTATCCACTGGCTGCTCTGGCTTTCCATGAAGAAATGATGGCTATTTAACCATGTTACATCTGCATACTGAAGTTTCCAAGGCTTTCATTAACTTGCAAATATTTATTGTGGGTAGCCTTTATCTGAAGAATTTTTTAAATGTCAGTGGCCACAAAGGAAACTCTTAGTCCATTTTACAGCCTAATTTATCTCTCCCCTTTGCTATTCTAACTTCAGTAACCCCAGGGACCCAAGGTACACAGGGCTAACAGGACAGGACAGTTTTAACAGTTTACTTTGTGAGGAAAAGTGGGATGTAAGTCCTGTGGAAGTCCATAAAAGATATTCCTTTTGCTTTATTTAATGATCACTAAACTTTAAGAGCCTCGGAAAAGATATTTCTCTTTCATTCAGCAATCTCTAAACTTGCAGAGAGCTGGAAACACATTTTACTGCAGCTTTAGAGGGCTTTCTCTTATGCTATCTGTGTTTAAAACGTATTTAAAAGGCACAGTTTGTGTGAGCGCACGTCAGTGGACCTGAGTGTGGAGGCACAGGATTCAACACTAAGGCACACAACTGCAGGCTGTGGGACCACGAGCATTTTGCAGGATGTATTTTGTTTGCCTACCAGCTACTGAGAAAGCTCGGCAAGTGCAGTTTGGGCAGAAGCTGCATGGTGGCTGCGAGGGAGCTGTTTAAACCACGCAGGAGCGCTGCAAACCCCGAGTGGGGATGAGCGGGAGCCCGGCGGGGCCGTGCGGGAGGATGGAGCTGCCGGGCCGGCCCGGGCAGCGCAGGGCGGGACAGACAGACGGATGTCAGAGCTCGCTGCTAACTGATGTGAGAGCCGGTCACAGGGCCACCGCATTCTCAGGTTCGCTCTGCAGCCCATCGACACGGGGGTTAATGTGTGCCCACCCTCAGCGACTGAGCGCTGAACTTTGTGTATTGAACTAAATGTCCTTTTTTCCTTTTTTTTTTTTTTTCTGTGTTTAAAAAGAATTTTCTGAGGTGGGAGTGGGAGCCCGGCTCTGGCTCTTGGCATGAACGGGCTCCCCACAGCGGAGCAGCGGCTGCTGAGCACCGGGACTGGAACACGGGGAGGAGGGATGGGGGCTCTGCACGGAACAACAGGGGGCACAGGGACCGAGTGTGGCAGTGAGTGTGAGTGTGAGTGTGTGTGAGTGTGTGTGTGAGTATGAGTGCGAGAGTGTGTGTGTGTGTGAGTGTGAGTGTGTGTGTGAGACTGTGTGTGGATATGTGTGAGTTTATGTGAGTGTGTGAGAGTGTGTGTGAGTGAGACTGTGTGTATGAACGTGTGCATGAGTGTATGCAAATGTGTGTGTGAGTGTAACTGTGTGTGAGTGAGTGTGTGTGTGAGTGTGCAAGTGTGTGACTTTGTGTGTGTATGAGTGTGTGAGAGTGAGTGTGACTGTGTGAGAGTGTGTGTTTGTGTGTGTGAGTGTGTGTTTGTGAGTGTGTGAGCGTGTGTGTGAGTGTGAGACTGTGTGTGTGAACATGTGTGTGAGTGTGTGTGTCTGTGTGTCTGTGAGTGTGAGTGTGAGTGTGAGTGTGAGTGTGAGTGTGTGCTCCCCTGGTGCTCAGCAGTTTCCTTGCCCTGTGCAAGGGGCAGCTGTGTGTCACGAGCAGCAAGCCTGAGCAGTGGAGGGGCAGGCTGTGCACCCACCTCTGTGTGAGCTTCAGGAGCCCTTAGAGCCTGAGGATAACCACACACAGGTGTCATGCCATGGGTGATGTGAAATGGATGATGCCATGGGAAAACTTGGGAACAGAAAACAAACACTGGGTAACTTCTTTCTTTTTCCCAGCACAAATAATTTATTGAAAATATCTCATCAGAGCCTTGCACCCCCAGAACTGCACATTCATACTACTTTTATTTAATTTTAGCTGCTTTTCAGAGCAGGAAATACATCATGATAATAGAACACAGGGCCAACATACAGTGATGATATGAATGCAGTAAGAAAGTTGGAAATGGAACTTCCACTTCAGTTTTGAGAACAAGATGACTTTTTCAACCAAAGTAAGACTGGTTGGAAAATCAGATTCATAGGTTAATTTAAAATAATCTTAATTCTTATTAGCAGCAAAGCAAAGTATTAAGATAAGCCAGAATATTATGGAATAAGCAGATATTCTTCATTATTCCAAATCCTCCACAAGAAGTTTAAAACTCATCACTTATGAGTCAAATATACCTCCCAGCTCCCTTTAAGAAGGTCACTGAGAATCTGCTCAGAGTGATTGTCGATGAAAATATATTGTATCATGTAAAGTATAAAAGGGGCCATAGCACTTTTATCCCCAAGAGGAATCATGGATATACTCCTAAAGAGTGATCCAACCATTGTGAGAAAACTGCCAGGCTCCCATCTCTGCCCTGAGCTTCTCTTGGGGAAATCTGTTCCTCCAGTTTTACCATGAGGCTGTATCAGCAGGCCCAGGACAGGCAGCAGGCTCAGGGTGTGCCTGGTTAGATACTGCTGGCAGTGCTACCAAGCTCCCTTTACTACAATGATATGAAGTGGTCTGTGTTGGAGCCTGCTTCCACAACTCTTGAGTGCAAAGGTGCTCCTGACATCCCCTCAATGCGTGGTGAGGTGGATCACAGGGCTCTGCCAGGGACACTGAGTTCCAGACCAGGGCCAAAAACTCTATTGCTCTCTCTTAAATAAGAGGTCTCTTCTTATCTGTCTCTTTGATAAGCTGAGCAGCTCAAGCTCTCTAAGTCCAGTGAGCGCCCTGGTCACTCTTCCACACTTTGGTAACCCCTCAAGAAGCACTTCTCAGAGAGCAGCATCCCCAGCAGATGTGGGCTCTCCTATTTCATGTACAACACAGGCACAGCAGTGTGAAGACACACAATGCTCATGAAACTGAGCAGGTTCTTGGAGAGCTGCCACTGAGGGGAGGGGATGAACCTGTGAAAGTGGTGTCTTAAAATACACTGCTGGGTCCGTGTGTGTTGACTCATAACAGGTTTAAAGATTTCTGATGGGTGTTTGTGCGGTTGGAACAAATCCTAGGGTGTACCCATAGATCCCTGCTTATCTTTACATTTATTCTGTTTTCTCAAAGTTCATCTGAAGCCCCCCAGGATGCCCCAGCCCTTCAGAGAACCTACAGAGAACCTCAGTAACTCCAGTGCAGCCCCATTTCTCAACTTCATATATCCACACATGAACTTCTACCAGTCAAAAATAGCTCATTCTACAATAAAATCCATGGTCAGCCTGAGTGCCTGTATGTCCCTACAGCCCTGTCCTGCCCCTGGTCCATGCAACTGAGCTGTCAAGGTGGCTGCTGCACCATGATCTTCCCTCTGAGACACTTGTGTAACTTGGAAGAATTCTCAGGGGTGTGGACTATTTTGTCTCCAAAATTCTTTCTGAAAGGACATGTGACACAAGAGCACATGACACCAGCTTGTTTCCCTAAGAAGGAGGCAGGTGATGTCTCCAAAGTGACCAGGGGAGACTTGGTAACTCACATATCCTCCCCCTCTTGCTCTCAGTCAGGGCTGGGGGCACAGCATTGTCTCTGCTGCTTCGTGGTCACAACAGCCTTTATCAGCTCTCACAGGGGACTCAGAGCACTGCTCCTGGCAACACTATCTGGCTAATTTCTTGGCCTTTCTCTTGCTCCCTCTTCCAGTAAGATAAGAGGAAAGGAGTTATCTTTACTAGCTGTACACACAGACTTAATTCCTCACCGCAGATCTGGAAATCCGGCGTTTCCAGGCATGGGTGTCACTCCCACCCTGCTGCAGGTGCAGCTGCAGAAGCAGCCCTGTCCCAGAGCTGCTGGTGGTCTCTGCTCTGTGGCCAGATCTGCCTGTCCACTCTGCCACTCTCCCTACTGAGTGACCAGCCAGGGCTGGGAGAGAGACCAGTGGCCATCTGACCTGGAGACTCCCAAGAGGATTTTACTGCAGAGCTACCACCACCACCACGGTGTCCAAGTGTGAAAGGAGCACAGCTCTGGTTTGCAGGAGGAGGGGAAAAACTCATCTCAGCCTGCAGCTGCCTTTGCCTTGACCCTGTTATGGCTGCACGTCTGCAGCTCTCCTGCAGCTGAGCACCCATGTCCCACCCAGGGAGTGGCCCAGGGAAGCATTTCCTTGGTGAAGCCAGAGCGGCTGCATCCACCTGCCAGCAGCCTGGCTCAAATTTAAAGGGTGCTTGTTAAATACTTGAGAAGCCTTGAATGGAAGAAGATGTAGTAATGCAAAGCATAGTACTCAGGTTTTTTCTTCCCCTTTGGCAAATGGCCTAGCAAAGTAACAAAAAAGAGACAGAAATGGCAGAAAGTAAACCACCTACTGTTGACTCCTGGAGATAAACCAGAACATTGTTCCAAGAAGCAGAATGCTGCTGTCATTTCTCCTGGAAGTGAAGAGAGCATCGCCCAGCACTGGGGAGGGGGGATGAGGGAGAGACAAAGAGAAATGAGTGGTTCAGACAGACCTCTCAAAGGGGAGTCAAGGTAGTGCCTTTAAATGTGTTTGGCAGGGAGCAGAACAAAGCACGATGTCACGTATTTAGAAAAATCATCGCTGCGGGAAGTTAATGTGGCTTTAGAGACACTTGAGACATTTAGCAGGTTACAATAGTTTGTTGTGGATCATAATGACTCCCACTCCTGAGGAAAGATCTTCTGGGTATGAGTCATGGGGACTCTGCCTGGCTGTGTTATTCTGTCCCACAGCACCCTATTGTCTATTATATTTTCTTCTCCCCACACCAAAAATGCACAGACTGAATCAGAGGGATGGCAGTTTACTCCTGGTACTCTTGTATTATTGTATTATTTTCATTCAGTTTTTGCAATTTTATTTCTTTTGAATATAATAGTGAGTTTTAAGCAAGATGCATTTGTTTGAGTTAGTATTATTTTGTGCTTAGTAAAGCCCAGCCCCATCACAAATAAAATTAACATCAGGCTCAGAAAAATATGACCTTTAATGTGGATAATAGTGAGGTTACGATATTGGGTTTCTCCCTCTTTTGAAGATTGTTGGCCAACAAAACATAATCCTGGAGAAAAAAGTGCAAAACATGCTTGTGGGCTTTGGCATAGCTGCTTAAACAAGTCCTGCAGTGGCCCCTGCCCTGCCCCTGCACTGCTGCTAACATCCCTCTGTTCTCCAAAACAGAGCTGATTCAGCACCTACATCTCTGCTGCTCCACCCTTGTGCCCCAGCTTGAGCTGACTTGGGCAGATATTTTCTGCTGCTGACACCATTAGAGCAGCACTAACCTCTGGCAGGCAGGTGGGAGACAGCTCCATCTTCACCTGCCGTCGCTGTTTGCTTCACTGCCCATGAGCCAAAGCCCTCAGGAGCTGAAGCTCCATTTGCAGCCAAAGCAAGCTGTGGAAAGTCAGCAATTCACCTCTCTCATATTCTTTAGGGATAAAACAACAAAAGCAACAAAAGATTTAATATAGCAATGTGCTAAGGGAGTTAGATTGTGGAAATCACGTATCCAATAACTCAGAGGCCAGTCGCAGGAACTATTGATGGCCTCTTTACTCATCACAGTCAGCTGAATTAAATTTCCTTAACGGCCACTTCCCAGCCACAATCACCACTTTATTTCTTTGTGTTTTCACGCAGTTCACCTGCTGGGAGGATGTTGCCCATCCGCCTCCGTGCTGCTGGGTAGCGGCTGCTCCCAGGTGGCAGAGGAACGCTGGATCTCATTCCTGCCCTCCGTTACAGTGACACACATAACAAAACCATTGATGAATTGTATTCTTCCTGCAGGCTACCGGGTCTGTGAAGGATCAAAGTGAAAGTACATCTTCATAACTCCTGGTGCTTAAGGAAAGTCATAAATAAGGGCAATGCCATGGCTGTGTATAGATTCTGTGCCCAGGGACAAAGCATTTCACAAACGCACTTAAGAAATGTTATTCATATTTTATACAAAGGGGAACTTACAACCCAGACAATAGGTAATATTTTTCCTTCTATGTGCCCAATGTATTGGAACAAAAGCTATTTTGGTAATATCACATTTGGCAGAGCTCTGCAACATGCACTCCAGTGTGCAGCTCCAGAGCTCTTTCCTACTGCAGGTTATGACTCCTCTGAGCAACATTTCTGGGTTCAGCACTACGACTGGAGGCACATCAACGCTCTTGTATACTGGTATGAACGTGTCACAGTAAATTACTTACTGGGTGAATAAGGCATCCAGCCTTTTTATGCCTCTATGTAGGCTGAAATATTGGGACTGCACAGCCTGAACAGGGCTGGGGTTGCTGGTCCGTGACTTGGGGCACACTGCCTTGGCATTTTCACCTCACCTTGGCCTAAACAGCTGCTTGTGAAGCAAGGTGATGGGGAGCATCATCTCCCAAAATGTGTGTGCACCCTTGGGGCTCAGGCCTGTTGGCTTGGGACATGCTCAAAGGACATCATGTGCAACCCAGTGACCAGTGCAGGAAGCTGGAGGCAGTGGGAAAAACTGGAGGGGATGACTTTGTTCTTTGTTTGAAATAGTATTTTCCCACCCTGATTAAACTGCACTGCAGTTCATTAACTATTCAGGTGTTGTCTGCTCTTTACAGAAGAAAATGCAAGATGACAGACTATTTAACAAGTTCATTTTGAGTACAAATTGTGTTTAAGGCAGGAAAAAATATTACCTCATGCAAAACTTGGGTCGGTGTAATTGCAGGTCTGACAGCTTCAAAGATGAAAAACCTCTTTCTTAATTCAAGGCAAATGTAGCAGAAATAATGTTTAGGAGAGAGGTGCAGGTAGGTACACACCAGGGAGTGCAATTTTAATATCCTGAGTACAAGATTTTTAAGTCTTTGTCTGACCCGCATTAACACACTTTCTTACATTTCATTTGCCACATTCATCTTTGTCGGTTTCTTGTTCCCCTCTGTAATTTGTTTGCCTGTGTTTACTCGTGTTTATCTCTAGCACTGATGCTCTTGGCCCAGTTCATGTCTCCTCAGAGGTCCAGCACTCACCCTCTGAGTGCTGCAGGATGAGGTCCAGTTTAGTCCTCCACAGGCAAATGTCTTGTGATTCCTCCGGAGTCTGCCAGCATGGGCACTTCTTCAGTACCAGGAGCTGCACTGTGTGATCCAGCCTCTGGATACCTGCCCTTAAAAATATGTAATGACACCAGGAGTTCATTAATCAGAAGGGAGAAGGCAACTGCTGACATGCTCTGAAATTCAGGGCTGATCCACATGTGATGCTGCAGCTGTGCTGTCAGAGCACTCCCAGGTCCAGGGTCTCTCCTGGCAGCATCTCAGTCCCGCTCCAGGGCACTGTGGACCACCACCAGGCTGGGCCAGGCTTCTGCAGGAGCCAGCTGCCTCCTATGAGGTGCTGTGACCTGCCATTTGAATATGGACTGCAGCACTGTGGTGGTCACAAACCCTCTCCTCTGTGCTCTGCAGGCTGGCAGACAGGGCACTCATTCCAACACAGGAATCTCTGCTCAAACAATGTACCAGAGAGGGCAGGACCTGGAAGGGACATGGGCTGAGGCTCCTGGACACCCTGGGCTGAAACACTTTGGTTTGTGCTTTTACCATCAAGGCCTCTAAGCCTGGGACTCTGCAGAAGGTGGGCACCCTCCTCACCACTGGCTCGTGGAGCAGGCAGAGCTCCAGCTTTGCTGATCTTTGCTGAATACAGACCTACATCCAGCAGCATGGGGCTGGGCTTTGAGAGGGAAAGGCACAGCTCAGCCAGGAATTCAAATAACATCGACCACCTGTGACCATCCCAACCTCATCAGTGGCCCCAAAATACAATCACTAAACATGGCTGAACCAAGAGCTGCTGCCCAGGCTGGGTCTTGTCAGTTTGGCCCCTCCATCCTCTACACCCACCTGCTTCCCTGGTTTTGCCTGCTCTTCTGTCAAGCTCTGCAGAGGGGTCCTGAGCACCCCATGAACTGCAGGAGAAACTCTTGAAAAGCTGAAAACCTGATGATTAGCTGTAATATTCCTTGTTGTAGTCACTGGATATTGTGCTGTTTACTGAGTCTCACATACCTTCTGATTCAATGTTTTGTAAATTCAGCTTTCTCCAGCTTCAGCTGATGTGTGGATGCAGACACTCTTGCATGCTATTTATTCCACAAGTGAGAAATGACTTGATAATTTATGGATTGTTAACCCAAAGTTGTACAGGTTTTTACCTCAGGGAGAGAATAAATACATGTCTCATTTCAACACATTTTAGACAATGTGCTCTTTTTTAATGGCTTCCTTTGATTTTACTCCGAAATATGTAGACACTTTCTCCCAGGATTCTCATGTGGAAGCTTCATGCTGTTCTGTCAGGTTGCATATTTTCCCCCTGAATTTCTTAAAGAAGATCTCGCTTATCTGAATTACAAAGATGTTAACGTTGTGTTGTCACTGTGAATATGGAGTTTAGGCAAAGGTTTTATTCTTATTAAGAAATGGAAGAGTTGGAGAATAATTACTGCATTGTCAATGTGAAACTTATGGATGTTTAATATGAATCAGAACATATTTATTTATTTATAGATGTTGAAATTAGAATATGCTTTAGCCTGAAAGTAAAATAACTTGCACGAACAGCTGGGAAGTGTAGCTGAGATGATGTGCACACTCTTTGTACCCTAAAATGAGAATATAGCTGTAATGGATATAGATTGGTGTGTTGGTTGAGGAATTTTTAGGCAATGGCATTTGACATTACAGTTCAAGGATGGAAAAGATTTATTGATCCATGAGTTAAAGAGTGACCCTGGTTTCACCTCTTGTTAGTGCTCTGTAGGTTGTATTTAAAAACTCTACAATAATGAATCCTTAGGCTCCAATAAATGTAAATCTGTCCCTTGATAGATCACAGGGGAGCAAAATCATGGGGAAGATGCTTAGCTCCACCACCTGTTTAATTTAAAGAGTGTTTTCATCAGATTAGGGCCAGTTTTGTAGGGTTTGTCCATTTTCACTTTCCTGATAATACAATTTATTTTGATCCATAAGGACCTCCTAGGCCAATATTTGTAAACAGTGACTAAGTCACGAGTCAACATCAACATACAAGATGTCAAAGTGGACAGGAAGTTTTATTGTGCCACTGGGCACAGCTTTGCATTGCTAAGGTAATTATTAAACCTGGGATAAACAGAACTTTGATCCCGTGTGTGTTTTTAAATGATGGGTAACAGTTGATTTTACAGAAATGCCATTTTGAAAAGCCATTCTCTATAGGAATTCATTGTGTCAACATGTAAGGTGTCCAGTGCAAAGTTTAGCAAAGTAAACTAGCCTGTAGCAAAGGTGCTGGCATGGGGTGCTGTGCAAGGAGCTGCAGGGCCTCCTGTGATTCCCAGCCAAGAGGAGTGTGAAATGTTCATCTTTCAAATGAGAAAGCAATTCACTGACATCTGTGCTACTGATTAGCAAGAAAAGGTGACTGTGGCCAGGGAAAGAGTGGATGTGTAAAAAGCTAAAAATGTGCACTGTAGAAATGCAGCAGGACCTCTTTCTCGTTGGAAATACTGTTTCCATCTCTACCTTTAATCATGGGGAGATTGCCTAAGCCTCTTCCCTCTGTGGTCTTCTCCAAGGTCAGCTTCATGCTGGACAAACACTGTCCACTTTCCTTTGCCACATCCCTTCCTGCATGAGAAAGTGCCCAGTGAAGGAGGTGGGAACTTGTGGGATGGGCACTAGCATGTGTCTTAGGCACTGACCCAAAAGCATCATCTGTGACCAGAGGTAGGGGCTGGAGGTTTGTATTTGTACATATGTGAAGGTAGGGAAATTTAGGGAAAATAAACAGTTAGGGAAGAAAGAAAATAGAGAAGTGAATTTGGGTGAGTTCAGGTGAACCTCTTACTGCAAATGGGTCAAAAGCACCCAGCATCAGAGGTGTGGATGGGAAGGGAGCCCCCTGCCCCAGCCTGTCACAGGGAAAGCTTGTGCTTGCAGTGTAGTGACTCATCCCCAGGAGAAAAGTGAATGATAACCTTCTCAGTCACACAGTGAGGCTGTGCCTGTGAAGTGCTTCCTTGTGCCTTGGACTGTGGACAGTATGAGTCCTGTAGATGGCCAAGAAATGCTGAGAGGGCAATGAACAGCTGTATGGAGTAAGGAGCAGCAGCTCCTTATTGCTAAGAAAGGACCAAAGCAACTGGGTGTGCATAAATCTGCCCCTGCTGGGCAGCACAGTGAGCAGCAGCACTGACATCTTCCCTCCCAGTCTGCTTTGCTGCACTGGGTTGCTTGAAGCACAGGAAGGCAAATAGGCAGTCTGAGCACAGCTGCAACCCCAGCACATCAAGTCTAAAGAGGGATAACCTAATTCGTTCATTTACACTTCTGCTTAACTAAAGAAATTTTTCCTATGATTTCATTATAGTAATAATTTCCAACAATGTGCTGGAATAAAATTATGTTTTCTCCACTAATAAAATTTTGTGGAAGTATGTAATTATACAGCTCCTGTATTGGAATTCTAAGATGTACTGCAAAATGGTGTGTCTTATGACTATGTAAATTTAAAGCCCTAAATATTTCATGCTAGTTGTAAAATAACATAGTGTAATCAAAAACTATGCCATAGCTGGAAAGGATGGGCTAGGCATGAAGACGATGAAAACTCATCTGTTTGCTTGGCACTGTCACTTGGCTGTTACCTGTATACTTTTCTTGAGATCTCTCAGGTAATTTATGGCAGATTTCACTGCTATTCTTTGTTACCCATCCCTGTAGGTGCAGACATTAACATATCCACAAACCATCCTGCCTTCTGCACCTGGAGGGGCTCTCACAGGAGAATGCCGTGGGACACAGCCCCAAAGCCTGGAACAGAATTCTCCAAATCAATGCTGAAATACAACTGGTGGCTTGAAATAATAACCAGTGAAGTAAATGTCCTCTTACTCACAGTGATTAAAGAAAATAAATCTGCAGATGGGCAGAAATCTGCCGAGAAAATCTGCAAGCAAATAGCAGGTGAAACCTCAGCATGCTGGCTAGGCTGCTTCTTTATCACCTCCAGCAAATGGATATCTACAATGGTGTCGTTTATTGTTGATGACTGATAATAGGATTATGGCTCCCACATCCAAGAAGGATGGCATCCCAAATAGCATCGTTTCATGCTGAAGACATTATTATCACATCCTGTCTTCGTGTACTGCTCAACCAGTTATCTGTGCAGGACTCAGTGTAGAGCTCTGAGACTTTATAGGATATTATCATGTTATATGAAATTCAGGCTGCTGCAGCTATAAATCAAGAGGACACCTTGTATGGTGGCTGGTTCTCCTTGGAGCAGCATCCTAAGCAAAAGCTCTGTTCTCTGAAAGATTAGAGTGTGATTTAAAATAAATGCTGACAATGAATTTGAAGTTCATGAAAAGGGCAGGTTCAATAGCCTTAGTGTTGTCTGTTTAGTAGTCTTGTATGTACAGCATGTGGGCAGCATATGCTTGTCCATAACTCCTGAAGAAGATACTCCAAACATGAATACAGAGTCCTCCTTTTGGAAGACTAAGGGGATAATTAATTCTAAATAGTATTTTTGAACACCAGAATCTCTATCTACAGCCACTGGATATGAGTGTCCAAGCTATGCCACTGGCCAAGGGCAAGGAACATCCATGTACAGGGAAACAGGAGGGGCTGTACATATTTAAGATTTGGTTTTGGGGCAGCTGAGCTGATCCTAATGGCTTGTGGCTACCAAAGCACACCCTTCCCTGTTCCTTCTGACCCATCTCTGAGACATGGCAGAAAGCTTTCCAGTTTTTGGCTGAGTTGGTTTTAGGGTCTCAATGGGGCGAGATCAGCTCCAAAACAGGCACAAAGCAAACAGGAGTACGGGGCACAGGGCTGAGGGGAGACAGGACCAGACCCACTGGCAAGGGGAACGGCTCACTGTGTTTGTGGGACTGAGCCCTTTTACTGTGGGTAACAGGGAAGGCTCAGAGATGCTCAGCTGGGGCTTTGCTCTCCAGCCTCACGCAGCCCATGAGGATCAGGGGTGCTGAATCTGGGGGTGCCCACATGATTCAGCACTGGATTGCCCCAGGCACACTGTTTAGTAACAGAGATCTTATTTGAGCCCATGTGTTCCTCCCCCAGCAGGAGTAAAAACTGCATTTGTTGGGCACAGGAGGCTGCCTTATCTCTGATGAAGAAACTACAGCTGGAAGAGAAACGCCACCTTCAAAATCCATACAGCTATGAAGTACTGCTAAATGCAAAATTTGGACTATTGGCAGCTGAGTACCAAAGGTGACGAGCAGAAAGCTTTGCTCAGCTCCACACAGCTGGTCCAAGCTTTTCAACCTGCCCCAGTTAAAGCCTCAGCTGGGGCCACCCCTGCTGGGCTGTTGACTCTGAACATCTGAGCAAATATCTTGTCTCCTTTTGCTGATAGGAGACTACGGTATTCACAGGCCAACTGCACCAGGGCACACAAAGGAGATTGGGGTCAAACATTTAGATATATTTATATAAACTGATCCGTAATTGAGCTGTGAAAAGGTCAATTCCATTTCCAGGGATCAAGATACAGAGGTGGGCTTTTCTATCATTTACCCCAGGTGGCCTCCTTCAAAACCCACTGGAGTCAGAAAAATTCTTTGGATCTTCCCCTCAAATGCAATTAATCCTCAGAATTTAAAAAACTTAAAATGAGATCAAAGCTAAAATTTCAGTAACAATGAACTAATCCTCCTGATAACCAAATACGCTTAGTAGCCAAACCCTGGACTGAACCAGCAGGTTTTCCTACAGACTTTTCATCTGTGCTTTATTTTCCCACAAAGACAAGTGTTAAATTAATGAAGAGACCAACCTTTGCACTCCCCAGACTTTATATTTCACCTGTTTTTTAAAAAATAATTCTGAGAGGGGAAGCAGCAGGCTATAAGTTTGCACTAGATTTATGAACTCTTGTCTGCCTCTCTTTGGGACACCCAGAAAAGAAAGGGAATTACTGGATGTACAACAGAAAATTATGTTAAGGACCTTGTAAGTTAAAAACCAAGCAGTTTATGAGAAAAAGCACTGATGCAGTTTAGCATTTAGGATTCACTCAATACACATAGGGAGAAGTAGAAAAGTTCTGTGTACATAAAAGTAATCATTTAATAACAAAGTTCTGTTGGTTACAAGTTAGGGCTTTAAAATGCCCACTATAAAGGCTTGTAATGTTTCAGCATGTTATTGCCTCTGAGATGTGTTGCCACTTCATTACACATTTTCAGATTGTTCAAAAGCCTACAATGCTAAAGATGTGCTTTCTTCTGCCTGAAATAATGCTTGAGACTCGAGTGAGGGAGAGAATGTATGGCGTATGCAGCTCATGAATAAAACATACTCTCAGCTAAGCAACCTAAAGTGTTCCTCTCTTAGGGCATTAACTCTATTTACCAGAAAATTAAAAGAATGATTTTTAAGGACTGTTTTTTGAAGAGAAGGAATCCAAGTTCTTGAGTAATGTTGGGGATGCTTTAGCAGAGGGGATGGCAGGGAAGGAGCTAAGGAGGACATGGAGCCTCGCAATGGCCATGGGAGATACCTCAGCACTGTCCCTTACCTCGGGTGGAGACGAGCTCTGTGCAGAGGAACACAAGGCCCTGTGCACCCTGATGGCAGACACAGCTCTGAGGACAGGCACAGGGACACTCACCCCATGGCAGAAACTGTGCTGAGAATCTGCCTCTTCTGCACAGGAGGCTCATGCTGTCATTCTGACACTTCAGAGGAGGTGGTGAGAATGGCCCAGCACTGTAGAACTTCAACTCTCTCTGCTTGTACCTGAGGTGCCCAGCACTAAATTGAGCTCCTGACTACCCCAGAGTGCCTGAAGGGGTGACTGCTTCAAGCTGAAGGAGGAGACCTCTCACCCACCCCTGAAGGGCTGGTCTCAAACCCTCAGGGTGTGCTTCAGTCACAGCTGGGCTCTCAGTACAGCTTCATAGGCTGCTTGAGGTGTGAAATACCTGGGCACTGACTCCCCAGCCAAGAGCCAGGTGTCTTACAGGATTTATTGGGAAGGGTTTGTGCAGGATCAAAGTAGCAAAGGGTGAAACTGCTCTGCTGAAGAGTAGCTCAGAGACTGGCACCCACACTGTGCTGCTGCACACACACCTGGAACACCAGTGACAGGCAGGCAAGAAGGGGAAGCTCTGTGAGGAGTGGCTGAGGTCACTGGGTCTGCTCAGCCTGGAGGAGACTGAGGGGAGACCTCACTGCAGTTACAGCTTCCTCATGAGGGAAAGAGGAGGGACAGACCCTGATCTCTTCTCTGTGGTGACCAATGACAGGACCTGCAAGAATGGCCTGAAGTTGTGTTTGGGGAGGTTTAGGCTGGCTAAAGGAAAAAGGTTTTCACCAAAGAGGGTGGTTGGGCACTGAACAGGCTCCCCAGGGCAGTGGTCACAGCTCCAAGCCTGACAGATTTCAAGAAGTGTTTGGATAGCGCTCTCAGGCACAGGGTGTGACTGTGCAGGGCTGTGCAGGAAGTTGGACTCAAGGATCCTGATGAGCCCCTTCCAATTCAGCACATTCTGCGATTCCATGAAGACACCAAGAAAAGAGGAACATACTACCTGTGCTGCTACAGGCAGCTCCTGGCAGCACAGCCACTCCATCTACCTGTCTACAACAATACAGTCACCCTACAGACACCACCAAGACCTCTGGCCACGCTGCCCACCTTGGACATGGAGCTCCTGGAGGAAGAGTGAAGGCTGGTATGGAGAGCAGCCACACAGCTCCAGCCCAGAAACACATGCATGGAGCTGAGCTTCCTCACAAGAGCAAGGACTTTTCAAGCCTGAAAATGTTTCAAATAACATGTTGAGAGACTGCCAGTGCTCTTGTGTCTGGCTGAGACAGAAGACACTACCAGTGCTCTCTCTTGTCAGCGGCACAGAAGTTTTCACTCCTGTGCTCTTGGCCAGAACCAGAACCAAGCCTGTAAGTGATGGATGTCCCTCTGCTGGCCCCGAGCCTCAGTGGCACAGGCAGGTACAAACAGCTGCAGTGCTCCCCTTCATGGAGAGTCTTTGTACGCAACCCCTCAGGAACCGCTCTGAACGTGGCGAGAAGAAAGGGAAGACCCTGTGTACCCACAGCAATTTTATCCTCCAGACAGTTTTATCCCCTTCATTTTGTAATTCCTAAAGCACAATTTTCTCTTTTCAGCTCTTGAAAATTTTTTATTTCAGTTTGGCAGCAAATGATCAAATTTATTTTTTGAAGAGTCACAAAAACACACAGCCCTGAAAATGTGAGGAAAAAAAATGAAAAATACTCCTTTTTCTGTAGTGCTTTGGCTCTGCCGCAGGTTTAGCAAAGAGTGGATTGCAATTATAGTTTGAGCATCTATTCATTTTATTGCAGGAAAAACATCAACATGTGTGCTGTATTTTTGACTTCTAAACGGCAGAGTAAAGGCATATCAAATTGAGATGTGATGTATAGTATATGAAGACATTTTGATCCATGCAGCAAAATGAAAAGTATGCAAATTATTAGCAGTTTATAAGGAATAAAGTTTTACTATACATAATTTTATGTGCTTGTACAGAGAATCCATAATCCCACTAAGGAACAGTAAGTCTACCTATAATAAATGAGGGGGGGGAGGGTTTAGAATAAGAAAACTTTTAGATTTGAGTCAATAAATATCTAAAATATGGAGATTAAAAGTAGTATTGGAATACTCCAAATAGCCAAACAAAATCATCACATTTGTTCTGAATGACTGCAGTATTCGGCAGTCTTCATTTTCCCAAGAAATACTTTGCTTTAAACTCTGTATTTTCTTTTGCCATGTTTCTCACTTAAAAGTCTGTATGAGCTTTTGTAGCATTGCCAGGCTTATTTTTTGTTTATATACAGGTTCTTACCATGGAGATATGTCCCTGACATGAAGGCATCCAGTATAGGAAATTACATGCAATGCCTTATTCTTCTAGTTTAATTAATGCTCTGACAACTTGGCAATAAGGCTACAGTGAAGAAAAGGTCTCTGTAGGGAACCTCAGGTTTTGAGCAATAGGAAAGCTGTCAAAATTTTACTATATATCTATAGTAACATATTGAACATCCAAAGATTTCTGGAAGGCATCTGTAGAAAAGAATTCAAAAGAAAAAAGGTTAGCATAAATGATGTTTCTTAACCTGCTAAAAATAAATAATGACTTTCTCAGCAGTCAGAGTTGGAACTGGGTAAGCAGCCCATGCTGACTTACTTGTTTCAAGCAAAAAGAAATTCCAGTTTTTAATGAGCAAGGACTGTTTGACACAAACAGAAAAAAGGATTAGCCCAATCCCTGTTGAGACTGGTTCTCTTCTGTGATTTCAACAAGCTGAATGAGGAGTAGATCTGTTCCACAGTGATCCATGTAACCATTCTAGACCTCTGTGTCCAAACGTGTTCCCAGGTGCTCCAAACTTTGCATCCTTCTCAGCTGAAAAGCTCAACAGCAGCAGCCTGGCACAAAGGCAAGAAAAGGTGTCCTCTCCCTCCTCTGACTGGTTCAGTAGTTTGAGCACCAAAGATGACACCCCCAAAGAGAATCCAACTGCTCTAAAGGCAGCTCATAGTCACAGACCTTGGATCATCAGAAACCTGTGGTGATCCATGTCTTACTGAGAGTATCATTTGATATTCATGATCTTATTGTGCTCTTTCACCACCCTCACCTCCCCAGGAAGGGAAATCGAGAAGGAAACAGCAGCACCACCTGACCTCCTCCACTATCTCTGTATCTCTTCAGCTGTGAACATGCAGAGACAGTGCTGTCTTTTCTGATGGATGAGATATTCTTTAGCTACCAATGGAAAACAGCTGCCCCGGTCACACATCTAATTGCCTTCAACACCAAAAATTCATGAAGTTGTACCATCTGAGGAAAATATAAACCAGACACATATTAATGTAGCATTCTGAAATCAGGACTTCTGACTCCTGTAGTATGAGGGTTAGCCCATACAGAGCAGTTTGAATTTTCAGTCTAATCCCCTGCTTCCCCACGTTTTAGGAATGAGATTATTTATTTCTGCAAATGCATCCCACATGGATCAGAAAGATCAGCATCAGTCTCTTCAGCAGTCTGACATTAAAAGAAGAAACTAGGTGAACAACAGAGGCATTGCTGAGGACAAATTACTTTGCAGAAAGTAACTGTGACTATTTGCACAACCATCATATTTGCTTTTCCTATAATCAACCAAAGAGACCCCTCCCACACTCTCAACATTAGATAAGATTTTTGTAAAGGATTCTAAGCCATTGAAAAGCAACCCACTCAGGATACATAAACACATCTCTTTACTGATAGCTCCAGACATGCTCTATCTTGCTTGAAGTGAAGAGTAGTACTGAAGAAGTTACTTAAGGTTCCTGCACATGCCCCAGCCCCAGGCTCAGTCAAGTGAAAGAGCCTGTGCTGACAGAGAAGAAGCTCCCCTCCCTGGGAGGCAGGAGCTACAGGTTTGTTTACATCACTGGAGAAATCGTGTACTTGTCTTTGGTTGTTCTTCTCATTTTCTCTGAAATTCCCAAATCTCAACATGACACTGTTCTCAGAAAGTTTGAGCAGAACTCCCAGTTATTTGCTGTTTCCTAATGATTTGCATCCTTAAGAAATAATCAAAAACAGCATAAAAATGTAAATGTGAGGAAATGGGATGGGTATTCATTCAGCCATGCAGCTGGAATTCAGGAACTGCTGTAATTGCACACGAATAACATAATTTGCCTCCCTTGTAGATGGTTTTGCTTATTCACATCACGTCTTTCTTTTTCAGGGATGTTGCTGAAGTTCCTATACCCTGCAAAACAAAACAACCACTCTCTGCTGTTGCCATCCCAAGCCTGAGATGTTGAGTTGCTCTAGGATGGCAACACCAGGGCTGGCATCCAGGGTGGCATCACAGAGCAGGGCATCACTTCCCCAAACAAATTGCTGGCCCAGGTGGGAACTCTCAGTGCACTGGGTGCAGTGGCAGAGGAAGAAAAAACCACAGCTGGGATTGTACTGATGGAAACAGGGTAGAGGGAGAAACAGCACCATCATAAATACAGTAAAAACTCTTTAACTAAAGAAAAATGATGCAAACAGTGAGAACATAATCAAGGCTTTTGCCAACAGAATGGTAAACAACTTTGCTCTCCATCACCATCTCTCAGGTACACTCTTCTTTTGCTGGATTTTGTAGAAACATGCTCCCTCATCTGGCAAGGCTGTTTTAATGAGAGGTTACTTATGTCACTCTTAGCTATTCTCTTTTCACAACTATTCTCTGACTTGGGATTTAGGAGGTGCCTATATGAAAACCCTCATTACCTATGTGAAGACAGAAGAAGTGCTCAGCTGCTGAAATACCAATGTATAGGCTCCAGGAAAGCCTGCAAGTAAAGCTCAATTTCCCAGCCCTCCCAGCCTTCTTTTATGCCTCTGAACTCAACTATCTGAAGAAGGTACATGAAATAATGCGCAGCACATATTTCCCTGAACAGGAATCGAATACAGAAAAGAAACTATTTGCATATTAGAAATCCTGTTCTGTAGAAAATCTATGTGCCAGGAAAATGGAACATATGTGCTGAATGAATTTAGGCAAAGCTGCACCTTTGCTGTGCTGCTTAAGAAAAATCACATTTAATACATCAGTCTGAGACTGACATGGGCTTTTCATCAGCATTTCATCAAAACTGAACAAATATGAAACATGAACACCAGTTCAGCATTAATGGTTCAACATACTGCACCAGGTTTTGGAAAAGGACCTTGCTGAAACCAAATCCAAAGCCTCTCCAAATACCCAAACAAGTCCTGGCAGGACAGAAGGCAGTATGTGGCAATAGGTTAGTTGAACAATGCACACCTGCACCACAGGGTGACAGACAGCCCACAGCAGCACCCCCTGTGGGATGTCAAGCTCAGGAGCTCGCTGTGCTTCTGGTGCAGATCTCTGTAAGAACCATTTCAAAATCACAGAATGGCAGTGGGAGGGTACAGGAAGAAACAGAGAGGAATACAGAAGTCTGGTAGAGCTCCGGATACTTCAAAACATCAAAGCTGTCAAAAGGGCAAGTTCGTCCACAACTTTTTTTCAGAGGAAAGCCCAGCCTGTTTCCCTCCTGGAGTTGCCCAGCTGCCTACCCAAACAGGAGGGTATTTTCTTTTAGTACTTTGCTGCCTGTTGGTGGTAATTCTCTTGGAAGAGTTGCATAGCAAATCCTTTTTGGCAACGGCAACACACCAGCGGAAATGATTTCTTACCAAATGTAGTTTGAACCAAATGAAAGAAGAGTTAGGGATATTTCTCCTGCTTATGGGGTATTGGTCACTGGCAGAGGAGAAGAGGCTCTAAGTACTAAGTACAACACACTACAACACTTCCAATATTAAGTCTACTGGTGGTACTTTGGACATCATGTTCCCTCTCCAAGACCCCCTACATACAGTCAGACATTCCCTTATTCAACAGCATGGAAACACCTCCATCCAGGGGCTGCTTGACTGCCCAGTGCTGGTCCTACTTTAATGCCATCCTTCTGAGCTCCTTGATATCAGACACCGGGGTGGATACTTGGTTATTCAAATACATGGCTGATATACTGCTCATGTCCAATAACAGTATGGTAGCAGTATGGTATTTTTATGTTTTTTGGTTTGCATCTGCCATTGAGCTGTGGCTTTTTAAAGACATAAGTTTTCAGGAAAACATGAATATGGTCATTATAAGGATTGTACTTCTGCAGTTTCAACTCTGCTGGCATACACAAACAGTTCCTGTACTGTTTTCAGATTTTTTCTTTAAATGTTTTTAATAAACATGCACAAAAATAAAGAATCAAAAAGTTATCCTTATCTGAGTGTTGTACAGTTCATTTGAATCAGCCTATTCACAGCAAAAGATCTCACAATGAAGCTGAGATAAAAACCACACGGTTTTGCTATTAATCTCCCATTCAATTTTCTAGTGGAGCCATTCCAATATCTACAAACACATAAAAATTTTGTATTGTCTATGATTAGACTTGCTAATCAAGCTGTATCTTTATCCCAATGCATGCTTACCAGCAATGATGAAGCTCTTTTGTAAGTTATGCCATTCTGTCATTGAGAAAACTGGAGAAGTTATTCACCTCTGGTAGGATTTACTTCTGGATGGAATAGATCTTCTGTTCCCCAACTGTCTGGACTGACCAGAACACACAGTACACCAACCTCCAGGCAGCCCTCGAGAACCTGCCATTTCTTACTCTTCCCTGCCATTTCTCACCCTTCCCTGCCATCTCTGCCAGTACAAGTGCAGAGAAAACACCTAATCCTGAGATACTTAACTGGGTACATTTTGTCCACAGGTCACAGACATGTAATATCTCCTATATTCCTGCTGGAAATCCTGTCCTTCACACTATTCTCCTGACATGGCTGGATGTTCCAGTTATCAGAAGAAAACATAGTGCCTGATGGGCCTTGTCAAAATGGTATTTGGTGGATACTGGAAAAATTTCACCAATGGCAAGAATGAATATGTTTTTACATGGTGTATAGAAGCATCAGAACTCAGAAGGTACTGAAATAAAAATGTATTTCTTTATCTCACTCCAAAAGAGTCAATAGCTACAGGAATTATTACAGCAGAAACAGCAGGTTCTGGAATAACCAAAGCAAGACAAATCACTGTCCAAGAAAATGAATCAACTCATTACATGTTGATGCAGCCTTGCAAGCCTTCTTAACAAATAAAATCTCCATGTTATGTGCATGAAAATGCAGCTGTTGATGAAGCCAGAGCTATTCAAGGGTACTAATCTCTTCACAACTGATGACAGCTGCATTTCTTTTTCCATTACTTTATCCTTGTAAGAACAAGTCCCAGCTCCTGTTAATATTTGGATCAGCCACTGGAGAAAAGCACTGTAAGTCTGTAATTTTTTTCAGTATTCTAATGCTTTGTGACTCAGGAATTATGAAAAAAATTGTCTATTTTTAAAATACATACTGTAGCACTAAGGTACTGAAGCTTTTCTGATTAGTTAATGTTGTGGTTTGTGTTTGGTTTGTTCCGTTCCCCCCTCTCCTAGCTTGGCAAGTTGGTCTGGCTCAAACCCCCAGTTATGTCAATCACGGTTTTCCCCTCCTCATTTTCCCTCATTATCCCTTATTTGTCCTTGTATCCCCTCCCCAGGCCTTCTGCCAATCACCAGCACCCCGCCCCAAGTTCCAGAATCTTCCAGCTAGGGTGTCGAGTGATTGGCTGGTAGGCCTGGGCTCCTCCCCTGACCTATCCCCATTGATCCACACCACCCATCAGTCTTCAATGTATGCAAATTTTCATTCTGTGATTGGTTTCTTGTGTACCCACCCCTTCCCTGTAAAACCTGGTCCCCGGAGGGGCCCGGGGCTCCTCCTCCGCTCGCCACCTTTGGGTGGCCACCCTGCACTTCCCCTACCCTGGATTAAACCAAGTTAATTCACCCAGCAGAGGAGGGCCGTCTCTTTTCTTCACTCCTGCGGCGTGGTTGCTTCAATATCGGTGACTGTTTCCTCTCACCCCACCCACGGTCGGCACATGCTTCTGGCTTCGTGCCAGGGGAGTGCCGGTGTAGCTGAAGGTGGCTGGACTCTCTAAATCCCTTCAGCCGGGCCCCCCTTAAAAACAGCCACAGCTTCAAGTTAAACTATCTTGGCTCTACATTGTTTGCACAGTTCTCAAAACCACCTGTAGAAGAGGTGAAATCCTGGCCCAGAGGAGACTAAAAGAGGCCTCATGCATGAAAATGGGGTCTCAGAACAGAATATTGCTAAGGTATCTAGTAAGAAACTCAGCAGTAATTTATAAACTCATTGACATGGCTATATAGAAATATTTCTAGTTTGTCAGAATAAATCCTACTATTCATCATCAGCCTAGTTATAGCCTACATCAATCATTTGCACTTCAGTCACCTTGTTCATTCTCATACTCTGCTGATTCAGCTTTAAATTTTATTTCACTGATAGGAGTCTTTCACAAAGGTCAAAAAAGTGCCTTCAAAGTAAGGAGAGTTGTTCTGTCTAATGAATCCTCAGTTACTACTCCTTCTCTAGTTAACCTCACTTCAGTCAAATTAACTACATTGCATAAAAATCAGTATCCTTATCCTTTGGATTTACACTGGAAATAATCACCAATACTCATAAGACTAATATATAGAAGAAATTAGACTGCAAAAAGTATCAGCAGCACCAAGTTTTCTCACTGCTTAATTTCTAAGACCTTTATTTTAGGTCTAATTTGTGCTCCAAATCTGGAGCTGAAGAGTTTTGATGGTCTGGTCTATTTGGTGGGAATGACTGGGATTACTGAAAATGAAATTTTGTGACTCAAGTTTTGTAGCACTTAACAAATCTGTCCCATCGTGTTTCATATATCAAATTCTAATCCAGATCATAAACTACAAATCCCTATGATTTATTTGCTACTGTTTAACATTGACTAGCTGACAAATGAATACCTCAAAACTTCTTTCCACTAAAAACTGCAGCTCTAGGTAGTCATACTGGAGATCCACAGAAGCCAAGCTCAGCCCAGCACTAGCTCTAAGATAGAAAGACACTGTAAATTTTAGCCCAAAGTTCACATTATGGACATTTTTATGAACAAAAACAAAAGCAGGTAGTAAACATTTTTAAAACAGGCAATGTATACACATCCAAGCACTTCAGTAAGTGTGACAAATGTTGCCACCTCATGGACAGGTGCAGGGTTGGATCCAGCTCAGCGGTAGGAAGGAAAACAGATCACGGAGATGACTCATTGCTGCCCTTTACACTCCCCTGAGGGAGGAAGCCAGAGCTTGGCCAGAAGGATGCTTTTGTCACTTGGGTGTCAATCCAGAAGCATGGCTAGGCATCCACAATTGGGAAAAAAAAAAAAGAAAACAACAAAAAAAGAAAACAACAACTAAGAAAGAAAGAAAAAAAAAGAAAGAAGAATAAAAACTACATATATGTTCAGAGTATTCGACCATTTCTAATATACGAGCAAGAGGGGGAAGACTGATGATTTTTCCCTGAAAAAAACCTATAATGTTCAGCTTAGAACCTGGCATGGTCTTTCACTGTCAGTCAAAGGTGAGCACTCAAGAGTAAAACATCTGAGTAACAGTCTGTGGGACCTGGAGTTTTCAAGAGGGCCACTGAAATCTTCAGATTCATGAAGACAATTACCTCCAACTGGACTAGGGGATGCTCCATAAATTGTGTATTTTCTACTTGTAAGCTGCAATTGTAGTGTGTTCCATTAGGTATTTCCAAGGACAAAGTTTTATGTATTGTAACATAAAACTTTAGTTATTCACTATTCCACCACTTTTGGGGAATTGCTGCAGAAGGACTCTCTCACCTGTTGAATTTCTCCCTTCCTGATGAAAAGGCAGCTGTGCCATCCTCCTCTACAGGACAGAGGCTGTTACAAAAGCCATTATGTGGTATGTATGTTAAAAGTAGGTTCATTCCACATGGCACTATAATTAACACTTCCTGTAACTGGATGAGCATGAAAGGACTATAGAATTTTGAAGCAAAAATAAAACATTTCAAGTCTGACATAGGGATAGAAGTTTAAGAATCAATTTTTTAAAACAGAGCTTCATAAAAATACATTCATAGTCAACATTTATGAATGGTCTGAAAAAGACAATATGGTGACTAACTGGGAGTTTCCTACCATTGTGATCTCCATATGACAGGGTAACAGTCTGCCTACATACTGCTGAAGAGAAAGAAGAATTTGTACCAGCTTGATTTTTAAATATGTTCTTATGTTTACTATACTTTGCTACTCCACTCTCCTAAAATGGTGGCCTCAGGAAAAGCTGCTTTGGCAGGCAATTGCAAAGATTCCTGTGGAGAGGAAGTGAAAAGACTGGGCATACAAACAACGGCTGCTGCCATGTTCAAAGCACTGGGGAGAGTTCATAGAGCAAAATGCAGTCCTAAGTAAATGGGTTTCAGGCAATTTCAGTGTTAAGATAACATCATTAAGACTAGAACAGATTGTGCTCAAACCCTGCTGTTTATAATTAACACATTGCTTCCAAATACTCCAGGGTCCCTGGTAAATAGTCCTCTGCTCAGATCCACCCAGACCAATCAGAGTATTTTCATCAGGTTCCATGCTGGGCCAGCACCTGTTTGGACAAATCCAAAAGAGCCAAAATACTCTTCTTTCTGGCCAGCTAAGTAGAGAGATGAACACAGCTTGCCTTAGTCATTGTCACAGTGTCCATATGGCTGTGAAGCTTGTTTTCACAAGAAATCGTACAAGTACTTTATTATGTCGAAGTTCACGGTCCTATAAACAAAAACACAGTATATTAGAGCAATCATCTTAACAGTGCTAAGACTTTAACCTGTTTGGAAACAGCACATGCAGGACATTCTGCACAATCAAAATCAAGCAATTCCCCAAAAGAAACATAAGCAAAGATTAATGAAATTTTAATTTCTCTCATTATTTATAATACCCCTCTTCTGATTATTTCAACTTTGTAAAATTCTAGAAAAGAAATATAATAACTTCCTAGTAAAGAAAGGAAGACTCTTATTTCAATAATGAAACAATAAAAATATCACAATATTAATAAGATTGTATTTTCATGTGGCAAACTTGATGTTCTAGTTGGTGATGCAAAGCAACAACTTTTTATCCTATTAAATGTGTTGTTCATCTCCTAAACCACCTGTTTTAGCATGTACTCCTTCATCTGTACTCATCTGGAGCCTGTGTTCTTTCAGTCTTGACAGTAGTTGACCCATGTTCATAGCTAAATTTGAAAAATCTAAGAATGCCAATCAATGGGATAGAAGATTTTAATGTACAGTTTTGTACTTTAATGGCAGGCAAAATGAAACAGCAGTAGAATAAAACATATAATTATTTTTTTTGTCTCTAAACTCATTATTCTATACAATCTAACACTCAGACTCTAGGGTTTACTGTTTGAATAAATAATGCAAATTACTGCATAAAATGACAAGTATAAAATTAAAAGGGTTTTTAAAAAAAGTATTCAATGATGCAAAAATAGCTGCTAACAATACTAAGTGAGATTAGCTAGCTGAATTCTTATTTGTTGAACTACAATCATTTAATAGTCTCTGTTCATGCATCAGCTTGTAACCCACTTTTCAAAAAGTTTTTATAAAACATCGTTTTGGACAGAGAAAAAAGTTTAGAAATCTCCGAGATACGTAACAGGAAATACTCTGTTGGAGTCTGTGACAAATTTAAAGACATTAACGGCCACTGTTAGACTTACACGACATTGTGTCACTCAAAAACAAGTGCTTTAATTACAAGGCTTTCCACAGAAACAAAACCATACACACTAACAAATGCTGACCTTATCAACTAAATGAAACAGAATTTTCCTGTCATAACAACTGGGTTTTTATTACAGACTCTCTGAAAAAGATCCATTATATTCAATAAACACTACAAGAGCCCTTCTTCAGCTAGAGAAAATTTATGAACTTAGGTTTGAAATTCTTAGAACAGAAATTATTTCTAACAAAGAAACATCTAACTTTACCTTCAGCTAAATGTTTAACTACTATGTGGTAAAGCACAGAGATGTTTCCACAAAGATTGAGTATATGCCACAGAATAGAGCCAGACATAGGTTCCATGGTAAAAAAGAGACTGTGCACTTCAGCAGTTACCATGTTAAAAGCCACCAAGAAGAGACACAAGTTTTTTACTCTTTTCCAAAAACAGGTGGCTTTTTTTTTTCTTTTTTTGTAGTGCAAACTTCACTTTTGCTTAAAAAACACAGAAAATGAAATGACAATCTGAACAGCTTGAATGGGGGTGGGGAGGGAACATCCTTTTCTGTCCCATTCTTTGCACACTTCAGCCCTCCATTAGGAAATATGCTGGAGTAAAAAGGCTGAGATGGTAACTAAAATCTAAAGATTTTAGTGACTAATAAACTTATTTTAGTACTATTGCAGTAACAGAGAAAGAAGAATCAGAAGATGGGATGTTTATTTGATACACATTTTGGCTGAGATTTCAAAGTAGTTTCTTCTCTCAGTAAATGCAACCAAAACTATTGCACAGATAGAAAATGAAATTTCTTAAAGCACAGAAGATCAGGCCTTCATCCTATAGCTAGTAGCCCTACCCAGGGAAGACATAAGTTCATTTCTAATGAGCTCATGAAACCTTGTCTTTTTACAGATCATCCTCTTAAGGATTTAATAAATACTGTGGTCTGAAAAGTGCATTTTAATAAAAATTGTAACAAAGGAACAAAGCAAGATTTTAAAAAAGGGAGAAATAGAAGAAAAGCAGAACAGGCCAACTCTAAAATAAATCTATCCATCTATCCATCCATCTATCCATCCATCTATCCATCCATCTATCCATCCATCTATCCATCCATCTATCCATCCATCTATCCATCCATCTATCCATCCATCCATCTATCCATCCATCTATCCATCCATCCATCCATCCATCCATCCATCCATCCATCCATCCATCCATCCATCCATCCATCCATCCATCCATCCATCCATCCATCCATCCATCCATCCATCCATCCATCCATCCAATTTAAATAGCCCTATCTAGGCAGCAATTGAAGACCTGCAAACTACTTTTGAAGAAAAAAGAATTGCTTTCTTCCTCAAAACATGTAGGAAAAGTCAGTTTATATACATACATATATACACATACACACACATCAGACCTAAAGGAAAGCAAGCTAAAACACTACCATGCGCTGAGGTTTGAAGTGAGTGTCTGACAAACACTTTCTCCACTAAGCATGAGCTGCACAGCACAAGTTTTGTCCTGTTTTCTGGCTGTCTCTACCTTCCAGCAACTTTAACACAATCACTGAAACTTCTGAGGATGTCAAAGTTGCAAGGAAAGGGCTGTCAAAGTATCCCAATTCAAGGATAAATCCCAATGTATAACTGAACACACAGTGATCCATGTTGCTGAGCAGATGGTCTGCTGTGCTTGGTTCCAGGGGGAGCTTTTTCAGGGCATCACTCACCAAGTGACTTTACTACCGGGAATAGCAAACTGACATAGCAAAGCTGTGGAGGTCCTGGCAGTGTGGTCCAGCCAGACCTGAGCCAGACAAAGTTTCATTCTACAGCCTGTCCAACTGAAAACTGAAATAAGTGTATCTGTTGCATTTACAGACAAGGCTACTGGGCATTTAATAGCTCAGGAGAGTAACATGTGCACTGAGGTTATGGAATACACCTGACACCTCAGGTTCCTCCTTAGTTCCACATTAGAGAGAAGAGCTGGCTGTGAGAACATTTCTCCCTTTTGACACATGTCATTTCTGGGCTCTGTTCTGGTTATAGACTGTTTATCCAAGACTTGCTAATAAGGTGGCAGCAACAGATAAAATAGGAGACATAGCCCTGATTGCTGCCTTTGTATTGCATGTATTTCTGTCTGCAAATTATTGCCATCTCTCCTGATGGATCTCAGACTCCTCTCAGACTTCACAACTGAAGGCTCTGGATAAACAAAGATGCTGATGTACTTACATCCACTAACTGAATTAGCTTGTATCAATAACAGATCACACAAGACAGTCTATGCGCAAGAATTCCTATAACCTGTGTAGTTTTTATATCATATGCACAACACTGTTAAGAACCAAATATAATTTCAGGTTCAAATACCATAATGTGCTTTTTGGTAATGAAATGGACTGACATTCTAGAGCAGTATTTTCACATGAAGTCCCTGACCTTTACTAAGCACAAAGACAGTATGTTACTGTAACACATACTGCCACTGTAGCATAAATCATTTTCAAAACAGGAATGGACTATACTTACCTTGGGTACAACATTTCTCATAAATAACATGACTTATTCTGTCAATCTTAGAAAACATCCACAGGTTTTCTATTCTGGTCTGCAAAGAGCTATAGACTGAGCAAATACTTGGTTTGAAGTCTCTTTCAAGTCAGCACATGCAACAGTAAATGAACTCTTAACAGGCTCACCGGGCAATAGCTCTGATGAAGTCCAGAGACACAGTGCACTTGTATCGTGGTCCATCAAGCTGGTCATTCTGGCCAACCATGGATAACAGCTGCAGTGTCACAAGAGAGGTGATCTAAGGACAAGAGACACAAGTAAGGTTAGTCATTTTTGTTAACATGAATAGCAGTAGTCAATTTATTGTTTTGTTTGGTTTTGGTTTTGCTTCCATTTGGCATAATTCTAATTTTTCTCTGGAAAGTCACTCTCACTTGCTCACTGTTCACTTCCATATAGCTCTGCAGCTAGAAAACCCAGGAATGTACATACATCTTGCCATTACATTTTCAGCACCAGCAGCGATAGACAAAGGCTAAATCCTCCATCCTTCATATCAAAAGTTATCCTGGAGTTTTGAACACAGGAACAGGAATAATAGGCATGAGCTGAGCATTTTCCAAATCTCTGCCTGACAATCAGGAAGGACTAGGATTTTCTTTGCTTTATCCCTGAAGATCTCCTTTTGAACTTTTCCACTCAACGTTGGATATTCCTGTGCCAGATCATATCACATTTTGAACAGATGGATGTTTCACTCTACTCCAGATAAAAAGGAATTTGAAGGTTGGAAAGAAAAGGCTGGAAGATTGTATGTTAAAAAGAGCAGGGCCTGAATTGAGAGAAATTTGCCTACAAACACACATACAGTGTCTTGACAGAGCCATTGATTATTTTACCCAAATAGCAATGTACCAGCATACTTTTCCACTTTGTTCCTCCAGTGATGGCTGTGGTACCACTGAAGTGAAGTCATGGGGTGTCACCACTGAAATCAGCCATCCCATTCTGACTCAGTTAGGAAGAGACACTGTAGTGATTCCATTGTCTCCCTATCTCCTCCCAGACACCAGGGAAAGAAAGAAGTAAAAGCAGAAAAGAAAATTTTTCCTTGGCCTTTGCAATAGATACCACAGACAATTCAGGGCAATGAGGTTATATTCTGTGACAAAATGGTATCTGGCCACAGGTTTCATTTTCAAAAACCCAACCAACCATGACCTACTTCTGAGTAATGATAATAGGACAGTAAGGAATTCCTCAAGAATAATGTATTTCAGGAAGAAAGTGTCAGTTCAAATGTTCAAGGAAGCACAATGCTATAAAAAGCATCAGCAAGTTATATCAATAAAAAAAGTACTCCTAACTCAGTAATAACCCTGCTCTTTGGCTGGAAGTACACTTGGTTTTCAAATTTGTGACAGTGCTTGTAGAAGGCAGGAATAAAATAATAGAAAAAAATTATACCTACCTATGGAGAATAGAGAAAAATATGGTACCCAAGAATGAAGTAATTTTTTAAACAGCCTGCACTTAACTTTCTTTCATATGGCATAAGACAACAACAGTTTGGATGCCAAAATTCTGAAAAGTCTCTGGAGTTTGTTTAAGGAATGCTGGTCTACACACAGTCACAAAGACAAATTCCATTTACTTAATTTAGATATATAAATTACGTAGTTTAACAAATTTTAGCGTTGACAAAATTAAAGAAAATTGAATTCAGTATATGGCAAATGTCTCAGATTCTAGTTTATTAATTACTTTGCACATATCACTGGCTTGGGATAAACCTCAAACTTGTTAGGTTTTATATTCTTAAAATACTCATGAGAGTACATTTTTCTCCATTCTTCATTCAACAAAATCCATATTCATTATGGTGGAATCTGCTGTAACAATTGCACCCAGGAGCATCAATACTGGCAAATCCCTTCTGCACTGCACTTGCAGCTGGTCTCGCATTCAGAAATCACCAGTGAAGGAATAGCAGGAGGGTTCCCTGAAGTTCCTCATGACCACAGAAAAAGTCTGCGCAGTTGGGAGATCCATCTCAGTTTTATGTGGGATGTAAAAGTGACCTTGGCTGCTGCATTACAAATGCTCCAGCAATACTTCATCAAATTCTGCATTTTCTTTTCTAACTAGCACCAAATGCTCTGTGAGTAACACGAGGTCAGCAATGTAAAACTCCTTACTAAAGGCTGACTCAAGAAATCTGAACTAACAGCCTGGACACTAAGTTTCATTAATGTTCTTGACTTAAAAAATTAAATCAAAGACTCAATATACAATATTGCAAGATAAATAAAGCTAATATACCATATTACAAGACAAATGAAGAGTAGCTTTACTCTTTATGACCAGAGAAATGAACTTAGGAAACTGCAACCTTTTACTTATTTCTTTCACAACACTTAATAAAAGTCGTCACAGGGAAGCAAGTGCAGAAACAGCAAGTCCTGACCCTGAGACTACTTAAAAAGACAGCTGTAGAGAAAACTGCCATTTTCAATTCATGCAGGCAAGAAACAGTTTTATCTCCAAAGAAGCTCAGTAGAGACAAAGGGAAAGAACATATATCTAGGGGGGGTGAGTAGGGACCAGCTTTCTTACAGACAGCCAAATGTTAGAAGCTAAAATACCTAACTTTTTAGTCTTTAGATTAGAATTCAACATGCAGTAGTTACAGATGCCTGGGCTGTGCATGGAGAAAGGCAGAGATCTCCTAAGGACAAGTCCAAAAGCCTGCCTGCTGAGGGGGCAGCAGCCTGGAGCTTTGCTTGCACAGCTTTTTCAGGGGATTCAGGGAGAATCAAAACCAGCAATGGAGTTGAAAAAGCAATGACTTCTAATTTTTTCTTGCTTTATACAATATAGGAGTGTTCTGTTGCTGTCAGCCACAGAAATGGACAAGACACCTATTTTGTGCAATAAATTGATAGAAAAGACTGGTTTGTGGTAGAAGTGGAATTATTAAGTTTCTCTAATATTCTGTGCTGAATCTAGACCCAATAAATAAAAGATGACTGTCCTCACCAAACAGTTCAGAAGTCTTCTGGGACACAGAAGGTCCAAATCCCTTCTGACACAAGAGGCTTGAGCACCTCTGCTGAACATCTGACAAATAACTGGGGTGGGAGCAAAGGAAGGAAGAAGAAGAAAAAGAAAAAGCCATGTATGGTATTAAATCTTCACCAGACCTAACTTGCACTCTGCTTCTGAAGCTGAACTATTTTGCAATCTCTCTGGGCCTACGCAGGGCATGCACCTGGTAAAGCAGGATACAGTGGAATGAACTGAGTTTAAGACAGTGTATTTGTAGCATAATTTTAAAATTCACCAATATTGATGTCTTGTTAGCACTTCAGTTCCAGGTATCACCTATAACTTAAGAACTGAAAAACAATTACTACTACAAAAGTTCAAGTACTATAAAACTTTGGAGGCAATATGTTCTTAAATTAAGACACATCAAAAGTTTGAAACACAGATGGGAAAAATATGAATGCAATGCCAAACTAATTGCACTTAGCCAAAAATACACCACTGCTTTTGAAATATTTTTAAGGTTTTTTTTTTTTTTAATATCATGGGTACAGTGGCTCCATTTCATTATCACAAAAGCTTGAGAAGAAACATCTGGCAAGAACAGACTAGAAACAAGCCAGAAAAACTGTGTGGGTGATATAAGAAAGAATATTTATTGAGAATCTTCAGAACAAAAGAAATTATAGTTAGAAGAAAAATTCTAGAGTTATTTGTAAAATTGCTTAAATTGGTGATCATTTAATACTAGCAAAAGTTAACAATTAAATTAAATTTTCTATAGGAATAACAAGAGAACCTGAAAAAAAAACCTTTCTGATCTGAAAGATGTAGAGAAACGGGTTTTACCAGTATATTTAAAAATCAGTGATGATGGAACTTGCTTTGAAATGTATTTGTGTGAGAAACCTGCTGCTGACATCTTAGATCCAAGGTGAGAATAATCATAAAAGCACAGCAGATAATTGTTCCCAGGAGGAATGACCACTCAGATTGCTTCTGGAGATTCATTGGTCAAATATGGACATTGAAACCTCTGGAAAAAACAAGCAACCCACAAGTCATCCTTCAAGGCAGCTTTTTTCCTATCAGCCTGGACTAACAGATGGGCCTTGCATCATTCCCCAAGCAGACACAAAGACTGGCTTTGTGAGCACATGGCTGTGTGGAAGTGAGAAGGATTCCAGAAGGAAGGGCTCTCTGCTGAGAAAGGCTGGGCTCTTCCCGAGGACACCACAAGAAGCCAGAAAATATTCACTGAGGTGCAAAACACAAGCAGAATTAGAACCCATGACACAGGGAAACGCATGGTTAGCTTGGGTAAGCAATGACAGACTATCCAGGAAAGAGTCTGCACCAAGTGTGGGACATATCTCAAATCCATAGGATAAAAATAAACAGAAAATGATGCTGTTTGGGGTGGAAGGGAAGCTGCTTCCTCAGAGATGTGATTGAAATCTCACAAAGTGTACATTTTAAACTGGACTGGAAAAATATTAACGAAAGGAGGAACAATTTCAAACTGGCAGAAGTATACTAAATGATCTGTGTCGTTTTTTTCATCTCTACAGTTTATAATATTCAATTATCTTGCCCAAGATGTAAAATTAATTCTAACTCTTCAGTCTGGCTCACTGTCACACACAGATTCTGAACGTCAAACACATCAAGAAATGAAGAACTTTCCATATTCAGCTCTGTCAGACAAGGGCACTACATTCTTTCACAGTCACATGAATGGTGCTTTGCAGCACCATCATCCCATAGCTCTCAAAGCCTGTGCACTTGATCAAAACCTACCCCAGCCAGCAGTCACATTCAGGCACATGGAAAAACCTCTGCTATGCAACGTGGTACTTGGAACACCCAATACCATTTACAACACATTTCAGTCAAAGTGACTGTGCAGTACTCTCCTGGAGTTAAATTCAATGACCCTAGCACAAATTATGTGAGCATAAAAAAACCTGCTCAAAATTATTATAATGAAAATTATAGCCAGAGTATGCTCAAATGTTCAGCCTTGTTTGAAAAGCTTGCACAGAAAGATAACCAGAGAACATTACAACTATATGTATTTAAGACAGTACTTGATAAAAATTGTTTTTATTATTAAAAATAAATCAACATTTTTCTGAATGCTTGTACAAAACAATCAGGTTTTGATACTGAATTACATTTTGTGCAAGGCCTTTAATGCACTAAAAAAAGTACAACAGGAGAGACACCCCTTCAGATTACTTAGAGTCTTCAAGCCTGCAGTTAAACATTTTATTATGACATGCTTCAGGCTAGGTATTTTACCTTTATCTCAGCTTAAAGCAATCCAATTCTATTTTTAAACTACATTATGAACACATAATGTCACAGTCAAACTGTTTCTGACATTAACAGAGGCACCAACAGACCCAGCCCCAGTCTCAGTGCTGCTCCACAGACAGGGCCCTGTGCCCCTCCCTTTGGTGACACACGTAGGTGGCTGTGCAGGATGGGATGAGGCAAACACAGTGACCCAGCCTGCTTTGCAGTTTCTTTCATGAATGCTTGCATTTGATGTCTTTCTTTGTTCCAGATTAGTTTGGGGTTTTTATGTTGCTGTCACATAAGTATTACCTCGTTATTTTGTGTTGAGTCTCTAGGATCTTGACTTCATTTTACTCAAGGCAAATTCATGTGATTTACAGATTTAAACAAGTGACTCCATTTGCTTTTCAAAGCTTCATCATATCAGTGATTCAGTCATTTGTTAAGACAGCCAAAACTTCCTTTACACAACCCACAAGAAATGTTTATTTACCCTCGAGTACATGACCTTGAATTTCTTGCTGTTAAACCAACTCACTTTGTATCACACTCACCACCTAAAACTTTTCTTGCGTCTCTTCAGAACAGAAACGTTTATTAAGCCCAAGGCATATAACATTGAATTTTACTAGAAAATTCTTCTGGTTTTTATTCTACAGGTCATTAGAAACATTTTCACATGGTATTTTCTCCATTGTATAATCACTGCTCACCACCTCTTCCGTATTCTACTTGGTCTTACCTTTTGTATCCCATTTACACAAAATGATGCTTGACAAGAAACAGTGCCAATTTCCTACACTTCATCAAGGGATAAATGCATATTTTGCCTTTTTCCTTTCCCCCCACTCCACTCTCTTCTTTCAGATCACTCCACTCTCTTCTTTCGGACCACAGAACACCTTTCTGCATACTAGAAGCTGCCTTCTCTCTAGACCATTCTCCTGCAATTGGCCTCCTTGTGGCTTTTCCCTTCAATCTCAAGAGAAGCAAATGTATTTTTCTATTTTGAGAAGACACTTCCTACCCTTGCTCTATTCATATTTTAGAATACTTTCTCTTCAATTAGCAGTATGTCTTCTAGGGTTTGTTTAGTGACTCTGATTAGCTGCAAATCTTGACTCATCAGTACAGCTTCTTTTCAACTCTTCTCTGTACTTTCCCATTATCTCTACTCCTCACAAATTCTCTTCCCAAAACTGCTATTTAAAGAAATAGAAACAAAACATACCATATTTTTTCTAAAAATACCATCTATTTTCTACAATGGGACACTGAATCAAGATCCAGGAATCATCCCAGGAAACCAAAAAGGCAATTTTAAAAAGTAAACAGAAATCCAGAAGGACGTATTCTTCATCCAAAATTGTAGTTAATCTCTAACACGCTTTGCCTCTGCAAAGTCAGTACAGTGGTAGAGAATTTTGAGGAGTTAGAAAGCTACTGCACATTCATGGAAGCAAATAAAACCATGGGCAAATATCACCTCTGTGGCAGGCATTTAAGCCACAGGTAATAAAAAGTTGCAAGCTACACAGACTATGCTCATCCTCTGCTTTCTAGTCTTAAATTTTCCCTGCTCATTTGATATTACGTAGAAGTAGTCAGACAGTTTTACAGTCTAAGAAGTAAAACAGTGGGTAAGCCCATTTTGGGTCTGACTTAATGTGCCTGCTGTGATGCATTCATCAAAGATAAAGTATATCATCTGCATCTTTTACATCCTACCACTCTTTCCCCTTTTACCTTCTCTTGGGCCTCTGCAAGGGCTCTCTCACTATTAGTTACAGTATTCTCCCATACTTTGCAGTCTTTGTGAAAACAAAAAACCCCACTTGGTGAAAATCCAGCTTCCCCCACCATCTCCTGAAAACCTTCCCAATATCTCAAAAGCATTTGCACAGATTAGCCTTGCCCACTCATTGTTACAGTAACATCACTTTTTAAAAGCAGTTCAATAATTTATTCATTTGGGACCTAATATTAGAGGAATCTTTCAAAGTGTTAATGAATTTGCTTTCTCTTCATTATTTTTATTCAATATAGAAATTAAGAAAAAGCTCATTTTTTTCTCTCAGCACATTTACGTTAGCATTAATCAATTTGCCTAATAAGAAGGAAAATAAAAGGCAGTTCACAACACTCTTTGCCTCGCTCCGCTCATCAACTTTAAAAAGAAATATAAAAACTCTACAGAGTGATGCATGGATAAATCAGTATTTCTGAGTCAGTTCCCTCACTTTGAGGATCAATTAAAGTACTTCACAAAGGCATGAAAAGCATGCTAGAAATTTGCTTAATGTGGTATTTTCTGAAAGGACCAAATTATTTTCTATACCTGAGGATTATTTGGAAATATTTTCAGAATTTTGTTAAGATCCTTGGAAGTGATGACAGGAGTTAATTTTGATACTCAAACCCAAGATCTGAATGCATCTGCAATCTGTTAAAGATGTGTACATCTAATTTACTCCATAATAACCAGGAAATACAACTCCTAAGTAAAAAGACTACAGACACAAGTTGGAGACAGCTAATTCAAAAGTACTCCCCTTTCTAGTTCATACTTCCAAAATCTGAGTAACCGAAGACGGTAACAGATGGTCAAAGGAACACTTGGGGAATGATGTTTACAGTTAATTTGATTACTTAAGCCAGGTAACTCCACAAAGTGGACACCAGACAAAGGCTGGCTATTTTTCAAGGCACAGGCAATAGCTAATAGAAGTATCCTTCTGCCATACCTTCATTCATTTTTGCATCAGAAGTCTCAGGTTCCAGGCAGGCTTTTTTACAAGATAAGGAAAGCAAGACAAAGACTGTTTTCCAGAAGCAAATCTTTGTGCCACTGACCAAGCATACAATTTTAATTCCCCACATCTAGAAAATTTTGCCTCCTCCCCTTTCATTTATTGCATCTGTCCCACAATGGCCACATTTCTAGATATTGCAAGTCAAGTTCTATTAAGAACAGGAAAATAGTAACGTTAGAAATACTACCCAGTACCTGTGATACTGATAGGACTTGATATATTTACAGAAGGCCCCTAAATTTTTAATGCTATTTCAGTAAATTATAGAACTGTGTACACAGTTATCAGCCTTTCACTGCTCTATGAAGAAGTTGTGTTAGTAAATATAGTTTTGCATTAAAAAATAATTCAAGCAATTAGGATTTCAAACCTGTCCTGAGGATAAAAATCAGTCTTTTGTACTTGGGAAGAGCAGAAATAATGAAATTAAAAGAGATTGCTCAGAATCAGACATTTGGGAGTATCTCTTAAGTCTAAATTACCTTGCTTTCTGCAAGAAAATAAAGATATTCAGTGTGTCTTAACTACAGTATATTTTTGGATGATTATGATAATTGTTTGAAGAGTATTGATCCAAATATTATATAAAGAAACAGGATATTAAGAATTCTTTAATTAAAATAACCACTCCAGGAATATTTGACCCAAATACTTCTGAAATACAGATCTCAGGCATTTCAACCACAAGAATAGAAAAATGGTAAAATACACTGTAGTCCCAAATGGGAGTCTGCTCTGAAAAATAACAATTTAAAAATACATTGATTTTAAATCTTGCGATTGTGAGAACAGATCTTTAGAGACACTCCACAGTAGCATACTGCTTCTCAACTACTCACAAGATGCACTGCAGAAGACTGCAATCAACTCCACATTCACATTCCCTCTGACTAGATAAACTGCAAATTTTAGTGGTTCTGTAACAGGAAAAAATAGTAACAAAAACAAAAAATAGAAACAACTTCTATCAATAGCTTAAGAGTGTAAGTATAACATATTGGTACAAAACTAAGATTCTCCCTAGCCCAATCTGCTGCCTCTTGAAAGTACCAGCAAAGGATGCTCAGGGAAATGTGTAATAAAATTGTAAGGAAGAAAAATTTCCTGACATACTGGGTCCTAGTGTTCTTAACTTCAGAGACTTCAGTTATTAAGTATAAAATTGTTCACACACAGGGATCTGACCTGTAGAAACATGAAATTTCATGCTACTCTTGTATTGTCAAACTGGAGCTAAGAAGATTGCTGATTTATAACATTAATGCACTCATCAACACATTGAGGAGAAATTTATAATAAGGCTGCACATCAAGAGATTAGAAATAACAAAACTACCTAGCTCTCAGCAATATATGGGAGTGAGTCATACTAGGTTTTATGCCATCCAACAGAGGAAAAGAAAAAACTCCAAACACCTGATTTACTTTCATATAAGACAGTAAATAGAATTTTATTTGGTAAGGGATGTTGGAGCCTAGATAAACCAAGAGTTACAAAGTTCCTGTATAACAGAAACTGAGAGGAACAGTTACACTTGTGTTTGGAACACCTCCCTAACAAAATCAGGACATTTAAGTTTAACATATTCCTGTACCTTTGCTTACCCTTAAGGAGAACAGACTAAGCACCAATGATGAATGTAAGTTTCAGTTCCAGGCTGGTCAACTGTTATCAAGCAGCACAAGGGAAGAGAGGAGTCCTGAAAGTCACTGTGCTGGTAGGAAATGGATATAACTGGAATCTTCCCTCTCTGAGCTTGCCAGGAAACCAAATAGCCTCATGGAGAATATTCTATTCTTAATCAGTAAATCTAATGCATTTGGTTCCCACCAGAAGGAAGGGAAAGACCAGGATGAAGACTGTCACTCAAGAAGCCCTCTAGGTGCTTGAAAACAAACAAAACAAGCCCTATTGTAACAGCATATAGTGATGGTCGTAATCTACAGCAAGAAGTGTTGTTTTCATTTAAGAAATGTATAAGTTTAGATGTGCTACATACAATAGAGGCTATAAATTCATAACATCAATTTCTAGAGAAAGCAAAGCTTTCAGCCAACCATAAACTGAAAAGTCATAAAATATTAAAAATCTAGGTTCGATGACCCATTAAATAGGTTAGATGCAACTTCAAAAGATATCTATAAATATCCTTATATCCCTTGCACAGATAACATACAAAGTGGTCAAAACTACCAGTTTTCCATCTCTTATTCAGTTATACTTGGTTTTATCAGATAAAGAGCATGAAATATCTGTCAGCAATTAACTGTAAATCAAAAAACCGTGTTCTTCTAACACAACACTAGTTTTTTAAGCAGTTTCTGTCACCCTTTAATGCAACTGTGAAATTCTGCTAGTTATGCCATGTAGCACTTAGCTTTTCTAACCTGGAAAAAAACCAGTTTCTGACACTCCTGTCTGGCAGGCACATGTGCTGGGTAAAAAGCCAACCAAGGCAACCAATGAACTAGTGAACCAGCGTGCTGCCACACCCATCAACAAGGCTGGTCAATGGATTAGACAAAGGATATGTGGGAAGGGAGTAACTGCTAAAGGGAAACATTTCTTAGTAACAGTATGAAGTCAGGTAATATTTCTCCCACCTTTATAGCTTTCAAGAACAATTCTGTCTATTTAGATAGACAGAAACATTCAAAGACAAAACCACTCCTAGGAGTCCTAAAAGCATCTTGCTATATACACAAAGTGTTCAAATTTGTGCAGTGAGCAAACATTGACTATAGTGCTTCTACATAACTGCAAATCATTTATGGGGTGGAGTGTAAAATAGTGACATGCTGCACAAGGCAATTTCCATGTCATTCAGGAGTGGAGTGGGGAAGGCATGTGGTGACAGTACCTACATGGCTGGTGGCTACAGTAACTTCTGGGGCAAAAAACACCACGAAGAGTCTGGCAGGGATTTCCCAGAGCCAGGGAAACCCAAGAGAGAGCAGAGAGATCCAGCAGGAGCCGGCAGCTCTTGTGAGGGAGGCTGACACGGGGAGGGTGATGCCAGAGCACCTGTGGGAGATCTGAAGAGCTCTAGGGAGCACAAATGAAAAGGGTGGGCAAACAGGACAGACAGGATGTGGCAGGGCAGTTTGTACAGTGTTCCCTCTAGGCAGATGTGTAGGAGAGTGCAGTCACCTTCCTGGCTGCTGAGTCTCAGTGGGGACTTTTTTACTCCCTACAACTGCAGGAAAGGAGCTTGAAGCCATGTGGGGATTGACCTCTTCTCCCAGGCAACCACGCAGAGGACAAGAGGAAATGGCCTCACAGTTGCACCAGGGGGGAGGTTCGGGTTGGACATCAAGAAAAATTTATTCAGTGAAAAGGTGGCCAGCCATTGGCACAGGCTGCCCAGGGAGGTGTTTGAGTCACCAGCCCTGGAAGTGTTCCAGAAATGACTGGACATGGCGCTTAGTGCTACAGTTTAGTAGTCATGGTGGTATTCAGTCAAGCTTGGCTTGATGAGCTTGGAGGTCTTTTCCAAGTTTAATGAATCTGTGATTTGAAAAGCATAAAAGAACCTCCACAAGCTATCCTATGTAAGTTTCAGTGGAATACAGTGTAGTCAAGGAACAATTGTTCCCATGACTAATGAACTTTTTTCTTTTTGGAACTGATAGCTGTGATAGCCACTCTATTTTGTGAATAATCACTGTGTCAAGACTTTGCAATAATACTCAGTAATTATAAATCCGGACTTTTTGAATATTAAACTTAAATCATTTTAAAATGGCTTAATCCCTCAAAAATACTATACTGATCACCAAACTGAAAAATCCATACAAGAGACCAAGAGAAAGGTGTGAAAAAACAGGACAGAATCAAGCAAGCAATGAAGTCTTTTGATCTCAACAGATTAAAAAGTCACCTCATACTAAAATGCCTAGTGTAGTGAGAAAATACAGGAGAAAAACAAAACTGAACAAAGAGAAGCAGTTATGATTGGCAAAGACATGTTAGGGTCTGATGAAAAGCTACCTGCCATTCCAATCAACCATTATATCCAAACATTTTCCCACCTCTTGGAAGCCTTGCACATAAGCTTTACATAACAGGCAAGTAGCTCCCATGGTTATCTTCTGGAATCTCTTCAGAAAACACAGAGTATTGCTCAAGGATATTTTAAAATGTCCACTGTAGAATCTGCATTGCAGACAGTAAACATTAAAAAACCACCCTATCAAAGAACCAGCTGGTCAGGAAGTGTTGCTATCAGTCTGCTATTCCTCAGTAAGAGAAGCACAAGCAGCAGAGACCACAATATTATGTAGGATATGCTCTGGTTCTAAACACTCACCCTGGGCACCAGCCCCTCTGCCACTGAAGGCTCAGACCCACTTTTTATGAAGTTCTCAGCACACCTTGTCCAAGGTGACACAGCAGCACAGGCAAGGTGTCACTGCCAGGAGCTGGTTATTGGGTCAGGACATACAGACCACTCCTCTGAGCTGCCAGGCAGTCTGCATCTGCTTGATGGCTGAGTTCAATTTTACAATCAGATCTTGAACAGTATGTCCTGCAGAAGCACTACATACTGTTAAAAGCTGACTAATTTTATCTGGAAAGTGCACCAAAACTTGGTCATCTCAAGAAAATTTTAAGACACAATTCTGCACTTAAAAATACAGAAAGGAAAAAGGTTCCATACAAAGACTTTTCTGACTCTAAAACTGTTCTCATTTATTTTATAACAGAGAAATTGTGCAATATAAATGTTACCATGGTAACAACTCACTTTATTGAACAAGAGAGAAAATAATTATCCCAAACCTGCATATCAGGCAAGCACATGCAGTAGATTTAGTGCTGCCCTTTTTTCCTCTCGCTATTTTTCTTCTGGCAAAGAGAAACAGATTTTAAATTTATAACTTATAGCAAGCCAGGCATTATTTTGCCTGTCCCTCCCACTTCTTTGTATATTTTACACCTCTTGAGTGCATGATGTGAAGGACCCACTTACTTAGAAAAAGAAAAAGGGATTAATGAATCAGAAATGCTCTTCCCCCTCCTGAGTGAAGTACAGAAGACTCCTATGTAAATGCTTCACGCATTTAAAAAAAATGAAGCCCTAAGGCAAGCACAGCACATGCTTAGTATTCACTCAGTATACTTAAACAGGAACCCTTAGTTTATAGAAACCAAAACTTATTCATCTCCAAACATAAATTAAACCTGATTTTACTGCTCTGTCTAAATATTTCTTGTGATATTGTATTTGTAAACATATATTTATATTTTATATACAAGGGACAGCAATATTTTCTGAAGAACTGCATGGATTTAGCCATACAAATCCAATTAATCTCAATAGAACTTGTATGGCTAAATCCCTGTGCTCAGCTTTGACAGTTTAGAAGCAGTGGGGGAGGTTTTTCAAGGAGTGAATATGTATTATACAAAACTTTAGTTTTCTCAGAAATAAAATACCATGTAGATCCTTAGAAATATCAACAAACATTTATGTGATTCTGTTAAGAAAGTCACATTCTTTGGAAAGCAGGCAAGGATTTCCACAAAACTCTTATTTAAAAAAAAATAACAGTATTATCCTGCAGCCTATGAGATAAAACTAATCACATGTACATATTAGTTGGATAAATTATTCTTATTTTACCTCCTGTTTTGATCTTTTTACTTCATTTGCAGTACATCTGCCTGTCTCATATGAAATGTTAAAGAATGAATTTAATCTAGTGTTTGGGATGCATAAAATTCATGTTTATAAAAGATCCCTTTAAAGAAGTGACTTAGAAGTGCTGTTTAGAAAGACAATGTCTTTCACCACCTTCCTCACTTTTATTTGGTTTATTGACATCTTAAACAACTTAGAGAGTTTAAGTGTAGAAACAAAACTACACTTAAATAAATTTCAGCAATGAAGAGTACAGCTAATTTTGGCTATCTCTTAGAAGATATTTTCAGGTACTAGAAACAATTTATGTGTATACACATTAATGCACACACTCAATACACGCTGTGCAAAATCTTAAGTCTTCTTCATGAACTGGAACTCTCCAAATCATCCAAATATAACCTATCTTGGCAGAGAATTCTTTCTGAAATATAGGCTTCAATGATATGTCCTTCATAAATACACACACACCTATTCTACTGAATATATTTAATACCTCTCTATGAAGCTCTAACATAAAAACATAATATATAAAAATATATAAATATAATTCCAGTAATTGAACTGGTAAAACCTACAATTCCATATAAAGAAGGCTGCTCTTAGGTGCTTTCTCCCTTCCTCTAAAGCCCTTAACAATCAGTACCAAGATTTCAGTTCCTAAACCAAATACTACTAGAGATGTATGTTTCCCATACAGCAGTTGAACAGTTAAATCCCAAGAGTCTTACAACTGCAGAAGTGATATAAATAATGTCTCCTTTTACAATAATCTAGATTTTGCATTTGCCAGTAGTTTTTGTATGGGAAACCTTTTTTTTATCCAGTTCAAGTATAAATCATACAGATGCAGTGGAGAAATTTTTTGTTTGTTTTTGTTAAAGAACAAAAAGCGACCATTTTGAAATTAGCTGGATATATAAAGTTAAACAAGCCACTAGACAATTAGGACAAATTCAACCAATATAAGCCATCATGCTGCTGTTTATTCTTCCTGTATATGAACTGGCTAGCTAGTTGCTCACAGGAACCCTTAGCCCATATGCTAGTTGAAAAATTTTATTTAAAGCTTGTTGTATTTCAAATTAATAATGATAATTGCAGTACTGTATCCGGAAATCACAATTTTTGCCTAAAATGCATGATAAAAGTTACTACTTCATGAAAAACTAAAGCTTTTAAAAACAAAAACATTGCTAAATGCTTCTGCTAAACATTGCTAAAGCAACGTTTTTCTATAATGGTGCGTTCTGAAAGCCTTTTGACTGGACTTGAAACAAGTTCACAAAAGCAACAGCTTTTATGTTACAAAGAAATATACATTTTCAATTGAGACAGTATCTGACATAAGAGCCTCTCTGGCCAGAAGCCCTCCTCAGATCCTCCCGTGAATCTTGTTTTATTAAAAATCTGTGTATTTCAGTGTACGAAAGTTCAGTATTGTAAAAACATTTACCTTAATTAAACATATGTGATAAAATCTTTAATCTTTAATATACTAAAATATGATTTTTTTTGGTGTTAAAGACTTCTATTCATAAGCCTTTCCCCATGCAAAAATCTCAAACAACCTCTGTTCATGTCCCTTACAACCTCAGCTTTTCCATATCCCTCACAACCCAGAATCACAGCATGGCTGAGGTGGCAGGGATCTCTGGAGGCCACCTGGTCCAACCTCCTGCTCAAGCAGGGCCATCTCAACCAGGCTGCTCGGAACCGTGTCCAGACAGCTTTTGAGCATCTCTGAGGATGGAGATTTCACCACCATTCTGAGCAACCTGTGCCAGCACTCAAGTCACCCTCACAGTAAGAAAGTTGAAAATTTCCTGATGTTCCTCCCGTGTTTCAGTTTGTGCCTATTGCCCTGGAGTAGAGCAGCAACTCCTTGCTGTGGCTCATTGTATCCCCTTATCCTCTACAAGCCTCCTGCTCCCCCTCTTCTCAGCCTAAGATGCTCCACACCCTGTGCCTGGATCATCATATTCAAACATATTAGCATTTGGGTGGGGCAGCCTTAACAGGGCTCTCCTCAATTACTACTGCTGCATCTTCCTGCTCCAGACAAAACAATGTTTGGGTGTGGAGAAATGTGTAACTCAGAAACCAAACACTGACATGTTTATCCTTATGGCAAGTTGGTTTCTTTGTAGGATATTTTTTTCGTTTGTCTTGTTTCTTGGAATGTAACCCAAATACTTCTCTAGAAGAAATTAGAAAATGCAGAAAATTGAAACAATCATGAGATTCCCATGCAGCCTTCTCTGACCAAACCATCTTGGTGGTCTTTAATAACAGTAGCTCATTGAAGAAATAATGGATGAAATACAGTCAGTAGCCATAAATGTGTTCACTTTCTTCACAAATAAACTGTTAAACATTAATTCAGAAACATAATTTCCATTCAGCTGACTAATAGAATGATATCTTACTGTAAGAATTTTCAGAGGTTATTTTTCATCATCATTATCTAGGCTTGGGGCTCAACTTTCAGTTTCTAAATGCTTATTTTCTTCCAAGTGGCAAGACTCTTGAACTCCTGCCTGAGTGCAAGCCACAAAAAAAACTGTGTCCCCCTGTTTTTAGGCTGGCTCATCACCAGCCAGAGCCTCAGTTACAGTTCCCAGTGGCAGAATGCAGCCTATTCAAAACAGCATGATTAATTTAGCTAAAAAGAAAACCACAAGCAGAGAGAAATGGATTAAATAACAACAAAACCCTACATACATATGGTCTTATCTGAGACTTGCCTTGTTAACATTCCCCTTTTTTCAGCCAGAGGGTGAAGCACTTGCTGGTGCTGGCCGAGTGCAACTGCTGCCTCTGACACTATAACCTGAATCCTTCCCCCTCTCCAACACAACCCAAGGCTGAATTCAGGTATTGTTCCTCCTGTTACAAAGCAACTGAAAGAAAGCCACTGCCAGGTTCCCAGAAAGCTGAGGAAAAGCTTAACTGCATTTAACCCTTTGGGCTCCCTGGAACCAGCCACACAACATCCTCTGGTGCCAGGGACCCACACAGCACCCACAGCTCCTGTGTTCTTTGTAGCCATTAAAAGCTGCACTTGAGAATGCCACAGATGACACAGGCAAAAAAGCAGGGAAATGGTGCTACAAAAGCAAAGAGTTTCATTTTTTTCAGTGTGATCAGGTGTTACATTCTCCTGTAAAGATCTAATGGGAGGACTAGAAATGTAAAAAGGATATTAACAACTATTAGCTTTCTATTTTTTCCTTCAGCAAATAAATGTATTCAACTTTACAAATTTGTTCTGTGGGTTCTCTTTAAGTGCTGGATCCAATAAGCTAATGAACTGATGAGAAGGCTGCTGTGCCCAAAAATACACTGTGAACATTTATATGACAATTGTTCACAATAAATGCATACTGCTATGTTTCTTGTGCTCTGAATGGGAAGTAAAGGTATCAATATATATGTAATGTTTGTGGATGTCCAGTGTACCACAGCTGCAATTCGATATTTAGAGCCAACAAAGAAAAAACTAGAACAATGAGAGAAAAAGATCTCAAATGCTGATGAAAGTGACTGGCAAATATTTAACCAAGGAAGAAAAAGACTGATGACTTACACTGGGTCCATGAAATATCTGACATATTCAAAGATTCCAGTGACACGTATGAAATTACCACTAAAATCAGCTACTCGGTAAAGAAGTAGTCCAGATATCAAGATTTATCACAGCTGCTTTTTTATCCAAAGTATTTAGTCTGACACCTTAAATTCAACAAAGAATTAAAGAATTTCAGAAAAAAAGATGGCCTTTTTCAATTGAGATGGATACTCAAAGGTTTGCTTGCCTTCTACATTTTAAGGCTAAGTTTTATATATATTCATACATATACACATATATTTTATTAAGTGTTGTCACTTGTGTTGCATCCTCTTTCCTTGAACTTCTACAGCAGATTATTACAAAATAACTAAGACAATACCTGCACATCTTTTCAAGTTGGAAAAAGTCATTTTACAAATATCTCCATTTATAAGCAGTGAACAACCTGAAGGTGCCTGTCCTGTGTCAGTGACTACAGCTACAAAGCAGCCCCAGATTAAGGATGTGTCTTGCATGTGTGCACATGGTCATGTGTCTGGAGAGGAGGGCAAGTTCCAGTACTTATCCAGAATAGCCTTCATTTGTTCTAACATCATGACAAAACAAATAAACATAAAACAAACAACAAAACCCCTAACATCAACAACAAAAAACCCTCCAAAATTAAAAAAAAGGCAAAATTTCATGCCCATTTCAAATTCCTGCCTGTTCCTTTTAGAAGGAATATTAGAAGGAATATTAGGATTTAACATCAAAATGAACAGCTTTTCTCTTACTACCTCACCTAATCCAGTTAAAAGTATTATGAAGATGACAGTGATTGACAGTTACATGATGACACACTTGTCACACATCACATCTGCCAATACTTACTTTTTTCCTCATTCATGCAGGTTGGTTTTTTTTTCTCCAAAAGAATCTAGTATTTAATAGGTCAACATTTCCTAATTCAACATGCATGAAAAATTATTTAACTAGCTTTTTAACATTTGGTTGTAAAATAAGAGTTAATAATTTTTAAACAAATTAAACTGCTCTTTGTCAGTACTTTTATTCATATGAAAATGACCTTAAGCAAACCTATCATCTGATGCAATAGATAGTCTATATGGATTGCACTTTTATAGGTAACACAGATAAGAGTATTGTTCTGCTCATGAGGCAGAGGGAGTTAAATCATAAAATATTCAGTTTTAATTAAGATTATTGTATCAAAGGCAAGGCTTAATGCAGAATTGAAGTAAGGATCAAGGTTAATGCCTATTCTAAAGCAAATTTACATAAATTATGTTTCAGTAGTATACCATGAGTCTTATTTTGTTAATTTATACCATGTGAGACCACCAAAATTAAAGATAGAAAATATCTATTAAGTCATCTTCACTCTCCTCCCACCAATGAAAAATTCTTTTCCCTTCTTTTAAGTTTATATCTGAATGCTTTGTCTACTGTTATTTGCAATAGCTCAAGCAGTGGGGCATTGCACTAAAACTTCAGGGGAGACTATCACACGCTTTACCATCTCCAAAAGAAGGGTTTTTATAGCATTCAAAGCTAAAAAAGCTCATCTTATTTCATTACTCCTACTTAGACCTTTTTTGAACTCTTCTAAATGAATCCTTTCTTGGCACTTGAAGACTATAAATACCTTCAGACATTTTCATCATCCCCTGGTAGTTATTTAGTCAAATTAGTGTAGGGATCATCTCTCTTCATCTGAACATCACCAAGCACACAGATAGCTATAAGTAATAATTACATGTGTTCATTTCCTTTAATCTTTCTTCACAAGTCATTCCCTTCTAGCCTTTAATTTTTGCCAGTCTTCATGCCTACATCTTCTTTTAAGTGTTACTGCTTTTGCAATTATTTTCCTTTCTCTGAACAGCTTTATTCCAGGTCATATCCACTTATGCATGCCAGCTTGCATTTACCACTTTATATAGACTTTTCACTGATGTGTGTAGGTTTTTCTGTTTGTTTATTTTTTTCCATTTGTTTTAATAAAACATCAGACTCAAATCTCCTATCTGTTCATGTCAAACTATCACAGAAAAAAAATGAAATTATCTGCAAAAGCATTTCTGCTATTAGAAATACAATATAAGTGCCTAATAAATTGTTTACATTACTCATTTTTATGTTTGGGTCTTTGCCCAAAATAGATGGTGCCTAAAAGCTGGATAATCAGTCTGAAATACCTTTGGGTATTGGAGTACAGGTAATTAACCTTTTTTCTTTGCATTTGTCTTTTTTAGTATCTGCATAAATACTTTCAGTCACAAGAAAAAAAGTAATGCTTGAAGTCCCCATGCAATTATCTCCTGCTACATTGATGACTCCCTATCCTGTTTGCTATTTTTCTTCCTCATCACTCCACCACACTGAGCTATCCCCTGTGCCCCAGCACAATGTAAAGTTACAAAAGCTTCACCTGAGCCAGATGGAGACCACAAATTGCAATGGAGTCTGGTTCACTCTAGGGAATTCTAGATGCTGAGTAGAATTAAACTTTAGGCTATTTTTGATATGGGAGAGGAGAAGAAGATACTGGTTTGAATGTTTACCTAATCACAGATAAAAGTAGATTTCTTCACTGCTACGGAGATTCTGCCATGTCAATCTCCACCTGTACCTTTTCATTCCTCCCAGTCATCAAGAGATGGTCTGGTTCTGGTGGCAACTGCATGGAAAATATGTTAAATCAACTGGTCAAATAGCATTCCACAGGCTAGTCCCACAAAATGCCTACTACAAGGTTAAAACCAGTGAGGTGTCAATGATTTGTCTAGAAGGGAAGGAAAAAAGGCAGGCTAAAGACACGATAACCAACAGCCCAGCCTACTGTGCAACAGCTCCAGCCACCATGTGCTGCTCCCTGTTAGCCATCCTTCCCCCTTCGCTACTTCTACTGGAAGCCCATCACATTTTATGACAGAAGTTGTTAATCTAAACAGAAAGCTTCTCTATGTCAAAAGCTCATTTGTGAGAGCTAAGTACTAGGATGAACAGCAACTCTCTGTCACTATTAACTAAGAGGCAGCCAGCTCAAAACAAAAGGCTATTTCAGGCTATAATTAAAAAGCAATACAGAGATTTTGTGCCATTGATGCCTCTGCTATACCTGTTCAGTGAATCAGAACAGATTACTTCAGGCTCCCAGTCTTCTAGGCTGTCAGTCTAGCATCTTTCACAAGCACTACAGTCACACCAATTATTAAAAAGCTTTTCTCTACACCATCAGTGTCATACATCCATTAGAGGCCATTCCACACTAGAAGATATCTGTTGCAAAAAGTCTTCCTAGGCCATATGCTAGTAATAAATAAAAAAGGCTGAAAAAGATCATTTTATAACAACAATCTTCAGTTTTCTTCTCATGTCTGTGTGGTAATCTCTTGAGTCAATCTGTTTACTGTCTGTATCTACAACACCAGGGTTTGTGTTTTTTGTATATAATTCATTACTTTCTCTTCTGACATTGTCTTCCATATTTCTTGCACAGATATCTAGAACATGGAACACCCACTAGTTCATTCTATGTAGGTCACAGATGGTCAACAACACATCCAGCACTCTTCAATTATTAAAATAGACAAACCTGGTTCTTCATATTCTCTAGCTATGACTTTCAAAAAATATCCCAGCTACCACATCTCCTATGTTTTTTCAAACTGGCTACTAACCAGAGTCTGAATTCAAAACTTTTCAGAAGACATAGATATATTGCCTGTATATTCTATTTCTCATAGTGGAATATTTTACAATGTTCAGGATGATGAAGCTCCCACAGTTTGTTTGTATTCTATTTCAGGAAACATTTATGGAAGGTGAGCAAGTAGAAAAAAAAAGTATGTAAAACCACGCACACAGAAAGATATCTCTCAATATTCTCTGAGAACTGCTATGGAGGCTATAATCAGGTCCTGTTAGAAATGGTAACGTACATACACTTAATCACATTCATAAATAACTACTAATTTGAAAACTAAAAAGAGTTTGAAAGTACATAATTTTTGAAATGGAGATTTTTGTCTGTTTATCTGGGGTTTGGTTTTGAGTTGTTGTTCATGTTTGTTTTCTTTTTTTTAAACACCTTTCTCTACACGGGTAACAGCAGGGTAATGAATGTCCATCTGAATGAAGTTAAAGTTGCACCATCACATGTTAGAGAAACACATCTACAGAGCAGCACTTGCTCATCTGAACTAGATCTGTCTTCAAATATTTCAATTTTAGTTTCAGTTAAAACTGTGCCAAAAATCCACACTGAATCCCAGTAATATTTTTAAATTTTACCTCTGAAACACTTCCTGAATTTAAATAACTTATAAGTCTTTCACTTTTTGGTAAATCTTCTGACTTGCACTTGCAGAGGTTATACATAACCTCTTTTTATTTCATACTTCACAAAACAAAGGTAGAAGATCCCTTCTTGACATATTCAGCATTCTCACATTGAAAAATATCACTTTCAGAGCATTTTCCAGAAGACAATGAGCTAGTCTATAGTTGCTGTAACTGAAATACAGTTCAAAGCTGTAGGGTTCAAACTGCAAGTTCAAGAATGTTAAATGACAGGCCATCAGCACAGAATTCTGCAAAATAAGTTTCTATCAGGAAGAGATGAGTTTCAGCACCCTGTCCTTAGGAATAAGTCAAAAGCAGTCCAGCAAAAAAAGGATGAGAAGGCCAACACCAGTGTGCAAGCCATGCAATGCAGTCCTGGGCAGGCTCTTCCCAAGTGCTCACTGCAGAGTGACAGCCCAACTTAATTTGCAGGAAGAATGAGTGGGAAGGTGTACAAATCAATCACTGCCCCCAGTCTGCAAACATTTTGACAAGGAATATGACATCCAAGCAGGGACATTTGATGGTGGCTTTTCCATTTGTTTTGTAAGAAACCCAGAATAATGACTGAGAAAACACTTATTAGTCCTTCAGGATAGAATAGCTTTACATAGCTATAACGTAAATGTTTGCATCTGAGGCTGTCTTGATTCCCTTTCTAGAGGATGGAGGAATCAGTGCATCAGGACACAGTTCATTGAAACCTAGTACAGATTTTAAAACTTTTCACTAACAGAGTGGGTTTAGATGCTCATGTCTGCATCAGGGTGCATGTCTGTTTCTCTCCATTAACTAGAAAAGCACAGACTACCTCATATATACTTTTACTGTTCAGACACATACATAGGTAGACCCAATCTTGCCTAAAATAATCACCTTATTTCTAGTACCATCCACCCTCCTCCAGCTAACGTAAGAAATTAAATCATACAGTGGTGAGGATGGAAACTTTTTGCAGCACCTATGCAACTTCAGATACACAGCACCATTTTCAGCCATAACAATCATCATTGTCATCATCATCATCATTATAGCAGCTTTTCCAAGGGTAAGCTACTGTAGGATTTGTCTCACCTTGTTTTGTCGTTCTCCATATTTTAAATGAACAATATTTGCAACATTTACTAAGAATATAAACTTTCCATAAATGAGATTTACTCACACCGTGCTATCAATTTTCCACATTGCTCCCCCCAAATATTTTCCAGTTTTTATTTCCATAGATGGAGAAGAGAGATTATGTAAATTCCTAACTATTCCTCGTCTACCAAGAGGCATTCTTTTGTGAATAAGCTTCATATTCTGAAATCCTCTCTTTCAATGCAGCTGCTTCTTTTGTCCAAGATACTGTGGCAAGCCCCACTATCTGCTATCAAATGAACACAGCCAGCAGCAAAGGGTCTTTAGGGGAGGAGGGGTGTCAAGCACAAAGTCAGTAGCTAGAACTGACTGCAGCTGGCAGGGCAGAAACAGTACAAGCATTCACCAAAGTGGACCAACATTTTCTTTAATGTACCATTTTGCTACCTTATGCTCTAACATTGTTCATGGGCACAGTCTCAGTACTTTTCAACCTCATTAGGAAATGGAAGCTAAAGACAGACTGGTACAGATACAATTCTACAAATTTAATTTCACATGTGATACAGCAAAATAATTTGTATTGAAGTGACAGGTGAGGTGTAAATACCTAAGGAGAACAAACTGTAGGTAGGGAGATGTGAGAGTGCATTAGGCAGGGACAGGAGGACATGGGACCATATAACAACAACCAGTCCAAGGAGCATATCAATAAAAAGAATGCAACATTATAGCCAACCCTTCAACCAGTGATTCTGAACCATCTTTCTTGCCACTACTGAAATTGCAATTGCATCCATTACTGTACATGCAGTGAAGTAAAAGATATTAAATAAGCAAAGGATTGTCAAATGAAGATCTTGACAAGATATCTGCATCCCTACAACTCACTGATGTGAACACCAAGGAGCTGGTAAAGCTGTTTTGGCTGAAAGACAATGACAGCAAAAAGTACAGCAGGTAAAATTGGCCTTTAGTAGCATTCCGGCTGGAATTCGACTTTAGTTACAGTTGCCAGGGATGTGAAGAAACAGGGCATGCAATGTAGCTATTTAATCTCAAGAGTTAGTTCTAGCTTTGAAATTGTATTTCAATTAACCAATTCTACACAAATGCTCAATAAGGAGATGGTTCTTTGTCCCAAACAGGTCATACTCCAAATGGTGAGAGAAAACAGCCAAGTTACCTCTAAGAAAGATAGAATTTATAAAAGAGTATTAATGATGTCACCTGGGGACTTGAAAGGCTCTTTTTAGTATTTAATCATATCCTTCTAGGCATATCAGCTTAAAACAAGAGATTTGAGAGAGAACTAATGAATTCTATCCTAATGCTCTAATTTGCTTTATCTCAGTATTGTGCCCTATCTTATTTCCATGAATAGCTGGTGATTCTGAAATAGACTTTCTGCATACACTAAATGGTTAAAGCAAAGTGATTAAAAAACTTATAATATACAGGCTGTTTTTAGATATATATGTTATCAAGAGAGGTTGTGCAGTACTTGCTTAATTAATCTTTGCTGTCTTAACACATGAACCAGATGTACTATTATGTTCTTTGTTCTTCCCTAAAGAGGGGATGAGCTGATTATTTATCTCCAAACAATAGGAGTTCATGTACCACAGTGAAGAATTTTTTTTAATTGGGGAGGCAATCACTAACAAGCTTCAGCTGCAACTGCTTGATGTAAACACAGCACAAATTTGTTCCTGGAGTATTAAACGATGTTCCTACCAGTAAGTACACGAAACCAATTTCTAAGTAAGTGTGGAAAGAAAGAGATGGAAAGGAAAGAGTTTGGAAGGAGGAAAACTCTGTTTTGTCTTTCATGTATTCATATTTACTTCTTTGATACACTAACACATTTTCAAAGATAAGTTAAGACTGGAAGCTTCAAATACTGTTTACAAATAATGTGCCGAGAAAACAGAAGTTAAAGAAACCGTTGGTTGATACAACACATTCCCTATATTATATAGCATGCAATCTAAGACATGTGAAAGGCACAAGGGAATATATAATATGTTCACAGGGCCACAACAATACTTTGTGAAAGTTATTAACAGATTATATACTGAAATTAAAGTAATTTATACACTAAATTTAAAGTAAATCAAAAAAGTACAAATTTATCATACATCAATTTCACAAAGCCTTAAACACAGCTACTTCCTGATCAGCAAATTCTTAGGGACATGCTACACAAATAAAAAAACTAAGATCAAAAAGCAAGGAAGTTTAGAAATTAGTAAACTGTTCTAGATAAGATATTTAGGAATCCGCTTTATCTTCCTGATAAACTTCATCTCATCTGAACTCCTCACTCCCCATTCCCTCTCAATAGTCTATCCCTTCTCATAACCAAAATTTCTTCCATAAAACTAGTTTCCAATAATTCACAATGATTTGTCTTCTTAAATACACTGTTTTTGAGACATAGAGTAAGTGCCAAGCTGGAACCTATTACTATAAGCTCTTCACAGAAATTAGGTAAGTTTTCTACTTTAAATTACTGTAAAGAAAGAACTCATACAGAATAGAATAGGATTTGATTAAGAAAACCTCCTAAGAAATCATAAAGCTGTATTATCAATATACCTCCAAAAATGAAAATAAGATCAAATTAGTTCAAACAACATAATATAGGTAAAATACTATTAGTTTTTCTAAAATATCTTTTCTGCATCAATTAAAATTAGAAGGAATCAAGCATATCAGTCTCTTCACAATTTTAATTAGAAAGTACTACTTGAAGTAAGAATACTTTTATTTTTTTTCACAGCTATGCTCAGAGTTGAAAAAAAATAGAGTCAGCTATTTGGTTAAAAGTAATGTTTTCTCCTTTCTTTTTGCTTAACAGCAGGCTCTCTCAAGCTGCCATAGTCAGTGCTAAAGTGCTAACTATGTCACCATGCTGTGCATCACATTAAGTTCCCATTTCAGCTCATGAATTTCTGCCAGATTAGTCCAGTAACCAATAAGAGAAAATGAGAAAATGGGAGTTATTTATTACCTCTTATCATCATCTTCCCAAACCTACAGAAAATCAACAGAGTACTGAGATCAACACAATTCAGTGCAATGAGATCAACAGATTACTACACTTTCTAACCAATAGGCAGATCCAGGAAAACAAAGTCTGTCAGATGCATAAGATACCTATAAAAGGATACAAGATCAAAACCAGTTAGGTTCAAATACAACAGTAAGAATATAAAATTGTCTAGAAAAAACCCCCACAGCTACAAACTGACAACTGCTAAAAAAGATGTTCTAACAATACAAAAATAATCTTTTAGGTATGGGCAGCCATGGAGTCAGAGGATCAAAAGGGTGTACTACAAACCCACTTGGACAATAAACATGTGGGGATATACAGATTATATATGAATGCTGTGTGAGACATGGGACGTTAGAGAGGACTAACAGATATTCTGTGCTGGCAAGATGTGCCTTAGTTATCTTCACCACACTCTGAAAGAGGAGGGGAAGTTTATTTAGACCAGTAATGAGAATGAGATAAGCCCAGAGTCTATGGTTTATATTTGCTCATTCCTGTCACTGGGAAGCTCTAAAGATCTTCTGACTGACCAGATAGAGAGGTATACTGTAATTCTAAATAGTTCTCATGAAAAAAAAACCAAAATTAAAAAATAAGCTTTTAAGACCTTTTTCCATATAGTTTATTTTTTTTGTTAAAATAAACGCTTCCCCCTGCATGGAAATACAGAAGTATCACTCCAGAGATGACACCTCCTGTGGTCAGAATGGATTAAGCTGTGCAATTTTATGTACCTTCCTCTGAAGCAAGAAGACAGTGAAATGCAGTCATTTTCAGGTTAAATCAAGAGGACAGAAGCAGAGGCTGATGACATCCTCGCTTGTAATTTTAGAACTCAAGAAGTGATAAAAATAGGGAAATATATGAGAATATATTTGCTTATATTGCAAAAACAAATTTCAAGAAAATCTACATACACAATCAACTCCAAGAGAAATATAACTTTTACAATCATCTCCCTTCTGAATATTCACTACTTAATGATTCCACCTTTCGACAATGTATAAAATAATTATTTAAATATTTCAATATTTTTGTACACAACTGCTCAAGTCTCCCAAATCTCAGCAGCTAATGGATGTATAAAGCAAAGGCACTCTCCAAAATCAGATGTGTGATATGCTTCAATTTTGTCTTGAATCAGTTTGCAATATTATCTATGAGATATAAAAGGGTTTTTTTTAAACATTCAACCAGACAAGAAATCTCCCTGCAATATAAACTTTGGTCATGAACGTATAAATTTGAAAATAGGATAGAAATATATTCTTCCAAAGTCACCCCCCACACCCCCCCACACAGTCTGCTATGAACTTCTCAATTATTTCAGGTAAAATTTTAGCAATAACTCTATCCATTTATCAAAAAAAATAGAACAAACACAACACTTGTGGAATTTCAGAGTAATAGGAAAGCAAAGGAAGGTGGTTTAATAGAATCAGCAGGAACTTTCATTTTTCCAGCATTTCGTTTATTTCTTAAAAATTAAAAATTAATCTACTTACTGACATGTAACATCTTGTACTGACAGTACAAGAATATGCTCTGTATTTCTTGCATACTGTAAAATAAAAATGGCTCCACTTATCTTTGTTCTTCTTCATAATAAGGCCTCTTAGGGAACAGTGGAGAACAACATACATTTTAAACCAGACCTTTTTTTGTAGAAATTCACCCACCTGCTCACTTTTTAAATGGAGAGTATTCTATAAGTCTTAAATAATAGTGTTAAAACCAGATGAAAAATGTTCCTATGAGCAGTCCCTCCAACAGCAAGGAAAGCTGGAACAAAATACAGCTGATCTAGCAAAAATGAGTAATTCTTATTCTGTCAAGAGTTGTCAAATGTGGAATGAAAAACTTCTTATTTTTAAACATTAATACAATCAGAGCTTGTAGAAGCGATTAAGAGTGCTTTCCATTTGAAAAAAAAACTGTTGACACTATTCACAGAATTGAATCACAGAACTACAGAATCATAGAATCAAATTCCTCTTTATCAAATTGCTACATGAAGGGAACTTAACATAATGCAGTAACAGAGTTAGAACTATAATCAGGATGTGGATATTTGGTGTCCAGAAAGGCTGTGACATACATAGGCCATAATACAAATCAAGTAAGTAGATAACAAAATCAGGCATCTTTCCAATCTTGCAATTGAAATTTTATCATGGCTGTCAATTTACAAATAAAGGGCAGTTTAAACATTAAATTATCATCTGAAAAAGAAAGCCATAAAGCATGCTTCCAACACAACAGGGACAAAGAAATTTTGCAGGTAAATTGCCTCATACTGTTGCAGTTTGCATAAAGAATATTAGATATTCCTTATTCTATTCATGTAAGGGAAACAAGAAAGCAAGAAAATAGAAAACAAATCTCTCCAAATTCGTACATCCCAAGAAAGGGCACTTTTTTCCTCTCTGAATTACAGAAAACTACATTCCTCTGGCTCCCTCCAGCTGGATTTATGTTATGTACATCAGTGGTTTGTGTGTTTCTCATGGACCCAATCATACTGGCACTTAACACACTGCTCAATTTATTGAGTATGCACACCACTGCATTTATTTTAACTTCAGATGAAAAGTTCTTACTCTTTGGACAACAATTTGCAATGTTATTTATCTTTACAACAGATGGAAAAATTTTAGGTTTGTTAACCTTCACTCCAAATTCTTACACATTTGTAACTAAATTAGTTCTATGAATACTCTTAAGAAAATTCAAATGGTTTCCTTAGATCCAGCATCAAATAGATAAGAAATGTCTAATAAATGAAATACAGACTATGTGTAAGAAACCTGATGTGTCTCCATGTACCCATAACACCCTTCCTAGAAATCTCTGATTGCAAATGCACTATAGTCAGAAGTAAATCCTAACTATACAACTATCTGAAAATATTTGCCAAATATAAAGAGTACCATTAAAACCAAACTTGGGATGACCTAACTTTAGTGCATTAGAATGAAAATGTAAACAAAACTGAAGTTATTGATTAGTTACCTATTTGGTAATTTTCAGATATTATATACTCTGAGAAGTTATCCTAGATGTTTTTCCAAATATTCAGGGATGTACTACCAGAAATAAAATATGCAAAAGTATGCAAGATAAAGGGCTTTGTTCCATTTTACCTTAGATAACATCATAGCTCAAAACTACAAGCAGATCTAATCAATCCTCTTTATGAAAATCTATTTCACAAGAAAGCAAAAGCAAGATAAAATACCTAGAAAATGAAAAATGGCCAGGAGAACTGAATTGACTTGAAGAAGGAATTACTGAATTATTTTGGTAGAGGAAAACACATTGGTTAATTTTGGCTTCTAAACCATAACAACAGTATCTACTTCCTCATCGATTGTGATATGAACAGCCATTATCCTCTTCAATGTAAAATGATCTCATTTAAATTAAATTGGTGCTGATAATTCTTGTCCAATGCTTTGTGCATAAATTCAATTGTGTCCTATACTAAGGCACATTTTTATGAAGAGCATTATGTTGTATTTCTGTCTATTTTCTGTGGGAAACCTAAAATGAAATACTACTCTTATACTGAATAGATTCTCAGAACCTTTGCAAAATACACTTTCAGCAACTTTACAAAGTTTCTTTGTATCCCTCCATTCTGCTGTAATTGCCTTTGGACACAATGAATATTTCCTACTCTGCACAGTGGATCCATATGGAGACCCAAATAATACTCCTGGTTGTTCCTGCTGTACCAAGTAAGGAAACTTTAGGACTTCTCTGTTGTTGTAGGGTGCAGACTGCACACCCCAGAGTCACACGGTTTTCAGCATTGTGTGAAAGTGCACTTTCATCTTTTCACCATTTTCTCCATATTTTACCCTTTAAAACACTTCAGCCTCATACTCAGTCATATATCCAAAGCCATACTCAGCCAGAGACCATCAACTGTACAAGTTCTGTCCCAGCACAGAATGTACTGCCCATTGGTGACTGCAATATCATCTTCAATCCATTAAACTATTACACACAATTGTATCTGAAGAAAAACATTTTAAGAACTCGTCCTCTCAAATGCCTCCAGAAATCAATAGTTCTCTAACCTCCATCTTCTTTGGTTTAAAAAATAAGCAAACAAACTTAAACAAATTCAGTAACCTGTTATACTAACACAAAATGTGCTAAAAAAAACAGTATTGTGATAAATTAGTAAGAAAAACAGTGAATTTTCTGGAGAAAAATGAACACTGGGAACATCTCAAATGAATACAAACAACTCATGTACGTACTGAGATGAAGATGCTATAATTAAACCTCCAAACCTTCCATTAACTTTGTCTCAAAAAACCTTACTGGATGTGTGAGAAGTTTGATTTAAGAGAGCAAAACACAAGAGAAATTTCAACTTTTAAGGTAGCAACTAAAAAATTGTCATTTGCAGAAGTGGAAAACTGCTTCCCCTAACCCCTGTGCTACTCTCTTGTACTAGTTAGTGAGGAAGACCAAAAATGAATGGGCCCAATTCTATCTCCTGTAACCTACTTACAGCAATGAAGCTACAGCAGAAGTTGTTTAGTTTTGTATTGGTTGCAAAGATCACACTTGTAAAACAAACATGTTAACTCTTGGCTTGAAAAAAGGTATGAGACCATTTTAAAGAATATGATATTTAAAAGCGAAAGATTAAGATTCCAATTTTCAGTTGAAAATCTATTTAGAAAAACTAAACATTTTCAATAAAACCTACCATTAAGAGGAAAAATAAAATTTTGCTGCTCATTAGCACAGAAGTTTCCCTTTTGAAAAGCTAATAACCAAAATTTTCATGTGAATAGAAACTATACAGAAAAACAAGAAGCAGTAAGAAATACCACGAAATCAGCAAGTGAGAGATCTTAAAGCAGCTGCTAGTCCTTCTTGAATCTTGACTGTGATTGTTGACCAACTTCAAAGCCAAGGCATGCTATTTTCTGATAGTACATGGGGAGAATAAATATGCACTTGGTTCATGTACAGCTTTTGAGTTTACAAATTAAAGAGCACATAAAATTAATCATGAGTCAGTATGAAGCCAAATATTTGACATAAACATTTTAAACTTCTGTATAATTTTATTATTTCCATGCTGATCACACAAACAAAAAATTTAAGAATGTGTTATCTAACAGTAAAATGTATCAATACTGATAAGGATAAGCCAGGTCCTAAATATTTTCTTTGAAAAATATATTTACAGAATAACCAATGACAAAAATCACTGAAATACAAATAGTTTTAAACTATTCAAGAAAGAAAAGCAATTAAATACTATGCCTAGTTTAAACTACTTTCCAAACCTATTTTAAATTCTGTTGCATTTTTCATTACTTTGCAGTGGACACTTCAATATTTTTAATTAAAATTTAATGTAAAAATTGCTTTATAACTAAAAATACTCTTAAATAATTTATAAAATTGAATATTTGTATAAACGTATTTAATTTCAAGTTCTTTGTCCTAACCTGGTTAAGATTATATACAATTTTTTTATGTCTGTATAGCTTAATATCCAGATATTCAGAAAATAAAGAATTACAACAATTCTTTGATAACACTGCCACCTAGTGCAAACTCTAAATCAGAACAAAGCATTTCATTGAACTTGTTAATTCTGTAATTTAGCCTAAGGTGGAACTACAATATGTACAAATTGTAGCTTCAGTACTACTTAACTGCACATTGGAATACTGACTTTTGTTCTCCTACCTGGAATGCCTGTTAAATAAGCAGTTACAGTAATTTTGAAAATATGCTCTAAAATACTGTTATATAATACATTCACATCTAGTGTGTACCAAAATGCTTTTGATAGCCAAAAATAAGAGAATACAAGCTAACATCCTAAAAAATAAACACATATGTTCCCAGAATTTTACATGAATGAAGGAAATAAACTGAAATATTAATATTGGTTAAATATGATAGCTAACAAGGAAAGGTGGAAAATATTTCAGTAAGTAAATTACAACTGGAAAGTAGGAAGAAATTGAGAATTTCTAAGGTGGAAATGATATTCAAGAATCAAACTGATAGTAGAAAATCATTTTCACTTATACAGAATTGGTCAATACACACTTGACAAACCCAGAGGTCTTGAGAAAACACTGGATTGACTTAATTCCACTCACTTCTACAGCTATGCTGCCATCTAGTGAAACGAGATATTCTTCTCTGCAAGACTTCTATTTTGTCCAAATGGAGAACAGTAGGTACATGTACCACAGCAAACACTGTTCACCTGAAAGTACCTTATTCCCTCTGTTTCACATTTTTGTAGCAATGTGTGCTACAATGTGACTAATTTTGGCCATGGGACAGTGAACACTTATTCACCTAACCTGAAATGCAAACAGCCTTACAGACTTCAGTGAGAAACTAAGGAACTGATCAGTACAGACCACAGTCCAGGACCAGGGAGAAGTCATTTATTAGCAGATTTCAGATCATTAGACAGATAAAGTACTGGATTCACAGCTAGTAATACAGATAAATATTACTCTGAACCTTCGATTTAAATCACCTGTTGTGCTTGTTTTTTCATTTCATTTAATTAGAATTATGACTTAGAAAAAACATTTAAAACTTGGTGAATTCCAGACACTAAAGAGCAAAAAAAGTAAGTACACACTCACCTGGGAAAATATATTTGCAGTTGGAGCAACTCTGTTGTCCACAATACTATATAATATTGCTAACAATCTGTCCAGGGGAAATGGCTTTGGCCCAAGCAGGTGATTGCTGGTCTGCAACAGAAACAACACTTTTTCATCCACTTCTTAATTCCCTGAAGTACTACATGATGTTATTCTCTTATTCTTCTGGCCTCTAAGGAGGCACTATGATTCATATAGCCTACTTAAACGTTATGGAAAACACTGAATACATGTTTATTGATCAAGATATAGAAAGAAAGATCTATTTAACATGGCAAGTGTTCAAACTGCACAATAAACAGGAACATTTCTGAGCTCTAACAGAGGATCTTATGCCAAATTTCCTGTCAGTAGATTTATACATTTATTTGTGTTGTCTAATGACCTTGCCCAATTTAAGGAATAAAGAGGAAAGGCTATGTTTTATGGCATTCAAAGAATCACAGAATGGCTTGTGTTGGTAGGGAGCTTAAAGATTTCTTCCAAAGAAGGAGGACAAAAGTGGACAGAGTATTCCAGAGGCAAGGCAAAGAGTGCTGAGTAACACTCACAGTGCACATACCTCCCACAGGTTCAGCTGGTTAAAATAAAGAGTTCAGATGGCTGAGCCCAAGGCAACTGTGTTATCAGAACACAGCAGATTTGCTCAACCTCACATCTACAGAGCTCTTGTGCTCTGTAGAGCACACCTCACACCTCAGCTGACACTGATGGCCATTTTAGGCATTATGGATTATTGTAAGTAGTAGCATTGCATTCACTTGAATTCAAAGAAACACAAAGTCCTGATTGTTCAATGCTAAGCATTTTCAAAATAACCAATTCTGCAAAAAGGAGGTGTACAGTTTATAAGGCAGAACTGGGCAGTATTCCAACTCAGGCAGTATAGTTAGGACTACAGAGATTTATGACCCACACTTCCAAAAGTTCTTACAAGGGAAATACTTGTTTTATTTTAAGTTTGTGTTTTTAATTTTCTCTACTTTGACGTCCAGTTGCGTTTTTTGTAGAGTACATTGATTTATTCTTACTAGCAGAGCAGACAAGATTAAACAGGATTTTCAAGGGAAAGTTTGTTTCAAAATGCTTCTGGGAAAGAACATCTCAAGTATACCACCAGCACCTCTGTGGCATTAGCCATCAGTAAAACACAACCACTCACTTCTTCAGCTAAATCAAATGTTATTTCCAATACATGTTTTAACTTTTGAAATCCAGGAGGTGTCCCCAAAGCTACCTCTTGACTAACAAAGCAAGCAGTGTTAAAAATCATGGAAACACACAGCCAAAAATAGATTCACCAGGAAGATCTGTCACTTGTCACTGGAAAAGCATCGTTCCAGGCCAACCATGCAAAGAAACTGAGCAAATTCTGCTTTTATAGCAACAGGGCAATTAATAGAATGGTAAGTCAGTTTCTTCCCCTCATTCACAAGATTCATTTATTTCTAGTAAAAAAAAACCCACAGCCTCTGGACTGACACAGTTATGAATCACAAAATAGATTTTTATTCTTGCTATTCCTAAACTTTTAAGGAAGGATTTATTTCATCTAATGTCAGCTTCCTGCCAAGCAGGTACAGACAGCCAAACCAGTTTCTGCAGTTCCAAGTATAGCCAGTAGAAATCTCATCAATAGAGTTTGTGGTGCAATTCATCTGCCTGAACACAGAATCTGCTTGAGCCAAATCACACCCTTCACTCCTATGACTGCATTGACTGACTCTGCATGGGCTATAAACTGTTTTAGATGCAGGCACCCACTAGAGTTAGGTGAATCTGATCTGTAAATCAACCCACTAGAGTTAGGTGAATCTGATCTGTAAATCAGTCTTTAGTCAAGCTTCTCTGGGCAAAGGTATATTGACATAAACTGTCACACCAACTGAAACAAATGAGTATTTATAACACTACATCTGTAATTGTTTATCCCTATATTTCAATTTCCCTCATTATAGAAACCTTTGAATAAAAACTCTTTAAAGAATATTAAACTATTATTGAGAGAAATGGTGATACTTGGCAACTCCATTTATGATGTCCTTTAATTAGCTTTATTAAATACACTTTGCTGTACACAAAAATATGGCTATAGAAGAAAATTTTATGTTACAGTTTTAATAAAATGTCTGGATCTCACAGAAATTTGTAGCAAAACAAGTGCACCAAAAATTGTTATTTCTGCAGTTCAGATGTTTCTATAGTAATCAATAACACAAAATGTAATACAAACCCAAAAGTACAGTGGAAAGAAAACACTTGCTGCCAAGCTCAGCTTAATAGGATAAAATACTTACCTTCTCATGCTTCTTCATGAAGTTGGTCTTTCTAATTTTCCCATGATGCTGCAAACAACAGACAAGAGCAAAGGTAATTAAAATAGTCATTAACGAATGTATGCACCACAAATGATAGTATGTTACTCTAGGGCTACTTCTTTACTACACTTCAGTATTTGCCTTTGATGTCACTACCAATCATTCTTACTATAAGCCCTAAAATTACACTTGCCTAGCTTCTGCTTCACCCTGTCCCAAGTGGTGCAAAGCCAAAACCCAACATGCTAAAATTTTCTGTTGAAATGCATAAGTTGTTTTTTTTTTTTTTAAATTTACTCAGGAACTGATGAGGTAGGAAAAAATGGTTTGTAATATGACTTCATGCTACCATCTTCCTCATATCCTCAATCATCTAATAAAAAAGACAGATGATGACTATCATGATTTTAAAAATGCATCCATGTATAAAATCCACCAGAATTTTCACCTTTTATTGACCCTATTTGAGAATTTGGATGCTACAAAAGTTGGCAGAATGACAACCAGGAATTTAATCAATACAATACAAAGGTAGTTCAAGGTTCTTGAGCTAAATGACAAAATGAAGGAATAGGGGAAGGTGAGGGATAGGGGTGGGTGTTGAAGAAATGCAATGTAATTTAAAGCTGCACATTTTAAAAATTGTCTTTAAAAAGGAAGGACTGGTGAAAGAAAATAGCCAAGTGCTCTTGGATATCAACTAAAAATGTGAGGGCAAGACAGGGCAGAAGTACAGTAAACGATGTTACAAATGAATGGGTTAAAAAAAAAGAAACAAAAAATCCAAGAGAGACATGAAGGATAAGGTGTAAGTGATGTAAAATGAGTGAAGAGGTGTAATAATTGTTAAATATAGTTAAGTGCTATTTCTCAAAATATCACCTGATGAGTTTTTCCTTCTTCCACAGCCCTGAGAAGTAAACCTTATTAATATACCTTATAGTCATGCTCAGTGAATCAGGGAAAAAAACTCAAATAAAGGAATTATTTTTTCATTTAAATATTTAAAATCTTGTACTTGTGGCCCTCAATATTCAGCCATGTCAAAATTATCTTAGTAAACGTGGCTTTTCTTGACTGACTTCTGCAGAGCTAAACAGCAGACAGGGCTTAGGTTCAATTCACATGATTTGTCTGATTTAAACAAATAGCTAATTCAGCTAATACATATCAAACACAATTAGAGACAGCAAAGCAATCATTTTATCATGCCTTTGAAAAAATGACTGCAGTGCTAGCCATGACCTTTTAGAGAGGAAAGTGATCAAGCCTCAGGTTATGCAGAATGCTTTGGATGGACCACAACAAACTGCTTTGATGCATTTTCCAGGTTATGCTGGGATCTCCACATGGTATATATGGTATCCTATTCCTGTTCAAGCACAAAATACCATGTAATTCAGAGCTAATTTTCAATTAGCTTTTAATGCTGTTTTCTATAAAGACTTCCTATATACATACTCTGATTTCTTTCTTGTTTTAAAGACTTGCAAATCAGCTTTGTATTTTTCTCTCCATCTACTGCAAAGCTCTTGAATTTTCACATAACCAAAGCAGTGGTGCCAACTATCACTTCCCCACTCTGTTGGGCTGTTAGCACTCCAGGCTGCCCCAAACTGTGATTTTATTTTAGCTGTAGTATAGCCTAGCATCTGTAGTGTAGTGCAGATGAGCAACTCAATGACCATCCTTTTGTTTGCATTCATTTTGCTTCTTTTAGTCCTTAGTTAAATCACTCCAGAAGATTTACTTTTCTGTCACCTATTCTGAATCTCATTACAAACCTGATAAAAATCATATTCTATTTCCACTGTTCACATCAGTCATAAAAATACTAAGCTTGAAACCCCCTCAAAAGTGTTGGTTTTGTTGGGCTTTGAGATCCAGCTATTTCTGTAGTTCAATTTTAGACCTGATGAAGGGCTAACTGATGCGTATGACATGCAGGAAAAATGGTGACACCTGCTTCACAGTTCTTGGAAAAAAATACCTGATAGCACTGATAGAAATACCTTCCTGACCCCTGCTTCAAAAACCTTAGAAATTCATGTTTATTGTACAAAACTTTAATACAGTTCATGTGCAAGAGTGGAAACTCATGCAGAGATACTACAAAGGAGGAAGGAACAAACCTAAGTTTAAAAGGTTGTTCAGAGAACACAAGGAAGATGTGGCACTTTTTGGTACGTGCTCTACAGACTTGACTCTTGCATGCTCTCCTGTTTCTGTGTAGAAATATTTCTTCAGCAAAAACATCACTAACAAAGAAAATGCTCCAGCCAAGTGCAAAGAACAAGGCTTGCCCATTAAGAAATTTGCCTATCCACACTTACTACAAGTAACCCTTCACTCAGGAAAGGACTCAATAGAAGGGTGAAACACCTACAGCTTTCAGTAAGATCATACCAGAGTTTAAACTGAAAATATATTAGCATTTCATCACTATAAACTGCAGTAATTTCTCAAAATGTCTATCTATGAATTTTCTTTTGAAGAGGGAGCAATATTTTTACAAATTTGTCTTGCCCTCATTTTCTTTAATTGCTTACACCCATCCATCCTGAATGCCATATATTTATACACACATGCATATATCAATACATACTGTAATAGTTGGTAAAATGCATAGAAAGCCCAACTGCCTGATCACTTTTCTGATACCTGTCTTCCCACCTACATTTTGTCAAAGAACTAAAAATGATGCAATGAGGCAGGCTTGAGGAGCTTGAAGAGCCTGGGTCAGGAAGAGACATACAACAACAACCAATGGCACCATAGCACCTGTCTGCACTAAGACCACAACTCAGCTCACAGGAAAAAAGAAGGAAAAAAAGAAGAAAAAAACCCATCAACATGTACATGGCAAAAACTAACAGAAAATTATGTTTAGCCCAGAAGCTGGTAGTAACAATTAACACACTCATCCTAAAACATGCATTACCACCATTTCAACACAACAGATACCAGCTAATGTAACCACACCTCCTGCAAAAGCAACTGCTTGTATGTTTCTGTTCCAAAAAACTTAGAACTCTATAAAAAACCTAACAGTGCTCTAAGTCATTTTATCTCATTAAAGGCCAAGGCAGTTTTGGTTTGTACCTTACTCCGGAAATTTAAGTGTAGCTTATAACTAAGAACACTGTGGTCACTCCACTAAAATCTTGTCAAAACAAAGCTGTATCAACTTAGAAAAGCAAAGCACAGTGCTCGTGCTATAACAGCTTTATGCATAATTTGACATGAAGAATTTGGATTTATTAGACATTTAAATCACTCAGTGATCATTACCAATCACAGTGTATGTTCTACAGCAAAGCTGCTCATCAAATCAAATGAAGCGCACACAGAAACAGAGAGCTCAAAACAAATAGCTGAAGTGTTTTAAACCATGAAATTCAGTATGCAGGAATCCAGTTAACAGTACTAAGACATGAATGTTGTTACCTTAAGAAAGAATCTCTTATCTGTCCTAACAGGATTGTAGGAGGCAAGGTAAGCAGCTATTAGAAGAAATTTGGAGTAATAAGGAAGTTCCACATGGGTATGTGCAGAAAGTCCTATAAAACAAACAGTTCATGAGTTAACCAAACCCCAGCCTGAACATCCACAAACTTCAAATTAAACTTCCCTGCATTCATTTTCTTTTCCTTCTCTTCTGCTCTAGTGCCATAACTAAATAAGCATTTCTCAGCCCCATTATAACAGATGCAAACTCAGGGAAGGGCCAAGGAGTATGGCACAAAACTAAACAAAGCTAACATTCTGCAACCTTTTCAGACTCTCAGCAACTGTACTTGAAGCATCAGAAAATCTTCCTGAAAAAAAGATATAAATAATTCCAGGCTACTTTCATTTAAGGCAGTTTTCCTGGCAAACACGGCAGATGAAGGGATACATTTAAATACAACCGCAATTCTTTTCAAGATTCAACCTTTAGAATCCTCTAGACCATCAAACAGCTTGTCCAGGAACAAGGCTGGCATGGTGAAGAAAGCAGCAGTGTTGCACTTCCAATAAGTAGTTCATCTGTGATCAACGATTTTTAGCCACTGTTCAATTTCCTATAGACAATGTTTAAAACATTTTAAACTTCAACCAGTTGACTCTGCCTCCTTGGATACATGTATACTTAATTAAGATTAAACACAGACATTAAAATCCACAAAAACTACAGTCTAGTGAATATCTGCTTCCTCTCTTTTTGAGGAGAACTCAAAGTACTTTTAGTTTTTATCCTTAGAGTAATTTTTATCCTTAGAGTCCACTGCTCTTGTTTTACATGTTTATGCATAAGAATAGGATCATCAAACCACCCTTCATCAGCTGGCTAATTCCAGAAACCATTAAAGGGTCTCTCTTGTGCCCTCTGCTTACAGTCCTTACTTCAACAGTTTCTTGTTCTGTGAAGCACCTGTATCCTTATGCTTTAATCCACAAATATCAGCAAATAAAGACTAAAGAATTAAACATGTTTAAAAGTTATGATTCAGGGCCCACAGTATAGGGAAAAGCATCCCAAATGTCTGCTAGTAATGATTTCCTCTCACGTAAGCATAAAAGAACAGCAGTTTTAGTTTCACTTATAATTAAGAGATTCTCTTGTACTGCAAGCTATTTATAACATGCAACACCAAATAAACTCTTGCAGACAGACAATTTAGTTTAACACAAAAACATCTGGTTTTTCTCCATTCTTCTGGTAAGCCAATATTGCAGCACATACTGAACTATTTGATCATCTACACCTTTATTAGAGTTAGAATTTTATTTATTAGAACAAATTCTTAAGCATGTTGCTATCAAACGCTGTTTTAACAACATGAAATTTTTGCCTTCTACACGCACTTATGAAAATGCATTTAAAATGAAGTCTCCCTTCATAGGGTTGTCAGGTGCAAAACATTTCACAATCATCTGGGAGAGAGTTTAATAAGGACACTTTGAATCAAATTCCTTTGGTCAAAAATGCTGAAAATTCACCAATCATAAACCAAACATAGGAAACAGTCTGATGATTGCATTTATCTCAAGGAATCATCATGACAAATAATATAAAAAATGTTCCCTAAATACAAACTGGTCAAAAGACCATGACCAACTGACATCACCAGGAAAATATTTCAGTATTCCTTCCTAAATGTTAAATGAAGGCTGACAAATATATTGAGTCAACTTTCCAGCCTGCCTAAAGTATAAAACCAACAAAGCTCCACTTGTCCAAGGAAAGAACATAGAGAAAGAACACTTGCACTCCTGACATTTTTCTTTGCAACAAATCTGGACCAGGACAGGAGTTTTGTTTAGGAATGTGCTAATTTAGTGCAATACACCAGGTACAACATTCTCTTCTCCCCACTTGGACAATTCTGCCAGTTGGCACACAGACATTTGACCATTAGGGTGTTCAGGCTAGTCCTCACCCATTCTGACATAAGAAATACTGATGTAAAGAAGACTGTCTTTACCTGCAAAAGATATTAGGAAAGGTTACTCCCAATATATATGATAGGGAAAAAAATATTCCTTTGTAGAACACCTTCTCAAAAAACAATGATTACCCTGAATTGTAAGTGAATATACTAACAGGTAGCTTTGTCTGTGTGGTTTCATTCACATGCTCTCAGGTGGCAATGACCAGTGGAACCAAAAAGCACATTTCACATTACACACCCATGCACAGTTACTGTGTTTGATACCTTTCAATTGCCCAGGCTCTCCATCATCATGCTGCAAACGCTCCCACTGTGAGCTGAAAGACAGATAATGCAAGTACATAAAGATGTATTATTTGACAGTCTTTTAGAGAAAGCTACTTGCTTGGTATATTCTAATTTTGTGACACTGGCTAGGATACAGTTAGTGAAAGAATAATTTAAAATACATGGTCTCACTGTCTCGCACGTAAATTTTAATAATCTACAGACTATGTATTTGATTTAAAAAAGGCAAAAAATAATGTTAGATTAAGGCATAAGGGATCTAATTGTAAAATACCTATATCCTCCCATCCAACTACAATGAGTATGCAAACATCCACAGCATTCCAAGTTTCAAGAATAATGCAGAATTGCATAAAAAGTAAAAACACTGATAGTTTTGATTCTTTTTAATCTGTTTAGCTCTTTATGTTTGTGAGAAGAACACTATAATTACTTCATAATGTAATTCTGAAGTCAATGGAAGTCATCAAGATGGATTATTCTGTCAGTGAAAAATGCCCCCAAGTAGTTTGGTGTTTTCCTAAACAATAGCAAAAAAATTCCCTTTAAAACTTCCCTTAAGGAATGACATTGCTAGCAATGTCATATTTTAGATCATTTTGTACACCACAAGGGGATTACAAAAAGATAGGTTTGTTGAAGAAACTGTTTTGGCTTGTTTTTTAAAGTTCCTCATGAACAGAGTTTATCAGCCATAAGCCATAAAACTTACAAAAACAGTGTAATGGGAGGTCAGGTTATACTTAAATTACAATGAATGACAAAACAACTCATCAGTGAGTTAAGGTTTTATCCAATGTCTATTTTACAGGCAGAAAAAAGGTTAATTTTCCTTTCAGTTCAGGTAGCACAGAAGCTGATAGCAAAGTTCTAGCACTATAAATTACATGGCCAAGAAAAAAACAGAGTAATCACAGTTCTGTGGCCAGAAAAACTCATATAGTGATTTTAATTCCTCAAGTACTTACTTAAGTCCTAGAACTGTTAGACAGAAAGCTAGAATCTCTAATAAAAATCAAGTCAAGCTCAAATTTATAATCAAAGAACACTGTAGAGGGAAATTACTTATTTGGAAACAATTCACAAGCTATTTTGTATCATAATCTTTTATTATAACCTAATTAGAGTAGGAAATTACACAATATAAAAAGTCAGGAAGATCCCGAGTAGACTGTGTAATGAAGATCAATATTGAATATCAATAAATATTTGAGCCAAACAGTAAAATGCTGCATGCTACAGTGAAGTCTAGCTTGAAAAAAGCAAAATCAATTCTCTTTTTGAAGGAATGATCACATCTCTAGAACTTTAGCAAAGACTTCTACTACACATTCAGGTTGTGACCAGAATATTCTATAGCCTCAATGACATGGAAAGGAACAAAATCAGTATGTTTTTATCAAGATAAAGAAACCAAGCAATACTGAATGATCTCTCTTCACATAGTGTAACACCAGAATCACTCGTCTTAAAGGTGGAGAGAGCATTAAGCCTAAGCCAATTATTAGCACTGTGAATGAATACCACCATCCTTTTTTCTAGCAGTCTGGCAGCTTACAAAATAAACAAGGAATCTAAAACAATACCAACAACAACAGCCATTAATAGGAAACCAGATTTTAATGCTGTCAAAAGTGGCAATTCCATGTAAGAAAAAAATTGCCCTTGGAAAAGAAAACAAGGGATCAGAAAGCACAGTCAGCAAACAAACCTGGCTCTATCAAACAAAGCTAAGAAAAAAAGATAGACAAAATCTGTAATGTCTCAAGAATTTTGAGGCTTGCACACATCCTTGATACAGTGAGTATCTGGTGAGCTAACACACACAGCAGTGTGTTTTAAACTGTGCCTGTATATTCTGGTGATGGATTCCCAGGCTTGATAGTTTCATACATTACAGAAAATGGATCCAGCCTCACTGTAAAGGAGAACAAAACCTGCTGTCACTGCTTTACTTATTGAATATGCTACAAATACCACTTTGTTTAAATCTCCTCTTGAGATATGCTATTTCTAACAGTGTATGGCAAGAAAGAAATGCACATTAAAGAAAAAAGATTACATCTAGCAAAAAAGAAACACTAGCCATGAAACACAGTGAGAGGAAGGTAGTTAAAAACAGCAACTCCAACAAAGCAAACAAGCCTGTGCCCTCCAAATTACCTGGATATTTCCCGGAGATAAACAGTCTGCATTGCCTTCTTCAAATGAGGTTCAATATTTTTCCAGAGTTTGCGAGTGTCGCGTTCGTTTGCTGCAGCAAGCCAGAATCAACTCTGTTAAACATTTAACTCATACAACACTCCAACTTATCCCTGACACCTGAACAGTCACAGGCATAACACAGTCTAACACCCTGACTCTGACATGCTGCTTTAGGATGATGCACCATCACCATCCATCCAGCAAGCACATGCTGCCACACAAGGCTGTTTCTCTGTGACTGTTCTGAGATAATCTCAAGATTATCAGTTTGACAAAACCTCTCCTCTTGGTTTCTTTCTTCTCTTAGCCTTGACAAAGAAATAACTTATCCCATTACTTTGTCAAAGTCCTGATGGTTGAGTGAGGAGAAGGATTAATAGGAAGCAGGAAAATTTTCAGGTTATTTCCACCTTTGTTTCCTAAAACACCACCACCAAATACCATGTACTGCTTCTGCAACAAGTGCTAATGACTGGGTGCAACTGGAGTGAGCACTGCTGTTGTGACCTGAGACACCACTGTGCCACCACAGCACAAGGATCAGAGCAAAGACTTCACCAAAACCCACTGAACAGCACCTGCTCTCTCACACACCTCTCAAATTAAAGACACAGCCTTACCTTCCCCTCTGACCACTGGCTCACAGTATTTAGCAAAATTGAGCGCTGCCTACAGAAAGCAGAAATGGAACACATTAAAGTACAGTCTATCTGATCCAGCTACAGAGTATAACTAGCAGGGTAATTAACTCCTTTGCAAAGTCAACAAATCCTTCAAAGTCAATAATTATGCCACTTGCTTACAAGCATTATACTATCACAAATGGCATAATTTCTGTACCATAAAATACAAGCAGAAGTAATCTATCACAGGTTACATGGCTTTGAGCTCAGCAAGATCTGTTTATCATACTCAGAGGTTGCATTTTTTTTTAACTAACATAATAATTTATCATTATAAATGCAATAAAAATGTTTTAATGAACTTTTCTTACTCCCTTCACTTTCAGATAAAACTTTCCATTCCAGGAGAAGTTCAGCACACTTAAACACAAGCAGAAATTATTTTTTTATTCAAAAATTATTTATTTAAAAACATGCTAGCATATTGCATATGCAAATTAACTCCTTTTGCCTAAAGTAAGATTAAGAGATTTTTGAGAACGCTATAATCTAGACTTTCTTCTAAAATGTTCAAATCAATATCAAACAGAATTTTGTAAAATACCAATCCTCAGATTTCATTCTCTTTCTGTCCTACTGCACTTTCATAAATGGCTGTGCTAATATACAAAACTCAAAGTGTAACTTCCATATATAAATCTAATAAAATTCCAGAATGTATTATTTATAATCAGACATCATAACAGCATACACATTTAGAGTTTGTATTAGACACTAAGGAGTTCAGAAGCCTGCATTCAGTTGTATGTCTCTGTCACTATCTCCTATGGAAGAGACTTGTCAACCACAAAGAATTTAGGGTCCAGTCACATAAGTATTTTCATAGTGTTGCACAATCAAATAGTGCATCTAAGCCTAATGAAATTCTCATAAGCAGAGCCACTCATGTACATGTCTGCAAGAACTGTGACCCTGGTTTCTATTTCTGTCTCCAGCAATCTCATTTACATATAAAACCTGTATGGGTTTTATATCAACAGGTAAATTCAGCTGAAATTTAGCAGTATGTTCCTGAGGGAAACACACACAGAACATTCAGATCATCTCTGGAGAACTGATTTCTTCACTGATAACATCAAACTTGTAAAATTTCCTTGTACAGGTAATTAAATAATTGGATTAAGATAATGTTTGTAATTGTTAATAAGCTTATACAAAGGTCACCATCAAGCAACTTAATTATCTTCTGTTAAGTTTGTTTATTATTACATTAAGTGGTTAAAACGCCTTTTTCCAAATACTTTCAATTTGTTACCAGAAAAATACACAACACTGGAAGCCCTTTACAGCCACAAAACAATTGCAACCTTTGTTATGGATTTTAAAGGAAACCACATTTTAAGCTAACACATTCCCAGGAGGGCAAATTTACACCAGATATAAGAAAGACTTTTTTACTATGAAGGTGGTGAGACAGTGAAACAGGCTGCCAGAGAAGCTGTGGATGCCCCAGCCCTGGAAGTTTTGAAGGCCAGGCTGGATGAGGCTTTGATCAACCTGGTCTAGTAGAAGGTGTCCCTGTCCATGGCAGGGGAATTAGAACTTAACCTTTAAAGTCCCTTCCAACCCAAACCATTCTATAATCTCTAATTTTCCCTTGGTCCATATTCAACAATAAATCTAGACTTTCATTTGGCAAAAGGCATCACAAAACAAAACAGCAACTCTAAAGAAGCTCATCTCACCAGATGCCGAAGTTCCTTCAGGTCCCTACAGACCATGTAGAAGACACCAAGCAAAATATTGATATATGCAGCATAGAAATCTGCAGAATATTCTGGGGGATGATTCTGAGACAAGATCTTCTGCAGATGTCCTGTTTAAACAAAAATAAATTTTGCTGTTTTCAAGCCAACTTAATAAATGGACCACATTTGTGGAAAAACAAACAGTAACCATCACTAAAAATACGCCAACAAAATCCACCAAAAGCTACACTGATTTGAAGAACCAGCAAATGTAATGCAATCAAAACATAACTTGGAGATGTTCTGGAAAGTGGAAAAAGACAAGACCTTTACAGGTTGTGTGAATACAGACTTGTATATTCCAGTAGCTATTACATTATCTGAGTTCTGTAAAAGGCACTGATAAACCTGGAAAAAATTTTTGAATGTCCTTTGACAGAGTGTTATACAATCCCTGAAAAGCAGATTAAAAAATTAGATTTACCTATGCTGTAGTCTGGAAAATACATGGTGAATGGCTCAAAGCAGCCAATGTTTGGACGGAAGAGTTCCCACACTATTTCACTGAGCAGAATCACTGTCACATTTCTGTCAGTCTACACAGGGAAAGAAAAACCAAATGAGAGAGCAACAGGAAGAGAAATAACAAAAATCCAGTGCATGTTAGAGCATCAATCAAAAAATTATTATTGTGACTTTTCTGTTTCACAAAATCATTAAATTTACAGTCTATTTCTATACTAGTAATTTGCATTAAAGCTTCAGTTGGCCTAATCAAGCAGATCATACATTTGCAAATCTTTATCATTATATGATATTTCTCTCCAACCCCTGCCATTTCACTGACATGTAAGCTTTCTGGGGTGATGCACAATACCAAGTAGATTCCACCCCAAAATTAAGAAAACATTTTACTTTAGTAATTAAACACAGATCTTCAGAGCAAACAGAAAAACTTAAAAAGTAAAAAGAAAACTCAGCGCCTCTGGAACCAAGGTATCTTGTACTTTATTTTAAAGGCAATCTGGTCTTTAAAGACAAACACACAGACATCCCAAATGAAAAATGTAATATTACCTGTTTACTCTCCCAACTGTTAACTGTTTTACTAGTTAACAACAATGGAGCTGTTCATAGTAATATATCTTTGTAACTAAGTTTTTATTGACAAAATACCTGCTTCAGATCGGATGTTTTGATCAATAGGTAACAAAATGCTTCACATTAAAAATGATATTGTTTTATTTTGGTAACCCTTCAAAATATTAGCTACTTAATATGAAGCTAAAACTACCTGTGAAGATGATGTGTCATTTTACCCCTTTGCAAGGTTTTTGCAACCATACTAAAAATTCTGCCTAACAAAAGATGCTTTTAAATATGGCTATTCAAGAAAGACATTTGAAAACTATTAAGGCACCTCCACAAAACAAAAGGAAGGAACTTGATTGATATTGACAGTGCTGTGAATGACTTGGAAGACATTTAAATGCTGTTTCCCTTAAATGCAGTGAAAATATTTTTTACTTACTTTTCCACATCTTGGTGAAGTGGCACCCACCCTTATTCTTTACTGTTTCTTCTTTGTTTTTATGGAACATAAATATTTTCTTCACTTTCAACAACTATCTTTCAGCATTTCTTTCAGCTGATTTCCTCTCCCAGAACTCCTAATGTTTCAACTGACAGAAGTGCTAAGATACATTCAGCTCACTTCCTGACTGATCATCCAGTATGAAGAACTTCAATACTTGTCACCACAGTCCTCAGAGAAATCAAGCATCCATGACCTATTCTTCAGCAGTGACCTGCCAGTCCCATGATATCCTTCACTACTACTAGAGGTGTTCCTGGTCTCCTTTTACTCCAGGAAACGAAGAGATGCAAGAGTTTTGCTCCTACAACATTGCTCTGCAACACTGGTTGCACAAATGTTTTAGAAAGCTTCAGTCCAGAATCCAGAATTTTAGCAACTGAATATCAGCATTCAAGACAAACTTGTTTGGAGGTTAGTTTTGAATCTGGGAGTGTTCCTCTGGCATATATAAATCTTAGTCTATGGGGTTTTGGTCCCTGAACAGCAATTATAGACCCAAGTTTTCCTCCCTTCCCTGCAGAACAGGTTGTTTCTGCTTCAGGAGCAGCCTAGTCCAGAACATGGGCAGAACGGACAAAAAGACAGAAAATGCACCAGCTGTGAGGATTAAGAACACAGCTGTGAATCAGTCTTCATTCAGTAGAGAAATCAATGTGTCCAGAAGACTAAGAGCACCACACAAAAGCTTTGAGATAACAAGCAGAATTTCAGCTATTTACATGTTCATATATTTCAAAGTACCAGCAACTTAGGGTTTTGTCTTCAGTTTCTTTTCAGGGAATGTACCATTTTTGCTTATTTCAAGGCAAAAGCTTTGATGCCTCAGAAGCAAGAAAGGAAAGCACACTGTGGGTTTACTCCAATCAGAAACTTACTGAGGCACAGTTCCAGGAGAAGTGTGAGAAAACTCTCTAGCAAGTCAAAGCACATTCACAGCTGCTGAGCTGTGCAGCTCCAGCCAAATTAAACAGCTGGTAGTCTCCTGAAAATCTCATTTTTAAAAAGACAAATAACCTAGAAAAGACAGCTATATATCTGACAGGAGCCTCCAAAGATTCTACACATCAGACATTGTAAATAAGATACCATTAACCACAACTAAAAAAATAAAAAAAGGTCTAATAAAAATCTCCCAATGTTTAAATTCTAGTTTGGTTTCTATTTTTGACCACTGTTTTGGGGAGTGAGGCTTAATTTTTCAACTTTTCTCATCTAAAGAATCATTTATCTTGATCTGTGAGCCTGGATGTACAGGTACCACATGTTCAGTTACTTTCAACAAGCAGGACACATACAATAATATCTTTCCAGACACTCACCAACTCTTGAAGCCTAAGAAATGCTGGCAGGATGTTTGCTTCCATTTCCCTCAGCTGTTCTGCTCTATCCAGAACCTTTTAACAAAACAATGATATTATATAGACAAATTCAACTCCCACTCTCACATGGATTTAAAATTAATTCTTAGCTGCTGGAAACTGAATTGGAGAGATTACTGCTTCAAATGTGCTTCCAGGAAGCCCAAGCAGCTCTGCATCTAAAAAAGCATACAATCCCTAGACAAGCAACATTCTCATGCCTTATGGCAGAAAGAATTATTATTTAAGTCCAGTTAGGAATATCACAACAAAGTCATGATATCATTAACAACCACTGAAACCTCCATTTTTTCCCAAAATTCTTCTTATGTTTCAAATTTTTATGTAGTACATTAGGCACTGTAACTACATGCTTACTCCAGGACAGTTGTCTTTTCCTACCATTGTATGATTTTTCAGAAACAAATAAGAGCTGGTATTCAGAATTTTGAGAGAAACTTTTCTTGCCATCATTTGCAGCCTAGGAATTTACAGGATTTATTGTATGCAAAATTCACATAGCAGTAACAGATGTAGCATATGTACAGCTTAAACAAGAAATATCTTAAGCAAATAACATTTTAGAGTCTGAAGAATTAAAACAGAAGCATGAAGACATCCATGGTTACACTTTAGTAAAAAAAAAAGTGTATTTCCAGCATACCTAAAATCTTGACAGAAATGAAAAAAGAGAATAGAAATACATTTTTGTGGCTTATTTACTACTTGCAATATAAAAAATTCTGAAGCTCATTACTTCTTTAGAATTATTGCTCTTGAGATATAAACTATAGGTCTGTAGAAAACTGTATTTTCTATCCCATTACATATCTTCTCTCCATCAAAATCTTACAACATCTATCATTTCTGTTGCCCACAATAAGGAAAAGAACTTTATGTGAACAACCAAACATTTTCTGAAAATATTATTTCAGAATCCCACCACACAAATCTGAAGGAACTATCTCTGCATCAATATCTCATACTTTGTGAATTTATTAAACACTACAATATAGGATTTTATATTGCTATCTGCATTTGGTTCATGTAATAAGTGACTGTTGCTGCAGGCCCCCAGGCAGGTAATAATTAGCATTGACTCCATGATTCTAGAGGGCTGATCAATTGCTTTATTCTTCTACATCATACTACACTTATTAAGAAACTCATCACCCTTACAGACAGTTCCATACAGACAGACCAGATTGGTCAATGAATCCAAACACCATCACCAGAGGCCAATTAAGAAACCACCCTTTGGTAAACAAATCTCCATAACACATTCCACATGTGCACAACAGGTGCAGCAAGTTAAGAATTGTTAAGCAAGATAAGAATTGTTATCTTATCTAAGCAAGCAAGATAAGAATTGTTTCTCATTCTTTTCTCTGATCTTTGCAGTCTTCCCCAGGAAAATGCTTGGGAAAGATGTGCTACTGCTCTCTGTGGAGAGAGCTGCAGCTACAAGTGACTTGAGGAATGAAGACTGCTTTACACTACAGACCAAAGACTGGCTATGTGTTTTTACTAATAAAATACTGCTTATTGCACCCAGTGACATGTTGCTACCAAACACAAAGCTTGACCCTGGCTTGTGGAAAATGTCAAGTGGTTCATAGAAACAGCCTTCCCCCAGGTCTATAAATCTATGCCTTATTCTTTGGTGTCCATACAGACTTGCCACTCTTCAATTTTTTAAAAAAGCCTATACTTTCTAAAACTGGCTGCTCACTTACATAAAAAAGTAGCTAGATACTTCTGTAAAGTGCTATATATTGTAAATGTATAAAAGACAACAAGTTATGTCTACTCCAATTTTTCAGGTAGTTAAAATGAATAAATTCATTTTTCAGAAGTAATCACAAGCACTCAGCATCTATGCTTGGGTTAAGAGAAACATTTAGAATCCTTTGCTTGAAAGTAAACATGTATCTTGAGTTACTCTGAGTTAATTGAGCAGAAATATTACATTATTTACTACTGAAATGAAATGGAATAAGTCAGCATTGTCAGTTTATGTTACCAGCATGCTGCTTTTCCATCAGTCTCAATTTAAACCACTCTATAATAAATCCAGATGACATAGGTTAATAAACACAAATTGATTTCTCCCATTGCTGTCTGTTCCCACACAGTCTGTAACTGAAATACTAATTTAATACTTAATTCTTCTGAGGCAACAACTATTTTCATGACAATTGAACCTTTGTAGTTATTTTAATGCTTTACTTTCTACAACCATTGTTCAAGAACTTTCTAATTTTCCATGTGATGCCAATTTTCATAAAATACATGAAGAATTCTTTACTGATGTAAAATAGTTTTTAATCCAAATACTAATCTGAAAGAAAGACTTTACTGCAAGAAGTATTATGTGAAATACACTGAATGCTATTAGAGAGATAAATTTTGTGTTTATGGAATTGCTGAAGAATGTCAGTATCACTTTTGTAATAGTAAGCTAAACTACTTCTATTTATAACTTTTTATCTGTTTTAAGCATTGGTACATTATTTTCTTCATGCCATTTCTAAAAAGTATGTCAAATTTATTAACCTTGTGACCCAGAGGAAACAATGAGATAGTGCTGTTTCCACTGAACATGATATGAAGTTATTTAACTCAATGGCAAAGTATTTTTAAATGGGAATAAAACATATTTAACTATAGCCTGTGAAACAGAATGAAGAATGTTCAGTATAATTATGAACTTCTTGTTTGACTGCAGAAACACCCCAAAGCAGTATGGGCACATTGACAGCTTAATGACCCTGGGTAATCACACTGCATGTTTCTTACAGCAATCAATCTTACCCATGTTCTTGTTTTCTTAAATAATCAATTCCAAGTCTTTTTAAAAAAACCTTAATTCCTCCTTCAGGCCTAAAATTTTGGTCTAAATATTCTGCAGGTTCACACTACATGTATATGTATATATATACACATTTACACATCACTAATGCTACAGCTTTCATATTGTCCTTCCATCAGACATCTTGTATGACTGAAATTTGTTTCCATGTTCATCTCTCAGCACAAAAAATGCTGTTACAGTCTGCAAATTTTGACTCCTTTATGTAGTTAAGATTATCACAGTAAAAAACCCTGAAGACCTAAACCAAATTCTAGTGTTCTAGTATTACACTGATTCAATCATTCCTGAAACCTAAATTCTAATTATTTTTCCTGCAATCTGCTATTCATTCCACTTGAGCATATCACCAATTGTTTCACTACAGTCTTTTTTTTTCATCATCATTTTAAAACTATAGGTCCTGTCTCTGAGGGCCACAAGTGTAGCTGAAGATATAAGATCTCAAAAGCATTTTTACAGAGGAAGTTATGCATTTTAGTTTCTTAATATTATCCTTAAGTTCTATTCTAGCAAACCAAGCCTCATCATTTGCACTCTCCATGTTCCCTTCTGCCCTATTCTCCACCTCTGCTTTCTCATTTGTGATGCTATTTTCACAAGGAAACAGATAAGTATGAGTTACTAATCATAAAAAAATATAAGCTCTCTATATTTAAAGACTTTCTAACACTATTACATCCCCAATTTAAATGTGTGGTATAATTTATGTTCATTATTAGTCATGCTATAGAGTTTGTGTGTAGGAAAAAATCTAAAACCAGGAGGAGTACAGAACCTCACCTAAAGCCTGTAAGCCCACAGAAAAAAATCTGTCAACAGGTTCTGAAAGTGGTCTACTGAGAAATTTTGTGCAAACCACCCTACAAGGCACACATTTCACATACAAATGATCAATAGCCATCACTCACACCCTCTTAGCAGGACTGGGACTGGACATGAAAATGAAATTACTTACAATGTATACTGTTTGATCTTGAAGCTCCTGAGTGGCCACAGCTTGTTTAAAGAGACGAACAAAGTCACTCAAAGTGTCACAATGCACAGGAGAGGTCTGCTCTGTGCCAGATGGACAGCTCTGCAGCTGGATGAGAATTTCTTCTAGCAGAAGTCGTGATGTAAAGTATTCCACACAGTTCACAAACACATGAGGAAGCTGAAGAGAACAAGAAAAATTATACAACTGTGTTTGGCTTTTTCAGTGTAAATACTCCAGAAAGAGTTTTCTCTTCCATATGAGAGAACCAAAGAAACCATACTCTGCCAACAGAATATAGTGCAAGCAAGTACCAAAATAACTTGTTAAAAAAAAAGATAAATTATGCACCTAGTCAAAATATTATGTATCACAAACTGAAGAGAGAGCTGATGAATCTTCAAATGGAAGTATACCTTCTAACTATGTTTAAACACTGAAGCACAATGTATCCTTTAACTATGTTGAAAAATTGTGAGCAACACACAAAAAGAAAACCAAATAGCATTTAGATCAAAGAAATTTAGACAACTGTGAGACATTACAGTATCATAAAATGGTTTATTATGAATTACAGTGTCTAGAAAACACAGACATCTCAAAGGATGTAATCTCCCCAGAACTACTGTGAATGTTTTTGGCATTCAATGCATACAAATGATAAAGTGTAAGCTTCTGTATCAAACTCATGTCATCAGCATGATTGTGCAGAACACTTTCAGTAAACCAGATCTTTCCAAGCAAACAGTGAGTGAAAAAAACAGAGTGAGATATATTATATGTATAACTTTAGTAATATTGAAAATCTACAGTCATTTGTCTTTAAATAGAAGGCACTATAACCCATAAAATACCAATGGTCAAACATACCTAAGGCAAAAAAAGATAAGCTATGTCTTAAAAATAGGGTTGCTAGAAAATTATCTGCACAACTCCATAATCTCTGGTAAGGCAGATGCTCTTTTTCACACTGAACGTTAAAACCTCTGGAAAACATTAGTCACTGGGATGCAGGAATGTGGTTGTCTATAATAAAAAAAAATCCAAGCACTTCATTCCAGTCTTCCTACTGAAAATACAATATGATTCAGCAGCTGTGGGAAAGTGTGGGTACATGCTAGCAATCCACTCACACAGCATGTAATAAAAAGCTTTCCCACGATTTTGAACACCATTAAAAGGAAAGGGCTACATCACCAAAAAGCAGCTATTCAAAGTGCTGCACCTCCATAGCAGAAGGAAAGCTGGGTGCCTCAGATGTGATTCACACCACCACAGTACACAGGAGACACCCACCCACATGTGGCACAAGAAGTTCTGCAGAGAGAGCTGCTCAAACCAGCCACTTCCCAGGGCCTGGCCACGCCTTTGGATATGGTACAAGAGGGCAGCTCAGTGCTGTGAGCTATGTGAAGGCTACTGCATGCAAGAGGATCATAAACCCCTGCCTTCTACTGCTCTCCCTCTGCAGAATTGTTTATCAAGGGGGTTTCTGCATAAAACCTGCAGATAAAGTGATAAGCTCACTCTGGACAAGCTGAAAGTGTCACAGACACATTTTATAAAAAATCCTTCCCTTAGGATTTTTTCTCCTGAGAAGCTGAGAGGCCTCAAGAACAAAATGCAAACAATCCTTATCTGCTGCTGTGGAATGCAACAGGTGCATCTGTGATTGGTCTCATCTGGTTGTTTCTAATTAATGGCCAATCACAGTCTGCTGGCTTGCACTCTCTCTCCAAAACACAAGCCTTTGTTATTCTTTCTTTTTCTATTCTTAGCTAGCTTTCTGATGAAATCCTTTCTTCTATTCTTTTAGTATAGTTTTAATATAATATATATCATAAAATAATAAATCAAGCCTTCTGAAACATGGAGTCAGATCCTTGTCTCTTCCCTCATCCTCAGACCCCTGTGAACAAGGTCACGTGAAGGTATCAGAGCTATAGAAACACACAAATAGAAATTACTGATTTGGGCATAAGTGAGCACCTGTCATTGGATTTAAATACCTGAATTTCACGACTGACAGAGATATTAACAGATCTAGATGGAAATTTCTGTAATGACACCCTTGAACTTAGGAGGACTTTAAAACATGTTTTGGATAAATTAAAACAAGGAGTCAATGGAGCTACTTCAGGCTAAGTCATGAAGAAAAGGTGAACAATATTTGCCTCCTTTTTTGTCTTTTTAAAACTTTCTTTAAAAAGTTATTATGATTTATATTATGTCTCAGTGTGCACAATTTCATATTATCTTAAGCGGCCTAGTGAGCAGAGTGATGCACTCATGACACAGTAAGTGGAGGAGAAGAATCAGGAAGGCAGAAATGGTTGAAGAAACCAACCATTTTGAGAAAGTAGAGGCTATTTTGAGGAACCATGGTTATAAACTGTAAATTCAATATCCTCCATGACCATTCTTACCTGCAAGGTAGTTAGAAGAGTTTTCATCACGTAAGTTTTTCCACTAGATGTGTGTCCATAGATAAAGATGGATGGAAAACTAAACTGCTGACGCTAAGGGGAAAAAAAAAAGTTGTTGTTTCAATTCTTCTTCTTTTCATTCACCAGATAAAAGATTTAACAATGAACTTTCCCCCTGAAAGAAAAGTTATCTCCTAATTGAAGCATTAAATACAACATACAGCAATTATTATAGAATCAGCAAGATCAAGTTTTATGTTGCATCTTTGCTGAAATGCTGGGGGGTAAGTTGCAAGAATCAAGTATCACCTAACTGCCAATGAAACTGCTCAAACAAACAACAAAAACACACACACAGTGGGCTTTTAATTCAAATTAGTCAACTGACTGAAACAAAACCTTGGCAAGCACAAGTTGCAAGCCATACATTGCCCTAGCTTCTGCAAACACTACAAACTGCCTTTCTTTTCATTAGAACCAAACAGAAAATAATTAAATGGTGTGAAGGAGGAGATGGTAAAGCTTGCTCTTCTTTCACAAGGTAATATTTGATGTATCTATTTATGTAATGGTTCTGATGCTGTTAATTTCATGTAGTTTTCTTAATATGCAGGGAAATAATGGAATTATTCTTTTTCTCCATTCTGAACAGGTTTTTACACAGGTGAAAATGAAAAACACAGGTTTTTGTTTTAATTTCTAAGAATGTAAGTATATTGACTTAAAAATTAATACAAAAAACCCTGAAACTTTTTATGAAAAATAATAGTCTATTTATCTAAGATGAAACACTCTTGTGCAAGACATGCAGGTTTGAGTATCTGCACATTGATCAAGAATTGAAGTATCTATTTTTAAGAAGAGGTGTTGCCACTATGCTTGTAACATACATAAAACTTAAACACTGTAATTTGATGTTACTATTATTAGTATCCATAATTAAAGACAGAAAACAGAAAGTAATTTCCAGTTAGTTACTGAATGTAAGCAAGCAAACTGCTTATAAGCTTGCAGATAAAAATCCCCATAACTTTTTACCACAGCTTTGTGAAGCAGTAACAGAATCATTTAACAGGCCAGTGGTTTCTAACTCTTACAACCAGCCTCAAAACTACTAAGAATCAGAACAATTTAGTGTACTTAGAATTCAGACACTCAGATTAGATTAACAGCTCAAAACCAAACAGAATTTCTACACTGACACTGAAAAAAATGACCCCAGAACTTTAGGTCTAGGAGGAAGAGGCTTACTCCCTAGTACTAACTGGCAAAGACAGAATAGAGTTCTAGCAAAATCAGAATTCAGAGAGGCAAAGACACAAATAGCTCTAGGTTTGTTTAGGTCCTTCCAGCTGCAAGACATCTTTCAACCTTCCAACATACCAGAACCTACTGCCCAACACTAATGTTAAAGATGGTAACAAAAACCAAAACTTCAACAAAGAGGCAACCAAAGCATGCTCACAGTGACATCCCAAAAACACCATTAAATTTCTGTTTTCCCTCCTGAGACAGCAGAAGGCCTTTGCTCTACTCAGACACAGAACACAAGAGCACTACCTCTCCAAATATGGACAGCAACGTGGACACCTGGGACTCTCGGCAGGGCACCAAACCCTCCAAGTGAAGCAGGTCAGCTGCTGGGTACGCTGGATGCTCCAGATTGGGCATTTTGATGTCCCTGTAGTCGGTCACCCACACATGCACGTCCCTTCTGAGGTGCAGAGACAAGAAATAAAGTGATCTGCAAAAGAAAAAGTTTTTGTTATTATTTGCTTCCATACACATAAAAGGAAAAGAAACGGGATTTGACAGAAAACCTAAACAGACATTCCAGCTCAAAATAAGGGTGTAACTATGACAGACTTTGGTAAAATTGCACTTAATTATGTAAGGCATTATACAGACATTTCCACACCAGACAAAACCCAAAAAAGCAAATCAAAATGGAAAGGTATACAGGATATGAGCAAATCAATACAAGAATTATCCTAGTTTACTTAACTGAGGAATTACACATTCAATTCTGGGTTTATATACATTTAAAACTAGCAAAAGAATAAAAATGAGTAAAGTAGATTATTCACAGATCATCACCTCCCTAATCAGTCAATAAACAAGGATTTACAAACAACAGGAAAGAGGTAGAACAGAAGGAAAGATAAGGATGACAAAGTAATAGATCTCTGGCTGCTTAGAGGAATGCCAACCCCATCTTGAAAGGAGCACAGGCATATGAGGAAAATCCAATTGATAGTAAAGACTGGAAATATGCCTTAAAAATAGTAGGAGTCCAAACCAGTTACATAAAACTAACAGTAATGCCAATCTACCTTTTAGACAAGGACTAGATAAGGAAAAACAAAGGTCTTGATTGCTGTAACACTGGGAAGGCTGGCTTTTAGTGACAGAATATAGAAAAACACCTCAAAGATACTCTTTGTCTGCATTTCTAAAACTGCTGGAAAGATGGTACTTTTACCTGTTGTGATGCAGACAACATGCAGAGAGAACTGAAATGACCCCAACAGCTGGATTCTGACTTTGTCAAACACAACATGACAATCAAAAACAAAGTTTGGAAATTTCATTAGGGCAATAAAGATATCAACTGACAGGATTATCTGTATGTTATCAAGACAAAGATAATAAACAAAGCACTCCCAACTGTTTTAAATGTGAGTATTTACAGACAAATACATTATGCTGGTTATAAGTACAACAGCACTGGAAAATATACTAGGTTAGCAGAAGGAAATCAGGAATAGCAAGGTAAAGGGAAAACTGTTCTGAAAGAAAAATGCAGTAGTGGATTGCACTAACAGGAGAGCTACTGGGGTACAAGGAGGTTTATAAATATGAATGTATTTATGGAAATACCTTAAAATAGAGTTCCTTTCGGGACCAATCTCTGGTTAGCATTTCCATAAATAGATTTGAGAAAATATTTTTTCTTTTGTTTTTTACACTTTGCCTTCAGTATCTTCTAAGATAAAAGCTGGGATTGTAGAATCAACAGAAAAATTAAGTGGAATTAATGAGAAAAAAAAAGGATATCACTGATGACATAGGTAATTCAGCACTTGTATTACACCTGTTTGAAAGTAATCACATCACACTTAACAAGGGCTACAGTTAGGTATCAAGAAACTAAGTCTGCAGTAACTTGAAAAATAAGTTTATTTATAAGTCAATCACATATTAAATATTGGAAATCAAAGTAATGCTGCTGTCGGGGCAAAAAAAAAAAAAAAACAAACCCTACAATCATATGTATCAGCCCTACTGATATGTATCAGGCAAACTATTTCCTATACACAGAATCACACAATAAGCCTTGGTCTATTTTACCAGCTTTCAATGGGTCTGTGCATCTCTCCACCGTATCTATTCAAAATGCAATGAAGCCACAAAAAAACAAATAGCTTGATTAAGGCTGCTATCTAAAAAGTTAGCTAGGTTATTTCAAGAACGAAAAGAAAAAAATTATGACAGGAGCCTCTAAAAGCAAGGACAAAAAAAGTGGGGGGAAAGTTCTAGAAAAGGCTGAAAAACTTGTGTAAATTTAAGGAAAAAAAAAAAAAAAAGACAGCGCTTTTGCTCCACTGGTTACAGGAGAACAGGGCTTGACTGTGTCCCAAATGCATCTAAAGCCATAAAGCACTGCAGCTTTCCAAGGCCACTCCCAGGCAAACTTCCCTGGGGAAGCACAAATCTCCTGCTGATTGTTCCGTGTGTGCCAGCCCCGCCTGCTTCTCACACACCCCAGCAAATGGCAACTTTCGCCAAACATTTCACACATCTCAGCCCATTTCCACCTTTTCATTTCAGGATGAAAACCTGCATCTCTACTGGGTATACGTAGGTGTCTTAATCTCCAAGCCCATTCACGAGCTCACAAGAGAAAGGATGCCTAGAGCAACGTGTTTACAAAACAATTCATTTAGATTAAATGGCAATGATAACAAAAGGTAAGTATCAGCCAAAGCTTGAATTCAGGATGTTCCAGCCCAGGGAAAGTTGCACGTGTGAGTCCAGCCAGACCAGGAAGGTGCCAAAATCACTTTTCAGCTGAGACCGAGTAAAACTGTTCAGAGCACAAGTTAAACTTCATGGCGGGACTTCATTATTTACTAGGATTTCTCTCAACTCACTGGTCCCAAAATACCTACAGCTGGCAGCCTCTCCACACTCAAGCATAAAAAATGACATACAAAAATGACTGAACTTAAGAGATTAGCACGGTTCTGCGCCCTCTCAAGCCCTACAAGCCCCATGGGCGGCACGGGCGTGCCTTGGCTGAGGGGGAACGACGACCCCCGGCCTCCATCGAGCGCGGCTTAAGGGCTCCTTCCGCCACGCGTGTGTGAGGGTGAGGGTGCTCCCGGCCTAGGGGGGCGGCTCAGCCCGCGGCAGCTTTCGCTCTCGCACCGATTCCTGCCGAGAAAGCGGAGCAGAAGCCGATCTACCCCTGCCGCTCCTCACTACCCTCCGTCCTTCCCACCCGCCCGTCCCGGCTCCTCTCACCGGCTCCTCACCCGCTCCCGCCGCCACCGCGCGCCGCCGCTGCCCCACCTCCTCGGCGCGCGCGCATGCGCCGTGACCACGGCGGGTCCGCCTGGGGCGGGGCAGCCGTGAGGGGAGTGCGCCGCTTTCCCCGCCGGATGTCCCACAGGATGGCTGGCCTGTGTTATCCCGCTGGGAGAGGCTCCGGGGCACTCTGCCCCTTACCCAGCCGGGTATCCCACAGGATAGCCTGTGTTATCCCGCTGGGAGAGGCTCCGGGGCACTCTGCCCCTTACCCAGCCGGGTATCCCACAGGATAGCCTGTGTTATCCCGCTGGGAGAGGCTCCGGGGCACTCTGCCCCTTACCCAGCCGGGTATCCCAGAGGATAGCCTGTGTTATCCCGCTGGGAGAGGCGCCGGGCCACTCTGCCCCTTACCCAGCCGGGTATCCCACAGGATAGCCTGTGTTATCCCGCTGGGAGAGACGCTGGGGCGTTCTGCCATTCACCCAGCGGGTATCCCACAGGATAGCCTGTGTTACCCCGCTGGGAGAGGCGCCGGGCCACTCTGCCCCTTACCCAGCCGGGTATCCCACAGGATAGCCTGTGTTACCCCGCTGGGAGCATCGCTGGGGCACTCTGCCATTCACCCAGCCGGGTATCCCACAGGATAGCCTGTGTTACCCCACTGGGAGCGTTGCTGGGGCACTCTGCCATTCACCCAGCCGGGTATCCCACAGGATAGCCTGTGTTACCCCACTGGGAGCGTTGCTGGGGCACTCTGCCATTCACCCAGCCGGGTATCCCACAGGATAGCCTGTGTTACCCCGCTGGGAGCGTTGCTGGGGCACTCTGCCATTCACCCAGCCGGGTATCCCACAGGATAGCCTGTGTTACCCCACTGGGAGCGTTGCTGGGGCATTCTGCCGCTGCGGGAACCCCAGGGCTGAGCCGTTGCTCCCCCAGGGACCGGCTTGAGGGTGTTGCAAAATGCGAAACATGTAGACTTTTCTTAAGAAGGGATGGTCTTTGATCTTTGCATACATTGAAATCCAATCAACAAGAAGGGAGAATTAATCAGTGAAACAGAGAGGGATGGTAGTGGACACAGAGGATGCAGAATTTACAGGTCTCGAGGACAGTTGGCAGAACACCCGAGATAAGCAAACAACTTTAAAAGCCAACTGTGCTAAATCAGCCCTGGGTGGGTAAAAAGTAATTCTGGGTAGACGGTGATTGTAGACCCAAGAAATCCCCAGACACAAAAGAAAGTTTGAGCATGCGGACTATTGACATGAGAAGCGAGAGAATCATTAGCTAATGAATATTGACTAATAAGAGAACTCTGTAACTTGTAGGAAATGAACACTAACTCCATTGTTTGCTAAAATGTATAAATAATAAAAAGTTTTGATAGTTGGGGTGTTTGATCTCTGGAATATCACCAAGTGTCCAGGCTTTACAACTCAGAAATAAATAATCAATGTCTCTCTTGAGTGTATAATTATTGGCTTGTTGCATGCCAGGTAACAAATCTGATTTTGTGGACAACTGTAGCCTGGCTTACACATATTAAGTGCACATAACTTAGATCTATTCCTACACAAAACTGCTTAAAGCCAGGTCTCTGGAGCCTCTGCTCCAGTCATGCTCTGAAAATACATAACCATAGATCCAAATTACAGCTGAAGTTATATTATGCATAAGCAGTGCACACTGTATTAGAGGGATAAATGTGACAACTTCATGCTGGGTTATGAAAACTCAAGTGATAAACTCCTTCTGTACCCAGAGTTGGGTGCAATGTTAAATAAGTAAAGACTTATGTGAATCAAGCATGGCTTATTTTTAGCAGTCAGGGATTTTTGTAAATATGCGTGTACATGCACAATCATCATGGCTTGGCCTGAACAGTAGTTCAAATCTTTAGATATATGTTGTAAATTTATAGACTGAAACCAATCTGAATGGAATTACATAAAGAGAAGCAAAAAAAACCCAAAAAACTAACTGATTAATGGTTATCTATAACATATAGATAACCATATATATACCATGGTATAGAAACCATATATCTATACCATATTTGTGTAAAGTCTTGGGTTTTGGTTGTTCTTTTTGAATGGCTTACTATTTATCACTGTTTTGATAAAGCACAATAATATGGTGAAATTATTGTTACTGCTACTGAATTTGCATATACGTGAACAAAAGTTGTTGTATTACTAGTTCAGTCCACTTCTTGATTTGTGATTAAATCTTTATTTGGAACAATAAGTATGTTTTAAAGTGTCAAGACCTATGCTCCCCAACAGAGTGAAATACTTTTTTTTCTAGCTTTTGAAACCATGGAATCTCTTGGGGCAGATTGCTCTGCATACAGGTGGACCATGTTTCAGAAAAAATTCCAACTGAAAGAAGTCTCAGTGAGTCCACATTTGTATAGTTATGTGGAAAATGAAATTAAATACTTTGGAAGCAGTTTTTAGTGATGTTTGGAACTTGTATCTTCTATGGATGACTACTGAGCAAATCTGAAATTTGGTTTGGAGTTGAGCAAGAATCCTAAAACAAGAGGTCAGTTTTTAAATATGTAGTTTTCAATTCAGTGGTTCTCTTGGAGAATCAATGATCCAGGCTGGTGTGCCTCCCAAGGTCACTTGAACACAACATAAATCCATTTTACCTCACAGAGAAGAGTCTCACTCTCCCTCTTGTGTCCCCACTTCCACTCATTTTCTGGTCCTAGGATTTGGGTGGTTTATAAAGAGAGATTGTTGAGGGAACCAGTCCAGTTGAAATCAATCCAATAGATACTTCAGTGATTAGAGCCTCACTTCCAAAAGCTGGTTATCAACTAGGAGGGATCTCCACTCCTGTCTTGTTTAGCTTCTAGTTTGCAGTTCAAACAAAATACCCAGTAACAATTCTGCTTATTAATCCAGAGGGCCACCATTATTACTATGAGATAAAACTCAAAAATTAATTTCTGTTTCTGAATTTAATTTCTAATTAATTAAAATCTGCAAATTAAAAATTATCACAGAAGACCACTGAACAATTCTGCCATTTACTTGGGCACATCAGTGTCCATATATTCCTACAGAAAGTCTCTGCTTCCCAGAAAAACTGCATAAATTTAGTAAGTTATTTATTATTTATTTTCATTCAAGAGGCCAAAACTGTTTAGTAGCAGTTGCTAGAGATAGATTTCATGCCTAAGTATAGGTGGTTATGTGCAGCATAATGAATTTCAGTTTAGATCTTTCATCAACACATTTTTCACTGATGTCACTCAATATTCATTTCTGAAGAGGTTTAAATTATTTCTTGATTTATACTAAGCTGTCACATCTCTTTTTATCTTATTTTGATTATGAGTTGCTTAGATACCAAATATAAAATGAAGCACGCAGTAAACTGAGGCTTGAAACTTGCATGAAACAGAGTGGGAGATAGACCTTTCTCACTGTATTTGTGGTCTGGTATTTTATATTAACACTTTTTTCTTTGTGAAGCTTATTTTCAGTACAGGTAATGATTAATTTTCATTCAGGATTTTGCATCCACAGTTTCAGTTCAGCAGGAAACTTTAAATATAGAATATTTACTCATTTGGTTGAAATCACTGGGATTCCTCATTTCTTAAACTTATGTATTTAAGTGAATTACAGGATTATGTTCTTTATATATGTCTTTCTAAATATATAAATGGAACCATGTATAGAACACATACATATTTATCTAGGGTCTGTATTTATGTAAAGCTATACCGAGGGAACTATGGGTATAGAATATGTGCAGTATTTTTTTTTATTTCTTCCATTCTTTCCAAGATACATTTTACCAGAGGTGCCATTGTGTAGGGTGCTATTGAGACTGCATCCAGATCATTTTTTAGCAGTCTCTTCCTATTCCAAAAAGTCAATTGCAGCTGACAAAGGTGCAGAAAAGCACTTTGACAAAGAGCAGGAAGAAATTATTACTTTGGAAAGATGTTCACTTGAAAGCACCATTGAGGTGGTTTAAGAAATGACTGCCACCACATTTCCTGCCTTGTTGGATGATACAGCTCTTTCAACAGAGCAAGTGGAAAGGATAGTGTCATTATCTACCTCTACACAAATCATCCACTTAAATTCCCAGGTGAAGATTATTTAAAATATATGTGGGGTGATTTTTCTTCAAAATGGATGAAATTTCTCAAGTGACTTATCTCCTCATTGTCCTGATAATGAAACAACAAAGTTCAGGGGTAGTCAGGCTTTGTAAAAGCAGATTTGGATGAAAGGGCTTTGAGTTAGATCAGGAGAAACAGTCCCTGGAGACAGTTCTGTGGGCTGTGAATGGCAGGAGCACAGTGTATTCCCTGCACATCTTTTGCTGACTCCCAGTCATCCCATCTCAGCGCCAAGGGGTAATGCCAGTGGTGACCTGGCACTGCTCACAGCCAGCAGGGGTTCTCTTCCACCAGCATTTGGCAGCAGAATCAGAAACTGAGATTTGATCCATAATTCCTCATTAAGTTTGCTAAAGATAGACAATGATGAATGTTTAACAATCTAATCGTTAGTGATTATAATCACCAACAGTGGATTTTCAAGGAATTAGGAGTAATTAAGCTCTCATTTATAACTCATTAATATGAAAACCAGTAATTCTATGGATTAAATACTCCCATAGTATCTAATGCAGAGGATGTTGCAGACAGAAATATATGATGAACGATCTAGAGTTTGAGATCTCCAAATGAGATCTGACAAAAATATCACCATAGGCAATTACTGCTAAATTTCAGCTGGCTGCTTAGACAAATCTATTGCACAGTATCATAACAGTTTACTTAGAATTTAGGCCTCAAGGGAAGCAATCTGTTAAAGGTGAAGGAGAGAAAATAAATACCTTTCCTCAAGCTGCCACTAAACAAAGTCAATTCATACTGGAGATGTCTTAGTTTTTAGTTATATTTCCATTAATTCTAGGCATGTTTGTTTTCCAAATTATTTTTTTGGGAAAATTATGTTCTACCACCAACATCCTCAGTTAAATCAATGTATTAACTACTATGGTTATTTTTCTAAGAAGGTACATAGAGGATTGCAGGAATGTACTTATTCCTCACAGATAATATTTATCAGGAGTGTATCAGGTTTGAATACAAAACTGATAAGGTTTGATAAGTTATTTATATTCTTTATAAATCAGAAGGCCAAGAAAGGTGAATGTCATTGTAGGTATGTAACCAAAACCTGATACTTATATATTTAGATATATACTTATATATTTAGATAAATATATTTAGATAAATATATTTATATATATATATATTATATATATATATTTAGATAAATATATTTAGATTATGAAAGTCGTGCCAGAGTGATGCCATTTCTAGTTCAGGTTAGTTCTATCTGGAAATTCTTGATTTACTTGCCTTAATGCCTGAACATAGACTGGATTAGTTAGACATGTGAGTTTGGACTCAATGAATTTGCATAACTGACATTTGTTTGTAGATCCCAGTGTGAATTGAAATATAACTGAGCTTGTTTTCATCTGTAATAAACTCCCCATAGTCCAAAAAGTAACTTACACTACATTTATCTTTGTTCATGTGCTGGGGTACTCTGAACAGAGCCTGACAGCCTTGACTTCCAGCTTTACCCCATTTACAGAGTCCCCAGCACTGGGACATGATATCCTAGCAATTTTAAAGTGATTTTTTATCTCTCATGACATCATCTGTGATGCAGGATTCACCCAAGGAGCATAGTCTTTTGGGGGGGTTTTGCTTTCTTTAAATCGGACATGTAACTGTTGATACATTCATTGTGAAATGGTTTTCTTTCATGTGGGATGGATATTATTTTGAAAGTGGTTGAGTTGATTGTTGTTTCTTACTCACAGCAATATCATTTCCATGGGATTTTTTTTTGCTAGCTTCCAAAATATTATGAAAGATAGAGCACACCACTTTTTTGTCAATATAGAATTGAAAGTTAATTTAATATTTGAAAAGAAAATCAACAAAATATTGAGTCTGCAGCAGAATGCAGCAAACCGAGTCATCACATTTGTGGACTAAACTTTAATATATGTGGTGGTTTGACAGGAAATATATTTTCTGGGATGCTGTGGTCAGGCCAATGGGTGCTCAGATTTTAATATTGGCACCTAATGTGGCCATTGGGACATTGGATCCGCCTCTGAGAACATGGGGTTAAAAGCAGGGCTCTCCCCTGGGAGGCTCTCTTTGGATTTCCAGTGGGAAAGAGTTTGGATCTCTCCCCCCACCCCGTCCCAGCCCCAGCTGCCGGCTGGGCGTGGGGAGGGGAAGCCACGTGGCATGAGGTGGGCCTGGCCCAAAGAGAGGGAGAAGCACCGGGAGTTTGTATAGCCATGTACCAGTTTGTATAGCCATGTACCGGGGGAGAGAGAGAGAGCACCGGTGCCGGGATTGTTATCTTGAAATTTGATACCCTGTGCTGGCCGCACAGCCCGTGGCCGGCCGGCCGGCGGAGAAGGGGGGGATGCCGTTCGTTCGCGATGTGTCCGGCCGCTTATAAGAGCTTTTAACCCTTTTGTAGACAATGAAAACTCTGCAGAGCATTGACCTCTCCTAGAGGGAGACAGAGCAGAAGATGAAGAGGGAACTGAGTAAGAGAGGTCTGAGCAAAGGAGAGATCTGAAAAAAATAGAGAAGAACTCAGGTAGAGGAGATGATAGAGTAGCTTATGCTGGACTCTTTTTGTGTAGCCATGGACAGAGCCATGTTCCTTGTGATACAGGGACTGCATTCTAGGGGGAGGCAATGCCTCAGGACCAAGAAAGTTCGGTGTAGGTACCCCTCGGCCCCAGGGGGTGAAAAATATGGGGGGGACAGATGTCCCAACGTTGAGACTGTGCCTTTTTGCAGTGGGACGAAGCATCCTTAAAAGTCGACCCTAGAAGCAGCTCTGGTCCGTGTTCAGTGGTGAGAGCGCTGGACGTGAAAGGAAGAGGTCACCATTGGCACAAGAAGGACTCCTTCTCCTCTTGATGAACTGAGGATTGGGTATTCTGAAGGGTGGTGCCGGACCGAGAGTCGATGATTTGGGGGATGTATTGTATTGGGAATTTGGTGGGGAGGAGGAGAAGATGTATTTGTGAAGTTTTCATTTTCCTTGCATGTTTCTTTTTTTTCCCTTTCCCTTGTAGTTTAGTTAATAATTTTTTTTTTCTAAGTGAGGGCTTGCTTTGGTTATTCCTGGTCACATCTCACAGCAGAAACCAGAGAGAGAGTATTCTCATGGAGGCACTGGCATTGTGCCAGTGTCAAACCATGACAATATCACATTTTTAATCTAGGAAAGTAAAAAGCATTTAAATTTCACTGTGGTCAGATAGGCTATTTACTAAGGTTAGTAAGGAATCCTATCTACATCTCAGCTTGAACTTTTCCTTCAGCTTATTTTCCACGACCATATAACTGTCTCAGTCTTATACCAAACTCTCAGCAAAATAAATTTGGCATTTAGATAACTGCATTGGAAAAAAATTCCACGCTAACAATTTTTAATAATCCTAATTAATCATTGATTAGTGCTAGTGACAGCAAAAAAAAAATTATTTGCTGTTTGCACTGAGCTGAATTAATTTACTTGCAAAATGAATGCAATTAACCACTAAGACTAACAGTGATAATGTATTAATCTCCCATTTCTATGTACTATATCAATAAAAAAAGTATCTGTTTGGTAAGTGATAAGCAAAGAAAAGCAAGGTAGTTTCAGGTGGTAGATCTTTCATTGCATTTATCACCTGTGTGTTGTGGTTTCTTTCAACTGCAATAAATAATACATTGTTTGGAGAGAAAAGTTATACAAACCTTGGTAGATAAGGCATTTTTTCTTACAGTACCCTTTGGGTAGCAGTAAGTGACCATGTAGGACCAACCTCTTTCTTCTTCATGTCTTTCAGCTACTTTGTCAATATTTATAACAACTGTAGTTTTTCTCAATGCATTCTAGCACTTAACTTACACAACCTATATTCAGCTTTTATCTGTAGAAAAATCCGTTCTGCCTTTGACAGCTTCTGCACTTGGAAATGTTTTTTTAGCTCTTTACTTCTACTATGGTCTCATAGTAAGGTATGCCCTGTGCTTGTGACATACAAACAGCATTTTTGCTTGTCTTTCTTTTAGTAGTCAAAATTGAGCGTTTAAAAATCAGCCTAGAAACCACATGCAGTATTTCACGTACTGAGCATCATATTCCACCTTCAGGCTTCTGTTTGGTATCCCCATCTGTGGGTCCAGCAATTGGTGGCCCCTTAATTTGCCTCTTTGTATAAGAAGTTCACAATCAACAGGCTGTTTATTGGCCTATATAGGTGACAAATATGTATAAATGACAAGTATATGTCCCCTTTTTGGGTAAAGTGAAGGTGGCCCATTCATCTATGTCAAAATAGTAAGTTTTAAGCATGGGCAATTTACTCTGTCAGCACTCCTCAATGCAAAACAGACTTTGCCCAGCTACTAAGATTCTTCCCCACCATCCCCTAGGATCTTTGCATAATGTTTCATTCCAAGGGATGATCACATGCTTCATAATTATGACCTGCATATTCTGTTCTGATTTGTGAGGTTGCAGTTCAAAAAATTTGGAACAGGATCAGGTTGATCACCAGAGTAAACCATAATCACAGTATAGCAGAAGCCTAATTATTGCTTTGCTTCTTCTTTTCCTTAGTATATATCATAAAAATGACAATATTAAGGAAAGAACAGGAAAGAGAGAGTTCTGCTGGGATTTCAGATGTATAGAAGCCTTTTTAACTTTAGATGGTCTTGACTGGAAGGATGATGCTAGTTGCCACCATGAACTGACCAGAGATGCAGGCAACATTGCCTGTGAAAGAGTGAGGATATGGTGTGTGGTGATGGGTTATATATGCAAAAGTCCTACTCTGAATGAGACATTTCAGAGTAAAGAGGTCCAAGATGGTGGCTGGGTTTACATGTGACCAGGAGGATGGAGATGTTGCCCACAGGAAATCAAGAAAGAGTATTCAGGCAGGTTAAGAACTCTGGATTAGACACTTTAAACTCAGCATGACTCAGAGGACTGATGTGAGAAAAAAAGGCTGTGATTTTTTACTTTTGTACAAAGAAGACTGACTTTAAAAGAGAGAGTTATTGCTGAGCTAGTATAGAGGTAGGAGCTAAATCTGTTTTCAGTAGAGAAGATGAGAAGATTTAAAAGAAAAAAGGTGTCTGCTGATGCTCTATCAAAAAGAATTCTTTCAACTATGAGTAAAAAGAGCTTTCATTTGAGGACATTTCAACTGATGATTTCAAACTTCCAGACTACAGTAATTGTTTTCTCTGCAAAACTAGTGATTCTGCCAAGCCCCATCTTTCTGTCAATATGTATTCACTGATACCTCAGTTTTATTTGTTTACATGTCTCAAGACACTGCATGTCTTGAATTATGTTCCATTCTGAAAAGATCAAAGGCAAAACAGTAACAGCCATATCAATTATTTATTAATCAAGTAATGATGTTGGAGGAGTTATCATTAAAAATACAGCTATGGCTCAAAAGAGAATGCTGACCTCTGCTCCAGCTTAGCGTGATGAAGAAACTCGTATGTCAAAGCTGTTCATTTTTAAATTGTCATTGTTACCAAGACTGCCCCAGCAGGTAAAACCCAAGTGATCCTTGAATTCAGGCATGGCAGAAATGCCCAGTGCTGCAGACCCCCTGTAACTCCTGGTGGGTTGTCACGTGTTCACAGAACACTCCAGAAGGCACTGCCTCCCTTCCTGAGAATGTGGTGCTGTTAGGAAAAAGGGAAGTTTATACTTTTGTTGCAGCATTGTGTGGAGCCAGACTGGTGCTGTAGAATCTGTTTAGATTCTTTGCACCCTGGCCTACTGCACTGGGAGTCCTGAGCCTTCAATCCTTCAAAGTCACTGCATGAGCAGCACTGGTTTAAAAGGACACATTTCAATCCATGACAATAGATAAATCAAGATGTAGGGAAACTTGGTACAAACTGCAAGGATGATCCCACACTCTGCATGCAAAGTTATTGATGGAGGATGAATACCTGCTGCAAGAAAGCCCACTTGGAACATCTGTCAGGATTATAAATAGCTGCATATTCCCAGAAGATACAAGAAGGTTAAAAAGAAAAAGATATTCTGCTTTGTGCCTGCTGCTGCTAGCCAAAATATTCATTAATATGGATCACAAGGTAGAAGTGAAATTTGTAGCCAGCAGCTGATCCAGGTGGAGTCCATTTCTTATTAGTAGTTCTGTACTGAAACTCCACAAGCATTGAGGAAGCCATGGGGGAGCAGGCAGAAATAATTAGGGAGTCTGTATGTTTAGGGTAAGCATAATTCTCCTGCTACTGACCCCTACTTCAGTGCTGTGCAGGGCTTGACAGTGTCTACAAGCTGCCAAAAATGTGCTGGTGGAGAATGGAAATGACATTATTCAAAACAGGTTTAAAGAGCATGCCAACATCCCTGTGCATCACCCCCAGCCCAGCTAAGCTTCATTTCAGCACACATTATACAGAGCCAGCAGAACCACTGGTGACAGAGCAGGAAAATAAAGTTTCCTCATGTCTGTAACCGCTTTTCCCACTCTCCTGTGGTAGAGACTGTTGGTTTGGGCTTTGTGTCTTCCTTAATAAGTTCAAAGATTAAGAGCCTTTTGGAAATGAGCACACACTATGTCCTTCAGAACAAGTGATAACTTCCAGGACATGTGAGATAGTGATGCCATCCTGTCTAACCAGTAACACAAGGAACATATATCTACAGCTCCAGCTCGGAAAACGTGAGGAAACTTTGCTCAGTTTTGTTAGAGTGTTCTCCTAAGTGAAGATGAATTTTATCACATAACTAGATTTTCATTCAAGAAAGCACTTTGGCTTTCTAGTGTATCTCTGAAACAAAATTCAGATATATTGCTTTGGTATTAAATTTATTTGGGAGCAGGAACTCCCACTGTTACCCCAAAGCTATGTTTCACTTCTAAAGCATTATATTGAAGGAGAAAGATATTTGCAAGTCAGTTTTTAGAACTATAATATTTCACTTGAGTTGCATTTATGTGGGGTGAAGAAAGAACCTCTCCAATGTTTTTATTGTATCATTTACATTGCAGTCAGGTTCTCAATAGCTCACTTGGCAACTATTCAGTATTTCATGATTTGTGCTGTCGTCTCCCCTAACAAACCCAGACAGGACGGGAGGCCACATGCCACACTACTTAGGGATGGCCAGAGCCCTGCTCCTGGCCCAAGATCTAGCTGGGTGCAGAGGGTAAAATCTGCCTCTGCTTTGAATGCTGCTTAGTCTGTTCAGGGGCCATAAAAGCTGCTTGTTGCTTTCTCCTTTTCCTGGGGCTTCATCCAAGTACTCCCGTTTACAGGCTAGCAAAGGAGCACACGGCCCTGCCATGTTGTCTGTCCAACAGCTATGGGTTGGACAGAGGGGTTCAAATCCTCCCTGAGGGCAAGGACTTTGGAGCATGAGGCTGTCCCTATCTGTGTATAGAGGACCTCATCTGCTTGGTGTTCCTGTAGCAGAACTCCACATTCCTAATGTAAAGCATATGCTTAAATGCCAACAGGATGCCTGGAACAAACTTCAGGAAAAAAAAAAAAAAAGTGATCAGCCTGAACTGATGTGCAATAGCCTGTATTTGAAGCACAGTGGTTTCAAATGCATTGTCAAATCCCCTGTGTGACTCTGGTGTGTGTTCGATTTAATTACTGCATGTGATAGCCCTAAGGGGAACCATCTGATTTTTTAATGTACTGTATCAGTTGCTAAACCTCATGTGAAGGAAACCAGCAGGAAGTATGTGTAGCATGAGAAAGACTGATGTTCATATTTTTCCTGTATCATTCTCAGGCTATAACTAATACCAGCCACTCCTCCAAAGGTAAGGATTCTGAAAGAAGCTTATACAGCCCCTTACTGATGGAAAAAATAGGAGCCTTAAGTTTAGACTCCTGCCTAGCACCCCTGCAAATTCAAATCTTCATTAGAATTGAAATGGAAGATGTGTGTTGGGGGACACTCTCTCCTGGAGCAGAAAAACAGGGACTGCTTCACACTGTCTCTCTGAATCATTGAATTCACCAGAGCTTGTGTTACTGTTTCCATTAAGTGTTAAAACTGTCTTTAAAGAGAAATGGCTGTCCTCTTTAAGTTTTCAGTGTGTACTCTGCAAGAGACTAAAAACATTAATTAATATCAGTGCCACCTTCTCTCTTTCCATTCAGCCAAAAGCCTGCACTGGATTCTCCATCTCCTGTGTTTAGGCTGGAGGCTGCTCAGGGCTCCTGCCCTACATTTGCTTTACCTCCTTTTACAATGGCTCAGAAGAAGAGGGGACTGTTTCACAAGCATTACTACAAGAAGGATCTCTGAAAATTGTGTTGTTGTATCATTCAGAACAGTGCACTGCATGCCAAAATCCCTTGCCATTCTTTGGGTTTGTTCACATAGACATGGACTGCTCACAGTCCATCCAAGTAGAGTAATTAACAAATCATTAGTGTGATGACAAGATACTTGCAATTTCATCCTTCTTCTTTTGGATTTCTCTGTGTCACAGGCAATTCTTCAGTCCCAGCTTTTGTTATCTGTCTTATGTCCAGTACATCCATCCCTGTCTTGGAGAAACACACAAAACACTGAGTGTCAGCCACTATTAAAATAAACTGAGTAAAGTAAAAGGCAAACCCAACCATTGTAATTTAATTTCAGCAGCTGTTTCGTTCACCAGCTTGTAAGTCTGTGTCCCAGATTATGTGGGCAGACTTCTCACCAGTCATAGGAAAGGATACATACCTTGGAGCATAGCCAGAAGCAACATTTTTCAAGTCTACCTTAAGAATGGGCGGTTATTAATATAATAAAATAATATAAAGAGATATTAGCATTTTTCATAACGTGAAGAGCAAGTAAAGTACTTAAATCATCCCCTTGTCTCTTTGTGATAACATGTTATTCCAGTGCACTGCATGGCCTTAAATGGAAGTGGGTCCTGGCCATGGATGCCATAGGTCTGGCTGCAACAGATTCCTAATTTCAGGTATACTGACTGACTAATGCTTATTGCAGCTTTAACATTTCTTGCTTTGAATCTTTGATAAGACACAAATGACCAGGTGAGCTCCAGCAATGGCATGAACTAAGTGCTGTTCTTCCCACATTGGCAGCAGAGGGGTTAACCAGGCAGTATCTGAGATGTACACTGGCCCCCAGGATAAAAACAAAGCTAATGGCAAGTGACAACGTGCTCTCCTGCAGCTCCAGCTGCAGAATCCCTATGGCAACTTAGCCAAAATGAAACTGTCCTCACCCACGTGTCTCTGCAATTGCAGGAAGCTTTCTCTGAGTGCCCAAAAAAGCAAGTGAACCAGACAGCAGATATGCTCTCTTGTCACCACAGGGATAAGGTATATCTTCAGCAATTTTTTACAGAGACCATCTCATCCAGATCATCTCTGTAACTAAAACCATGACTACTTTTCACTCTATTCTTAGCAAAAAGAATCCTCACAAAAATTCCTGCAATGCTCAGCAGTGTGTAATTCACTGATCTCTGTAACAGCCACAGATCAGCAGTAACCTGGTCCTTTGGTATATTGTTAGCATCACACACAGCATGAACAGAGACTCAAACAGATGAGGATACTAAGGACATTTTAATGCTTATTTTAAGTACTCCTTAATCCACTCTCTGTACTTGAATTTACAGAATCCATGCCACAAGCTTTGTGTTTCAGCATCATTACATCATCAAACACTGATGGAGGGGCCTCAACACACTGAGATTTTTAAAAAGTCTGAAAAATCTGAAGAAACCTTCAGAAAATATCAAACAACCTTTAAGCAAGTTAGATTCCCCACTAGTAACAGGGAAGGTAGCAGAATCTTTTTTGCCTTTAAGCTTTTTTTATTACTTTTTATTTCTATACTATCCATGAATAAAATTTGGCTGAGCACATAAATTAGCATTTACTTGAGTCTGCCTTTCCATTCTCTTAACTCTTTGACTTTTTTTTTCTCTTAACTCTTTGATATTTTGATTCCTGTATCAATAAAAATCATCTCACTTTTATTTCAGTTTGTTTTCAGCTAAATATGAAAAAACCCTAATAAAGTTTCTCCAAATTTAATTTTAAAAACAAAGGATGCACAGTAGTCTGTTGTTCGTAACCTTGTAGAAGAGCAGCCCATTCGACATTATTAATGGAGGAGGCTTTTGATCACTGCTGGGGCAGATTTAGTCATTCAAAGCTGTTGCAACTACAGGAGGTATTCCTTATTTACTATTTATCCATGAAACATTTTGAACATTTCTATGGGTCTTGATTAGTGTCTTATTTTTTATATAAATTCATTCTGGATATTTTTTTGCCAGGGAAGTAACTGTGATCCTACCTGCAAGGGAATTTCCAGATTTCCCCATATCAGAAAGGCATGTTGACTGGTGAAATATTCAAGAGATACATGAAGATTTGAAAAAGGTCATCCTAACAGCATTAGAGCTGTACAGCCAGCTGGGACTTGGCTGTACTAGTTCATTTGTGCACCAATGCAATAGCATTTTAACCTACAGCTGCTGATCCAGAAACTCTGGAATTGGTTTTGAGCCTCAACTTAATTTTCCACTGAAGGACATGCAAGGTACTCAGTATTTCCCCAATTTTTTTTTTCACTTTACTGAATTGTCAGTCCAGTATATGTCCTCACACCCTGGTTTGCATGGCTCTTAGTGGGTCTAATTCATACAGAGCTTTGGTTCACACTCACACGGCACAGTCAGCAGCCAGAAAGAGACAATTATCTTCAAATACCTGATGTCAAAGAAGAAGAATTCTTTAGACCTTTTCTTTCCCTTTTTTTGCTGGTAGACCAGAGTATGAAATATGAAAATTTCCCTGTAATCCAGACTGGAATATTAAGACATAACATTTGTTAGGTTTTTTCTGTCCATAGAAGAAAAAATGCTGTTCAGTCTTTCTTCACTGCAAAGACCTGCTGCTGAATGAATCTACCTGTTTCTGAGACTGCTGGGAAGTTGAGACTCCATTGTCTGAGGCTTAAGAAGGCCTCACTGGCATTCAATAGACTTTGATGAAAGATATTCAAGAAAAGGATTGTTTAAATAGGAGTCATGTATGTGACAATTTAAAAATATAAGGAAGGTGGGCCTTTCACAACATGGTAAAATCCTATTAAACCAGCAGAAAATTGGGTAAAAGGGGTGTGTTTTTCATTCTACCCGAGGGGCTTTTTGCCTGAAGGTGCTGCTCTCTGTTTCCACCTGCATCAGGCAGTCAAATGGAGAGGTAACCTCTGCACACAAGTTTTGTCGCTATAAGTAAGAAATAATATCTCTCCTCGCCTGCTCTGATGTGGAATTGCTGTAATTTTTAACTTGATTTTCTTCTCTAAACTCTTCTCACTGTCTGAGTCCAAATGTCTTGGAATGATTTAAATAATAACACATTTTTCCATACTCAGTGTTCTATTGCCTCCCAATAGAATAATATACCCCAGGTTTAAAGCAAACTGTCCCTCCATAACCAATACAATAAAACCCAGATAATTTTTTTTTTTATTTTTCACAGCATGACCAAAGTCCTCATAGAAGAGACAGTGTGATTTATCAGTTGGAATGTGGATCACAGGTCAGGAAATTTGTCTCTGCTCCTTGTCTGCCCCTCAGCAACTTCACCATGTAGATAGGGGTTGGGCTGATCTGAGTCCAAGAAGAAGCTGCACAGCTACAGTTCAGATAAAGCTCAGCCTCACACACATCCTGCCATGAGAGTTGCACCTGCCCTGGGTCAGTGCCATGCTGGCACAGCACAGGGCTGGCTCCAGGCTCAGACCAGAAATATGTTTGCATCTGCCTGAACAACAGCACACAAAGAGGTGTCTGTGCTTCTAGATCTTCTCTCGCCATCTGCACGGTCATTTTACATTTTAAGGAACAGAAATTTTTGCATCCAGAATTTTATGATAATATTTACAGTTAAACTGTGATTTTCTTTGGGGTGATCCTATAGAAATAATTCATTTATATGCCACATTAGTTACTACTAAAAACCCCAATCCTTGTCCGGTAGTCAGGTAAATAACTCTTGTCAGGTAAACTCTTGTCAGTACAAGTAGTCCAGGGAAGTCATTATCATTATTTACCTGATGAATCTGGAAATGCAGTAGTACATGCTAAACAATGAAAAGATGTTCAGGTGCCTTTCCTAGGGAAATGATTTCTCTTCCCTGTTTTGTTGTTGTTGTTGTGTATTGCATAATC